>NC_060123.1:585529295-586782629 GCF_021461395.2 Schistocerca americana | reverse complement strand
GTATGTGACGCCGTGAAAGAAAAAGCCAATAATTTGGAGGTACGAATAAGTGCAATAGAGAGTGATATTACAGAACGTAGGGATGTGTTGCCAGATGAGCGAATCAAAGAAATAGTGGAGGACTTACTTGCAGATAAACAAAGGGCATTAGACAGCGTGGAAGCTCACGTCACCCGGCAGGAAGTGGCGCTAAATAAACACAGGGATGAAGTTGCGGAGGTAGTCAGAATGAATACGATTAGCGCAGATGTAGAAAAGGTCAGTATAAGAGGCGAAACAGGCTCTGACAGTACGCAGCGAGAGGTTTATGCCGACGAGGAGGAGATACAATCACTATTACAGTTTAAAGAGGCACAATTAGAAATAAATAGGAAACATAGGGAAGAACTAGCACAGTTGCAATTAGCGTGCAGTAGCGAAGGTGACACACCACCAGGTAGATTGCAGAGGGAGAGTGAGATAAATTCAAAAAACGAAAATAGGCAGAAAGAGGAAGACGAACTCAGAGAGTTAGAAGAACGGTTGTGTCGGATAAAACAGGTGTCAAACCCAACTGGGTATAGTCCAAGGTCGGAAAACATAAATGCGGAAGAAGAATGTAGGAGGCACTTCGTGTCGGTACAAACGTACACTTGTTTTCCGGGTCCTGATAACTACCAACATCCATGCCTGTGGCTGTCTCAATTTCTGGATTCATTACCTTCATCGTGGGGACCGCTCCTCAAAATGAAGTTTGTGTGTAACCATTTGAGGGACGAGGCTAGAGCGAAAATACAGGAAGTTATTAAAGACTGTAGTAGCTACAAGATATTTTGTGACAAGTTTTTAAATGAATTCTGGTCGAAAAGTAAGCAGGACCAGGTTAAGCAAAGCATATTGATGATGCCAAACTGTAACGAAGGTGGTATAAGAGATCCAGTGTCGTGCTCTCAGGAAATGCTGAGACGAAATAGGTATTTGGATGTGCCATACGAAACTGGGGAGCTCATTAGGATCTGTATAACGAAGTTGCCAGTGAGATTGCGCAGAGATATAGTGATAGCAGGCACAGGCTAAGACGATTCCGCGTCATTTCAGCACTTGTTACAGGAACTGGGTAATGAGAGCAATATTGTGAACGGCGACACGACTCATAGGTCAGACAGAGTTGAGGATAGGAACGGCAGAAACTATCAGAATGACAGGAGAGCATGTAATCAGAGGAATGACGGAAATGGAAGATGGCGAGGAAATAGGGGGCAGAATTCATGGGGATATCGACCGGCAAACCGGGAAAACAGAAGATGGGACAGAGAAGGAAGAAGAAGGGAAAATGAAAATGTTGGGCGAAGAGAGGATAGGCAGTGATTGGGTTCACGACAGGCGATCACTGTCACAATGACGGAGGGACAATAAGGTGACTACATGATAGGCGGGTACAAACCAGGACTATTAATGATGTAAATATTAGGTATATCGATTACGGAAAACTAAGGGAGAATCTGTTAGAGGAGGTAGGAGATGTGGGGAGTGAAGTCCACCCAAAAAGTAGCGTAGAAATAAATAATATAATCGTACCTTGTGTCATCGACACAGGCAGTGTAATGAGTGTTTTGAGGGAAGATGTGTTTAAGTGTTGTAGTCTTACAAAACCATGGCCAACGTTGCCATTGCAAAGGACAACAGTGAGAGGGGCAGTTACAGGAAAGGGAATTGAGGTGAAGTTACAAGCGCAGGTAGACTTTGTGTGCCAGGCGAAGAGGTTTAGTACAGTGTTCATGATTGTGTCATCTCTAACTGTTGAAGGGATATTAGGCGTTAATTTTTTGAACCAATATAAAGAAGTCGTTAACATGAGAAATGGTTCGATGGAGTTGAAACGAGATTCGGAGGAAATTACATTAAGATTCGACGATTGCTTATATGCTAAAGATAACGCACACTTAGCATTATGTCTGGCGGTAAAGTCCGGTAGAAAGGCACAGAATACGGGGTTCGAACAAGAGAAGAAGGAAATTGATAAATGTTTGGAGGAGGAGATCAGGGAGAAAATCTGGCATTTACGAGGGACCACGGTCTACGGGGAATTGCAGAAAATTTTATACGAGAATAGAAAGGTATTTGAACATGCTGCGGGTACAATAAGAAATTTTGTGTATAGATTCAAGGTCAAGCCTCATACACAGTTTAGGGCCCAAGTGTACCCGATACCTGTTGTGTACAAAGAAAGAGTGGAAGCTGAGATCGAGAGCATGCTACAACAAGGGATTATCGAACCAGCATCCAGTCCGTACAACAGCCATTTAGTTTGTGTTGAAAAAAAGGATGGGTCAATTAGATTAGTTTTGGACGCAAGAAGGTTTAATAAGATAATAGAGCCAACGACAGATCGGCCGCTGACACTTGACGAATTGCTACAAAAGTTCCACGGGATCAGAGTTCTCAGCTCAGTTGATTTGAGAATGAGTTTCTGGCAGGTGGAGTTAGATAGGGGGTGTAGAAAATACACTGCTTTCTTGTGCTACGGGAAATCGTATCAATACCGGAAACTACCATTTGGGTTAAATGTATCATCCGCTGCATTTATCAGAGCGCTAAATACTGTCATTCCTAATGGATGATGTCCTGATAGCCGAAAGAAACTGGGAAGACCACAATAGAACGTTAAGCACATTGCTCGGTGCACTGGAGAGACATGGGGTGACCGTGAATTTGGGAAAGTCAGAATTTGGACGAAAAGAAATCGAGTTTCTAGGTCACATTGTGACACCAGAGGGAATAAGACCAAATCCAGACAAACTCGAAGTAATCAGAGATTTTCCGGTGCGGAGAACAAAACGTCAGCTACGGGGTTATTTAGGATTAATCAATTTTTACTGGAGGTTCATTAAGATTGGGGGTGCAGCGACACCCAGACTATGTCAGCTGACTGGAAAGAAAACGGTATGGAATTGGGACCCTGTCGCGCAGGAAGAATATGAGGCGTTAAAGAAGGCACTGCTATCGGCACCTCTTCTCGGGCATCCAGACCTAGGGAAAGAGTTTTGTATGGCACGGACAGTTCCCGTAGTGGACTTGGGGTAACATTGTTCCAAGAGCAAGAGCAAGGAGGAGAAGTAATACAACAACCTATTGCATTTGCGAGCTGAGTGCTTAGCAAAACTGAGAGAAATTACACGGTAACTGAGCTTGAAGCTTTGGCAATAGTATGGGGTTTTAGTAAGTTTAGGTACTATTTGTTTGGGAGGCATACTAAAATCTATACTGACCACAAGTCACTACAGTTTCTGATGTCGGCCAAACTTAACCATAGACGACTCGCTAGGTGGGCACTCTATTTACAGGAGTTTCAGTTTACGGTCATGTATATTCCTGGGCCACAGAATATAGTGGCAGATGCGTTGTCAAGGAACCCAGTAGGTCATGGTCAACGCTTTGATGAGGAGGTAAACGAGAACAGATATGATATATTGTATATGCAGGGCGTGCCGTTCGAGAAATACATAGGGGCGGTACTCACAAATATCGCGAAAGAGCAGGATAAAGACGCGTCATGGAGAATGGTGAAGGACAGAGTTAGAGCGAACTTAGATGCCAATATAGCGCGCTTTTATACGATTCAGCACGGGGTCCTTTTCTACCGTAGAAATCCGAACACACAGGACTGGGTGTTGTGTATACCAAATGAAATAGTCAACAAGTTGATCTGGTACAAGCACCTAAGTTACGGGCATTACGGGGCAAGGAAATGCTGTAAGAAAGTTAAGGGAATCAGTTTATTTCATTAGTGTGGAGAGGAGGATCAAGAACGTGCTTGGTAGTTGCAAATTGTGCCAGAAGGCAAAATCGTTAACTATCTCATGCAAAGCACCACTTTTTCCGATAGTGCCAGGTAGATTGAGGGAATTCGGAGCAACAGATTTGTTTGGCCCGCTACCTAAGTCAGTGCAAGGATATAGATATGTTTTAGTAGCAGTGGAATTGGTGTCAAAGTATGTGACTTTTACCGCATTGAAACGTGCAACGGGAAGGACAGTAGCAGCAGCGATCGTTAAAAACTTTTTGCGAGAAGTAGGAACTGTAGAAAAGTTAATAGCTGACAATGGACCACAATATAGATCCAGACAATGGCTAACCACACCGAAGAGAAGAAGGATAAAACCGGTGTTCATATCCCGATACCATGCTGCAAGTAACCCCAGTGAAAGAGTGGTAAAAGAACTGGGAAAGTTGTGTAAGATCTATTGCCATAGGCAACATAGAAGTTGGAGTATTTTTCTCAAAGATTTTCAGGACATCCTCAATGAGCTACCACATGGAGCAACTGGTTTATCACCAATTACGGTACTAAAGAATGAACCACCACCAGATCGAGTCAGGGAGCTGGTAGATTTTCCGCGATCAGGAAAGCAGAGGCACACAGAAATTGTCAAGGTTGAGATAGAGCGTATTAAGAAAGCAGCTAAGGATAGGCAGGAGAAGCAGAAAGGAAAGATCCGTAAGATCGAATTGGCAGTAGGAGACAAGGTTCTAATTAAAACTCATCGATTATCAAAGAAGCACAGATTCATAACTAGCAAATTCTTTACGGTGTATAGTGGACCATTCAGAGTGAGGCGGATTGTCCATGAAAATGCTGTACTGATTGAGACGATCCAGGGAAAACAATCTCGTGGGCTTCATCACATTTCTAACATCAAATTATGGAAAAGTTAAGGATAGATCGAAAGTAGGCAATTTATGGTAGATAGTCAGTGTATTTATTTGTGGTGCGTAACGTTGTGCAGGGTCAAATCGAACATAACAATTTTCAGGCGGGATGTCAGGAAGTATGACGGAATAGACTGGTCAAATGAGTCATGAACAGGAGTCGACAGAGTGGTGTATGTACGTATTTTTTGTCATATGAATAAGGATCAAGCAGAAACGATGTGATAAATAGTAGTAGATAAAGGTGATATTTAAGGAGAGAAGCGACGTGAAGCAGTGTGATCAATAAAGAGAGATTCGACGTGATGAAACAGTGGTAAATAAAGGTGAGTAGAACTAATAATGTGGAGATGTCTTAGAGGTATGTTACAGAGAGGCCTGTGTATGCTACAATCGAGATTGATGCGAATGGCGAAGGAAGACCAGGAAATGATGGAGTAATCGACGGACGGAGAGCCGCAATACGAATGAAGAGATGAGGACGACTGCACAACGTGAAGGGACATAAAGGGAGTATGAGATCCAGATGGTGAAGGTTGTGGAATACTGACGTAAGATGTAATATAAGTGTAAATCCAATTCTTACCATAACATTTGCAATATGAAAAAAATAACTTTTGTTGTTGTTGTTGAAGCCTGGTACCAGTATAACTAATCAAAACGGTACCAAGAATGTGTACAGTTATTTTGTAGGATGAATAATTTGTGTATTTTTTGTTCTTAGATGAAATGTCGCAGCTCTAAGTTGATATTTAGCAGGATGAATAATCGGTAAAGTGAATGCAGAGGTAAGCCGATGGAGAGAGGTGCCAGCGTGAAAGGACGAATTCGGAGACTGGAATGCTATCTCCGAAACAGCTTCATGTGTTATGTGGTTGAGTATAAGGGAGCAAAGGTATGGTATGTTGTCGTGAGTGTGGTGGTGTTAAGGTTAGCTGACTTCTAGACCTATTCTGTTAGTGTATTAATGGACTGAATGAGAAGGAAAATGTGATGTCTGGTGAGTGAGAGTCGTAGAGTAGTGCGATCTATGAGCACGCTCCTGTAAAGGGGATGCTACCGATCCATAACTTAAACATTATTGTGCTTTACTGTTTCATTTGCATGAACCTCGATGGCAGGTCAGGATCTGACATCATGTGGATGGTTCATACATGTCCTAGAAATGTTGTTATATATAATAAAGGTAAAATATATAAAGAGATACTAATTTCAGTCTGTCACAAGCACAAAGGTGCATTGTATGTTGTAGATTTAGAGTCACCAGTTTCTAAAATGTTTATTGTGTTAGGATGTTAAAGTAGTTTACTATTTAATAACATGTGGTAGGTAGTTGTGAGCTGTGAAGATTATTTCTTATTTTTTTGTTAGGACATTTTCAAGGGGTATTAATTTCAGTCTGTCACAAGCACAAAGGTTCACTGTATATTGTAGTTTTAGAATCAACAGTTTCTAATATTTTCACTGTGATAGGATGTTAGAGTAGTCTACTATTTGATATTGTAATTATGAGCTGTACAGATTGTTTCTTATTCCTTATGTTTTTTTTTTAAACTTTCATGTTTTGTATGAGGGACGTCAGGTACAATCAATAGCACAAGTGTGGGCTGTATATAGAAAAGGGATAAATGTTGATGTTGTATGTGCAGAAAACTAGGGTCTATGATTTTACGTTTTTTGGAACAAAGATTCTTTTATTACCAACGTATCTAATAGATCATACATGTAATCAATGAGTATTTAAATACTGTAAGAGTATCCTTTTGTCTGTAATATTGCGAGATGCACGGAAGGGTCTGACTGATTGGGTGTTGTAGCGCTGAGGTGCTCATGCAGAACGCGCCCATACCTGCATAAGAAGGCGGGAGGCCAAGCTGATGTCGCCATGGGAGAGGCGACAGAGCCGCGGCACTCCCCACTCCACAGCCGGTCTGGGGTACACTCCACGCGCCCGCTACAGCAGGTCAACGGCCTGGGGCGACACGCACGTACCACTGGCCATTCAGAAGTTCCGCCACCCTTACGACTCGAGACAGTATCCCGCGGAGGCAACAGCGGGTGGTTTTTTTTTCTGCTAAACGGCTCGCGCGGTGGCGGAGCGACGGGCAGAATGAACGACGCGCGGCAGAGTCCAGCAGGCATTTTTTACCAGCAACTATTAACTAGTACTGGACTGTGGAGCCGTGAAACAAGATGACTGCTCGTATGTCTCCATAAGGTGAAAAGTGAAGGACTGGTGTTTCCACGTTATGAGTGGTGGGAAAGATTTTGTCTTTAGCAGACAGGACGATTATTTTGTTTTGTCTTGACCTCTGAACGGTGGGATCCATAAACTTTTGGCAGTGACTTGTTAAGTGTGCTTTGTTAGTTGCACGTGGGACGCTTGGTATACTTAAAGAGGACAGTTGTCGTTTGGTGACTAATTATTGTATGAACGCAAGAAACTAAAGTGGGACATTGACATTTGCATTTGTAGTAGGAGAAATTTCTTTAATTGGTGCGGGAATAAGTGCTGTTTGTTGGAACTTACGACTTTTAATTACACCATGAACTGAAAGGACAGAACCGTGGGTAATAGTAGTTGTAGGGCCATTTCTGGACGACCAGATTCGTGTGGATGGTATTCTAAGAGTGACTATGACATTTGTGTTTAATGTGAGATACAGTTTACTGTTCAGTGCGTGTTCAAAATGCCGATTTGAGTGACCTAAAGACTTTCGTCCGGGTAACCATGGGAGAGCTTTGACACCGAGACAGTGTTTCTAGGGAACCTGTCAGCAACTTTTTTGACCCCAAGAAAATCACAGAATGAAATGATTCCATGTGACTCGCAAGATAGGGAACAATGTATTTGTACTTGTAATTGTGTAAATTTTTTTATATGTTTCATTCCCTGACCAAGTTCATGTAGCATGTTTATTAGAATATTTGGTACAATGATGCTTTAATTATTAGCCAGTGGCGTAACATTAACGTAGCGGCTCTTGTTGCATTGGTCAACAAGGTTGTCACAGGGGACAAAAGTTTGCATTGCACAACAAATATCGGAATTAACTGATGCATTTTGATGTCGTGGACAGTAATAATCTTGTTGGTGTGTTGACTGAAGCCACTTATTTGCATTATCACAGTGGTGATATTTCACATTAAAGTGTAACGAAGGCTAGTCGAAATGCAAGTTCTTGTCGTCTAAATGTGTAACAACAGAAAAATGAGCAGTAGAGTAAGATACGAGAGCTACTGGTGGATTCAAGCACTTATTGCTAACTATTTATTGCGTGTATTGATCAAAGTTGATGGACTGACTAGCTCAGCAGCAGGTATTTGTACTGGTGGACAAGGATAAGGTTAAACTCACAGTCGAGTAGTGGTGGCAATTGCTTAAGTGATGATAGTCAATGAGGTATGAGATGATGTCTTAGATGAACTGTATTACGTAACCAGTATGTAACTTGTGGTATATATCATTGTTTATCTTCTGAGTTTTATTTCTCTGTACGTTTGATGTGTATTTTAGAGTAATGGTATGGAGCCTCACATTGTACATGGAACTAGTGTATGCAATTTTTTTCTTTTGTTGATTTGGATTACTCCTAAAAATAACGGAGATCCTGGTAACTAAGCAAATTTTTATCTCAACATTATTTTTTATTTGTATGATGTAATGTTTTATTTGTCATGTGGATTGTTGTAAATTTGTATGTGTATGTTACTCCGGATTGTGGAGAGTACGATAATGCAACAACTGTGTCAATAATTTGGCAAGGTAACAGCATTTGGTCGTCTATTTGAGGTCACCAGTGGCTAAGGTCTCCTCCTGGTTATTTTGATGACTTGCTACGTTTGTTCTAATACAGCTTTCTTAAAAAAAAATGTTCGAAACTGCCCTCGCATTGCAAGGATAGTACCGTGCCATTTTTTTTCTGCATGTGTAGCCGGTGGTGAAAGGGTACAATACCGCCCGACATTGAAAATAGGTACAACATACTTCATTATTTTTGTCTGAACAACACATTTTTTTGTAAAATAACTCAGTTTCAATTAATACAGCGAAGCTGGATACCAGTGTAGGAAAGAATGACAATTTATTTATTTAATTGATCACATGTGCACTCCCACAAAATAAATCCCTACATCCAGTTTGGTGAGATCTGTGAAATGAATGAATGTATGGTCGTCTGCTAACCGCAGATAGCGAATGTGAATATATGATCATCTTTGAGACGATCCTTTGGCCACCTTTGGTGGGACCAAAGAAATGAAATTTACCTGAGCTTTGAGCGCCTGAAATGTGGCTGACCAATATGGTAGCAAGGTGCTCCCCCACTTCGGCAGAGGTGCGAGAGAACCTGAAGAACGGCCATGTTTCAGCACTCTGCCGCTGGATCTTGTGCTGTTAAGACCTGTCTTAGGTGTGCTCCGTAAAGACAAAAGAGTGGAGACATGGTACGCATCTGGAATATTTAAGAGTAGTTTGAAATAATAATGTCTCTATTTTAGGAACTTTTGTGGGGAGAATTAAATGTCAGGCAGGTAATATTAATGGGTTCGTAGTAATCTTCAGAAGCAACCAACGGTCACAATGAAACCACGTGTAGCAATAAGTTGAAACACTTCCGTGTGCTTAAGTTAAGCTGAATTACTAGCGTGTGTATTATAAGTTGGAAATATTTAAGAAATAGCGTGTGCAGGACTTGAAATTAGAGGCGAGTACTTCCACGTGGTGAGTACTGTGTGAGTCTCAATCTGTGTATGAGACAAAGGATAAAGAGAAGTACTCGTCCATGGTATCAGTTGAGGACTCGTGTGTATGATGAATGTGTTCTTAATCTTACTTTGCGAGATATGTTTCCGTGTGACGTTTGATTCAAACTATAATACTCTGAGAGAGAAACAAGGTGAGTCAGCCGTCTATCCGGCAACGCCACTTGGCTTGCATTGCACAGGAAGACGTGCATATATCTCCAGAGTTCATAGTAGGAAAGTAGAATTACGAAGTGGGGCAGTGTCGTGTGAAACTGGGATAAGTATTAATTGAAGTGGGAAAGCTGAAAGTGATAATGTTGTGACTATTCCCTGTGTTGTATTTCATGTTGTAGTGTGGTGTATGTCATGTAATTTAAGTATGTGTGGTTTGCATGGGAGAGTAGCAAGGTAGTTTCAGAGGTAGTGGGTTATGCGTGTTCCTTTTGTACTGCTCGGTCTGGAGGAAAGTTTCGTGATGATGATTGTGAGAGTCGAAGTGTGAGAAATAATAAAAGATCCACCATCCTATCCAGAAAGTGCACTGTAGCGTTAAACAATTACGAGACCATAAGATAGAGAATCACCAATGTAAGGCCATGCCCACTGGACGGAATTTCTCATGTGTTATTGTTGTAGGTTATAGAATTTGTGTGTTTAGGTTATAGAAGTTATCGGAATAAATAAGATAGTGAAAAGAAAATGATTGGTGACCTTTTCCTTCGAATTCTATGTTGTCATGATGTCCAGAATTTATAATGTGAGCGCCACTCATATTCAGTGCGATGGCCACGTGTTGATAAAAGTCGTTAAATAAAAAAAAGAAAAAAAGAAAACGTGGTATTGCCATTGCGTAGTGAACAGTCAGAGTTCTGTAAATTACTGATAGTCAGAAGTGCGTTTCCGTTGCGTATTATTCATATAGGAAGATAATTTGTGACTTAATTGTGAGTACGAGAGTTCATGTTACTCGATAAATAAGAATGAATCCACTCGCTTGGCAGACCACTCATCTTGCAGGCCTGACTGCTTGATGCTACAGTATGTGCAAGGCATGTGGGTGCCTCTCAATATAATAAGAAAAATCACACTTCTTTCAGTTAAATCACACAGCTTCAAGTCGGTAAGACCTTTAATATTTGTCTAGCTTTTAAATGGCACCAGCAGACAATAGGTGTCAGAGTTGTTTTAGTTCCTTCTGTTGTTTCATGCATGACAGCTTCAAGCAAAGCACTTCAAAGCGAATATTTTACTATGATATCAAGTGTCCGGTATTGTCTGCATGGCAGGGGCCACCCTCATCTCCTCTACATGAGTAACTAATTCTTACGACATCAGTTCGATTACAAGCAACGGAGAGAATAAGAAAACTATAATCTGCTGACATAGGTCAATACAATTGTAATGCGCGAATTCCTCAGCAAGAACTGTATAATTCAGGTAAATGGGACGAGACTATAATCTATGCATGAATTATGGGAAGAAACTTAGCAGTGATCACATTGTGGCTGCCTGTATTTTCAAGAAGAAAGAAAGAACTATACATGCAACTAGCATTTTCGATTGAGTCATAATGAACCTTCAGCTACTCGCGGAAGTATTGAATTCTGAAGTGAGGCTAATCCTAACACCATACTTAAAGGTGCACTTTAATTCACGCGCTCTGCTCACCTAAGCTGCAGACTGTTCAGGCCTCAGGTGAATGACGTATAGTTGGCGCCGTGATTCGCTGCAAACTGCTACGTATCAGCTGTGCTTTGGATCTCCAGATGCAGTCTTTAAGTCAAGTGGTCTCCTCTGTGGTTCGACTAGAAGTCTCCTTCACCGAGTTCCAAGCTGAAGTCTGCTCTACTGCTCCTGTGACCATAAATGTTCTCTACTGTACCTCCAACAGAAGAATCTGTATGGACAAGTAAGCTCGCTCTCTACTCCTCAAATCTGTGCAATTTTCATGTGATATGAGACTGCAAAGTGATGACCAATGATCTATCTGTTAGCAAGTCAGCCATCTCCCCTTCATACGAAAGTTTTCCAACATGAACCAAACGATACACACCCAGGCTTGCTGTTCTTAAACACTACTGAGTACAAATGAAACTATATGGTTCCAGAGACATTTTCGAGTCTCAAAAATCTTTGATGTAGATATGAAGACTGAAGTAACGGATGACAATTTGTACCAAGGCCGAGATTCGAAGCTGGATCTCCTGCTGACTAGGCAGACGATCTAACTACTATTTAGCCCTCTTTTAGAATACTGCTGCATGGCATAGGATCCTTACCAGATAGGATTGTGGGATTACATCGAGAAAGCTGAAAGAAGGGCAACACGTTTTGTATTATCGCTAAATAGGGGCGAGAGTCCCACTTGAATGATACAGCATTTGGGGTAGACATCATTAAAACAAAGGTGTTTTTCTTTGCTTGGGAATCTTCTCACGAAATTTCAATCACCAACTTTCTACTCCGAATACGAAAATATTTTTTTGATGCCGAGCTACATAGGGAGAAACGATCATCACAATAAAATAAGGGAAATCTGAGCTCGCAGGGAAAGATGTAGACGTTCGATTTTTCCGTGTAATGTATGAGATTGGAATAATAGAGAACTATGTGAAGGTGGTTCGATGAACCCTCTGCCAGGTACTTAAATGTGATTTCAGAGTATCCATGTAGATGCAAATGTAGATACGCTACCCTGGCATACTGGTTTTGCGCAACTTCTCGGACTACCCCAGCACGCCTGAAATGTTTCAAATGGCTCTGAGCACTATGGGACTCAACATCTGAGGTCATCAGTCCCCCAGAACTTAGAACTACTTAAACCTAACTAACCTAAGGACATCACACACATTCATGACCCGGGCAGGATTCGAACCTGCGACCGTAGCGGTCACGCGGTTCCAGACTGAAGCGCCTAGAACCGCACGGCCACACCGGCCGGCAAATGAATAACACTATCAATCTTTAGAGATGAGAATACGACTATATCCACGAAAGTTCACGCCCTGGCAATGGAGATACTTAGCTTCAACATCTAAGGTGATTACAGTAACTCCTCTCGACAAACGTAGTAACGATATAAGCGGGATAAATGTACTGAAGGAGGATAGCCAGATGTGCCGCAGTAAAAAGGGCCACTATCAACCCCGTCAGGACGCGACCCCCGTGAACACCTCAGTTTCTGCTACCTGCAACATACACAGAGTCATTTGTAGTTTCTTAAAAACGATTAACATGAAAAGGCACAACGCGTAACACACTAATAAAATATAAACGACTTCTTCACAGAACTAGCTGCTCTTTAGACAAAGCAAACAGCAGAATATTAATAACACGTAAAACACTTCTAACCTATAACAAACTAAGGTACCACGTAATAGAATATCGTCTTGAGCTCATAGAATACTCAGTTTGACTTGCCTGTTTATAGGTCTTACAACTCAGCTTAACAGTGTCAGCTTAAGCAAACTCGCGGATACAAAACTCGAAATATGACAGGAATAATGACAGAAGCCACTGAAAATGGTAGGCTGCCACACAGAGGAGACAACAGTAATTTACAGCGGTACGCAACCGACCTTACATCTCCAATTTAGTATAATCAGAATAAACAATTTCGTGTATAATAATTACTTACAGCATCATGACAACCTCCGAATAACAATTATTACCCAAGGTAGGTCCTGGTATCGAAAGGCACCTTTAGTAATACAGAGTTCGAGTGTATTTACTTATTGGGAGGGTTTCAGCTTCACATCCCTTTCCGCATAGCTCTCTGTTTACACACATCTATAACTTCTGCAACTAAAGAGGGGCATATAACTGCACATATAACTGACACAGATTTAAGCAGAATAAAACAGTACCTTAGTATGGCGCAAATGGCTTCATTTGCTTTACACGTGGGATATCTTCACTATTCAGTAATTCCGAAATATATTCAACAACGCGTGAGAGCAAGACGTCGCCGTGGTATCAGCTATTTACTTTACATAATTTCCTGCACAGACACAAGACAGACGAAGCGTTTTCACATGCAACAGCGGCGAGCATCACACATTTCCTCCGTCACGCCATAGACACATCTCAATTTCAATGGCCAGTAACAAGAACCTATACATGCCCTCGCAGCAGAAAAACCACAAAACACAACAGTGCACCACCGCGAAACCAAACCAGAGGTCCCATCAAGACACTGCCGAGATCTCTCTGACCCTGCCCATAGCGTACAGGCGTTGTACCACAGGCCTCACGGTAAACGTCAACAAGCCACCTCCGACCCTCCGAATATCCACTCCGCTGTCTCTCTTTCTCTTTCCGTTAACCACCCGACCACCGGCGGAAGGCAAAGATGGTGACCCTATAATCGATGGCAGCGATGTCATTGTAAGTGCGGGAACACTGGCGCCAGCCACGCCACGGCTCAACACTACTTGAAAACTGGGGTCTTGGCTTTCCCTACTCTGCTATTTATTGAGGTTAGCCGGTGAGGAATCCTTTTGCAGCGTTTTAATACAGAAGTCATCCACTACATGCAAAGTGGCGGCAGCAAGTCGGCCCGATGTTCATCAAAGGGAAAGAAATTTCTGCTCAGAAATCAGACCAACCACTTCTCACGACTCGTCAAGATGTTTAGCTATCACCGATAGCCCGTCAGACAGCATTACTGGAAGGCGACTTTTCAGTGCAAATCAAAATTCCTTTGAAATTTATTTTGCGCGGATGTCCCTGCTAGTAAAAATTGCGTCTCTTTGCAAGAGCAGATGATCGTCATGGCACGTCTGCTATTTGTATGTAAGCAGTCCTGGACCCACGTCGTGCAAAGCTTTACGTGAAACCGGCAGGAAGGTGGCAGTCTGTCGCCAGCCCTGGCAATGGTGGGGCCGGCCAGAGCGGCCGAGCAGTTCTAGGCGCTACAGTCTGGAACCGCGCGACCGCTACGGTCGCAGCTTCGAATCCTGCCTCGGGCATGTATGTGTGTGGTGTCCTTGGGTTAGTTAGGTTTAAGTAGTTCTAAATTCTAGGGGACTGATGACCTCAGAAGTTAAGTCCCATAGTGCTCAGAGCAATTTGAACATGACAATGGTGGGGTCGGCCTTCCGCAGCTGCCTCTAGCGGTCGCTGCGGCTTGCGCTGTCCTCCAAAAAGCCAGGATCACACTCTCCAGTGGAGTCCTTCCTAACACTGGCCTGTCCGGCTTGCATTGCCTGCAGCCGAGCTGCTGAGACATTTGTAAGCAAAACCTCCATCGGTGAAGTAGTAAATCAATATAGTACAGTAGATGGCTTCTTGTTGCAATCACTGACATTATTCATTGCAATCGTGGGTATTTTACTGGGTGACGGGTATTACGCTCAGGTAGTAATGATTATTTATGAGATTTTGATTGGTACATTGTATGTGCCAGATCACCAATAGAATATGTGACGCTACGTCACATAAATGGACATTTGGAGAAAGGGAAAAGAAGTTTTTGTTATGAGACGCGTGAATTATAAATTATTTCAAGACTGTGTACGTGTGCGCGATGTATAACAAATAGTAAAGAATGTAATCAATTATTATCAAAACACAAATATCGATGTAATTAATAAAACACAGTTTTTTTGTATAATCTCTATGTAACGTAGGCCATGAAGATCAGAGACAGTGCTTTGACTGAAGCAGCGCTCATGTTTTCTTTCGTCTAGCGGTAGGCCGCCATTGTAGCACTGGATAATATGTCATGTAAGTTTGGTTGTAATTCAGTAAAATACAATTGTTATTAGAAAGTCTGTATTATTGACTTAGTTGTCACCTCTCACGATCGCAACCATTAATTATGGTTAACAAGATCATTACAAAACTTCGTAGTGCAGGGAGCTCATCTCCCCTAACAGTATTTAGTAGGCCATTACGCTGACAATTCATGTTATTAAATGTAAATGCGAGAGACTTCTCAATTTTGACCTTTCATTAATTTCAAAGTTAAAAAGCGTAGTAATAAATTTCAGTTACTGAATGAGTTCAGTATGTTTCATTTTGGCCGCCTAACGGCAGACGAGATTCTCTCCAGTTTTGCCTTGCAAATAATGAACAAGAAATATCGAAAATATTTTCATTCAATAATCTCCGCAATATCTCAGTTCATTTTTGTGTAGTTTGGTACATACATAACCAGTAGCCCCCGAGCGCCTTATTAATAATTACAGTTTGCTTAAGAATACGCATATTTTCTTTTCTAAATAGCAGCGCTCACGCAAACTATTTATTAGAAGGCGGTGAGTCGCACGTTGAGTTTACAAAAATGTTATATCGTACGTACTTCGAGGCAGCCGATGTCCGTACGAGTGTTATCGCGGTATAAGTTAATTAAAAGTCTCATGCTAGCCCACAATATTTAAAGCCACCCCAACCAAAATCATAAAAAACATAATAAAAAAATTAAAGATATATAAATATCCTGTGATAAGTGGCCACACACCCATCACACATACATATACACATAAACCGTGATAAATACCACTTATAAACAGCAAAACCGAATCATCAAAGACGTTAATAAATACAGAGAAACAATCATTGTCCTGGTCGATATAGCCGATAGTCGTAGAAACAGCGTATTTGCTATGCTTTTTGATAAAAATTTCGTATCTGTAAATTTTTGTCTGCCACAGAGCTAAAACTTCGGGAAGTAGCAGAACTACAGTACACCTACAGTATTTACAATACGGTATTTGTAGTGAATTTCTCAGATGTTTATGTAGTACATGCAGCAGTAACATGCCAGAAAAATGTAAAAAACGTTAATAAGTGAAGAAAGAAGTAGAAACACTGTAAATTGTTCAGTAATACCGAACGCGGTCTTGAGTAATAAATGAAGGAAAATGTTAAGCATGTTGTAAAACAACCCAATTTCATCTGCATTGAATATATTATCTGGCTTGTAACTTTCACACAAAACAGGCCACTTTTTAGACAGCTACTGGTATGTTACACATTGAGGTACCCCCAACAGCTTAACTACGAATTTTCCAGGCAATAATATCACGGTGAGATCGGAAACAACAATTGATGTTCGAATTTCAACTAATGTTCGAATTTCGCACAGACACGCAAATTCTTTGGCTTCCACTTGAACAATACGGTTGGTCAATTGATCGTCATATCATTTGGTCTTTACCGCTGAAGCAACGTAAGAAAAGCTTGTTCAGTATCTTTAATCTCACCCATTTGATTTTTAAAGAACTGTGTTCTAAATGATATTGTGTTTTCTCTCTGTCTCTCCAAATTATAGAAACCAACCAATACATTCGCGATGCTGACGTTTGTTTCCCTATTTACGAGCGACTTTATCTTGAATACTAAATACGTTCCACTTTTTTGTGACACTTTACTAGTGATCCTTGCATTTACTTATTAACACACATACTATTATGAAACCAACAATCTACAGAAAACAAAGCATCTGAGAAAAAGCGTTACGGTGTTGTCAATAATCCCCAAATACGTAACAGAAATGAACGTTTGACGTCATAGCCGATATATTTCTCGAAAATGTAATAATAATAGTTCGTTTTATATGATAAGTCTTAATAAGAGATACTCGACTGAGTGATATTTTAAATCTAGCGTTTACACAGGACTTAGACAGGATCGTTAGATTTCGCTGTTGTAACCGATACGTGGTTAAAAGCTATTTCCCTATAAATGGCACCGAACTGTATGCTTAAGCCAAAAGTTTTATGAAAAGTCTCGTAAGCGAATACATGGTTATATCAGGGGCATGAGAAACTTCAAAAATGTGTGTGGGAAGCAAACAGCCAGCTAAATTATAATGAAGACAGTCGTATTATAAAATACTGGAGCACAGCCCAGTCACGAAGTTGCTGTAATACATCACGGAACAAAGGTCTGTTTCTTCCAAGTCTTCTAACGGCTCGACAAACACGACCGTAAATACCAGTCATATTGTCCCTACATTGTGATGTGAACTATAGTGCATTCAAGGAGTTCACAACGGCAGTTGATCCTTATGCAGAAAAGACTGTTGAAATATACTGTCTGTTTTCTTGGTTCAAAATGGTTCAAATGGCTCTGAGCACTATGGGACTTAACTTCTGAGGTCATCAGTCCCCTAGAACTTAGAACTACTTAAACCTAACGAATCTAAGGACATCACACACATCCATGCCCGATGCAGGATTAGAACCTGCGACTGTAGCGGTCGCGTGGTTCTAGACTGAAGCGCCTAGAACCGCTCGGCCACTCCGGCCGGCCGTCTGTTTTCTTCATCCCTCAGTCATCGCTAGTAGCCAAAGTGTGGGATATGTGTGTTTTTCATCTTTATCTGAGCGGGTACAGTTCTTCCATCTCAATCTAGCTGCATTCCAGTTCTCTTCCTTTCAGACCCTATTCCTCTTGGGTGACTCGCCGTGGGCTGGCCTCTTAGTCTTTTCGTTAAAATTCCTTTTCATGCTCTTTTCTCGCTGTTCTTGTTTGATCCATCCTTTTCAAGTGTCCAAGCGTCCAAAATATTTTACAAAAAGTGCTCTACGGCAATGGCTTCTTACCTAGTTTGTATTTATCGTGAATCTCTCGCCCAGCACAAAGTCCTAAGCGACTGGAAAAAGGCGCAGGTGACTACGGTGTATGGGAAAGGTAAAAGAACGGAACCGCAAAATTACAGACCAAAATCCGCAACTTCTCTTTGCTGCAGAATCCGTGAACGTATTCTCAGTTCGAATATATGTCCACGAATCAGCATGACACGGTACCCCACTGCAGGCTGTTAACGAATGCACGAGTGTATGGTATATATTCACATATAGGGTATTACAAAAAGGTACGGCCAAACTTTCAGGAAACATTCCTCACACACAAATAAAGACAAGATGTTATGTGGACATGTGTCCGGAAACGCTTAATTTCCATGTTAGAGCTCACTTTAGTTTCTTCAGTATGTACTGTACTTCCTCGATTCACCGCCAGTTGGCCCAATTGAAAGAAGGTAATGTTGACTTCGGTGCTTGTGTTGACATGCGACTCATTAATCTACAGTACTAGCATCAAGCACATCAGTGCGTAGCATCAACAGGTTAGTGTTTATCACGGACGTGGTTTAGCAGTCAGTGCAATGTTTACAAATGCGGAGTTGGCAGATGCCCATTTGATGTGTGGATTAGCACGGGGCAATAGCCGTGGCGCGGTACGTTTGTATCGAGACAGATTTCCAGAACGAAGGTGTCCCGACAGGAAGACGTTCGAAGCAATTGATCGGCGTCTCAGGGAGTACGGAACATTCCAGCCTATGACTCGCGACTGGGGAAGACCTAGAACGACCAGGACACCTGCAATGGACGAGGCAATTCTTCGTGCAGTTGACGATAACCCTAATGTCAGCGTCAGAGAAGTTGCTGCTGTACAAGGTAACGTTGACCACGTCACTGTATGGAGAGTGCTACGGGAGAACCAGTTGTTTCCATATCACGTACAGCGTGTGCAGGCACTATCAGCAGCTGATTGATCTCCACTTCTGCGAATGGTTCATTCAACAATGTGTCAGTTCTCATTTCAGTGCAAATGTTCTCTTTACGGATGAGGCTTCATTCCAACGTGATCAAATAGTAAATTTTCACAATCAACATGTGTGGGCTGACGAGAATCCGCACGCAATTGTGCAATCACGTCGTCAACACAGATTTTCTGTGAACGTTTGGGCAGGCATTGTTGGTGATGTATTGATTGGGCCCCATGTTCTTCCACCTACGCTCAATGGAGCACGTTATCATGATTTCATACGGGATACTCTACCTGTACTGCTAGAACATGTGCCTTTACAAGTACGACACAACATGTGGTTCACGCGCGAAGGAGCTCCTGCACATTTCAGTCGAAGTGTTCGTACGCTTCTCAACAACAGATTCGGTGACCGATGGATTGGTAGAGGCGGACCAATTCCATGGCCTCCACGTTCTCCTGACCTCAACCCTCTTGACTTTCATTTATGGGGGCATTTGAAAGCTCTTGTCTACGCAACCCCGGTACCAAATGTAGAGACTCTTCGTGCTCGTATTGTGGACGGCTGTAATACAATACGCCATGCTCCAGGGCTGCATCAGCGCATCAGGGATTTCATGCGACGGTGGGTGGATGTATGTATCCTCGCTAACGGAGGACATTTTGAACATTTTCTGTAACCAACTGTTTGAAGTCACGCTGGTACGTTCTGTTGCTGTGTGTTTCCATTGCATGATTAATGTTATTTGAAGAGAAGCAATAAAATGAGCTCTAACATGGAAAGTAAGCGTTTCCGGACACATGTCCACATAACATATTTTCTTTCTTTGTGTGTGAGGAATGTTTCCTGAAAGTTTGGCCGTACCTTTTTGTAACACCCTGTATATGTGAGTGGCTCGAAAGCTTCATAGGTAATAGAACCCAGTATGTTATCCTCGACGGCGAGTGTTCAGAGACAGGTGTATTATCGGTAGTGCCCCAGGAAGTGTGATAGGACCGCTGTTGTCCTCTGTGTGCATAAATGGTTTGGCGGACGGGCTGGGGAGCAATCTGCGGTTGTTTGCTGATGATGCTGTAGTGTATGGTAATGTGTTGAAGCTGACAGACTCCAGGAAGATACAAGCTGATTCAAACAAAATTTCTAGTTGCTGTGATGTATGGCACCTAACTCTAAAAGTGGAAAAATGTAAGATAATGCGGATGAGTAGGAAAGACAAACCCATAATGTTTAGACGCGGCATTAGTACTATACTGCTTGGCTTGCCACAGCCATGCCGTTGAAATATATGGGCTTAATGTTTGGAAAGCGATATGAAATGGAAAGGAACACGTGCGTTTTTTTGGGTTTTTTTTTGTTTTTTTTGTTTTTTTTTTTTTAGTTATCAATCTTCTGACTGGTTTAATACGGCCTGCCACGAATTTCTCTCGTGTGCCAACCTCAGGAGCACTTGGCTTGGAACATACGTCCTCAGTTTTTTGCTGGATATATTCCATTCTCTGTCTTCCTCTCCAGTTTTTGCCCCCTAAACCTTCCTCATGTACCATGGAAGTCATTCTCTGATGTCTTAATAGATGTCCTACCATCCTTTCCCTTCTCCTTGTTAGTGTTTTCTACATATTCCCTCCCTCTCCGATTCTGCCCATATCTCCTCGTTCCTTACCTTATCAGTCCATCTAATTTTAAACATTCGTCTGTAACGCCACATCTCAAATGCTTCGAGTCTCTTCCGTTCCGATTTCCCCACAGACGATGTTTCACAACGGTACAATGCTGTACTCCAGGCGTACATCCACACAAATTTCTTTCTCAATTTAAGGCCTGTGTCTGATACTAGTAGACTTCTCTTGGCCAGGAATGTCCTTTTCCCCAGTGCTACTTTGCTTTTGATGCCCTCCTTGCTCCGTCCATCAATAGCTATTATGCTGCCTAGGTAGTAGGATTTCTTAACTTTATCTACTTCGTGACCATCAGTCCTGATGTTAAATTTCTCCCTGTTCTCATTTCTGCTACGTCTCATTACTTTCGTCTTTCTTCGATTTACTCTCAATCAATATTCTCTGCTCATTAGACTGTTCATTCCATTCAGCAGATAATGTAATTCCTCTTCACTTTCACTCAATGTAGCAATGTCATCAGCGAATCGTACCATTGATATCTTATCACCTTAAAATTTAATTCCCCTCCTGAATCTTTCTTTTATTTACATCATTGCTTCTTCGATATACAGATTGAAGAGCAGGGGGAAAGACTACATCGCTGCCTGGCACTCTTTTTAATCCGAGCGCTTTGTTCTTGTTCGTCCGCTCTTACTATTTTCTCTTGGCTCTTGTATATGTTTTACACTATCCGTCTATCACTACAGCTTACCCCTATTTTTCTCAGAATTTCGAACATCTTGTACCAATTTACAGTGTCGAACATTTTTTATAGATCGACAAATCCCACGAACTTGTCTAGATTTTTCTTTTGTCTTGCTTCCATTACACAGGCCAACGATGGAAAAACTATATCACTGAAAATACCTTTTTCTTATGTTTTTAGGGTGGGAAATCCAAATATGATACTTAAAAAACTGTATCACCCACCATTTCTTCACGTCTTACATTTAAATTTATGAAATTAAGCGATTTTTAAGGAATTTAACAGCTTTTATATAGTTAAAATAATTTAAAAAGGAGGTGTAATGTATGTAAATGACGTTGGTAGCACTGTTGAAAAACATTTTCTGGCAAAAAATGTCGATTCTATTTTTGAGTTAACAGATGGTGCTTTGTTTACTGTCAACCTAACCACACTTTCCCGTTTCCTGTACATGCGCTCAGTACAATGTCTAATCGTGGTTGCAAAAACTCTGCTGACAGTTTTTGTTATATTTGTGATTAAAAACACCAAAGAAACATTACATACCTTGTGGAAAAGGTTTATCTATCGTACTTTGGATCTAAACTTGATGATCAAGATAAATCTTGGACACTGCATAAGGTATGTTATGTGTGTTGAAGATCTCAGAAAATGGTCCAAAAAGGAGAAAAAAGCCTTTAGATTTGCTGTTCCTATGATATAGAGGGAGCCATAAAATCATTCCAATGATTGCTACTTTAGCAGTGTTGATATTACTAGTCATAATTCGAAAAACAAGAAGGCAATAAGCTACCCTAACCTTCCGCCCGCCATCCGACCATGGTGTAGATTTGCCGGTTCCTGAACCACCAGATGATTTAAATTCTATTTCAACCGAAGTATTTTCTGATGTACAATGTGATTTAGATAAACCAGATGATGATGAATTCTATTGTAATACGGAATGTCTAGAGTCTAAATTCTTTACTCATATGGAGCTTAACAATTTGGTTAGGGATCCGGGCTTAACGACAGAAAAAGCTGAATTACTTGGCTCTAGATTAAAAGAAAAGAACTTATTTGCAGTTGGAACCAGCATTTCTTGTACAGAAAGAGAGGGCAGCAATTTTCCAAGCTTTTCAACAAGAAGGTGTTTTAGTGTACTGCTCAGACATTCCCGGTCTGATGAATGAGTTTGGTATTGAATACAAAAAGGAAGACTGGAGGCTGTTTATTGATTCATCCAAAACTAGTTTAAAGGCTGCTTTATTACACAATGGTAACACGTATGCATCTATACCTGTTGGTCATTCTGTACATATGATTAAGTCCCATAGTGCTCAGAGCCATTTTTTTTTGTACATATGAAAGAAAGCTCTGAAAACCTAGAAATACTGCTAAATAAAATAGGCTATTCTGCTCATGGTTGGATGATATGTGCCGAACTAAATGTAACATGCATGCTCCTTGGTCAGCAAGGTAGCTTTACCTAATTTCCATGTTTCTTTGTGATTGGAACAGTAGAGCTAGGGATAAACAATGGTGCAGAAAGAACTGGCCGGTGAGGGAGTCTTTAAAACCTGGTGAGAAGAACATTATACTCAAATACCTTGTAGATAAAAAAACGTACTCCTACCACCTCTACATATAAAGTTAGGACTAATGAAACAGTTTGTAAAGGCTTTGTCTGAAGATGGACCTTGTTTTAAGTATCTATGCCAGAAGTTTCCACACTTTTCAGAAGCTAAACTAAAAGAAGGTGTCTTTCTCGGACCTGACATTAGAAAATTGATGTTTGATGTTAACTTTGAATCCACAATGGCCTTAAATGAGAAAAAAGCATGGGTATCATTCAAGCAAGTCGTTACAAAGTTCTTAGGACATTTTAACTATAATAAGCTACAATGTTAAAGAAGTTTAAAACTTTTGGATGTTTAATGTGCCCGAAAGTTCACTTTTTTAACAATCACTTTGATTACGTCCCGGACAATTTGGGAGATGTTATTGAGGAGCAAGGACAGTGTTTTCACCAGGACATTAAAGTTATGGAAAAACGCTACCAAGGCCGCTGGAACACCAACATGATGCGGGACTGCTGTTGGTCACTTCACCGAGAAGTTCAGCAAGCTATCATCGTAGAAAATGCTACACAAGAAGCTTCAAAGAAAAAAGTGAAAGAAAATGCAAACCAATTACAGCTGACAAGTGAAAGCTCTATTAGTGCTTATAATTGTTTTAAGTAGCTTACTGTAAATAAAAACCATGCTTATGTTGAAACAAAGCGTTTCATTAATTTTCCCGTTTACTGTATAGCATAGGATTTTTACAATATATACTAAAAAACATATTGCTCAAAAACTATGGGTGATACAAAAAAACTAAGGCTAGATTTTGATTCAGCTCAAAAAAATCTATAAAGATCAGCTATAAAATTTAAAAAAATGTTTAAAAAAATTTTTTTCATTGGCCTGTGTTATCAACCGCAACGTCAGAATTGCTCCTCTGGTGCCTTTACCTTTCCTAAAGCCAAACAAATTGTCATCTAACACGTCCTCAGTTTTCTTCTCCATTCTTTGTATATTATTCGTGTCAGCAACTCGGGCGCATGAAATCTTAAGCTGACTGTGCGATAATTCTCGCACTTGTCAGCTCTTGCAGTCTTCGGAATTGTGTGGATGATATTTTTCTGGAAGTCAGACGGCATATTGCCAGGCTAATACATTCTACACACCAACGTGAATAGTCGTTTTGTTGCCAGTACCGCTAATGATTTTAGAAATTCTGATGGAATGTTATCGATCGCTTCTGCCTTAGATTTCAAGTCCTTCAAAGCTCTCTTAAATTCAGATTCTGATACTCGATCATCCATCTCTACTAGATCGACTCCTGTTTCTCCTTATATCACATCAGACAAATCTTCCCCCTCATCTTTTGCCAGTGAAGAGATCATCATGACACTTTTTCAGTTACAGGCCACATGCCCTGCGGATACACATTACGTGTCTTTAATACAGTGGCTTCCATTGCGTTCTGCATCGTCATGCCGTTGATCATGGCTGATTCTTCCGCCCTTAGGGACATTTTCCCACCCAAAAGACAAGAGAATTCTCTGACGCTCTGTCTGCTCCTCCACGCTCTTTGTCAAGGCCGTTGGCAAAATGAGTGTGACTTCTTACGAGGGAAGTCTTCGGCTGCCAATGCTGATTATTAATCGAAATGTAAGCGGTGGCGGGTTTCGAAACCGGGTACGATGACATCTTGAGTTCTAACCAAAGACGCTAACCCAAGACCACGAGTGCAGTCAGGACTTTGGTAGGGAAGGCAACTTGACGACTTTGATCAATCTGGGGAATTTTAGGAAAATGTGGTTCATCTATAAAGGGGACCGCTAGTGCGACCTTTTCTTCAATACTGCTCGATATCTGGGATCCGTACCAGGTCGAATTGAAGGAGGTCAGTTGCTAGATTTGTTACCCGTATGTTCGAACAACACATAAGTGTTACGAAGATGCTTCGGGAACTGAAATGTGAATCCCTCTAAGGATGGAGGAACGTTCTTTTCGAGAAACATTATTGAGAACCAGCATCTGAAGCTGACTGCCGAATGATTCTATTGCAGCCAACTCATATTGCGCGTAAGGACCAGAAGGTACGGAGGCATATAGATAGTCGGTGTTCCCTCACTGTACTTGCTAGTGGAACTTTGAAGGGAATGACTAGTAATGGTACAGTGTACCTTCCACCAAGCACCGTACGGTGGCTTACGGAGTATCTGTGTAGATGTAGATAGATGTAGATGGAGATGACACTTTTTCAGTTACAAACCACATATATGGTGGACATACATCAATGCAGTGGTTTCCATTGCCCCTCGCATCTTCAGATCGTTGATCATTGCTGATTCTTCCATCTTTTTAGAGCAGTTTCCTACCCCAAGGACAAGAGAGTGTCTGCTCCTCCGTCCTCTCTGACAATGCAGAATGTGAAACATCAATATTGTGTCCATAAGGTTTTAATATTAATACTGAAGATATAAAAACTACACAAATGAAGAAAAGTCGTTATTATCTTGTAATTTACGTGCCACTCATATGGAACTTTCATTAATATCTGAAGCCTCTAGGAACTTTTTCTGGCTCTGATATTCACATTCATTTTGTTCGAATTATTGACTATCTCCGAACGTAAATCCGTGTATGAATCGAACACCAGATAAAAATCAACTGCACGTCTGCACTAAATGTAAAAAAGAAACATTTTTATGTTTCATAATCCTATATTACATACTTCTCAATGAAAAAAAAAAACAACTCATTTAATTTGAGTAGCTTCTGTAGCCGTTCTTTCATAGCCATTGCAGAACCAAGCAGTGGTGATGTGTGCCTTCCAAAGGTTATGAGGAAGTACGTAAAATCAATTCTTGCCCCAGTAGTTCTGAGGTAATATGATACCAGTTGAAGAATACTGAAATATGTCTCTCATTGCGGAATCGTTGGCTTCCTTCCGGGAGAAATTTGATAGCGTTCCATTTCAGATAGCCTTCATAAATAAAACTTCTCTCATCTCTACGTTATTTGAATTTTTCTTTATTTCCACATTTGTTTTCTCCTGCGAAGCTTTTGTCGTCCTCAGGCTCGGAAGTTAGTATCACACGTTTGTCATGAAAGGAGTTTCTGGTTGTAAGTGCTGTTATAAGTTTCTTATTTCCAGTCGACACGCCGTTTCGTTTAATAAGCATGTTTAACTCTAGCACCACTTCTTAACTTTTTTGCTCAGTGAAAAGAGGAGAAAAGTTAAAACAGAGACTTGCCAAATTGCGAAATACTAAATTCTTCTCGTTAATTGTAGCCGGTATATTTATCAGTCATTTATAAATGAAATACCAAGGCGACGTACAGTAACACACACAAATTACGTGGATAAGAAAAATCTCCTAAGGGCCTCAATGGCTGCGATGGTCAGTTTGCCTTCCGTAGGGCTACAGGGCGGACGTGTGTCCGTGTTCCGCGCGTGCTCCAGGGTTTGACTGTGTTTGTAAATCGGCCGTTACGTGCGCGCCAGCTGTACTAGCAAGACCACGAGGCGAACCAATATCGTAAAGCTACGTTACGATTCACCTTTCGCCCCGACCTTGCACAACCCAAAGTACTCGGTGTGTAAAGTTTCTTAAGAGACAAGTTAAAAATACAAGCATTGGACATCATAGGAAGACTTTATTTTTCCACCGTCAGCAGCACAGGTAAGTGCAGATTATCAATGACGCCCCGTGCGACAAGATCATCAGACAGGCAAGTCGAGAACCGCGCTTCTGCTACCCAGATGGCAACGTAGGCGCTGTGATCGTCAATCACGCAAGTATGGGGAATGAAGAGTTTTCGAGCTGCCTTTTGAACCACCTTCTGAAGCTTTGACAACCGCCCTCCTTCCCTACGGCACGACATATACTGTCTTAATAGTGTCCGACAAGTGCGTATCGATCTCCGTACCCGCGTGCCCTCCTACTTCTGCATCGGAGCCATTATCATCTACGACGGCCAACCCTGCTCGTGCTCTGGATGCGGGAAAGAAGAACACCTTCGGTCGGGATGTGCGCAGTGACGGATCGTACAATTACCGCCTACCGACGTGACACCCCACCCGACCCGGTGACTCTGCCGGTGACGTATACAGCTGCGATTACCGCCGCTACTATCTCATGAAGTCTGGATGGCGGGACTTGTTGCTGTTGTCTGACGCAAAAGGACCTGTTCGCAAGCAACGTTCGCCATGGCGGCGCAAGCGGAGGCGCAGCTCGACACCAAGCACCAGCGACATTCTAATACACGAGGATGATGACGTCAAAAGTGTCAGCTGACGGTGACAGTGACGGACAACATTGCACAACGATCACGCCAACGCCTGTCCTCTCTGTGGACGGCGTAACACACAACGCGGATGTGCCGACAGTCGTCTCCCCGCCGGCATAATACAACCACTCATTCACAGGCGAAGACTGTATTGACACCGAACACTCCCGCGCCGCAGCGGAATTCGGAGACGCTTCGGTGATTCCACTGAGGTCGATGCACCCAGTTAGCCCCACGCACAAATGACTTACAAGTGTGCCCCCTGCAGTCGGGCGGGATAGGGTAATGTCGCCCATTGATTATATCCACTTCCTCTGTCGGTGATGGTGGATCAACTTGCAGCGATCACGCGACAAGAGTACAGAATGGCCACGGTCAATTGCAATATGATCTGTAGCATGGTGAAGATACAGTCACTCCGAGACATGCCGACGTTGCTCTATTGAAAGAGGTGCATATTGCGACGATTCTGGATGTTTACGCACACGACTTACATCATTCTGTTGGTTATCAGGCCGGGTGTGGAGCGGCGGTCTACGTCCGAGAGTGGCTACTGATCATAGAAGTGACCATTTTGCTATCCGCACGGTGCTTAACCATTACCACATTCGAAATGTGTATCACCAATCTATATGCTTCGTCGTGCACATCCAACAGACGTTATTGTTCCGTTTTGACCACACTATTGTTGGAGGCGACTTTAATTGCGTACTGCACGTGAAAGATCGTCATCCCGGTTACTCACCGTACCAATACATAGCATTAAGTACAGAGGTGGAAGAACTCCGCCTTATTGATGCATGTGAGAAGGTCCACGCCAAAGCCCCTGGCCACACACATCTCACAAGCCATACTCCAAGCATGATAGATGGCATCTACGTCTCCCACATCCTCCAGTCTGTAGTACTCGCCACGAAAAATGGCCACTCGACATTTCTGACCACTGTGCGCTTATCAGCTCCTCACCACTTCAACGGCAGTAAGCCTGGCACAGTCGGGGGAATTTGAAGTTAATACATTCTTCCTCCGCGACCCAATTTGTCGACAGCACGTCGCAGCGGTGAGGACTTCCTGTGAACGCCACCTTCTCGGGTGCCCCTCTGCACTGACGTGGCGGCTAAAACTGCGCCAAACGAGGGAGTTGGTCCAATGCGGGTAAGAATCAGCTGCATGGCACCGCGCCACAATGAATTATTACTACACCGTGCTGAGGGAAATCGACGACCAACCTCCATCATCTGAAACGCAGAGGGAACGACAAAGATTTAAAGCTAAGCTCCCTTCAGCGACAAGCAGTAAGTTAAAGCACGTGATAGTGAGATCTCATACACGAGATATCACGCTCGAGGAAACACTACCTATGAGCTATACCGCGTTCGACTATCGTCGTCGTCGTCGTCAACAGCTTATAACAATCCTCCTCACGCAGTACGGTACCCGTGTCGTTACACAGGCGACAATTGTATCCACTTTTGCTGACCCCTACTGACTATTTTATGACAGAACCGGTGATGGTGCAACATCTGAAGACGTTCTCCGAGATGTCACACGTAATCTCGACGCTACGGAGGCAATATCCCTCGCGACAGCAATTCCTACGGACGAAGTGGCGGACGCCATCGCCAAATGTGCAACGAACAAATCGCCAGGTTCTGACGGCCTTCCCGTTGAATTCTACCGAACGTTACATGACTTGATGATCCAGCGGTGGCTCTAAATGTTCCAGGGGCCGCCATTCGTCGACATCCTGAGACGCTTCCTTACCAGTGCCACATCAAGTATTCAGGTGAACAGGCGACAGGCGGGACCGATTCCAAAACATCCCCTTTCCACTAGGCAGTTGTCCATCATCCTCGAACCCCTTATCGGAGGCGTCCTGCCGCGCCTTATGGGACTCACCCTTCGCAGCCATACCTTCCGTTGCTGGGCAAAAGCAGTTGATCTCCCGCTCTTGGCCATACGTAACGCCATCGCAAGGATTTGACAATATGGAAGCACCAAGGAAAGCATCTTCAGTGTGGCCAAATCAGCGATTATGAACATTACTTCTGGCCTCCAAAGTCAAGGGGCACTGCAAGTACATTTACCGGTCATACCCACTATAATGTACTTGAGGACAATATTATGGAAATGGAAGAGGATGTAGATGAAGATGAAATGGGAGATATGATACTGCGTGAAGAGTTTGACAGAGCACTGAAAGACCTGAGTCGAAACAAGGCCCCCGGAGTAGACAATATTCCATTGGAACTACTGACGGCCGTGGGAGAGCCAGTCCTGACAAAACTCTACCATCTGGTGAGCAAGATGTATGAAACAGGCGAAATACCCTCAGACTTCAAGAAGAATATAATAATTCCAATCCCAAAGAAAGCAGGTGTTGACAGATGTGAAAATTACCGAACTATCAGCTTAATAAGCCACAGCTGCAAAATACTAACACGAATTCTTTACAGACGAATGGAAAAACTAGTAGAAGCCAACCTCGGGGAAGATCAGTTTGGATTCCGTAGAAACACTGGAACACGTGAGGTAATACTGACCTTACGACTTATCTTAGAAGAAAGATTAAGGAAAGGCAAACCTACGTTTCTAGCATTTGTAGACTTAGAGAAAGCTTTTGACAATGTTGACTGGAATACTCTCTTTCAAATTCTAAAGGTGGCAGGGGTAAAATACAGGGAGCGAAAGGCTATTTACAATTTGTACAGAAACCAGATGGCAGTTATAAGAGTCGAGGGACATGAAAGGGAAGCAGTGGTTGGGAAGGGAGTAAGACAGGGTTGTAGCCTCTCCCCGATGTTATTCAATCTGTATATTGAGCAAGCAGTAAAGGAAACAAAAGAAAAATTCGGAGTAGGTATTAAAATTCATGGAGAAGAAATAAAAACTTTGAGGTTCGCCGATGACATTGTAATTCTGTCAGAGACAGCAAAGGACTTGGAAGAGCAGTTGAATGGAATGGACAGTGTCTTGAAAGGAGGATATAAGATGAACATCAACAAAAGCAAAACAAGGATAATGGAATGTAGTCTAATTAAGTCGGGTGATGCTGAGGGAATTAGATTAGGAAATGAGGCACTTAAAGTAGTAAAGGAGTTTTGCTATTTGGGGAGCAAAATAACTGATGATGGTCGAAGTAGAGAGGATATAAAATGTAGGCTGGCAATGGCAAGGAAAGCGTTTCTGAAGAAGAGAAATTTGTTAACATCCAGTATTGATTTAAGTGTCAGGAAGTCATTTCTGAAAGTATTCGTATGGAGTGTAGCCATGTATGGAAGTGAAACATGGACGATAAATAGTTTGGACAAGAAGAGAATAGAAGCTTTCGAAATGTGGTGCTACAGAAGAATGCTGAAGATTAGATGGGTAGATCACATAACTAATGAGGAAGTATTGAATAGGATTGGGGAGAAGAGAAGTTTGTGGCACAACTTGACCAGAAGAAGGGATCGGTTGGTAGGACATGTTCTGAGGCATCAAGGGATCACCAATTTAGTATTGGAGGGCAGCGTGGAGGGTAAAAATCGTAGAGGGAGACCAAGAGATGAATACACTAAGCAGATTCAGAAGGATGTAGGTTGCAGTAGGTACTGGGAGATGAAAAAGCTTGCACAGGATAGAGTAGCATGGAGAGCTGCATCAAACCAGTCTCAGGACTGAAGACCACAACAACAACACAACCCACTATAATGCAGTGTACACGTACCACCGTTTGCTTCAGACCATATGCGCCCGCATCCAGCACAACCTCCACCTCAGCATGAATCCAATCCAGAGAAAGACCTGCGTCAACACCTATATCGGGCCCAAGCTGGGACATTTTGTCCAAATATTCCCTCTGCCAGTGGTCCTAGGACGACAATTGCAGGTGGCCCTTGGGTACTTTGTATCAGCAGGAACCATCTTTAAGGCCCACTACGACACTCTCACCCTCACCACTTGCACAGAAGGGCTCGGTCTCGTCCATGTTAGAGCCAGGGCATGCTTCTCGTAAGTAACTACCATGACAAGGCATTGCCATGGACCTTCTAGCAGGTTCTTATGACGGCCTCTCCTGTCTCGCCGGTCAATGTGGCACTGTTGCGCCAACGCTTTCCCGCGTATCGACCTACTTTGCCGAAGTCAGGTACGTACGTTGTGCCCTTCCGAACACGCGCACCGTGAGCGAAAGACTTTTACAGGTTTTTTCACAACGCACCTCCTGAAATATGTCAGAGAACCTTCGCTTAGATACACTTTGAACAACGGTGTGGAAGAATGTTCATATGTCCTTCCTTACAGCCGACGCATGAGCCCTTTATTTGTTTGTCATGTCTTCAATATTTGTAGGCCTTGGCTGTTAGGAAACTGTACCCTTATTTAGCACTACTGGGACAAAAAATTATATATATATATAATACGACACAAAAAACAAAAACGATATTCTGTACTTTTTCCACCTTAACTCAGTGGTCGCTACGGTTGATGGGCACAATGTGGCCACACCTTCGGTTGCCACGCTACCTACTTCGCCCGCCTCCTTTCAAACAAAAAAGAAGGAAAAAAGGGGTAGAGGGAGGTCTCCAAGCTTTTGAGGCTGCGCTCAAGCCGGGGATAAGCCGGGTCGAATCATGGTGGTCGAAAGAATTCTTGATATACGTTCCGACCGGCCCAAATATCCTCGTAATAATGTAGTCAAGAACTTGCAATCTTGCAATCGAACAGTCAGATTGGTGGGCGAGCCAACAGTACCCACCATACGCCTTAGAGGAACATGTTTGGCAATCCATAATATGTTGGTGGTTGCATAACTGAATTGAACAGACTTTTATAAACGATCTTGTTCGATAGAGGACTTCTTCATCAACCATGTAACAGTTCTAAACAAATGACCAACTTATAGACGCTACTCGCGTGGTTATCAGTTTATCTGGACGTTCGTTATCTGACGGTGAGATGTCTGCGCTTACCAAGGGTGGCAATTTTGGCTATTAGCCCGCGAGCTGTGCCCACGTAAGAAGTAGTAGCCAGTGTAGAAGCAGGCATTCGTAGTGCGAACACACTTACAGCTGAAGAAATCCGTATAAAAGCTGTAAGAATATTGTCTCGCGCAAAGCCTCCAAAAAGTGATTTAACGAAGAGCGAGAGAAATGCCATAAAACGCAGGAATGAGGACGATAGTATCATTACTCCCCGCTGACAGAGAAATGCAACATTTGTTTTCAATGTGATAGAACATGACAGTAAGATTAATGACTTATTAGGTCCGCAAACATATAGGAAACTGAGTGAAGGCCGCACTGACAAAGTTCTCAGAATTGTTACATGGTTGATAAAGAAGTCCTCTATCGAACAGACCGTTCAGAAAAGTCTATTCCACTCATTCGCCATACCACCAAGACTTTATGGATTACCGAAGGTGCACAAGGAACATGTTCCTCTAATGGCTATAGTGAGTGCTATTGGTTCGCACACTCATTCGACTACCAAGTTCTTGACAACTTTATTACCACCATATGTGGGACGATCGGATTCGTATATGAAGAATTCGGGTAATTTTATCAGTAAATTAAATGACTTAGTGCTCCAGCCGGAGGTCATATTAGTTAGTTTTGATGTGGTATTGCTTTTCACTATGATTCCGCTGAATAAAGTGTTTCACAAGCTGAATCGGATTTTTACTCCCGATATTGCAGAACTGTTTAAATATTACCTCACAACCACATATTTCAAATAGAACGATGAGTTCTATGAACCCACGAATAGTGTCGATATTGGGAGCTCCTTAAGCCCGGTTATAGCGAAATAGTGGTGGCATGGCAGAGTGCACTGGATCGTTTTCATAAACATCTCAAAGGGATCAGTCAGAAGATTCAATTTTCCATGGACGAGGAGGCAGGCGGATGATTGAATTTTCTTCATGCACTAGTTTTCACGGAAGAAGATGATAGCTTCGGCCACACTGTTTGCCGAAAACACATGCACGCAGATCGTTACTTACATTGGGATTCGAACCACCACTCACAACAAAAACGAGGCATCATAAAAATGCTGGCGGACAGAGCAAAGATAATCTACGAACCAGAACTGCTTGACGCAGAATTAAAACATCTCATCAGTGCATTGCTCAAGAGTAATTATTCGTTCGCTGAGGTGAAAAGAGCATCAAGACCACCGAGTAGAAATTATAGCGATTCTGAAGCACCAGTGAAATCTTAAGTTTTCCTGACTTCCATTAAGGATGTTACTGACCGCATAGGAAAAATCTTGAAGAGGCACAATATCGCGGTAATCTACAAACCCATCGGGAAGACCCTAGATCACGTAAAATCGATCAAGAATGCTTGACAAACCGTTGGAAAAAGCAGGAATTTTAGGATTTCGTGTGGTTGTGGGGAGGTGTACGTCGGTACCAGAAAAATAACGGTCTGAAAACGACTAGAGGAGCACAAGGGCAATTGCAGAAGAAGGGAGGCTGACAGATCATCTGTTGCGGAACACGCTTTGCAGCCAGGAGACCACTACAATTATTTCGATAGGACCCAAGTGCTTACAGCCACAAGCGGATATCATGAAAGGCTACACAGAGAGGCGATAGGGTGTGTAGAACACCCCAGGAATTTCAATAGGAAGGAGGAGGGCGTGGAACTGAATGCCATCTGGATCCCAGTGCTGAAGAAAATGGGTAGTAATCTTCTATCAATGGCCAACGGCAACAGCGGACGACAGCAACCGACAACGGCCAGTTGCGTTCGGGTACTCAAACATGTGCATACCTCCGCAGATGGGGACGAAACTTTGGATTTTAGTGCGAAATCCATTCGACCACGGCATAATATCCCAGAAAATTTTATTAATAGAATGTGTTCTTCCATACGCGCATTTAAGCACTGTATTACAAGCCTACGTGCACGCACGAAGATAATGGGTGTGTGTATGTGTTTGGTTTTTACAGTAGTTCAACGACGAGGTTATCAGAACCCTTACGAATATTAAAACAACAAATATGGATAAAAGGACTCAAAATGACGTATACCGTGAGGAGCAAAGCTACAAAATGACACTCACTTATTTCCACCTCGCTCGCATTGACACAACGATAAAAGCATCGGTTTCGATTCGTCGTTGTCTGATTCTCCAAGCAATGTTGCGACAATTTCGTGATGAATTTAGTGAACTACGATAAAAGGTTGTAGATATTGTGACATATGGGATTTTGGGTCGGTCTAGGGAGCATGCGGGAATAGCCGAAGTGGAGCCGGCACGGTAGCTCAGCGTGTTCGGTCAGAGGGCTGAATGGCCTCTGTAATAAAAAACTGAGTAAAAGGATCAACAACAAACTTAAATGGATGTCATCTGACGTCCGCTACGACCAAATACAACGAACAAAATGAAAAAAAAAAGGTTAAGGCGACCTCTTCAAAAGAGTGGGAAACCTGTGTTCGCGTCCCGATCCAGCACAAGTTTTCATATGTTACTGTTGGGCAATAGATATATGTCTCATACAGCTGCTGTCAAGAAATTCGCAGTGAGCGAATTAATTTCAGGGTAAATTTATTTTCCTCTGGCCAGCAGACGCCATCGATGTGATGCCTGTATGGTGGACTGTCGTGTGGAGGGGGATAAACATTTTTTTCAACATTGGAATAGCATTAGAATCGACCCAGATTTCAATTTGGGGCCGTTGCTTTCAAACCTGCCCAGAGAGTACGTTTGCACATAAGGACAACAACCGCCTGAAAACTCGAATACTTGGTGCCCAAACAGGCCTGGTAACCTTAATTTCAAACGGCCAAACATCTCCGCCGGTCTAAAGCTATGTCGGCGTCTAGCACCGTTTTGCCTCCCGCGGAAACATGCTGTGGAGTAGCGCACGGATTATCAAAAACACAAATATTCGATCTCCGTTTCTCAGACTATGCAGTCACTTGAAGATGTAGGGCGTGAATCTCCGCGAGTAGCTGCAACGAATAAGTTACCGCCATCTTTGAACACGATTGTATCTGAATCATATTGGAAGCAGCAACATGTGTACAGCAGCTTGCAGGCGGTCGGGAGCTTGCAGCAGTTACTGTAGCTGATACCGGGCAGCCACATGGAATGCGCTGCTCGCTTTCAGAACCAGGAGTCCGTCAGCCGCAATGCAGTAAGCTCTGACGCACCGCCCCTGTTCCTGCTAACGTATCTCCGTTGCTGTGACTCTCATTGCTTATTTCCGAAGTTCATTCCTCGACATTATCTCTCACTCGCTCTCTAGCTATTAGTTTTCGATCTCGTTGTTTATTGAACTTATGATGTTTTTGTCATGTGAACAGCTTGGCTTACAGTAGGAAGGCAGCTCTTCAAATTGTTGGTAAATGCTAGTAGATAAGTATGATTGTATGACAGGGCGGCCTCAGTTTGTGTTTCTTTCCGTTTTACAACGTACTTCCGTCTTTTGCATTGAAGACTTTTCACTTCTGTAGCTTTCCTCTGTCCCTTTCTTATTACTTTATCATCGACTGGACAAACCATGTGCGGCAAGGTAGACTATGAAGAGGATGCCTACAAGGTCAAGGGACAGCACACCAGCAGGTGAGTGCCTCTCTTGCCATCTCATAGGTAAAAGGACGAAGGCCACACTTTATCATTTTTCGGTGTATTTCAGTCGCCGTCGATTTGAAGACAGCCACAATTACTGGAGAACTCCATTACGACCAAGCGATTAAAACTTCAGTCGCTACAAAAAGTGTGTCATACTGTGGTCACGTGTCAAAAGACGACTACATGGTGAATCATCTACGATATCAGTACATCTCAGACATGTCATCGTCGCGATACTACAATTCATACTAGAAACAGGCGTCTCATCATGAAATATGGGGGACTACATTTAAGATACACATTTACGTCCTGTGTTCTGTTAGTGTTGCGAAACACAGTGCCGTGACGTACAGAAAACGTGTTCAAACAAGAACTGCCAGCGCTCTTCGCCTGTGATAGTTCAGAGATTGTTATTCAAGACACAGTGACATAACCCGCTGTGTTAGTCACATAGGTCTGGAGGCGGTCTGCAGGGGAGAAGAAGTCGGTAGTCGTTGATATACGAAACTGTGATCCAGGTGGTGTTTCTTCATTTATTATACGGGTAATATTTGCTGCGATAGCACCGAATGAGGGACGGGAAACTGATGGTTTATTCAGCTTTGTGCGTAATATGCACGTATTAAAATTACAGTTGTATTAAGAGTTCGTAGTCCTCGTCTGCAACTCAGTGGTCAACATACGTGGCTCCCATGCAGAGGAACCGAGTTCGATTCCCTGTGGAAGACCTGGTACGGGGTAAACTCAGTATCGTGATGCCGATTGAGGAGCTACTTGATCTAGAAGTAGCGGCTCCAAGATCTGGAGAGTCTGTAAAACGGCAGGAACAGCGGTGTACTGACCACACGCCCCACCAAGCCTCACCAGCAGCACGCCGCAAAGACGGAGGATGACACAGCGATCGGCAGACGTCCCTTGGGCCATGTCGGCCTGACGACGAGCTCGTTAAACATTTTGTAAAACTGACATACGTTGGCTTCCCTCATATTAAAACATAAACCTCCTGAAACGGCTCAGAGTTGCTCACGGTCAAATGACATGACACATAAATACACTGTTTCAGGTATACAACTGTCTCTGCTCCAGTAAACGTACATCACAGATCCTTACAAAACATGTCATAAAAATCCACTAAAATTGTGGCATCTCAGTCAAGTGATTCATTATCTAGACTATTGGAGTTAATCGGGGCCTCTTTCTAACATTACGTTCAGCAAAAATTGCTAGCGCCACAGGACTACGGCTAAACAATAATAATGACGTTGATTTGAATCAAATGAACCTGGTCGATATGAAGATAATCCCGATCACATTCTCTTGTGGCGTATCAGATAAACCGCGCACAATGAAAATGGACTGAAAAGGAATTGGCCCCTACAAGTGAGTCGTGGGTGTGGCTTTCGTTGAAATTAACAGGGTAACAGACATCTCTAAATACTGAATTAAAAGATCGGTGACTTACACCGTCGTCTGTTGTAAGTATTCGACAGGAGAAACAGCACATGACAAAAAAACATACAGGGGATAGGTGAAATAATGTGAATACCTGTACGCACTTGGGAATGGTTTATTCATAAGGGGTTGGACCACCATACGCCTGTAATACAGCTCCGATTCTTCTTGGAACACCGGCATGTAATGGTTGTATAGGCTCGAGTAGAATGTTATGCCACTCTTCGATCAGAACCTCTTCTGTCTCGTGCAGTGGCAAGGGAGGCGGGAATCTGCTCCGGAGTCTCCCCTCCAATACCACCCACAAGGGTTCGATAATGTTCAAGTTCGGGGACTGTGCTGGCCAGGGAAGACGCTGCAGTTCAGTTGCATGCTCCTCATACCACGATTGTACTTTCCTGGCTGTGTGAATGGACGCATTATCTTCCTGAAATGTGGCGTCATTGTTGGGGAACAACATTTGAATCATGGGGTGCACCCGATCGCCTAAAATGTTCACATAATGGTTGACTGTAACATGGCCTTTGAAAGTAATGATATCACAAACAGAACACCATGATATGGCTGCCCACACCATCACACTTCCACCTCCATGTTTTACGTTGGAATCAAGCAGTCAGGATTGTAGGCTTCTTTTGGCGTTCTCCAGACGTAAACCTCGTCCGATTTTCGATTTAACGAAAACGTTGACTCGTCGGACCATATGAAGTGTTTCCACTGATCAGATGCCCAAAATTTATGCTTCTGACACCATGTTTTACGTTTCTTTGCGTTGATTGTCGTCACTAATGATTTCGGCGCAGCAGCTCGTCCATGAATGCTCGCTTTATGAAGTTTGTAGCAGCTCGTCCATGAATTTCGCTTTGTAGAGTTCTAGGCAGACAGTGTCGATAAATACGAAGTCTCTAAGATGGCTAGTGAGCTCTGCAGTCACTTTAGCCGCGGTAGTTTTATGTTGTCTTGACACATTTCGTGCCAGTGTACGACGATCTCTGTCATTTTGTTTTGATTTGCGCCCACTACTACGTTTAGACAATGATGCCTTTCCATGTTTAGTGTAGGCCGTCATGACTACTGAAACAGGTGCTCTTGAAACATTCAATAAGTTAGTTGTCTTGATTAATGACAATCCATCTAATCGGGGTCCCACAATCTGCCCTCTTTGGAACTCCGTTAGGTCCTTCATTGCACGTCGACCTCGGCCTCTGAATGCAAATACTAAGTATGCACTACTCGTAAACAGTCTGCACTGACACCTAGTCCGCGCTGAACACGAGCAGTGCAGCGCGACACGTGCCTTACCTGCGTTGTTGATGCCAAACACAAAGATCCCATTACTACCACTGTTTATATTATTTTGCCTATCCCATGTAATAGTCAACTGTCTCACACAACAGAGATAAGTTGATGTCGGAGCATGAAGTCGGTATACTAAAATAGTTTACACAATCTGAGCGGCAAGTTCAGCGAGGGACGAAAGAAAATAGTCTGGCAGCTAACTCATAAGGTCATTCAAGAAAAGTGAGCACATGGTTTCGCGTGGAATGCGAAGATTGCGTCGTGCAGAAAGCCAAATAACTGAGTCACGGTTAAGACCATCGACTGCCAGAGCGTGATTTAAAATGATATCCTCCGTGTTTCAACTGAAAACGCCCCTACTACTGCCTCATCACTACCATCTCACCTCGCTTTGCTAAAAGAACTTACCAAAATTAAGGTCCGAAAAAACATGCTGCTACTTTAGCAACAGCAAAAGGCGTCAGTACCTCAGGCGCTGCCCACGGCCACGCAGTGGTGGAATCGCTTGCCTCGGTCACCGTCCAGGCTAAGAGTATCGGTACGACTCGGTCTCAATCAACAGTACCATTGTGTTTCATATCTGAACTAAGAGAACTTTCCTGTTTCGCATACCGACTTAGTGTACTTCAAAAACGACCTCTCTGTGGAAATTCCACCAAAATTTACTAGTTGTCTAAGGAGGCAGAATGTTAGAAATACCGCCAATTAGAGACGGTGTGGCCTCATGTTATTACTTGAGCCAATCTCTTAATGTTTCAGATTAAACAAATTTACAACAATCTGGTATGAGGCCAGCGCCCGGACAGTCCTGACCAATGCGAGAGAACTCACGCTTCCGCGCCTACAAAAGGTTATGACAGTTTTCACACTATGGATAATTTTTAACGCATCATCCAATCATCGAGTGCTCTGCTTCGCGTATCAAAAGCTCGAGTCGACAACCTGCAAGTTTTGCCGTCATGGTGGCGATAGGGAAATTCAGGAGCGGGTCTAAAATGTGCGAGATACTGTTCCTTGTCCTTCGCAAGAACTTACCTGCAGCCAAAACTACGGGCTCAGATTTTCCAGAAGTGTCCCATGCTTGCCGGCTGACAGCATCCATGATACAGCGAAATTCCTAAGCGGGCATAATGCGTACGCAGTTGCCCTCCTACAGCCGCCCCAAGATATTATCTGCACGCAGCACAAAGGCCCAGAATCTCTGGACACGTTCTGTCTACACACCATTGCGGCGCCACACGCGATTTGGTGAAATACCACATCTGGCGTACTGTGTGCGTGAGTGCTCTCCCGCGACCCTTGCAAGTTCTTATCTGCAGTCAAGGTACTCTAGACGTGGCTTCCGCACTTGGAAAAGCAGGACCATTCGCGATACCGAGACCACCTTCGCTCACGGGGTACCTGGCAGAAGCCTCCAGGTAAACAGTCGTCGCTGTGCCCTACTGCTGAAGTGCTTCCTCTCGATTAGATTAGATTAGTACTCGTTCCACACATCATGAATACGACACTTCGTAATGATCTGGAGCGTGTCAGGTTAATAAAAGGTGTCTATACAAGATATTACATTACACAAAATATTATATGACACTTAAATTTTTAGTTTTTTTTATGGGGGTTGGGGAAATTGCCCACTTACTATATCCAAAAATTCTTCTAATGAGTGTAAGGAGTTGCCATTAAGAAATTCTTTTAATTTCCTTTTAAATGCTATATGGCTCTCTGTCAGACTTTTGATGCTATTAGGTAAGTGACCAAAGACTTTTGTGGCAGCATAATTTACCCTCTTCTGAGCCAAAGTTAGATTTGACCTTGAGTAGTGAAGATCATCCTTTCTTCTAGTGTTGTAGCCACGTACATCGCTATTACTTTTGAATTCGTTCACACGCTTTTGTGCAATGAACACTCTTTTACTCAATGATGAGTTACCCCAGAATATGATGCCCTACGAAATCAGAGAATGAAAATAGGCGTGGTAAGCTAATTTACTGAGATGTATATCGCCAAAATTTGCAATGACCCAAATAGCATAAGTAGCTGAACTCAAACGTTTCAGCAGATCTTCAGTGTGTTTTTTCCAGTTCAACCCCTCATCAATGCATACACCTAGAAATTTGGAATATTCTACTTTAGCTACTGATTTCTGATCGAATTCTATATTTATTAATGGTGTCCTTCCATTTACTGTGTGGAACTGTAAGTACTGTGTTTTCTCAAAGTTTAATGAGAGCCCATTTGCAGAGAGCCACTTAATGGTTTTCTGAAAAACATCGTTTACAATTTCACCAGTTAATTCTTGTCTGTTGGGTATGATAGCTATACTTGTATCATCAGCAAAAAGTACCAGCTTTGCATCTTCGTAAATATAGAATGGCAAGTCATTAATATATATTAACAACGGCAAAGGACCCAAGACCGAACCTTGCGGCACCCCATTCTTGATTGTTCCCCAGTTTGAGAAAACACCAGTTTTTTGCGTATTGTGTGAACTGCTTATTTCAACTTTCTGCACTCTTCCAGTTAGGTATGGTTTAAACCGTCTGACCGCTGCCCCATTCATACCACAGTACTTGATCTTATCTAGAAGTATTCCAGGATTTACACAATCGTACAAAATTCATTAAGTTTGGAGATTATAAGTGACAGAATGAATAAAGCAAAATGACTCACTTCAAAGGCGGTGAAAAGGGGAGAAGTGCATCTACTCTCATTTAGAATTAAAATTGTTCTAAACACTGTTTTTAAAACTATTAAAAATGTTTTTGAGCCTTATTATTGGCAAAAATTACAGCAGGTGGACTTACATCCGTACCGTGACGATACCAAGAGAGAAAGAGGGGAACAGTCTAATGTCGCTTATTTCTTCTTCTCCTTCTGCCTTTACGGGTTCATTGGATCCCTTCAGTCAATTATTTTCTGGTCATCCTCTTCAGTAGGGTTTCTCTCTGAATTTCCCAGTATCCCTTCATTCATTCTGGTCTTTCTCGTCGTTCCTCATGTGTAAACATCCTTTACATTGTTTGTCTTTAGTATATTTTGTTTTAAATCTTATTTCAAAGTTTTTCAGTTTCTTTAAATTTTTTGTTTCATTTTGCGAATCGTCCAGAGTCAATTCTAGCTCTTTCATATATTCCCTGATTTCCATTATCGATCCTGCTTGTTGCTTCGTACTTCAAAGTTTCTCAATAGTTTTTCTTGAAAATCTGGTTTCTGGTGACACCACAACGTGACCAAAATAAAAAAGATATTTTTTCCTGCACAATATCTGTAACAGGCTCCAGTTCGCTGTAAACCCCTTGATTTGGCAGTATCCGCCATTGTCACTTATTTCGCAGATAGAATTATTACAACTCCGTCCATTACCAGGAGTATCACTTAACATTATTATTATTATCCTGTGTCTTAATGATTATTTAATCGGGTACAAGAGTTCACCTTTGAGGTTTTATCAAAATATGTGGCATACCGCGTGCAGGAAAAACTTGCTACTCAGTCAAAACTAACCAGATCCCACAAGCAAATCCATACAAAATTAACGGAAAATATTTTGTTAGAGGGAAATTGTAACCTCTACAATTATCATGTAAGATTCATTTGCATATCAAAACCTCAATTGTACTAACACAAAGAAGCACAAAGATCCATCTCTTGACTGAGTAACTAGTACTCTTGATAAAACTGAAACTGACACTTCCGTATTCACGGTAGCAAGAATGAGTGAGACCAAGCCATGGTGATCAAAAAACCCGAAACATCATGGAGACACCTCCAGACCGGAGAACTGAACAAGGTGCTCTACACACAGCAGATTAAAGCGACAAGATAACGGTGCAACGTTTGAACGACGTCGCTGTGGCGTTCACCAACTCGATGGGTAACTTGCCATGCTGAAAACTTTTTTTGCCGTAGATCATGCGCATATGTCCAAATATAAATGAGTCTTCCAGGCACGTTGACTGGCGTAACAGCGTCTGGGGGTATATTTACCGTTCGAAAGGTCATTTTAATGGCAAAAGTAAAGAAGTCGATTTTTGGTCGAACCTTCCAGTTCTTCTTGTTGAAATGCTCGTAAACAAATAAATAAATAAATTAAAAAAATACTGGGAATATTGGCTCAGAAAGAAAACCTGATCAATCCGCCCATCAGCTGCTGTTAGCGGCAAGTTATGTAGCAAGTAGAATTCGGAAAGCTCAATGCAGACGTTACGGCGATGCTTGCCGGCGGCTATTTGCAAGCGACGATGGTCGGAGGGAGGGGGGGGGGGGGGATGGTTAGTCGATCACGAACCAAGATGCGTGCGATACTCTTTTCTCAACGTAGAGACCAGGCTCCGTAACTGAGACAAAGTGGGGTCGCGAGAGCTGCTTCAGCTTTAGCGCCATCCGGTAACTTTTCCAGAATTCTCCGGCTTCCTGCTTGAGGGGCATCGCTCTCTTACAGACAGCTCGCGCAAACGTCTCGAATCTTCGACGTGCCGCACACGGCTGTGACTCCTGCAACGGTGGAACGTTCTGACACTCTCATTGGAGGTGATGACCACCCCGATAGCTGAATGGTCGGCGTGATGGACCGCAGTCCTAAGGTGCTCGAGTTCGATTCCCGGCTGGGGCGCAGATTTTCTCCGTTCAGAGACTGGATGTTATGTTGTCTTCATCATCATTTCGTCCCCATCCGGAGCGCAGGTCGCCCAATGTGACATCGAATGTAATAAGAGCTGCACCAAGGTGGCAGGACCTGCCCCGTAAAGGGCCTCCCGGCCAATGACGCCCCATTTCCAATGGGGGTGATTGACGAATCACAAACAGATCGCTAACAAATCGACGTCTCCATTAGAAGTGTTCACGCATTGGTGTGTGCCCGTTTCTTTTCTTGTTACCTAACAAAAGACCATAAAGAGCAACGAAGGACCATCGGTGTGGAATTGTCTGCGCGTTATGATGCCAATAATGACAGTTTTTTTGTCGAACATAAAATTGCAGGTGGTGACACGTGGGGGCCATCACTTCGTACCGGAAACAAAACGACAATGCATGGAGTGGCCGACATTCCTGTCCTCCGAAGAAAAACTTCAAAACCCGACCCCCAGGGGGTAAAGCCATGGCGACAGTCTTCTAGGACTCTGAAGGGGTTACTCTGTTTGATGTCCTCCCTCATGGTGCAACGATCAACTATGCGGTTTATTGTGCTATCCTCAGGAAACTGAATAAAGAACTTCAGCGCGTTCGTAGTTCACAAGTTCGAACGAAATTCTTCTTCTCCATGGCAACGCAACGTTTCACTCAAGTCTGCGCACCTGAGAAGAGCTCACAAAACTTCACTGAAATTCACCCTGCATCCCGGATCTCGCACCTTCCGACTTCCATCTGTCTGGCCCAGTGACGGACGCACTTGGCGGGAAGCAGTACGCGGATGATGGAGACGTTATTGACGCAGCAGGGCGTTGGCTCCGACGTCGGCCAGCAGAGTGGTACGATATGGAAATACAGGCCCTCCGTGTAAGGTGATGTAAGGCAGAGGCACTGAACGGAGATTACTATAAAAATAGTAGTGTTTTCTACCGAAGATAACGGGGAATAATATCATGCGTTGGTATCACGAATAAAACAAACCGGTTTTCAGAAAAAAATAAGTATTGCATTACCTGTCGAACGCCCCTCTTAGACTGAACAGAAGTAGAGAAAGGCTGCATCCTTGTCTTACTCCCTGTTTATTCCGAGTGGCTCGTTCTAGGTCTTCCAATTTTATTGTTCCCTCTTTGTTCGTGTATGTATTGTGTATTTCCCCATTTTCCATAGAATTTTTCCCTATTTTTCTCAGAATTTTGAACATCTTGGAGCACTTTACACTGTCGAGCGCTTTTCGTAGGTCGGCAAGTTCTATGAAGGTGTCATGATTTTTTTTAAGGGTTGCTTTCGTTACGAAGTACTACGTCACTACTGCCGAACACTTGTCTTTATTTAAAACCGAACTGATCGCCGTCTAACATATCCGAATTTTTTTTTCCATTCTTCTGCATACTCTTGTTTTCAGACTTGGAGACATGAGTCGTTAAGTTGATTACGCGATAATTATCGCTCTGACTCCCGCCACTAGCTTGTACTCGCCACAGCTTGCTAGTAGCTCTTCATGTGTACAATTATTTTGTAGGTACGGAATTTTCTCTGGCGAACAAAATAATGACTAAATGGGAACATAATTTCAGACTATGCAAAAGATCCATAACAACAATAACAGTAAGAAGTAATCGTGCCCATTATAAAGATCTGTTAGAAACACTAGGATTTAAAGAACTCCTTGTTGGCATACCTGCAGTAATTTGTGTACATTAGAAATAACCAACCCAGTTACTATAGAGACAGCACTGTCCATGAGCACGGATAAGGATCTAGACCAAACTTATCACATTTACGAAGAAACAATAAACATGACAGTTTTAATGGAACAGGGCACACAACTAACGCCGCAATAAATTTAATGTTTTGTATGGCGATGTTAGTGCTGGTGCGCAGTCGGAAAGTGGCAGCATGGCAGATACGAGATTTGGATAGCCTGACTATGACTTCGGACGTGGTATCACAGTGAAAGTATTTGGCCAATAGTGCAAGCATCCCCGGTTATGAGCTATGTGCCTTGTTTCGAAACAAACTTTGCCCCTCCACTCATGACAGCAAAACACATTCATCCCCTTTCACCTTCAAGTTTCCATTCATCACTACCGGGTACTGTTTCGTGTTTCCGTTTTTAATATTTTGTAGGGAGCACATTGTGCTCATGTGGGAGAAAACTATATGGTTGTAAAACAATAAACTGATAACCAAGACCGCAGGAATTCTTTTTATTCCATGATTACCGGTTTCGGCGAAACTAAAGCCGCCATCATCGGATCTTAGGACACATGCAGGTTACAACATCAAGCAAACAACGGTGATATTAATAGTTGCCAATACTACGCAATCCTTACAAAATTATCGTAAGTAGCACATAGGCGTCCAAGAGCGATGACATAAATGTTAAGTGTATCTGATGGAGAGATTTAACATTTATGTCATCTCTCTTGGGCGCCTATGTGCTACTTCTTATTTTTCCATTTGTTTTAGGTACCATTCAGCTATTTCGGAGTTACATAATCGAGAAGTGGTTTCTGTTTGCCGTTATGCCATAGGTTTTTAAAATATTCGTCTTGTTCGTGTCTTGCAGTAATATTTGGCAATGTAAAACAGGGTACCGTTTTGTAGCGAAAGTAGTAGCTGTTTCTTCCAACCGTTTCTCAATTTCCAGTTTACTTTATCAGACACTACCGACTAGGAATCAGAGAGGTCTCGCGGTTTATCGTAACGCAGCATTCTGAGACATTTCGCAAGAACTCAGCCGCTACTGCGCAAATTTTCGTGATTCCTTGCTAGCGGGAGGGCGGGACGGAAGTTATGACTGCGATATTACACAACAGCCGACGCGACACTTTAGCGTCGTGTTTTACGACGCAGTGTAACCGTTTATTAGACTCCCCAGGGAGAGGGAGACGGCACTTATTAAATGCGAGTGTGCGGCTGTGGAGGAACGAGGCCCGGGTCTGGAGGGCTTCTTGGAACCCGAATAAGTAATTAAGGTGAGTAATTAAACTTTTAACTGGAAAGTGCGGCCGGCAGTAATGGAGTGAGTGTTCTCATTAGGACGGTGGTTTATTCGAACGCCGGAGCAGAGAAAGCAGCGACTGAAGTACACTTGTCTCTCAGCCGGAGTCTTAAAACAGCGTTATGAGCGCCTTGCGCGGCTCACTGATAACGCTGGAGCAAAGGCCGGCCGAGCAAAGTGCTAATCCGTGTAACTGGCCAAAAAATTAGGCACCGCAAGGGGCGTAGCGCTAACACCTCCTGTAGTCTCATTTCGGTGAGGAAGAGTGTGCTCAGGTTTTCTCAGGTACGTATTATCCGGCTGAAGACGCTCATTGACGATCATTCACTGTAACAGAGAGAACGAGAATGCAATGTATATGTCTAGATAATACACTACTGGCCATTAAAATTGCTACACCACGAAGATGACGTGCTACAGACGCGAAATTTAACCATCAGGAAGAAGATGCTGTGATATGCAAATGATTAGCTTTTCAGAGCATTCACACAAGGCTGGCGCCGGTGGAGACACCTACAACGTGCTGACATGAGGACAATTTCCAACCGATTTCTCATACACAAACAGTAGTTGACGGCCGTTGCCTGGTGAAACGTTGTTGTGATGCCTCGTGTAAGGAGGAGAAATGCGTACCACCACGTTTCCGACTTTGATAAAGGTCGGATTGTAGCCTATCGCGATTGCGGTTTATCGTATCGCGACATTTCTGCTCGCGTTGGTCAAGATCCAATGACCGTTAGCAGAATATGGAATCGGTAGGCTCAGGAGGGTAATATGGAACACCGTGCTGGATCCCAACTGCCTCGTATCACTAGCAGTCGAGATGACAGGCATCTTATCCGCACGGCTGTAACGGATCGTGCAGCCACGTCTCGATCCCTGAGTCAACAGATGGGGACGTTTGCAAAACAACGACCATCTGTACGAACAGTTCGACGACGTTTGCAGCAGCATGGACTATCAGTTCGGAGACCATGGCTGCGGTTACCCTTGACGCTGCATCACAGACAAGAGCGCCTGCAATGGTGTACTCAACGGCGAACCTGGGTGCTCGAATTGCAAAACGTCATTTTTTCGGATGAATCCAGGTTCTGTTTACAGCATCATGATGGTCACATCCATGTTTGGCGACATCGCGGTGAACGCACATTGGAAGCGTGTATTGGTCATCGCCATACCGGCGTAACACCCAGCGTGACGGTATGGGTTGCCTTTTGTTCGCATTGACGGCACTTTGAACAGTGAACGTTACATTTCAGATTTGTTATGACCCGTGGCTCTACCCTTCATTCGAGGCCGGCCGCGGTGGCCGTGCGGTTCTAGGCATTTCAGTCCGGAACCGCGTGACTGCTACGGTCGCAGGTTCGAATCCTGCCTCGGGCATGGCTGTGTGTGATGTCCTTAGGTTAGCTAGGTTTAAGTAGTTCTAAGTTCTAGGGGACTAATGACCTCAGATGTTGAGTCCCATAGTGCTCAGAGCCATTTGAACCATTTTTCTACCCTTCATTCGATCCCTCCGAAATCCTACATTCCAGCAGGATAATGCACGACCGCATGTTGCAGGTCCTGTACGAGGCTTTCTGGATACAGAAAATATTCGACTGCTGCTCTGGCCAGCAGATTCTCCAGATCTATCACCAATTGAAAACGTCTGGTCAATGGTGGCCGAGCGATTGGCTCTTCAGAATACGCCAGTCACTACTCTTGATGAACTGTGGTATCGCGTTTGAAGCTGCATGGGCAGCTGTGCGTGTACAAGCCATCCAAGCTCTGTTTGACTCAATGCCCAGGCGTCTCAAGGCCGTTATTAAGGCCAGAGGTGGTTGTTCTGGGTACTGATTTCTCAGGATCTATGCACAGAAATTGCGTGAGAATGTAATCAAATGTCAGTTCTAGTATAATATATTTGTCCAATGAATACCCGTTTATCATCTGTATTTCTTTTAGGTGTAGCAATTTTAATGGCCAGTAGTGAATTTCCGGATCGTGGTGTGTCTGGCAGTCAGCTGGAGACGGACCAGCAGTGCAGTCGGCACACAGCTGCAGTGAAGTCATGACAGAGTGCCGGGGAGGCGCGGACAGCCAGTGCTCGCCCGCTGCTGGCGACACACATGCACTGTCCGACGGAGGGAGTTTGGAGCGGGACGACCGCTGGTTGGTCGTTCGGTTGGTCGTTTCATCGGCCGAGTTTCTGGGCCTGGGCAGTTGGTTGGCTGGCCTGGAGCAGCGAGGAAGTCTCTGTGGAGGGTGGTGGCGGCGTCCACACGTGGTCGGAGTGTGAGGGGCTGTTCCCTTTGCTACGAGGTCCGTCGCTCACCGATCCCGGACACGAAAGTTGAGTCTTTACTTAATATACCAGCCAGCCTCCACTGCTCACAATGTGTCGTTTGAATTTCGTTGTGGGCTGCTGGGACATTCCCGCGAGCAACAACGTGTGTTTTCAAGTTGACGAAATTCCAGCCGCCCTCTAGTGGAGTTTAACTTCACTTGATTATTTTGAATTGAAGTGCACCAGCGGAATCTTCTGACTTGCGACCGTTAACGTTCCGGTTGCCTTCCCTGGCGGTTGACGTAAATTCAAGCAGTGTATTTTCCTCGTCGTGTTGTGGCTGTCCAGCACGGCGTGTAATTTGACAGCTGAATGTGTAATTCGTTGTGAGCGCCGATACCTTCTGAGTTGTTCCATTGATTTCCCTGTTGTGCGCTGGTAGGGTGGAGCAGAAGTTATCCTGTCGCTTGGTCCGGTGATTGTCTATCGGTTGGGTTGCCGTCGGATTGAGAATTGTTGAGCCGACTGCCTGTCTGACCTAAGCGAGCGTTAGTGTTTGAATTCCAGGCCGACCCTTGCAAACTTCTGGGCGCCGTTTGATGTGCTGCCTGCTAGCCGATTTTAAATGAAAGTTGTTTTGCCCTTGAGGAGTGAGATTGAATGGTGCATTTAGCCGAAAGTTCTAAAAGTAATGTTTGGCCTGCTCTGTTTTTAATGTTTTCTTCACTCTTGTAATGTTCGTCAAAAGAATAAAGTAGTATGTTTGAGTGCAACAGACAGCCACCCATTTTGGCCCCTTTCCACAAATTAAACTATCTGTCCTGCCCTGCGGGTATAGCACGTGATCTCACTGATCAGTCTCCTTCCAATGCGATGGCCTTAACGCACCTTACTGGAAGGGCCTGTATGCCCCCATGGTAGCACACTAATGGTCGACGTCAGTGCCAACGTCTTGCTGCAGCAATAACATCCGAGTCACCCACTAACTGCTTCTCGCAGAGGGTTTTCTTCATGAGGCCACAATCTGACTGAAGCTGCGAGGAGGGAGCTTTAGAGTGGTGAGGAAAAACAGTCCACTAAAGTCTGAGAGCTCCTCTCGGTTTCGCAGACTTGCGTGAGGCCTTGCGTTGTCACAGAAAAGCAGAGGTTCGACTGCAGTTTTGTGGCGACAAACACGCCGAAGTCGTTTCTTCAGTTTCCTGAGGTCGGCACAGTGCACTTCAGAGTTGATAATTGCACTATGAGGAAGACACTAAACTGAATGACCCTTCCAGAATCCCAGAAGACTGTCGCCGTGACTTTACCGGCTGAAGGTGCGGCTTCGAACTTTTTCTTCGGAGGAGATGTGGTGTGGCACCATAGAGAGGATTGCCGTCTTGTTTCCAGTTCGAAGTGATGGAGTCATGTCTCATCGCCTGTGACGATGATCGAGAAAAAATTAGCCTGCTAACGTCCAACCAATTCCGCACAGGTCGTCATTTGTTGCTCTTCACGGTCTTCTGTTAGGCGCTGATGAATACAGCAGGTATACGCCTTTGAGTATCTCATCTGGTGGACGAGTGTGTCAGCACTATCAACAGAGACGCCCATTTGTGCAGCGAGCTGTTCCGTTGTGTTTCGTCGATCACAACAAATGAGAGTGTCCGCACCTTCCAGTTTTGCAGGAGTCGCAGCTGCGTGCTGCCGACCGGCAGGCGGGAGATCGGACAGATATGCGGGACCTCGTTGCAATGATGACAGGCACCTCACCCAACGAGTCACCGTGTTTTTGTTCGCTGATAGATCTCCGTGGACATTCTGTAGGCGTCTATGAACATCCGTGATGCCCTGGTTTTCCATCAAAAGAAACTCAGTGATAACTCTCAGCTTGCAACACACCTCCATTGTTGCCGCTATTTCGACATACAGCACGAATACCTACAGAAACTTCATGAAACTATAGCAGCTGAACAGGTAATGTTCCACGATATCCCACAAGAAATTCTGCATTTTTGAACCGAAATTGCCCGAGGAAAAAATGTGCTGCATCACTTATTGGAAGCCCCTCGTATAATGATGAGCTCGTCGTGCAGGCTGCGAATGCACAAGGGGTGTCGACCGGCCGCCGTGCCAACCTCTACCTCGCGGCCTCATGTGGATGCGGTATGTAGGGGCATGTGTAAGCCTTTCAGACTTCCGGTCGTTTTGCACACTTCTCAAATCGTGGAACCGCTACGACTGTCAAGTAGATCCTCAGGTGGGGCCACGAGGCTGGGTGCACCACTTTCCAGCCTTCCACCAAGGAAAAATCCCTGGGCGTACCAGGAATCGAACCCAGGTTCTCCATGTGGTGTCACCGCCAGACACCACACTTGCTAGGTGGTAGCTTTAAATCGGCCGCGGTCCATTAGTACATGTCGGACCCGCGTGTCGCCACTTTCAGTGATATCAGACCGAGCGCCACCACACGGCAGGTCTAAAGAGACGTACTAGCACTCGCCCCAGTTGTACGGACGACTTTGCTAGCGACTACATACTATCGTATGAAGCATGTCTCATCAAGAACGATGTAAACAAATGATGGATTAAAGTTAAGTATTCCAGAAGCTACGTACTTTTCTTTATAGCATTCATTACGTATCCTGTTTCAGACTTATCTCTAGCCTGCGTGGGTTAACGCGTGCATATCGGCTTCCTCAAACCGCACTGTGTCGGCACTTCTGTCGACACATCACTCCATATGCCTGCCACTTACGCTGACCACTCAGCTATGGAGGGGTGCGTGAATGTAATTAGGGAAATTGAAATACCCTCAATGTTAATCAGACTATTTAAAATGTGTGTAGACGAAACTTTATGTAGTATAAAGACGCATGTAAGTTAAACTGAAAATTTTAAGCTGTACGCAGGACTGCGACAGATTTAACATCGCCTTAGAAAATATCTATAGAGAATTTACCAGACTATCTCCCCAAGGGATCTATCTCTAGGAGATGAATATTACTAGACTTCTCTGGGCACATGCTGGAGCAATAACAAGTTATTCCGAAACGGAGTTAATCTGAATGAAGCAAAATTTCTGAGAAAACAGGACTACAGGTTGGTAGAGAAAATGGAGGATGTATGGTCGTAAATAAGAAAGTCGGAAATGATGCACCTTTGGCTGTAGATGGATTCATTTTACAGAAAGTCGACCGCTTCAGATATTTATGGATTCTCTTTAGTACCAACAATAGAATGGATGTAGAAGTAGATGCCAATCTAGTAACAGCGAGTGAGCACTTTTCAGTTTTATCAAAATTCTGCAGGAAAGATCACTTAGTGTTAAGATAGAAATCTGCTGAGTACTACTTCGTACATAATATAAGGAGAGGTGGGCTACAGAGCGGTGCAGCAGCTATCGTCGTAGGGAAGTTGGACACGAGCAGAAATGATTAGCGAACACGAGCATACAATAACCAATATTTCGCTTTCTCCAAGTGTTATGAAGAAATTTTACAAACGAACAAACACCAGTGAAGCCCAGCTATTACAAAGAATGTCATGCAGTGTGAGGCTCCTGCCACTAACGCAACTGCGAACTGTCGAAGGCTGACTAAGACTGTTGACTGCCGAAGACTGCGACGGAGACTGGGGCTTGTAGCTGTCGCCAGCGGTGCCATATCGCGGTGGCAGAGGGTGCTCGCAGACAGAGCAGCTGAAGGCGTGGCCCAGTGGGCACGCATCACTGGATTTGCTGGGTCCCCACGCGATTACTGTCGGCATCTGTCGGAAACGTTCGTTTCCGTTGCCAACTGTGACACACCGGTGATGGTGGTATCGATCTACGATACCAGAAAATCCACTTGAACCAATCGGCTATTATACTGGTAACATTATACAAACGTAAAACATTAGTATTTAGAAAGAAAGATGATGAAAAGTTGTTAATATTCGAAAGGAAATTACTAAGGAAAATTTTTGGATCTGACGTGGTGAAAATAAGATACGGTCAGGATAAGAAAAATGAAGAATTGTACAAAAAACGTAACATCATCGATGTTGTAAAGAAGACTAGTTGAACTGGGCAGGCCTTATAGCAAGAATAATAGAGTCCAGACACACCAGATGGAACGAGACGAGGAGGAAGACGACCCAGACTTGGGTGGTGAGATAACATCCGAGAAGACACAACTAGGATGAACGTCGACACCAAAAGGACAAACAGTTCACTCGACAGAATGAAACGGAAGAGACTTGTAGAGTAAGCTTATGCTCGATAATGCCCTTGCAACATGTAAAACTATAGAGCTTTCAAATTGTTCATAATTTTAACCAAGATGGCAAGGAGTTAACAGTGATCTGTTCTTGATGATCAATTAGAAAAAACAATCAAGATAGCAAAACATCTGATTTATTGATATGAACGGCTTCGGCACATTTATAAGGAATTCTCTAGATTATGAGCACCATTTGACTGGAGCCGGCGCCGTGGTGAACAGCTGCGTGTGGTCACGAGCGCCCTCACATTGGGTCAGAGGATATCAGGGCTCGTCGGTGAATAACATGTTTCGCCTATGACGAAGTTGCCAGTTTCCATGGGAACGACAGAACTGAAGGAGAGCTGCAAGACATGTGAAGCGGGGTACTCGAACAGGGCATTTGGGTCGCAAGGTACTTTCTCGTAATCTATTCACTGTAGTCTGGTCTGACACAGCGGCTCCAGAGGCCCTTCCGAGGTCGTCTCACAGTGCTCTGGCGGTATCTATATGAGGCTGCAACGCAGAGATGACCGGGCATCGGTCTTCACGTGGGGTTGTAGTAGGTCAGCGACTTCGTTCAACTCGTCTTCTGTACTGACCTGTCACCCAGTAGCGTGTGTACAACCAGTGGATGGCACATGGAGAGACATTGTCACCTGCAGCAACACGACCGAAAGTTCATACTTTTTGGATCAAACAGACTGCCCTTGCAACTTGCACTGCATTAAGATGTCACATTGCATGTGCTTGGTTTTCAACCAAATGGCTCCAGAGGCCCTTCCGAGGTCGTCTCACAGTGCTCTGGCGGTATCTATATGAGGCTGCAACGCAGAGATGACCAGGCATCGGTCTTCACGTGGGGCTGTAGTAGGTCAGCGACCTCGTTCAACTCGTCTTCTGTACTGACCTGTCACCCAGTAGCGTGTGTACAACCAATGGATGGCACATGGAGAGACATTGTCACCTGCAGCAACACGACCGAAAATTCATACTTTTGGGATCAAACAGACGGCCCTTGCAACTTGCACTGCATTAAGATGTCACATTGCATGTGCTTGGTTGAATACAACGTCCGCAAATGACAACTGTCATCTGCGTACCTCACTAGAGATCTCTGGAACACAGGTACTCTCTTCCTTCAGTGGGGTCACCTGACTCTGTAATGCACAACACAGCCAACAGACTGTGAATGATTTTAATTCTTACCCGCAATGAAATCAGAGATCTCAAGTCATGCAGTAAGACTACAGACATAATCCGTATCAAAATAGGTTTAACATACCAGGTGTTTATGTACATTGCATGGGGGCTTAATTAAAAAGGAAAGGACTAATATTAATGAATAAATGCAATAATTTTAGTAGCTGTGTGACCGGTTACGAAGTCTCGTAACCGGTTGGCCCTGACTAGTATTGGCACGCAATCTGACTGCATAAAATAAAAATAAAGAATGACAAGGAATTTGCATTAACACAATTGATTAATTAAGTCCCCTGCAACTCTAAAAGCTACGAAACAACAAGGCACAATTGTAACTGTTTTGTATGTGGTAGTGCGACTCAACGTACATGTATCTGGCTCGGTTATTTCTCAATACGACAAAATATTTTAAACACCATTTACAATGAACTAATTGAAAAACCATAAATACTATAATTGCACATTGATCCAGAATTACAAGTCTAATAAATGAACAGGAGCCAGATGCTTTGTTGACTGTACCTGTGAGCAAGAGGGATTGCCATTAAAGAAAACTGTAATACCTTTTTACCTCATTATATATTGACGAAAATATTCCATTACACCAGCATCATAAATCAAAAGCCCATCTTCTTTCTCAAATATATTCTGTCAATTGCAACTTCTTCCATCTATACATTACACCAACCGAACAGCGTCTACTCTCTCACCCAACAGAACAACAACTGCCCTCGACATCCTCTGAACTACTACTGCCCAGTGGAGGCGGCGGAATGATAATCTTTGGCGCAATCTCTGGCGCTGTGACTCAGTGTAGCCACCTTTCAAAATGTTGCCCTAACTTTTAACAATCTACATGGAAATTGGAAAATACAACAGACAACTTTTATCAGAATCCCCTGGCATCGATAGCGGGCTTGGAATGTTTTCTGTAGAGTAATTAGCAGAACACTTTTCAAGCTGGTCATTTAAACCATCATGAGAAGCAGAGAAGCTGTCTTCATTCCCCAATTGGGACAAAAAATTTCAAAATTCATCAAACACTAAAATAAAATCTTAGACATATAGTACTGTCAAATCATAATGCAGTAGTATATAAAATAAAAATTGATATACTAATACAGAAGCTAGACAGGAAAGATCAGATTTAAAATGCAGAATATACTTCAAGTATAGAGTAAGTAGTGTCATTTGTGTTGAAAATGGGACCTTAATGCGGTCCAAATATTGACGTATTAAAATGAGAGCTGTACAAGAATAATTACTTTGAAAAGAATGTACATAACAAGTATTTTAAATTTTCGTTAAGGGGCATCTTTTACGCCGAAAATAGTACTTTAGTGTGGCCTAAATCGGTTACATGTAATGTAAAAGTCATACAAAAACACTTAAAGAGAAAGGTGGCATGTAAAAGGCAACAGATATTATTATTTTGAAAAGTGTAATAAATAAATTTAAAATATGGCATAACTGTGATTGTAATGTACACAAATGGCACATCCTTAAATAATGTACATAAGTGATACAGAAATCATTATCCTGAAAAGTATAGTAAATGAGCTTATAATATGACCCCATTGTGGTCACGATGTCACAAGTGGAACACCTTTAAATAATTAATATAAATAAGTGACATAGAAATCACTGTATTGATAAGTGTAACAGAACTAATTCCAAATTGCAGATGTGTGGCACACGATCGGAACATCCATATAAAATGGACAAAGTTATACAGAAATGAAAACCTTGAAAACTGTAATAAGTGAAGTGAAAACAGGACCACACTTTGGCTGTGATGCACATTTATGGAACATCTTATACAATGGACATAATCTACATAGAAATCATTATTTTAAAGACGTTACTAAATGACTTTAAAATGTAGCATCACTGTAAATTCCTCAAATTATATAAAAAGTTGCACATAAATTAGAACTTTTTTAAAAAAAATGTAATTATTTCTAATACTGCCTCACTGTGGTCTTAATAATCACAGGAAAGGTGTAAATATCATTCACTAAGGCTTAATATTGCTGTGGAAATACAGCTGTTAAATATAGGGCTACTACTCAGCCTACAAGCATTTAACTTCAAATGTATTGCCTCAGCTATTACACAGACATGAATCATTTACTTAAACAAGGCCTCTTTGGTCCTAAATACGACTTCTCTGCAGCCTCATCAAAGACTGATTAAAATTGCATCATTGTATTAAAATAGTGAATCAAGATATCTGCCCTCAGTAGAGAATAAATAAAACGGTGTCAGTGTATTAAGTTATCAAGATCATGGCGTCTGTATCCTCATGGAAGATTGAACTAGATTATATCAATACTGTAAATTAACAAAGTTATGGCATCTGTAGCTACATGAAAGACTGAACAAGAGTGTGTCAGTATATTAAACTAACAAAGTTATATGTGACCGCATCAACCATTAAGTGAAATTGTACTGCTGTATTAAACTATCGGGTCGTACCCGTGGTCTAGGGGTAGCGTCTTTGATTCATAATCAAAAACGTCTTCGGTCCCGGGTTCGATCCCCGCCACTGCCTAAATTTTGATAAATAATCAGCATTGGCGGCCGAAGACTTCCGGCATAAGAAGTCAGCCTCATTCTGCCAACGGCCTTGTCAAAGAGGGCGGGGAGCGGATAGAGGTTCAGGGCACTCTCTTGTCCTAGGGGTGGGAAATTGCCCCTAAAGGCGGAAGAATCAGCAATGATCAACGACATGAGGATGCAGAAGGCAATGGAAACCACTGCATTAAAGACACGTAACGTGTATCCACAGGACATGTGGCCTGTAATTGAAGAAGTGTCATGATGATCTCTCCATTGGCAAAAGATTCCGGAATAGTCCCCCATTCGGATCTCCGGGAGGGGACAGCCAAGGGGGAGTTTACCATGAGAAAAAGATTGAATAATCAACGAAAGGATAACGTTCTACGAGTCGGGGCTTGGAATGTCAGAAGCTTGAACGTGGTAGGGAAACTAGAAAATCTGAAAAGGGAAATGCAAAGGCTCAATCTAGATATAGTAGGGGTCAGTGAAGTGAAGTGGAAGGAAGACAAGGATTTCTGGTCAGATGAGTATCGGGTAATATCAACAGCAGCAGAAAATGGTATAACAGGTGTAGGATTCGTTATGAATAGGAAGGTAGGGCAAAGGGTGTGTTACTGTGAACAGTTCAGTGACCGGGTTGTTCTAATCAGAATCGACAGCAGACCAACACCGACAGCGATAATTCAGGTATACATGCCGACGTCGCAAGCTGAAGATGAAAAGATAGAGAAAGTGTATGAGGATATTGAAAGGGTAATGCCGTATGTAAAGGGGGACGAAAATCTAATAGTCATGGGCGACTGGAATGCAGTCACAGGGGAAGGAGTAGAAGAAAAGGTTACAGGAGAATATGGGCTTGGGACAAGGAATGAAAGAGGAGACAGTTTCAGCTAGTAATAGCGCATACCCTGTTCAAGAATCACAAGAGGAGGAGGTATACTTGGAAAAGGCCGGGAGATACGGGAAGATTTCAATTAGATTACATCATGGTCAGACAGAGATTCCGAAATCAGATACTGGATTGTAAGGCGTATCCAAGAGCAGATATAGACTCAGATCACAATATAGTAGTGATGAAGAGTAGGCTGAAGTTCAAGACATTAGTCAGGAAGAATCAATACGCAAAGAAGTGGGATACGGAAGTACTAAGGAATGACGAGATACGTTTGAAGTTCTCTAACGCTATAGATACAGCAATAAGGAATAGCGCAGTAGGCAGTACAGTTGAAGAGGAATGGACATCTCTAAAAAGGGCCATCACAGAAGTTGGGAAGGGAAACATAGGTACAAAGAAGGTAGCTGCGAAGAAACCATGGGTAACAGAAGAAATACTTCAGTTTATTGATGAAAGGAGGAAGTACAAACATGTTCCGGGAAAATCAGGAATACAGAAATACAAGTCGCTGAGGAATGAAATAAATAGGAAGTGCAGGGAAGCTAAGACGAAATGGCTGCAGGAAATAGTGAAGACATCGAAAAAGATATGATTGTCGGAAGGACAGACTCAGCATACAGGAAAGTCAAAACAACCTTTGGTGACATTAGAAGCAACGGTGATAACATTAAGAGTGCAACGGGAATTCCACTGTTAAATGCAGAGGAGAGAGCAGATAGGTGGAAAGAATACATTGAAACCCTCTATGAGGGTGAAGATTTGTCTGATGTGATAGAAGAAGAAACAGAAGTCGATTTAGAAGAGATAGGGGATCCAGTATTAGAATCGAAATTTAAAAGAGCTTTGGAGGGCTTACGGTCAAATAAGGCAGAAGGGATAGATAACATTCCATCAGAATTTCTAAAATCATTGGGGGAAGTGGCAACAAAACGACTATTCACGTTGGTGTGTAGAATATATGAGTCTGGCGATATACCATCTGACGTTCGGAAAAGCATCATCCACACAATTCCGAAGACGGCAAGAGCTGACAAGTGCGAGAATTATCCCACAATCAGCTTAACAGCTCATGCATCGAAGCTGCTTACAAAAATAATATACAGAAGAATGGAAAAGAAAATTGAGAATGCGCTAGGTGACGATCAGTTTGGCTTTAGGAAAAGTAAAGGGACGAGAGAGGCAATTCTGACGTTACGGCTAATAATGGAAGCAAGGCTAAAGAAAAATCAAGACACTTTCATAGGATTTGTCGACCCGGAAAAAGCGTTCGACAGTATAAAATGGTGCAAGCTGTTCGAGATTCTGAAAAAAGTAGGGGTAAGCTATAGGGAGGGACGGGTTATATACAATATGTAAAACAACCAAGAGGGAATAATAAGAGTGGACGATCAAGAACGAAGTGCTCGTATTAAGAAGGGTGTAAGACAAGGCTGTAGCCTTTCGCCCCTACTCTTCAATCTGTACATCGAGGAAGCAATGATGGAAATAAAAGAAAGGTTCAGGAGTGGAATTAAATTACAAGGTGAAAGGATATCAATGATACGATTCGTTGATGACATTGCTATCCTGAGTGAAAGTGAAGAAGAATTAAATGATCTGCTGAACGGAATGAACAGTCAAATGAGTACACAGTATGGTTTGAGAGTAAATCGGAGAAAGACGAAGGTAATGAGAAGTAGTAGAAATGAGAACAGCGAGAAACTTAACATCAGGATTGATGGTCACGAAGTCAATGAAGTTAAGGAATTCTGCTATCTAGGCAGTAAAATAACCAATGACGGACGGAGCAAGGAGGACATCAAAAGCAGACTCGCTATGGGAAAAAAGCATATCTGGCCAAGAGAAGTCTACTAATATCAAAAACCGGCCTTAATTTGAGGAAGAAATTTCTGAGGATGTACGTCTGGAGTACAGCATTGTATGGTAGTGAAACATGGACTGTGGGAAAACCGGAACAGAAGAGAATCGAAGCATTTGAGATGTGGTGCTATAGACGAATGTTGAAAATTAGGTGGACTGATAAGGTAAGGAATGAGGAGGTTCTACGCAGAATCGGAGAGGAAAGGAATATGTGGAAAACACTGATAAGGAGAAGGGACTGGATGATAGGACATCTGCTAAGACATGAGGGAATGACTTCCATGGTACTAGAGGGAGCTGTAGAGGGCAAAAACTATAGAGGAAGACAGAGATTGGAATACGTCAAGCAAATAATTGAGGACGTAGGTTGCAAGTGCTACTCTGAGATGAAGAGGTTAGCACAGGAAAGGAATTCGTGGCGGGCGGCATCAAACCAGTCAGTAGACTGATGACCAAAAAAAAATAAAATTAAACTATCTGTGCCGTGGACTTTGTGACCTCATCAAAGACTGAATAAAATTATACCATCACATTAAATCATCAAGACTGTGGCGCCTGTGGTCTTATCAGAGACTGAATAAAACTGTAACTAACAAAGTTATGGTATCTGTGGCATGACCACATCAGTTCAGCAAAGCAAAGATCATAAATAGCTTGTGATTTTATAGAACCATACAAATGACTGTCTCAGAACATAGTATCATAGTATTATAACTATCATAGTATTATAACACATGGAAGACTGCAGAAAATGGGCTTCAAACTAAAACACTAATTCTTATCCCACGGCAATAGACTATTTATCAAACTTAGGGTTTGAAGAAAAAATGGCATTATATTTGTGGTAAAGTTCACTGAAGGACATATGATTTGGAAACCAGCTGGAACCACCTCCATCATGACCCATTGTCTGGCCTGAATCAACTGTCGGTTCAAAATGGTTCAAATGGCCCTGAGCACTACGGGAATTAACATCTGAGATCATCAGTCCCCTAGAACTACTTAAACTTAACTAACCTAAGGACATCACACACATCCATGCCCGAGGCAGGATTCAAACCTGCGACCGTAGCGGTCGCGCGGTTCCAGACTGAAGCGCCTGCAACCGCTCGGCCACAACGGCCGGCAACTGTCAGTTATTTGATCTCCTCCACTCATGTTTCTGCAAGCAGTACCAGTGAAACACCTGCTCTCTCAGCCAGTCATATTGTTTCTATGCACAACATATTAAAATAACCATAGGTACTGGTAACCACCATTTATTAATCAAAATAGTGAATTATTGCTTATATATTGCTTTATTAACCTCATATATTAACAGAATTACCATGATTCACATTTTTCGATAACTTTTCTTATAGTTTCTCTGAACACAGTTATGTTTCATTTATAGACTGTCGGCCAGATTTGTAACTATTCATTACGCCAGTGTAGACCTCACTATAATAACTGCAACAACTCGCTACAGCAAACTAAATATTGTACACTACTTTGTAATAGTAAATTCATGACAATTATTTATACTAGATCAATAAATACTGCGTTCAGTATCAAATATCAGACAATACTTTACCCTCCTGTGGGGAAAGTAGTCGTGACAACGAATGGAAAGACACAATAAACAATATGCCATAAATATGACATAGTGTCTCTCAAATATAATCAATCACACCTTCTTCTCTCTTTACGACATGTTTACAAGTATTCCTGCTGTACTCCATACTTCACTCATCTGACTGATCCTACCCTCCTCTGGTTACATCTGATGTTTGTCTGTGTGTGTGTGTGTGGTGTGTGTGTGTGTGTGTGTGTGTGTGTGTGTGTGTGCATATACGTATGTTTGGAGCTTATGGGCACTCAAAGGTGCGGTTAATAGCGCTCTTAGACTTATTAAAACAAATGAATGTGAATAAAATCTTTAAAATTGTTGCACACTCCCGCAGTCGAACTGACCAACTATCGCTCTCTCTCACATGCGCTAAAACAATGGAGAAAGAGTGAACGTAGCTATACGTGAGATTATAACCCAATTAAAAAGAAAAAGGGGCTAAACGGAAGACACAGGGAACACTCACTGGCTGATCGCGTATAGAAAACGTGGGTGAGCTAGTCACTCTGCTAACACATTAAAACCATCGCCCTAAAATCATGAGAAAAACGTTGGAAAATTCACAAAAATTGGAAACTCGAAGCACATTCGTTTAAAGGTGACTTCAATAGGGGGCATATCCGTCGGCAAATCCGCCACGGCTTCCTGGTCGTAAAATAAAACACAGTCCAATAAAATGTGACTCACAGTGATCTCTGTCACAAGCATCACACATTAGAGGGTCCTCTCGCCAGAGTAAGAAGCTTTACATCATAGAGCTGTGGCATACGTAAGAAGAGTAACGAAAACGTCGTCCCCTAGACGTGGCTGGAAGGAAGTACGCCACGGCCGCTGTGTGGGCTTTAATAGGCAGAGCTTATTGTCTACCATGCTGCCACCGCCGAAAGACTCTGGATCTCAACAGCGAGGCCATAGCAACCAGGGCCTGGCACATCCAAAGTCAGGATCACGACACGCCTTCTTGGGTGCTAGACCAGCCCTGTCGTTCCCTACAGTACCCATGTACCCTAGTAGCCAGCAGAAAAACATCTCCTTCGCCAGTTGTTGTAGTTGGCGGCAGGCATCCTGCATATTCTGGACTACTTAAACTGTTGAGTACAAACATTGTAGAGAGTGAAGGGCACTCAGAGAATTGCAAGAAAATTACACTGGAAGAATGTCTCGTCTACTCCAGTAGCAAGATCGCGTATCATTCCGCATTGAAGACAGTATAGACTCGAGGCAGTCGGACCATGGGGACACGATCCAGGAGAACAGCAGAGCAACCAATGGAATCACCCTGCTTAGACACATCCGTAAAGACAACTACATAGTTGTGATATAGACAGAGCTTATTGTCTATCTCTTCCAGACACTCATGCTGCCACCGCCGAAAGACTCTGGATCTCAACATCGAGGCCATAGCAAGCAGTGGGCTGGCACACTGAAATAGCTGAGAATCGCGACACGCCTTCTTGGCATGAAATTTTATGATTTCAAAAAATATCACATTAAAAACAAAAGCGAGAGTGCAATCTTTCTTGTAGTGCACTAAATCGTAAATAGCCACGAGTCTCTGCAGCAACCAGGGCGGTAGGCAGTTAAAATCCTGGATTCGTGGCTGTTCATGCTCTGCACCAAGTGACTCAGCACACATTTCACGCAAATACCTAATGACAGCGTTATTTGTGGACGACGGGAGAAAACGCATTCCAGAAATGTACAAACAGCTGTATGATATGCAAGTGCATTCGGAGCTTTCAGGAACTTTCATGCCTGGTGCACCTTGAGAAGCCGCCACCAGATAGCAAGAGGCGGTTCCCCAGCATCAGCACAGAGACGATGGGAGGTGCAGCTGCATAGTGCTGCAGGCACCTATGGGCAGCTTAATCCCCATGTGATGGGTAGCGTAAATAATCTGCAGATAAGGTGGCCTCGCTAACCTGTACACTGTGCAGCCGTAGCGTAGCCACGAACGATCAAAAGTCCTATAAAACTGGAGTAGACGCACGCTGTTTGCCACACTAGACCTGTGACTAAGGCACTTCATGATATTCAGTGTCTTCAGGGTTCTGGCTTCCATGTCTTCATGTGCGGTAACCATGACAGTTTGGAGTAAAAAATGAGGCCCAGAAACCTCACTGAGTCCTTGAAATGTGGAATAGTATCCCTCATATGCAAGTCAGGAAGTCAGGTAAATTAAAACCACGACGAGAACGATTAAAATGTCCTTAGGGACACCGTTCTCCTCTCAAAACGTTCTGACAGCATGACACCAACTGGGGAGATAGGAAAGACCCTATGAAGAAGGGGAGGTATCCACAAAAGCCCATTGATCCAGTTACATGAGAATACTATGTCTTTATGTGTGGCATAATGGCTTGACGTACGAACTCTGTGCATGGGGCCCGATGTCATATGGTGTCTTCCTCCAGTCTTACCTATCTAACAGAATGTTTCATGTGTTGGCTGATGAAAGCATGTCTGCTGTGAGGCAAATATGTGCTGGGGTGCCACAGGGGTCGGTCTTTGGTCCCATCCTGTATTCCCTTTATACCACAAATGCTCCACAGGTGGTACATGTGGAGTTGGCTCTCTATGCCAACAACACAGCGATGTTCACATATAGCATGAATGCTGACAACATGGGCCGTCGCCTTCAGCAGACTATGATGCACTGAGTGCTTGGGTCACCAAATGGTGGCTCAAGTTCAACCATGCTAGGGACCAGCCGATTGTTATCGCCAGAAAACAAATCAGATAATCTCTCCCTCAAGTCATCATCGAGGGCGACTACATCCTGTGTACCAAGACCACCACTTACCTGGGGGTCAAACTTGACCATAGGTTTACTTGGCTCCTGCACATCCATGAGATCTGAAATGGGGCTGTGGGGCACCTATGGGTGTCTTCCTTCCGAGTCGACACTTCGTCCCCCATCATGACATTATGCTCTACCTGACGCTGGTCTAGCCAGTATTGGACTATGCAGCCGTGGTGTGGGGGAATACCGCAGTCTTCCACAACGCCACCCTCCAAAGTTTGCAGAACTGGGTGCTGAAACTGGTGCTGTGCCTCTGCAGAATGTGCCCCTGACATCAACTACACGAGGACTTGGGCCTCCTGCTGCTGCAGAACAGGTTCCACAACACTACTCATCCATATTACGACTAAACGGACCAGTCCTGCAATCAGCTTGTCAGTGGTTTGGGCCGCCAACATCACCATCCACCAACCGCACACTGGCCAGACCTGTTGTGCGAGTAACACTCCTCAACGCCATGAGGATCACCCTGTACATGAAACCCAAGGCCAATCCACCATGTTAGGTTCCACGACACCATCCAGTCAGGAAATGTACGAATAGCACCTTGTTACTTAGCCTGCCACAGGACGAGTTCAGTTTGCTCGCCGAACCAAGTGAAACGAAGAAGCTCAGACTGCAGTCGTGTACCGATAGCGCTCGTAGTCGTTTATCTATTCATCGTTCCTCTCGTCGTTGATAGTAGCTATATCTTGGTATTCAATTTGGTTTTACTCTCTCTGTCTTGGTATTTCGCCATGTGGCCTATGTTGTCAGTTGCCCTTATTGTATGTGTCTGCATAGTACTGGCGATTCCCCACTGGCGTCGCCGGCTGGTGGGCTCCAATCTTGCTCGATTCCGTTTCCTATAGGGTAACATTCTGAGGTTTGTTTACCTATCCAGGTGCTCTGTAATTCCGACATTTTTTATCATAACAACAGAGCAGCAACTTGTTTAGCAGTTTCTCTGCTCTCTTATTTATGAGGTGAACCAGACTTTGAGATTTTTAAAGGTGCCTAGCACACCCGATTTCTTAGCTATGTGATCTGCGAGCAAGAAGTCCCTAAGTTTACGCGTGTCCTCGTTCAGCTAACCATCTTCAACCTAACTTTACCATAGAGTCAGCCCCATTATTTTAAATGATGACCATTAATTAATTATCGAACGCGATTGTGAATAAAAGGGACTATAATTTTAACAGAACTTGTATCTTATGTCCGCTCTGATTTTTAAACATTTACCGTGCCACAGACTGAGTTAATAGACACGCAGTTCCTATTCTGTTTACAGTAGTATGAAAAGTATTTCACAAATTTTAGATTTAAGAAGTCCATTTTATCTCTTCTACCTGCTATAATGTCTGCTTTGTCCTTACAAATCAGGTCATTGTCCCTTCTCAGGAAGGTGGACCCATTCTGTCATACTTCTGCACCTAATATAAAGTAATATAATTATGTAGTTTGACTGATGACTCGAAAAAACGTATCAACCAAATTAATAATATGGAGCCATAGTCACGGTATCACTGAGTAATAACGATTTACAGAAGAATCGTTCACATGGAGAGGCAACTTTTACGCTTTGATCCCTGTCCCAACGCCAACTTTAAGCTATTTTGCAACATGCATGGACAAATATATTGTCCCCTTAAGTAGGATTCAAAGCCATTAAAGTTAGTTTGGGGGCTGTTTTAATCTATGCTGCTAATTTGAGCAGCAGGGGTCAGAGCTCTCTTTACTTCTCTGAGACAAACTATTAGTGTGCAATATTTGTCTCTTAGTAGAGAGTTAGTACCAATAGCGTATGATCAGGAATTTATTTTGGTTCTATACATTCACTACCAAATGTTATCCTCGTTTTAGCCTGACAAAACCATGTCGGTTAGAGTCTACTAATAGTGATGAAGTATGAAGTTCCTTTTCTAAGCTGACTGCACATTATTTTTAGTCTTACTCGATAGTCTGCGAACATTTGAACCGTTCTTTGCACAGTTGGCGACATTTATCATTGCTATTCCCACAGTTCTAAAATTACATCTGTTATTTAGTATTTTATCATAGCACCATAGGGTCTGACTCTATAAACCACATGACCATGACATTTTGCTGTGTGCATCTTCTTGACTGACACTCGCAGATAATACGACAGACTTCTGAAGAAGGGCACTAAGTGCTTAAAACTAGGAAAAAATTAAATTTCTTTTATGCAACTTGTTGCTTATTTTCTCGTTATAAACTTGTTATTCGGCTTTTATTAAATACTCACTGATGCAGCATGAATCTCACTTTTTCAGCACCACCGTTTACTAAAAATTTCTCGTAACTTGATTTTTTTATCTTTAGAACAAATGAAACTTGTCGCTTTAGCACATGTAAGCTGTCAATAGGAGGTATTCAGAAATGAGATTTAGCAGAAAGGGTTTTCCGTTATTCTATCTTGAAGTCATAGAATTAGCAATCTGAAACTGTGAAGACAAACGGCAGCGGCGAGGTCCTGTATTGAAGAAAGTGGTCGACTGTGACATTGTTTTATAACATCAGCTGACAGAAACAAGTTCCTCTGTCCATTACTGGTAAGTTGGTTAAATACTAGTGTTGTCTTTCCTCTTGTATATTTGATGCATAATTGCAACCATAATTCGACCTGAGTCGAAACAAGGCCCCAGGAGTAGACAACATTCCATTAGAACTACTGACAGCCATGGGAGAGCCAAAACTCTACCATCTGGTGAGCAAGATATATGAGACAGGCGAAATACCCTCATACTTCAAGAAGAATATAACAATCCCAATTCCATAGACAGCAGGTGTTGACATCTATCAGTTTAATAAGTCACGGCTGCAAAATACTAATGTGAATTCTTTACAGACGAATGGAAAAACTAGTAGAAGCCGACCTCGGGGAAGATCAGTTTAGATTCCGTAGAAATATTTGAACACGTGAGGCAATACTGACCCTACGACTTGTCTTAGAAGCTAGATTAAGGAAAGGCAAACCCACGTTTCTAGCATTTGTAGACTTAGAGAAAGCTTTTGACAATGTTGACTGGAATACACTCTTTCAAATTCTGAAGGTGGCAGGGGTAAAATACAGGGAGCGAAAGGCTATTTACAATTTGTACAGAAACCAGATGGCAGATATAAGACTCGAGGGTCACGAAAGGGAAGCAGTGGTTGGTAAGGGAGTGAGGCAGGGTTGTAGCCTCTCCCCGATGTTATTCGATCTGTATATTGAGCGAGCAGTGAAGGAAACAAAAGAAAAATTCGGAGTAGGTATTAAAATCCGTGGAGAGGAAATAAAAACTTTGAGGTACGCCGATGACATTGTAATTCTGTCAGAGACAGCAAGGGACGTGGAAGAGCAGTTGAACGGAATGGATAGTGTCTTGAAAGGAGGGTATAAGATGAACATCAACAAAAGCAAAACGAGAATAATGGAATGTAGTCGAATTAAGTCGGGTGATGCTGAGGGAATTAGATTAGGAAATGAGACACTTAAAGTAGTAAAGGAGTTTTGCTATTTGGGGAGCAAAATAAATGATGATGGTCGAAGCATAGAGGATGTAAAATGTAGACTGGCAATGGCAATGAAAGCGTTTCTGAAGGAGAGAAATTTGTTAACATCGAGTATAGTTCTAAGTGTCAGGAAGTCGTTTCTGAAAGTACTTGTATGGAGTGTTGCCATGTATGGAAGTGAAACATGGACGATAAATAGTTTGGACAAGAAGAGAATAGAAGGTTTCGAAATGTGGTGCCACAGAAGAATACTGAAGATCAGATGGGTAGATCACGTAACTAATGAGGAGGTACTGAATAGGATTGGGGAGAAGAGAAGTTTGTAGCACAACTTGACTAGAAGGAGGGATCGGTTGGTAGGACATGTTCTGAGGCATCAAGGGATCACCAATTTAGTATTGGAGGGCAGCGTGGACGGAAAAAATCGTAGAGGGAGACCAAGAGATGAATACACTTAGCAGATTCAGAAGGATGTAGGTTGTAGTAGGTACTGGGAGATAAAGAAGCTTGCACAGGATAGAGTAGCATGGAGAGCTGCATCAAACCAGTATCAGGACTGAAGACCACAGCAACAACAATTGCAACCTATACAGCACCCACAAAATCTGTTGCATTTCTTCCCTTATACAGATTTTCTGTGTCATAATCGCCGGATTGCCTTGTGATCGACTTTTAAGTGATAAATAATTCCGTTTTGGTGGATCCATGGAAAGTTTTGTTTGTTTACAACATTGAATTAGTAGGTAAAAATATTTCTGGGCTACCAATTGCTTTTGATTATTGTCTTCTACAAACAGGAGAGAGTCCTCAACATAAGATTTCTGAAGCCATATACACAATAAGACAAAAATAAAAATAAAATTAGAAAAAATCGCAATGGGACGGAAATGTACATTTTTAGGTAAACATATGCTTACAATTTCAGAAAAATTGGGCTATTTACTCAATAGAAAGAGTTCTAAGAGTTGTCATCCAACGCAGTGGCTTCCTTAGGACTTTCGGACACAGAGAATATGCCATTTCCGACGCGGACAGCTTAACACAAGAACTTGCGCATTTGATGGTTGTTGTTAAGGAAAATGGATACTCCGAGAAGCAGATTCGTCGGGCTATGGAGTTTGGACCATCACTCGAGGTGCATGAAGAGGAACGTAGATCGGTGGCCTTTCTTCTTTTTGCTGGTGGCATATCGTTTAAGATTGTACGAACTTTAAGGAATTTTATCATTAAGAGTGGCTTCCGTCCATATTCTAAGATTAGGGCACTATTCGAATCTGTGAAAGATGATTTGGGGCTTAGGATACCCGGTGAATACAAAATTCCGTGTCAGTGTGGGAAGGCTTATATTGGCCGTTCGATTCGCACAGTTCATGACAAATGTGTGGAGCATCGCCGTCATACGAGGCTACAACAGCCAGAAAAATCGGCAGTAGCAGAACACTGCTTAAATGGCGAAACTGTGGTAGTTGCCAACGTTTCCGGTTTTTGGAAATTAACAGAGACAATGGGTTTCCTATTAGCAGGACGTGGAATCCTGTACTATCCCGCATCAAAACTGAACGTTCTTCGATGCGACCCTGAGTGCGATATGTCGCTGCCGCCAGTTCTCTACTAAGGGCTGCGCCACGTCCTAGCAACCTATATAGGAGTTCGATTTGCAGCCTGGCGTCAGTTCTCAGCGGGACTCATCAGCGAAGCAGCTTTCTCCTGAAGATGGTGACTAGTTGGATCCCCGAAATATCGAGTCAAGTTGACTTTAGCAGCCGGCAGCAAACCCGAAGAGAAGTCACAAACGTCTGTATTAGGTTAGGTGTGCAATGTCCGATTTCGGAAGAGCTGTGTTCGCTAGAGGATGTGTTGAATAACGGCGACGTATTTTGGTGTAGGATGAATGCCTAAGGCCGTGAACAAGTATCCTACTAGGTACGTGACCTCGGAGGCAAAACTCATGCACTTGTCTTTGTGACATTTGAGGCTGGCCTCTCGTAGTATTGTGAAGAAGGCTGCGTGGTTGCCTGCTAACTCCTTGACATCCTTAACAGAGTATGTCCTTCAGATAAATGACTATGCTGGGGAGTGGCTGAACAAGTTTCTTCAGGTATCGCTGAAATATGGCAGGAGCATTGACAGTGCTGAATGGAAGAGTCTTCTGTCGAAATAGCCCCAAGGGGATGTTGATAACCAAAAGTCACTTGCAGACCTTGTCCAAAGGGGGTTGTAAGTGGGCATCTTTCAGGTCGACTTTCACATAGATTTTCTCTGGCTGGATAGGCCAACAACTCGCCAATCCTAGGAATTGGATGCACGTCCACAATAGATCGTGAGTTGACTGTTGAACTAAAATCTCCGCAAACACATAGCACATACAGTAGATGTTCCATGAGAGCTATGGTTGCTTCCCATCGGCTGTTGGCCACTTTGTGATGCCCACAGCTTGGAGCCGACAGAGTTCATCCCATAATTTGTCTTTCAGGGCAAATGGAATATTGTGGGCTTTGCGGAAGTGGGCGCAGACCGTGGAAAGAAAGTCAATATTGCTTAAAAATATTTCAGCTTTAGATATGAGGTACTTGCAAACAGACATGAACTCCTCCAGCAGCCATGTCACATAAGAGTCCGAGTTCACTCAGTGGTTGGTAGGTTCTGTACCATGGCTCCTGAGAACACAGAATAAGTCTATCTCCGGAAGATTTCTGAAGGCTGCGATCGAGACATGATTTTGGCCTGAAACTTCCTTTGATGTCACCAGTATCATTAGTATAGGTCTGCAGACACTGTCTAAATGGGTGGAGAGATGGGGATCACAAAGTGGAGTATGTAACCCAGTCAGTGATGGTAGCGTGAATGAACCCTTGGTCGGGTACGAAGTGATGTCGCCCTCTGAGTAATCATCGGTTTTGTCGCAATTGTTACAGTCCATCGACATTTTATATGTCGAATGGCAGGCCTCTGCTCGATGTCCTGTCTTGCCACATTGACTGCACTACTTCTACCTCAACTGGCACTGATGGCACTGATGGTGTATGAAGCATTGAATACACGAAGGAAGCTGCTGTGTACGGTGGCAATGTTGGCAAACAGCAGGTCTACGAAGCCGCATCTGCACTGGGTGTTGTTTCTGAATCAGTGTGCATTGCAGTTTGGTCATGAAGAGTCGCGGAGGGTTTTGTATAGTCGCTGTCGAATTCAGTGATTGAACACCTCGATGATAGAGAGGCACGTTTCAAGAAGAGGGTCCTGTAACTTGAGTAAGTCTGTGCGAGGACTGTCATCCAGTGTGTAGACAAGAATCATGTCTCTGACCAGCGACGCAGTGTACAATTGATGTTGGCTCACTGAAAATGGCAGTCTCTGGAGAGATATATATGTTTGATTGACTTGTTTCTGATAACTTAAAAATTTGTCTTCCTGCAACGACATGCATATTCAAGAAGACTGGACTTAGTTGTTCATCAGGAAGAGAATGGGGCATTGAATCACGGATTAACTCCTTGAGGAGGTGGAAAATGTCTGGACCGACATAGGGAAGGAAATATCATGTCTGCAATGAAATACTGTTTCAACTGGGAATGTAGTTTGCTCAAGGTTTCACCATCTTGTCAAACGGTTGTAAAGCAGGAGGTGCCGGATAAAGTCCAGAGACTGTGGACGAGAGGACTGCCAAGTGATTGCAGAAGTACAGCTGAGTGGCAGTACACATAGTTAAACATTCACATAATAGTTACACATTTCGGTGTCTCTGATGCATGGTAACTAGCAGATTACGTGAGAGATCTTCTGCCTTGGTGGGAGTGCAATAGCGACTCTGGTGGACTGTACAAGAACTGGATTGGGAGACATACATGCACAAAAGGTCCCTTACTTTACCTCGACGCCGGCTGAAGTGCCCTCACAGGGACACAAGGAAAACAGTGATCAAGTTTTAACAAGTTTATTGGCAACGAAATGCGTCTGATTCGATGGTAAGAATAAAAGGCACAGAATACAGTGTCTCATTGGTTACTGGAACAGAGGCTTGACGGAGCTGCTGTCGCCTGACAATTACTAGTGTATAGTAGCAGCACTAGGAGATCTGTAGAAAAATACACTTGCAGGGAATTAGTCCAAGTCCCAGGAATGCTGTCCTGATTAAGTGGGACACAGGCACAGAAAAATTTATTCCTAATAGAGTGTAAGTCCACATTTCGAAAGCTTCTATTCTCTTTTTGTCTAAACTATTTATCGTCCACGTTCCACTTCCATACATGGCTACAATCCATGAAAATACTTTGAGAAAAGGCTACCTAACACTTAAATCTATACTCGATGTTAACAAATTTTTCTTCTTCAGAAATGCTTTCCTTGCCATTGCCAGTCTACGTTTTATATCCTCTCTACTTCGACCATCATCAGTTATTTTGATCACTAAGTAGCAAAACTCATCTACTACTTTAAGAATCTCATTTCCTAATCTAATTCCCGTAGCATCACCCGAGTTAATTCGACTACATTCCAATATCCTCGTTTTGATTTTGTTGATGTTCATCTTATATCCTCCTTTCAAGACACTGTCCATTCCGTTCAATTACTCTTCCAAATCCTATGCTGTCTCTGAAAGAATTACAATGTCATCGGCGAACCTCCAAGTTTTTATTTCTTCTCCATGGATTTTAATAGCTACTTCCGAATTTTTCTTTTGTTTCCTTTACTGCTTGCTCAATACACAGATTGAATAACATCGGGGAGAGGCTACAACCCTGTCTCACTCCCTTCCCAACTGGCGCTTCCCTTTCATGTCGCTCGACTCTTATAACTGCCATCTGGTTTCTGTACAAATTGTAAATAGCCTTTCGCTCCCTGTATTTTGCCCCTGCCACCTTTAGAATTTGAAAGAGAGTATTCCAGTCAACATTGTCAAAAGCTTTCTCTAAGTCTACAAATGCTAGAAACGTAGGTTTGCCTTTCCTTAATCTATTTTCTAACACAAGTCGTAGGGTCAGTATTGCCTCACGTGTTCCAACATTTCTACGGAATCCAAACTGATCTTCCGCGAGGTCGGCTTCTACCAGTTTTTCCGTTCTCAGAATATTAAACGTACCTTAAAGTAGGCCACTCAGAAGCCGATGTTTCGGAAAAAACCCTTTGCTGAGTGGGTCGCCGACCCATCGTGTGGGGCCGCACTACAATTGCTTGGAGGACCCTACCTGCACCCCGTGCTGTGGCAGTTTTCACCATGTGAAAACAGAGGGGATAAGGTTATATGGAGGGGGGGGGGGGGGGGGGGCTTGTAGAGCTCGGGAGAACAGATAGCGGTAAATAGGTGGAGCCAACGAACCTCGACCCGGCGACTATACAATCGTACACCACAAAGGCAAATGTGTTGGGGCACATAATCTCGGCGCAGGGGTGAGAGATGACAGACTGGTCGGTCTGTGAATCGGTAGCTTTAGGCAGAAGTGAGGTACAGCCCTTAAGCAAGATTTTTGGACTCTTAGGGCGCTGATTTACCGATGACAGTGAGCGGCGCAGAGCATTCAGTCTCTCGCTGCGGCTGGCTGCGGGGCACCTCCGGGAGGTCCAGATTTACGGCAGGCAGTGTGTCGCCGCGACAGGTGGGGCCCGTGCCGCTTCCGGCCCGCCCCCGCACGAGAGGCGGCGGGACGCGCCCCGGGGAACACTAAATAACGCGCGCCGCGCGCAGAGTATTGAAATTTGAACTGCGCCCCGGCACCTCGCTCCTCGCCCTCGCCGGGCGCCGCCCACACCTATACGTCTTGCTGTAGGACGCAGCAATTTACTCCCGTAATGCGATGTAAATTGGCCAGCAGTGCGGCTGCCGGAGCGGGCGCCTGCGGCGGGCGTTTGTCAGGGCGAGCTGCGCCGCGCCCCCACTTGCTGGCGATCCCAGAGTACTCATTAGGCGTGACAGACGGAGCCCGGCGGCCCGTGATACTAATGTCGCGGGCCCCCATTCCTTGCTGGTGCCGGTATTGGAAACAGAAATAAGTCATCTTACATAAAGGTCTCTTCCGATGCACTGGGCATATCTCGTTGTAAGTCATCAGTCTTATTCTGACGCATAGCCCTTTCCTCCTACGTGTTCCGAGAACCACTGTGCAGCACAATGTGGAGGTTATTTCGTCTAAAAAGGAAATAACTTTTATTCTGTATACACCATACAGCGAGACCTTCAGAGGTCGTGGTCCAGATTGATGTACGCACCGGTACCTTTAATACCGAGTAGCACGTCCTCTGGCGTTGATGCATGTTTTTATTCGTCGCGGCATACTGTCCACAAGTTCATCAAGGTACTGTTGGTCCGGATTGTCTCACTCCTCAACGGCGATTCGGTGTAGATCCCTCAGAGAGGTTGGTGGGTCACGTTGTCCATAAAGAGCCCTTTTCAATCTATCCCAGGTATGCCCGATAGGATTCCTGTCTGGAGATCATCCTGGCCACTCTAGTCGAGCGAAGCCGTTATCTTGGAGGAAGTCATTCACAATCTGTGCACGTTGGAGGTCCGAACTGTCGTCCATGAAGATGAATGCCTCGCCAATATGCTGCCGATAGGGTTGCAATATCGTTTGGAGGATGGCATTCACGTATCGTACAGCCGTTGCGGCGCCTTCGATGACCTCCGGCGGCGTACGTCGGCCCCACAGAATGCCACCTCAAAACGTCGGGGAACCTCCACGTCGCTGCACACGCTGCACTCGCGTTCAGCCTGACCGGGATGCTCCAAACACGTCTCCGATGATTGTCTGATTGAAGGTGTTGTGGGTTGGCAGGAGAGCCAACACCTTAAGAGAGGAAGCCGAAAGGCACGTGTTTTAGCTCACGCAGGCTGGCGTGAGGTCTGGAACAGGACAAGGAATTTAGACTTTAGAAAAATACAGACGTAGCTGGTGGAATACTTAACTTTAATCCATTAATGGTGAACGTCGGTCTTGCCGTTACATGATTAACAAGATCAATAGCAACTGATAATGGCGCCTTGCTAGGTCGTAGCAATTGACGTAGCTGAAGGCTATGCTAACTATCGTCTCGGCAAATGAGAGCGTATTTTGTCAGTGAACCATCGCTAGCAAAGTCGGTTGTACAACTGGGGCGAGTGCTAGGAAGTGTCTCTAGACCTGCCGTGTGGCGGCGCTCGGTCTGCAATCACTGATAGTGGCGACACGCGGGTCCGACGTATACTAACGGACCGCGGCCGATTTAAAGGCTACCACCTAGCAAGTGTGGTGTCTGGCGGTGACACCACAGAAGGCATATGAGACACTCATCAGTGAAGAGAACGTAATGCCAATCCCGAGCCATCTGCACCGCGCTGCATGGTGTCGTGGTTGCACAGATGGACCTCGCCATGGACGTCGCGAATGAAGTTCCGCATCATGCAGTCTATTGCGCCCATTGTGAGTCGTAACACGACGTCCTGCAGGTGCACGAAAAGCATTATTCAACATGGTGGCTTTGCTGTCAGGGTTCCTCCGAGCCATTATCCGTAGATAGCGGTCATCCACTGCAGTAGTACCCCTTGGGCGGCCCAAGCGAAGCATGTCATCTACAGTTCCTGTCTCTCTGTATCTCCTCCATGTCCAAAGAACATCGCTTCGGTTCAATCTGAGACGCTTGAACACATCCCTTGTTGAGAGCCCTTCCTGGCACAAAACGACAATGCGGACGCGGTCGAACCGCGGTATTGACCAACTAGGCATGGTTGAACAACAGACAACAAGAGCCGTGTACCTCCTTCCTGTTGGGACGAGTGGAACTGGTCGGCTGTCGGACCCCTCAGTCTAATAAGTGGTGCTCATGAAAGGTTGTTTACATCTTTGATGGATTTAGTAACATCTCTGAACAGTCAGAGGGATTGTGTCTGCAATACAATATCCACAGTCAACGTCTATCATCTGGAGTTCCCGGAACCGAGGTGATTCAAAACTTTTTTTGGCGTGTGTAATTTGAAGCACTCTAACTTAAACAGTTTTCACCCCAGTCTTCAGTAGGCATAAATCGACAAAAATCGTAATCTTTCAATCACATAGCTATAGCACATTTGATACACCTCTCACTCGTCAACCTTTTTAGATCCTATCATACCATAACGATGTTTCAGCAAAAACTCCGTTGTTGAACATGAGCTAATTGTGTAGGCGGCAGCTGTGTGATCCAGGAGCACTACTGGCACCGAACTCATAGGACACCTGCTCGGTAGTAATTTTTTTCTGAAGCAATTTGGAGGAAATGACACTGTGACAACAGCGCTCGTATACAGTCTCTGGCCGAGGGGGAAGCTTCTCCTCACAGGCAACCGATGTACCCCTCCCCGTGAATCCTTCAACCACCTTTCGATTTCCATTTTTTTTTTTTCGTCAGGTGGTTTTTGCGCTTTTTATGTACCCGTTCCCCTGGCCAGTCTCGACAGGGCGCTGCTCAGGGCTTACTAATCATCGCATTCGGAGAAGATGTGTGTGAGCGCTGGCAGTCGACATCTGGTGTAAACAAAAAAGACGGCGGTCTACCTGCCATACACAATGACCATCGAACCTCGGCCACACTCCCCTTAGAAATGGAAGTGCTCCCTGGGGCAGGGATGACTGTTATCGCTGCAACAGTCGGTTTTTCGGTTGTATCGATTTTTTCTCGCCATTTTAACCCGATTGTTAAAACCGCTCAAAATAAATGATTTTCCTTTTTTTATTCTTATTATTTCCTGCAATGTACATAGAAATCAAATAAAAGAGGAAAAATTTTGACTTTCTCAGTTTCAAGATACATAGAATCAAAATATTAAAGAGACAAATAGAAAACGTAGTCCGTTGAATACCACAATCACAAGAATTCTCTTATTGATTCTAATTTTTTGTGTCGATGCTCAAAAATCGCAATCGGGAATTATTCAACTATTTGGGCGTTATGGATAAACAGTGCTAAACGGTGAACATTAAGGTTGAAGAACTCTGTTCATCGAGTTAATTTGTCCGTTTTCAAGGACTACAAGCGTCTAAAGGGAAATTATGAAGACGCAGTCAGCAGATGAGGTACTTTCTGTTTTTACAGAATACTATAAACGGATTCTTGTTAAGATTTTACTTTATTATTTTTGCCATAACGTCTTCCCTCCATTATTATTTCATGTAGAAGGCAGACAAACCATCAGTCTATGAAAGGCAATGAAGAATTGTACTTCACTGTTTCGATCTCTCAAAGGCTTTTGGTTGTGTAAATCATGGAATACTTCTAGATAAGCTCAAGTACTGTGGTATGAAAGGGACAGCGCTCAAATGGTTTAAATCATACCTAACTGGAAGAGTGCAGAAAGTTGAAATAAGCAGTTCACATAATAGGCAAATAAGTGGTGATTTCTCAAACTGGGGAAAATCAAGAAAGGGGTGCCGCAAGGTTCGGTCTTAGGTCCTCTGCTGTTCTTAATATATATTAATCACTTGACATTCGATATTCACGAAGATGCAAAGCTGGTACTTTTGGCCGATGATACAAGTATTGCTATCATACCCAACAGACAAGAATTAACTGATGAAATTGTAAACGATGTTTTTCAGAAAATCATTAAGTGGTTCTCTGCAAATGGGCTCTCATTAAAGTTTGACAAAACATAGTATATACAGTTCCACACAGTAAATGGAATGACACCATTAATAAATATAGACTTCGATCAGAAATCGGTAGCTAAGGTAGAATATTCAAAATTTCTTGGTGTATGCATTGATGAGGGGTTGAACTGGAAAAAACACACTGAATATCTGCCGAAACGTTTGAGTTCAGCTACTTGTGCTATCAGGGTCAATGCAAATTTTGGCGATATACATCTCAGTAAATTAACTTACCACTCCTATTTTCATTCTCTGCTTTCGTATGGCATCATATTCTGGGATAACTCATCATTGAGTAAAAGAGTGTTCATTGCACAAAAGCGTGTAATCAGAGTAATTGCTGGAGCTCATCCAAGATCACCCCGCAGACACTTATTTGAAGAGCTAGGGGTGTTCACTGTAACCTCACTGTATATGTATTCACTTATGAAATTTGTTATTAACAGTCTGAACGGATTCAAAAGTAATAGCAGTGTACACGGCTACAACACTAGGAGAAAGGATGATCTTCACTATTCAAGGTGAAATCTAACTCAGAAGGGGGTAAATTATGCTGCCACAAAAGTCTTTGGTCACTTACCTAATAGCATCAAAAGTCTAACAGATATCCATATAACATTTAAAAGGAAATTAAAAGAATTTCTTAATGGCAACTCCTTCTACTCATTAGATGAATTTTTGGATATAGTAAGTGGGTAATTTCCCCACCCTCCACCAAAAAAAAAAAAAAAAAAAAAAAAAAAAAAAAAATTAAATGTAATGTAATATTTTGTGTAATGTAATATCTTGTATGGACACCTTTTTTTAACCTGACATGATCCACGTCATTACGAAGTGTCGTATTTATGATCTATAGAACAAGTACTAATCTAATCTAATCTAATCGTCACTTCGTAAAAATACTTCCGGAATAGGGTTGGTGCCATTCTGCAAGACAATCAACGTCCGTCGTCGGCAGCAAGGAACTTCTGTTTAGGCCAGGTGTTGGTTGATTAATTCGGGGAAGGGAACCAAACAGCGAGTTCATCAGTCCCACCGGATTAGGAAAGGAATTCGGCCGTACCCTTCCAAAGGAGCCATCCCGGAATTTTCCTGAAGTGATTTAGGGAAATGACGGAAAATCTAAATCAAGATGGCCGGATGAGGGTTTGAACCGTCGTCCTCCCGAATGCGAGTCCAGTGTGTAAATCACTGCGCCACCTCGTTCGGTAGGCCAGGTTAGGGCAAGTCTTTCACACAGCACGTACACGCGTACCTTAAGTCAAGTCACATGCCAACAGGAACATTATTGTCTCAGAGATGCTTTACCAATTCTTATGTCACACATTTGTTGTTGCTCGTTTCTATCGACAGTGTTATTAAAATAGCACTGATCGTTTTTCCCATTTTCTATAATAATGCAATATTTCAAACCAATGCAAATTTTGTGAATAAAACTTACTCCATTTTAAAAAAGGGCTATTGAAAAAGGAAAATTTTAGTACTGCTGCTGCGATTAATTAATATTTCGGTGATTTATTTTGTTACCATCCCTTCCCTGGGGTCTGTCCTGGAGTCACCAAAGCTTGTCTGTCCCTTAGTTGTATTACACGACCCAGACATGCAACAACAGAAAAATTTCACGTGCAACAGCTACAAAATATGGAGGGAACACTAAAACGGGAATTGACGGCTTGAACAACGCAATTACTAGTTGGCTGTTAGCCTTGATATATTTAATCGGTACAACAGTGTCTCAGATAAGAAAATGAATTAAAGAAATGAAATGAAATGTAAATGAGACAAAGCAATCCAGAGGAGGGTGACGTGTTTCAAAATGAATGTTTCACGTTTAAGAAAATATTCACGCAGGAGGATCGTACAAACATACTATTATTTTACTGTTGCACAAGCTGCTGTATGGAGGACATAGAAAGAGGCATCTGTGACACAGAAAAGCAAGTGAAAGATCTGATAAAGGATATTTTGAAATTCTACACCTCAGCTGTTTTCGATAAGTATCCAGTCTATAACATCTTGCGCGATTTAGACCTTACATGCCATTTTCCAGAGCAATCTATCAAGAGACAGAGCAAAGGTACAGCAATCATAAGTTTGGCTTACTGACTTACGAAAAGTGATATTTGCGACGGACAGCCTAAAATTTTACTTACAGGAGTCAATGTATCGTACTCATGCAATTATCCGATTACAAAACGATGGACATAGCCAATCAGAAAGCGAGGACGTAAGGTGCAAGAGTCAGAACTAAAATCAGAAAGCACACTTAGTGGAGTAATAGCAATCTTCATAACTAATGTCACGTTTTAGAACACTATATGTGCTTGCTTCCGTTGTTGAACACCCGCTGTCACTTCTACTCAGGCGGGAAACAGATTCAGCAAAGATAAAGAAATCTGAATCATTGTGTCCATAGGTCGATAAATGTGTCAGAGCTGTAACGTACTGTATGCTATTGTAAGTATATATCAGAAGGTCGAAATAGCGCAAGACCAAATGCAGAACGAACAGTGTGCCAAGGCATCAAATTCTTCTGCAGAGACTGGTGAAGTCCAAGAAAAGGAGGAAGTCTTCATTGCATTTTGGACATGAGATAATGAGAAATATAGTTCTTGAGGTGGGACATCATTAGAAATATGATCTTGACTTCAGAACTAACTAAGTATATAAAATATATGACAAGTAATGTTTACTCTAACTGGAAAGTTACGTCCAGTTTTGACATTCAGAGTCCGAGCAGTTAGTGTAACACATGGCTCACCAAATGACACGTAAAAAATTACGTAACAAAATGCAAATGTAGTGATGTTTTAAGCGAAGGAATGACACGCTGAAAAGAACGAATAATCAGTTTACATTTTAGCATCATGCACGTAAGGTCATCTTACGTAAACGTCGTGCTACTAGCACCTAATAAGGCAAATGATGCATCAAGTATAGAATATACTGCAATCTAAATTATACAGTTGTTAACATTTAAATTATTAACAGAAACAGTTTGTTACCAAGCAGTAAGTGACAGGATGCAAAACATGATGATGAAATACATAATATATAGGGTGTTTCAAAAGGAATATACGTATTACGAAGTATTATTTTGTCCAAACTATCAATCGTTGCGCCTCCGCTCGGCACTTGGAGAAACGAATACGTAGTCTAGTTTATATTAAAAGCCGATAGACCGCAGTTGTCTTCTGTTTTGCTTGGTAACCGACATATGTTTAAAATGGCTACTCCGCAGCAGAAATCATTTGTCTTCTCGAGTTTCCGAAGTGCAAACCCGTGATTACAGTGCAAAGACATTTCAGGTTGGGGTAGCAAATTGATTCTCCTAATGGATGGAACATTCGGAGACGCTATCGACAGTTTCTAGATACAGGATGTGTGTGTAAAGGGAAGAGTCTTTGCCACCCTCGTGTTCCTGAAGAAAATGTTGCAAGAATTCAAACTGCTTTCCAACGTAGTCCTTCAAAATCAGCTCGCCGTGCCAGTCGGGAGCTACAACTGCCTACAACAATTGTTTCGCGTGTTTTGAGACGTCCGTTGGTTATGAAGCCGTACAACCTACAGCTGTTACAAGCTCTGCGTCCTGATGACAAACGCCAACGTGTGGCATTTTGTAACTAGTTTCTTGATGCTATTGACTATGATAACACTTTCTCACGACGCATCGTGTTTAGCGACGAAGCGACTTTCCATGTTAGAGGTCAGGTAAACAAACACAATGTTCAAATTTGGGGCCTACATAACCCACATGCAGCCACTGAACATGTACAAGATTCGCCCAAAGTCAATGTGTTTTGTACGATATCCCGATCATCTGTTTACGGCCCCTTCTTCACGGTTAACGGTTAGCAGTATCTCGCTATGTCACAAAACTGGTTGCTTCCGAGGCTGCACGAAGACAACTTCATTTTTCAACAAGACGGGGCACCCCTCACTGGAGTCCCAAAGTACGTGAATATCTGAATCAAACTCTACCGAACTGTTGGGTTGGTCGTCAAGGAGCTGGCGACTTAACGAGTCTCAGCTGGGCTCCATGGTCACCGGATTTGACACCCTCCGAATTCTTCCTGTGGGGTTTCGTTAAAGACAACGTTTATATACCACCTCTCCCACAGAATCTGGAAGAATTGAAGAACCGGATCCGTATTGCCATAACATCAGTGGCGAAGGACACGCTTGCCCGAGTATGGGAAGAATTTGAGTATCGATGTGATATTGTTAGTGTCGCTAATGGAGGACGTATTGAACATGTGGAATCTGAACTTGAGAGGTTCGTAAATATGTGTATAAAGGTTCATATTTGTATGTCTTGAAGCTTAATAAATATATGTATTCGACGTATATTTTGAAACACCCTGTAAAATAAAACGACATACTCGTACCAGCTAAAAAAAGAGACAATGAAGGAGTTGAAACAAATAAGTCGCGAGGAACGGATGCAGTCCCCATTCGATTTTACAGAGAGTACTCTAAAGCTTTGCCCCCTTATTAAGTTTCGTTTATGGCGAATCTTTGCCCAGAGCAAAGTCCTAAGCCACTGGGAAAAGCACAGTTGACTCCCGCATATAAGAAGGACAAAAGAACTTACGGACTAATATCCTTAACATTGGTTTGCTGCAGAATCTTTGAATGCGCGAGTATTCTCAGTTCGAATATTACAAATATTCATGAGTTTGTGAAGCTTTATGTCCACGAATCAGCATGGTTTTAGAAAGCATCGCTTGTGCGAAACTCAGCTTGCCCTTTTCCCACATAATATACTGCGAACTATGGATGAAGCGCTACAGCCAAATTCCCTATTTCTAGATTTCCGGAAAGCATTTGACACGGTGCCCCGCTGCAGATTGTTAACGAAGGTACGAGCATCCGGAATAGATTCCCAGATATGTGAGTGGCTCGAAGGCTTCGTAAATAATGGAAGCCAGTACGTTGTCCTCGACGGCGGGTGTTCATCAGAGACAAGGGTATCGTCAGGAGTGCCCCACGGAAGTGTGATAGGACCGCTGTTAGTTTCTGTATACATAAATGAGCTGTTGAACAGGGTGTGCAGCAATATGCGATTGATTTTGCTGATGTCGTTGTGGTGCACGGGAAGGTGTCATCGTTGAATGACTATGGGAGTATACAGTACGATTTAGACAGAATTTCTAGTTCGTGTGATGAATGGCAGCTTTTTCTAAATGTAGAAAAATGTAAGTCAGTGCAGATGAATAGGAAAGACTACCCCGTAAGGTTTGAATACAACATTAATAGTGTGCTGCTCGACACAATCACGTCGATTAAGCATCTTGGGGTAACGTTGCAAAGCGATATGAAATCGAACGAGCACGTCAAGACGCTAATAGAGGCGGCGAATGATCGGCTTCGGCTTATTGGGAGAATTTTAGAAAAGTGTAGCTCATCTATAAAGGAGACCACATGTAAAACAGTAGTGTAATCCACTCTTGAGTTTGGCATCCCCGACAGCTGGGATAAAAGGAAAACATCTAAGCAATTCATATTCCGCCACCGTAGCTGAGTGGACGCCAGCGCGGTAGCTCAGCGTGTTCCGTCAGTGCTTCGTACTACCATGCTTTCTAGGCGCTACAGTCTGGAGCCACGCGACCGCTACGGTCGCAGGTTCGAATCCTGACTCGGGCATGGATGTATGTGATGTCCTTAGGTTAGTTAGGTTTAAGTAGTTCTAAGTTCTAGGGGACTGATGACCTCAGATGTTAAGTCCCATAGTGCTCAGAGCCATTTGAACCATTTTTAAGGAAAAAAAAATAAACAAAAAAAAAAGAAAAAACGAAACGAAACTACCATGCTGGCGACAAGATTGTGGTAGGGCATTCCATTCCTTCACCAGCGTGGTTTACAATTAGTAGATGGTCGTTGGTGCGTGCATATGTGTTGCATTATGTCTGCCCAATGCTTCTCTCACGTGCTCGATGGGATTGAAGTCGGGGTTGGACAGTCCAGCCCATTATCCAAATGTTGTTTCATTAACCACATATTGTTTCGTTCCAGGAGGTTCTCCACCTCTGATATTCTATGTCATCGCGTTTTGTCATCTATAAAAATGAAATCAGGGCCGAATGTATCACTGAAAAGATGCACATCGGTAAGAAGTACAGTGCCGCAATAACATACACCTAGGCAATGTTATTGCTCCACGTGCCGTAATACCTGTACCACAAAAAAGATCATCTTCGACGATGTTGGATGTACCCTCACATGGCGACATGTGGGAACTCGTAATTCACCCAGGAACACTGTCGACCATGATCTTGGAACAGTGTAGAGGCAGCCAGAATGTACCTTTCCCCACTATTATCTACAGTACTTCGTCACTGTCAACAGTTAAGGAAAGAAGAATTTTTGGCATCATTTTTACACTATCTGTAAATGAAAAGTATAAGGGGAGATAGCAATAATTTTAACTTAACTGGTGGCTACTGGTTTCAGTTATACAAAAATCATCGTCAGATCAATTCCCGAAATAAATAACACAAGCTATGTCACAACAACGACAGTGGAATGCCTATGATAAGTAGCAAAAAAATCATAATAATTTTCTTTCTTTACTAAAACCGTAAAACAGCTTCGTCAAGTCCACAAGAGGTCCACACGAGGAGACAGTGTGCGAGGTCACTGACTTATTACCGTGTGATATTGAATGACAAACTGTTGACTAGTCAGCTGAGGCACTGTTCACTGTTCCACATATGGCCTGTGTACAAAGTGTTTACAACCTACAGATAGCTTGTACGGTATATACGCTGACGGATATGGAAAGCCGGAGACTGTTAGCACCCTGACTGCTGTTATCAAACTAATATTCTAATTAATTTCTCATGGTCGGGATTCACAATTATGTCGAATTTTTAAAGGAATGGCATAAATGACGTTCTTTAAAAAATTATATTCTAGTAATTAGATGTTTGCAGGTTATCTTGTTTAAAATTTCATCGATATGCGAGCTCATTTTCAGTACTTTCAGCAGAGAAAAAAAGCTGCTCCTTTTGTAATGACTGGTGAGATCACATGGCCTCTGTTGGGTTACCAGAACGTATCAGATGGAGACCGCAACAAGCTATGCCGAGAAGAAATGCAAGTGCAGCTTACCAGCCTGTTTTGTACTTTGAGACAGTTCGAGCTTTTGTATCATTCTGGCTATGTATGCTTACTGTATATGGGAGTTTTCTTGAAAAGTGAGGAGGTGTCTGTGCTTACTGACTGATACGATGTTCAGATATTTTACTGTCTTTGGCTTATGGTACTCCCATTTAAGATGGACTAAAAATGTTGCGTGGTTTGTATTATATTTTTATGCGCTGATGTGACATCTATATTTTGTGTCAGAAGTCTTGCCACTCATTCCGATGTAGATTCCTTTACAGTCCATGCACTTGAGCTCGTAGAAACCAGATTGTTGACATCAGTCTGACTGTAGCTTTTTTTGGGGAATGTGTTTATGTACTTAGCTTCATGTTTTGCAGGCAACACGTGTACCATTTTAAAGAAAAGTATGTTACCTATTTGAATTGAGTGTGGTAGGTCTTTGCATGCCATTTTCTTGTGATTATGTTGTATGTAAGTATTGGTACGATTTCGTTTCTTTGTTTCACTGAGTATCTCTTTCTTTTCGTTAAGTTCATATGCTAGGTTTCTTTATAGCCATTTTAATGTTATCTGTCTTACAGTAGCTATTTCTTATTGGTAATCAATCTTACTGACTCAGTTTGGCGTGCATACGGTTGCAGGTTGTTTGTGATTCTGTGGATAGTTTGAGGTTGCGTTTATTATTGTATCTGTTGTGCATGTTCTGCATCCGTCAAAGGCATGCTTGTGACTATCTTTTCTTACACTTAGTCTAGAATGCAGAGTATGGTTTCTTGTGCGTTTTCTGTTGATAACTTTATATTATTGTATATATACACTGAAGAGCCAGAGAAACAGGTGCACCTGCGTAATATCGTGTAGGGCCCCTGCGAGCTCGCATAAGTGCCGCAACCCGACACGGCATGGACTCTACTAATGTTTGAAGTAGTGCTGGAGGCAACTGACACCATGAATGCTGCAGGCCTGTCCATAAATCCGGAAGAGTACGAGAAGGTGGAGATCTCTTCTGAACAGCACGTTGCAAGGTAACCCAGGTATGCTCAATAACGATCTTGTCTGGGGACTCTGGTGGCCAGCGGAAGTGTTGAAACTCAGAAACAAGTTCCTGGAGCCACTCTGTAACAATTGTGGACATGTGGAGTATCGCATTGTCTTGCTGGAATTGCCCAAGTCTGTCGGAACGCGCAACGGACATGAATGGATGCAGACAGGATGCTTACGTACGTGTCACCTGTCAGAGTCGTATCTAGACGTATCAGCGGTTCCATATCACTCCAACTGCACACGCTCCACACCATTATAGAGCCTCCATCAACTAAAACACTCCACTGCTGACCTGCAGGGTCCATGGACTCTTGAGTTTGTCTCCATACCTGTACACGTCCATCCGCTCTGTACAATTTGAAACGAGAATCACCCGACCAGGCAACATGTTTGCAGTCATCAAGAGTCTAATGTCTGTGTTGATGGAAGCAGGCGAGGCGTAAAGCTTTGTGTCATGCAATCATCAAGGGTACACGAGTAGGCCTTCGCCTCCGAAAGTCCATGTTAATGAAGTTTCGTAAAATGGTTAGCACTCTGACACTTGTTGATGGCCCAGCATTGAAATAGGCATCTATTTGCGGAAAGCATGCACTTCCGTCAAGTCGAACGATTCTCTTCAGCGGTCGTTGGTCCAGTTACTTCATGATCTTTCTCCGGCAGCAGTGATGTCGGAGATTTGATGTTTTACCGGGTTCCTGACTACGGGAAAATCTCCACTTCATCGCTACCTCGGAGATGCTGTGTCCCATCGCTCGTGCGCCGACTGTAACAACACGTTCAAACTCACTTAAACCTTGATAACTTCCATCATAGCAACAGTAATCGATCTAACGACTGCGCTAGACACTTGTTGTCTTTTATAGGCGTTGCCGACCACAGCGCCGTATTCTGCCTGTTTACATATCTCTGTATTTGAATACGGATTCCTATACCAGTTTCTTTGGTGCTTCCTTGTATATCTTTGTGTAACTATATTCTGTTCTGAGGTTCATCTTCGATGCGTAATATGTCATCCATGTACCTGTTCCAGTAAGTGATGTAGCTTTTATTTATTACTATATGTGTCCAATTATTAGTTTTTCTATATCATTTGTGAAATGTTGGCTAGTGTTCCTGCAACAAGTTAATCCATGGGTAAATTTTGTTTTTGTATGCCGTATTCTCGACTGTATTCGGAACAGTTTTGTTGTGCTAGTAACTGCAATAGGTTAATTGTTTCACTAACAGGGAAGCAACTGTACATGTGTTTTAAATCTCAGGAGAGTGGTGTTGCCGTGTATGGGATTTTTATATTTCTTATATGTCCTATAAGCTAAGCGATATTTCTTAGTATTCTATTGCTTGCAAGTTCATACGCTGAAGGAAAGAAACGCTGCACCAAGAAGGAGATGTGGGACGTTAACGAAAGTTGCTAGGCATGTCTCCACGTATAACAGTTCATATGTATTCAGATTTCGTGTCAGTTGCGTGAGAGTGACGCTAGCAGCACCAGTATAAGGATGCAAATTAGGTCTGCTTTAAATACGTGCTGCAACTGTCGTGAGGATTCATTACCTTTGAAATTGGATGTGATGAGTTGATACAAGTCAAGAATGCCTTTAAGGCGACAAAGACGTCATTAGCAACATCTCAGTGGAGTGGTGTAATTGTGCAACAAGAATATGGATGTTCCTTCTACGATATTGCAAAAGGACTTGGCAGGAATGTAGTCACTTTGTGAGATTACTGGCAGCGGTGGTCACAAGAATATACGGTCTCAAGTAGACTGGGCTCTGGACGGCCACGTGGAGCTGAGATGGAAGGCCCTCGTGTTTGGAGCATGGCTCTAGCGCATGGTACTGCATCTGCAGCAATAATTTGAGCAGCTCTTGGGACTACAGTGCACATCGGTTACTTCACAGACAGCTCCGAACCAGACGTCCTGTACGGTGTATTCCAGAAACCCCAAACGACCACCGTTTGAGACTTCAATGGGTCAAGCGAGAGCTCATTGGAGGGCAGGGTAGAGATCTCCTTTGTTTTCTCGTTACCAGTGATGGCCGAGTGTTGATAAGGAGGAGACCAGTTGAAGTCCTGCAAGCAACCTCTCTGCATGCTAGACACACTGGATCCACGCTGGGAGTTTAGTGATTTCGTATGATAGCATTCAAGAGGATGTTTTCCAACAGGATAACCCTCACCCACATACCACTGTTGTAACTCAACATGCTCTACAGGGCGTCGACATATTGTCTTGTCCTAATCTATCACCAAATCTGTCTCCAATCGAGCACGTATGTGACATCATTGGACGATAACTCTAACGTCATCCACAAACAGCACAAAACTTTCATATACTAACCGAGCAAGTGCAACAGATATGGAAACCCATCCCACAAACTGACTTCCAACATCTGTACAACACAATTCATGCACTTTTGCATGCGAGCAATCCACGTTTCGGCGGCTACACCGGTTATTAATGTAGCAGCATTCACATTTGCAATGGCTTAACTCACACTTGTATTAATAACTTCTACACTCGTATGTTCCCTATAAATTTAATCTTATGTTCCCAAATTTTCATTACTCAACATTAATTATTTTTTAGTGTTGTGTTTTTTTTAGTTAGTGTAATATTGGGAGAACAGTAATTTCATTTGTTCTGTAGTAGAAGCAAAAAATAACTGAATACGCAAACACATCCCTTAACTAAAACCACATCTAGGGCCGATACCAACACTCTGGAATCTACAAGCCCATTTGCATGGACTATGAATGCATCTACAGTGGAATGACTGGCAGGACATTTGACACAGGATATAAAAACCACATCCCGGCGTGAGAATATAGTACAAACCACTCAACATTTGCAGATCATCTGAAGCAGGAATTCCGAAGGCCAAACACAATAGAGAAAGATATGAACATCATAAAAATGAGTGAGGACAGACACTTCCTCTTTCTTTAGGCACTAATACATTATAAAAGTTAGTTAGTGGCCAAAATAATTGAGGAAACCAGGTTGTATACCAAATAGCTGAAAAAGTCACATAATGAGAGAAAAAGATATTTTCTTTTTCCATCTCTCTCTCTCTCTCTCTCCCTCTCTCTCTCTCTCATTGCATCTCTACCCCCTGTCACTTCATCCCTTGTGACATACTCATTTTCCTCCTACAATCTCTCCATCCCACTACTTTCCGTTCGCTGTTTACTCATCTTTGTCCTCCATTCCCCCTCACTTACTCACCATTTACTTCTTCAATTCCATCACTACACCTTCAGTTCTCCTACACATGAAACAAATACGTAGCAACATAATTAAATGACGTAACACAATATGACGATTCGCAGAGGGAGAGAACATTTTTAGATCAAAGAAAAAGCTAGCGGTAAAGTTGGTAGCGCTACACAAAACATACGAGACTTACGTAGCCAGAAAGATACAAACAAACCGTAGTGGTGCTACAATGTGGTCAGAAACTACCAGTCACAAAGCTCGTGCGCTACCAGCGTATTAAAGCAGGTACATTTCGTAGCTGATTGTAAATTTTTTAATTAGTATATGCTGTTGTTCAACAATATGAAACTCTAAGTAAATTATATACGAAGTATATCTCTTTAACTACATTTTTAAAGAAAAATACAATGAAAACTACAACAATCTTCTTAATAGATCTTTATTATACAAACAGATTCTACTGAAAGCAAGAAGGAAGCAATTTTATTTAACCTTATACACTTTGTGAATTAATAAAGACACCAGTAAAAGCTTCGCCTCCTGACAGTGGAAAAAAAACCTGTGAGTTCAGAAGCTACACAGTAGAAGATAACAACGTTTATTAAACGCAAGGTCGGTACCGGTGCGCAGTCAGGTCACGCATGGTTAACGAAATTCTGCCTTTAGACCCATTTGCCCTTGAGTGGCGGCAACAACAGTAACAGCAGTACATTTCGGATTCCACAAATGTCCTGAATCGCCTGGCGATCGAGAAATAGGTTTGCTTAGTTTCCCTAATTCACTTAAGGCAAATTACATAATATTTCGCTGGACTGAGAACGACACGCAACTTACTGCATCACACCATACAAAGTTGTAACACAATATGTGACCGAAAACGGATATTCACCATCACTTGACTGTATCCCATACTTTCCGTTTTTGGATAGGATGTGACGATTTAAGGTAACTGAAACGGTGAGCAATTGACAAAAGAGAGCAGTTGCACCGACAAGGCATTAGCCTTTGCGACATGTATGCACACTGTTGTACAAAATTAATGTAACAAACCACTATTTCCCCGTCCTGCGTTTAATTCACGATATAGTCGTACAAACTGCCAACAGATGTCCGTACCATCGTGTCCTGTACGGAAGATTACATTCAGGTCAACGGACAACCACGCCAACGATGACGTGAGGACACCTATCTAAAGGGATAGCGTTTACCAGGTAGTCCCAAATCCACAGTCACACTGTACAAAGTCACAGACGGAGCAGTATGACAGAGAGAAGACTCCTACCAGGCTCTCTGCTATGGACGGACATGGTAAGAATGGAAGCAGGACATTCCCAAACTGATGTGGCCCGGTGGCTTAATGTGAATCGTTATATTGTTTTTCGGATGTGGTTTATCGAAATCGAAATTGTATTCCGAAGAGCATGGCAGAGCCGAGTACGTGTAACATCAGAAAGAAAGAACTGTTATTTGGCTGTAACGGCACGACGGTGCCGCCTTAGTATTGCGCAACAACTGGCATCTGACCTCGCAGCATCCACTGGACGAGTTGTATCGAGGCAAACAGCGTAGAGAACGCTTCGGCGGAGTGGCCTTTATTGTCGGACCTGCTGTATGTATAGCCCTGACGCGTCTTCACCGAAGGGAAGGTCTAGAGTGGAATTGTCAACAAACCACCTGGACGGTCGAACAGTGGGGCAATGTTCTTTCCACAGATGAGCCCCAATTTGGTCTCGACAGTGATTCTCGACGAATTCGCATCTGGAGGGGGCGTGGAACACGACTTCGGGACCCAACCAACGTGCAAATAGACTGATATCGAGGATGATCCCCAATGTTTTGGGTAGGAACTATGTTGACTATTCGAACACCTCTTCATGAAATTGTACGGTTAAAAGGGCAAGGTTTAACTGCTGACAGGCACCATGACGAGATCTTTGGACCTCATGTGCGGCCACTGCAAGGTGCCTTGGCCCAGTCTTAGTACTGCTGGACGATAATGATCGACCTCATAGAGTACGCGTGGCTGATGTATTTTGGAAACGAAAGACATTTCACGCAGCCTGCTCGCTCTCCCGATTTGAATCCCATAGAGAAAGTCTGGGTTGGACAAGGGCCACGGATTGCATCACGTCAGCATCCACCAACCACTCTCACAGACTTGCGAGCAACGCTGCCGGAAGAGTAGGCGTTATTGCTTAAACATGGCGTTGATGACATTATTCATAGTATGCCCCGTCGTTTGACAGGCCTGTATTGCTGCCAGAGGTGGTCACACCTCATACTGAGCGCACTAACCAGTTGTCGGAATGTTTGTGTAAATCTGTTAAGTTGGAAAAAACGAAGAACATTTTTGTCTGCCGTTATGCAGGTTGCATTTGTTTACCTTCTGTATTCTTCGTATTCTTTCTACTTTACTATCAACTGAAAACACTGTTTTGTGGCAAAATTTCGGTTTGTTGCTTCAATTTTGTACGCTAGTGTGTGTACTTCCGTCCTGGCTATGTTTTATCACGTGATACCTGCTTTTAGTCAATTTCTGCTATAATTTTCTTTTTTTGTCAATTCTATATATAACATCTTCATTAGTTATTCCATCCAACCACATGATCTTCAGCATTCCTCTCTAGCACCACTTTTAAGAATTTTCTATTCTCTTCTTGTGGACGTTCCATTTATGCACAATGCTACACTCCAGACGAATACCTGTAGAAAAGATTTTCCAACACCTAAATTTGTTTTAGATGCTAAGAATTCCCTCTTTCTATAAAATGCTTTTCTTGTTATAGCATTTTTTGTATAGTCGTTACTTAGACCTTCATCCGTTATTTTTCTGCGGAAATGGCACTTTGGGTGCCTCATTTCCTAATCTCATTCTGTCAGCATCACCTGATTTAATTCTACTACAAGTCCTTTGAAGTCTCTGACAGATTTACATCTGCACGGACTCTCGAAGTTTTTATTCTTTCCCTTTCCAGATTTCTCTTTTGTTTCATTTACTGCTTGCTCAATGTACAGACTGAATAACACTGGGGGGATATGCTATAAACCTGTCTCACTTCCTCCTCAACTATTCCCTCCATTTATGTCCATAACCGCAGTATTGTTTCTGTACAAGTTGTAAACGACATTTCGCTTCCTGTATTTTAGCCATGCTACCTTCAAAATTTCAAGGAGTATAGTTCAGTCAATATTTTCAAAAGCTTTCTCTAAATCTATAAATGTTGTAAGTGTAACTATGCTTTTATCCAACCCATCTAAGTAAGTCGTAGGCTCAGTTCTGCCTCACCTGTTCCTATATTCCGCCGTAACCTAAACTGATCCTCCCGACGTTGGCTTCGCTCAGTTTTTCCATTCCCTTGCAAATAATTCTTGTAAATGTTTTTCAACCATGACGTAGTAAACTGATGGTTCAGCTGAACTGGAGTAGTGAATTGATAGCGGGGGAAGTCTAGAAGAGGTCGTAACTCACTGCAGAGACGAGTGCAATGTTGTATCGAAGTGAAACGACACATGGATCACAACTGCGGGCGAACAGTAAGTTTTAACACGTAACGTGGTAAAGCATTATTTTGTTTGTTGATGAGTTAGATCATGGATGGAATTTAAACCCAGTTACGTGGAGGTTTAATTCAAAAGTCTGCATTTCAGTTGCATTTATACCAACTGGGACAATATTGTCATTCGTATGTTTTCTGATTTTCCATAGTTGCTGTTCTATCATTATTATTGTTAGGTGTACTGGAAAGTAATATCGTTTCTGCGGATGTAGATATTCGATCGTCATCTACCATCTCATTCTGTACTTCAAAATGGAGTCAAAAACAGTTTAAGGTTAGAGTGCCTGTTTTACTCGTAACAAGTGAAATCTTAATTTTTTTGCATATTATGGTGAAATGGTTAGCTAAGTATCAGGAGAGGTATACGTACGGCGTCGTATGCTTTTTGAGTTTCACAAGGGTTGTAACTCAACAGATGCTACCAGAACCATTCGTGATGTTTACATAAGTGCGTTAGACATTCGCAAACGTCAGAGGTGATTTATTATGTTCAGATTCGGCAATTTTGACCTTTCCACTCCTATCGATCTGGAAGGCCAACAATTTTAGGCAGTGACATTTTAAGGGCTCAAGTGAATCAATCGAGGAACTGTCGAACACTCCTAACCAACTTTGCTCGACCCTTCAAGATTATTTGCAGCAAATTGGTGAAGACAAAAAAAACTGCCGGCCGAAGTGGCCGTGCGTTCTAGGCGGTACAGTCTGGAACCGCAGGTTCGAATCCTGCCTCCGGTATGGTTGTGTGTGATGTCCTTAGGTTAGTCAAGGTTTAAGTAGTTCTAAATTCTAGGGTACTGATGACCTCGGCAGTTAAGTCCCATAGTGCTAAGAGGCATTTGAACCATTTGAACAAACAAAGCTAACCGATCCGCTAGGTGCAAGGTAATCCTTCAGCGACACAGAACAGAAGCGTTTTTTGATCGCTAGATCACTGGAGATGAAACATGGGTCTTCAGTGATGATCCAAAACGAAAAAGACAGTTGCTCTCTGCGAATGAATCTCCACGAAGTGCAGCTAAGCCACGTTTATAGCCCAAGGGGCACTTTTGTGTGTTCGCTCGAGTGTTCGTGGGCCCGTTCATTTTGGAGCACTGAAACCTTGACAATCCGTGAATGCTTATCTTTATCGTGAACAGCTGAATAGGGTAAATCAATTTTTAATTAAAAAGTGCCCAGCGACTTTCAGCAGAAAAGGTCTTATTCTTCAACATGATAATGCAAGACCGCACTGCGCCTGACGAACTCTGGAAAAAATGGATCAAGGGTGGGAAGTATTGCCTTACCGACGATACTTGCCCGATAATGCGGCATCGTATTTCCATATATTCCTATCGCTACATTTTGTGCGTGGAACAAAATGTAGAAATGCGGATGATGTTCAAAGTGCCATCTCTAGATATTTTTATCAAAAATCGGTACTGAAAATTTGCACACTAGATCACAAAAGGTTGATGATGAGAGTGATTACATCAATGATTAAGCATAAAAACTTGGTAGCAGTTACTCTGTTTGAATTTATTGTAAAAAAGCATTGCTTTCCAATCCCACTAAAATTGTTATTTTCGAATATTTCCTTTTAGCTGAGTATTTGAATTATAGCAGTTATGAATTTTTCTTGGTCCCCCACGCTTCCCAAACTCTCTTCATAAGTTCACTGTGTTCTCTCTTGCGTTCATTAACCGTTTATTTGCTTATCTCTTTTCGTGTGTTTTTGTTTAAAAATACAATATTATGAAACGGATAGTTGCTACTCACCATATGACGGAGGTGCTGAGTCGCAGATAGGCACAACAAAAAGACAATCACAAAATAAACGTTCGGCCAACGAGGCCTTTGTCAGAACTAGATGACGGACATGCACACATACTCATGCAATCGTAACTGAAATACACATGACCACAGTCTGTGGCAGCTGAAGACAGACAATGAGCAGCAGCAGCAGTACGTGGTGGGAGAGGTAACTAGGTGGGGAGACTGGGGAGGGGAAGGGGAGGAATACCAGGGTAGTGGTGGAGGAAAGTGAAGTGCTGCTGGGGAGCATGCATGGACGAGGTGGACAGAGGGTAGGGCAGCTAGGTGCAGTCAGGAAGTTAGACCGACAGTGAGGGAGAGAGGTGGGTAGCTGAAAAGGAGAGCAGTAAAAAGAATGGGGGCATTGGTGGAACTGAGGGCTGTGTAGTGCTGGAATGGGAACAGGGAAGGGGCTAGATGGGTGAAGACAATGACTAGCGAAGGTTGAGGCTAGGAGGGTTACAGGAATGTAGGATATGTTACAGGGCGGTTTCCCACCTGCACAGTTCAGTAAAGATGGTGCTGGTGGGATGGCTCCATATGGCACACACTGTGAAGCAATCATCACTGTGGGAGAGGTAGTCTGCCATACACAGAACCCACATGCTCCCAGACATTTACCCATGGCTCATGTCCCTATAATAGGCCTAGATGCAAGAGCTGTCCCATACAACTTCTCACCACCACCTACTCCAGTCCACCCACAAATATCACCTACAGTCACAAAAATCACCTATCCCATCAAAGGCAGGGCTACTTGCGAAACCAGTCGTGTGATATGCAAGTTAAGCTGTAACCACAGTGCTGAATTCTATGTGGGCATGACAACAAACTAGTTGTCTGTCTGCATGAATGGTAACTGACGAACTGTGGCCAAGACACAAGTGGTCCACCCTGTTGTTGAGTATGCCGCCCAATATGACATTCTTCATTTCAATGACTGCTTCACAGCCTGTGTCATATGGGTCCTTCCGACCAACATCAGCTTTTCTGAATTGCCATATATCCTACATTCCTGTAACCCTCCAGGCCTCAAACTTTGTTAGTCATTGTCTTCATCCATGTAACCCATTCCCTGTTCCCATTCCAGCACTACACAGCCTGTATTCCATCAATTCACCCAGTCTTTTTGCTTCTCTCCTTTCCTGCTACCCCCTCTCTCCCCCACCCCCCATCTAACCTCTCGACTGCACCTAGCTGACCTACCCTCTCTCCACTTCGTCCCTGCACTCTCCCCAGCAGCACTTCACCTCCCCCATCCCTATCCTACTATCCCTCCCCCTCCCCATCTCAGCCTCCTCCTTACACCCTCCCTGTTGCCTCTCTCATCATGCACTGCTACTGCTGCTCTTAGTTTGGCTGCAGCTGAACAGAGACTGTAGTCATGTGTGTATAGTTGCGTTTGCGTGAGTATGTGTGGATGTCTGTTGTCTATTTTTGACAAAGGCTTTGTTGCCCAAAAGCTTATCTTGCGATAGTCATTTTGTTGTGCCTGTCTGAGACTCAGCGTCTCCTCTATATAGTGAGTAGCGAGTATTCTTTTCATAATATTGTTATATTCCAGCCGGGATTTTCATTGTTTGTTTACGTATGAATTTTCCTATGGTATTTCTGAACTGTTCTAGCTTGCTTATGTTATCTTCTGTGGTGCCTACTTGGTTAACATCTTTTTTCCATTTCAGTGATTCATTATGTCTTCTTTTTGCTAATATTTGAAATCTCAAAGATTTATGTTGTGACCATGTTGTTAATCGTACGGATATGTACTTTTCAATCGCTCTTATTTTTGTATGAGCATCAGTCACCATAGTATCTGCAGCGTAGAGTGCTTCCAGTAGAACTGCTGTATTGTGATATCTTAGATCACTCTTATGAAGTCTTTCTACTAATTTAACTTTGTAGGTTACATCTGGTAACATCTGTTGGACAACTGTCCTTGTTTTCCCGTCAAGTTAGAATTCCTCTAAAGTATGGAATAATGTTTGTCTATCTACCGAATAAAAGCTTTTTGAAGTCGAAAGAAGTTACCACATTATTTTCACATCTTGTTTGCAAAATTGTCTTTAACCTCCATGTCTATTCTACATAATATCGCCGTTCGCGAAATTCTACTTGATACTGTCCTATAATTAATCTGTCGACTTAACAGGACTTATGAAAGAATTTTGTGCGCAACAGGGAGCAATGAATTTCCCGTTTAATTGATTGGATCGGTTTTTTTTCCTTTTTTGTGAAGAGGATGAATTAATGCACATTTCCACTCTCCAGGTATTTCCTTACCTTTACAAATGTTTGATATATGTCTCTGAGGTACTCACTGACCGTGTTACATGCTAAAATAGCAACAAACCGAAACGTAGAACATAACCAGATCAAGTGACAAATTGCGCAATCTTCTTAACACTATCATTTCCATAAACAATAAATGCTGTTATGTACACCTTCGCTCTGTGCGTCCCTTACTGCACACAGTAACACACGTAACTTCTTAACAAACAAACGAATTTCACATTGCGTACAGACACCACAACCCAACCAAAAGACTACTGAAAAACACACAACGACCATTGGCACGTTCATAAACAGTAAACATGTTCAACCGACCCCATTAAAAATAATTAAACAAACATATGCTGTGAAAGTGATGTATTAGGTGAAGTGCTCTCGCAAAAATTAATCTGGTGTACGCATTTCAACGAGAAGCAATTCCGAGATCCTCCCCCCCCCCCCCCTCTCAAAAAAAAAAAAAAAAAATTCCTAGCTGGGCGCTGGTATCAAGAGCAGAGCTGCGTCAGCGCCACCTGGATTCAACAAGCTAGCGACCGCGGTGACAGTAAGGCAGTCTGTTGGGTTGCAGCGGAACCGGATGGAGTAGAAATGGGTGCCTATGGGTCCATGTGACGGTTGGTGGCTGATGACATGTGAGAGGTCCCGAAGACAATGAGGAGGGGTTGATCAGTGATGTGTTGGCCTCCTGGAAGTCTGTTCCTAGTTGCTCGAGAAGGCCACGGACAGTGACGACGGCGTCTGCCGTGTGTGGTGTCTGGCATACACAGGTTGTCAAGGACCACTGCAAGCTGTTTTCAAGTCTGCACTCTATATGGTAGACTGTGTATAGACAGGAAATAAAACAGGCACTAGTGCTACGGAGCTTACGTGAGCAGTGATTATATATGGAATGGCTGCGTATTACAACTCCCTGTAACTGGACTTATGTGTAGTTGGTTCCGCCTGGTCAGTTAAACATAATGGCTGTGCTATTCAGCCAGGTTTTATTTCATTGCCTCAAATTGTCTCTGATGGATTTTGAGTGGACAGACAGGAAACAGAACAGGCACAAGTGCTATGGAGCTTACGTTGGCAGTGACTTCATATCATTGACTGCGTACTAACACTGCCTTTGACTGATTTATGATGAGTAGTTGATTCTGTCTGGTCAGCTAAAAATAATGGCTGTGCTATTCAGCCTCGTTATTATTTAACTGTTTCATAACGCCTCTGAGGTATTATCTGTGCATCAAAGCAGAGCACAGCTTCTGGGACTACATACTATGCTGTTTTTCGTATCATTAGATAAACCATTTAACTCTTAAACTTTGTTCGTTTTACTGTAGATTTTAATTACTGATATGTGGTTTGGCCTACCGCAGTTCTGCTGCTTTTGATATGGGTAGTACTGAACTTTCACTCATAACATCTTCTTCTACTCATTGTATATTTTAATGTCTGTTAGTTTAGTAGTAGGCACTGACATTTTGTTGCCCGAAAACTTTGTATCAGTTACACATAGGTATGTAGCATTCCTTTATATGCCCTGTTCCAGTATTAGCTGGAGGCATTTTTCTGGCTAAGATTTCTGTTGTGTTGAAGGTTTGTTATTTGAGAGATATTGTATCAAGCCTCCCTTTTTACTATGTATTTGTTTAGTATCGTCTTGGTGATTCTACTGTTAATAAGTTTTGTATTCCTATAAGAAACCGTAGCGGCCCACTGGCCACTGTGATGTAGAGGTTGGGGTGTGGAGGGGAATGGAGAAAGAAGTGCTATTTGGCGATCGTTAGGAAAATACAGGTGGAAGGTAAAATACTTTTAGTCAAAGAGCTCCACAGCATTCTCAGTACGGGGACGCTGTGGTCACGTCCCCATGAACGTCCATCGACCACCGCCTAAGGTGGATGCTGGTGGAGAGTCTTGTTGCGTCGTCTGGGCCCACTTGTTTTGCCCACTCAGCGAAGTGTGCCCTACTTTGCGCAGTGTGGCAGCATGTGCCAAGTGCCAGAGGCGTGACTGTCTAACACAATTCTCGTGGAGACATGATGCAGAAGAAGTGCTCGACCCTGCAAGTTACAATGGCGGGTGCTGGAATGTTCGACCAGATGCTGGAGGCTGGAGTGAAGAGGACCATACTGCCCTCAACGGGAACTGCTGCCCTCCAAGGCAAAAGATCTGCTGTTGCTGCAGAGAGCAGGGGAGCCACTAGTCCGCCAAATGGCGCCAAGCACACAGGTGGCAGGTTTAGCACTCGGAGCTGGACTAGATGAGGTGGTGGCCCCATCCAGCGTTGGCTGCTTGTTGACACATAAACATGGTGGTGACTTGCGTGGCCCTCGCGTCACGTAAGTGGACTGCGCTTATCCCTGCTAAAATCAACGAATATTTATATTGGATTATGACATGTTTGTTACTCTGATGCATCGCTTCCAATGACCCATTAACCAACACCCCTGTGGTTCAGTGATGTAGGAACCCCCTGACCCATCCCATAGATAAGCTGCACTTCCGCTGCATCACCAGGACTGCGTGGTGCAACTCACCTTGAGATAGGTCAACAGGACTGTTAATGACATTGACAAACCATTGCCTCAGTACCCATCGGCTGCCCATGTTTTTCAACACAGCCATAGCAGAGTTGCCATTTCATGTCTATAATTTAGCTGCTGCACTACGAAACTTATACGCCCCTCCACCCCCAGTCCCAGTCACTTCCATTTCTCAGTCTTTTCTGCTGACGGATCTACTGTACCAATCCATAAAACAAATATGTATACAGGTGACTGATGATGTATCATAAATAAAAAGAAACGAAACGCGATCACGTAAAAAATATATAACGTTTTATTTAGTTGCAGAGACAGACCACACATCTAAGAAAATAATAATAATAATAATAATAACAGGTCAGTATTTCTCTGTGAAGTCAACGTCGCTTTCTAGGCACGCACTTACAATTATCTCGCAAATGGCTCCTATTGGGACCCAAGGTTACTGGAAATTCTTGTTTCTGTTAGGTGTGGTAGCTTTTATTTACACTAAGGGTATCAGAAATGGTAAGATTCCACACACAGCCACTGGAGATTGATCTTGTGGCGGAGACGTGTCTGATGTATTTTGAATTTTTATGTGTTTGTAACCATGCAGTTCTTCCTTTTTAAAACGAGCAAAAAGCCTGAAACTACAGTCCTGGAATTTGTGAATAAAATAATATCAACAGCGGTGGGTGACAGTTATGGCATTTAAAAAATGTTTGAGTGTGGACCGTGTCGAGGGAAAGATCGACGCGACTGAATTGCACTGCGTGTTGTAGGGTCGGTAGCACTGTTTTGCCGCGGCGTGGCAATCCCGCTAAGGCGGCAGATGGCGTGTCCCTCCTGCCTGAGCCCCTTGTCACACGGAGCCCTGCCTGCAGGAACCCTGCCTCTTTTAATTGAGAGACGGCTACGCTTAATTACGCTAAGCGGGTTGGTGCGAGAAGCGCCACTCGAGCGGGGTTTAAAACTCGGCCGCCCCTCGGAATAACAAGCAGGCAGGGGTGCCAACATTCCGGAAGCCTCTGGTGCTCCTGCTCCCTTTCTTGACTGTATGGTGTGGTTCCATCGGTTTGCAATGCTCTCCTGATTTACACTGCAGCCGTCATTTCCCCACACTACAGTGCTCACAACACCACCGGGCTCATTTTCTACTGATTATTTTTTCCATGTTCTTATAACTAAGTCAGACTTGTACACGTGACCACATTACCTACGTTTACTGCACTCTAACGCAACTGAACTTTAATCAGGTCGAGGGATGTACGTTTTACTTATCTGTAATGGCACTTCTTAGTGTCTGCCATGGGCGCTGACAGAATAGGAATACCTACCTCACGTCCTCCACGGCTATGGCTTTCTATAGAAGGATCAACTGAAGACACCTTTTAGTCTGCTTTCTAGAGTTCCTTACTAATCTTCCTAATTGTTGACCACAAAATATTACTGCAGAAGTTGGACCGGAGTAGCTTACAACTGGTTCGCCTCTTACTTTAAGAACAGAAAGGAGAAGGTAATTCTCCGCAATATTGACAATGGTACTGATGTTCAGTCCCAATGTGACACTGTTAAGTGGAACGATCCCCAAGGGTCTGTGCTGGGGCCACTGCTGTTTCTTATCTATGTAAGCAATGAAATATTTCTGTTTGCTGATGACACCAGCTTGGTAGTGAAGGATCTTGTGTGTTATATTGAAAAAATATCAAATAATGTAGTTCATGAAATAAGTTCATGGCTTGTGGAAAATAATTTGATACTAAATCACAGTAAGACACAGTTTTTACAGTTTCTAACTCACAATTCAACAGTAACCGATATTTTGATAAGACAGAAGGGGCATATTATTAGCGAGACGGAACAGTTCAAGTTCCTAGGCGTTCGGATAGATAGTAAGCTGTTGTGGAAAGCCCATGTCCAAGATCTTGTTCAGAAACTAAATGCTGTTTTATTTACCATTAGAACAGTATCTGAAATAAGTGACAGTTCAACACGAAAAGTAGTCTACTTCGCATATTTTCATACGCTTATGTCGTATGGTATTATTTTTTGGGGTAATTCTTCTGATTCAAAAAGGATATTTTTGGCTCAAAAACGGGCTGTTCGAGCTATGTGTGGCGTGATTCCGAGAACCTCTTGTCGACCCCTATTCAATAGTCTGGGAATTCTGTCATTGCCCCCACAGTATATATTTTCTTTAATGTCGTTTGTTGTTAGCAATATTAGCTTATTCCCAAGAGTTAGCAGCTTTCACCCAGTTAATACTAAGCAGAATTCAAATCTGCATGTGGAATGCACTTCCTTGACTCTTGTGTAGAGAGGAGCGCAGTATTCTGCTGCATCCACGTTCAATAAGCTACCACAAGAACTCAAAAATCTTAGCAGTAGCCCAAACACTTTTAAGTCAAAACTGAAGAGTTTCCTCATGGCTGACTCCTTCTATTCTGCCGAGGAGCTCCTGGAAGAGCTGAAAAATTAAGCAAATTCCAGTGTTACATTGTTGATTTTCTTTATTTAAACTTACGACTTGTCGCCTGAATATGTTCCTTATATTTCATTTTACCTGTTTCTATCGTGTTATAATTTTATGTACTGACTCGTTCCATAACCATGGAGACGTCTCCTTAATTTGGTCCCACGAAACAATAAATAAATAAATAAGTAAATAAATAAATAAAAATAAATAAATTGGGAGAAGAAGTAAAGTGTATTATACATCATACGAGCAGCTGGTGCATTAGTCCAGTCTCATCATAACTGGAGTGGTCATATATTGTTCATATTAAAGAGGATACGTCTCCGTGAAGCTGCTTTCTGTTCCGTTCTAGAAGTATTTAAATATGGCCAAGAGCTCATTGTTAGCCGTGAGGTGTGGTATAAGCACGTAAACAACTCTTCCATTAGCACTTCGAGAAAATTTCTACTGTCAGTTAATTTTTATTGCTCCCACTTCCTTATACATCAAAGCAAAACTATGAACCTTAAATAACACTTCGATTAAAGAAATGTACTCCCAGTACCTTCCTCTCGTTGGAGGTTCACGTCAGCGCTGGTGCGAGCTTCAAACTTAAGCTTTATCAGTCATCTTCATCTCCTTGAAAAGATCATGAACAGTGACAAACTGCCTGTTGGCTTCTTTCTCGAGTTCTTCGGCTGACTATCGTCTGACGATTTTTCTGACTTTTCCGAGCACGAGTGGCTGGTATCGTCAATGTTTCACCCTCCTTTGCCGGTTGTGGACTGGAGGGGAGCTTGCGGCCGCAGACTATATGTACCTGGATTCTGATTTCCGGTGCGGTTCTCCTCTAAGTACCTGCAACGGTCGTTCGCTGCAGCACGGGAAGCGTGGATCCGTTTACTTTGAGGCTTTCCTCCTTCTTTTTGAAGCTAATCTCGTGTTTGTGTACTTCTATAGCTTCTCTGAACAAGCGGGTGTGACAGCTCTTCTCTACAGCCAGAAATTTCGTGTTAGCGAATTTTACTTCGTCGTCGGTCTCACATAGCACAATTTCTGCCACGGCCCGATTTCTCCAACTGCTCCAGCGTGAAATGTCGCTTCTGTTCTGTGGTCCTGATGTTGATTGATCGTCCACTCATTCGAACATAAACTTTTCCGCATGTGGGTGGAATGTGCTATATTCCCAACATTTCAAGTGGGTTCCTCTTATATTTTGCCTATCTGAGACACCCTTTGATCTTTTTTGTCCTTTTGCGCAATGTACGTCCGATTCAGTCCGTTACTCCGTGAATGTATGGCAGAAAGGCCGTACCCAACATTTCTTGTTCTGATGTGTCACTTCCCCGAGTGTTTCACTCTACTGTACTTCTAACATAACTAGTGGAGTACCCATTGCTCCTCAGAACACTTTCCAGGTGTTGCATTTCCCGTATGAGGTGCTACGGCTCACATATTCGCCTTGCTTGCGTTACGAGCGTATTAATCATGCCTCTTTTCTGGCTCGTGTGGTCATTTGATAGTTTGTGCAGGTATCGGTCAGTGTGTGTCGATTTTCAATACACGCTGTGTACCAAGTTTTCACCATCCCTTGTCACCAGCACATCTAGAAATCATAGTTATTGTCCTTTTCTGCTTGAATGGTAAATTTTATTTTGGCGTGGAGGCTGCTCAAGTGTCTTAGTACGTCACCGAGCTGTTCCTCACCATGGCTCCATATAATGAAGAAATCCTTATGTATTTGTATCACATTTTAGATTTACAAGGTGCAAGTACAGTGCCCGTGCTTCGAAATTTTCCAAGAAGAAGTTGGCCACCATTGGACTAAGAGGACCACCCATGTCGAGGCCTTCCACCTGTTCGTAGAAGTTGCCATTCCGCGTGAAATAGCTCATTGTGAGACACGCATGAAAGAATTTTGTGATGTCTTGCAGGGAAATGGAGTCGATGTGCTCAAGAGACTCACTGAGCGGTACTTTCGTAAACAAAGAAACAACGTCAGTGCTGAGAAGGACGTCGTTTGGTGCAAGTTTTGGTTTCTTCAGTTTCTGAATTAAATGTTCTGAGTCCTTTATGTTTGTGTCAGTCTCCCCCACGTGCGGCTGGAGTAGATACTCCAACAGTTTTGCCAGTCCATATGTCGGTGAGCCAAGAGCGCTGACAATCGGCCTTAGTCGAACGTTATTTTTTGGATCTTTGGTAATCCAACAGCCGAGGTGATAGGGCTTTTGTGTTGCGCAGGTTCTTCTGAATGTCTGCCGGCAGAGATGACACCTTGATTAAACCAGTCGCATTCGGTGGGTGAGCCGCAACATTTCACACGCGAAGTCAACACCTGGAAAGTGTTCTGAGGAGCAATGGGTACTGCACTAGTTATATTACAGGTATAATAGATTGAAACACTCGGCGAAGTGACACATCAGAACAAGAAATGTTGGTTGCGGTCTTTCTGCCATACATTCACGGAGTGACAGACAGAATCGGACATACATTGCGCAAACATGGCGAAAAGACTATTTACAAAACGAAAAAAAAAAAATCGAAGAGTGTCTCAGATAGGCAGAGTATAAGAGGGACCCATTTGCAATGTCGAGAATATAGCGCATTCCACACACATGCAGAGATTGCGCTGTGTGAGACCGACCACGTAGTAAAATTCGCTGACACGGAAGTTCTGGCTGTAGAGAACAGCTGTCACACCCGCTTGTTCAGAGAAGCTTTAGAAATACACAAACACGAAAATAGCTTCAACAAGAAAGAGGAAAGCGTCAAGGTAAACGGACCCAGACTTCCCGTTCTGCAGCGAACGACCGTGGCAGGTAGCAAGAGGAGAACCGCACCGGAAATGCGAAGCCCTTGGACGCTGGCGTGGCAGGTACATATAGCCTGCGGCCACGGGCTCCGCTCCAGTCCACCACCAGAAATGGAGGGTGAAACTCTGACAATGCCAGCCACTCGTGCTGGTGAAACGTCAGAAAAATCATCAGATGAACGTCGCCGAAGAACTCGAGACACATGCCAACATGCGGTCTGTCAACAAGCGGCAACGAAATCCTTAACAATTTTGGATCACGAACGGTAATCTCATTGTGTAAAGTGACCATTTTTGTCTGAAAACGACCACTAACATATATCAGAGGTTCGCATGCATCAGCCTTTGGTCAGCTCTGTAACTGCAGATCTGAACTGCCAGTGACCGTTTTCGCTTCAGTATTTGTTCAAATGGTTCAAATGGCTCTGAGCACTATGGGACTTAACATCTGAGGTCATCAGTCCCCTAGAACTTAGAACTACTTAAACCTAACTAACCTAAGGACATCACACACATCCATGCCCGAGGCAGGATTCGAACCTGTGACCGTAGCGGTCGCGCGGTTCCAGACTGTAGCGCCTAGAACTGCTCGGCCACCCTGGCCGGCTCAGTATTTGTTTTTATGCATTTCTTATGGTGGAGTTTTTGTAGACCTGCAAGCTCAAATGTTGGGTGTATGAGATAAGGGTCCTATTGAAATGAATATGGCGCTATAAAACTGTTCCCCAAGGGAAGCCCACCTCCTTGTGTGTGTCTAGGTTGGCCTTGGCGTTACCCCACCTCACACTGCATGAGTGTTGTGGGACTCACATTCCTCTCTCAAATTAGGCATGGAACTCCTCGCAGAAACGTTTTCGGTAGATAAGAGATATCGAGGAAGGTGTGGCTTCTCTCAATGCACTTGACTGTTCGTTGAGGTGCGTTTACACCTGTACGATTCGCTCCTAATTGCTGTGCGACTGTGCTTGCCGCACCCGCAAGTAGAGGGACGCGTCTAGGTTGCATGCCTTTATCTCAACATGTGCGTGTGAGTGATTTCATTCACACCTGTGTCCACACTAGGCGTCTCTACTTCCCTGTGCGACAAGCTAAATCCTCACGGCAGCTATCCGCAAGGATCACTGGTGTAAACACACCTTTACGAGACACTAGAGTAGCGTTCAGTTAAATATTTCAAAATACCGTCGTCTCATTGGGTCATTCTGTATTCTCCGAAAGAGATAGCGTTATTGTGATGTGCCTAAGTGTAGAGTCTCTAATTCGTCAATTTCAGAATCATGCCGTGATGTGGGAGAAGTTCCCCGGCCCTAACTGCCCGCCTCTGGGTAATTGGCTGGAGTTAATGAGACAGGAAAGAGTGGGAGATTGTTTAACGCAGATACATATTTTTCGTTCGTCGGAAATCGGAATATCTGTGCTCACTGGCGGTGAATTCCACTTCTAGCAGGAAGACACTCAAGGTTTAGAAGGCTCTCGGACAACAGACTTTTTTTTTTCAAACGTTCGTAAAGTATACTTCATTTTAGCCCTTCGCAATGTAAAGACTTCAGGCTAGGACCGGAGGTATTACTGATAACACAAGCCTTGCTGACGCTGGAAAGATACCTGTACTTAATCAGCACGTCCAAAACAGGGCAGAGATCACATTTTCCAGCCTCTGCTGCCGCCAGCCTGTTTATTTACTCAACTGCGCGATTGGTAAGATCGTACGTTGTCACAGCTGCCGAAGCAATTTAGAAGCGAATGTGACTCGCTCCCTTCAGGAGCTGTGCACGCGATATTAATCACGTGTTAAGCTTGTTTCTCTCAGTGCATGTTTTTGCCAGTCTTATGGTGTTCGCTCGTATCTTTCCGCTAGTTAACAACTTGCGCAATCACTGGCCGTGTCCGCGAGTTATTAACTTAGGTGTGTTATCCTCCATACCTACCTTTTGTTTCTTTTAAATATGTCAGCGGGTAACTTTGATGCTCAAGGTCAATAACTCTGTGTGTTATAGTGTCCATTTGTTTTCATTCATACCTAGAAGATTGCTCCTCCCATTAATATACAGTATTTATGTGAGTGGTGTACTAACCATTTATTTCGCGCTTAAATGGGCCATCACGTAATGATATTCATTTAAAACAGATGTTTTCCGTCGGACGGCTGTATCCTTGGTTTCAATTAATTTGCAGGATCAGTTGGGGTGGTTCCTCATTTTGTTGGGCACCAGATTTTGGCTTTTTGCATCCTAGGGAGTATGCTCTGACCACGACCAATACCTCACAATTGCCGCTGTTCTGCCGCCACCTGTTCATCTACATCTACATCTACATTTATACTCCGCAAGCCACCCAACGGTGTGTGGAGGAGGGCCACTGTCATTACCTCCCTTTCCTGTTCCAGTCGCGTATGGTTCGCGGGAAGAACGACTGCCTGAAAGCCTCCGTGCACGCTCTAATCTCTCTAATTTTACATTCGTGATCTCCTCGGGAGGTATAAGTAGGGGGAAGCAATATATTCGATACCTCATCCAGAAACGCACCCTCTCGAAACTTGGCGAGCAAGCTACACCGCGATGCAGAGCGCCTCTCTTGCAGAGTCTGCCACTTGAGTTTGTTAAACATCTCCGTAACGCTATCACGGTTACCAAATAACCCTGTGACGAAACGCGCCGCTCTTCTTTGGATCTTCTCTATCTCTGTGCAAAGTGCCTCCCTTTAATGGAGAAAAGCCCAATACAGACTGTCATAGTGCTAACACCGAGGACAAAGGGCAATGGAAAGATGCAATGTATGTCGAGGAAGCGTTTAAACTCGGTTCATGCGTTCATCTTACAGTGTGAAGTCTTATGAACTCCAAGACTTAATTATAGTGTCTTGCACAATGTGAAGAAACTTTGCCAGAAACATTTTAAAACTTTCACGCCCCGTACGTCACAAATTACTCATTTCATCTAGAAAAAATCACTGAATTCAAGAATTTAACATGCTATCATACGGCCATGCCGCAGTGGATACACCGGTTCCCCTGAAGTCACCGAAGTTAAGCGTTGTCGGGTGTGGTCGGCACTTGGATGGGTAACCAATTGAGGAGCTACTCGACCGAACCGTAGCGGCTTCGGTCAAGAATACCATCACAATGACTGGGAGAGCGGTGTGCTGACCCCACGCCCCTACTATCTGCATCCTCCCTGAGGATGACACGGCGGTCGGATGGTCCCGGTAGGCGACTCGTGGCCTGAAGACGGAGTGCTTTAACATGTTATCATAATAGAGTCATTAAGAGATATAATTCTTCATAAAAGTTTAACGGAGTAGGAAAAGTATTACAGGTTGTGTATATCTTGTTGCAGTGTAACTGATGCTGTGCAAATATTCGACGTTTATTGATCTAATATTTGAGAATGTGAGCTCTTAGAGACTTCCGACGAACTTTGCACACATAATTTCAAAGCCTTACGAAAAATTTAGGTTGACCCCCCCCCCCCTCCTGCCAGAAGATGACAAAAGAAGAAAAGTTTATCGCGTACTGCATTTTCGCTGTTCATGAAGTGAAACTTGAGCTTCAGGTGTGAAGTTTTAAGTTATTACTTCTTAATTACTAACTTCTTCTTCTTCTACTTCTTCTCGCGTTACAGCCTCTCTAGGACCATGGGTATCCCCTTCGTGGACTGCATTTTCCTCTTCTTCTTCCAGAAAACCACCCCTGGAATCAATTCCACAGGCGCTCATGCAGTGGGCCTCTCTGACGAGGCTTCCTCCATGACAAGACCTGCCGTTAGGCAGAACACAAAAGTCAAGTTTCTCCCAGAACCTCTTCATTCTTTATCCTCTCTTCGTTTTCTTCTTCTCTTAACTACTAACTCTATTAGCAACACACTTTTCAGGCAGTATCTATGCAGAGTGAAGAAAAATTCGCGCACTCGCACTTCGCAGCGCGATTCCTTACATACTTGCTCTCGCACCTGGGCATATTTTCTGCAGTAAATGACGGTAAAGATTGGCAGTCTGGCAACACGGTAGTCACATGTAGGGTAACTACTTCTGTCAGCATATAAGAGTAACGTTTTGCAACTGCTGCAGTGGCTGGCGTCTTAGGTTAGCGTGCAGGAGTTCAAGGGTTCCATTCTGGATAGAAGCGTATTTGTTTTTATTTGCTAAATGTAGTCTGCGTGTTACGGTGTCTGGTGTCTTAATCGTCACCCAGCGATTGCAGTAGGTGTTATACGAAACATTCGCACTTACATGCTACGGACACAAATGGAAGTGCAATTGTTTTCACTGGTCAAGTTTCCAAGAAGCCTTTTGCACGTTGTGGACGCGAAATGTTTCACACCGCTACAGCTACTAAATTCCAAACGTGTTTCCTGTGTATCCTCCTCGATGGTACCATCGTTTAGTACCAACTACTATTCTTGGCACTTTGAGGTCCATTACATTTCGTTACGGCCTTACGACACCAGTAATTTCCAAACATGTACTACGTAAATGTCGATACATGTGGCTTAAGAAACGGCGTATACTACAATATTGTATGGCGGAATGAAACAGGCAAATAAAAACAAATATGCCTTGAGCCAGACTCGAACTCCCGACTTCCTGTGTGCTAACCCAAGACGCTATCCACCGCACCAGTTGCACAGCACTCAAGCTTTGCGCTGACAGAGGTAGTTACCGCGTACGTGATTACAGCGTTGCCAGATTGCCAATCTTTAACGTTCATTTAATACCGGAAATATGCGCAGGACGAAATTTTATGTGAGGAATCGGGAATCGTGCTGTTAATTTCGAATGCTCGAATTTTTCGTGACCCGTATATATATATATATATATATATATATATATATATATATATATATATATATATATATATATATATATATATATATATATGACCGAATGTACAAACAAAATGATATAACTCTACGACACATAGTCAGGGGATATGACGTCGTAAATATTGAGATGTGGGGAAAAAACTGCTTTTGCTTAAAATGAGGGACAAGTTTTCGAGAATAGATCCATCCAGTATGTCATAATCATGGCACTTAGCCTCTTGCAAAAAACTTGAAGTATAATTTCAAACATTTTCTAAACTTTTCCTCGGTTACACGCTTAACAGCGCGGGATTAGCCGAGCGGTCTAGGGCGCTGCAGTCATGGACTGTGCGGCTGCTCCCTGCGGAGGTTCGAGTCCTCCCTCGGGCATGGGTGTGTGTGTTTGTCCTTAGGATAAATTAGGTTAGGTTGTGTGTAAGCTTAGGGACTGATGACCTTAGCAGTTAAGTCCCATAATATTTCACACACACACGCTTAACATCAAATATTTGACACATGAACTCATTTGTAAAATGATCAGACGTTTGAAGCTGTTTTATAAATGGGAGTTTCATTCAGAGGTATACTAGTCATATATCCAGCATTCTCGACGATTTTTTCAGTACATCTTGCATTTTACTTAGCGTACGAGCACTCTTAACAATTCTTTGCTTAAGTGTCGTGTCACCAGCTCTGAGAGCTGCTTGTGCTGTCCGTAAAAGGACCACGGGTAGTCCAGTTATCAGAATAAATTTGGACACCCATGGAGGAGCTTTCCAGACCTGCCGTATTCCGGGCGCCCCACACACATCTCTTCAGCAGCACGGGGCTTGCAAAATTTATTTACCTCACCCTGCCGCTCCGAAAAATCAATATTCTAATAAATGCGTCCTGGCGACTACATTTTGTGACAAGCGGAAGCGCGTTCGTAGGACGTGTTTAATATCGGCGAGTCTTCCACACACATTCCTTCCGTCGGAATGGGACTGCGGTTTGCGCGGCCCATCGGGGAGAAGACATCTCGGCGTTTTCCGATGAGCGAAGGGCGGCGCCCTCTAGACGAAGGGCCGGGTCGCCCGCTCCAGCCCCGCCTCGCAGGGCGCAGTTCTTTCTTTCATTTAGGCACGCTCGATTTTCCTCTTTCGAGAGCTGCCTGCCACCCCCTGCCACGGGAGATTTCGAGTAGCAGTGCATCAGACTTGTCTTGTGCTTCTGTTAGGATTGGGGGCGGGGAGCAGGGGGTACTTTAAACATTCTGTGGCTCTATTTCCCCAACCTCGTTCTGTATTGCACTCGCAGTGTCCAGCCAGTTTAACGATCACCACTTTTCAACTCCGTTAAACTAGAGAGCCTACATACAACAGCCCATCAGAAGTTTTCAGAAGTCACCTTCAAACTTGTCCTTACAAATGCAGTTATTTCAGAGATACCTTGTACTGCTATTAATGGACTTGTGCTTTACTGCACTGAAATACGTAGTTGCCTTAGTTGTCATTGTCTGAACCCAGGCAGACACGGTGGGACGCTGCTTTATTACATGATTGTGTTTGCAGTGAATTGTTGGAGAATGGAGACATATAAGGTGTTCTATAACTAGACAGAGAAAGATTCTGGTTGGTTGATTCGTTTGGGGGAGGAGACCAAACAGCAAGGTTATATGTCCCATTGGATTAAAGGAACGATGGGGTACGAAATCGGCCTTGCCCTTTCAAAGGAACCATCCTGGCATTTGCCTGAAGCGATTTAGGGAAATAACGGAAAATCTAAATCAGGATGGCCGGATGCCGGTTTGAAACGTCGTCCTCCCGAATACGAGTATAGTGTGCTAACCACTGCGTCACCCCGCTCGGTAGAAACATATTGGTTTGAAGTTAAAAATGAGGCCTATGTTCTTATAACAAGAAGCACACATCCATGCCCGAGGCAGGATTCGAACCTGCGACCGTAGCAGCAGCGCGGCTCCGGACTGGAGCGCCTAGAACCGCACGGCCACCGCGGCCGGCTTTGCCACAGTTCATAGTAAAATACATGGTCGAAAAGACTTACCATAGAAAGACTAGGAATGTGTTTGAAGGGATGTAATATAACCATTAGACAGTAGATCACTTCTTGTGATTGCGGAGCCTGGTAGAAATACACTACTGGCCATTAAAATTGCTACACCAAGAAGAAATGCAGATGATAAACGGGTATCCATTGTACAAATATATTATACTAGAACTGACATGTGATTACATTTTCACGAAATTTGGGTGCATAGATATTGAGAAATCAGTACCCAGAACAACCACCTCTGGCCGTAATAACGGACTCGATACACCTGCGCATTGAGTCAAACAGAGCTTGGATGGCGTGTACAGGAACAGCTGCCCATGCAGCTTCAACACGATACCACAGTTCATCAGGAGTAGTGACTGGCGTATAGTGACGAGCCAGTTGCTCGGCCACCATTGACCAGATGTTTTCAGTTGGTGAGAGATCTGGAGAATGTGCTGGCCAGGGCAGCAGTCGAACATTGCCTGTATCCAGAAAAGCTCGTACAGGACCTGCAGCATGCGGTCGTGTATTATCCTGCTGAAATGTAGGGTTTCGCAGGAACCGCATGAAGGGTAGAGCCACGGGTCGCAACACATCTGGAATGTAACGTCCACTTTTCAAAGTGCCGTCAATGCGAACAAAAGGTGACCGAGACGTGTAACCAATGGCACCCCAAAACCATCATGCCGGGTGTGCAGCCCCAATCTTTAATAATAGTCTAGATCTAATTATTATTGATGGAATAAATTCCAGTACGGCGATGACGAAGACACGCTTCCAATATGCGTCCACCACGATGTCGCCAAACACGAATGCGACCATCATCATGCTGTAAAAAGAACCTGGATTCATCCGAAAAAGTGACGTTTTGCCATTCGTGCGCCCAAGTTTGTCGTTGAGTACACCATCGCAGGCGCTCCTGTCTGTGATGCAGCGTCAAGGGTAAACGCAGCCATGGTCTCGGACCTGATAGTCCATGCTGCTGCAAACGTCGTCGAACTGTTCGTGCAGATGGTTGTTGCCTTGAAAACGTCCCTATCTGTTGACTCAGGGATCGAGACATGGCTGCACGATCCGTTACAGCCATGCGGATAAGATGCCTGTCATCTCGACTGCCAGTGATACGAGGCCGTTGGGATCCAGCACAGCGTTCCGTGTTACCCACCTGAACCCATCGATTGCATATTCTGCTAACAGTCATTGGATCTCGACCAACGAGAGCGGCAATGTCGCGATACGATAAACCGCAATCGCGATAGGCTACAATCCGATCTTTATCAATGTCGGAAACGTGATGGTACGCATTTCTCCTCCTTACACGAGGCTTCATAACAACGTTTCACCAGGCAACGCTCGTCGACTGCTGTTTGTATATGAGAAATCGGTTGGAAACTTTCCTCATGTAAGAACGTTGTAGGTGTCGCCACCGGCGCCAACCGTGTGTGAATGCTCTGAAAAGCTAATCATTTGCATATCACAGCATCTTCTTGCTGTCGGTTAAATTTCGGGTCTGTAGCACTTTATCTTCGTGGTGTAGCAATTTTAATGGCCAGTAGTGTATGACATTAGTCTGGGGTGTAAGGGTTCTTAATAGGACCATTCTGCATAGATGAATCAGTCGAAAAGAGCTATGGAGTAAGGTGCCTCATGAGTGTCGATCTCAATAATTCATATTGGCAATTTTCTCTGGCAATGGAATCAAGTAAATATACCGTTTTTATGCGTACCTGGAAGTTTTACCAACTTAATGTGTTTTGTTTCGGTCTTAATGTGAGTTGACGTGTATTCACAGCATCACTACCTGACTCTGCCCTAGGAACTAAGATTCTCATCCATATGACTCGCTTATAGCAACAGAAACATGTCATATCATATTGATGTGGTAGAGAAAATGTTAAACAATTCTTGAAAGCGGCAGTTACTGCACAACCTACAGAATTCAAAGTTCAGTCATGAACTGTCCTCAGAATTTTTACATCACTGTTATACTAACGGACAGTGAAAAATTAGTGAATAACCCATTCCCCCAATCCTCATATAAGGAACCAATTGAAAGGTTTCACTGCTCTTGTATCTCTCTACCAAGGATTCGTTCCACACCGTCAACTGAATTCAGAACCACTTTTGAACCTATCAAGAAAACAAGTTTAGTGGTACTTATTTCAGGTTTGTCAACTGGCATTTGAAAATATGAAATAAACGCTAATTAACTGGAACACATTAGCACACAAGGAGCTGGGAGTGGTAGGTAGCAGGCTATGACAACATAACAGTTCAATCAGAAAAGATGTTTTTAACAATTAACGTAAACTGAATTTTTTAGCTTGTGAAACTTGACAACAAAAATTAAGGCAAGAGGATCATAAAGATACAGTATTTGAAATACGGAAAATTTTCAGTTGAGGTTTGAACTCGTGACATTTTGCAGAGCCTCTGTTTCAAAATAACTACAGTAAAGCACAGTATGAATTGAGATTTTACTAGAAAACACGTGAAATTATTTCAGTTATAACATGTTCCTAAAAATAGGTGAAGCATCAATAAATATACAGTTAACATATCAGTTAACATCTGTGAACCCGGCACATCAAAAGAGACAATGATCAACTGTAAAATAATATGAATCATAATCTTTATGTACTCAAGAGATATTATTTAAAGTCTCATAAATAGGTATCAGTTATCTTACTGAAATAGCCAAATATTATTTTATGGAGAAAGAGCCAGAAGACAATGTACCAATGTGTGTGGCCTAATACCATGACAGGCTGTACAAATAAAATTTAAATAACGGTGCCCATATGGCTCCAACTTAAAAAGCAGGTAGAGCGTACTTGAACACCGAGTTGGAGGCACTCACAGTCATTTGGGCATTCCTGAAGTTCCACTGTTATCTGAATGAAACAGACACGGAAGCATACTGTGACCACCTAGCATGGAACTTCTCAGTAAGTTATGAACTGCTACGTGCACGACTTCCCAAATAGTTTGTAGCCCTCTAGGATTATGTCTTTGAGATCATTCATTTCAAAGTACAGGATCACATAGTGGCAGATGCCTTATCATAATTGACTGAACGATTACGTTAAATTACAGATGTGAATGTACAATCTTCAGAATTTAGGATACTACTGATGAAGGATGAAGTTGTACCGTGTTATGCCACTTTGATCTACATAGAGTGGCGTGTCAAAGTGAGACTCTAACATATACATTGACAATAGCCTTGCCTCTAACACTATACACACCTCGTCCCAGTATCAATATAATCGTTAAATTTTAGTCCAAGGTGTTTAATCATGTGAATGTAATAGGAATTGCACACAAACTACACATCCGACTAAAACAGAAGCACACTGTTTGTATGTTCCTGTTACATCGTACACACTTTGTCAATACTACACTCGTCAGTAGTATTGCAGTGCGTTGAAGTCGTGAATGGTCAGCACAGTTTAGTGTTGGTACTTCTCGTTATAGTAATTGCAATTGGATTAAAACTTGTGCATACTATATATTACGTGAAACATAAATACGCTTGTTCAATGAACTGTAACGGGGGCATTTGTTGACAACAACAGTTCAACAACTCTCAGTAACATTGCGTACGCTATAACCCGTAGGTTGCGCCGATTATGGCGTTATTATTCGCAATTTAAATGATTAAAACCTCTTAATGACAACAGACAACTTGATAACTCAAAATAACTGCACCTATCGCTGGTTATTTACCTTATTCACGATAACGATCGGTACAGTTTACTATGTGAAAGTCTTTCACTCACAACTGTAAAGCAAAATCACCTAAAATGCGTAACAAATACACTCCTGGAAATGGAAAAAAGAACACATTGACACCGGTGTGTCAGACCCACCATACTTGCTCCGGACACTGCGAGAGGGCTGTACAAGCAATGATCACACGCACGGCACAGCGGACACACCAGGAACCGCGGTGTTGGCCGTCGAATGGCGCTAGCTGCGCAGCATTTGTGCACCGCCGCCATCAGTGTCAGCCAGTTTGCCGTGGCATACGGAGCTCCATCGCAGTCTTTAACACTGGTAGCATGCGGCGACAGCGTGGACGTGAACCGTATGTGCAGTTGACGGACTTTGAGCGAGGGCGTATAGTGGGCATGCGGGAGGCCGGGTGGACGTACCGCCGAATTGCTCAACACGTGGGGCGTGAGGTCTCCACAGTACATCGATGTTGTCGCCAGTGGTCGGCGGAAGGTGCACGTGCCCGTCGACCTGGGACCGGACCGCAGTGACGCACGGATGCACGCCAAGACCGTAGGATCCTACGCAGTGCCGTAGGGGACCGCACCGCCACTTCCCAGCAAATTAGGGACACTGTTGCTCCTGGGGTATCGGCGAGGACCATTCGCAACCGTCTCCATGAAGCTGGGCTACGGTCCCGCACACCGTTAGGCCGTCTTCCGCTCACGCCCCAACATCGTGCAGCCCGCCTCCAGTGGTGTCGCGACAGGCGTGAATGGAGTGACGAATGGAGACGTGTCGTCTTCAGCGATGAGAGTCGCTTCTGCCTTGGTGCCAATGATGGTCGTATGCGTGTTTGGCGCCGTGCAGGTGAGCGCCACAATCAGGACTGCATACGACCGAGGCACACAGGGCCAACACCCGGCATCATGGTGTGGGGAGCGATCTCCTATACTGGCCGTACACCACTGGTGATCGTCGAGGGGACACTGAATAGTGCACGGTACATCCAAACCGTCATCGAACCCATCGTTCTACCATTCCTAGACCGGCAAGGGAACTTGCTGTTCCAACAGGACAATGCACGTCCGCATGTATCCCGTGCCACCCAACGTGCTCTAGAAGGTGTAAGTCAACTACCCTGGCCAGCAAGATCTCCGGATCTGTGCCCCATTGAGCATGTTTGGGACTGGATGAAGCGTCGTCTCACGCGGTCTGCACGTCCAGCACGAACGCTGGTCCAACTGAGGCGCCAGGTGGAAATGGCATGGCAAGCCGTTCCACAGGACAACATCCAGCATCTCTACGATCGTCTCCATGGGAGAATAGCAGCCTGCATTGCTGCGAAAGGTGGATATACACTGTACTAGTGCCGACATTGTGCATGCTCTGTTGCCTGTGTCTATGTGCCTGTGGTTCTGTCAGTGTGATCATGTGATGTATCTGACCCCAGGAATGTGTCAATAAAGTTTCCCCTTCCTGGGACAATGAATTCACGGTGTTCTTATTTCAATTTCCAGGAGTGTATTTACCGTGACCAACATTTCGCTTACTTACGGTAAATCTCAGATTCTTACACCCTTCTTCAGTTAAATTTAATAAAACGTTTCTTATTACGAAGTTCCAAACGTAGCAACCAAAGTTATAATTTCACTGCAAACCAGCGATTTAGCGATAGCTATATCTGCGATACTATTAACTTCCCTACGATTTGTAAACGTTATTTCTTACGCTCCCTTTTCGTTCTTTCTTTCTCTTTATGTCCTTCAAATAACCGTAAGTGAATGACAAGGTTAATAATTTTGCCTTTTCTTAAATGAAATCTAGTTAAATTACTTTCGTCCAATTACTGATTTTAATTCGTAATAAAATCTCGATAAAACGTTTATTCTTGAAGTCTAGCTCTTTAAAACATAAACACTGTGTCTAGATGGCGCAGTGGTTAACGCAACTGCCTAGTAAGCAGGAGATCACGGGTTCGAATCCCGGTCCGGTACACGTTTTCGCTCGCTTAATATCCCGCTGCAGCTGACAGCAGTGATTTCCCTTCCATTTATATACAGTGTTTCACAGCTGATTGTTCTGCGTGGCGTCTGTCCTTTCGAGGGACCAGATACCACACATTCATACGAAAGATAAGTATCTGAGATGTGGTGCTATAGAAGGATGTTGAAAATTAGGTGGATTGACAAGATAACGAAATGTGATGGTTCTTCATAGAATCACCGAAGAGAGGAACACGTGGAAAACACTGATAATAAGAAGGGTTAGGATAACAGAACATGTGCTAAGATATACTACAGAGAGCTGTACAGGAGAAAATTTTTTTTGGAAGATAGAGACTATAATATAGGTCTCAAATAAGTGAGGATGTAGGGTGCAACTGCTGCTCTGAGCTGAGGAGTCATCAGATCAGTCACTAGACTGATCAGAAAAAATAAAAAAATTAAAAAACTGTTGATTGGTAAATAATTATTAAACAGAATTCAATAAATTACACTGGAGAGCAACTGGTCGGTTATTTGATTTGAAACATGTTCGACGATGATCTGTTGCGAATAACGTCTATGAATCAATGTATAATTAGTTGGTTCAAATGGCTCTGAGCACTATGCGACTTCTGAGGTCACCAGTCGCCTAGAACTTAGAACTAATTAAACTTAACTAACCTAAGGACATCACACACATCCATGCCCGAGGCAGGATTCGAACCTGCGGCCGTAGCGGTCGCTCGGCTCCAGACTGTAGCGCCTATAATTAGTTGCAGCGGATGAGACCTCTAGTCCATATACAGAATAATTGGTGGTAACGTTCCTGGTGAGAACCGAGAAGTGGTACTCCACTCACTGTATCAAATACTCGGTTCAAGTTGGGAAAAACACGTAAAATTGGCTACTAAATGTATTAAATGATTAATTACTATGTTACAAGAAACATAATCGAACTACTTCACATTATACGTTTTTATTTATTCCTTAAAAGTGAATAGTTAATAAACGATTAGTAGTATTTTCTTGTTTCCAATCCGATGATGAATAACTGCTACAATCTCTTTTTGAAAGTGGGTACTGTAATGAAGCCTCCCTCCTCTATTTTTACCCCTCATAAAGTTCTCTCTCTCTCTCTCTCTCTCTCTCTCTCTCTCTGTGTGTGTGTGTGTGTGTGTGTTTGTGCGTGCGTGTGCGTGCGTGCTTGGGGACTACGTGCACTCAATGCCGATGTTACCAGCGCTCTTACACATATTAAAAGAAACGAATGTGAATAAAATAAAATGGCTAAAGGTGTCGCCACACACTGAGGAGAAATGTATGAATGGACATTCATTCACTCATTTCCCCCTCATTCACACTAAGCCACACAATCACTCTATCTCACAATTCTGAAGACAACTGAGAAAGGATGGTAGGTGCTACACCAGGGAATAAAAAATTATAGAAAATCTAAAAAACGACACAAGGAAATGTAACTGGCTGACCACTTACAGAAAAGCATAAGCATGGATGAGCCGTCACCCTGTTGACACATTAAAAACAACACCCTAAAATTTTCGGAAACAAGTTCGAAATGCCACAAAACCTTAAAAGTGGCAGCACATTCGTCTGAACGTCACTTAACGTAGACGGTAAATTTGCCAGCAAATCGACCACTGCCTTCTAGTCCTAAAATAAAACGGAGGCTAGTAAAATGTGGGGCACAGAGATCAGTACGCCGCAAGCACCAGACATTAGAGGATCCTCACGCCGGAGCAAGAAACGATATGTCAGAGGACTGTGGCCTCCTGAAGACGAGGGAGGGGGTCTCAACTCGTCTTCATGGCTGAAAAGGGGTACGACACGGCCACATAGTGGGGTTAACAGGACGCAGTTTATTGCCAGTTACTTCCAGGTGCTCGTCTCCCCATGCATGGCTTCGAACTTCAGCAGCGGGGTGATAGCATGCAGGGGGATAGCGCACTGAAATAACTCTGAATCACGACGCGCCTGCTTGGCTTCTACATCCGCACTTTTATTCCTCGCAATACCCATGCGGCTTGCCACCCAGCAGAGAGACACCTCTTTCCCCAGCCGTCGTAGTTGTAGAAGAGCGTCCTGGTTGAAGGGCACTCAGTGAATCCGAAAGAACAACGAATTTAGTACTCGAAGCACATCTCATCTGTTAAGGTGTCCACAAGAAGGCGTATAATTCTGCGTCAGAGGTATTAAAGTGTCAAGGCATTCGGGCCTTTCTCGCTTCCCACGCCCGGGTTCCCGGGTTCGATTCCCGGCGGGGTCAGGGATTTTCTCTGCCTCGTGATGACTGGGTGTTGTGTGCTGTCCTTAGGTTAGTTAGGTTTAAGTAGTTCTAAGTTCTAGGGGACTGATGACCATAGATGTTAAGTCCCATAGTGCTCAGAGCCATTCGGGCCTTGACAACAGGACAGGGATAACGACAGAGCAACCAGCAGAGTCCCTCTGTGTAGACACATCTGTAAAGACAGCAGTCGAGTTGGGTTCATTTGGAATGAGTCTTTTCTGTACTGCACCAAATCTAAAATTATTCTTGGCCTCTGCACGAACCAGTGTGGTAGACAGTTAAACCATGGGTTTGGTGTTGTGCTTGCTCCACCCCAAGTGACTCTAGAACATTCTGCACGCGGATCTCAAGTGGCCTTGTTGGTAGTGGAGGACTGGAGAAGATACATTACAGAGATGGACGCCCAACAGTGTGGTACGCGGATGAATTCAGAGTTGCGAAGAACTTACATGCCTGATGTACCATGAGGAGCTTCCGTCGGAATGTGAGTGGCAGTTCACTACCCCAGTGCAGAGACTGAGTATGAGGCTGGCCCTATAAGCACTTGTGGCCAACCTAATACCCTCATGGTAAACAGCATCACTGATCGTTTGACAAGGAGGGCTCGCCAGGCCATACACTGTGCACCTGCAGTCTAGCCACAAACACACGAAAGCCATGCAAAACTGGAGCACACGTGCCCTCTCTGCTTCCCAAGACATTCGGCAAAGGCACTTTAAGATGTTCAGTGTTTTTAGGGATCTGGCTTTCTCTCGGGTGTGGCAATCATGAAAATTTAGAGCAAAAAATGAGGCCCAGAAACCTCACCGAGCCTCTAAAATGTAGAATGGCGTGCCTCACATGCAAATCAAGTATATTAAAAATATGATGAGAACGATTAAAACTGAAAACCCGTCTTTCCAGCGCACTCCTCTAACCTCGATGCTCTAAGTTGCAACTGACGAATCACTGTTGCAACACTCGAGGAGGAACAGGAAAAAGCAAAATCGTCCACGTGACACTGTTTGTGGCTATGGCTCTGAGGAACAACATTCTCTTGCTCAAAACGATGTGAGAGCGTGTCACCAACTCGGGTCTTAAAAAACCACTAAGGCAGAAAAGACCGTATAAAGATGAGGATTTGGCCACGAAAGGCCTATTGATGCAGTTGTGCGAGAATACTGTGTCCCCAAGTAGTGTCATACGCTTTACTGATATCACAGAATGTGCCAGTACAGTGATGTTTATGTAGGAAAGATTGCTGAATAGGCGCCTCTAGCAGGGTCAGATTGTCGACAGTGGACCGAAGTCTCCTGAATTCACACAGAGAGGCTGAGGAGTTGCCTGGCCTCTAACACCCAGACCAGACGACGGTTAGACAGTCATTCCGATACAGCTCCTTAAGGCGATACCCCGGAAACTACTAGGACATGTGCGATCATTTCCTGGTTTGGTGCGAGGTATCAAAATTTCCTCTCTTGACGAGTTGGGGAAGTGACTTGTCTGCCACATTAAATTAAAACAGTCCAGGAGGATTTCCTTTGATATTACAGGCAAATGCTAGTGCCATGCACGACCGGTTTAGGTCATGACTGAATCCAGCATAATGAGTCTCAGACAGCGCCGGTACTAACTCCCACGTGAAGAAAGGGCAGTTGTAAGCCTCAGAATTGTTAGATCTACGCCGGCCGGGGTGACCGAGCGGTTCTAGGCGCTACAGTTTGGAACCGCGCGACCACTACGGTCGCAGGTTCGAATCCTACCTCGGGCATGGATGTGTGTGATGTTCTTAGGTTAGTTAGGTTTAATTAGTTCTAAGTTCTAGGGGACTGATGACCTCGGAAGTTAAGTCCCACAGTGCTCAGAGCCATATTTTTGTTAGATCTACGCCCACTTTGCCACTCTCTACGGCTATAATGTGGTGACGAAAAGCCGAATTCTGGCTTTTATTGGCAGTAGTATTTGGAAAATACTCTGCCAGCATTTGAGTGGTGTCTCTGGGCGTTGCTTGGAGGCATCCCTGTTTCAGCATTGCTGCTATTTGTAAACGATTGTGTTTACTGGAAATCCTCCAGGTGGTTTCACATGCTTTGATAATACAGGTGGGACAGTTGATAGAGTCCAGGAACGCTTGCCACGACCTTTTCTTGTTCTCCTTAATTACGCGTCAAGCCTGCGACCTCGCGACTCGATGCTGTGTGTTGTCTGCTGTCGGGCGGCATGTAAATTGTTGAAGAGCTGTACACCTGTCCTGAACTACTGAGTGGCAGTTATCTCTCCACCGAGGTACAGGTCGCCTCCTAAAATGACCCGATCGGACCTCGCGACCCGATGCTGTGAGTTGTCTGCTGTCGGGCGGCGTCTAAATTGTTGAAGAGCTGCACACCTGTCCTGAACTGCTGAATGGCAGTTATCTCTCCACCGAGGTACAGTTCGCCTCCTAAGATGTTCCGAGGACTGTGGAATCGAGAGGTCTGCGGCATGATGGATCACTTGTGTGATGTCGTTCACTCATTTCCAGGCGCTGCCAGCTGGCTGAATAGCGCCCAGTTTGCCCTGCTGATCACCCATTTCGTTGGCTTCTGTTCAAGCAGTCTTCCATCTAGTAGGTGGATCCAGAGTGGGTATTGCTCACTGGAATGGAGGTCATCAGTGTCTGCTCACTGCGCTGAGTCTGCAAGGGCTGGAAAGCAGAAAGGGAGGTCGATGCTGAGGGTGACCCAACAGCAGTTGAGAAATGAGATTATTCATGTTGAGGATGCACGGCTCCTGAGACATCATGAGGTTCTTAAGACTAACCCCATGGGGCAAGTGTCGTTTGAGTCTCATAACACAGTTGAAGAAATGGGGGGGTGGAGGGAAGGCTGTGTTCAATAAGGCGTGTGAGAGCCTCAGATTCTAGTGTACCCTGTGGGGGAAAGTACAGTGAGCAGATACTGATTTAACTGTGATGGCTACTGCCTGTAGGTCAGTAAATAAATAGAGAGCAGAGGAGTGGTGTGTGTTATTGACAGACACAGCAACACGTCCATTGGATCTTTCCCAACTAAGGTCATAGGTCATCCTTTCGGTGAAGAGTATAGCCCCGAAGCACAGGGGTGTCAGTGGCTTTAAAATGTATTTCCTGTAAACACAAGCACAGGGGGTGTGACTGTGCTAGCAGTTTCTGTTCCTCCACATGTGTCTTGAACGCATTTATGTTCCACTACAGGACGGGAGCCACTTATCACAGGGGTAGCACTTTCATCTTGACTTTCTGCCATAGAGGGGAACCCACAATATGTGAAGGCTCAGTTGGGTGAGATGAGCGCCTTTCCAACATCAAGTCCATCGCCTCTGAAGAAGATTCGAGAGAGGCGTCAGAGTGGATGACGTCGACATACTTCCCTTCTCCGTTAGTGGTCTATTCTTCGCCTTCTGCACTGACTTTTTGGTTTGAGCAGGCTTCGGAGCCACAAGTACAGAAGTAGTAGAGGCAGTGCTGGACTGTGAAACTGACGAAATCTTTGGAGGGGCAGGGAGCTCGGCAACCACGGCCTTTTCTGAAGTTCTGTGGTGGTGGGGGGACGGGGGGGGGGGGGGGGGGGACGGGCTTAGAAATGACTGCATCAGCACAAGTGTATGGACAAATGCAGGTACTAGTGCTGACACTAGCAACTTCTGCCTGTGTAGCTGGTTCAAATGGTTCAAATGGCTCTGAGCACTATGGGACTGAACTTCTGAGGTCATCAGTCCCCTAGAACTTAGAACTACTTAAACCTAACTAACCTAAGGACATCACACACACCCATGCCCGAGGATCCCGCGTCCGTCCATCCTGATTTAGGTTTTCCGTGATTTCCCTAAATCGTTCCAGGCAAATGCCGGGATGGTTCCTTTCAAAGGGCACGGCCGACTTCCTTCCCCGTCCATCCCTAATCCGATGAGACCGATGACCTCGCTGTTTGGTCTCCTTCCCCAAACAACCCAACCCCATGCCCGAGGCAAGATTCGAACCTGTGACCGTAGCGGTCGCGCGGTTCCAGACTGAAGCACCTAGAACCACTCGGCCACAAAGTCTGGCGTCTGTGTAGCAGTATCAGCTTTCTGCACTGGCTCTTGATGAACCGAAGCAAACAAGGTAGCAAACGTTGGAGGCGCCATGGCTTCATATATCCGTTTCGCCTCAGAGTATGAGCTTCTTGGTCTTATTACACTCTTTTGCCATTCGTTCTTATAGGTACATGCAGCAGTCCCGACTCCAGAGAGGATGAGCCCCAGAGCAACTCACGCACGTAGGAGATGGGCTCACCGCATTTGCCCCAAGTGGCTTCTCCCATACGTCCAAGAGTACTTTGCCCAAAGCGCTGTAATTGAAATAGCACATTGGGTTGGAGACATATGGCCGCACACTGAGGTGCAGGAAACCTGCCTTAACGTGCTCAATAAGTTTCCTGCTACTGAATGTCATAATAAAGGAGTCGGATTTGACAAGAACAACATTCACCCTCTTCATGATGTTTGGAACATTGGCTATACCTTCTGATTCCCACTCACGTTGCAATTCCTCCTTGGGAACGCCAACTAGATCCCTAAATATGACAACATGTTCGCTGTAATTCAAGGTGCTGTGCAGTGTCTATTGCATATTCCCTGAGGCACTTAGCTTTTTGTAGGTTAGTGGCTTGCTGTGAGTTGGAAGTCTCCATTAACAGTCTCCCATTGCGCAAATGCTTTACTGATTTTGAGAAGCCACAGCATTTCTCCAAACTCCTTTGTATACATAAGGCCGAAACCTTCTTAAAACTACCGTCTTTTCTTTTCATTACTAAAACCACAATCTGATGACCAGCATGCATTCTGTTACTTGAGACAATGCATTTAGAATGAACTCCTGGTTCGGGAGGACTGGCTATACGAGCCCTCTTGTTTGATTGGATGTTAGTACCTTCCATTAGCCCACCATTTCTGCTGGGAGGGGGAGAAGAAAATTTCAAAGGATCCATGTCGGTCCCATGAGCAGCTAGAGAAATGAAAGTCCACTCAGAGAGAGCCCCACTTGCCTGAGTAAGTCTTATAGAACTGAGGTGCGGCAGGTTCCCCAGAGGTTGCCCGCCAACGACTGTTCCACCTCGACAGCCATGCATCTCATCGGCGCGCAAAAACCTTGAGATGGAGTTGTTTGTTATAGAGGTTGTTTCCATTCTCTCGATCCGATAGGTCAAGCCAAGGTCCTCGTTCCCAGCGATACACAACGTTCCACCACGGCGCAGGACAATGGTCGCTGAAGCATGCCCAGAGCTTACAGTGATAGACAACTTCTGGCGCTTACCAGTCCCCAGCTCAGGAACCCAGGGGTGGCCAAGCCCTTACTCATCAAAAGAATACTGTACCCATGCATTACCAAATTAATAATTTCCTAAAGCCTCAGGAAGGGGTATATCAACGTACCCCACCGTTAGTCATGATATACAGCTCTTTTCCGCCATTAAAACTTCTGTGAGTCTACTTATTGTCTTACTGACAGTCAGTAGTCCACCTTGTTATTCATAAACACTGGATAAAGTTCATTAGCTTATTAATCACAGCACTGAAGTAAATAAACTCAGTATGGCAATAACAATTTGTAATCCGTAATCTCAGTGGACACATGTCTTTCATCTCGTGGATTAGCACAGCGGGAAAACCGACCTCATATGCTGAAACATTTTTGTACCTGTGTGAGAAGTGAACATAGCTCGAACTGTAAAAAAAAGGCGAGACTGTGAACGAAGGAAAGATCGACTGAGGATTAAAGAACATTATGCTGAGGACATGTAAAATCGATAATACCTATTTCGAATGAACGGATATTGAGATGGAAATAGCATAAACAATGGGATGGGGTGGGGTGGGTGGAGGTTAGATATCACAAAAAAATAAAGTGTAAACATAACTGGCACTCAATGCTTGGTCACATGTTACACATGCAACCTCGAGAAATCATGTGTTAACCATAATTAATGAAGGCACTGAAAGACAATGAGAAAGAGTTAAATGAATGCTTCGCGTCTGCGTGGTATCTCATGTCCGAAAGAAAAGAAACCATGTGAGATTCCCAGCTGGGAAGGCGAAGTGGGGGGGAGGGGGGGGGAGGGGGGAGGAAGGAAAGAGATGGAACTAATGAGACCAGCTGCATTGGGATTTGCCGGCCGCGGTGGCCGAGCGGTTCTAGGCGCTACAGTCCGGAACCGCGCGACTGATACGGTCGCAGGTTCGAACCCTGCCTCGGACATGGATGTGTGTGATGTCCTTAGGATAGTTAGGTTTAAGTAGTTCGAAGTTCTAGGGGACTGATGACCTCAGATGTTAAGTCCTATAGTACTCAGAGCCATTTTTTGCATTGGGATTTTGTGCGATATTAGTGGTGACGAGTGAAAATGTATGCCAGACCAACTCTCGAACCTGGGATCTCCTGCTTAGTAGGCAGTTGCGTTAACCACTATGCCGTCTTTTTTTTTTTTAATTGACAGAGAGTCGAACTGAGGACCTTTGCCTTTCGAGGGCAAGTACCCTTCAACCTATAATCTGAAGGTGCAGGAAAGGACGGACAGTCAGGCTGGGTGGAGACGAGGTGGGCAGGGGTCGAATCCAGAGGCCTGATCACGTTGCCTCCACCTGCCTGCCACTGTGCTGGTCCTATACATGGTACTGGACTCCTTTTATTTTTTTATATTTAGTTTTTGAAACCGTAAAAGTTGCTGCTAAAAAGGGAAAGAAACCAAATCGCACTTAATTCTACCTGGTTTCTGCCGTCGAGAAAAGAAAAAAAATCATTTTCAGCATGCAATATTTTTTCTCTATTTTCTATTAATTAAAAAAAATAGACAAACAATACACATGAGAACGGACCGTGACGAAATGCCAAGAAGACCAGTTAACTCAACATCTTTTTTATTTTTTTGTTAAGTTTACCGAAGGCAAGGTAACAAGAATGAAACACACGAATAGAAAAGGGATTCAGCACTTCATCTGCCTTCTTGACGGTTAAGTATCAGGTAGAGCACATTCGCAAGAGCTCACTATAGCTTGACATCCTTTGCCATTTACAGTGGACCGTAACAATATATTGGTAAAAGACACAAGGACCCGCGACATAAAAGCTCCTAACCACACCAGGAACATAATCCTCGGCAAGCCACATGACCGTTGTGTTCTTCGTTCTGAGAAAGAAGGTGGAATGGTGACGCAGAGGAATCTCACCCGACATTGCCGCCTCCATCGTTCTGGAAAGAAAGGTCAATTATTAGTACAGCCCACGCCAATGTCTGTGTCCACAAGCGACCAACCGATGACATTATGTATCCGTTTCGTGCCAACGACTGCATCCGTCTGTCTGACTAGACCAATGCGAAACAGTCGAACGCTGGTGCGAACAAGGCTATGAACGACATGATACTACGAGGACGCTACTTCCATAGGAAAGACAGGTAGGCTGAAATTGGACCAAACAACCTTCCAATCTGTCTCTGGCGATAGGGACTCCACAGAGGAAGCGCGGTTTGGAAACGTCCAGCGACATAACAGCATTGTGACAGAGATTTGTGACTGGTAAAGAATATCAGCCCAAAGTAAATGACGTCAAGATAAAATTCACGAATAAGCCTTAATGTGTTACTTATCCTATCAAGATATATTGGAGGGATTAAGCTCGCACAGGTGGGAAATAAGCAAAAGGCGACCTGTAAGTGATATGGGGAGGCGGGGGGGGGGGGGGGGGGGGAGGGGGGGGGCGGAGACACATTAAAGTAGCGCATCGAAGAAATAAAAGTAAAGCTTTAGCTCATGCATCAGGGAGGCCCAAAACTCCCATTATGCGGGGTCTCGCCATAGCCTCATAGTTGATACGAAAAATAGAGTTTCGTCATATAAACTTTCCCTATAGTCGTTGTAGCCTTCGGGAGACCATCGCAGGAAGGGAAAATTGGGTAACAAAATAGGCTTTACTCATCACAAGTTTCCAAGGTTCGAACCCAATGAAGTGACGAGAGGGCGCGATACTCGTGTTCAAGGATCGCTCCTTGAATCCTGTGAGTGACCAACTTAAATATAACGCAGCCATATTTATCGAAGAACGGTCAATTATAACGCCCAACAATCGATGAAGGCGACCGACACAGTTCATGGAATCTCAACAACGTCAAATCGCCGCAAATTGTGTAATCTTCCGGTCGCTAATCTGTGCTCCCGTAAGACGGCAAAATGCATCCAGAACGTCCTTGAGCAATGGTATGTCGTCACCAGTACGAAGAATACCAAAACGTCATCGGCTTATGAGAACGATGAACCTTTCGCCCAATAGCGAACAGCGACCTAATCGAGCAGCTATAGACAACGGTAAGGATCCGAGAAATAATAAAGAGCGCGAGTAATGACGTAGAAATGGAACTCCCCTGCAGGACACCTCGACACACTTCTATGGGGGGGGGGGGGGGGGAGTAAGACGACCATTCACATCAATAGATGCCTGAATACCAGAAATTCGAGAGGAGAACATCCGTCGTGCGGCATCATTAAAAACAGCCGCCGACACTCGCAACAGAAAATCATGAGTAACTCGGTCAAACGCATGATTTAAATCAATAAAAAGTAAAGCCTCACAGGAACAATGGCAGCGATCGAGATAAGACCACGACTTTCAGCAGCCGGAGTCAGGAGAGTACGACCCGGGAGACAAATTCGACAACGGGCGACAGTGCCAGCAAGCAAAACCGACAAGCAGCTACTGATCGCCCGCGCTACGCGTTTATAATCAAAATTGAGCAGCATTATATGTCGGACCTAATCCACGGACAGACGTCCCGCGTTTCTGGGAGTTACAACAATTTCTGCGACCTGAAAGGAGAGCAGGATGTGTACCCCTCGCACCACTTCACTCCCAAAACAGAACATAAAATTTTTTGGTAAGCCCATCCAAACCCGGTGATTTGCGGGAAAGAGAGCAAACTACAACGTCAGACACCTCACCATGGCGAAAAGCTGTCAAAAGCAATTCATGGAGAGCTAGCGTAACAACACTACAAAGTAGGGAAGTAAAATCAGAAGACGGTACACAGTCTGATGCCATTCCAATGTAAAGATTGGAAAAATATCGGAAACGTTCCCGCATTAGTATCAGGTTGGGATGACCAGTAACGATCATCTATTGAACGAATGGTAGTGAGACGCGAACTTCGAGATCGCGTTCGAAGCCGAATTGGGTGATACAGAGACGCCAACTCATCCTGGAGAATCGAAAGTGACTCGGATCGCAAACTAAGACTATCTAATTGTAGTGTTTTGAGTTGCAGGAGTTTAGCCATCACGTGGTGAACTTAAAGGAACCTCTCGAACACTATCATAAAGATCACGAAGAACAGCATATTATAATTCCCGTGTCGTCCTCGTTTCAGTCGCTTTACACGCGCTAAAACGGATGAGCGCAGTGCGAAGCCGAGGTTTGGCAATGGCAACCCACCATTCCATAACTGAGGAATCGCGCACTTGGGAACGGATTGCCCGCTCCAACACGGCAGCAATAATATCATTCAGACGAGATCCGCCAGATGTGAAATGTTTAGCTTCGAAAAATTTCGAGTAAGGTGGGACACAATTAAAAGCCAGTGAAACAACAGTGGTCAATGAATCTGGAAGGGATTACATCAGTTCACAAGAGTTGACAACATGCAGGAGCAGACAAATGAAAACGGCCTAGTCGATTATCAGGAGTTTCTGTAAAATACGTGAATCACACTAATGAGGGTTATCTGCAGATCCAAGCATCCTGTAATTAAAGGACGCCACTGTGTCAATGAGTTCACGACAGTAGCTGGAAGTCTGATCCACAGGATGTAAGACGCAGTTGCAATCTCCCACCATCAAAATGTTTCGCTGACTTCGATGAAGTAAATGAATAGCATTTTCCTTGTAAAAGCGCGAAGGATTAAATTCACGACCAGATCCAGATAGTGCATTAAGAAGAATTAAGGTGAGATCACAGAAACGATATACTATACCCCGACCGCCGTCCAGTGTTTCAAAGTCTGTCAACGAAATACCGTCCCTATAAAGCACGCCCACGCCGGTAAAACTCTCCGGCGCAATATCAACACACATGGAATACCCAAGGAGACAAAACAGATCAAATAACACTTCCTGAAAACACACATCAGATTGGGAAACAAATCGTCGTAACGCAGCAAGCCGTAATGTAGAGCATATACTCTTAACGTTTAGGGGAAACAGCGTATGTATCTGCATTAGTTATCACATAAAGGGTATGAAAGTAAAACTAGAGAAAATGTACGCATCACCTCCCGCTCTCCACAGCACCGGCAGACAGCGGAGACGAAGGTACAACCGTAAATCCTCTTCACCGGAAGGTGCAGATTCCATGTTTCGTTTTTTCGTCGCGACACAGCACGCTCAGGTTGAAAATATTGTTTCACACCACTCGGCCTCATCATGGCGTCTTGAGACGGAAGTGTAAGGGGGCTCATCGGGGTCCGCTGCAGGCAGGAGGCATCACTCAACAGATTGCGAGAAACACAACCAGGAGCGACGAACATCGTCATCAGGTAAAGAAGAGACAAGCAGCGGAGCGTCTGAAGCTTGCTGCATCCTCTGAGTAACGCGAAGAGAATCCGCATTAACCTGGTGCCCCGTTGTATTAGTCTGAGGAAGAGATAACAGTTCATTAAAACACTGGAAAGGCAGAACAGTAGACGATGCCTCCGTTAAATCATCGGAACCCACCGCAACAGACGTGTCTACGTGTGGAGGAGACGACGGTGACGCAAAATTTATTTCATCATCAACAGAACCAGCCTCGTCATCCTTGGAGAAACTAAAATCGCAACTATCGGCAGTATTCAACGCCTCACCACTGGAAAAAGCGCTCTCCACCATTACCTTCTCGGAGAGGCGAGATTGGGAAGGGGTGACTTCAGTATCTGTACCACCCTGAGATCGCCGGCGTCTAATTTGTGCTGCTGGTGAACGCCAACCATTCTCTAAAGCTGGAGAAGTACTGATAGCAGATTGGGAAGACACTAATTCAGCTAATGTCAGCGGACGAGATTTTCATATGATGACTTTAAAACACTAACACGGGTGAGCGGACGACGACGACGATGACGGCTACATTGGATCTAAGATTATCAATTTCACTACAGATGAAGTAGGTATCTTCTTAACCTACGTACATAACATGAATCCGGTAACCAGAAACCTTCAGATGTGAAGCAACATTCTTTGGACACAATTTTTGTACGGTTTGGATATCACATTAAACCCTAAGCGATGCTGAGCAGATCATCGTCCCCCCACCCCCCCCACCCCAAAGAAGCAACGCAGCCTTAAGAAACGAATCGTCCACTTCGGGTTGAAGTTGGTAAACTCTATCCGGAATGTACCTCATCGCCGAATTTGCAACGACTGGGGTAACGGAACCGTCGAGAGCTGCAAGATCACTAATTGTATCTGTTCTTTCGGTTATATCCGAAAGAAAGAAATACCATCTTCATATAGATAAGACTTACCGGCCGATGATGTTCTTCTGTGCGGATGCACTCGCTTTCCCCGAACTCCTACGGGAATCGGTAGATTGACTGCCGCGAGTAAAGTGTATAGTGGGTAAGGGGACTACAAATGTAGTGTGTGGACAGTAAGACGTAAGTGTGGGTCTCACGGGGAGCGTTCCAGAGATAAGTCCCTGCAGTCGCTCAGTCTGGTAAAGCGTTTGCCATGTAAGCAGCGGATCCCGGGTTCGAGTCCCGGACGGAGCACACATTTTCAACTGTCCCCGTTGATATTTATCAGCGTGTGTAAGCAGCTAATGGTATGGTTTTCATTGTCATTTAATTCATGAGTCGCGCCGCTACAGAGGCGGAAGTAGAGACTAACTGCTCGCTCATCGCGCAAAACGGAACTATCTTCACTAGACCGTATGTATCACCAATTCACGGACTGTCTCGCAGCGCTACCCGACCGATTCACGTTCCTACCTAGCGCCATCTATCTGCAAACCACGTCCACGTCGTCCATACTCGTTAATTTTAAATCCCTGCCGGTGGTCGAAACTAAATGTGCATCCGCATTGAATGTTGTGGAGTAATTGCCTATAAAGGAGAATCAATTATATGAAAGCATGGTGTCTGTTCTTTCGGAGATACTGTGTCTGGCACACATTTTCTCTCGTCGGCGCTGTTTGCACACAAAGTCCCAATGTAGCTGGTATCATTAGTTCCTTCCCTTCCCTTTCTTCCCCCTCCCTCGAACTCCCGTCAAGGGCAGTATACGTGTCGAATTACCGAACGTCTGTTATGCAAGTGAAGCTTCAATCACGGGATCCGCGAAAAGTAAGTCATAGAAATTCAACAGCCGTAATACGCACAGAATACGGTTTTAATTTAATCTGCTAACCGAAATAACGGGAGCGATCAAACGCGTTTAGGAACATGTTGAAGATTAATAGAGGTTCTCGTTAACCACAGTTTGTAGCAAGGGACGTCTGAAGCAGGTCCTCCCCTCTGTTGCCCAGTCCCAAAGTAAGTTTGCGCTTACACAAAGAGCTATCCAGCGCTTCTGGCCAATAAAGAGGTTTTGAAACATTTGCTGATGAACTTAACCGAAGAAAATCAACTGACGCACGTGTGTCTCGTGCGCAAACACATTTCTCCTGTTGTTGTATCGGTACCGTTAGGCTATTTTTACGTCAACAGTCATTGCGTCTGCTGAAAGCTGAAGTAGTACTGGTATCATGATGTAAGATAGTGCGGTGATTGCTTATTATCCCATATACAGGCAATAGAGCCAAATTTAGCCCTTTTCGATTCAACAGCTCTACATCAATTACTATCGATGTTACCTTTAGCGTTCTTCTGTAACGCTATGTGTGAATATTATGTGTACCAGTTATAGCGCACGTTTGACTTCTCTACAAAGCCACACTGCAGACAAATACTTTGGAAAATGCTTTTCTGACAGTTCAATTACTTATAAATGTTAACAAATTTGACTTAATTCGTTTCATTTCTTACAGAAAAGCTTTCTTCTAACAATCTTCATTTTATATCCTCTTTGCTATTGTTGTTGTTTGTTAGTTTGTTGCTCAAACAGCGAAGCGTGTCAACTACTTTTAGAGTCTCCTTTCCTAATGTAGTTCTCCAAGCATTAAGTGATTTCATTTGACACCTTTCCTTCACCCTTTTCTTACTCTTACTAATACCCAGCTTATAAAATGGAAACGATAGTGTCGTGAAAAGGGATTACAAAATGAAATCAGCAAAAGTAAACCAGAAGTACTGGAATGTAGTCGAATTAAATTTGACGATGCTGACGTATTTAAACTGTATAACTCTTTCTGGATATCAATAGGTTCAAGGGATAGTTTCAAAACTCTGTCAACCATAGGCTGAAAAAATTCTTTTTTGTATTGAGTGGATGACGAGAAGTCGCGTTTATGATCACATCAGACGCAGAAGGTTTTCTGTAAATTGTGAAACAATGCTGACCACTGCAATTTGAGATTGTCAAATCGAGAAAATTTACACACCTATTATTCTCACATGCAGTTGTAAAAAATTAATTTCTGATGAAAACTTGTAAAAATGCTAGTGACAGCATCTAACTCTTCTTTGGGACCATTATATAAAATTATTGAGTCATCCACATATATTCTGAATAGAGAATTTTATTTTCTGTCTGTGGATTGCCTTTAAAAAACTGTAATTCAATAAAACTGACAAAACTCTCAGCCACAGTACTAGTTAAAGAACAGTCTATTGCCAGGTCTTTTTTTTTGGTAGTAAATTTTATTACAAAATGAAAACTAATTGAGACTTAGCGCATTATCCAATACCTCTATAAACTCACTTATTTAATCTGTATTCGTAATTGCATGCCATGGTAAATTCTCTCTAATGATGATGGTGTCACTGAAGGGTCATTTGTGGACAAATTTTTAGTATTTAAAGAGTTAAATCTTCACCATCAGGAATGTCAATATTGTATATTGCTTGTTTTAACTCATAACTGCTTTTGACATTAAAATTATCCTCATGTACGTAAAATGACTTTAAAATTTCATTTATTTTATTGTTCAGTTAATGTGTGGGACAATTTTTACAGATGACAGTTAGCTGTATTGCCAAATCAGGCTTATGAAGCTTTAATTGCAGTCTTAACTTCAGTAGCTGCACGTTAATCATTTTAAATGACAGTTTCTCATGTGGCAAAATTAAATGACTATTTTCGTCGATAAATTTTGTAATGTTGGTCTGAAATATCGGGATAGAATCTCTATCATTCTCTACAATACCGTTTTCAGTAAAAAGCCACAATGTTTTGGAAATATAATCGTTCTCACTAACTACAGTCAGAGTATTGCTTTTATCCACTTTCCTTATTATAGCTCTTCCCTCTCTGAGTTCATTATTAATACTTTTGACAACTTTAGGTCGTGGTTATTGCTATGTCTACTTTTTTCAGCAGTGATAATGTCTTTAGTTTTCAATGCAATTTTGTGTATGTCAGATTTTATAAGCTGGAAATCCTTGGTGGCTACTCTAACCTCAGTGACAATGTGTTTCACATTTGCATTATATAGTCTAGGAGTTAAATCATATTTTAATCTCTTGCTTAATAGTGCTATTTCTGCGATTGTAAATTGAATGTTAGTAAGGTTAACATCCTCGGGTAAAATTAAGCACATTAGTTTGATGTTCATTTAATACCTGGTGCTGCTGTTCAATAAGTGCAACAACTTCTTTACTGGGCATTTCAGAAATGGTTTTTTGTAAGAAATCAATTTTACCATCTATAATATAAAGTAACAGAGAAAGTTAAGGAAGAAACTTTTTTCCTTAAAGAAAGAAGTAATTTATACATCACATTATTTAGTGCCTCTTTTTTCTTAAAGGCGGCTCTAATCTCTGATTTCATCCACAAAATACTGCCTTTTTGTTGAACATAAGAGATAGTACAAGACCTAGATTTAGTGTTGACTTTAGCGTATTTCGGAATGATTGTTAACATGAATTTTTGTATTCAATTTCATAATTTTCATTCTGACCCCTCTACATTTCTTGAACATTCCAAGTACCCGGCTAGATAAGGAATTTAAAATTTCAGAAAGCATTCCGTAATATGAGCAGAGCAGCGCTCGGTATAAAATGCTAAAAATCAAATGAAAACAATCTCGATTTCGCTTTCAGATTTTTATTCCTTATCAAACTGTTTTGGCCCTTTCTTCAGGTCATCTTCAGGCTCTTCCCCGTTGCAATCCAGTAACAATACATATTCAGTATAGAGGGGTGAAAATACGGCTAAATAACGTTTAGATCATAAGTAACAATAATTAAAAAGTACGACATTATACCCATTATAGCTTCTGGTGGCGGCAGACGGAGCAAAATCCGTAAAGTAAAGTTCAAATGGTTCTAAGAACTATGGGACTTGACTTCAGATGTTATCAGTCCCGTAGACTTAGAACTACGTAAACCTAACTAACCTAAGGACATCACAGACATCTATGCCCGAGGCAGGATTCAAACCTGCGACCGTAGCAGCAGCGCGGCTCCGGAATGAAGCGCCTAGAACCGCTCGGTCACAGCGGCCGGCAGAAGTAAGGCTGTCACTGCTGAATAAGGCAGCTTTAGTCGAGATTATATATTGTAAGCTCCACCCTATCATCTACAACATTACCATGTATAATAGAAAGTAACAGAGAAAGTGAAGGAAGAAACCTTTTTCCTTAAAGAAAGAAGTAATTTAAACATCATATTATTTAGTGGTGTGCTCTCTGCCGCCGTTGGATAAGCAGCTGCCAGCAGAAAGCCATATACTCCTAGCTCACGTATTTGTTACATAATTTAATTAATTTCTTTGCTTGTTTTTGGTACTTGCATTGTTTAATTCATAAATTTCGGGCGTATTATAGTATTTGAGAGTTGTTGCATCGCGTTTTAGTACCTGATTACTGTAAATTCGCGTAGTCGTCTGCCTTTTGTTTTTGTTTTGAACGGCCAGTGTCGGTTGGTCACAGCCAGTGTGCTCCCTGCCGCCGTTGGATAAGCAGCTGCAGCAGCAAGTCGTATACTCTTAGCTCACTTATTTGTTACATAGTTTAATTCTTAATTTCTTTGCGTTTTTTTGGTACTTGCATTGTTTAATTCATAAATTTCGGGCGTATTATAGTATTTGAGAGTTGTTGCATCGCGTTTTAGTACCTGAATAAGGTAAATTTGCGTAGTCGTCTGTCTTCTGTTTTTGTTTTGAACGGCCAGTGTCGATTGGTCACAGCCAGTGTGCTCCCTGCCGCCGTTGGATAAGCAGCTGCAGCAGCAAGTCGTATACTCTTAGCTCACTTATTTGTTACATAGTTTAATTCTTAATTTCTTTGTGTTTTTTTGGTACTTGCATTGTTTAATTGATAAATTTCGGGCGTATTATAGTATTTGAGAGTTGTAGCATCGCGTTTTAGTACATGAATAGTGTAAATTCGCGTAGTCTCCTTCCGCCGCCGTGCAGTGTGTCAGCAGTGCGCAAGTAGCAGCATTACTGCATATACTAGGCAATCTTGTATTTTAATAACCGTTTAAATTTTGTGTCGACTTGTTTGCGCTCTCTGTAGATTAGTTCAGACGTTCTTTGCACAACAGTTTTTAGCATGGATAGGGACTGCAACTGCTGTGTTCGGATGCAGGCTGAGTTGGCATCCCTTCGCTCCCAGCTTCAGGCAGTATTGGCTTCGGTCACACAGCTTGAGGCTGTTGCCAATGGGCATCACTGTGGGGGTCCGGATGGGGTTTGTCGGGGACGGCCAGCTCGTCCCACGCATCCCTCGATCGGGCTACGACTGTGGCTGCCCGTGATACTGCCCACATTGAGGATGATTCCTCACCTGTGGTAGAGTGGGAGGTCGTCTCGAGGTGTGGCAGGGGGCGAAAGACATTCCGGAGGGCTGAACGGAAGGCTTCTCCAGTTTGTCTGACGAACCAGTTTCAGGCGCTGTCTCAGGCTGATACTGATCTTCGGCCGGACATGGCTGCTTGTCCTGTTCCAGAGGTCTGCAAGATCTGGGCGGTTGCAGAGGGTGGGCTTGCTGGTAGTTGGGAGCTCCAACGTCAGGCGCGTAATGGGGCCCCTTAGGGATATGGCAGCAAGAGAGGGGAAGAAAACCAATGTGCACTCCGTGTGCATACCGGGGGGAGTCATTCCAGATGTGGAAAGGGTCCTTCCGGATGCCATGAAGGGTACAGGGTGCGCCCATCTGCAGGTGGTCGCTCATGTCGGCCCCAATGATGTGTGTCGCTATGGATCGGAGGAAATCCTCTCTGGCTTCCGGCGGCTATCTGATTTGGTGAAGACTGCCAGTCTCGCTAGCGGGATGAAAGCAGAGCTCACCATCTGCAGCATCGTCGACAGGACTGACAGCGGACCTTTGGTACAGAGCCGAGTGGAGGGTCTGAATCAGAGACTGAGACGGTTCTGCGACCGTGTGGGCTGCAGATTCCTCGGCTTGCGCCATGGTGTGGTGGGGTTTCGGGTTCCGCTGGATAGGTCAGGAGTCCACTACACGCAGCAAGCGGCTACACGGGTAGCAGGGGTTGTGTGGCGTGGACTGGGCGGTTTTTTTAGGTTAGATGGTCTCGGGCAAGTACAGAAAGGGCAACAGCCTCAAAGGGTGCGGGACAAAGTCAGGACATGCGGGGACCAAGCAGCAATCGGTATTGTAATTGTAAACTGTCGAAGCTGCATTGGTAAAGTACCGGAACTTCAAGCGCTGATAGAAAGCACCGAAGCTGAAATCGTTAAAGGTACAGAAAGCTGGCTGAAGCCAGAGATAAATTCTGCCGAAATTTTTACAAAGGCACAGGCGGTGTTTAGCAAGGATAGATTGCGTGCAACCGGTGGTGGCGTGTTTGTCGCTGTTAGTAGTAGTTTATCCTGTAGTGAAGTAGAAGTGGATAGTTCCTGTGAATTATTATGGGTGGAGGTTACACTCAACAACCGAGCTAAGTTAATAATTGGCTCCTTTTACCGACCTCCCGACTCAGCAGCATTAGTGGCAGAACAACTGAGAGAAAATTTGGAATACATTTCACATAAATTTTCTCAGCATGTTATAGTCTTAGGTGGAGATTTCAATTTACCAGATATAGACTGAGACACTCAGATGTTTAGGACGGGTGGTAGGGACATTATACTGAGTGCACTATCCGAAAATTACCTCGAGCAATTAAACAGAGCACCGACTCGTGGAGATAACATCTTGGACCTACTGATAACAAACAGACCCGAAACTTTTCGACTCTGTAAGTGCAGAACAGGGAATCAGTGATCATAAGGCCGTTGCAGCATCTCTGAATATGGAAGTTAATAGGAATATAAAAAAGGGAGGAAGGTTTATCTGTTTAGCAAGAGTAATAGAAGGCAAATTTCAGACTACCTAACAGATCAAAACGAAAATTTCTGTTCCGACACTGACAATGTTGAGTGTTTACTGGAAAAGTTCAAGGCAATCGTAAAATGCGTTTTAGACAGGTACGTGCCGAGTAAAACTGTGAGGGACGGGAAAAACCCACCGTGGTTCAACAACAAAGTTGGGAAACTACTGCGAAAGCAAAGAGAGCTTCACTGCAAGTTTAAACGCAGCCAAAACCTCTCAGACAAACAGAAGCTAAACGATGTCAAAGTTAGCGTAAGGAGGGCTATGCGTGAAGCGTTCAGTGAATTCGAAAGTAAAATTCTATGTACCGACTTGACAGAAAATCCCAGGAAGTTCTGGTCTTACGTTAAATCAGTAAGTGGCTCGAAACAGCATATCCAGACACTCCGGGATGATGATGGTATTGAAACAGAGGATGACACACGTAAAGCTGAAATACTAAACACCTTTTTCCAAAGCTGTTTCACAGAGGAAGACCGCACTGCAGTTCCTTCTCTAAATCCTCGCACAAACGAAAAAATGGCTGACATCGAAATAAGGGTCCAAGGAATAGAAAAGCAACTGGAATCACTCAACAGAGGAAAGTCCACTGGACCTGACGGGATACCAATTCGATTCTACACAGAGTACGTGAAAGAACTTGCCCCCTTCTAACAGCCGTGTACCGCAAGTCTCTAGAGGAACGGAAGGTTCCAAATGATTGGAAAAGAACACAGGTAGTCTCAGTCTTCAAGAAGGGTCGTCGAGCAGATGCGCAAAACTATAGTCCTATATCCTTGACGTCGATCAGTTGTAGAATTTTGGAACATGTTTTTTGCTCGAGTATCATGTCGTTTCTGGAAACCCAGAATCTACTCTGTAGGAATCAACATGGATTCCGGAAACAGCGATCGTGTGAGACCCAACTCGCTTTATTTGTTCATGAGACCCAGAAAATATTAGATACCGGCTCCCAGGTAGATGCTATTTTCCTTGACTTCCGGAAGGCGTTCGATACAGTTCCGCACTGTCGCCTGATAAACAAAGTAAGAGCCTACGGAATATCAGACCAGCTGTGTGGCTGGATTGAAGAATTTTTAGCAAACAGAACACAGCATGTTGTTATCAATGGAGAGACGTCTACAGACGTTAAAGTAACCCCTGGCGTGCCACAGGGGAGTGTTATGGGACCATTACTTTTCACAATATATATAAATGACCTAGTAGATAGTGTCGGAAGTTCCATGCGGCTCTTCGCGGATGATGCTGTAGTATACAGAGAAGTTGCAGCATTAGAAAACTGTAGCGAAATGCAGGAAGATCTGCAGCGGATAGGCACTTGGTGCAGGGAGTGGCAACTGACTCTTAACATAGACAAATGTAATGTATTGCGAATACATAGGAAGAAGGATCCTTTATTGTATGATTACATGATAGCGGAACAAACACTGGTAGCAGTTACTTCTGTAAAATGTCTGGGGGTATGCGTGCGGAACGATTTGAAGTGGAATGATCATATAAAATTAATTGTTGGTAAGGCGGGTACCAGGTTGAGATTCATTGGGAGAGTCCTTAGAAAATGTAGTCCATCAACAAAGGAGGTGACTTACAAAACACTCGTTCGACCTATACTTAAGTATTGCTCATCAGTCTGGGATCCGTACCAGATCGGGTTGACGAAAGAGATAGAGCAGATCCAACGAAGAGCGGCGCGTTTCGTCACAGGGTTATTTGGTAACCGTGATAGCGTTACGGAGATGTTTAGAAAACTCAAGTGGCAGACTCTGCAAGAGAGGCGCTCTGCATCGCGGTGTAGCTTGTTCGCCAGCTTTCGAGAGGGTGCGTTTCTGGATGAGGTATCGAATATATTGCTTCCCCCTACTTATAACTCCCGAGGAGATCACGAATGTAAAGTAAGAGAGATTCGAGCGCGCACGGAGGCTTTCAGACAGTCGTTCTTCCCGCGAACCATACGCGACTGGAACAGAAAAGGGAGGTAATGACAGTGGCACGTAAAGTGCGCTCCGCCACACACCGTTGGGTGGCTTGCGGAGTATAAATGTAGATGTAGATGTAGATTACTTCATTGACAACCAATCATACGTGAGATACGCTACATTGACTGGTTCAATGGAATTTATAATAAAAATAGCTACAGAAAGAAATACAATAATTACATGCATAACATTTTAAGTGTCTAATCCTATCATAATTTAAGTAAGAGAAACGAAATGACAGGCATGCTGCAATCGCTGTTGTGTGTAGACTGCCCCCTGTGGGCATTTTTATGTATTCACTGTAGCAAAGACAGTTATATTTGGCTGCTATGTAGAAGTGGTAGTTGCAATGCAGCGAGGCCCACCGCAGACACCATGGTAGAGAACATAACGCTGAGGAGAAAGCGGATGTCTAGAGATTTCGAAGTCGATCTTCGTGCTTCAGGTTGGCTCGACGGTAGTAGCGAAGAGTGACTGCCCCAACATGGCCTCCAGTGGTCAGAATGAACCTCTTAAGCGACCACTTGCACGGAATGTACATTACTGCCAAAGATCCTGGTTATAAACTTGGACGATTAAGCCGTTTATTCTGACCACTGGAGGCCATATTGTACAGTCAGTCTTAACTACTACCCACGAGCAAAATTGAAGCACAAAAATCGACCTCCAAGTCACCAGAAATACGCTGCCTTCTTAGCGTTCCGTCGTCTTCCATGGTGTCCGTGCTGCGTCTCGCTGCAGTGCAACTATCGATAGTGGCAAGCCATTGCTACAGCAACCAAATATAGATGTCTCTGCTGCAGTGAGTACATACAAATGCCCACAAGGGGCAGTCTGCACACAACAGGATTACAGAATGCCATTCACTTTGATTCTTTTTCTTAAATTAACTATGACGGGATTAGACGCGTAAAATTTTATGTATGTAATTTTTGTATGTATTTCTGTGTCTATTTTTCTTATAAATTCTACTAAACCAATCAATATACACTCCTGGAAATGGAAAAAAGAACACATTGACACCGGTGTGTCAGACCCACCATACTTGCTCCGGACACTGCGAGAGGGCTGTACAAGCAATGATCACACGCACGGCACAGCGGACACACCAGGAACCGCGGTGTTGGCCGTCGAATGGCGCTAGCTGCGCAGCATTTGTGCACCGCCGCCGTCAGTGTCAGCCAGTTTGCCGTGGCATACGGAGCTCCATCGCAGTCTTTATCACTGGTAGCATGCCGCGACAGCGTGGACGTGAACCGTATGTGCAGTTGACGGACTTTGAGCGAGGGCGTATAGTGGGCATGCGGGAGGCCGGGTGGACGTACCGCCGAATTGCTCAACACGTGGGGTGTGAGGTCTCCACAGTACATCGATGTTGTCGCCAGTGGTCGGCGGAAGGTGCACGTGCCCGTCGACCTGGGACCGGACCGCAGCGACGCACGGATGCTCGCCAAGACCGTAGGATCCTACGCAGTGCCGTAGGGGACCGCACCGCCACTTCCCAGCAAATTAGGGACACTGTTGCTCCTGGGGTATCGGCGAGGACCATTCGCAACCGTCTCCATGAAGCTGGGCTACGGTCCCGCACACCGTTAGGCCGTCTTCCGCTCACGCCGCAACATCGTGCAGCCCGCCTCCAGTGGTGTCGCGACAGGCGTGAATGGAGGGACGAATGGAGACGTGTCGTCTTCAGCGATGAGAGTCGCTTCTGCCTTGGTGCCAATGATGGTCGTATGCGTGTTTGGCGCCGTGCAGGTGAGCGCCACAATCAGGACTGCATACGACCGAGGCACACAGGGCCAACACCCGGCATCATGGTGTGGGGAGCGATCTCCTACACTGGCCGTACACCACTGGTGATCGTCGAGGGGACACTGAATAGTGCACGGTACATCCAAACCGTCATCAAACCCATCGTTCTACCATTTTTAGACCGGCAAGGGAACTTGCTGTTCCAACAGGACAATGCACGTCCGCATGTATCCCGTGCCACCCAACGTGCTCTAGAAGGTGTAAGTCAACTACCCTGGCCAGCAAGATCTCCGGATCTGGCCCCCATTGAGCATGTTTGAAACTGGATGAAGCGTCGTCTCACGCGGTCTGCACGTCCAGCACGAACGCTGGTCCAACTGAGGCGCCAGGTGGAAATGGCATGGCAAGCCGTTCCACAGGACTACATCCAGCATCTCTACGATCGTCTCCATGGGAGAATAGCAGCCTGCATTGCTGCGAAAGGTGGATATACACTGTACTAGTGCCGACATTGTGCATGCTCTGTTGCCTGTGTCTATGTGCCTGTGGTTCTGTTAGTGTGATCATGTGATGTATCTGACCCCAGGAATGTGTCAATAAAGTTTCCCCTTCCTGGGACAATGAATTCACGGTGTTCTTATTTCAATTTCCAGGAGTGTACTATATCTCAAGCATAATTGGTTGTCAAAGATAGAATTCTGTAGGTGGTGGGCGGAGATTACAGTATATAATCTCGAATAAAGCTGCCTAATTTAGCAGTGACATCCTTACTTCTAAGGATTTCGTTCCGTCTGCCGCCACCAGCAGCCACAATGGGTACAACACCATATCTTTCAGTTATCAAAGTTTATATTTTAGACGTTGTTTAGCGGTATTTTCATCCCTCTATACTGAATATGTATTATTACTGGATTGCAGCGGGGAAAAACCTGAGGATGGTCTGAGGAAAGGGCTGAAACCGGTTGCTAACGAATAAAAATCTGAAAACGCCATCAAAACTGTTTTTAATTGACTTTTCGCATTTTATGCCGTTCGCTCCTTCGCTCCAATTACAGAAAGCTTTCTCATCTTTTTTGTTATGGCTCTATTCTGCTGTTTGAAAATTGTATTCATATTTTGTGCATTTGTTCGCCAGAGGAGAATACCATAGCTAAGAACTGAGTGTACATATGCATAGTATGTAAACAAAAGACACTGTTACACACTGATGTCAGGCCTCTAAGTTAAGTGCACGACATTTTGTTTGCAAGTATTTTTGTACTTTCACAGCACTTCAACTGAGAATCAATATCCATTCCTAGAAATTTTGCACTTCTTACACAGTCTTTGGAGGCACCATGTACATTTAATTTCACAGTTTCAATTTTTCTCTTCGAAGTGTAATTCATGGCGCTAATTTTCTTTATGCTCATTTTCATTCTGATGCTTACTGACCAACTGTAAACTTTCTTGAGGTATAGGATTTCTTTTGCTTTCTCTGGAAGGAGTGCTCTTGTTCTCTCAGTGGCTATAATATTTCTGTCATCAGCAAAGATAACAAAGGTAATTTGTTCTCCATGACTAACAATACTGCAACCCTGAGAATCTCCTATCTTAATGTGTTTTGGTACTGACAAATGTGTTACTAAAAGTTTGGATTTATTTGAGTCATTTGTTATTTCTACTCTTTAGACCTTATCTGCTAGATGTGATCGGAACCTATCATTAACTACCCTTGTAACTCCTAACGATTCTATCTTGATCTTAGAATCCTGTTCTCAGCTGTACCAGAAGCTTTAGAAAGATCTAAAAATATGCCAGTGACCGACTCATCTTTGTCAAGTGCATCAGATATCACTTTCATGAATTCTACTATGGCTGTTTCCACACTTCTACCACTTGGGACACAAAACTATGATTCACTTAGTTTGTATTTATTCAAGTAATTCATTAATCTGTCTTTCATAATTGGTTATATTATTTTTGAGTATTGTAACTGCAGGAAAATGGGTCACTTATTTTTTATGTCTTCTGCACTACCTTTCCTTAGCAGAGGTGCAACTCTTGCTTATTTTAAATAGTCTTGAAATTTCCCTGATGTGAAGGATTCATTTATTGTGTTTTTAAGGAAGCTTGTGTGCGCTTTATGAGCTGTCTCTGTACAAATACTACTGGTTTCAGGCACTGTGGTTCTTAGTAACATAACTGCACTTATTACATAGTTGTTTACAGGTGTTCTGTTTGTTTTTATAAATTTTTTTAACTTCTGTGGAGTAGTTCAAAAATAGTCATTCACATAATTTGCTAGTTGTTGAGTTTCAGTTATTACTTTATCCCCCAACCTTGTGAGTCTGTTCTTATGGCTTCGTTTGTCTCTGTCCCTGTTTCCTTATGAATGGCATTGCTTTTATCATCTGCTATGTATGTTATTGTCTCATGAAATGACTTTTTTGGAGGATCAGCAGCTTCCTATATTTTTGCACTTGTGATAAAAATTATGAGTATTTTTCATGGAACTAGCGTATTTAAGGATTTCGGAGGCTTTCATAATACGTGCTGCTATTGTACATGTCTTTATGAATTTCAGTTTAAATAATGTCAAGAATACAACGAATTTAACTTCCACGCTGGTTACCCTACACAGTTCATGCCAGCTATGATTTGCCAGTTATTTTGAAATATCTTGTCTTTTGATTTATGGTAAATGTGTTTTGTAGACCTGCAGCTTAGGGAATTGTTCTAAACGCCATTTTATTGCTATTTTTAGACAGAAATAATGATATTCTAACATCTTTTAAAGCTAAGTTGAAACGTCCCCTTTGAAGAACAATTTATACATGACTGTGCTTAAACTGACATACAATATTTGTAGCGCAATGCAATCTGACTTTCAGAAATCCCTACAAAAGAATGGCCATGACTAACATTAACCTATGCATTTCACAAATCGCTAACCTCACAAAAATCTTGGTTACTCGAACTACTGCAATACAGCATGCGCCACTACTGCCAGCTAAATAAAAGATTCAAACTACGGAAGGCACTAACTACTGATAGGCATAGTTAGCATATGAAAGATTTTGACAGAGAACAAACAATGTATTTACCTTAATAGTCATAATATATATAGCAGTTCATGACAAATTACAAAACTCCGCCATCTCTCTCCCCACATCCACCACTGCTGCCGGCTCACCTCCAACTGCGCAACGCTACACGCTGTTCACATCCAGCTGCCACTGCCCAACACTACAATGGCAGACAACAATGCAAACTAGCCACAGACTGCACACAGCACAGCCAGTGATTTTTATACAAAGGTGGCGTTACCAATAAAAAACCTAAACAGCCTACTTACATAGCCCCCATGCTCCCCACAAAAAATTTTACAAATTGTTTTGGGCAGTGGCCAATAATGATTTGATAAAATTTTTCATAATTACAATAACAAAGATATCAAATGCACACACTTATTGATACAATGTTGGTCAAAAGCTAAAATTTTCTCACAGGCCATAAAGACAGTCCTGATCATTCATTACAGTAACATTACAGTGTTTTTCTCAAAGTCTGAGCAGTAAAAGAAAATGCACATGGAAGTAGTGGATTTCCATGCAGTCTTGAAGAAGTAGTGTTGTCCGTCCAACGGAAAGACAGTGCTGACTCTTGACATGCATACAGGTAATGGGCCACAACAGAGCAAACCCACAGCAGAGTCAGTCGAAATTTTGAAGAGCATTGGAAGGTAGGTCATCACAGAGCAGACCCACTGTAGTCCTGGTAGAGATTACGGTATTGGTGGGCCACCAGAGGTGCAGACCCACTGCAGTCCTTGTAGAAATAATGGTATTGATGGATCATCAAAGATGTAGACCCACTGTAGTCCTTGTAGAGATAGCCAGCAGCCATCTGTTGCAAATGTGCAGGTGCACAATCACCATCGAAGAGTCTTGCGGACAATATAGCAAGTCCATAAACCACCACTTGTGCACTCACAAAGTGTTTGGAATTGTCCTTAGAACCAGCAATGCTGTTATCCAGTCCCTTGGTGAATTATTAACAAACGTGCAAACACTAACAGTCCCTACTTCTCACATATTGTCCATATACTACGACCAACAGAAACGTGTGCAGTGAAATGTAACTTAATTTGAAGAACTGGTGTCTATACAATTATAAATTTACAACATGAAAATACAATTACAAAGGTACAAAATACATCATTAAAGAACATAATAGTACAGATAACATTTGTAGTAATATGGGCTTTACAAAAGAATCGAAATAACATATACATCAGTGTTACAGGAATTATGACATAAGTACATACATAAAAGATCAGAATAACTTTCGAAACATCAACTTCACACATGAGCATTAAAACAAAACAGAATAAATAATGTCTAAGCATATTTACAAGGTAAATAACATATTATTAATGCCAACTATATTTGAGGATAACAGTATTCCTCATCATAGTGAATGTAGCTTAGTATTAGAAGAGAAAAAAATTTCTATGAAACAGTACACAAAGACAGGAAGAAAAGAAATACACAATGGTACACAAACAGATAGCATAATAATACAAAAGGAAAGGACAGGGTTTGTTTTACTGCAGTATTTTGCAAACAAAACATTCTTTACTTCTTGGAGATCTCCCTTCATTCATCATTATTCCCAAAAAGTCCTATCTATACCTGCTTTCTGTATTTTTTTTGTATGACTTCTCAATGCATTTCATCGCAACTCATTCTCTTATGTACTCTACCCCTGTTAAGCTAACTTAAATCTACTGAGCTCAGATACCAAACTAAGGGACGAGGCAATGCAGCAGCACAAACAATTAACACAAACAGTAATGATAAAATATTCAAATGGCAAAGCAAGCAGCATAAATTACAACTAATATAAGGCAATGAGCAGCAAACAAGAAAAATAAATCAGTAGTAAACTGGCTTAGCAGAGTAACACAAATTAAAATTCAGTAGCACTATGCCTGGCAAACAGCAGCAGTAAATGCTATAACGTATACCTAAGCATGACAAAGCTCAAGCAGAAAAAATAGTACACTAAAGACAACAATGCAGATAAAGGAAATGTATAATCGCATCTTAAAGTCTATGTAATTAAAGTGGTGCACCACAACTATTTATACAAAAGAAATTACCAAGTACTTGAAAAGAAAATGATATATGCAGTTACTGTTATTAGTCCCTTCTTATTGTTCTTTCCATTCCAAGAGCTCCTTTTTCGAAGAATGTGGGTCATAAAACAATTATTTAATAGATCTGTTGACAGAAAGTGTTCACATTAGCAAATGCATTTAATTTTATTTTATGAAACCAATGCTGCAAGACAGCTGGAAACCAGATATCAAATGAAATAAGCAACTATGTACAAAGTAAAGCATAAGAACATCATTCAGTAGTCATGAGGCATTTCATAAGTTAGTAGAAAAATCTCTCAACTAGAGAGACAGTAGTCATAATCAGGTGTATAGACATAAAAATATTTCTCATCATTTCATTAGGCATTTCAGTAAATATCATAAATTAAGAGCTCCACAGTGTAATCATATGTTTTCAAGTTCGACCATGTCGTTTTTACGATGCTTTCTACAAAGGAACGTCAATAGCGAGGATAATGGCCTCCCTTTTTTTTTCTCCACCTGTACCTCTGAAAGGGGCACACGCTAATGGCTTTTTTCCAGGCGACTGTCGCCCAGCTGGGTGCCCACGACGCATTACGTGCAGGTGGTCACTTAACTTTCTTACGGAAATATTTACGACAACAGTTTCCGCTACAGTGGCAGTCTCATATAAAAAACTTCAGAGGTCGAGAATTTGCGTTGCAAATGTGTAGATACAAAAACTTATGAATATAACAGTGTCAAAAATATTTTCCCCAGCATTGTGATACATTCGCGCATTTACACACATTTCATAACTCTTAAAGTACGATTCTTGGTTTCCAACAACCTTTTTCACAAATCAGCATCCCTAACCACTACTCATTATTTCTTACCTTATTACACATATACATATTTGTAGACATTCTTCAATATTTCATTATAATAAATACGTAGCATAATCAGATTCCTCATATAGCATCATCTCATTGATCATAAACATACCTCAACAGCATAATACACATCGTCATCATAATAATAACATCATAACACCTCAATCAAATCTCAAAATCGTCGTAGCTTTCTGCAATAACGTCAAAACCTAAAAAGAATTCTCTGCTCATTTAAATAGTGTCATCTACCTCAAACATACTTTAAAATCATGCTCCCCTACCAAATACATCATTCAAAGCTCTCATAGTATCACAATGGTTCCGAAAAAATATGAACAGTTCACAAAGTACAGACAAAACACAAGTTCATAAGTGTGAAGTTACCCAATGGTGTAATTACGTAAACGTCTGTCACTGATGTGGTAAAATAAATGTTTGTCTCTCTCCGGTAAATAATCAGATTGGTGTGTAATTCCATGTTAGAGAAATATGGTACCGGTGAGTAAAGTTGTATAAGCAAATACCATATTAGCTGGGACTCCTTGTGCTTGCCACACACATGGTACACAAAGTAGGCATGTACCCCCCTGAGGATTAATGTAATTATACCCTCAGGTGTTACAGATTACAGCAATGGAATGAAATGTATCACAGAAAACCTTTGTATCATTGTACTTCAAATATCTTTAAAAATAAATGATTTAAGTACAAAGTTAATGACTCAAATACGTGTCCTGTAGCGCTAAATGTGCGTCTTGCTGTAAGATAATCTCTGTGGAAGTGTCGTAGTTATCGTCCTCCGAAAGCTAAGTTCTGCAGAAGCCAATGTACTTACCTCATGATACACCAAATTTCAAGTAAACCAAAATGTTGCATTAAAATCTCATTAGCAGTACTGGTAAATGTTCTAAGTATGTAAGCCTTATAGTCGTTCCATAATCGTGCAACTAAAGAGCAAGAATGTACACACACAATAACACTGTGACGTCTGTTCACTATAAAAATGCATTCGTCATTTCTGTTTAAATAAGTTCTCTTGGTTCTTGATTGGATATTTAACTTCAAACATTGCTGCATGTTAACAGTTTCTTAAGTCTGACAAAGCATCCTAGAAATGTGAAGTGAAAAGTTGTATACGAAAGACTAAGTTAAAAAGCAGATTATTGTATTTCAGTTCTAACACGGTCCCTATAATGTGCTGGAATTACGTATGGTCTAACACAAAATTTAGTATGCTCACGAACACGAAACTGATATTGATATCCCTTGATTGTTCCTGTTTTGTGAGTAAAAACTGTGGAATATGCTTGTAAAATCTCAAAAAGGTCCTGCCTATCAGTGTCATTACAATTCTCAATTGTTTGAATTTTATTCTGAATTAACTCATTAATTTCAAATATGCCGTCGATATTATCCCTGTCAGTACTTGCAGAGTGATTGTTAGTGTCTAGTTCCGTAGAAAATTCCGAACTGTTGTCCAACAGAAGGTAAAGCCGATTAATTTCTTCGTCATGGTTTGAGAGCCAATCTTCAAATTTCAAAGCTATTGACTTACCTTCCTTCTCTAAACTTATTTCAGCATCGTGAAAGTTTAAGATTGCTTTGTATTCATTCAAAAAGTCTACTCCCAATATAATTTCCGTCGACAATAATGGAACAATAAGAAAGTTCATAGAGAAGCTGTGGCTTTGACAAAAGAATTCTAAGTTGGTTTGTTGGCGTACATCTACACTTTTTCCAAAGATTGCACCTTGTAATTTAATCTTACGTAACGGAAGTGTGGGACAATCGTTCGATTTGTTGCATTTGCTAAAGGCTGTTTCACTAATTACTGAAATGGGACTGCCAGAGTCAAGTACTGCAGTAAATTTTACATCATTTACTGTAATGTGAATCACAGGATATGCAATGTTGTTATGTTTTATGTCGTGTTCCTGGAGTAAGATGACCCTAATGTCTTCCATTTTTACGTAATTACTAGCTACGGCAGCTGCGTCGTCAGTTTTATACGTACGTTTCGTGGCTCCCGGCAGTATGAGTCATTGCCTATTGTCTCTTTGTTGGCGCGCGTCGTTATTGGGATTTGGAGACCTAACTTCTACAGATTCACCTCCTCGAGAGGGCCCTGATCTGTTTGAATCCCGCCAGTTCTGATGCAATTCAGGTCTGTCGTTACGATCATATCGTCTGTCGTCATGTCGGTAGATGCCATAGTTTCTTTCTTGTCGGTCACGTGGTGGAGAATTTCTCCCTGAATCGTAACTGCGCGCTGGACCGTTGCGTCTAAAGTTATTCTGTCTCCCTTGATATTAATTATTTTGGTTCCCAAATTGTCTGTTTCTCTGATTGTCTCTGTGAGAGTTACTACCGCAGAGAGGTGATCTTTCCCTGTAATTATTACTACTCTGCCAACGGTTGTCATACCGGTGGTGTCTGTTTTGGTCACGATATGTGTTGTGAGAATAGCCTTACTTCTGTCATCGCGGAATTGTGACGGATGCGACCTGTAATTGTTGTGTTGCTGTTTTCGCATTCCGCGAATGTCAGTGTCAATTTCCAGTTCTTGTAAGAGCCCCTGAAAAGCTTCAGTGTCGTCTTTGCAACGTCCTGCCAAAATAATATGCCGTAAATGTCCAGGTAATTTGATTAACCAAATGCGGATGAGTTCTGAGGGGCTGTATGGGTTTGAAAGATACTGATTCTTGTGCAACATGTCTTCAAAATATTTCACAAGACTGGAAAATTCAGATTGTTCGAAATGTTTCATCATTATGATGCCATGTTTTACTCGGTCTTGAGTGGCTTGAGACCAATATGCTGAGAGGAAGGCATGGTAAAATTCTCCTTCACTGTGGCAATCGTGAATGACCGATCGCATTCTTACAGTTGGTTCATTCTCTAAGTAGCCACACATAAATTCTAATCTGTGTTCTAACGACCAGTTGGGAGGAAAACAATGAGAGAATTTATGGAGCCATGCTTGTGGATGAATGTCGTTGCCAGAATTCTTAAATGTTTTGAATTTCCGTGTAGTAATGAACAGCTTATAGTCAAAATCATCATGTCGGCGAGTCGCATATCGGTCACTGTTAGGTCGTGTCGGCCGTTCCATCTCAAAATTCGGTGCACATAGCCAATTTCTTTCATAACTTCCGAAATGCCCTGTGTTATTATTTTGCGGCTTTTCCGTATTTCTAAATCCCTCTTCCCGTGTTGGAGCGCGAGTGTCCTCTGAAATATGTAATTCTTGTATTACCTGCGTCAACTGATCTTGTACTTCCCGGATTTCTCTTTTGTACTGTGTATTGATTTGATTTTGATTTTGTTTGAATTTTCTAATTTGTTCATACTCTTCTGTGTCAGTGAAGGCTACAGGTCTTGTGTCATTCAGATCATCATCTACCTTTGTAGATAAGTTAGTGACCTGATCCGACAGTTCAACTACTTTCTCTGATAATGTACTAATTTCCTCCATGTGTCTTTCTACTGTGTCCTTTAAGTTTTCCTGAGTTTTTGCAAGTTGCGTAACCGAATTTTTAGATGCAACTGAGTCAATTTTAGCTTGCAAGGTCTCATGATTTTCATGAACAATAATTTGCAGTTCTTTTATGGCTGCTTCGTGATTCTGTAATGCATTTTCACGCCGCGAAAAAATAGGTTGAAAATGCTCACAAATTTGTGTTTTTACGTCGTTACAGGCTTTTTGACATTTCGATTCGATTTTATGTAACTCAGTAGTTAAATCTTCACGTGTTTGTCCAAGTGTGGTGTCCAACTTTTGAAGATTTTGTTCCATTGTGTCTAACTTTTGAAGCTTTTGCTGTGTTTGTCTCTGATTTTGTTCCATTGTGTCTAACTTTTGAAGATTTTGTTCCATTATGTCTAACTTTTGAAGATTTTGTTCCATTATGTCTAACTTTTGAAGCTTTTGTCCCATTTGTTGCATTAATTGTAATAACAATGCACTGGTGTCTGAAACATGTTCCTCAGCACTATTCGGCAATGCATTTGAACCGGCAATATTCACATTTTGACAAGCAGAAAATGTGTCTTGACTTATTTGAGAAAACGGTGAGGACGCAAAACCTGAATCTACAGTATTTGCAAGATTCTGTCCTGTCATTTCGGATTTCTGAGGCGAGCTGTTGCCGACCGATCGATCGATAATGCTTCCCTGTTCACTAATTGTTTCACTGCCTACGCCATTGTTTGCCACCCGCTCCATTTCCTTATGCACAATTACCAAATTACTATGTTGAACATTAGTTAATTCATTACACGGTGGCGCTAACACACTGCTTTCGTTTTCACTGTCATGTCTCAGTTTACTTTGAAGCCTAGTATTACGTTTTTCACACGCCATTATTGTCACAATATTTCACACGATAACACAGAAAAGCACAATTTGAAGAGCAAAATAAGAGAACACATTAACATAACACTGAAAATAATATCTAGTTAATTGCAGCTGCGAAATACTTGGTGCAAATCTACATGCATGCCACAACTGTTTTACTGTACAACAATGAAAGACTGCAACTACAAAGGAGATTTTCTCTACAATTACACACTAGCAATAAACAAAAGCTACACTAATTACACAAACTACAAGAAAAAATCAGAAGATTCCAGTGAGGTATCCTCGGCTAAGGGTCGACATATGAAACGTCCCCTTTGAAGAACAATTTATACATGACTGTGCTTAAACTGACATACAGTATTTTTTGCGCAACCCAATCTGACTTTCAGAAATCCCTTCAAAAGAATGGCCCTGACTAACATTAACCTATGCATTTCACAAATCGCTTACCTCACAAAAATCTTGGTTACTAGAACTACTGCAATACAGCGAGCGCCACTACTGCCAGCTAAATAAAAGATTCAAACTACGGAAGGCACTAACTACTGATTGGCATAGTTAGCAAATGAAAGATTTTGATAGAGAACAAACAATGTAATTACCTTAATAGTCATAATATATATAGCAGTTCATGACAAATTACAAAACTCCGCCATCTCTCTCCCCACATCCACCACTGCTGGCGGCTCACCTCCAACTGCGCAACGCTACGCGCTGTTCACATCCAGCTGCCGCTGCCCAACAATACAATGGCAGACAACAATGCAAACTAGCCACAGACTGCACACAGCACAGCCAGTGATTTTTATACAAAGGTGGCGTTACCAATAAGAAAACCTAAACAGCCTACTTACAAAGTCACATCTTTGTCCTTTCATATTTGTAGCCATATGTTCAATTGCTGATGCAGTCACTGTAGTAACCGTTGACGGGCTGTTGACTGAAAAGGCATTGCCTAGTACAGAAGTGAAACGTGGATCACAAGCAGCCCAGGCAAGGAGAGAATACAAGCTTTTGAAATGTAGCACGGCAGCAAAATGCTGATGATCAGGTGGGTAGATCGCCTAACTGAAGAGGAGGTTCTGCATCGAATTTGGGAGAAAGGAAATTTATCGTGCAACTTGACTACAAGAATGAATTGAATGGGAAGACACATCCTGAAGTAACAAGACATAGTCAGTATGGTACTGGAGGCAAGTGTGGAGAGTGAAAGTTGTAAAGAGGGAGACCTATACAGGAATACAGTAAGAAGGGTTAACTGGATATATGTTACATGGTTATTCAGAGCTGTAGGAGCTTGCACAGGATGGACTAGCGTTGAGAATTCCGTCATACCAGTCTATAACAAAAACTACAAGAACCTCTTATTAAGACACTATTCTTCCATTAAACTAGAGTTCCAAATCTTTTGCCATCTCTGACAGAAGTTACGTTAAAAGCTTTAATTTCTTCTCCAGGAACTTGAAATATCTGCTTGGTTTCCTTAACTGCTTGCTCTATGGTTGTCAAACTGTGACCTGCAGTCCACGTGTTGCCCAAATGGAATATTTGTGCAGCCTGCGGTTCTCAGCCATATTTTATAATAATATGCATTTGTCAACTGACAGCCAAACCCAAAAACGTCAACTAACGCCAGCTGTTGCATACGACTTCGTACACAATGGTAAAGAGGGGAGGGCTACAGAGTCATGTGACAACTGTCCTCGTAGGAAAGCTGGACAGGAACATAAATGATCAGTGAGCAAGTTAACACACTAAACAGAAGGTTTACTTAACTTGTATTTCTCCAACTGCACGAAAACTGTCAGAAATAATTAAGTAAGAAACAAGAGTCCAGCTATCAAAATGTCTCTCTGTACCAAAGCGCAAACTATGAGATGTGACCAGGAAGATTCTCCATAGCATCACGTTACGTAGAGAATCTGTGTGCGAGTGGGCTGAGCCATTTCTGCTGGCCCTCTTACATTTCGGTGGCAGAGGGCGCTCAAGGATCTACATCTACATGTACATGATTACTCTGCAATTCACATTTAAGTGTTTCGCAGAGTGTTCATCGAACCACAATCATACTTCCTCTCTACCATTCCACTCCCGAACAGCGCGCGGGAAAAACGAACACCTAAACCTTTCTGTTCGAGCTCTGATTACTCTTATTTTATTTTGATAATCATTCCTACCTATGTAGGTTGGGCTTAACAAAATATTTTCGCATTCGGAAGAGAAAGTTGGTGACTGAAATTTCGTAAATAGATCTCGCCGCGACGAAAAACGTCTTTGCTTTAATGACTTCCATCCCAACTCGCGTACCATATCTGCCACACTCTCTCCCCTATTACGTGATAATACAAAACGAGCTGCCCTTTTTTGCACCCTTTCGATGGCTTTCGTCAATCCCACCTGGTAAGGATCCCACACCGCGCAGCAATATTCTAACAGAAGACAAACCAGTGTAGTGTAAGCTGTCTCTTTAGTGGACTTGTTGCATCTTCTACGTGTCATGCCAATGAAACGCAACCTTTGGCTCACCTTCCGCACAATAATATCTATGTGGTCTTTCCAACTGAAGTTGTTCGTAATTTTAACACCCAGGTACTTAGCTGAATTGACAGCCTTGAGAATTGTACTATTTATCGAGTAATCGTATTCCAACGGATTTCTTTTGGAACTCATGTGTATCACCTCACACTTTTCGTTATTTAGCGTCAACTGCCACCTGACACACCATACAGCAATCTTTTCTAAATCGCTTTGCAACTGATACTGGTCGTCGGATGACCTCACTAGATGGTAAATTACAGCATCATCTTCGAACAACCTAAGAGAACTGCTCAAATTGTCACCCAGGTCATTTATATAGATCAGGAACAGCAGAGGTCCCAGGACGCTTCCCTGGGGAACACCTGATTTCACTTCAGTTTTACTCGATGATTTTCCGTCTATTACTACGAACTGCGACCTTTCTGACAGGAAATCACGAATCCAATCGCACAACTGAGACGATACCCCATAGGCCCGCAGCTTGATTAGAAGTCGCTTGTGAGGAACGGTGTCAAAAGCTTTCCGGAAATCTAGAAATACGGAATCAACTTGAGATCCCCTGTCGATAGCGGCCATTACTTCGTGCGAATAAAGAGCAAGAATGAAGTTTTCTGAAACCATGCTGATTACGTATCAATAGATGGTTTCCTTCGAGGTGATTCATAATGTTTGAATACAGTATATGCTCCAAAACCCTACTGCAAACCGACGTCAGTGATATAGGTCTGTAGTTCGATGGATTACTCCTACTGCCCTTCTTAAACACTGGTTTCCAATCTGTAGGTACAGATCGATAGGTGAGCGAGCGGTTGTATATGATTGCTAAGTAGGGAGCTATTGTATCAGCGTAATCTGAAAAGAACCTAATCGGTATACAATCTAGACCTGAAGACTTGCCCCTATCAAGCGATTTGAGTTACTTCGCAACCCCTAAGGTATCTACTTCTAAGAAACTCATGCTAGCAGCTGTTCGTGTTTCAAATTCTGGAATATTCCATTCGTCTTCCCTGGTGAAGTAATTTCGGAAAACTGCGTTCAATAACTCCGCTTTAGCGGCACAGTCGTCGGTAACAGTACCATCGGCACTGCGCAGCGAAGGTATTGACTGCGTCTTGCCGCTTGTGTACTTTACATACGACCAAAATTTCTTCGGATTTTCTACCAAATTTCGAGACAATGTTTCGTTGTGGAACCTATTAAAGGCATCTCGCATTGAAGTCCGTGCCAAATTTCACGCGTCTGTAAATTTTTGCCAATCTTCGGGATTTCGCGTTCTTCTGAACTTCGCATGCTTTTTCCGTTGCCTCTGCAACAGCGTTCGGACCTGTTTTCTGTACCATGGGGGATCAGTTCCATCTCTTTCCAATTTAAGAGGGATGAATCTCTCAATTGCTGTTGCTACTATATCTTTGAATTTGAGCCACATCTCGTCTACATTTGCATAGTCAGTTCGGAAGGAATGGAGATTGTCTCTTAGGAAGGCTTCTAGTTATACTTCATCCGCTTTTTTAAATAAAATTATTTTGCGTTTGTTTCTGGTGGATTTGGAAGAAACGGTATTGAGCCTAGCTACAAAGACCTTGTGATCACTAATCCCTGAATCAGTCATGATGCTCTCTATTAGCTCTCGATTGTATGTGGCTAAGAGGTCAAGTGTGTTTTCACAACCATTTACAATTCGCGTGGGTTCGTGGACTAACTGCGTTTAGGGCAATCTCGGAAGATGTTTTCTGCCTACCACCGCTTTTGAACAAGTATTTTAGCCAACATATCGAGGGAAGGTTGAAGTCCCCACCAACAATAACCGTATGACTGGGGTATTTATTTGTTACGAGACTCAAATTTACTCTGAACTGTTCAGCAACTATATCATTGGAGTCTGGGGATCGGTAGAAGGAGCCAATTATTAACTTAGTTCGGCTGTTAAGTATAACCCCCACCCATACCAATTCGCACGGAGTATCTACTTCGACTTCACTACAAGATAAACGACAGACACAAACACTCCACCACTAATTATGCCTAATCTATCATTCCTGAACACCGTCTGAGACTTCGTAAAAATTTCTGCAGAACTTATTTCAGGTTTTAGTCAGCTTTCTGTACCTATAACGATTTCAGCTTCTGTGCTTTCTATTAGGGCTTGAAGCTCAGGGACTTTCCCAACACAACTACAACAATTTACATCTACAATTCCGACTGTTCCTTGATCCAAGCACGTCCTGTATTTGCCACGCACCCTTTGAGATTGCAGCCCACCCCGTACTTTCCCGAGGCCTTCTAACCTAAAAAACTGCCCAGTCCACGCCACACAGCCTCCGCTACCCGTGTAGCCGCCAGCTGCGTGTAGTGAACTCCTGACCTATTCAGTGGAACCCGAAACCCCACCACCCTGCTGCGCAAGTCAAGGAATCTGTAGCCAACACGGTCGCAAAACCGTCTGAGCCTCTGATTCAGACCCTCCACCCGGCTCTGCACCAAAGGTCAACGATGGTGCAGATGGTGAGCTCTGCCTCCATCTCGTAAGCAAGACCGGCAGCCTTCACCAAATCAGATAGCCGCTGGAATCCAGAGAGAATTTCCTCAGATCCAAAGCGACACACGTCATTAGTGCCAACATGTGCCACCACCTGCAGCTGGCTGCACCCTGTGCTCTTCATGGCATCCGGAAGGACCCTTTCCACATCAGGAATGACTCCAACCGGAATGCACACGGAGTGCACACTGGATTTCTTCCCCTCCTTAGCCGCCATATCCCTAAGGGGCCCCATTACGCGCCTAACATTGGAGCTCCCAACTACCAATAAGCCCACCCTCTGTGATTTCCCGGACCTTGAAGGCTAAGAATCATCCTCTGAAACAGGGCAGGCAGCTGCATCTGGCTCACCCTGAGACAGTACCTGAAACCTGTTTGTCAGACGCACCGGGGAGACTTTCTGATCAGCCTCCGGGGACGTCTTTCGCTGCCTGCCACGCCTTGGAGCGACCTCCCAATCAACCATAGGCGAGGGTTCAGCCCCACTGCGGGCAGCAACCGGGGCAACCACAGCGGTAGACCGATCTGGGGACAGACGGGACGAGGTTGACATCCCCATGATGCCCAAGTCCGGCTCCCCACTGTGGTGCCCACTGGCAACAGCCTCAAGCTACACGACCGAAGTCAGCGCCGCTTGCAGCTGTGAATGAAGGGATGCCAACTCAGCCCTCATCTGAACACAGCAATCACAGTCCCTGCCCATTCTAATCGATGTTGAACAACAGTTACTGAAACACGAATCCGTGCCTAGATAACGCAAGGGAATCACGCAAAGAATGTATGAACTAACCTGTAGAAATGCCCAACGACTGCGCTACAATCTGCCTGAATTTACGATTACAGTAACTAAAACTCGAAATTACACTTCCTATACGAAACTCACACGCAATGTAAGTAAGAATCTACGAGGTAAACACAGAAAAGAAGCTATATACGTATCTTTCTGCGCTGTAGATGTGCACCAACTGGCGCTGCTAGAGGCGTGGCTCAGCAGGTATGCTCCATTGGGTCCGCCAGATCCCGCACGACTGATGTTGACGTCTGACGGAAACTTCACTTCCGTTGCTGTGACAGCTGTGGGATAGCGTTGATATTTGATATGACATAATCAGATTCTTAAGAGCGTAGTTCCATGGTCAGTAACAAACAAAACTAATACAAGATGCACTAGTATATTAAGATGTGTTCAATTTTAATTGAGATTTGTGAATTCAGTGGTGAGCTAAGTAAAGTCTGACACTTACCTGAAGGGCGAAGGCTAAGTAGCGTGGCCATTGCAGAGCTAAGAAGATGTGAGAGGGGAAATATTTTATTGTTCATTTTCCAGTTCTGACAACTCAGAGTCGTATGTACCTCGTACCAATCAGTTGCTATTGTCTAAACGAAAAGTATGTAACATGGACTCATAAATAGCCATTATAGATACGTTACATACTTCTACCAAGGAATATGAAATTAAATTTAGACTGTTGTAATACTTTGGAATGAGTAGAAGAAAAATGTCATTCAAAACATTTAGTAAATATCTGTGATTGTTTCCCATATTGCACAATGCTTTTAAATACGAGTGCAATTACTGTTATAACTCAGTTACTCATCCGCTCACACAGAGAACACGACAGTACCTTGTCATGCAATTACAGTATCTCAACTTTGGGGTCACGACTGGTGGCAGCAACCTGAAACAGAGAACAATCGACACCATGTGGTCAAAACAGTGCCCACTTTTAGATCAGTACTTGCTGGTCGGCGGCAAACTTCGAGTTCCCTTACTAAAACCAGTCTGTTGGGAGCTAAGAACATACTACCTTATGTAGATAAAATTTTTTTCGCTAGATTGGAGGGCTGGTTTATTTCAAAAAGAGAGCAGTCTTGGTTGCAAAATAAAGATTATTTAATAATACGTTTCATCCTTTTGGGGCATCATCATATGATATATCATTTGTCAAAAAAACGTTGAGAAACGGCATGTACCTTATACGGGTCTGTGGATGCAGGTGTGTTTAGGGTCCATGCCGCATCTCAAAGATTTTTGACGAATGTTTCTTTGCAGAATACTACGTAATCTGATGATGCCTCAAAAGGATGTAATGTGTTCATAAATAATCATTATTTAGCAACCAACACTGTTTTATTTTTGAAATTTATGTACGTTACGAATTAATAAGAAAGTTTGACGACCGCTGATGTAGACAGAGAATAACATTGGGGATAGACTACTTCCCTGTCGGACTGCTTTCTCGACTACCGCCTTCCTTTACTGTGCCTACGACTGTTGGAAATGCTGGTTTGTTTCCGCACGATTTATATATATAAAAAAAAAACAAGAACGACGTGCTCGGATGAAAAACGGTATAAGATAGGGATGTAGTTTTTCGGCGTAAAGTTCAATCTGTACATCGAAGAACTAAGATGGAAATAAAAGAAAGGTTTAGGAGCAGAAATAAAATTCTAGGTGAGAGGACATCAACGATAATATTCGCTGATTACATTGCTATTCAGAGTGAAAGTGAAGAATAATTACATGATCTGTTGAATGAAATGAACAGTCCAGTGAGCACAGAATAGGGACTGAGAGTAAATCTAACAAGGGAACCTCCCCATCGCACCCCCCCTCAGATTTAGTTATAAATTGACACAGTGGATAGGCCTTGAAAAACTGAACACAGATCAATCGAGAAAACAGGAAGAAGTTGTGTGGAACTACGAAAAAAATAAGCAAAACATACAAACTGAGTAGTCCATGGGCAAGATAAGCAACATCAAGGACATTGTGAGGTGTGGAGCGCCGTGGTTCCATGGTTAGAGTGAGCAGCTGTGGAACAAGAGGACCTAGGTTCGAGTCTTCCCTCGAGTGGAAATTTTACTTTCTTTATTTTCGCAAAGTTGCGATCTGTCCGTTCATTCATTGACGTCTCTGTTCACTGTAATGAGTTTAGTGTTTGTGTTTTGTGACCGCACCGCAAAACCGTGCGATTAGTAGACGAAAGGACGTTTCTCTCCAATAGGAACCGAAAGCATTTGATCGCAAGGTCATAGGTCAACCGATTCCTCCACAGGAAAACACGTCTGATGTATTCTATACGACACTGGTGACGGCAGTGCGTCACATGATAGGAATACGTTGTCGACCCACCTAACTTGCACACTTGGCGAATGCGTAAAAAGATTCTTCTACCTTGCCCGATTTAGGTTTTCCTGTGGATGTGATAATCACTCCCAAAAAAGTAATGAAAACATAAGAGTTTGTCACACAAACTGCAACAAATGAATGCAACAGTTTCACAGTCGCACAGTTTTCCCTGTGCTCTGTCAAAACATATGTTTTTTAAGTTTTCAAATGTTTACGTGTGTAGACCGTCAAATCCTGCATATGTCCAAGCAAATCTGAACATGTTCTGGAATTTTGGAGAGCGAAGTTGATTATGTGTGAGTGCCTGAACTTTGATAATTGCCTGAAAATAAAAAATTAAACTTCTCACTCGAGAGAAGACTTGAACCACGGACCTTTCTTTCCGCAGCTGCTCACGCTAACCACGGGACCACGGCGCTCGTTTGCTCACACGTTCCTTGATGTTGCATACGTTGCGCAAGGACTACTCATTTTGTATATTTTGTTTATTTTTTTCATAGTTCCACACAACTTCTTCCTGTTTTCTCGATTGATCTGTGTTCAGTTTTTCAAGGCCTATCCCTGTGCCAACTTATAACTAAATCTGAGGGGGGTGCGATGGGGAGGTTCCCTTGTAAGAAAGACGAAAGTAATGAGAAGTAGCAGCAACGAGAACGGCGAGAAATTTAACATCAGAATTGACCATCATGAACTAGATGAAGTTGAGGAGTTCTGCAACCTAGGCAGCAAAATAACCCATGCAGGACGGAACAAGGAGGACTTATAAAGCAGACTGTCTGAGGCAAAGATGGCAATCCTGGACAAGAGAAGTCTACTAGAACTAAACATAGGCCTTAATTCGAGGAAGAAGTTTCTGAGAATGTAAGTTTGGAGTGTAGCACTGTACGGTAGTGAAACATGGACTGTGGGAAAAACGGAACAGAGGGCATCGATGCATGCAGACGAATGTTGAAAATCAGGTTGACGGATAAGGTAAGGAATGAGAAGGTTCTGTGCAGAATTGGAGAGGAAAGGAATATGTAGAAAACACTGGCAAGGAGAAGGTACGGGATAATAGGACATGAGTTAAGATATCAGGGAATGCGTTCTATGAAACTAGAGGGAGCTGTAGAGGGCAAAAACTGTAGACGAAGACATAGATTGGAATACATACAGCAAATAATCTAGAACGTAGGTTGTAAGCGCTACTGTGAAGAGGTTGGTACAGAAGAATTCGTGGGTGCCACATGAAGATTGATGACTCAAAAAAAAAAAGGGCAAATTCTAAAGATGGCAGGGGTAAAATACAGGGAGAGAAAGGCTATTTACAATTTGTACAGAAACCAGATGGCAGTTATAAGAGTCGAGGTGCATGAAAGGGAAGCAATGGTGGGGAAGGGAGTGAGACAGGGTTGTAGCCTCTCCCCGATGTTATTCATCTGTATATTGAGCAAGCAGTAAAGGAAACAAAAGAAAAATTCGGAGTAGGTATTAAAATCCATGGAGAAGAAATAAAAACTTTGAGGTTCGCCGATGACATTGTAATTCTGTCAGAGACAGAAAAGGACTTGGAAGAGCAGTTGAACGGAATGGACAGTGTCTTGAAAGGAGGATATAAGATGAACATCAACAAAAGTAAAGCGAGGATAATGGAATGTAGTTGAATTAAGTCGGGTGATGCTGAGGGAATTAGATTAGGAAATGAGACACTTAAAGTAGTAAAAGAGTTTTGCTATTTGGGGAGCAAAATAACTGATGATGGTCGAAGTAGAGAGGATATAAAATGTAGACTGGCAATGGCAAGGAAAGCGTTTGTGAAGAAGAGGAATTTGTTAACAACGAGTATAGATTCAAGTGTCAGGAAGTCGTTTCTGAAAGTATTTGTATGGAGTGTAGCCATGTATGGAAGAGAAACATGGACGATAAATAGCTTGGACAAGAAGAGAATAGAAACTTTCGAAATGTGGTGCTACAGAAGAATGCTGAAGATTAGGTGGGTAGATCACGTAACTAATGAGGAGGTATTGAATAGAATTGGGGAGGAGTTTGTGGAACAACTTGACAAGAAGAAGGGACCGGTTGGTAGAGCATGTTCTGAGGCATCAAGGGATCACAAATTTAGCATTAGAGGGCAGCGTGGAGGGTAAAAATCGTAGAGGGAGACCAAGAGATGAATACACTAAGCAGTTTCAGAAGGATGTAGGTTGCAGTAGATACTGGGATATGAAGAAGCTTGCATGTGATAGAGTAGCATGGAGAGCTGCATCAAACCAGTCTCAGGACTGAAGACCACGACAACAACAACAAGGCTATGACGTATCGAAAAATGTGTAACCTTTTGTATTTCATGGAGGCCCGCCTACAGGAGATGATCGGTGTTGCAGATGCACTGCCCGGCATTTGAATAAAGCGCTGTGCACTGGACGCCGCGGCGATATCCGCTGGTTCCGGACGTATTTGCTTCACCACCCACCCCGGTGGCGGCTGCGAGCGGCTGTTTGTCGGCGTGGCGCGGCCGTGTTGTCTCGCTGAATTACTGACGGCTGATGGTAATTGCAGCGCACACGGCGGCAGTTTGCGAGCGCAGGGCGAGCGCCGCCACCCGTGTGTGCACGGATGTGTGTGTGTGTGTGTGTACGCGAGTGCGTGCGCGTACGAAGGCCGGCCATTTGCGGGGCCGACACTTTTCGATAAACACCGCCCGGCCTCTAAGTGATCAGCATTGCAAACAGGTACTCCGTAAATAACGCGACAGCGAATAACCACATCACTACTTGCACTGCTGTTGCCAAACGGAGCATCTGAGCACTTAGGAGTGTTCTGAAATTTCAGTTCGCCATTCTGATGAATGAAATATGCTACTGTAAAATAAAGCACGAATAATAAATTGCATTGTACTTTTTGCACACCGATCGGGATGCGTTGCCGGAGAATTCACTCCACTCTCTCCAAGAGTACGAACTATGCAACATCGAGGGATGAGGTTGCTGGGGAACGGGGATGAGGGGGGGGGGGGGGGGGGGGGAGGAATTTTACACCTATGTACTAGACAGCCTTTACACTATCTGTTTCTTTAACTGACTCATATGCGACGCATAATTCAATACGTGATCTGATAATGTAATTATTCAGATTCCAAATGGCTCTAAATTCAAATGGGTCTGAGCACTATGGGACTTAACATTTGAGGTCATCAGTCCCCTAGACATAGATCTACTTAAGCCTAACTAAACTAAGGACATCACACACATCCATGCCAGAGGCAGGATTCGAACCTGCGACCGTAGCAGCAGCGCGGTTCCGGACTGAAGCGCCTAGAACCATTCAGTCACAGCGGCCGGCACTCATATTCCACCTCCACCGAATTATTCATACAGTCTGACTATATATATGTTCCAGTAAAATTAGGCCAACGGATACAGCAATGCTGGAAGAAACGTATTAACTATTGTACTACTGTGAACCAACTTGTACGACGGATATTCAGAAAGTATGGTCCGATCGGTCGCGAAATGGAAACCCCAATGAAAAACCAATGAAGCTTTGCACAGATGTGTTCGTCAGTATCTCTGGTATGCCCGTCGATCGTGTCAAGTCCCTTTTTCAGTTCCGAGCGCACAGTGTGCACGTAAATGTACTTAGATAAATAGTGTCTCCCGCCAAGTATGAGGGCTTGGTGAGCGATTTCGCTTGATGGCATGCACCCCATGTAATTTAACTGTCATGCGTTTCCTTCTTCCTGACAATTCTCGGCTGCACGCATCAGAGGCAATGAAGATGCTCCTGCAGCGTTTTCAATGGGAAATGTTTGATCACCCAATACAGCTCTTAATTGGCTCGCACAGTGTTTCATCTCTCTCATATGAGCCACTGGCTATCAGGATTCTTCCATACACAGTGAGCTGTTGACTAGCGTAGAGAACTGACAATTTACGGGTGGGTGCCTTCTATGTATTGGAATTCTGATCCAACACTACGAAAAATGTCTAAGTCGCAGCAGCGACTATATAGAGAGGTATTTGGAAGGTGTAGCTAACTGTTGCAAAGAAAACATGTTTGATTTTCACTGTATTTTCCGAATAGGACTCGTATTATCACTTCACTAGATGTAATTAGGTCCTAGTTTCACTGATCTGAATACAACTTTCTTCCAAAATAGGTACTGGTGGGTTCTCATGTTCTGACGGAAATAGAATATTAATTAAGAGTTTAATTACTGTATTTCATTGAAAATACTATCACTTATTCTAGGATCCTCTCTCTAATCACAAAATACTCTCTAGCACGTCTATTTTTTTGAGTCATCAGTCTTCTGACTGGTTTGCTTCAGCCCACTTCAAGTTCCTCTCCTGAGCCAACCTTTTCATTTCAGAGTATTCCTTGCAACCTTCGTCCTTAATTATTTGTTGAATATATTCTAATCTCTGTCTTCCGCTATGGTTTTGAAACTGCGCTGCTCCGTATAGTACCATGGAAGCTATTTCCTGATGTCTTAACAGATCTTTCATCCTGTCCCTTCTTCTTCTTATCCATATATTCCTTTCCTCACCGATTCTGTAGAAAAGCTCCTCATTTCTTACCTTATCAGCACACCAAATTTTCAACGTTCTTCTGTAGCACCACATCTCAAATGCTTCGATTCTCTATTGTTCCGGTTTTTCTATAGTCCATGCCTCTCTACCATAGAGTACTGTTCTTCAAACGACATTTTCAGAAATTTCTTCGTCAAATTGAGGCCTATTTTGATACCAGCAGACTTCATTTTGCCAGGAATGCCTCTTTGCCTGAGATAGTCTTCTTTTTATGTCCTCTTCCCTCCATATGTCATGGGTTATCTTGCCGCCTAGGTAGCATAATTCCATAACCTCGTTCGTGACGGCCAATTCTGATGTTAAGTTTCCCGCTCTTCTCATTTAAGCTACTCATTACTTTCCTCTTTCTTCGATTTACTCTCAGTCCATATTTTATGCTGATTAGATTGTCCATTCCAGTCATCTAATCCTGTAATTCTTCTTCTCTTTCATCCAGGATAGCAAATACATCAGAGAATCCTATCACTGATATCATTTCATGTTACCAGTGCTAAAGGTCAAGGAAATTAATTACCAGGCACTCTAGGAAACGAAGTTAAATCATGAACACGTGGGATATCAAATGACAAACCAGATGTCACAAGTTAGTTACTCTGGAAAACAGTTTGCAAAAAGAAACTTTAATATATAGTAAAATGAGTGGTGCAAATCTATCATTAACTTGTCCCAGTAAAAATTGTCCTTAGAATGTACAGTATCTCACGTCTCTAAAATTTGTCCTTGTGGATGCCACATACCACGGCACCTGAACTGCAAACGGAAGCAACAATTTTCAGAGCGATGGAGTAACATTACCTGATACAGCAACGTCTCCGACAAGCAGTGGCAAGAGTACGTCTTCACGCTACCCTTCGAAATAGTAACCGCTTTCATCAATTCTTACTAACGCTACCCTTTACTGACCAAGAGGACGCATTTGGTGAATACAGACCTCCGAAAATTTCGGTCGGTATGCTAGATTGCTGTGCGCAGCAGTCAGACAGGTGGTTATATCGCTTGCCTCAACCCACGAGAGGTGGAAGGCTTCGTAATATCGCAGACTCCATTGACAGCCTGGCGAAATATCGGGATCTGGCGTGATTATAGTATTGATTTGGCAGGGCAAATAAATCTCAAGGACTCTGAACATCAATGATGAGACGTTCCCTATGATCGGGTCTCATCTATTATCACCATATCGGAATTGATGTTACTGCTTTGCAGCTTAACATAAACTTGATACGGCCTAATGTAAACACCAAAACTGAACGTGTGGACTTAACAAAATACAAGTTAAGCAGCTTTTCACTACTTCAATAAAGGTTGTGGAACCAGCCTAATCCATACATGAAGGAACTAAAAATTAGGTTAATTAGAGAATAACAATCTTTAGGGTTTAGTAATGATAATACTGAGTGCATCAATCTGACCTTTAATTCGTGGCTTTCTGTGCTTTGGAAAAGTGGAGAGAGACATTAAATTGACGGAATTTTTGCGACTTGGAATAATTTCGGTATACATGCCTAAATTTTTTAAAGTTTAACCCGGCGAGCTCAGAGTGAAAAGGTCAACTTGGGATCGATGTGCCACTTGGAATGTCAACGTGGCGTACCGCCGATGTAGCGGAAGACAGGACAGAAGGCGAGTATTGCCACACAACCTCTGAGTACGGAAAGTCAAACACCGCAACACAACATAACAGGGCAGTATGAAGTAACATTCTGTAACTTCAAGCGTGAAGCAAAAGTCAAACGCTCCACGAAGACTCAAACTCGACGACCCAGAATAATCACTGAACCACCACATGAGGCAACGAACGCTGACGAAACCAGTAAACGAGGGAAAATGCACCCAGAGACACCGTGTCATAGACACGGCCTCGATTATTTAAATCACATTCAGTCGTGTGGTCGTTCTTGTCCATGTCGTCAGAACCACAAAGAATGTCTCTCTAGTGAGTTTCATTGAAACCATAACGAGCTCATAGAAGATGGTTTACCAGCTGCCCGCTTGCTGACTTCAGCACCGTGATGCAGCCAACCTGATGTAAACTATAGCTGTGGTCTGGCGTAGCTGCCTACTGGGTTATCACGGGTGAGAAGAACGCTGCCTCCTGCGTGACGACACACATGCGCAGCGCACCAACGTGCGGCTCTGACGTCACAGCTCGCTGAAGAGGCGTGTCAGTACTGCTTTGTGTCATGCAATGTGGCCCGGCCGTTGTATGATGCACCGAAGCACCTTTAGAACACTGCCACTAATAGTGCCGAATAAATATTATTAAAGGTACTTCTGTGTTTTTAACGCCTCAAGGCATTTCTCTGGACCACTCTTCTGCACTCCGTGCTTGGCTTCCTGCATACAAGCGACATAAGCTCACCTTGTCGCAACAGTATGCAGTGTGTCTGGGCTAGAGAAATACACAAACAAATCCTTATAACGAAATAACTAGACGTTTTATGTTGTTGGCTAAATATACAGCAGATGGTGACGCTCTCCAAGATGTGACGCTCACCATTTCATGAACATCGCTGAGTCGCATGGTACATACACGCCAGTGACAGGCCACAGCTGTCTCGACATGTTGACGAACTATTCGGTTCTGCAAAGATGCCTCCCGACTTCATTTTCTAGCCCCACCCCACTGTCATGGGCACGTTATCACATTTCTCCATGAAACGTTTCCTGTGCCTTGTGTTAGAAAGTGTGTGTATAGGAGGGGGGGGGGAGGGGGGGGGTTCTATTGCCTGGCCCACTCAATCTCCCAATCGAACTTAAAGAACGTAGGTTCGAGATCTGGTATATTTGGTACAACAGATCTACGAAGCGGTAGAGGCCATAACACTTCTCATGGTTCCAAACGATGCCAAAATTAGACTGTACCAACATGTATAACAATGTTTGAGCCACTGTATACAACGTTGGACAAGTAAATTTATAAACTTTAATAGCTGTCGAAATATAATGCAATGTTTATGTATACCTGTACCCTAGACGCCCTGTATATGCTCTGATACTGAAGTATAGTCATTAACGTTTGCTGGTCGTAATTGCAATTAATTGCTAAGTTAATCATTTTGGCGGATGTAGCGTTTTCCGTTGAAAGGGAGCTTTTTGTGGTAAGTTTGAATGGTCCTTCATGCATTATCACACCAGACAGGCGCCAGAGAAATGGATCTGGCCGTTAGAAAAAGCCAGTGTCCGTGTAGCCTAATGTAACTAAGCAGCCTGCTCAAAACTGTGCAAATGAGCACATGTTCGCTTTGAAAACTATATCCCTTTATGCAGTCTTCGAAACACGATGTTTTCTTTTTTTATTTTCTTTTAACCGACAGCTAGTAACTACGGTCGCATCTAGACCACTGACGACTGCAAGTTGCTGCCATGATAATCAACCAGGCTCTGCTGCCATCTACCATCATTAAACAGTAGCTCTCTCGTTCGCTCCTAATTATGTGTTTTATTTCTTCTCTTTGTATAAGTCCTCTGATTAGTTGTGTGTGTCAGTCAACCACTGTAGCAATAACTATAATAAGTATTTCTACGCCCATTCACAGTGTTCAATCGAGTGAGCTTCATTAATAATATATTTGTGAGACTTTTGTCAAAATATACATATTTAATTGGGGCTGTAGTCGACTCTCACTTAAGTAGATTTGTGCTACCCCCTTTTGTCCTTAACCCATCATCACGCCTGAACAACTCCACTTTGATTGTGAAGACAAGGGCGAGTAATCCGGTATTGGGACATGAATTCGATGCTTTGGGCACAGTCATGGCAGGAAGCAGCATGGTGGGTGCTTGTTTCCAAGCCCTACGGCTGGGAACGCTGTTCCACCTCTTCACAAGTATAATTTTACATGCTTTAACAGCGTCTAGAAAACACAGTAGTCATTGTCAGGGAACAAGCATCCTCCGAGATATCCGTAACTTTAGCGCCTTCAATAGGCCTACAATAGGCAAGACTTGTCGGATTCGGCACTGAGAGATCGATGCTGGGCGGACCGTACACACATAACGGCCGGCCACCGTGGCCGAGTGGTTCTAGGCGCTACAGTCTGGAACCGCGCGACCGCTACGGTCGCAGGTTCGAATCCTGCCTCGGGCATGGTTGTGTGTGATGTCCTTAGGTTATTTAGGTTCAATGAGTTCTAAGTTCTAGGGGACTGATGACCTCAGAAGTTAAGTCCCATAGTTCTCAGAACCATTTGAACCACACATAACGATTTACCAGACCCAATATCTAGAGGCGAAGGCCGAGCTGAGAGCTAGAGACTACTGTAATCGCTGGACGAAAAGGAAGTGCGTAATCGAGCTTAGGGATCTCTTTTTTTTCGCAAATTCGTTAAAACTTCCAGGTAAGTACTTACATTTCTGTGCTGCCTTTTGTCTGAAATCTTTCTGTTTTAGGCGATATTTTTATCCTGGCACCACAGTTACTACATACGTGTTCAGTGACTCTATGATGCCTGCAACTTTTGATTTTTATTTTATTATGGAATGAGAAATTCTACACGATATTGTACCAACATTACAAAGAAGTCGTGCTGTGCCTTAGGGCTTCCCAGTTTTCTCATGGTAACACGGAAAACACAGAAGCAGTAGAGATGAATATGAAAATAATAAATAATGGTTTTAAGATGCAAATGGAATATATTAGTAAATTTTATTATTTTACAATTTCGCCTTAAAAACCAACGTTTCGTCCCCAACTGAGGAGGACACTTTCAGGAGGGATCGTCCTTTCTTTGAGTGTCGGAGTCACACCCTGGCTCGCTACAGACTGCATCAGAATACCGCTTACGCGAGCTCCCACAGAGTGAGTGGCGTGACGTCACATGCTTTGAATATCCGAACTCAACTGGCCGTTGTCGGTTGCTGACGTCCGCTGTTGCTATCGCCCCATGATAGAAGAGTAGCACATATTTTCTTCAGCACTGAGATACGGATGATATTCAATTTCACTTCCTCCTCCTTCCCACTGAAGTTGCTGCGGTGTTCAACAACTCTATGGTTTCTCTGTATTGCCTTTCGTGACATCCGCTGGAGGGCTCCCAGTACTTGAGCCCGACCGGAATGAATGTGGTCGTCTCCTGGCTACAAAGCATGTTCCGCAACAGCTGATCTGTCAAATTCCAGATTTTTCCAGTCGTTTGCGAGGATTCTTCACCAATTTTATTCGATCATGTATCTTCCGGGTTTGTGAATCACCGCGATGTTCCATTTTTTTTTCCTGGGCGGTCAGTAACGTCCTTAGTAAAAAGCAGGAAAACTTTCGATTTCACAGGCGCCTGGGCATCGCTAAGATTTTTGCACAACGTTCTTAAAGCTCTATTTACCTCAGTGGGTGAGTAACCGTTCATGAGCAATGCACTGGTGACGTGTTTTAATTCCACGTCAAGCAGGTCTGGTTTCTTGCTCTGTCTGCCAACGTTTATATGATGCCCCGCCTTTTTTGTGTTTTGCGGCTACTGACGTTAGTGATCGCAAAGGAAAAAATCTTGAAAATCGTGGTAATCTATAAACCTACGCGACGGCACCTAACGGTTACTCCGTGTGACTGCTACGGTCGCAGGTTCGAATCCTGCCTCGGGCATGGATGTGTGTGATGTCCTTAGGTTAGTTAGGTTTAAGTAGTTCTAAGTCCTAGGGGACTGATGACCTAAGATGTTAAGTCCCATAGTGCTCAGAGCCTAACGGTTACTGTTGAGTGTAATTGCTCTTCCAAACAGCATCCCATATGAACAAACCAATGGTGACTTTGCCTGGTATTCCTCCAACCATAGGTACTTGGGCTGTGCTCACGACTGTGTTTAAAAAGATAAGCTCGATGTAGTCACGGGCTCTAGCCATACACATCTGCTTTCATTCCTACAGCTAAGTCGTTGTAAATAATAACCTGTTGCTGTGATCCTGCAGTCAAATATTCTATGCATTGGATAGGATTGCGAATTAATAAAACAGACAGAAATAAAAAACAAAAATGAAATGAATTTGTTAATAACAAGAGTTCTGTTCTAACGTCTGTCATTGATTTAGACGACAGAGGACTATGTTTAATAATGTTTATTCAAGAGAAGAATTCTCAAATAAACGGGAAGTGGTTCTACGATATTCAGCGAAAATACAGACAGAAAATACCCTTATCAAATGCAGTAAAGTTACGCTAAAAGCATTGCGAGAATGGTAGCAAAATACCCAAACAAAATTCTCATCGAAGATGCGCGAGAACTAAGTTCACTTCGTGAACACAATACACGAAATATTTACCAGCTCAAAACAGTTCAGGGTTCAGCACGATGGTTCACAAATTAACGCACATGATGCAAAGAATGGTAACTCATACTCCCTCCATTCTCAGTTCCGTAATACAAGCAGAAAAAGTTAGAGACCTGTTCTGGAGCACATTCAGACCTCTCGAAATATAAAGTCTCTTCAGAAGTTAAGGTATGGTAGCGGCTGTTCACCGCCTAAAATCAAATACCTCGATGATCATATCATGCAAATTACCATATTTAGATGTGTCCTTTTCCAGAACTCAACACAAAGTCCAGAATCGCTCCCTTCAGCTCTACACTCGAAAAGTCCCAGTCTCATCTTGACTCCCGTAGTCTTCCGCTGCTGTCCGCTTATCCATTAGCTAAAGGCCGTCCCCACCACAAATGCATCGTTTTTACGTTCTAACAGACATCATTTGACTCATCTTGACCACTTTCCCACACTAACCAATATATTACAACAATATTTAAATAAAAGAAATGTTATAAACATTTAATCACACTCAGATTTTTCATCATAAGCATAAATAAAGATTTTTCATTGATAAATAAGGCATCATTCTTTTGCAAGTGCACTAATGATAAATGACAGAAAGTTGTTGTTAAATATTGTTTAAACAATTATGCATGCATGTTTGACAGAAGCGTCTTTTGGCACTCACATTAATGGTGGTGCACACCAACATATGCAATTGATCACTTTTAAATTAGCACAGTTTTTTAACAGTACTAGCAATCAACATCTGAATAAAGTTACTGGCAAAATAGTAAACTGTTTATTAAATAAATACAAAAGTGTTTCAAAATGTGAGGTATTTATGCTGTATTCATTAGCTGTACAGATGTGGAGAATACAGTATCCTGGCAGACATTTGCGTCATGAAAAATACAGTATATAAAAGGCATCATAAATCAATAAATAAAATAGATACAGATATGCATCTTACAGGGATGCAATGCTGTCATCTCAGATACAGTTTGCTGAAATCGAATGAAGCGACTGAAAGTTTTTAATTAAGAGGTTCATTGTGTAAATGTTTGTTCACTGTCAAATAACAACTTCTGTGGTTTTAATGATATTGACGAATTGCTATGTCAGTGGATGCACCTCATTTATATGACATCACTGATATGTTCAGATTTGCGTTAATATGTAACTGTGTTTTATTATCGAAGTTCATAGAGTTGTAACTCAGTTATCTTTAAGATTGTCTGTCACTCTGCCATGTTTTGGAGCATTGTCCCCCGCACAAAGGCCACGGGAGCGACAGCCGCCAAAATTCCCCAAACTGGGATTTTCCCTATTTTTGGCGACGCTACGAGTCTTTGTTCCTGGACTTGCTTGTACCAGTCACCTTGCTGGAAGCTGGAACTGCTGAGACGCATCCTGAGACGTGGATCCCCTAGTGCTGAGCCGTACAACAAATTCATCTTAACTTGTACCAGTACTGGGTGGCCGATTAGTTCGCCTAAATACGCGCAACATTACACCTACCCGGAAGGTACAGGGTCACCTAGAATTGGCCAAGGATGCTCGCAAACTGCTGTAATATGTTGGAATTACAAGAATGTGTATTCGTGGGGAGGTGTACGTGAGTACCACAATAATAACAATCAAGAAACAATTACAAGAGCGCAATGGCAACTGTATAACGGCAGAGGTTGACAGATCAGCTATTGTGAAACATATTTTGCAGCCAGGAGACCACCACATTCATTTTGGTAGGACTCAAGTACTGGGAGCCGCAAGTGGATGCCATAAAAAGCTATACAGAGAGGCCATAGAGGTTGTTAAACACCACAGGAATTTCAATATAAATGAGGAGGGTGTTAAACTGAGCGATATTTGGGTCCCAGTGCTGAAGAAAATGTGTAGGAGTCTTCCACCACGGGCAGTTGGCAACAGCGGTTGATAGCAACCGACCACTGCCATCCGTACTCAGGTATTCAAAGGATGTGACGCTCGCCTCTCACTGCGCTGGAGCAAGGAATTCTGCTGCAATCAGTAACGAGCCAGGGTGCGATTCGGATACTCAAAGAAGCGACGATACCTCCTGAAAATATCTTTCAAGCCTGTTGCTCTTGTTCCCGGGTTCGATTCCTGGCGGGGACAGGGATTTTCTCTGCCTCGTGATGACTGGGTGTTATGTGATAGGTTAGTTAGGTTTAAGTAGTTCTAAGTTCTAGGGGACTGATGACCATAGATGTTAAGTCCCATAGTGCTCAGAGCCATTTTTTTGAACCTGTTGCTCTTGGTCGGTCAGTACTGGGACCGTTAGTGCTGTTTCAAGATGACGGTGGAGTTGTCATCCGATGATGTCCCATGTGTGCTCGATTGGAGACATTTAATGGTCGACTTTGTGTAGAGCATCTTTGGTTACAGTAGTGGTATGTGGGCCAGCGTTATCCTGTTGGAAAACATCCCCTGGAATGCTATTCATGAATGGTGGCACAACAGATCGATTCACCAACCTGACTTCCAAATTTACAGTCAGGGTGCGTGGGATAACCACGAGATTGCTCCTGCTGTCACACGAAATCGCGCCACGCCATAACTCCAGGTGTGAGTCCAGTGTGCCTAGTATGCAGACAGGTTGTTCGAAGGCCTTCAGCCAGCCTCCTCCTAACCAAGCGGCGGTCATCATTGGCACCGAGTCAGGACCAGCTTTCATCAGAAAAGCAACAGTCCTCCGCCCTGTCCTCCAATGAGCCTCACTTGACACAACGGAAGTCGCAAATGAAGGTGGCCTGGAGGTAGTGGAAGGCACATTACTGGGCGCCTGGCTCGGAGCTGACCCTGGAGTAACCGTAACCTTTGGTAGCAGTTGGTTGTGTCATGGTGGTGCCAACTGCAGCTCAGATTGCTGCAGTAGCTGGAGTACGATGCGCCAGAGCCATACCGAATACGTTGCTCTTCCCGATCGATAATGTCTCTTGGCCGTCGGGAGCCCGGTCCTCTTGCGACCGTACATTCTCGTGACCACTGGTGCCACCAACCATGTACTGTGGCTATATTTTTGCCAATCTTTCTGCAGTATCGTGGAAGGAACGTCCAGCTCCTCGTAGCTCAATTACACGACGTCGTTCAAAATCAGTGATGTGTTGATAATGACGTCTTTGTCGTCTTAAAGGCATCTCTTCACTATATAAACTCACCACGTCCAATCTCAAAAGTAACTGACGCTGACGACCGTTTCAGCGTCTGTTTAGCGCAAACCTCATTTGCAGCCTCTTTGTAGGGCTACTGTCCGCCTCCGGTAGCTGAATGGTCAGCGTGACGAATTGTCAATCCTCTGAGCCCGGGTTCGATTCCCGGCTGGGTCGGGGAATTTTCTCCGCCCGGAAACTGGGTGTTGTGCTGTCCTCATCATCATCTTATCATCCTCCTCGACTGCAGGTCTCCGAAGTGGCGTCAGATTGAAAGACCGGCAGCCGGCGAACGGCCAGCCCGATGGGGGGCCCTAGCCATACGATTAAATAAATAACTGGGGCTATTTGCGCCACTCTCATACGAATAGCGCGAAATAAGAGCAGAATTCATCTTTTAGATGCAGAAAAATGCCTACCAGCTTTCGTTTATGTAACACAACTCCAGCTTGTTGTGATTTTCTTCCCGTCAGTGTATTTTTAATAATATGCGAATTTTCCATCCACAGCAACACTTAAAATATTAGCGCTAGCCAAAAAAATAATAGGACCTTTCCTGTGGGAAATATAATGTAGTTTCATTTTGCACTGGGAAACATTTCCCCAGAAACCGCGGTTTTCCATAAGTTTAAACTGTATCGATGCAGTTTCAGAGGGTATCGTGTGGATTCGCAGCGGAAATTTTCTGGTCATTAGTTCTGCAAGGGTCATTTACATGAGATGCTGCCTGGTTTCAGCACCAGCTAAATAGAGTTATCTTTTGTGTAGACGGTCATTGCCAGCTTTAAGGTACTTAAAAAACTTCGTTGTATGTTGACACAGTTATTTTTTACTAAGCGACTGATTTCCCTCAGTTTACGACTATATTTATCGGCGTCACAGGGAAAATGTCATTACAAAACTGCATGCTAATATACCGATGCACAAACCTATCGAAAGAAATTTGTACAATATACTTACATTATCAGTAATTTTGTTAACTTCGTACATACATTTCATTTACAAGATATGAACTATACCAAATGACTTTATGTACAGAGCATGACTAATGATCTTTGAGCGGCGCTGGGTAAGATGGCAGATTATATGTGGTGGTTTTTTCATAGGTGTACGCAAAATAAGGAAGATTGCAATAGTAAATGTATAAATCAGACAATCTATACGCATGTATATGAGGCTGTTTGTTATAAGTGATTCAGGCAATTTCTTTAATGGTCTCAGCAATAACTATATTTGGATTTGACATATTCTGGCTTTAGACAGGTTTTGTATGTGTACCCACTTCTTTCGAAATTTTATTTTTATTCTCTCTTGGGTTGCCACAATATTGACACCCGTGATTATCTAAAGCACTGTTCCTCTTTTCAGTGTTCAAAAGTTGCAAGCCGTAAGCAAACCAAATTACGATTTATTGTAATTGTATAACGGGTGATCAAAAGTTTCTGTTGGGATGGGAAGTTTCCTTTAGAGGGAGTTTCTGCAGCACATACGCAACGTAACCAGACTCCGAAGTGGGTTTATAAGCATAGACATGGTTCAAATGGCTCTGAGCACTACTGATGAGGTCACTAATTAAACCTAACTAACCTAAGGACATCAGACACATCCATGCCAGATGCAGGATTCGAACCTGCGACCGTAGCGGTCGCGCGGTTCCAGACTGTAGCGCCTAGAACCGCTCGGCCACTCCGGCCGGCCAGCATAGACATGTATTCGTGTCTTTCCGACGTGTGCGGTAAATGCGGAAACGTGTAGTATCGCGGCATTATTACCAAATGCGTCCACACATGAGCAACGCCCTGTTATTCTTTTCCTGGCTGTCAAAGGACAAACTCCGATAGACATTGCAACCTACCCTCTACTCACTCCTATCTTTAATTGGCCCATATGTTATTAAGGAATCTGGTGATTTGAAATTAGTCATTATTCTACAATTTTTTTAGGCCCAATTTGAGTATTCTATCAGATTTGTTACAGTCTCTTACACTACTCAGATCATTGTTTCAGCGCAACGGATGACGCTAGCCTACAGTCTAGTACCGCTACAGCCGATACAGAGGGAGGTTCACATATGATTCGTTCATGATATGCTTTATTCATTACCCCAGATATTATGCAAAATTAAAGTTCAAAAACGTCAAATTTTTCATTTCTTTTATCAAATCTCGATGATTTTAAGGTGGCATATAGGGAAATGTTATCTAATCAAGAACGAGATCTGGCTCAGTAACAAAATTAGGTTTTTATTATATTAAAAGTTCAATGCCACATGATCATACGAATATTACGTTCGGTAAGCAAGCTATTAAAAAGGATCTTTCACAAATAAAATTGAATAGCAAACATAATAATAAAGAAAACTGATAAAATATATCGGCACCCTTCCATTGGTCTCCTACCTTAATAAAAGGGTTACCACACTATTAGGACCGAAAGGGTGAGCTTATGTCATGAAGTATGGGTGCTAGGCATACTGAGCACATTTACGACTCTACACTACACACTCTGCATGTAAATGTTAAGCTTTGCTGGCTAATAAAGACGTGGGATAGGCTGTGCAACAGGAGAGTGAGTGGCTGTGCGAGTTACAATAAAGACTGCCCTACCTTTCGCAGATTTCAACAACATGACCCACACAACCACAGTTGCCTTTCTGCATCATACAGAAGGTAATGATCATTAAACATGTTAGTTCTTCTGTAAACTACCGCATATACCATCAACACACTTGGCATTCGAAATCCTACTGCGGCACATTTCAAAAGCGACATTTATCATACACTCCTGGAAATGGAAAAAAGAACACATTGACACCGGTGTGTCAGACCCACCATACTTGCTCCGGACACTGCGAGAGGGCTGTACAAGCAATGATCACACGCACGGCACAGCGGACACACCAGGAACCGCGGTGTTGGCCGTCGAATGGCGCTAGCTGCGCAGCATTTGTGCACCGCCGCCGTCAGTGTCAGCCAGTTTGCCGTGGCATACGGAGCTCCATCGCAGTCTTTAACACTGGTAGCATGCCGCGACAGCGTGGACGTGAACCGTATGTGCAGTTGACGGACTTTGAGCGAGGGCGTATAGTGGGCATGCGGGAGGCCGGGTGGACGTACCGCCGAATTGCTCAACACGTGGGGCGTGAGGTCTCCACAGTACATCGATGTTGTCGCCAGTGGTCGGCGGAAGGTGCACGTGCCCGTCGACCTGGGACCGGACCGCAGCGACGCACGGATGCACGCCAAGACCGTAGGATCCTACGCAGTGCCGTAGGGGACCGCACCGCCACTTCCCAGCAAATTAGGGACACTGCTGCTCCTGGGGTATCGGCGAGGACCATTCGCAACCGTCTCCATGAAGCTGGGCTACGGTCCCGCACACCGTTAGGCCGTCTTCCGCTCACGCCCCAACATCGTGCAGCCCGCCTCCAGTGGTGTCGCGACAGGTGTGAATGGAGGGACGAATGGAGACGTGTCGTCTTCAGCGATGAGAGTCGCTTCTGCCTTGGTGCCAATGATGGTCGTATGCGTGTTTGGCGCCGTGCAGGTGAGCGCCACAATCAGGACTGCATACGACCGAGGCACACAGGGCCAACACCCGGCATCATGGTGTGGGGAGCGATCTCCTACACTGGCCGTACACCACTGGTGATCGTCGAGGGGACACTGAATAGTGCACGGTACATCCAAACCGTCATCGAACCCATCGTTCTACCATTCCTAGACCGGCAAGGGAACTTGCTGTTCCAACAGGACAATGCACGTCCGCATGTATCCCGTGCCATCCAACGTGCTCTAGAAGGTGTAAGTCAACTACTCAGGCCAGCAAGATCTCTGGATCTGTCCCCCATTGAGCATGTTTGGGACTGGATGAAGCGTCGTCTCACGCGGTCTGCACGTCCAGCACGAACGCTGGTCCAACTGAGGCGCCAGGTAGAAATGGCATGGCAAGCCGTTCCACAGGACTACATCCAGCATCTCTACGATCGTCTCCATGGGAGAATAGCAGCCTGCATTGCTGCGAAAGGTGGATATACACTGTACTAGTGCTGACATTGTGCATGCTCTGTTGCCTGTGTCTATGTGCCTGTGGTTCTGTCAGTGTGATCATGTGATGTATCTGACCCCAGGAATGTGTCAATAAAGTTTCCCCTTCCTGGGACAATGAATTCACGGTGTTCTTATTTGAATTTCCAGGAGTGTATTTTGATGCAAAATTTTACCTGAGCATTATTATGTTAATAATCAGCAGACATGTCCCAATGAATCAGTCCTTTAGCATTGAGAGATAGCCCATCCCTTAAAATGATTAAGCGCAAAGCACATGGCTCCACCAGTCACCCAAGGACACACACGAAAATATGTAATGTCGCGGGACACTGAAAATGCCATCACGCACACTGACTAGAAGCATTTTTATTTAATGGTTCGTACTCACGTAATTAAGCACTAAAGGTGCCTTTTGCCACACATCTGCTCGATTCTGCACCCACAGTGGTTTGGCGAGAAAATTTGCAGTCACGCACAAGGAAAAATTCCTCTAAATTCAGAAGATATTCTCAAAACACATGTCAATGTGAAGTGCTTTATGTGATCTATTAATTTAACAAATACAAATAACTGAAACACCAAAAGTTACAGTCCTATACTGAAAACAAATGCCGATAGGTGAGACCTCGCGACCGCAGATATTTCAGTATAGCAAAATAATTAAAATTGTCGAATCCCTCCATGTATGCTGTCCAAGCTCCACTTGAAAGGCAACACTCCGCATAACGTCTAACACAATATAAGTCATTTTTAACCATGTTATCTCACCATTTCTGCCGGTGCTTCTCGGATACGTACTCACCCTAGGTCTCCCCGCTGTAGAGAGCCAAACATGGCGGAAAGCTGCCCCAACGACCACCTATTCAAACGAAAACGAGGAAGATGCCGTTCATTGGCAGTTTCCTGTGTCGTCCTCCAGAAACAGGTGAAACTCAAGCAAGCCACTGGCAACTCTACTCTTGCGCCACCTGACGTCAAAGAGTTGCTAGTTCAGTACCAACGTCACTTACTTATTGTGGTATCGATAGTTCCGATGCCACAGCGTAGGTGCACGCTCGTAGGTTGTCACTACGAGAGCGGACGAACTACGCCGACCACAGCGCCCTCTAGCCGAAGCTGTGGAGGTCAACGAGCGCCGCTCTACTTTCGCCCCAGTTGATCAAGAGCAGACGGCCTACCAACTTAGCTCCTACTTGTAGGGGGGCTAGCCATTACGGACTTTGGCTTTGTACCTTCCAGTTACTGTTAGCTTTGACATATGAACGGCTTCGGACCTACGTGCTCATCTGTACCAAAAGTTAAGTAATGTGTTTGTATATGTTTACACACCAGTAAAGGTGCCTTAACTTTACTTTTAGTACCGAAGTGCTCTACCCCACCTGCTCCTACTCGCTTCTTTCATTCGGCCTAATTTACAGATCGCAGAAGCAGACCCACGCGGAAGGGCGGGATACAAAACTTATCTTTGCTTAATGATCCATACTTTTACTCCCAAAATAATTACTTTCAGTCACATCCATACAGGAAAGATGAAGAAGGAATAAAGGAAGTGTGGCAGAAAAATAAAACTCCAATGACGACTTTTCATGTCCAGCTGGCTAGAGGAGTAACTCTACGTCATGCACATTAATTTGTTAAGGAAATAGCCTTAAAGGCTAAAATGGAGCGCACTACAGCACCGCTTCAACATCCACCGGAGAACGAAGAATCTGTATGGGGCAGCATGCCTGTCGAAAACCGACGATGTGGAATGGTGCGTCAGGTTCCGTGCTGCTGCTTCATGCTAGCACACGACCCCATATCGCCAATTTCGTAACGCAAACGCCCATTTAAGTAGGAGCATCTCGAGCAACCGCCCTACAGTCCTGATCTCCCCCAGTCGATTATCACGCGTTCGGTACCTTAAAAAAGACCTTGAACGGCCGACGATTACAGTCGTCTGTGAGGTTATTGCCTCAACGGTCACGGCGATTTTTCCTGACTGGCTTACGGTTTCTGGACATAACAACATTCGCACAGAAACTTTTGATTGCCCCTTGTGTCATCCATGTACGAGGGCCACTCCAAGAGAAATGCACACTAATTTTTGTTTTAAATCCATCTTTTATTCTACATGTTTGAAAGTTTTATAGTGTGTAGATACATCCTTTAGGAACAATATTTTCATTCCTCCACATAATTTCCATCCCTCTCAACTGCCTTATGCCATCTTGGAACCAGCGTCTCTCTACCCGCACGGTCAAATTCTGGACTAACCTGTTGGAGCCACTGTTTGGCAGCGTGCACAAGGAAGTCATCATCTTCAAACCTTGATCCACGAAGAGAATCTTTCAGTTTCCCAAAGAGATAATAGTCACATGGAGCCAGGTCAGGACTGTAAGGCTCGTGTTACAGGGTTGTCCATCCGAGTTTTGTGATCGCTTCCATGGTTTTTTGACTAACATGTGGCCGTGCATTGCGGTGCAACAGCAAAATATCCTGCTTTTGCCGATGTGGTCGAACACGACTCAGTCGAGCTTGAAATTCCTTCAGTGTCGTCACATATGCATCAGAATTGATGGTGGTTCCACTTGGCATGATGTCCACAAGCAAGAGTCCTTCGAAATCGAAAAACACCGTAGCCATAACTTTTTCAGCAGAAGGTGTGGTTTTGAATTTTTTTTCCTTGGGTGCATTTGCATGATGCCCCTCCACCGATTGCCTCTTCGTCTCTGGTGGAAAATGATGGCGCCATGTTTCATAATCTGTCACAATTCTTCCAAGAAATTCATCTCCACCATTCTCGTACTGTTCCAAAAGTGCGCTGCATACCGTTTTTCTTGTTTCTTTGTGAGGCACTGTCAACATCCTGGGAACCCATCTGTCACAAACCTTTTTTAACGCCAACACGTTCTGTATTCTGTAAACACTTCCTTCCCCTATGCCAACGTAGCGTGGCAATTCGTTCACTGTGATGCGTCTGTCAGCAGTCACGAACCCGTTAACTTTCTGCACATTGTCTGGAGTGTGTGCAGTACGAGGCCTGCCGCTGTGAGGACAATCCTCAATGTTGCCGTGCCCGCTTTCATCACGTAACCTGCTTGCCCACCGACTAACTGTACTGCGATCGACAGCAGCGTCTCCATACACCTTTTTCAACCTCTTGTGGACGTTTCCCACTGTCTCGTTTCCACAGCACAGGAATTCTACAGGGTGTTTCAAAAATGACCGGTATATTTGAAACGGCAATACAAACTAAACGAGCAGCGATAGAAACACACCGTTTGTTGCAATATGCTTGGGACAACAGTACATTTTCAGGCAGACAAACTTTCGAAATTACAGTAGTTACAATTGTCAACAACAGATGGCGCTGCGGTCTGGGAAACTCTATAGTACGATATTTTCCACATATCCACCATGCGTAGCAATATAATGAAATTACCCGAAACCTTTGACAACGTGTCTGGCGGAATGGCTTCACATGCAGATGAGATGTACTGCTTCAGCTGTTCAATTGTTTTTGGATTCTGGCGGTACACCTGGTCTTTCACGTGTCCCCACAGAAAGAAGTCACAGGGGTTCATGTCTGGCGAATAGGGAGGCCAATCCACGCCGCCTCCTGTATGTTTCAGATAGCCCAAAGCAATCACACGATCATCGAAATATTCATTCAGGAAATTAAAGACGTCGGCCGTGCGATGTGGCCGGGCACCGTCTTGCATAAACCACGAGGTGTTCGCAGTGTCGTCTAAGGCAGTTTGTACCGCCACAAATTCACGAAGAATGTCCAGATAGCGAGATGCAGTAATCGTTTCGGATCTGAAAAATGGGTCAATGATTCCTTTGGAAGAAGTGGAGGCCCAGACCAGTACTTTTTGAGGATGCAGGGATGATGGGACTGCAACATGGGGCTTTTCGGTTCCCCATATGCGCCAGTTCTGTTTATTGACGAAGCCGTCCAGGTAAAAATAAGCTTCGTCAGTAAACCAAATGCTGCCCACATGCATATCGCCGTCATCAATCCTGTGCACTAAATCGTTAGCGAATGTCTCTCGTGCAGCAATGGTAGCGGCGCTGAGGGGTTGCCGCGTTTGAATTTTGTATGGATAGAGGTGTAAACTCTGGCGCATGAGACGATACATGGACGTTGGCGTCATTTGGACCGCAGCTGCAACACGGCGAACGGAAACCCGAGGCCGCTGTTGGATCACCTGCTGCACTAGCTGCGCGTTGCCCTCTGTGGTTGCCGTACTCGGTCGCCCTACCTTTCCAGCACGTACATCCGTCACGCTCCCAAAAAAATGGTTCAAATGGCTCTGAGCACTATGGGACTCAACTGCTGTGGTCATAAGTCCCCTAGAACTTAGAACTACTTAAACCTAAGTAACCTAAGGACATCACAAACATCCATGCCCGAGGCAGGATTCGAACCTGCGACCGTAGCGGTCGCGCGGTTCCAGACTGTAGCGCCTTTAACCGCTCGGCCACTCCGGCCGGCCTCACGCTCCCAGTCCGTTGAAATTTTTCAAACAGATCCTTTATTGTATCGCTTTTCGATCCTTTAGTTACATTAAACCTCCGTTGAAAACTTTGTCTTGTTGCAACAACACTGTGTTCTAGGCGGTGGAATTCCAACACCAGAAAAATCCTCTGTTCTAAGGAATAAACCATGTTGTCCACAGCACACTTGCACGTTGTGAACAGCACACGCTTACAGCAGAAAGACGACGTACAGAATGGCGCACCCACAGACTGCGTTGCCTTCTATATCTTTCACATCGCTTGCAGCGCCATCTGTTGTTGAAAATTGTAACTACTGTAATTTCGAAAGTTTGTCCGCCTGAAAATGTACTGTTGTCCCAAGCATATTGCAACAAACGGTGTATTTCTATCGCTGCTCGTTTAGTTTTTATTGCCGTTTCAAATATACCGGTCATTTTTGAAACACCCTGTATGACAGCACGTTGCTTCTGACGAACGTCAAATGTAGCAGCCACCTTGAAGACATGCTGTGACGGCGCCACTCGCGGGAACAGGTTGAAAACAAGCAGGAAGGATGTATGTACACACTGTAAAACTTCCACACATACAGAATGAAAACTATATTCTTATAAAAATAGTGTGCATTTCTTTTGGAATGACCCTCGTATAAGTGGAGTTTGTTTTTAAACTTTGTGACTGGCTGGAGGGGGAAGAAGATGGGTGCAAAATTATTTTTTCTCGTGGAGTGCTGAAGACCAAAATGCCGAACAAGGAGATTGGTTGAGTGTGTGGAAGACAGTCACACTGTATACTGGAGCCACAGTGTCGATTCCTTACCTGAGATTCACTTCCAGATTCTTTATTGTGGCCGCAGCAAAGAACGGCAGACATTGCGATCAGTGAATTCTTCAGACGGTACGAGTGACTAGTCCTTGTGTAGTCAGCTGGAAGCAGTCATTGTATAAGGTCAGTCTGCTTCCTTACGCTCCCTACCCTTCCCAGCTTACCCACCACCGCTTCTTAATTAATTCACTTGCCATTAACAGAATGTAACCTTTCCAGCGGCAGATTCGTTTGGTTAAACAGACGTTAATTGTTGTACTTTTGGCCACACGTGCTCAAATAAATTAAAACAGGTATTTAATTAACCCGCTGCCGGGTCGGGGCAGGGGCCGCATTGGCACGGCTAAATTGGAAAACCGACGTCTGGAACAAACGCTAATGAATTAATTTGCTTTCCGTGGTGAACGGCGCGCCGGCCGCCCTGCTCCGTCTGTAGGTGGAGTGAGGCAGGAAGGGTGGTGGGGGAGGGGGTAGAGGGTAGAGGGTAGCGCTATGGGATGGGGGCAGCTCACGACACGACCCGATGGTTCTGCCACGTGCAGATACTGTCGCCGAATAAGAAGTCGCTATTTGAAAGTGCCACCACGAGAGAGGGCTTTGCTACGTTCCTCAACTTCGGTGACCTCCCTCCCTCTCTCCCTCTCTCTCTCTCTCTCTCTCTCTCTCTCTAAATTATTTTTCTAAGATCATTGTTCAGACAAGCCACGAAGTTTTAGTGTGTAAAATGTATCCAAAGATACAAATAATTATATGTAGTATACAGGAAATGTTAAAAGTTTTTTATAAAGAAGTGCAAAATAACATAAATACTTATGAGGGTTAAAATGGTTTAAGCCGCCATATAGCATTAGTCATTACTTAAAATGTGTAGTGCATGCCATGAATGTAAATACATGAGACAGGACTTCAAAACCAACCATACGAATTCTAAATGTATACACAGCAGTATTAAAGATAACATCAGGACTGTAAGTATTAAGTACAAAATATTGGGAAGCTGCTCAAAGGTCTTTAAAAGAATATTTTCGTCATGTGGTATAAAAATAACTTGATGACAACATCTATGTTATCTTTTAGGATGAAGATAGAAACTTCGTTTTCTATTTACATACGACGTTTTAGTTTTACTGAAGATGTTCACCAACGATAGTCCAGTTCTCTCCATTACCAAGTACACTACTGGTCATCAAAATTGATACACCACGAAGATGACGTGCTATAGACGCGAAATTTAGCCGACAGGAAGAACATGCTGTGATATGCAAATGATTAGCTTTTCAGAGCATTCCCACAAGGCTGGCGCCGGTGGCGACACCAACAACGTGCTGACATGAGGGAAGTTTCCAACCGATTTCTCATACACAAACAGCAGTTGACCGGCGTTTCCTGGTAAAATGTTGTTGTGATGCCTCGTGTAACGAGGAGAAATGCGTACCATCACGTTTCCGACTTTAATAAAGGTTGGATTGTAGCCTATCGCGATTGCGATTTATTGTACCGCGACATTGCTGCTAGCGTTGGTCGAGATCCAATGACTGTTAATAGAATATGGAATCGGTGGGTTCAGGAAGGTAATACGGAACGCCGTGCTGGATCCCAATGGCCTCGTATCACTAGCACTCGAGATGACAGGCATCTTATCCGCATGGCTGTAACTGATCGCGCATACACGTCTCGACTTCTGAGTCAACAGATGGGAATGTTTGCAAGACAACAACCATCTGCACGAACAGTTCGACGACGTTTACAGCAGCATGGACTGTCATATGGGAGACCATGGCTGCGGTTACCATTAACACTGCATCACAGATGGAGCGTCTGCGATGGTGTAATCAAGGACGAACCTGGTGCCCGAATGGCAGAACATTTTTTCGGATGAATCCAGGTTCTGTTTACAGTATCATGATGGTCGCATCCGTGTTTGGCGACATAACGGTGAACGCACATTGGAAGCGTGTATTCGTCATCACCATACTGGCGTATCAACCGGCGTGATGGTATAGGGTGCCATTGTTTACGCGTCTCGGGCACCTCTTGTTCGCATTGACGGCACTTTGAACAGTGGACGTTACATTTCAGATGTGTTACGACCCGTGCCTCCACCCTTCATTCGATCCCTGCGAAACCCTACATTTCAGCAGGATAATGCACGACCATGTGTTGCAGGTACTGTACGGGCCTTTCTGGATACAGAAAATATTCGACTGTTGCCCTGGCCAGCACATTCTCCAGATCTCTTACCAATTGAAAACGTCTGGTTAATGGCGACCGAGCAACTGGCTCGTCACAATAAGCCAGTCACTACTCTTGATGAACTGTGGTATCGTGTTGAAGCTGCATGAGCAGCTGTACCTGTACACGCCATCCAAGCTCTGTTTGACTCAAAGCCCACGCATATCAAGGCCGTTATTACGGCCAGAGGTGGTTGTTCTGGGTACTGATTTATCAGGATCTGTGCACCCAAATTGCGTGAAAATATAATCACATGATAGTTCTAGTATAATTATTTTCCCAATGAATACCCGTTTATCATCTGCACTTCTTGTTGGTGTAGCAATTTTAATGGCCAGTAGTGTAAGTTTTCATCGAGATATTTTTATACCACATGACGAAAATATTCTTTTAAAGATCTTTGAACAACTCTTCAATATTACCTATAAGTAATACTTCCAGTCCTGATTTTATCTTTAGTGTTGCTCTGTATAGATCTAGAATTCGGATGTTTGCTTTTGAAGTCATCTGATATATTTACATACATGGAATGCACTACACATTTTAAGTAATGACTAATGCAATATGGTGGCTTAAACCATTTTAACCGTCATAAGTATTTATGTTATTTTGCACTTCTTTATAAAAAACTGTTAACATTTCCTGTATACTGCATATAATTATTGGTATCTTTGGATAGCATCCGTGAAGATGGTCCAAGACCGAATCGGTAGAATCTGGGTTTAAAATAAAAACAGCCAATGGTTCAAATATGCATTTTACACATTACTTAACGGCTGTAGGCAGTCATCTTCCAAGAATGTACAAACTTATAGTTGTCAGTTCTTCTTGAAGTTTCTGTAACGACCGCACGCTGCTATTTGCTATTAATGATAACTTTCCCGTAGTGTGTGCTTGCCAAAGACATAAGTGGAGTTCTCTTCAGCAGTCGTAACAGTATTTATCCAGAAACAGTTATTAAAATTCTCACAAGCTACTTCGGAATACGTGAAGATTATTGGATTAATGTTTCTTTTCGTACTGAGTGCCTTGTCAGAGATCCGACGTCATTAAGTGTGTTCGCACTAAGCTCTGTATAAACACTCTACATAAGCTTTGGACCAATTTTTTTTTCTTAGCAGAGGAAGAGAAATTTGTATTGTTTTCATTGACTTGGAGAAAGCCTTTGATGACAACAGTGGAATAAGTTAACGAACATTCTAAAAAATCTATGTAATCAAGACGACGGATTTGTAAAAATAAAAGTGCTAAAAATAAAATGATTGCGGACTTATATACAGACTTTGTGTCTTCAATTGATAAATTCAAAGGTAGAATGGTGTCAGCTGGAAAGATAGAAGGCTAATTAAGAACCTATACTTACAACAGAAAATACGAATATAGCTCGGACATGGGATGACAGAGGGAAGCACAATTGGAACGCGAGTGAGACTTCGGCATCGGCCACACTTTCAAATAAGCGCGCCGCCAGTTACTTTCGTGCCTTGCTTCTTAATCACGTGCTTTTGTAATATTCCTTGCTTCCTTATTCACTACCATCTGACCCTTCTTGCGCTCTGAAAACATCGCAGAGGCATATGATACAATTCCAGCGGCAAATGGCTCATCAGTTACTGAAGTATGAATTTTTCTTGACAGAAGAAAAACAAAACAAAACTATATAGATATAAACAACAGAAAAGTATAATGTACTAACGAAGAAAGCTGGAGCGTTTAAATGGCAAAAAATCGAAACACTACCCAAGGCAATAAAATTTAGTACACAGTAAGGCAAAATTTATCGTATGGGCAATACTACCACTGCTGATATGCGCCGTGCCGATGTGAGCGTATGGCCGGGCTACTTTTCCTCTCCCCGCCTCAAGTTTCCCACGGTGCTAGCGAGGCAAGCGCGACGCGCGGCGCGAGAAACTGTGCCGCAACCACAACGCCGCGCGACCTGGCGCAGGCGCGTGTCGCGTCCCAGTCGCGTCGCGTCGCAATTTGCTCGGTTCCATTTGAACCTGTGATGTTACAAAAACACGCGCTGCGATGCCTCGCGCCACACGCGCTATACGCGTCTCAATTTGCGCCTAGCCTAACGCTGCCGTGTTTCCTACAGCCGCCACCGCGGCACGAGGGCGCTGCCATCAACGATTACGCGGCTGCCAGTGAGATGCAAGCATCCCCTCTCCGGAGCATCAGAGGCGGTTGTACTTAAGTTCGAACATTCGTGTACTGAGCCCATTTTGTGTGTTTGCCAGTAGAATAACATTCACAGACTTTCATAGTGTCCAGGTCTCGACATCTTCAGGACAAACATTGTATTCAAGAGTGATAGATTAGTAAATATTTTGCGTTTTTATGTATTTCCACACTCAGACATACTTTTAGCAGCTGCCGCTGCAAACACAGCAACAAATTTATTTATTATTTTTACTATTTGATACTAGATGTAGAATAAATTAATATCTGAATTCTTGTTCATGAACAGCATCTATTCCTCGCTCCTGTATCCACTAAAGAACCACACAGCGTGTGAAGGAAGTCACAACAGAAAAAAGACTGCTTTCTCTCGCCAATACTTGAACGTATACTTGGAACATATTACTTGCAAACTTTTGGATCGAAAAAGAGTAGTGCAGATTGGTGGTTGGAGGACAGAATGTATTCGATTTACGGATGATATGATGTTATTGGCAGAAAGCGAAACAAAACTAGGACTGATACTATAAAAGAATCAAATAAGAACCTCTGAGGAATTTCTGAATGAGGATTAATAAGAAAAAGACAAAATGTATGGTGCCAAACGGGAAAATACCGAAATGGTTCCTCTGAAAGAGCACGGCAGATTTTCTTCCCCCTTCTCCCATAATCTGATGGAACCGATGACCTCGCTGTTCGGTCCCTCCCCCAAATCACCCAACCAACCAACCACCAAATCTGGTCCTTCAGGACTGTTCCATTTCCAGAGTCCTCAATCATCTCATCTGCAAAAAAATACCACTGCTCCACGTCACTATCCTTCAAAGGTTGGCACAACTGAATGCTGTAAAAGAAAAGGTTAAGTTCTGTTTCATGATCCTGGGGAGGGACAGTAGTGACATCATGAGTTGATGTGGTGAATGTCTTTTTTATTTAAGGGTCTCCTCCCTGAATAAGGTTCGAACTCGTTCCACATTTTCCAGGGTTTCAGCTGAGGCTGATCTTCCTGAGTGACCCTTTCTTGAGTCACATAAGGAGCCAGTCTTTTCAAAATGTTTTATCAACTCGTAAGAGAAGACTGGGAAAACGTTACACAGAATCCTTATCAGAGTATGCTTACATTTCGTCATCGCAGTTGGAATTCCTTTCAGTGCTGTAATCTCACGGAGTAGTGATCATTCCGGATGGTGCTGTTCTTGGATCAAATGCGCTGTTGAATGCGCATCTGACATAGCAACACGTCCAGAATTTTTGTAAAATGTCTTTACGATAAACAAACACTGTTCCAGTGATCGTGCTTCCATTCTGAAAAATGAACTGATACCTATAGAATTTTCAGAACTATAATGCATCAGAATCACAAGAAGAATCATATATATATATATAATACGGTCAAACCACTGTAGACAAACACTTTCTAACAACTGTTTTGCGCCACCCTGTAATATCGCCGTCCTCCCCAGTTTCAAGCTCATTTCTCGAGTATGCTCTTGAAATGTGCAATAATGTACTTCTGGTTGTTGCATAACTGGTGAAAACCGAGAATTTGAGTGGAAAAGGGCATAATTTGATTAATTTATGTGATTTGCGTGAGGTATGGTGTACTGATGTGGTCTCTAATCTTCGTAAAGTCCAATGACAGTAATCTGTTGGTATTAAGAACGCATTTGATATTCCTTTTTCTAGGAGAAAATTTTGACCTAGTATCATTCCGCTGTATGGAACGAATTATAATTAGCTCTATCTTATTGTACCTTCCTGGTCGGTTTGAGTGAGGTTATTATGGTTCACCAATCACTGTATGAAAGGAAATATAATTTTTAAGTACTGGAGCTGTGACGATAATCTACCGTAGCGAGAATTTCAAGTTACACAAATTTTTGTTACTCAAAGACTATAGTGCACAGCAATCACTCACAATGCACAGAGACAAGAGAGTTTTCTTTCATCTTGTGTACTATGGTACATAGGGTACTTCAAGAGCTGCTGTAAAAGTAAAGTTGTATGGTCTGTCTTGCTGGCGGAAAACAAGAAGAAATTACAGTCACGTAATTGTAAAAGTTTCTCACCCATCACGCACAGTGGACGTCTCTTCACAGGGTGTGGGAGTTCTATCACGAAGCGTGTTAGTCGTTAGTTGCTTCTACTGTCTATAGGAGGCTGTAACGAATGGAGTGTGATGTAATGGTTATTGTTGTCTGTTAATGAGGGAAGGGATAGAGGATAAACCCTATACCAGTACTCAACCTACAACTCTCACTTAGTAGCATGGGGCAACTGGGCTTGAAGTTCCAATCCGACGTAAGGACCACCATCAATAATGCCACATGCTCTCACTCACTGAGACCTGGGGCAAGTTTTGACATTTAATTGACATTTAATCGAGAACACTGGTGCATTCTCTGATGATCAAGTTACTTGCACCGCCACCTCTCCTCTTCCTGCTGGTCGAAATATGGCGATGAAAGTTTCTTCTGCCACCAGTGTTCTAACCGGCTTACCTCCGAGTCGAACGACCCAAAACTGGCGTGCTTTAGCGACTTCCGATACTTTTTTTTAAATTTAATTTTAGGGATTCCTTCCACCCCATTAGCCCTACTTCACAGTCATCATAAAAAACCTTAATTGGTTCAATCTTATAACTTGAAAATAATGGTTTTCTCCTGGTATTTGTCCTGAAGCGTATTCTACATTGCTTGAGTAAATATAATGAAAATCAAAACCTCGTCTCGGTAGGCGATGAGCTTCTACACGAAAGTAAGTAAATAACCTATTCAGACAAACTAATAAAATAAAAATTCAATGAAAAGAAAAATAAAACTTCTCTTTCAAAATTAATGAACGTCGTCATATGGCGGAAAAATTAATTACTCTTACGTAAGAAAGAAAAAGGAAAAATTTCTTATTGAGAGAAAAAATATTAGCAGTTATTCTTGAGGAAACAACAAATAAGTATTAAGAAACCATAATTGCTAAGAACATTCATAAGGAACGCAGTTGCAGTCTTCTAGAAGAACAACAACATTCATAGGAACGCAGTTACAGCCTTCTAGAAGAACAACAAGACCTGTATGGAAACCTCAGTCTGCTTTACAGAGAGAATTTTTTTATAAATACGCAGAAACTTTTTTTATACTTCTGTTGCAACACATCTTAATAACTACTGTTATTGGTTCAAACATTAGACAGTCTCCGAAACTCGTTGTGCCTGGTGTTGAAGTATGTACACAAGAGACAGACTGAACCACGTACCACACATAACTGTTCTACTTTGCAACAAGATATAAGTGCCAATCCGATCGTAGTATCTACATCTACATACATACTCCGCAATCCACCATGCGGTGCGTGGCGGAGGGTACCTCGTACCACAACAAGCTCTTCTCTCCCTGTTCCACTCCCAAACAGAACGAGGGAAAAATGACTGCCTATATGCCTCTGTATGAGCCCTAATCTCTGGTCTTTCCGCGAAATGTAAGTTGGCGATAGTAAAATTGTACTGCAGTCAGCCTCAAATGCTGGTTCTCTAAATTTCCTCAGTAGCGATTCACGAAAAGAGATTCCTCAAGAGATTCCCACCCGAGTTCCTGAAGCATTTCGGTAACACTCGCGTGATGATCAAACCTACCAGTAACAAGTCTAGCAGCCCGCATCTGAATTGCTTCTATGTCCTCCCTCAATCCGACCTGAAAGGGATCCCAAACGCTCGAGCAGTACTCAAGAATAGGTCGTATTACTGTTTTATAAGCGGTCTCCTTTACAGATGAACCACATCTTCCCAAAATTCTACCAATGAACCTAAGACGACTATCCGCCTTCCCCACAACTGCCATTACATGCTTGTCCCACTTCATATCGCTCTACAATGTTACGCCCAAATATTTAATCGACGTGACTGTGTCAAGCGCTACACTACTAGTGGAGTATTCAAACATTACACGATTCTTTTTCCCGCATTAATTTACATTTATCTATATTGAGAGTTAGCTTCCGTTCTTTACACCAATCAAAAATCCTCTCCAAGTCATCTTGTATCCTCCTACAGTCACTCAACGACGACACCTTCCCGTACATCACAGCATCATCAGCATCCACCCTATCCAAAAGATCATTTATGTAGACAGAAAAAAACAGCGGAGCTACCACACTTCCCTGGAGCACTCCAGATGATTCCCTCACCTCCGATGAACACTCTCCATCGAGGACAACGTACTGGGTTCTATTACTTAAGAAGTCTTCGAGCCACTCACGTATTTGGGAACCAATCCCATATGCTCGTACCTTAGTAAGGAGTCTGCAGTGGGGCACCGAGTCAAACGCTTTCCGGAAGTCAAGGAATATGGCATCCGTCTGATACCCCTCATCCATGGTTCGCAAGATATCATGTGAAAAAAGGGCGAGTTGCGTTTCGCAGGAGCGATGCTTTCTAAAGCCGTGCTGATGAATGGACAGCAACTTCGCTGTCTCAAAGAAATTCATTATATTCGAACTGAGAATATGTTCGAGAATCCTGCAACAAACCGATGTTAAGGATATTGGTCTGTAATTTTGAGGATCCGTCCTTCTACCCTTCATATATACAGGCGTCACTTGCGCTTTTTCCCAGCCGCTCGGGACTTTACGTTGGGCAAGAGATTCGCGATAGATGCAAGCTGAGTAAGGAGCCAATGCAGCAGAGTACTCTCTGTAAAACCGAATTGGAATCCCATCAGGAACTGGTGATTTATTTATTTTGAACCCATTCAGCTGCTTCACAACCCCAGGGATGTCCATCACTATGTCCTCCATACGGGAATCTGTACAAGACTGAAACGGCGGTATGTTTGTACGATCCTCCTGCGTGAAAGATTTCTCAAATGCTTCGTAGGGTTATCGATAAAGATTCCGTACAGGTGATATGGACCTATCTTTTTGTTTCTATGAGCGCACACAAAGCAGTGTTGTAAAGTGTCTTTTGGATCACGATTAATACATGTCCACTGTCATTCCGATTCGAAATAGTTTCTCTTGAGTCACCACTTTGCCATTGACTACGTCGTACCACTGCAATGTTACGTTCATAGGGAAAACCTTTGAACTGTACTAAGCCACACAAACCCTGTGTTCATTGTGCTGGATGTATCGGAGCCAGTCGTAGAATCTGCGGTACAAGGTCGCGGTATCCGTAGAAATATAACTGGCATTGATGTGGAACTGTCTGACATATGGGAAGGGAGACATACCCGCCAGTCTACAATGGGGCATAAAAATTTTTGTCACTGAATTTGTTTTCGCTTTAAGGGGTGCTGTATGTGACCTTTAGAAACATGATGCGAAAATGAATCCACGAATTTTGTAGATCAGCTCTTTCGGCTGTTGCGGTGACTTGGTAGGATAATTTAAAGATATTTTCTGATCGTATGGTCCAAGCATCGACTGATAAGAAATGTTTTGTGTTATGAGTGATAGAGGACAGACGAGCACGCTCTATTGTACCTTGGGTACAACACCGATATTTATTGCCGTGTTTCTAATCTCTCCCTTTCCCGTTGTTGGTATTCCTGCATGCAGACCACATAAAGCGCATTCCAGTTTGCCATTTCGTTTGATACCTGAGGATCTGCGAGAGTAGTTGTTTGAATTCTGCTACGCTCGGAAGCCACTCCGAATGAAGCGGTGGGCATCCGCTACAGAGACGGTTAATCGATGGTGCAAAAGCATACTCGTAGCTGAAAGCAGAGTACTGACTTGGCTTCTTTCTTTGGCGACGAGGATTGTCGCGGGTTTTCAGTATCCCAAGCCCTGTTACCGCTTTTCTCTTAGTTGTGATGGACAGAATTGCTGGGTAACAGCACGAGCTGCTGCATCAGTATCACAGTAAAAAATACTCGCTACAATACCAACCACTGGCTGCTGTTACAAGCTCTAGACTTCACAGTAGGGACTAAAGTATTACCTTTGCAACCAAATTTATTTGTCTGGATTTCCACGGTGGCATGTTACAACAGAAGCTCTTCTGATAGTGTTTGTCTTTCCTCTTAATGTGCTGCAAACACTTCATTTCACATCTGACGTAACATGCAACGTATTACGTTATCCACATAGAATAAACAGCGTAACACAGCATACAGCTAAGTTATTGAATATACACTGGATTTCATTCGAAATAACAGTATTAACGTAATTGATATACAAACATGTCCATTTCTTAGGAAACGGGAAAAATATTAAACGTGTGGAATTTTAGAAGAGCTTCCATCAAATATGTAACTAGTTTTTCATTCATTTAATAGGAAAACTTTCGAAATGTGGCCGACTGAAATAATGAAAATTCCCAGGGACAAAGCCCAGACGTAATTACTTGCTTCACCTGTTACGCACCAAATAATTCTGTACACGTGGGAGGAAAGCAATTACTGTCAGCATACATTTGATTCAGTAGGGACTGTCAATGGTGGTCAGTGACAATGAGTGCGTTCATTTTATTAAAAACTCACGGAATGCCTTTTGGAGCAGCGTTAGTCTCTGCATCAAAAAGCACAACACGCACAGTGAGAGCCGAAGTACAGTCTGACCCAAAAGTCAGTTAACATTTGAAAATGCTCCATGCACAGAATGATATAGCAGAGAGGAAAAAATTGATACACATGCCTAAAACGACATGGAGTTTTACTGAAACCAAAAACGAGTGCAAAAACTGGCGAACAGTTGGCACTGGACACCAACAAGCCAGTAACGCCACGTGACAACTGTATATACACTGAGTTGACGAAAGTCATAGGGTATCTCCTAATACGTGTCAGACATTCTTCTGTCCGGCGTAGTGCAGCAACTCGACGTGTCAGGGAATCAACATAATGCTGGAAGTCACCTGCATCTATAGCTGTCCATAATTGCGAAAGTGTTGCCGGTGCAGCGTGTTGTACACGACCTGGCCTCTTGATTATGTACCATAAATGTTCAGTGGGATTCATGTCGGACAATTAAGATGGCCATATCATTCGCTCGAGCTCTGCAGAATGTTCTTCAAATCAATTGCGAACAGTTGTGGCCCAGTGTCACAGCACATTTTCATTCGTAAAAATTCCGTCGTTGTTTGGGAATATGAAGCCCGTAAATGGCTGCAAACGGTGTACTCCAGTCAACGATAGGTTCAGATGCACCAAAGGCCGGCCGGAGTGGCCGAGCGGTTAAAGGCGCTACAGTCTGGCACCGCACGACCGCTACGGTCGCAGGTTCGAATCCTGCCTCGGGCATGGATGTGTGTGATGTCCTTAGGTTAGTTAGGTTTAACTAGTTCTAAGTTCTAGGGGACTTATGACCACAGCAGCTGAGTCCCATAGTGCTCAGAGCCATTTTTTTCAGATGCACCAAAAGACCCAGTACATTCCGCGTAAACAAGGCACACAAAATTATGGAGCCACAACCAGCTTGCACAGTACTTTGTGAACAAATTAGATAGCCGGCCGGAGTGGTCGAGCGGTTCTAGGCGCTACAGTCTGGAACCGCCCGACCGCTACGGTCGCAGATTTGAATCTTGCCTTGGGCATGAATGTGTGTGATGTCCTTAGGTTGGTTAGGTTTAAGTAGTTCTAAGTTCTAGGGGACTGATGACGTCAGAAGTTAAGTCCCATAGTGCTCAGAGCCATTTGAACCATTTTTTTATACCTTGTGTACCCGACATTTCCTCCATCTGTGTATGTGTGTATTGCTGTCAAGTGACTTTTGTCACCTCATTGTCAAATGCGCTACCGAAAGTCATAAAACTATCGTGGAGACGAAAAAGTCGCAGTGTGGTGTGGATTTGCCACGTCAGTTGTGGTCCGACTCTTTTTCTTCGCCGGCCGGTATGGCCGTGCGGTTATAGGCGCGTCAGTCTGGAACCGCGTGACCGCTACGGTCGCAGGTTCGAGTCCTGCCTCGGGCATGGCTGTGTGTGATGTCCTTACGATAGTTAGGTTTAAGTAGTTCTAAGTTCTAGGGGACTGATGACCACAGATGTTAAGTCCCATAGTGCTCAGAGCCATTTGAACCATTTCTTTTTCTTCGAGGAAATGCAGGGCGTTGCTCTTCGAAGTGTCAGAGTGATGGGTGCGAGTTACGCCGATTCGTTACAGAATTGCATCATCCCCAGGTATGGCTGGAAGGCACGACTTTTATGGAGGATGCTAGACGTGTGGAAAGATCTCTTGAAGACATCGTTAGGTGAGGAACGCGTGTTGCATCCCCACTTCATTATGCTTGGCCTTCCAGGTTCCCAGACATCAATCCGTGTAATTCTTGATTGTGGGGTTACCTAAAGTCGCAAGTCTAAAGCGATCGTCAGACCTCTTTAGGGATGACAAAAGAAAACTTCCGACGGCAATTTCTCAACGTACATGGATGCTGTACAGTGCTGTTCACAACATAGTCCCTCGACTACAGGTATTGTTGGTGAATGACGGTCGGCATGTTGAGCATTTGTTATCAACAACATCTTCTTTGCAAAACTCGGTTGTTACGCTAGTTACAGCTTTTGCACCATATGAAGCGCCAAGTGTTGGTCATTTTATCCACTTTTTTGGTTGCAATTAAAACTGCCATGACATTTCAAGCCTGTATGTCAATTTCTACCTCCCTATCAATATTATTCCGTGAATTACTGAATTTTCAAATGTTAACGGAGTTTTAGGTTACCCTGTACACTGATCGTTTTGATGGCGTTCCAGATGATGCTCGGGGGAGAACATCTCTACCATTTCAAAAGCTGGCATGAAAATAATGTAAACGTGTACCATTTCACGTACAGCTCATTAACAGTGCGATGCATTTTCGGTTCGAATGAAACTACGGGGAGGACTAACTTAGATAGAACGGGATATATTTGTAGGGGTTCACTGATTTCAGCATTCCATCGATGTGATTCAACAGGAGTCAATCGTGCTTGTGCTAGAGATCTCCACCTAAACTGGATATCAAATGGCAGATATCTGAGCGTGCCGCCTACCCCCTCTCCCCTCCCACCCTCCGCCAAAGATACCCTTGCTACATTTCTTGCGGAAATTCCACATCGAGGCCGCGAAATGTCACAAGAACGTAAAAGAAAAGGACTTTGCAATTCTGTGCCCCCGTGAGGAAATTACATCGGGTGTTCCACTTATATCGAGAATAATAAAAGAACTGTCTCATCATTAGCGTAAAAGACAGAGAGAGGACCACTCCGTTTTGGTTGGAATCATCATCCGTTCTTTGGCACTGTCTCATCGTTAGCGTAAAAGACAGAGAGAGGACCACTCCGTTTTGGTTGGAATCATCATCCGTTCTTTGGCAACGAAAGGTCGGCTAAATGTAAGAAAAAAGACTCTAAAGCACTTCGGTAGCGTCATGTGAGACACAGGGTATTGTGACTGGTATCCATAAAATATCTGTCAAAAGTACCTCGGCATATGCATGTATGCAATATACGACAAAATATCGCCAAGAATTAGGCATAACAAACTAAACAAAATTAGATAAAGCATCAAATTGTACTGCTACAGGCAGGAGAACTTCTTTGTAAGAATTAACCTACATTAATTGTCCACAGCCACGGTCTCACCATGCCAGTTTTAGACAAAATAGCATTATTATAAAAGGTGCAAACATTCAAAAGCTCGGTAATAAGTACACTGAGTTACTCGGCGCAGTCACTTCCAGCGCATGTTCCCATAGCAAGTAGCATCCACCGAGCGCTGTACTGGTTTATCATGAGGGGAAATTTTGTGGAATGTCTTCTTACTACACGTTACCACTGTAACAACGATGGGTGGTCTAGATCGCACAAACCTAGAATAGAATTGAAAATTTCTCTTGATCAGTTATACGACAGACTGGAATCATAGTATTGTATATACATTCATCAAAGATGGGAGCCATGAAGCATGGAGACACAATAGCGATACCAAGAGCTTTAATACATATTATCATATTTTCTCGAGTTCAGCTACGTATCAAGAACTACAATCCCCCGTGTATTTACAGAAACAAACAGATCTATGACTTTTTAACGAAGAACTGCGAACAAAATCACCTAGCGGAAGCCGGCCGGAGTGGCCGTGCGGTTCTGGGCGCTACAGTCTGGAACCGAGCGACCGCTACTGTCGCAGGTTCGAATCCTGCCTCGGGCATGGATGTGTGTGATGTTCTTAGGTTAGTTAGGCTTAATTTGTTCTAAGTTCTAGGCGACTGATGACCTTAGAAGTTAAGTCGCATAGTGCTCAGAGCCATTTGAACCATTTGAACCTAGCGGAAATGTAACCTCAGAAGAAGTGGATCATCATCTCCAGAAATCTACACAGCAACGTTCTACCATCTAATGTTAAAATGATGTGATGTAATCGATAACGAATAGACAGAAACTAACGAAGAACTATACAACATCCACTTCAGCACAATTTTCATGCGAGGCACAAGTGATCTCATCGAAACTGCGAAACTGCATCTTAAACCTGGTCTTAGATCTGAAGGGGACATGTGGTCGTAATGGAGATGTTAAAGCCATAAAATCTGTCATACACATGGTCAAAAAAAAAAAAAAGATGCTGCAACAATGGTCGCCTAAAACTGAAATGTATCATAGTGCCGAACTTTCATTGATATTATGGAAGAACTCGCACAAGACAGAATCACTGGGCTACATTCTAATTCTAACTTAACGTAATGATATTACCATATACAATAATTTGGAAAGTTAATAGTAAATATTTGTCCTGTGTAAAAACTGAGGTCGGGCAGAATATTAGACTTCCCCTGCAAATAGATGGGCTTCCTGAACATCTCGGCGTTCCTGGTTTCATCTAGCGCTTCTCCAAACCCTAACACGGCTAGTGTCGCGAACCGATCCTGATCTCGTCAGCAAACACGACATTGCTGTATTATGCAACAGTGCAAAGTTAATACGCAATAGCCCGCGTTCTCACACTGCGTCGGTCCCGTTAGTTCATTGTTCTTCTGGAATAAAGACCATGCTGGTGCAATCTTGTACAAACTGTTGGCCTGACATGCGAATCAGTGTTGCCAAGGAGAAGTCATTTCCAATTTTTTTGGCATTTAATGTTGGGCACGTGCGAGCCGACAGTTGGAGGAAACAATCTTGCAGTGATATTGTCATACGACAGCGTCCACTGCGAGGTCTGTAGTTCACATTTAGCGTCTCTCTGTACTTTATCCGCACTTTACACACACAAATTTGAGTGAAATCGAACTGATCGGCAACATCTTGCCATGCATGAGCAGCAGGATGTAAAGCCACCGTCCTGACTCTATCAAAGTGTTATGTGCGTCTACGTGACATTTTACAGCAGTGCTGAACACAAACTGAATGAAGCTGTTGTTGATACTGGACTGCTCGCGGCGTGTCACTGCGGCAGCGCTATGTTTACATGACTGGGAAACGAGCACAAAGCATGCTAGTAGTAAACACCGTCCAGTACACGGGCTGTAACTGGATAATGCATAAAGTGCCTAGGTCAATGAGACCTCTAGTATCGTAGACTACGTTTTGCGATAGTACTAGGGCTATTCGGAAAGTAAGTTCCGATTGATCGCTAAATGGAAACCACTTTGAAAATCATAAATGTTTCATCTGCAACAGTTAGCTACAGCTTCCAGCCACTGCCCTACATAGTCACCACTCCGACTTAGGCATTCGTCGTAGCGTTGTACCAACTTTCCAATAGCCTCGTAATAGAAGGCAGCCGCCTGTGCTTCCCGCCAATTCTCTACGCTCATCTGTACTTCGTTGACTGTATGAAAATGTCATCATAGCCAGTAGTTAGTGTGAGTAGAGATGAAACGCAGAGAGAGCCAATTACAGGCTGTGGTGCGGGTGATCAAACACTTCCCACCGAAAACGCTGCGGGAGCATTTTCATTGCCACTGCAAATTGCGACAGAGAATTGTCACGTAGTAGGAACCGTATGACAGTTCTGTAACGTGGGCTGCATAGCATCAGGCGAAATCTCTCACTAGGACCTCATACTTGGCGGGAGACACTATTTTCTACGCATCTTTATGTGCTCACCATGCGCTCAGAACTGAAGAAAGCGAACTGATGTATGCGACAGGCTTATTAGAGACACTGTCGAACATATAGGTGCAAAGCTTTATTAGATTTTCGCAGTTGTTTCCATTTCTTGACCGATCGGAAGTTACTACCAAACTTTCGTTGAGCAGTGTATTCTATTGGGATTCAAACTCTCTAGATCATTCCAAAGTGTTGTTACTTCATAAACTCGACTATTTTGCATACTTTTGTGTCTTCTGTGAACGATCAAATTACGATTCACTGTAAATAATTATCACTCAGCTCCGGAGCTGTATTTCCATCGACACTCCCCCTTCAATTTGCTTTTCTACAGCGTGACTGAGATCAATTTAGAAGCGTCCTGTCCCTTGGTGTGCCGAAATAATCGAATCGTTAGATTTCCATTCACGAAGTTGCTGAAGCGTGTAGATCCTTTTAAAAGAGTCCTTAACGTCCATTTTCAACAGCGATAACCGTGCGCTGTCATCACACCGCGCTCGAGAGTTCGGAATGGCAGCCGGCAAATTGGCGGTTTGTTCGGTCCCAACGGCACCTCCGCAGGGAGCCAGCGGGTCGTCCGACGCCATCAGTCGCGCCGGGTAGGAGGAGGGGGAGTGGCTTGCAGCACTCCTACCCCACCCCCCCACCTCCTCTCGCCCTCTGCCCGCCCCCTCTGGCACTGTCATCGGCGGCTCTAATTAGCCGAGAAGGGCGCGCGGGAGTCGGCGGCGGCGTTTCTTCCGTGTGGTCGAGCGCCTAATGACCTCGTTATGCTGTCGGACAAGCTCGTTGCAAACGCCTCTCCACGCTGGCAAAGGGACCGCTCCCTACGCCCTGCCGCACCGCGGGATAAGCCCAGGGCTGCTGCAGAGGGCGCGCTCTGTCCAATCAACGGCGTGCCGCTGGGCCCCGGTAGGACCAGTTCACTCGCCCGGTAGTGTCTCTAGTTGGCAGTGTCGAAATGAATGTTCTCCACCAGTGATAGTCCCTATTCCACTTCTGAGAACGTATTTTATTTGCATGTTTCTCCTGCGAATAAGGCCAGAGAATTTTTTCCGCTGTTATATACGAGGCCTGTTCAGAAAGTAAGCTCCGATTGATTGCCAAATTGAAACCACAGTGAACATCAGAAATGTTTTACTTGTAACAATTAGCTACACCTTTCAGCTACTTCTCTACGTAGCCGCCGTTCTGACTTAGACTTTTGTCATAGCGTTGTACCAACTTTTCAATAGCCTCATCATAGAAGACAGCCGCCAGTGCTTTCCGCCAATTCTCCACGTTGGTCTACACCTCGTTGTCTGTGTCAAAATGTTGTCTTCAAAGACAGCGGTTCATGTGACCAGAGATGAAACTCAGGGGGAGACAATTGCGGACTGTATTGTGGGTAATCTCACATTTCCATTTGAAAACGATGCAGGAGCATCTTCATTGCCCCTGCAGAATGCGGCTGAGAATTGTCTTGAAGAAGAAACAGCACGACAGTTATGTCGACTTTTCTCACCAGGCCCTCGTACTTGGCGGCAGACACTATTTTCTAGACATCTTTACGCACTCACTGCGAGCTCAGAAATGAGAAGAGCGACGTGATGCTAACTGGGGTTATACTAGAGACACTACCCAACACATCTGTGCAAAGCTTTATCGGATTTTCATAGTCGTTTCCATTTCGCGACCGATCGGAGCTTACTTTCTGAACGCCCCTCGTACAAACAACTGGAACTGGTTTACTATATTCGGTCCACTATAAGGAAGGCATTCAATAAGTAATGCAACACATTTTTTTCCCTGAAAGCTGGTTGGTTTTATTCAGGGTTCCAATACACCATATTATTACCCCCTCTTTTAGCTACAAAACTCTACTTTCAACATAATCTCCGTTTAACGCGTCAACCTTTCACCACGCTACTGGGAGGGGCTGTGTACACGGATGGTACCACTCTAGAGGTCGACGTAAATGAGTCAGCGTCTTGCTGAATCAATAACCTCCCCACCACGCACGTACTGCCACCCACGGAAACCGTCCTTCATTGGGCCAAATACATGAAAGTCGGAGGTTTGAGATCCAGGCTGTAGGGTGGATGAGGAAGAACGAAGTTCTCTCAGCTCCTCTCCGACGCGCGGACTTGTGTGAAGCCTCTCGTTGTCATGGAGAACGAGATATTACCATTTTCGTGGCGACGAAGAAGCCCAAGACGTTTCTTCAATTTCCTGAGGGTAGCACAATACACTTCAGAGTTGACTATTGCACCATGAGGGAGGATATCAAACAGAAAAACCACTTCAGAGTCCCAAAAGAGAGGTGGCATGGCGCCACTCCATGGATTGCCGTTTTGTTCCCAGTTAGAAATGTCTCATCGTGCCGGCCGGCGTGGCCGAGCGGTTCTATGCGCTACAGTCTGGAACCGCGCGACCGCTACGGTCGCAGGTTCGAATCCTACCTCGGGCATGGATGTTTGTGATGTCCTTGGCTTAGTTAGGTTTAAGTAGTTCTAAGTTCTAGGGGACTGATGACCTCAGAAGTTAAGTCGCAAAGTGCTCAGAGCCATTTGAACTATTTTTTTTTTGTCTCATCGTCTGTGACGATATTCGACAAAAAATTGTCACCATCAGCTTCGTAAAGCACAAGCAATTCGGCACAGATGGTGCTTTGTTGCCCTCTATGATCTTCTGTTACACGCCGAGGAACCCATCTCGAATGCGAGTGTCCGCACGTTCCAATATTGCAGGAGTCATAGGTGTGTGCGGCCGGCTGGAACGAGAGAGATCGGACAGCTTTGAGCGATCTTGTTGCGGTGATGACAGACGCCTCGCTCAACGACTCACCGTGTTTTTGTTCACTGTTAGGTCTCCGTAGACGTTCTGTAAGAGCCCATGAATATCGCTGATGCTCTGCATGTAGCACCGCCATTTATTTGACCTTCATGAAACTATAACAGCTGAAACGGGAATATTTCACGATGTCCCACAAAAAATTCCGCATTTTTCAATCGGGACTGGCCGGGAAAAGAATGTGTTGCATTACTCATTGACCTTCGCTAGTAACTCAACGGGATGGTTGATCTAATTTTAAATCGTGTATATTGCCTTCTAATGAAGTGATAAGCTAATCTCTTTACATTACTGTGTATTAACCTAACTGTAATAATGAAAAGTGATTAATTTCAAGTGTGATATTAGGATGTAAAAGGAATTAAATGAGATTTATTGCCGGCCGGAGTGGCCGAGCGGTTCTAAGCGCTACAGATACTGTCGCAGGTTCGAATCCTGCCTCGGGCATGGATGTTTGTGACGTCCTTAGGTTAGTTAGGTTTAAGTAGTTCTAAGTTCTAGGGGACTGATGACCTCAGAAGTTAAGTTCCATAGTGCTCAGAGCCATTTGAACCATTTTTTGAGATTTACCGTGAGACACTACCACTTCGTTTCACCTACCTCGTCTATTTCTAATTAGGAATGACATTAAATCTGCCGTGAGGTATCGGACGGAAATATTGGCAGTCCCGTGTAATAGCTGCTCGAAGTTTAATACTGTTACGTTCTATATAAATGCGTGGTGTCTGTTCTTTCGGACATGTCCAAAAGAAGACATGCATTCATATAATTGTTTTGCCTCGATGTGCATTGGATCCACCACATTCATTGGGGGAGCAGAAGCACTTTTCTTCGGGGTTATTACCGAACTCATCTCACACAGCCGAGAGGGAGCTTGGCTATAAGAAACTAAAACACTTAACTTTGCTTAGCATGTTGCTGTGAGTAATTTCACAGTCAAACGCAACACTTGTTGTGATTCTTGAGGTTCTCCCGGCGTATTTGATAGTCAAAATATTCACGGGTGTGCTGCCGGTCTATAGTGTCCAACGGGCACAATATTTCGGCGATCATACATGTCGCCATCATCAGGTGAACTGACGGACTGAGCTCCTGTGAACGTGCCGGCACGGAGATCCGTACGCTATGGCTGCTCAGAGGGAACTGGGTTCGGTCGCGGCGACGGCCGATTTAAATACCCTCCGCCCGCGGCGCGCTCCCTCCGCCGTCCGCGCCCCGCGCCACGGTCGCGCGGTGGAACAGATTGCGACGGCGTCTGAGATGACGTCGGAGTGATGGCTCTGTCCGCCGTGGTCGTCACAACTATACGTTTGCTCGATTTACTCTTGATTAATCCGATCGCTGGTTCCCAAGCCTTGCTAAGATTATAGCCACAGTCACGGTTTATGAGGTCGTCATTGGTGCGAATTTCGATGGCCTCTCTAACAACGCTGTCCCAGTATCTCGACGTCTGTACCAGAATCCTCGTGCGGTCATATTCCATGGCGTGATTTTCCGACAAACAATGTTCAGCGACCGCCGACTTGCTCGGATACATCAGACGAGTGTGCCTCTGGTGTTCACGGCATCGATCGAACTGTGTTTTGTCCTCCAAATAAAACTCGTGCACTGGTGGGGAGCGCCAAAGATGACCTCGGTTTGAGGAAGGCCGGCGTGTACCAGATTCCGTGTCAATGTGGCAAGTTGTATATTGGTCAGACGATGCGTACCGTCGAGGATCGATGCCGTGAACACTGCCTCTTTCGGAGATGCTACATAATGGCACCAACTGCACAAACTTATACACTTAGCTCCAACCAAGAGGTAAGATTCCGTATATCCTAGTGCTACCTTTATGTAGTTATCCGACAACCAAACTGACACTTCTTGATGTTCGTTTCAAATGGTTCAAATGGCTCTGAGCACTATGCGACTTAACATCTGAGGTCATCAGTCCCCTAGAACTTTAGAACTAATTAAACCTAACTAACCTAAGGACATCACACACATCCATGCCCGAGGCAGGAATCGAACCTGCGACCGTAGCGGTCACGCGGTTCCAGACTGAAGCGCCTTTAACCGCACAGCCACACCGGCCGGCGATGTTCGTTTCATCATTGTAACAACTGGCTGTTAAATCACTAGAATATTTGGCTAACATTATACGTAACGACTACGTAATGTTGCAAAAGTTTGACAACTCAAAAGTATCATTTTATATAACAGCAAATTAAAGGCTTTCTCAATATACTGAGTCCATGACTGCCCAAATTCAGACCCGTAAGGAACTCCTGACGAATGTCTCTAGTTCCTTTATGGACGTTATTCTCTCTCTAAATACATTTATACATTCCGAGAATAATTCGTAATTATTTTGTACATATGCACAACTATTTATTATTATTAAACGCTTTTGTTATAAATAAATGGAACTTGAAATATAATACTTATATTATACATACACAGAACGATATTTATAGCTAGTTGTACACAGCGAGTCACAAGCTGGGAAGTTACAATAACTGCCGCTGTGGTGAAGCCGCTGTAAGAATATCTGTGAGAGTTAGGGTTGCCATATGTAGCTGGGACCTCGTCGGGACCTCAGAGATGGGAGTGCAAGAATGAAGTAAAATTTTTTAAAAATACAGCTGCATTTTATTTAGAACACAATTACGTGGGACTTGCTGCTGCAGAAGTAGTTCGTACACCATACTTTTGGAAGAAGCAAGTTTTTTTTATGAAACTCCATGCAAGTCAACTTGTGGTTAAACTGGCACTGTGAGATTGATTCCACAGTCCCTGGTAGCAGTCTATTCCTTTCATTAGTCCACTGGGCCGACACAAGCGAAAATAATTTTTCCACAGTGGCGGTGTGTGTGGGAACACAAATCAAATACTTGCACAATTATAGCAGCTGGCATTTGCGTTCTGGATGTTCGGTTTCCTTAAGAAAGTAAATCCACCTTTCTTCCACGGAGTATTTACACTTCCATTCTTCCGAGTCACTCTTAGCTTCTGAAAAAGCTCTTCAGATACATACACTGAAGCGACAATGAAGCTGGTGTAGCCATGCGTATTCACATACAGACACGCCTATATAGGGCAACAAGTGTCTGGCGCAGTTGTTAGATCGGTTACTGGAGAACATGGCCGAGGCATCCAATTCCTTCTACATTTTTTCCTAGTTCTTTAGTTTGGCGAAACACATTCCGCTGGCCTCGTGATGAAGCCCTCCACAAAAAGCAGTTACGTAATGGAATTTGCAGTTGTCTTAAAGTGTCTAGACAAAACTTTGCAGTTGTCTCCGATGTTTCGTTATCCGGCGAATCAAACTTCAACAGCTTGTGTAGGATTCCGTCTGTTTCAGTCAAGTATTGAATAACTGAAGCAAACGTCTTTTGAGCCCAAAAGGGGGGAGGGGGGAGGGAGGAGGGGCGGGCTGGCAGCAGCGTAATATGCCACGCTACAGCCTACAGAAAAGTTAAAAACAAAATTAGGAGATACCATTAAAAGAAAAACAAGCGTAAAACGGTGACTGATTAAAACTGGAACAAGGGAAAAAATTTCGGAGACAATACAAAAACAAGGGGTCGGTGATGCTGATTAAGATACATAGTAAAAAGACGGGCACACTTACAAAAACACGGCGACAGTCTGGTTTCTATTCGCAACAGTTTAAAAACACTCCTTGCGACGTTATGGTGTCCGTTCGCAACGTTGACAGGTGACACACAACACTGAACACGCACATGAAACAGCCACATAGAGGAGACACTGCGGCTGATGAAGAGGGGGGGGGGGGGAGAGGACCTGGACCGAGGAGGAGAAAAAAGTTGGGCAAGAGAGGAAAGGAGAAAAGGGGGGGGGGAGCCGATGGAGGGATAGGACACAGGAGAAAGGGGGGGCAGGGCAGATGCAACAAGCACTGGGGAAGGCAGTGGAGAGGAAAGAAAAATGACCTGGGGGAAGAGAATGGAGTCAAGGAGTGGGTAGATGGAGAAAAAAGAGGATAGGATGGGGGGAGAGGGAGCCAGGGAAAAGGAGGGAGGGGAAGGTGAGGATCATAGTTGATAGGAGCGATAAATGGAGGGAGAGAGGGCATCATCCAGGAAAGGAAATGAAGGTTGCAGAGATGGAGGGTAGGGAGGACACATTGGTGAAGGCGCAGCAGTGGGTGGGGTTGGAGAGGAAAAAATGGTTCAAATGGCTCTGAGCACTATGGGACTTAACATCTGAGGTCATCAGTCCCCTAGAACTTAAACTACTTAAACCTAACTAACCTAAGGACAGCACACACAGCCATGCCCGAGGCAGGAATCGAACCTGCGACCGTAGCGGTCGCGCGGTTCCAGACTGAAGCGCCTAGAAACGCTCGGCCACCTCGGCCGGCGTTGGATAGGAGAGGAACAACCAGGGGATGAGGGGGATCAGGTTGGCGGGTGGCGTAGAGGGCGTGGACATGTTCGAGGAAAAAAGCAGATGGGGGAAAGGAATCAGCTCATAGAGGAACCTCATGGGAGATGAGAGGCATATACGGAAGGTGAGGCGCGGTGCATGGCGCTCGAGGATCTGGAGGGACTCATAGAATTTGGGGGGAAGGGGGAAGGGCAGATATCCAACCAGAAATGGCATAACAGAGGATGGGATGGATTAAGGTTTTGTAAATGTGGAGGATGGTAGAGGGGTTCAACCCCCATGTTCGGCCAGAGAGGAGTTTAGGGAGATGGCTGTGGATTGGGTAGAGCGGAGATGAGGGATGCAGGTGAGGTGACTATCAATGGTGAGTCCAAGGTAGGTGAGGGTGGGGGAGAGGCGGACAGAACGAGCGCAGGTGGTAAGGGAAAATCAAGGAGTTAGAAGGAACGAGTTGTATGACCTACAATGATTGCCTGGTCTTGGAAGGATTGATTTTGAGGAGCCACTGAGTACACAATGTGTCAAAAAGGTCAAGGTGATTCTGAAGAAGGCGTTGGGACCGTTGAAGTGTAGGAGCGAGGGCAAAGATGGTGGTGTCATCGGCATGCTGCAGGAGGTGGACCAGAGGGGGGGGTTGGGCCATATCTGCCGTGTATAGGAGAGGGGAGAGGACAGAGCCCTGGGGAACACCCGTGGAGGGGTAGAAGGTGCGCGAATCGGCGTTATGGATGGTAACGTAGAATGGGCATTGGTATAGGAAGGAGAATCAGACGCTACGGTCGCAGGTTCGAATCCTGCCTCGTGCATGGATGTATGTAATGTCCTTAGGTTAGTTAGGTTTAAGTAGTTCTAAGTTCTAGGGGACTGATGACGTCAGAAGTTAAGTCTCATAGTGCTCAGAGGCATTTGAACCAAGGTATGTTTTAAGACGGTCCTTCAGAGCTGTCTTAATACCTGACAATCAGTTTAACCTCGAAAATAATAACAGTCAACTGTCACCAGGGCTTTAGTCAATTGTAAGAAGGGACGGGTTGGGGTCCAGTCGCACCTTGGTTGCCGACTGAAATTAAGAAGTTGGTTGCTTTGAAGTAAGCCTTATCACTGTCATACTGTTTGCTAACCAGTTTAACTTTTAAACACAGGTGCGCATCTTAACCTTTCGACATACAGCTTTCGAATTAAAAGTTAAGCCATTTGTTTTGAGTAATTGAATCACTCCTGTCATCAGTGTAGCTTATACGGTTTTCAAGTGTTGTCGAAGGGCATTTAATAAGGCAGACTGTGTCCAGCGCGGTAGTGAAGACCACTGTTTTAATCGATCAGGTCCGGTCGTCTTTTAATCATTGTCATATCGTTTGCTGTTTTGCAATACAGCACTTCAGAATTCTTTTGTAAAGAATAAAAGCTTATTCAACTTAAGGTTTAAGGTCAAAAGAATTTTGCAAATTTGTTCATTTTGTTAAAGAAAATTTTATGGTTAAAAGCTTCGATTATCTGTAAAACACAATTTATATATTGTTAAATAAACATGATGAGTGAAAAGAAAGTTATATTGGTAGGTCCTCCCTTCAATGTTTTCTTTAATTCCAGTAAGTACCGTGTATCAATACATGCATTGTACAGCGCCAGATTTGCACCTGGTGGCCAAAATTGGAACTAATTTTTTCCAGCGCAAATCGGTTTCGTATTAACACATTAGCATATCTACCACGTTTCGCTGCCATACATTAATTACATCCCACACTGGACCTCTGTGAGTATTTGTACTTTAATTATAATCACCTGGTACATCTATTATAGGTAATGAGACGACACATGTACTGCTGCAGCTGTGTTCGGAGGCTTCAATGCGTGGGACTGCATTTACAGATTGTGCACTATTCGAAACATGGGGCATTGACGTATTGGACAGTTATATTTGTCTGTGCGATATCCTACTCAGTAGCACACAGGGAAAAGTTGCTGTTCACTGAGTGACAAGACACAGTTCAAAGCTTATTAACATCAAAGCACAGTCCTCGTGATGTTCAAATCTGATATTGTGTACACACGTTGTTTCATCAGCAATCCACCGATATATGTCCCTTGCACACACAGAACTCAGTTATTCATCCAGAAACGAAAGCACAGCGCACGGTTCAGTTTGTTTAATAGCAAGCAATGTTTATCTGCAATCCGCACTGACACGGTGCACATATTGATTGACTGATCCGTGTCTCCACGTCAATCCACAAGTCGTGCTGTCGCGTCAACAGAGGCCTGCAGCCCCCGACTTTACCACGCGACTTTACAGTTTCGAGAATCGAAACAGGCTCTCTAATACCAAAGATATTTAACAACGCTGTGAAACATTCATGTTGAGATACATATACGGGGGCCATTGCACAAGTTATGGCAAGTGTGCGAAAGTGTGGCGTCACCGTATTCGCAGTAAGCACATTCGATGGCCTGCGGCAAACATTACCGAAATCAGATTGCGATCACATGCTAGGATGGCTCGGTACCAGCGGCTGAAACTTTCAGTGAGAGATTGGCTGTGCTACAAGATAGATCCTCCATCATCCACCCTACTCGCTAGACCTCTGTCCATGCGACTTCGACCTCATTGCACACCTGAGCAAACAATTGTGTGGGAGGCGCTTTGCAAACAGGGCGAATGTCCGCACGGCATTTTGGCGACAGGTGGCCAACACTGATGGCAATATCATTGGCATTCAAGCCTTCCCCATTTTTCGCAACGCTTTGTTTTTGTACTGGGCGGCTATTTTGAAGCACAGTAGTTGATTATAATTCATTTCTGTTCCGTTTGTACTCATGCACAATAAATTTAGGAAGAGTTCCAGTGCATGTGTTTCATTCCAACCTTTCCCGTGACCTCCTGTACTGAAACCCTATTTTATGTTGGCATTCAGGTACACACTACCCTGCCAGGTCAATGCACATCGTGGAATTCTCACGTTGTCGCATTATCGGAAGATATACCACACATTTGTAATACATGGTCGTGCTGACATTTCTTACTAAATTCAATGAATAAAACAAAATAATAAAACTGCTTACATAGGCTGTGTACAGCTATACCTTTCCACAGCCACAAGATAGTATTGGTTTATGTCATTCAGTTATATGTTTCATTTAACATTTGTGGTAGTTGTGAAGCTGTCTGATAGAAAGACGTTCTGCATATTCCTTGTGACTGTTATAGTATTATCTCATATGCAGTGGGCACATTTAATGAATTTGCAGGCTATGGTGCGTGCGTGCTATAAGAGTTTTTCACTCTCCGACGCCACGCCGAGGAGTAGTTAACTGTACGCTGAGGTTACAAAAGTCATGGTACAGCGATATGCACAAAAAAAAGACGCCAGCAGTATCACCTACACAAGGTATAAAAGGACAGTGCATTGGTGGAGCTGTCATTTGTACCCAGGTAACTCACGTGAAAAGGTTTCCGACATGATTATCGCTGCACGAAGAAATTAACAAACTTTGAACGCGGAATGGTAATTAGAGCTAGACACATGGGACATTACATTTCGCAAATCATTAGAGAATTAAATATTCCGAGGTCCACAGTGTCAAGAGTGTAGTGAGAATAGCAACTTTCAGGCATTACCTCTCACTACGGACAAAGCAGTGCCTCCGCTTAACGAGGGAGAGCAGCGGCGTTTGCGTAGAGCTGTCAGTGCTAACAGACCAGAAATACTGCGTGATATAATCGCAGAAATAAATGCTGGACGTACTGCGAACGTATTCATTACGACAGTGCTGCCAAATTCGGCGTTAACGGCTATGGCAGCAGACGGCCGACGCGAGTGCTTTTGCTTACAGCAAGACATCGCCTGCAGCGCCTCTCCCGAGCCCGTCGCCATATCGGTCGGACCCTAGACTACTGTAAAACCGTGGCCTGGTCAGATTAGTCCCGATTTCAGTTGGTAAGAGCTTATGGTAGGGTTCGAGTGTGGCAGGCACGCCACGAAGCCGTGGACCCAAGTTGTCAGCAAGGCACTGTACAAGCTGATGGTGGCTCCATAATGGGCTGTATTTACTTGGAATGGACTGGGTCTCCTGGTCCAACTGAACCGATCATTGGCTGGAGTGGTTACGTTCGGCTACTTCCAGACCATTTGTAGCCATTCATGGACTTCATGTCCCCCACACAACGATGATATTTTTAACGGATGAAAATGAGCCAAGTCACCGGCCCACAGCTGTTCACGATTGGTTTGAAAAATATTTTGGTCAGTTCGAGACAATGATAAGGCCACCTAGATCACCGAACATGAATCCCATCGAGCGTTTATGGGAAATAATTGAGAGGTCAGTAAGTACACTAAATTTTGCACCGGATGAACTTGAGGAATTATTGACGACTATAGAGGCAACAGGGCTCAATATTTCTGCAGGGGACTTCCAACGACTTGGTGAGTCCTCTCCACACCGCATGACACTGGTCACATCTATGTATTATTCTACATCTACATGGATACTCTGCAGATCACATTTAAGTGCCTGACAGAACGTTAATAGGACCACCTTCACAATTCTCTGTTATTCCAATCTCGTGTAGCGCGCGGAAAGAAGGAACACGTATACCTTTCCGTACGAGCTCTGATTTCCCTTATTTTATCGTAGTGATCGTTTCTCCCTATGTAGGTCGGTGACAAAAAATATTTTCGCATTCGGAGGAGATAGTTGGTGGTTAGAAATGCGTGAGAAGGTTCCGTCGCAACGAATAAAGCCTTTCTTATAATGATGTCCAGCCCAAATCCTGCATCATTTCTGTGACACTCTCTCCCATATTTCGCGATAATACAATACCTGCTGCCCCTCTTTGAACTTTTTCTATGTACTCCGTCAGTCCTGTTTGGTAAGGATCACACACAGCGCACCAGAATTCTAAAAAGAGGACGGACAAGCGAAGTGTAGGCAGTCTCCTTAGTAGATCTGTTACATTTTCTAAGTGTCCTGCCAATAAAACGCAGTCTTTGGTTAGCATTCCTCACAATGTTTTCTGTGTGTTCCTTCCAATTTAAGTTGTTCGTAATTGTAATTCCTAGGTATTTAGTTTAATTTACGGCCTTTATATTTGACTGATTTATCGTGTAACTGAAGTCGTTTTAGCACTCATGTGGATGACCTCACACTTTTCGTTATTTAGGGTCAACTGCCAATTTTCGCACTATTCAGATCGTTTTTCAGTTTGTTTTGATCTTCTGATGACCTTATTAGTCGATAAACGACAGCGTCATGTGCAAAGAACCTAAGACGGCTGCTCAGATTGTCTCCCAAATCGTTTCTAGGCATTTCAGTCTGGAACCGCGTGACCGCTACGGTCGCAGGTTTGAATCCTGCCTCGGGCATGGATGTGTGTGATGTCCTTAGGTTAGTTAGGTTTAAGTAGTTCTAAGTTCTAGGGGACTGATGACCTCAGATGTTAAGTCCCATAGTGCACAGAACCATTTGAATCAAATCGTTTATATAGATAAGGAATAGCAAAGGGCCTATAACACTACCTTGGGGAACGCCAGAAATCACTTCTGTTTTATTCGATGACTTTCCGTCAATTACTATGAACTGTGACCTCTCTGACAGTGAGTCACAAGTCCAGTCACATAACTGGGACGACATTCCATAGGCTCTCAATTTCACTACAAGCCGCTTGTGTGGTACTGTGTGAAAAGCCTTCTGGAAATCCAGAAATACGGAATCGATCTGGAGTCACTTGTCAGTAGCACTCAACATTTCATCTGAATTAAAGAGCTAGTTGTGCCTCACAGGAACGGTGTTTTCTAACCCCCTGTTGACTCTGTGCCAATAGACCGTTTTCTTCGAGGTAATTCATAACGTTCGAACACAATATATGTTCTAAAATCCTGCTGCATATCGACGTTAACAATATGGGCCTGTAATTAAGTGGACTACTCCTACTACCTTTCTTGAATATTGGCGTGGCCTGTGCAACATTCCAATCTTTGGGTACGGATCTTTCGTCGTGCGAACGGTTGTATATGATCTTCACGCTAAATGATAACAGCGAAACAGTTGCAGGATAAAGATTTATTGAAATCCTTGACCACGGTTTCGGTATATCTAAAGATACATTCATCAGAAGAAAAAATAAAATCACATCCTGCAGTGGAGATACATAAAACAATCGTCAGGAGTTAAAACATCACCTCCATTTGTACAGCTGTACAAATGGATGTGATATTTTAACTACTGACGATGTCTTTTTGCACGATTGTTTTATGTAATTCCACTGCAGGATGTGCTTTTAGTGTATTTTTACTTCTGATGAAGGTATATTTAAACAAACTGAAACCGTGATCAAGGATTTCAATAAATCTTTATCCTGCAACTGTTTGGCTTTAACCATTTACTCTGAAGATTTTCATCAGTTGCTGATTCAGCCATGTTTAAAATTTTGGTTGTATATGATTGTCAAGTATGGAGCTAATGCATCAGCATAGTCTGAAAGTAACCTAATTCGAATACAGTCTGGACCAGCAGTTATTGCATTATTGCTTTATTAAATGAAATGAAGCGGCTACTAGGGTAGCGGAGTACGTGTGGAGGGCACATGGAGCTTTGTTTAGGTTAGAGAAACCCTCCCTTGGAATCAAAGAAGATCTGCCAGATAAATTGGCCACATGTCCTCAGAGAACGTTTGTCGTCGCAGATCAGGGATAGAAAAGGTTAATATGATTTTAGTAAACTGCAAGAGCATCCAAGGAAAGGTCCCAGAGTTAGTATTGATTTCTGGATTATATGGCGTAGATAGCATTAGGAACAGAAAGTTGTTGAAATCGGACGTTAATGACAACGAAATCCTAAGTTCAGATTCGAATATTTATCGTAAAGATAGTTTAGTGGCCAATGGTGGCAGCGTGTTTATTGTAGTAAAGAATTCGATTAAATCTAGCGAAGTTATCATGGGTGTAGTTAAGTATCAAAGATCGGTCAAGAATGGTAATCGGATGCTTATATAGACCGCCTGGGCCAGGGGCTCTAGTGGTAGAGCGCCTCAGACACAATTTGCAGAATATCGTTAGTAGGTTTCCTGATCATGCCGTTGTGGTAGAGGGTGATTTCAACTTGCCAGGTACAGATTGGGTGTGCCGTGCTATCAAAATTGGTGTGAGAGAAAGTTATTCATGTGACATTGTTCTGGATGTATCGTCCGAAAATTTCTTTGAGGAGATAGTTGGAGAACCAACTCATGAGGGTAACGTCTTAGACCTCCTAGAGATGAATTTATCGAGTTAGTTAACATAGAGGAAGGTATCAATAATCATAAGGCTATGATAGCATGTATGAAAACGTGTCTGAAAAAAAAAACGTGAAGAAAGGCAGGAAGATATTTTAACTTAGCAAGGGTGACAGGACACAAATTTCAGACCTACCTGAGCAGTCAGCAGTTTGATGATGAGGTCGAAGATGTGGAACACAAACAGAAAATTCAAAGGAATCGTGCAATATGCCCTAGACACATACGTTCCCAATAAGGTCTTAAGGGATGGGGAAGATCCACAATGGTGTAACTGCCGTGTTAGATAACTGCTACGTAAACAAAGATAGCTTCACCTCAGATTCAAGAGAAGTAAAAACCTAGCTGACAAACAAAAGCTGAACGAAGCGAAAATGAATGTAAGGAAAGGAATGAGAGGAGCATTCAATGACTTTGAAAGTAAAACTTTGTCAAAAAAATTAAGAGGTTTTGTTCGTATGTAAAATCAGTAAGTGGGTCAAAATCATCTACTCATTTAGTCAGTGACCACACTGGCACCGAAAGGTAAGATGACAGAAAGGAGGCCGAAAAACTGAATTCGGTCTTCCAAAATTGTATTCACCATGGAATATCGTAATTCAGTCCCCGCTTTCAATAGTCGTACGAATATCGAAATGCAGATATTGAGATAACCGATCGAGGGATAGGAAAATAAATACAATCGCTTAGTACTGGCAAAGTATCAGGACAAGATGAGATCCCTATAAGATTCGACAAAGATTATGCGAAAGAACTTGCTCCCCTTCTAGTACTAATTTATCGTAGATCGCTTGAGCAAAGGGAGGGTACCTAGCGACCGGAAGAAAGCGCATATCATTCCAGTTTTTAAGAAGGGGAGTAGGATAGATGCACACAATTATAGATCTACATTGTTCGCGTTAATCTGTTGTAGAATTATGGAATATGTTTTATGCTCGAAGATCATGGCGTTTTTGGAGAAGGAAAAATTAACATGGATCCGCAAGCAGAGATCCTGCGAAACTCAGCTCTCTCTGTTTCTCCGTGAGTTCCACAGAGCCGTAAACAATGGCGCTCCGTTGATGCCCCGTGTTTGTTGACTTGAGGAAGACATTTGACACTGTCCCGCACTACAGTTTAGAGAAAAAAAAATGAGCGAATAGAGTAGAGTATCAGAGCAGATTTGCGACTGGATTCAAGACTTCCTCGCAGACAGACCTGAATACGTCGCTCTAAATGGAACAAAATCGACAGATGTAAATGTAATTTCCGGTGTACCCCAAGGAAGTGTGATAGGATTGATACTATTTACAATACACACAAATGACCTAGTAGAAAGCGTCGGATGCTTTCTAAGGCTGTTCACAGATGACGCGGTTGTCTATAACAAAGTAGCAACGCCAAAAGATAGTAACGATTTGCAGAATGACCTCCAGAGAATTGACGAGTGGTGCAGGCTCTGTCAGTTGACCCTGAACGTAAAAAAAAAAAAAAAAGTAGCGTATTGCGCATACGTAAGAAAAGAAATCCACTACCATACAGCTACATTATTGATGACAAACCTCTGGAAATAGTAGCTGCTGTAAGATCCGGAGCGACCTTAAATGGAATCACCATATAAAAAATATAGTGGGAAAATCAGATGCCAGGCTCAGATTCGTAGGAAGAATTTTAAGGAAATATAACTCATCCACGAATGAAGTGGATTAGTTGCTTGCTCGACCCATTCTTGAGTATTGTTCACCTGTGTCGGATCACTACCAGATAGAACTAATGGAAGAGATAGAGGAGATCCAACGAAGAGCGGCGCGTTTCGTCGCAAGATCGTTTATTTGGCAAGAGACCGTTACGGAGATGCTCAACAAACTCCATCGCTAGACGTTATAAGAGAGATTGACTATTGAAATTTCGAGAGAGAACTTTCCAGGAAGAGTTGGACAACATATTACTTCCCCCCACATACGTCTCGCCTAATGACCGTGTGGAGAAAATTTGAGAAGTTAGAGCCAATACAGAGGCTTACCGACAATTATTCTTCCCACGCACTATTTGCGAATGGAACAGGGTTGGAGGGCTCAGTTGTATAAAAAGTACCCTCCCCCACACACCACTAGCTCAGGGACGAGGGCTGGTTCACTTCACAGTATTTAGTCGAGTGGCATAACCATTTTTCCGAGAAAAATGGCCGGGCCATCTGACACTGCACTCTTTTTTGGAAGCTTCGCTGTTCAAATCCTCTCCCGGCCATCCAGATTTGGATATTTTGTTATTTCCCTACGTCGAGACGGAGTTTAAACAGGAGACAGGGATGCCATGCGCAGTTGTAGCTTGTGCTCCGTCTCTACATGACCAGGTCGTCTATGGGAGTTTAGAACGTAAAATTTCTTGCTTCCTTTGGTGACTGATTTAGTAACTAGACGTTTTTTAACAAAATCACTCATTCGAGTATTGTAGTATACATACCTGGCATGTCAGAATGGGGGCGATCTGTTGCAAAATGAACTTCAGTAAAAACTCCAAACAGCCAAGATCGCTAATAACTTATTTATTTAGATGAACGGGTTTGTTAAGTCTATGTTACCATCTTCAGCTCCTCAACTTTTCAATATTCATACATTCTCCGCCAACAGCACTTTCTATCGCGCATACAGACATGTATACGTCAGTAATATGACACGATACAAAGCGCAGATAGCGGAGGTTGTATGAACTGCAAAACTGAAGATCCTAAGATGGTAACATTGTCTTACCGGAACCAATCGTCTAAATAAATACTTTGCTAGCGATCTGGGTACTTTCGAATTTTCCGGAGTTATTTTCGTTTAGTATAATTATTTAATAAACTCACTTCAGTAAAGTGGTGATCGACGGTCGAGTAGCTGCCCACATACGAAGTCACTTATCAGTGTCGCCCCACTGGACTGGATTTTACTTTAGAAGGGTCACAAATAATGTCCACGTACAGCAGCCCCTTGCGTGTAGTAGAGAAAAAGAATGGAAAAATCCGTCTGGTCCTAGACTTTCGTCAAATTATCAGTTCTGACGTTTACCTTTCGGGCTAAATATATCTTCAGTTGATTCATCCACGGTCTGGGAACGATACTGAATGACACGCTGAAGGAGCGCGTCACGTCCTATGTAGATGACATTTTGATAGGCGAAAGTTCCTGGAGACGGTACGACGACGTGTTAGAGATTATGCTGGACAAACTGCGTGAGCATGGCGTCACGGCAGACATCGAGAAACCGTGTGTCGGCACAAGGAATCACTCCCAATTCTGAGAAATTGGAAGCAATAGCCCAATTGGCTGCTCCAAACTCTCGTAAAAGTTTACATAGGTTCCTCGGAGTAATTAGCTTTTTTAAACGATTCATACACATAGAGAATTTACCACATGCCGGCTCTGTGCACTGACAGGGAAGAACACGCCTTTTGAGTGGGGTGAGTTAGCCGATGGGAAATTTAGGAGTCTGAAGCAGGCACTCCTTGAGCATCCTATTCCCGCCCATCCCAATCTTCAACAGGGCTTCTGCATGGCCAATGACTCCGCGAAGACGGGTCTCGGAGTCATGATTTTTCAAGACTATGAGCAGGGTGGTCAGAGGATACACAAAACCATAGCTTTCGGAAGTCTTGTGCTCAGCAAGAGCGAGCAGAACTATTCCGTAACGGAACTGGAAGCTTTGGCAATAGTTTGAGGGTTCCAAAAATTTCGGTACTTCCTGTTTGGCCGTAGAACCCTCGTGTATACGGACCATCGAGCACTCGAATTCCTCCAAACAGCAAAGCTAACGCATGGTCGACTGGCCCGGTGGACCTTGTTGTTACAAGAATTTAACTTTACAACCATTTACGTACCGGGGTCATCAAACGACATCCCTGACATGTTGGCACGATCGCCAGTTGGTGGAAATGACACCCAGCTACGGGAGAGAGATGACGAACCGTTTTCTCTCTACCACATGAAGAAGGTGGCGTTTGCGAACTACGTGACTGTTTCGATGAAAGATATTCAGAAAGAACGGGATAAGGATCCGCACCGAGATAAGACACAAGTAGAGATTAGGCACCATTACTTGATGCGCAAGAGTGTGCAGCTCCCTCTGGGTAATATGTGAGCTGGATGAGCTGATCAACAAGGTCATCTGGAACACGCTTTTTAACTATGCCCACTCTAGCGCTCGAAAGTGTTTCTTGAAGTTGCGGAGCGTATGCCACTTCCAGAACATGAAGAGAAGAATACGGGCAGTGTTGCGTTGCTGTAAGGTTTGCCAGAAAGGGAAAACTAGAACAGTCACCATGCAGGCACCAGTGTATCGAATTGTCCTTATAAAGCGGCGTCGGACTTAATGCGTCCCCTAAATAGGACAAAGAGAGGCTACCGCTACATACTGGTTGTAATTGAGCTGACATCGAAGTATGTAACGCTGACACCTTTGAAAAGGGCTACGTGTCGCAGTGTCAGTCAAGCTTTGCGGCGAGACTTTTTAAGTCAGCTTGGGCGTGTATACCGGTTTACATGTGACAACGGTCCTCTGTACATGATACATGGGACGTCTTTCTTAAAGTCTTTGAGGAGACCATCAATGAAATTCCCCGTAGCACCACACTTCTTCCCCCGGTGACAGTGCTTAAGAACACCAATCCGTTGGACAGAATTCGGGAGATTGCAGATTTTCCCCCGCGGCCAAGATTAAGACACAGGGAGAATGTTGCAAAACATTCAGGTGGCTGCATACTCGCGTAAGGTGAGATCGGACAAGTCGTGAGCAGTGAGGACATTTTCAATCGATGACAAAGTACTGATAAAATCTCACTACTTGTCTAATAAACAGAAGAAAGTGCTCAAAAAGTTCTTCGCTCTGTATCATGGCCCTGTGCGGGTGCGGTGAATTCCCCATCCCAATGCCGTGGAGGTAGAGAGCCTAAAGAACAGGAAGTCCTTGGGAGTGCCCCATATCACGCAAGTGAAGCTCTGTGTGGGATAGGACGAGACCGTGAATAAAACATTCTCGGTTTTCAAGCAGCTCCAATTCGAATAAAATCCTTGAGCTTTCGATGACCATCTCCGCTATCGTCGCCAGGAGTTCACTGACTGTCGGGGCTGCTTTTTTTTCCCTTTATTGTTAATTTCACACCTGGTACAGGTATGCCAGCAGCGGCATACTACGCCGCTCTTCGGCCACAGATAAAACTAATGATACAAAAGAAGACAATCGCAGAACAGACATGGTGGATATACAAACGTAGACATACAAAATTAAAAGACACGTAGTCGTTCACGGGCGCAGAGTCCAAAATGAAAATGTTCGGACACGTGGGCACGCACAGAGAAGACATATGACACACGCGAACGTTGGAGCACACTGGAACACTTGAGCACGAACACGACGGCACACACAACACTAGGCGATGATCTCTGGCGCACGAAAGTTCACTATACGTGTACGAGTCCGGGGACCTGCTAAAAGGGGGAAGAAGGGGGGAGGTGGGAGAGGGGAGTGTGTAGATGCCAGTTGCAGAGTAGATGGGAGGGGGGGGAAAGAAGGTAGGGGGTAGAGGAAGCCCGGAGGGAGGAGGGAGAGAAGAAGGGAGGAGGGAGAGAGGGTGCCCTCGGGAAGAAAAGACACAGGATGCGATAGAGCAAGATCAAAGTTGGTAGGAGGGGTAGATGGAGGGGGATAAGGGCATCATCAGCGAGGGGGAGTTGGTGGAAGCCACCTTGGGCGAGCGTATGGAGGGTGGAGAGATGGAAAGCAGGTGGAATGTGGGAATGCAGGCGCGGCAGTGGACAGGGGTGGGAGAGGATGGGAGAGACAAGCAGGTGAGGGGGAGGTGTAGAGGATCCGTATCCATTCAAGGAAGAGAAGGAGGTGCGGGAACAGAATGACGTCATATAGGATCCGCGTGGGGGAGGGGAGACGGGTGCGATAGGCGAGGCAGAGCGCATGGCGTTCTAGGATTTGAAGGGATTTGTAAAAGGTACGAGGGGCAGAGATCCAGGCGGGATGAGCGTAGCAGAGATAGGGCGGATAAGGGATTTATAGGTGTGGAGGATGGTGGAGGGGTCCAGGCCCCATGTGAGGCCAGAAAGGAGCTAGGAGTCGGGAGTGTGACTTGGCTTGGATTCTCCAGAGACGAGGGGTCCAGGAGAGGCTACGGTCAAGGGTGACGCCAAGGTACTTAAGGTTGGGGGTGAGGGCGGTAGGACAGCCGTAAATGGTGAGACCGGGGCTGCTAGTGTTTCTCGCTTATATAGGCATGATGACATCATCAGCAGCCAATCAGATAGACCCAATGTGGCGAAGTCGACCCTGGTAGCTAGTGGAGCTATTGTGCGTGGCAGCACCGGTGACGTCAGGTGGCGCCAGGGGCAGGCGCCACGTTTGAAACTTCTAAGTTGCAGGATTTGTGCTGTCCTGTGGGGTGGAAGTTTGACAAGCAACTTTCAATTGAGAATACCTCAAACTGGGAGTGCAGTGATTCGGAGACCGCAGAGCCATCCGAATTATCAGTATCTTCACCATAGGGCCAGTCTGAGTGATTGCCTTCACTATAGGTAGAGGATCGCGCATTTTTTTAGATCTACACGACGAGGATCAGCGCCGGAGATAAACGGTCTGTATCGCAGCACTGCACCAACCAGTGTTCCGTGCAGAGTTCTTCGCTTAGAGCTATTTGTGTGCTTAGAGCGAGATTTTCACCAACGCTTAGCCACTTCCAAGAACTTATCTAGTATTCTTGATCTTGTAATTATCCTTGCGCGTTGTCGAGTATTCACCAACATAGCTGCCGGTAATTGGGGCGAGTAACTGAAAATAAGTTACTGTGCCATTCTCAGGAGTGTGTGGGTGGTCAAAGAAATTAACATGTTTGTAAATTTTTTCAGTTGTGGGAAATGTCAAAATTAAATGCCAGTATTACAATAGAATTATCGACTTCATTGTAGCTAGCATTTAACCTGTCCCAGTAAGCTTTACATGTACCCTAGTCACTGCACAGCCTGCGCAGACGGGACGGAAAGAAAGCCTCCGATCTTCTATGTCAGCGACGGACAAGTAAGCTTACACTCGGGCTATCATAAAATACGATGGGTACCCAAGAGCGTGGACGTCGTGCGGCGCTGCAGGTCAATGCGGCCTGTAACCTACCAAGCTCAACCACATGAAGTTACGCAGAAAGACACTGATCGTCACAATGAATTGATAATGGACTTAGCTAATTCGAAATGACAACAAAACCCAAGCTCCAAGCAGAACAACCAAATGCGGCTGCGCAGACCGAACAGACCTAACAACCGACTGTAGTTCTTTAAATGGAAGGGAGCCCCACAAAACAAGGAAACCTAGGCTCCACCTGCCAAAGAATATGACTGTGAGCAAGAAACAAATGTGGCAACGGAGGAAAGTGGAACCGCGCAAGAGGCAGTTTCCCAAGAAAGCCTAAAAAGAGGAGAATAGTTCACAAACGCGCTGAACAATTAGCACTGCCTGTGTGAGAAATGGCAAAGAGATCAGCAAGAAACTACATGAACAACTCAAGTGTGAAATAATAAAGTGAAAAAAAAAGCTGCTTCAGTAATGATGAACGGTAAATTCACCTTTTTGAAATCCATACGTAGACGCTTAATGTGAAGCGAACACCTCATACAGGAACATAGCTTATAGTGAGCCGTGTACCAATTCAACAGAGCTGTAGGTCTGAGATCATCTTTTAGCCTGGCAGAATTGGAGTTGAGCGCAGTGGCGCTGTGGGCTCTCATAATCCCGAAACTGTTGCGAGAGACACGTCTGCCGATGGTCGCACAGATTCAGCACGTGCATCGCTGATACATCTCCAGAACCCCAGGATGGCTGAAATTGCTTCCTAGCTGCTTAAGGGGTTGCAGCAACTATGGATACTGCGTCGCGCCTCTATAGATATACACTGATGAGCCAAAACATTATGCGCATCTGCTTAATAGCTTGTTTTTCCGTCTTCGGAACGAAATACATCACTGTATCATGGATCCGACAGTCTGTTGATAGGTTTGTGGAGGTATGTGGCATTAGATGTCTACGCACAGGCCATTTACTTCACGTAATTAACGGGCCACTGATTTGCGTACGCCGTGTTAGCGCTCGACAGCGAGCCGGATGGTATTCCATAGCATTTACATCAGGTCGCCGAGACATCAGCATGAGTTCACTATAATGCTCTTCGAACCACTGTAGCACGCTTCTGGGTCCCAGACACTCACAATTACACTGCAGACAGATGACATCGCCGTCGGGGAAGACATCAAGCATGACGGCGTCCAGGTGTTTCTCAGCTGTAAGCATGTCTTCGATTACAACCACAGGCCCACGCAAACGCCGGAGATTGTCTCCCATAACATAATACAGCTCCCACCAGTCTTCGCCCGTGGCGAGCTGCACGTTTCGAGCTGCCGTTCACCTCGACTGCGGCGTTTGTGGGGACGACCATTGACCTAGTGTAGCAAAAACGTGATTCACTCGAAGAGCTGACACGTTCCCATCGATTGATGGTCGAATCCCGATGGTCTTGCGCTCGCTGGAATCGTAATTGACGATGTCGTTGATTCAACACGTGAACACATAGGGATGGTCTGCTGCGGAGCTTTATGTCCAACATTGTATGATGAACTGCATGCTCCGAAACACTCGTGCGTGCACAAGCATTGTGGTCTTTCGGCAGAAGTGCCACAGATCAGAGCAGACAATTCACTGAGTCCATAGTTCTGTGAAGAGTCGTGGACGTCCTACCATTTAGCGCCGAGTTGTAGTTTCACTGTCCTTCTGCCTCTTTCGGTAGACGCTCACGACAGTAGCACGTGAACATTCCACCAGCTTCGCCGTTTTCGAGATACTCGTTCACAGGTTCTGCTTAGCAATAATCTGCCCTTTGTCAAAGTCGCTTATCTCAATGGATTTCCCCATTTGCAGCCCTTAGTTTCTCTAGGGTGATCCCCGTCCGTGTCTGCTCCGTTTACATACTTTTGTTAGTGTGATAAGTGCCCGCAACGGCACCAGGTGGCATCCAACGTCGCGGTGGCAATGGCCATAAAGTTTCGGCTTATCGGTGTTTGTTACATATGTGTACGCCACTGCCAAGGAACAGTAAGAGGGAAACATTGAGGGCACTGCTAGGCCACAAGGGTATGATTGTGGATGGCTCAACCGAGTATGTGGATAACAAAGATTTATTTGGGAAATGCTGTAGGGAATTAATTTGAGATGTTCAGTCTGAAAATGGGCTGCGTAGCTTATATGTACGGTAATACACATTAATCACATTAACTTCTTTTAGTCTTCCACGAATCCTTCAGCCTTCAGTAGACGAAATATCTGACGATGAAAAAATATTCTGTCACGCTTGATATTTCTGAAGCAGAAAACTCTTTGGACACAAGACCTTTACGTTTGTTTTCTTAAGGCTTGTACGAGAACGTAACGATAATCTGAAAGTGCCTGTTTGTTGGCTCTTCTACTTACTCAACACCTGTTGCACCAATTCTTAAGATTTTTAGAATTTGCTTTACTTTTATCTTTGAATTATTACATTGACCAAAATAAGTTTGTATCGACTTTCGCAAACTCTTTGGTAAGACACTGCATCCATATTAGGTATTTGGAGAAACAGTTTTCGTGCGTTGGCGGTTTAGAACGCCATATGGGTCATTGTTCGAAGGAAATCAGCAATCACATTCGTGTACAGTATCTTGGAGTAAGATACATCACATTCAGAGAAATATTTGAGGAAACGTGCTGTTGTAATGAAATTCCCTTCATTGTAAGCAGAACCACAGTTTTGAACAGTCTTCATAATGTACAAGATGCTTGATAAGGTCAATCCAATTTACATTCTGTGCCAAAATACAATTTACAGTGTAAGGTTAGTCTAGTTGTTGATTTGCATTGGCCCACATGCTAGTTTTCTTTTGCGTGTTATGTGCAGGGGAACAAGCTTGGAGAGGTAGCAAATTAATATATTCTTAGACACTGCTTACTGCGTTCTTTTTAAATTCATTTCATTCTGGAATACCTTTAATTTTTCAACGTTAAATGTTGAAGGAGTGTAAAGTTCCTTTTGTGTGGATGACTTGGGAATACATTTTTGATATAAGAATCTTGGTTTTGTAAAGAGTAATAGGGATAGAATTACTGCCAAAAAGTTGTAGATTGTGTACATTTTCTAAATGTTGAATATATCAATTATTGACAACATATGTCGATATCTGATTTATTAGAAATATATTTTCCTTTCGTCATGCTTTATTTAAATTTGTAACCTGCGAGCATGGTGGGAACTTGGCAACAATATTGAGTGTAATCTATTTGCCTGCTAGCTAGTTTTCAGGCACTGAGGAAAGTAAAACGATGTGTGTTGCTGCTCGCTGGCATGTTACCACCGAACCCTTATTATACATATGTGTGTGCTGTAGCTCTATTAAAAAAAACCTTCCAGATAACTAATTTCTGAATTGATGGATACACAACCGGGCAAACTGGCACACACCACAACTGATCGCTATAAACAAGAAACTAAGATATTTTAGGATAACCTGTTGCATTCAGGAAGCTATTCACTTATGTACTTTATATTATTTTATGACATGTTAGCCCTTATCTCTTCTGTTGCGTTAGATTATATGAATGTGTGTAATGTGTGACTACTTCACAGACTTTCTCAAGTAAGATCAGTTGGTTTTCATGATTCTTAGAGTGCATAATGTCCAGTCGTTAATACGTTACGTGTTCTAACACACGTTCTTTCTTCTCATATCCTTTGTTTTTATTCTGTATATTCATTCTCTGTGTGATTTTCAATGGCTTGTTTTAATTTTAAGTACTGTAAGAGTTTGCAAGGCTTCCACTGTCCGTAACGCTTGGTTACTAATTGTCTGCATTTGCCGATGAGTATGCTTACATAGTGACTCGAATTCCCATGGTATTTGCTGTGTTCATCTCCGCAAATATTTATTTGAAATTGTTGTACCTGATTTGACACACTCTGTGCATAATCTTCCCTAATCCTTTGCCTATTTCTCTCGTGGCCACAGTTTCGCCAATTTGTAATAGTTTCAAAATGGTTCAAATGGCTCTGAGCACCATGGGACTTAACATCGGAGGTCATCAGTCCCCTAGAACTACTTAAACCTAGCTAACGTAAGGACATCACACACATCCATGCCCGAGGTAGGATTCGAACCTGCGACCGTAGCGGTCGCGCAGTTCCAGACTGAAGCGCCTAGAGCCGCTCGGCCACCTCGGCCGGCTAATAGTTTCAGCTACGTACCTTGCATATACCAGAGGAGGTATCTACATGTTCTCTCTTTCAGCCTAGACGGACGTTTGTCGCTGTATGAGTCTACGAGATTCAGGAGTGGTGTACAGAGAGATTAGTTATTAAACTTCCTTGCAGCTTAAAACTGTGTGCCGGACCGAGAGTCGAACTCGGGACCTTTGCCTTTCGTTGGCGAATGCTCTACCAGCACTTGGTAGAGCACTTGCAGTCGAAAGTCAAAGGTACCGAGTTCGAGTCTCGGTCCGACACACAATTTTAATCTGACAGGAAGTTTCATCTCAGCACACACTCCGCTGCAGAGTGAAAATCTCAGTCTGGAGATTAGTTATTATTATTGGCTGTTGATTTATTTCATGGATTCGAGAATGGTTTTTTACACAAATAAACTAGAGGCCTGACCCATTGGTGCGGGCAGCAAGGTCGACTGATAATTGTGACTAAGAAACAAGCACAAACCAGCACGGATGTTTAATTGTGTCTTAGGAGGCAGCAAGATCGACTGATAATTGTGACTAAAAACAAGAACAAACCTGCACGGATGTTTAATTGTGTCTTAGGAACTCTTTGACATTCGAAATCACTTCGAGACACAGCACTGGTTTTCTTTAAAGTTTCACGTGGACGTCTCACCTCCAGGGATCTGTGAAACTGGTATATATTAGCAATACCGGCCGGTGTGGCCGAACAGTTCTAGGCGCTTCAGTCTGGAGCCCCGCGACCGCTACGATCGCAGGTTCAAATCCTGCCTCGGGCATGGATGTGTGTGATGTCCATAGATTAGTTAGCTTCAAGTTGTTCTAAGTTCTAGGGGACTGATGACCTCAGATATTAAGTTCCATATGCTCAGACCCATATTTATATTATCAATTGGGGTACTGTAGATTTAGCTAGATGTGTTATGGTGAAGACTCACTAAAATTGCAGAGAGAAATTCCATCAACGTGAGTATTTTAGAACGAGTATCAGGGTTTCCAGGGAACTGGATAAGAATCTAGGGTAACATGGGTTCAACAGTGGGTATGCCTGGCTAGTTCAAACCGTGGGACCACAATCACTGTACGGGTTTCTCCGCACTGCCACCTCTACCTGCATTAGTATTAGATATCCTCAGACTAATTGGCTGGACGTGTATGACATGTGAGACGGGTGAAATCTCCTCACTCGACAAAAAGACTGTAATATCCTAATAGTAAAGAAAGCATGTGCTAACAGGATCGAGTATTGCCTAGCCATCAGTTTAATAAGTCAAGAATAAGTTATCTACAGAAGGGAGGGACAGCTAGCGAAAGCTGACCGAGAATTATAAAGACTGGGACTCACGGGAACTTTAGGAAGACGAGATGCAAAATTAACACTATGATAAATTTTTCAAAATAGATAAAAAGGCAGTCCTACATTTAGAGCATACACCTATAAAATACCTATGGACAATTTTGACTGGAATACATTATTTAAAATTCTGAAGTTCTCAGAGATAAAATAGTGAGAGCGAAAGGTTATTTACGACTTGTACAGAAACAAGATTACAGTTATAAAGGTCCAATAACTTGAAACGAAGACATTATGAGAAGGGAGTGAGACAATACATGGAACAAGAAGTGAAAGAAACCAAGGAGATATTGGGAAAAGTAAGTAAAAGTATTGGGAGGAAAAACGAAAGCTTTAAGGTTTGTCAATAAGATTTTAACTGTCTCAGAAATGTCATCAGACTTGTAAGACTAGTTGGAGCGATTAAGAAGTGTCAGGAAAGAAGTTGTAAAAACAATCGTATTTGGGTACAACTGAAATAAATCAGGAGATACTCAGGGAAATAGATTAGGAAATGAGGCGCTAAAGTAGTAGAGGACATTTATTATTAAAGCAGCAAAATAACCGATGATAGTTGAAGTAAAGAGAATAATAAATGTAGACTGGGAATAACAAGAAGTCGTTTCTAAAAAAAGAGATGTATGTTAACATGTAGTATTTTCTGCAATTATTTGTCTGGGATGTAGCGTTATATAGAATTGAAGTGTGTACGATAAGCAATACAGACAAGAGGAGAATAGAAGCTTTTGAAATCTGTTACTAACTAGAGGAATACTGAAGATTAGACGAATAGACTAAGTAGCTAATGAAGAGGTACTGTACTGAATTCAATATAGAGAACCTCTATAGCAAGGCACTGCAGTCATGGACTGTGCGGCTGGTCCTGGCGGAGGTTCGAGTCCTCCCTCGGGCATGGGTGTGTGTGTTTGTCCTTAGGATAATGTAGGTTAAGTAGTGTGTAAGCTTAGGGACTGATGACCTTAGCAGTTAAGTTCCATAATATTTCACACACATTTGAACATTTGAACATTTTAATCTCTATAGCACAGCCTGCGCGAAAGAGGCGACAAGGTAATAGGGCCTATATGGAGGTAATAAGGAACAGTTATGTGGAAGGGTGTGCAAATGTAAAAATTCTAGAGAAAGACAAAAGCTTAACTACAGCATGCAGGTTGGTTTGCGTGCAGTTTGCATAGATGAAGAGACTGGCATATATTGGACTAAGGTGGAAAGCTGCATTTAACCCTTCATGGGAGCCGGCCGCTGTGGCCGAGCGGTTGTAGGCGCTTCAGTCCGGAGTCGCGCTGCTGCTACGGTTGCAGGTTCGAATCCTGCCTCGGGCATGGACGTGTGTGATGTCCTTAGGTTAGTTAGGTTTAAGTAGTCTTAAGCCTAGGGGACTGATGACCTCAGATGTTAAGTTCCATAGTGCTTAGAGCCGTCTGAACCATTTCACCTTCTTGGGACTAAAGCCTACAACATCATCTATAGACTGTACAACCAGAACTTAGCTCACGTGACTGCATATTAAAGGCTTCATCTCTTGACGAATAAACCTCTTGAGATAACACTGAATCTAACTTCACCATTATCCTGACCGACATCTTCTCTATCTGTTATTAACGAAACTTTTATTTCTCAGATTTTAATAAATGTAGCGCTGAGAGGAAGTGAATAATTACAAGCTAAATTTCAGAAAAATGGTGATGACATTAATACACTTATTACGCTTACTCCGTGTCTCTTAGCTGTGCAACCAAATTTCTCCACAATTACAAAACAGAACTTGCACGTCGTTCGCGATTCGTCGGCCAAAGAAACACTGAGGCAGAAGAGCAACTCCTCAAGTTCGTCAGCGCTGACAATAAAATCTAGCGGGGTAAATATTTTTAGTAGTCACGCATCCTATCACTGAGAAATGTCCTCATTACTCGTGTGCCATTCGAACCACTTCAGAATGTAAAATCTTGTAATTACGTAATCTAACATCGTTGACTGCAATAAACAACCGTCGGTTGATAGAAATTACCTCTTTAATTCGAGTATTTTAATAATATATGTTAAAAAGGATTTAACTACTTCAGTAACTAGCACTGAGAGGTTTTCCGCTGTATTCTCAGTAGCAGCTTTACCCTTTTTTACTCGTATGAGGTTCCAGAAAGAAGCGTTCTTGGTGTAATAATATCAGGTTCATACACATCTTACGTGACATCTTACGAATAAATGTTCCCACGGAGTCCAGCCTCCCTTTATCTCTCTCTCTCGCTCCCCCCCCCCCCCTTCCCAATTTTCATTGTCTTGACTGAAAGTTGCTGAAATAGTAATAAGCTATAGGCAAACCGGTCCAGTATGGAAATAAAAAAAAGAAAACTCCAGTCCTAAACAGTAGACTGGAGAGGCCACTTCCATTTATATATTTTTACTCACGTCAGAAACAACAATACACAGAAATAAATAACTGCAGATTACTTAAGGTATACGTGCAAGAATGATCACACCAGCACACTGGACTCGCATTCGGGAGGACGACGGTTCAATCCCGCGTCCGGCCATCCTGATTTAGGTTTTCCGTGATTTCTCTAAATCGCTCCAGCAATGCCAGGATGGTTCCTTTGAAAGGGCACGGCCGACTTCCTTCCCCATCCTTCCCTAATCCGATGAGACCGATGACCTCGCTGTTTGGTCTCCTCCCCCAAACAACCCAACCCCCCATGGATTACTAAAAGTGGGCAACGTCCAGGACGTGCCGAGCTGCATGAAGAAGATCTTCCTCAATGTGGGACTCGGGACAGAGCAGAGCAAGTGACCATGATTTGCCCCTCCCCACAGTTACAGGAGGTAGTGACCTAGGAAGTCCCCATTTTCGTAGATTTCATCTGGATATTTCAGGATCCAAAGCATATACGATTGACATATTTTGTCAATCTCCTGACAAATGATCAAGGTTATAAGTATTATATTCAAATGTTTTATATTTTTACGTTATACGTCCTGACATGTTCTAGAGCCACGGGAATCATGTCGTTTTTTGGTTCTACGGAACGAAATCTGAATCTAATCTCTAATCTAATCTTGAGAGCACGCAAAATACACTGTGTGATTAAGTATCCGGAAACATGGCTTAAAATGACTTACAAGTTCGTGGCGCCCTCCATCGGGAATGCTGAAATCGCCTTGATGACAGATTCCACTATTGCAGGCATACGTTCAATAAGGTGCTGGAAGGTTTTTTGGGGAATGGCAGCCCATTTTTAACAGAGTGCTGCGTTGAGGAGAGGTAGCGATATCGGTCGGTGACGTCTGGCACGAAGTAGGCGTTCTAAAACATCCCAAAGGTGTCCTCTAGGATTCAGGTCAGGACTCTGTGGAGGCCATCCATTACAGGGTTGTTACTGTCGTGTAACCACTCTGCCACAGGCCGCGCATTATGAACAGGTGCTCGATCGTTTTGAAAGATGCAGTCGCCATCGCCGAATTGCTCTTCGACAGCGGGAGCAAGAAGGTGATAATTCATCAATGTAGGCCATCAATGTAGGCCTGTGCTGTGTTAGTGCCACGGAAAACAAGGGGTGTAAGCCCCCTCCATGAAAAATGTTGTGACTTGGCAAGACAGCCAAGCCACTATGAGATAGCCGAAAGGCGCGCGTTTAAGCTCACGCAGGCTGGCGGTAGGTCTGGAACAGTTAAAGGAGTTGAGTCTAGTAAAAAAAATACGTAGCTTCTGGAATACTTAACTTTAATCCATAATTGGTAGACATCGGTCTGACGGTACATGCATCACAAGATAAATAGCAAATGATAATGGCGCCTTGCTAGGTCGTAGCAAATGACGTAGCTGAAGGCTATGCTAACTATCGTCTCGGCAAATGAGAGCGTAATTTGTCAGTGAACCATCGCTAGCAAAGTCGGCTGTATAACTGGGGCGAGTGCTAGGACGTCTCTCTAGACCTGCCGTGTGGCGGCGCTCGGTCTGCAATCACTGATAGTGGCGACACGCGGGTCCGACGTATACTAGCGGACCGCGGCCGATTTAAAGGCTACCACCTAGCAAGTGTGGTGTCTGGCGGTGACACCACAAAAAACACGACCTCACCATAACACCAACGCCTCCGAATTTTACTGTTGGCACTATACACGGCGGCAGACGACGTTCACCGGGCGTTCGCCAAGACCACACCCTGCCATCGGATCGCCACATTGTGTCCCGTGATTCATCACTCCACACAACGTTTTCCCACTGTTCAATCGTTCAACGTTTACGCTACTTACACCAAGCGAGGCGTTGTTTGGCATTTACTGGGGTGGTGCGTGGCTTATGAGCAGCCGCTCGACCATGAACTGCAAGTTTTCTCACCTTCCACCCAACTGTCATAATACTTGCAGTGGATACTGATGCAGTTTGGAATTCCTGCATGATGGCCTGGATAGATGTCTGCCTATTACACATTACGACCCTCTTCAAGTGTCGGCGGTCTCTGTCTGTCAACAGACGAGGTCGGCCTGTACGCTTCCACTTCACTATCATAATGGTAACAGTGGACCTAGGGATATTTAGGAGTGGGGAAATCTCGCATACAGACGAAGTCCCTGAGATCTGCGGGGAGCCCCATTCTTCTCTCTCACAATGTCTAATGACCACTGAGGTTACTGATATGGCGTACCTGGCGGTAGGTGGCAGCACAATGCGCCGAATATGAATAAACATATGTTATTGGGGGTGTCCGAATACATGGTGTAGGTCACCCCTCTTGGTGACCAGGAGAGTTAACTGAGGCCAATGACGATCGTTTACAGAAGGTACATTCCACTTTTTCATTCTTACTTCCGATGGAATCGTTTACAAGATGTTCCTGGTTATGGTAAACCTATTCCTGCACCTTAGTCTTTGAACAGTTGTCACGTACGGTGAGCAGGTTTGATCTTTCCACACTCTTAGTAATTCGACAACGGACGTGTTACGGAGCAATACCTGTCAACTAATATACCTTGGCACGTAGAGTAAGAAGCAGGCATCCATAAGAAACCTATACGTCATACTCAGTTTCTCGTCGTCGTCTTTCACCCTGCACGAGACACGATATGAGTACTCTCCCACAGAGAAGCAGACTGACAATGCTGTTGTTATTAAGGTTCTTGACTGTTAGCCTTATATATACTACCAATATCTTAGTAATGCTGTTGATTCTGAATTCCACTTTCAGCTTTTTATTGTGACAATGCTACCTGTTTGTCAAGGTGCAATCAAGTGTGAGACCAAAATATTTTGGGAACAGTGTAACCTTCACCTCTACTCCTTGTCATGAGACACTGAGGCTACGATGTACCTACCGGTGCTTAAGATGAAAACCGTACACCAGAGCTTTAACTGGCTAATGGCAAACTTAACTGTGATTGTAATAAATATCTTCTTGACAGCATTCGTCGTATGTACTTCCACGTTTTCAAATAAATTATCTGGTGAAGCTAATCTGCGTAAATAAAACTGTTGGTGTGGTCTGAAAGCGGATGGTCAATGTTATAAGAATACGATCAATATACCACTTTGTGCCAATCCATTTCTCAGAAATCGCCATCGATGCTTGCAGTTATTACAGAGTTCAAGCTCTGATCTATAAATGGTATGATGGTGGCAGCAACGACTCCAACGATACGATCGAGCGAGGTTATGCAAAGGTAGGCAAACAATCGACTCTCATTATGGACGAGCAAAGTTAAAATCCCAGTACAGCAATCCGTATTGAAGTATTTCTGTGGTTACTCCGAATCGATGAAGACGAACGATGTCCTTTGAAAAGGACGCTGTGGAATATTTCTCAGTTATTGTCCTATCCAATCTTAAATTAGCCATCCTTCTAATAATGTGCTCAACAAAGAGTGCTGGCTTCTCCCAGACATTAATGTGAGACCTTCAGGTAAAGCAGACACCAGTATCAGTAAACGCGCCACTGCCGTCAACGCTAGGTTGTCCGAAACGGGAGCCGGCCGTTGTGGCCTTGCGGTTCTAGGCGCTTCAGTCCGGAACCGCGTTGCTGCTACGGTCGCAGGTTCGAATCCTGCCTCGGGCATGGGTGTGTGTGATGTCCTTAGGTTAGTTAGGTTTAAGTAGTTCTAAGTTGTAGGGGACTGATGACCTCAGATGTTAAGTCCCATAGTGCTCAGAGCCAATTTGTCCGAAACGGGGATTTTGTGCAAGTTACGCACAACCACGGTCAAACCTCGAGGCGCCTTTTACCACACACGGACTGCGTTTCTCTCGCTCTTAGAAAACGACTGCCAAAAAATAAATAATAAAAGTAAACTGTTTCAGGATTCTTTGTATCAATGAAAATAACGCAATCTGTGGTCTCTGCTGCTAGCAGCCATGACAAATATTTATGTGTCATACTACAGGAGACACTATCCTGATGTTCTGAAATTATTATGCATCTGATCACGAACGGGATTTCGCCATTCGTCACCTGATGTACAGGAATTTTTCATTTCTTTGCTTGCCTTGGTAATCATGCAGTATAATAGTGTCGTAACTATCATCTGCCACTTCATTTTCACTACTACGCACAGACCTCCTCAGAACATTTACGTACATTAAGCTCTTCATCTTTCTCTAATTTCATGCACCTACCTTCCATCACGTCGTCGTCTCTGTCTTCTCTCATCCGCTCAATATATTCCAGTGGCCACGTGTCTCTTCCATGCCCCTTTCTGTTTCATTGCGGCCATAGTTACGCCTTTTTGTGTAGACTGTCAGCGGATCCATTTGTTACTTTTCCTTTCCCACCCATTAATTCCTAACAAGTAACTTTTCATTGTTCTGCGCTAAGCAACCTCTTTGTTTTTCAAAATAAAATTCAGTGTTTCATACCTGGTAATACATTCTGTTCTTAAACTTTCCGTTTCAGACTCATGGACTCTTAGCTCTGAATCTTTAGTTTAACAGAAACACTTCAGAGGATTTTTACTCTTCAGTTTATTTCTTTTGCTGCTCATCGAGTCGTCTTCAACTTTCATCCATACAAGAGAAATAGTAAACTGTTTCTTTGACCTATTTTATTTTCAATGCACTGATATGTTTCACCTATTATAACTGATTTTCAGGTATACACAAACAACCTCTGTTAAATTGGAGAGGAATTCCGCCTGATACGGGTCATCATTTTATAGTCTTTGTACCACACGGTGTCTTGCATGAGGGGGAATTCCTCTCCAATTTCTCCTAGCAATCACGGAAATGAGAGGAGTTGCAACATCCAAGAGCTCCATTAAGCTGTCCATTTGTCGATGAGGTTTATCTCTACTAAAGACAAACACTACAAAGCCATTCTCACACCCAGAGTGGTTTATATGTGTTCACTTCTTTCTTGTTTTAACGAAAAGGTTTGCTCTAATATATCTTAGAATAGTTGTGGTGACGTGTAATCTCTTTGACCACCTTCTCTTTCAGTTCCCCATATTTTACTTCCCTGATGAAGTCTAACGATGGATGAACCATTGGGTATGCACTGAGGTGACAACTGTTGTCCGGCGTAGTGCAGCAACACGATATGGCATGGACCCACCAAGCCTTTGGAAATCCCCTGTAGAAATCCTGAGCCGTCCATAATTGCGAAAGTGTTTGAAGTGCTGGATTTTGTGGACACACTGACCTCTCGATTAGGCCCCATAAATGCTCGATGGGATTCTTGTGGGGCCATCTGGGTGGCTACAGACATTCGCTCGAATTGTCCACAATTTTCTTCAAACCAATGGCGAATAAATGCGGCCCGGCGACACGGCGCATTGTCATCCCCAAAAATTCCGTCGTTGTTTAGGAACAAGAAGTCCTTGAATGCCTGCAAATGGTCTGCTCCAGTGAATGATAGGTTCAGTTGAACCAAAGAACCTAGTCCATTCCATGAAAACGCACTTCACACGATTATGGAGCCATCACCAGCTTGCACAGTGCCTTATTGAGAACCCAGCCACATTCGAACCCTCCCATTAGCTCTTGCGAATTTTCAGTCAAGGCTCATGTGACAACGTCAAGGTTTTCCAGTCGTCTAGGGTCCAACAAATACGATCGCGATCCCAGGACAGGCGCTGCTGGCGATACCGTACTGTTGGCAAAGGCACTAGCGTCGTTCGGCTGCTGCCATCGCCCAATAACACCGAATTTCAGATTTCGCCTCACTGTCCTGGCAGATATATTCGTCGTACATCCCACCACAGATTTCTGCAGTTATTTCACGCATTACTGCTTGTCTGTTAGCACAGAGAACTCTACGAAAACGTCGCTGTTCGCTGTTGTTAGTGATGGTCGTCGGACTCTTCGTTGTCCTTGGTGAGAGGTAATGCCTGAAATTTGCTATTCCCGGTACTCTCTTGACACTGTGGATCTCGAAATACTGAATTTCCTAACGATTTCCGAAATGGAATGCCACATGCATTTAGCTACAATTACCACTCCGCGTTCAAAATCTGTTAATTCCAAACGGATCACCCGTGTACAAATGACAGTCCCGCCAACGCAGTGCCCTTTTATTCTTGGTCTACGTGATACTACCGCCGTCTGTATACATGCATATTGCTATCCCATCTGTCTTTTGTTACCTCAGTGTACGTTATTCTGTGTCCAATATAGTATAAATCTAGGAATGTTACTACAGATGTTTCTGAAACCGAATTAAACATTAAAATAGGTTACCGCTGAAAAGTACGCGCACGTCGGTTTCGAGCGCTGTGGAGGGGTAGAATTGCTACCAGGGATCACATGGCTCTCCACTGCTGACGTAACTCGGGCCAGTGAAGAAATGTGTATGTGGCAGAGTCAATTGTATGCAGTCAGTGCAGAAAGAAAGATGCCGGTGAAGAGGTGACAGAATGGCAGAAAGTGGCAGGAAGGGACAGAAGGGGGTGTTTGTTGTCTCCCTTTCTGTCAACAACAATCGGTTCGAAACACGACAGGAATTTCCAAAAGAGGAAAGGCCTCTGGACCTGATGGGATACCAGTTCAATTTTACACAGAGTACGCGAAGGAACTTGCCCCCCTTCTTGCAGCGGTGTACCGTAGGTCTCTAGAAGAGCGTAGCGTTCCAAAGGATTGGAAAAGGGCACAGGTCATCCCCGTTTTCAAGAAGGGACGTCGAGCAGATGTGCAGAACTATAGACCTATATCTCTAACGTCGATCAGTAGTAGAATTTTGGAACACATATTGTGTTCGAGTATAATGACTTTTCTGGAGACTAGAAATCTACTCTGTAGGAATCAGCATGGGTTTCGAAAAAGACGGTCGTGTGAAACCCAGCTCGCGCTATTCGTCCACGAGACTCAGAGGGCCATAGATACGGGTTCACAGGTAGATGCCGTGTTTCTTGACTTCCGCAAGGCGTTCGATACAGTTCCCCACAGTCGTTTAATGAACAAAGTAAGAGCATATGGACTATCAGACCAATTGTGTGATTGGATTGAGGAGTTCCTAGATAACAGGACGCAGCATGTCATTCTCAATGGAGAGAAGTCTTCCGAAGTAAGAGTGATTTCAGGTGTGCCGCAGGGAAGTGTCATAGGACCGTTGCTATTCACAATATACATAAATGACCTTGTGGATGACATCGGAAGTTCACTGAGGCTATTTGCTTATGATGCTGTGGTATATCGAGATGCTGTAACAATGGAAAATTGTACTGAAATGCAGGAGGATCTGCAGCGAATTGACGCATGGTGCAGGGAATGGCAATTGAATCTCAGTGTAGGCAAGTGTAATGTGCTGCGAATACACAGAAAAATAGATCCTTTATCATTTAGCTACAAAATAGCAGGTCAGCAACTGGAAGCAGTTAATACCATAAATTATCTGGGAGTACGCATTAGGAGTGATTTAAAATGGAATGATCATATAATGTTGATCGTCGGTAAAGCAGACGCCAGACTGAGATTCATTGGAAGAATCCTAAGGAAATGCAATCCGAAAACAAAGGAAGTAGGTTACAGTACGCTTGTTCGCCCACTGCTTGAATACTTCTCAGCAGTGTGGGATCCGTACCAGATAGGGTTGATAGAAGAGATAGAGAAGATCCAACGGAGAGCAGCGCGCTTCGTTACAGGATCATTTAGTAATCGTGAAAGCGTTACGGAGATGATAGATAAACTCCAGTGGAAGACTCTGCAAGAGACGCTCAGTAGCTCGGTACGGGCTTTTGTCAAAGTTTCGAGAACATACCTTCACCGAAGAGTCAAGCAGTATATTGCTCCCTCCTACGTATATCTCGCGAAGAGACCATGAGGATAAAATCAGAGAGATTGGAGCCCACACAGAGGCATACCGACAATCCTTCTTTCCACGAACAATACGAGACTGGGATAGAAGGGAGAACCGATAGAGGTACTCAAGGTACCCTCCGTCACACACCGTCAGGTGGCTTCCGGAGTATGGATGTAGATGTAGATGTAGAATTGCTGTCAGTGAATGCAGTTCCAAATCATCCAGTTTCTGAGCAAACTATTGGGTTGGTCATAAGTTCGTAGCGTTTTCCTACACGTTTAATAAACACAGCATATACACATATCCTTAGTCATCAATAACACATTCTCCTTCACTATTCACAATCTTCTGCCAAGTTTTCAGTTCCGCGGCTGTAGAAATCACGTGGTTTTTAGGATCTCGTCGAGCCATGTTCGGAGCGCAGATTCATCCAGAAAGGAAGTTGCTTGAAGATAGATAGGGAAAATATGAAAATCTGAGGGCCCAATATCGGGTGAATAAGTTGGGTGCGGAATGACTAGCATCTAGCAGATTGCGAGCGGCCGTTTTCGTGGAGTAGCATCACTTCACGCAGTCTTCCTGGTCGTTGTGTTTGGATTGCGTGTGCAAGACGTCTCTGTTGCCGACAATGAATGTCAGCAGTGATGGCTACACCTCGGGGAAAAACCCACCGCCGCTCTTTTACCAGATGCATAGCATTGTCTTTTGGGCATGTACGCAGGTCTTTGTACGGGGAGTTCCTGTTATGTTTTGGCTGCACCATTCCTTCCTTTCCCTTATGAGACACCATTTCTCGTCGCCAGTAACGATGCAGGATGGGAACGGTCGGTGTTGTCCGTGAGCCAGCTGATGACGAGCAAGCAGAGGTGCTCGCCACTCGCAGATTTTTGTGATTTTGGCTTAGCTCATGCAATACCCATAAACCCGATTTTAGAACCTTCACAGCTGCATGCAAATGTCGCGCAATGGTGGAATGATCACAGTTCATCACATCTGCCTAGTCTCGAGTTCACTGGCGTGGATCGCTGTCGATTACTGCGTTTAAAAACGCGAATCCCTGAAGGCCGTGGAGTGTCACTAATGTCAAGACGATCCTCCTTAAAACCAGAAAACCATTTACTTACCGCGCTCTGTCCAGTGGCATTACCCTTATTCATGGCGAAGATGTTTCTGATTGCCTTCGCTGCTCTCACCCCTTTACTGAACTCAGCTGGAATTATATGTCGGTAATATTCCGATTTCTCCACTTGGTGCTCCATTTTTCAGAGCCCACAGCTGTACTTGCTATCTCCAGATGACAAAATTACTATACGTAAACTCAGATGTCAACAGTGAACTACAAATTAAAAATGATAATTGATAAATACAGGGTTATTACAAATGATTGAAGCGATTTCACAGCTCTACAATTACTTTATTATTTGAGATATTTTCACAATGCTTTGCACACACATACAAAAACTCAAAAAGTTTTTTTAGGCATTCACAAATCGTCAATATGTGCCCCTTTAGTGATTCGGCAGACATCAAGCCGATAATCAAGTTCCTCCCACACTCGGCGCAGCATGTCCCCATCAATGAGTTCGAAAGCATCGTTGATGCGAGCTCGCAGTTCTGGCACGTTTCTTGGTAGAGGAGGTTTAAGCACTGTATCTTTCACATAACCCCACAGAAAGAAATCGCATGGGGTTAAGTCGGGAGAGCGTGGAGGCCATGACATGAATTGCTGATCATGATCTCCACCACGACCGATCCATCCGTTTTCCAATCTCCTGTTTAAGAAATGCCGAACATCATGATGGAAGTGCGGTGGAGCACCATCCTGTTGAAAGATGAAGTCGGCGCTGTCGGTCTCCAGTTGTGGCATGAGCCAGTTTTCCAGCGTGTCCAGATACACGTGTCCTATAACGTTTTTTTCGCAGAAGGAAAAGGGGCCGTAAACTTTAAACCGTGAGATTGCACAAAACACGTTAACTTTTGGTGAATTGCGAATTTGCTGCACGAATGCGTGAGGATTCTCTACCGCCCAGATTCGCACATTGTGTCTGTTCACTTCACCATTAAGAAAAAATGTTGCTTCATCACTGAAAACAAGTTTCGCACTGAATGCATCCTCTTCCATGAGCTGTTGCAACCGCGCCGAAAATTCAAAGTGTTTGACTTTTTCATCGGGTGTCAGGGCTTGTAGCAATTGTAAACGGTAAGGCTTCTGCTTTAGCCTTTTCCGTAAGATTTTTCAAACTGTCGGCTGTGGTACGTTTAGCTCCCTGCTTGCTTTATTCGTCGACTTCCACGGGCTACGCGTGAAACTTGCCCGCACGCGTTCAACCGTTTCTTCGCTCACTGCAGGCCGACCCGTTGAGTTCCCCTTACAGAGGCATCCAGAAGCTTTAAACTGCGCATACCATCGCCGAATGGAGTTAGCAGTTGGTGGATCTTTGTTGAACTTCGTCCTGAAGTGTCGTTGCACTGTTATGACTGACTGATGTGAGTGCATTTCAAGCACGACATACGCTTTCTCGGCTCCTGTCGCCATTTTGTCTCACTGCGCTCTCGAGCGCTCTGGCGGCAGAAACCTGAAGTGCGGCTTCAGCCGAACAAAACTTTATGGGTTTTTCTACGTATCTGTTGTGCGTCGTGACCATATGTCAATGAATGGAGCTACAGTGAATTTATGAAATCGCTTCAATCATTCGTAGTAGCCCTGTATAGCAACCGGAATACCAACATAAAATGTTTCTACGACAGCCGTACGCAGTGGACATCTAAAGTCGGATACCTCGCAGAAGGCCTTTGTTTACAGCTGCACATAATGGCTGCACTTCTGGAACGGGCGAATAATAACAGAAACTGGGCATTAGCTGACTAGAATTACATTTTCTGACACTTTTACTTTATGCATAAAAAATCTATATGAGCAGGGGGTCTGAAATTTTTTACGATATTTCAGGCTACTATCTGGAGGGAAGTAGACTACAGACAGTAACGTACTATCAGCAGGAAGAGAAATAGATATTCATTAGTTATTAAAAAAGTAATCTTAACTTAGGTTATCACATGTGTGAATATTTCTAGAATAAAAACATGTGGCTGAATTCACATGACTGTAGTGTACTTTTTAGATAGTCATGTTGTTATTGGGTAATTGAAGTTTCAAGCATCTAAGTTAGCTAGCTAGCCAGTGCTTAGATTCTAAGCATGGAAAAACATCTAATGGTGTTATTTACAGCTCTACATAGTGTTGCGGTTTCAGGGGTCGAACCCGGGACTCCAGATGGCCGAGCTAAAGCCGGGACCCACCACGCCGTATTTCGTCAGGAGGCCGAGCAAGTACAAGAGCGCTGAGGGGCAGTGCAGAGTGATACAGCAGTATTCGGTAGCATTGCTTTATTCAGCTAATTTACAGTATTCGATGGGTGGAGCATAGTATCGGCGTGCCGCCTGCATTGCTGTTCCACTAGTCCAGCCGGCTCAGAAACTCCTGGTATGTCGACACTACTGCTGTTGTCATCGCAGGACAGGGTGGCCGTGCGGTTCTAGGCGCTACAGTCTGGAGCCACGCGACCGATACGGTCGCAGGTTAGAATTCTGCCTCGGGCATGGACGTGCGTGAATTATTTTCAAAGAATATTCTTTAGAAGCCGACCTCGGGGAAGATCAGTTTGGATTCCGTAGAAATGTTGGAACACGTGAGGCAATACTGACCCTACGACTTATCTTAGAAGCTAGATTAAGAAAGAGCAAACCTACGTTTCTAGAATTTGTAGACTTAGAGAAAGCTTTTGACAATGTTGACAATGTTGACTGGAATACTCTCTTTCAAATTCTGAAGGTGGCAGGGGTAAAATACAGGGAGCGAAAGGCTATTTACAATTTGTACAGAAAGCAGATGGCAGTTATAAGAGTCGAGGGACATGAAAGGGAAGCAGCGGTTGGGAAGGGAGTGAGACAGGGTTGTTGTCTCTTCCCGATGTTATTCAATCTGTATATTGAGCAAGCAGTGAAGGAAACAAAAGAAAAATTCGGAGTAGGTATTAAAATTCATGGAGAAGGATTAAAAGATTTGAGGTTCGCCGATGACATTGTAATTCTGTCAGAGACAGCAAAGGACTTGGAAGAGCAGTTGAACGGAATGGATAGTGTCTTGAAAGGAGGATATAAGATGAACATCAACAAAAGTAAAACGAGGATAATGGAATGTAATCGAATTAAGTCGAGTGATGCTGAGGGAATTAGATTAGAAAATGAGACATTTAAAGTAGTAAAGGAGTTTTGCTATTTGGGGAGCAAAATAACTGATGATGGTCGAAGTAGAGAGGATATAAAATGTAGACTGGCAATGGCAAGGAAAGCGTTTCTGAAGAAGAGAAATTTGTTAACATCGAGTATAGATTTAAGTGTCAGGAAGTCATTTCTGAAAGTATTTGTATGGAGTGTAGCCATGTATGGAAGTGAAACATGGGCGATAAATAGTTTGGACAAGAAGAGAATAGAAGCTTTCGAAATGTGGTGCTACAGAAGAATGCTGACGATTAGATGGGTAGATCACATAACTAATGAGGAGGTATTGAATAGGATTGGGGAGAAGAGAAGTTTGTGGCACAACTCGACCAGAAGAAGGGATCGGTTGGTAGGACATGTTCTGAGGCATCAAGGGATCACCAATTTAGTATTGGAGGGCAGCGTGGAGGGTAAAAATCGTAGAGGGAGACCAAGAGATGAATACACTAAGCAGATTCAGAAGGATGTAGGTTGCAGCAGGTACTGGGAGACGAAGAAGCTTGCACAGGATAGAGTAGCATGGAGAGCTGCATCAAACCAGTCTGAGGACTGAAGACCACAACAACAACATTGTTAAGAATTTATTTTATCTACTAGCGATTCATCAAGAACATTAACACATTTAATCACACTATGTAAGCATGGAAGTAGTTGCCAGGGAGTAACTAATGAAATCATAACCAAACTCCTTTTAACAAATGGAAATTTTATTCTCTTTAATAGTGCCTAAAGCATTTTTAAAAGAAACAGATTTAAAATTATAATCAGAAAGCACCATCTACATATCAAAGTTACAATTTATTCAGAGGCAGAAAGAAACAAGTTTTGACTGTACGAGCTTTCGGGCAGAGAACCTTGCCGCTCCCTTTTGACACGGCCATACTTAAGACCGCTCACAACAGCCTCTGCAAGACTACACTGGTGCAAATCTGCAACACACCAGATTACTTTAAGAGTTATAACAATTTACATAATCACACAAACTATGCACCCCCTGTAGGAGGGATGGAAATGGTACAAACACTAACAATTAAAATACTAACCTTGCCACCGAAGGTCTTATGGTGAAAGGTTGACAGCTTTATATACTAAAATGATCATTTAAATAAAAGCCCATGAAATGCAATCTTATATAAAATTCTACAAGATTGGCCAAACAATAGTTAAGATGCTCTACAGTACACAGATACAGCCTCTTAAGATCATAGGCAATAATATCAAAGTTTCCAAAGACCAAAACATATTTCAGGTATTAGGTCGTTACACTCCAAGCAATTACTTCGTTAACACACCAAATACGACAAACATGACAGAGGCAGCTACTAACGTACGGTAGATTGATAGGGAGATTGCCGAACAACCCAAACGGCAGGTAGCTCTAACCCGCCCCTACTCCACAAGGGATAAACGGACCAACCAATTTATAAACAACCATCTTCTCGCAGTTGGGCAAACGGAGAATAATGTTGGGACGACCCCAGAGCAATACGGCTGGTGACCTAACCAAGAAAACAAGTAGAATTTAACAAAAGTAAATCAAACAATATATCACCAATCACTTAAATTCTAATAAACTGCGATTTCTCGAGAAGACTTGGCGCAGCACCCCCAAATCGCTCTCCCATACCGTCCGCTGCCAGCCGCTTCAACGGACGCAGGAAGGCGCGCCGATCTCCCGTCTCACGGCGTCGCAGCTCGCACCTGCCAGACCGATGTCGTGGGTTAACTCCTGTTGCTCTCGTGTCGTCTGCGAAGTCACTACCCCTCGCTGTACGCCGCGGCCCACTGGACTCACGTGGCGACATTCGCCGACGCTCGAGACGAACAAGTCATCTTGTGTCTCAGTGCGCGACCGACCAACCGATCGATTCAACCGCCAATGACCATTGCCTGAGGAAACTCGAGAAAACTGGCGGCCTAACGCGCAGACTCAGATGCAGGAACTAAGCCCCGACCGGGCGACCACTCGCCGAGTTATCTTACTGGCGGAGTGGAAAGACTCACATTTTGCCAGCTTTAAAGGTTGATCCGAACGACAGACATACTAGCACTTCGAATGACAGACAGACACTACCTGCCTAACAAATGCGGATGAGAGACAGATTGGCAGGCTGGGGAAGAGACTGACCCAAACTCACCCAGACTGGCCAACCGGCGAACTCATAGCGCCTCTTAAATGCACGTGAACTGGCAGCCTTTCCCCTTTCCCACCAAAGGGAGACACCAAAGCTCGGCCGGCCGGAGTGGCCGAGCGGTTCTAGGCGCTACAGTCTGGAACCGCGCGACGGCTACGGTCGCAGGTTCGAATCCTGCCTCCGGCATGGATGTGTGTGATGTCCTTAGGTTAGTTAGGTTTAACTGGTTCTAAGTTCTAGGGGACTGATGACCTCAGAAGTCAAGTCCCATAGAGCTCAGAGCCATTTTAACCACTTTTTTGCTGTTGTCATCAAGGCTGCTCAGCTGGAAGTCGGCCGCACTCTGCCCGGTCGCCGCCCTCCGATGTGTCGTGTCTTGCGCCGCTTAGCTGCCCGCAATTCCGGAGACTGCCACAGTCCCTGGTCCTCGCTGCCCTCTTCCCTGTTTGGCCTGCTCTGTCCGACCATGGGAAAAAGGTGGACGTACTGATCACCCATGGCCCTCTGGCCACCACTGTTCCCAGGATAGGCCCGGACTCGAACCGGCGCCCTCCTGGATGTTGTGCCACAACTTGCCGCTAGTGGTGCTTGCTGGATGGCAACACCCACCGCCGTCTCTGGCGCTGTCGCAGCGCTGCTGCGCCTCCCACAGCGTGCGACTCCCCCGGACCCTGGTACTCCAGGTGGGAAGCGAACATGGGCCGTAGACGTCAGTGGAACCGAGCACCTCCTATACCCGCTGCAGACTGCTGTGAATACCCTCTTTCAGGCGGATCGTGTGATCTGCAAGTTCCAGGCTGCCGTTCTGTCCCACCCTGGTGTTTTGTCCACTTGGATGGAATATAGCCCAAGCAAGTATATAGAAACAAAGTACAATTTATGCCTAATACTTATAACATTGCTGCCAGTTGGCCCCTATAAGCGTAGAACATCAAAGGTCCATCCCGACGTTCGACTGACCTGGCACACACTCTCTCTAGCTAAAATTACCCGTCTATTTATATTGGTTTTAACCTCGCTTCTGACATAGTGTCAGAGAGAGACAGAAACTATGTCAGAGGTAAATTTCCATCCATCAGCCACTTACAAAACGCCACTCTTGGCTCCGACCTAGTGCCCCGCCCCATACATCGCAATAACTTCTAGTAACACTGCAGTTTCCTGCCTCGTTGTTGCTCCACTCTAAACAAATCGTGCGTGCAATACCGCCGTTGCAGCTCCGCGCCCGCGAGTGCCATGTTTACCTTGCCTGGCCTGCTGGCTGTCATCTGTTACCACACTTTGCCAGCGGCCGCAGATTTCATCGCCCAATAGCGCCTTCATTGAATTGATAGAATTTCCCTTTCCCTCGACTAGGACTGACACTAGTGCAGCAATATAAAAATTCTAATAAAGTCATTGTGTGGATTAATTGTATATCACATATGTTCAGCCGAAGTTATTCCTATTGACAGACAGTTTTCATCCTACTACGAGTTTTAGTTAGAACCGCGTAAACTTTATCAAAGTTGTTTGTATTTTACCAGGCATTCGAAAGCAAGTTAACTTAAAACGATGCAAAATGATTGTAGAATGGGAACAATACTTCTTTTAAAGTTTTGTAAAGATTTGTTACAACTCTGCTGCAAAGAACGTCCGAGCCGCAACACAGTACCACGTTCTAGGTACCTAACGTGAATGTGGGATGTCAAATCAAACACCTTTCAGCGGTCTAGTTTCCAAACTTATTTCATGTGGCTACCAGTTTCGAAGATTTACTACGCCGTCTTCAGGCACTGTGTACAGACAACAATGATACCAGCATGAAATAGATAAACAAAAAAGGGGCGTGGTGTCTTATATGCAGTGGTAATATGAAATAACGTAACAATACCAGACAGTATAGGAAGCTACATAAATTTACAGCTAAATTAGAGAATAAAATAAGAAAACTGTTGCACACTGTATTAACTTAAGCTAGCAAGCAAGGTATATGTCTATGTGTGTCATATAATCGTAAAAAAGGAACCTACTAAACGGAGGTCAACATTTCATGTTACGCATAGATAATGCTAATGCAGTGCTCGTGAAACAAGTGTAGTAAAACAATGTAGTCAAATACTGACGAGTACAGACCCAACATAAAACATTTGATTACATGCTGACATATTCTAGTAAAACATATATCACTTACTGGATGTCAACCCCACAACTATCTGTATCATCATACTCCATATACAATTAATAACTAATAAAAGAAAAATATAAAATACATCAGTGCAGTTTATCGATCACAAACCCATAAGCTGCAACTTATTTAATAAAACGTTTCTAGTGAATCAGACTGCGAATCTAATGTAATACACTCCCGGAAATGGAAAAAAGAACACATTGACACCGGTGTGTCAGACCCACCATACTCGCTCCGGACACTGCGAGAGGGCTGTACAAGCAATGATCACACGCACGGCACAGCGGACACACCAGGAACCGCGGTGTTGGCCGTCAAATGGCGCTAGCTGCGCAGCATTTGTGCACCGCCGCCGTCAGTGTCAGCCAGTTTGCCGTGGCATACGGAGCTCCATCGCAGTCTTTAACACTGGTAGCATGCCGCGACAGCGTGGACGTGAACCGTATGTGCAGTTGACGGACTTTGAGCGAGGACGTATAGTGGGCATGCGGGAGGCCGGGTGGACGTACCGCCGAATTGCTCAACACGTGGGGCGTGAGGTCTACACAGTACATCGATGTTGTCGCCAGTGGTCGGCGGAAGGTGCACGTGCCCGTCGACCTGGGACCGGACCGCAGCGACGCACGGATGCACGCCAAGACCGTAGGATCCTACGCAGTGCCGTAGGGGACCGCACCGCCACTTCCCAGCAAATTAGAGACACTGTTGCTCCTGGGGTATCGGCGAGGACCATTCGCAACCGTCTCCATGAAGCTGGGCTACGGTCCCGCACACCGTTAGGCCGTCTTCCGCTCACGCCCCAACATCGTGCAGCCCGCCTCCAGTGGTGTCGCGACAGGCGTGAATGGAGGGACGAATGGAGACGTGTCGTCTTCAGCGATGAGAGTCGCTTCTGCCTTGGTGCCAATGATGGTCGTATGCGTGTTTGGCGCCGTGCAGGTGAGCGCCACAATCAGGACTGCATACGACCGAGGCACACAGGGCCAACACCCGGCATCATGGTGTGGGGAGCGATCTCCTACAGCGGCCGTACACCACTGGTGATCGTCGAGAGGACACTGAATAGTGCACGGTACATCCAAACCGTCATCGAACCCATCGTTCTACCATTCCTAGACCGGCAAGGGAACTTGCTGTTCCAACAGGACAATGCACGTCCGCATGTATCCCGTGCCACCCAACGTGCTCTAGAAGGTGTAAGTCAACTACCCTGGCCAGCAAGATCTCCGGATCTGTCCCCCATTGAGCATGTTTGGGACTGGATGAAGCGTCGTCTCACGCGGTCTGCACGTCCAGCACGAACGCTGGTCCAACTGAGGCGCCAGGTGGAAATGGCATGGCAAGCCGTTCCACAGGACTACATCCAGCATCTCTACGATCGTCTCCATGGGAGAATAGCAGCCTGCATTGCTGCGAAAGGTGGATATACACTGTACTAGTGATGACATTGTGCATGCTCTGTTGCCTGTGTCTATGTGCCTGCGGTTCTGTCAGTGTGATCATGTGATGTATCTGACCCCAGGAATGTGTCAATAAAGTTTCCCCTTCCTGGGACAATGAATTCACGGTGTTCTTATTTCAATTTCCAGGAGTGTATGCTGTAACTAATTCCCACTAAACAGTAAGTATTGAAACATGTGGAAAACGCAAAACCAACTTTATCACGACAAACAGGCGTGTGGCTACTTAATATACCAAACCATAAGCTATGAAATAAGCCTAAAAGAAAAGGACTGCGATACATATACAGTATATTAGAAAGACACTCATTACAATCACAACAAAGTAGCGTACCTCTATATGTCACGTAGGCCTTCAGCAAAGGAAGAGAAAGGATAGTATGACCTACGACAGAAAAAAACCACCAGATCACATGTGTCGGGATATACGATACAATGTATAATATGTCAGCTAGTACCTGTGTGATTAGATGGTGAATTGAGAATGTGGATATCAAGGAATATACCAGAACACTGTGTCGGGTATTATCAAGGCAATAGAGGTTCTTGTGAGCAATCTGAATAAACACATTAAAATCAGTAATCAAGTGGAAACTAACACTCGCCATCTAACATGAAAACAATGTAAAGAGGTAAAGAACTCACTCACAACACTAACGCCCTAATGTCAACCAATGTAGTATAGCAACCGTCGTGGTTACATGTCGAAGAATGAACGTAAGGCAACGTTAACCCACGTCATGCAGGACCTGTGAAAAAAGTAGCAAGCTGCAAAAAACTAACGATATCTGTATTATTTGGAGAATAGTAACTGTACGGTTGCAGTGCAGCCTAGGAAAGTGACGTTACAAACCAATTAATGAATATCTGTAAAGAAAAATTCCTGTATCTGTTGAAGATTAGTAAAAATAACATGTGTGTCGGTACACGGATACTGTAAGAAATTGTTAGCGAGAAGTACGAAGGTCACAAACTACAATTACGTGTTCCTCACAGAGTGGTGTCTCATATGTACAGTACACATGAAAACGTGGCACCCAGTACTCAGTGATAAACAGGAAACTATGTTGATGTATTTTTATATACAGGCAAACACAAATGTAAAGTAGAATACCATTTTAATTAACAATGACCAAAATGATCAGAAATTTAAAACTCACAGTCAGTCGGACATTAGTCGACAACCATACATGGGAAACCAAGCCCCTGTATTTCAAATAGATCAGTCCTAAAAGGAAAAATAAAGAACGGTTTGCACAAGCCATCGACCGTGGAAATGGTATAAAAAGACCTTATGCGAAACAATGCTAACACACTGGCATGGCCTAAACAAAAGGGAAAAAGCCATAAAGAGAAAGTACATCCGTATCAGATTGAGAACATCTTCTGTTACCGGGATTCCTATGTTAGAAATCATTAATAATAAGCTGTTTCACTGTGAAATCATTACACCAAAAAACGAGAAACCAATTTCTTCGGCACATAAAGTGCTAAAGACATCGTAATGTTGTCTAAACGACAGTAGCCAATTCAACGAAACCTGTGGAAACCCTGGTGATGGTTAACCTCTGTAAATAAGGGGAAACACGCGACATGAAAGATGACGTTGAATTTGGCGTCACAGTTGTGAACTGAAGGAGAAAAACCGCGTTGTGAACTAGTGGAAACTATGGAGTCAGTAAGAGTGATTCGTGAAACTGATATAATCTGTTGAAAATGCTCAAAAAGTAGCGTGCTTGATGGTCTGAGCATAGTGTGTGAACATTGGTGTCTCTGTTACATGTGAAGTACCGTACCCATAGACAACGATAAAGCCATACAAATCTACAATTTACAAGACCAATAAAACCAAAACCACATTGAAGTACATAACCTATTCTTAGTTATGGTTGAGAACGTGTCATTGGGGAAAATATTATGTAATAACTCGTGACAGCTGTATGGTCAATATAAGTCAAATGCGTTAATAAAAGCAGCACATTCATTAATGTTAACTACTTTAGAAAAGAAGATGTGTTGGAGTGAAGTGTATGATATCTGCAAATACCCAGTGCAAGAAAATACGTAGTGTGGGACTGTCTGTTGAATGTTTTGCAGCTTTTCATACCAAGTGCTTAGGTATTATTTATTTGTAATTTCTACTCATTTACTCGTATGTCTGATTGTATGGTTATTATAGCGTTATTTTTTAATTATTCGTGTGTTTAGTAGTCTAATTCTCCAATTTCTTGTGAGTTTATGTGCCTGCTAGACCCAATTTCGGTTTTCAATGGCTGTGTAATGTAGTGAACCACCACCTGTACCGCCACATTCGTTTTTTTGTTTTGGGTATAAGAGTACAGTATCGAGTAGACAGCCAGTGAAGTGGCTGCTTCCGTTCTTGCAACAGCACAGGCAAGTGCAGCATTCGTTTGTGAGTGATTTCATGAGCTCCAAACAGGAGCGACTTATCTTTCAGTTATCTGTGTGCTCAGCAGTTTCGGTTCTCACATTTCTTGCGTGTTTGTGTGCTTACTAGGCACAGTCTAGCCTGTTAACAACGGTGTAGGATAGAGTTCTGTCGCGTTTACTATGGATGGGAACTGTAATTGCTGTGTCCGGATGCCGGTTAAGATGGTGAACCTTCGCTCACAGCTTCAGACAGTGCTGGCTTTGGTGGTGCAGCGTGAGGCTGTTGCCAATGGTCATCACTGTGGCGGGTCGGACGTAGGGATCCGAGGGATGTCTAGCACGTCCTCTGTGTCCCCCAGTTGGTACATTACTGTGGCGGCCTCACTATTGCCTGCACTGAGGCTGACCCCTCACCTGTGGTCGAATGAGGTCGTCCCAAGGAGTAGCAGGCAGCAAAAGACATTCTGCAGAGTCGATCTAAAGACCTCCTCCAAGGCGGAATCTATGGCTGATGATGATCTTGATGCAGATGGAGTCGATTTTTCTGCTTTAGAGGAAGCCTTCTCAGTAGTCAGAGTTGGGAGCTCCAATGTTACACAAGTGATGGGGCCCCCTTGGGCCAGGGGGGATGGGGGCGGGTCAAAGGAGGGCCAGTGTGCATATCTGGAGGGGAAGGGGGACTCGTCCAAGAAGTGTGGCGGGTCCTTTCGGATGCCATGAAGAACACAGGGTGCACTGAATTTCTGGTGATGGCGCATGTCGGTAGTAATAATTGCTTTTGATCAGAAGAGTTTATCTCTGGCTATCAGATCTGGTGAAGACTGCCAGTGTTACTTGTGAGATGAAGGCAGAGCTCTCCATCTGTAGTACCTTCGACAACGCTGACTGTGGACCTTTAACACAGTAGAAGGTCTGAATCAGAGACTCGCAGAGTTCTGTGATCGTGTAACCTGCAGCTCCCTCGAATTACGTCTTAGGGTTGTGGGTTATGGCGTCCCACGTAATTAGGCAGGGGTCCACCACACACAGGACACGACTACAATGGTAGAGCTGGACGCAGGGAATCACCACAAGATTGGATGCGATATTAGCGTGATATTTCCTGGGAGTGGTTAAATTTTTGTTGGTTTGTTTACCTAGGATTGTAGTTGTGGTCTTCAGTCCAAAGACTGATCAGTGTAGCTTCCCAAACTGGTCTGTGTTGTGTGAGCCTCTTTATATCTGAATAATTTTTGCAACCTACACCAATTTGAATTTGAACTTGGTTGGTTTATTCAACCCTTGGCCTGTTGGCCTGCCTAAATTTTAGCCCCCTCCTCCCGCCACACGCACACACACACACACACACACACACACACACACACACACACACACACACACACTTACCAAATTGATCATTCCTTCATGTCTCAAGAAGCGGCCTATCAACCGATTCTTTCTTCTAGTCAAGTTGTGCTATAAATTTCTTTTTTCCTCAGTTCCATTCTACACCTCCCTTCTGAACTACTACTTCCCTATCATTTCCTTCGACCCCTACAACTGTAGTCTGGTTTCTCTGCAAACTGTAAATAATACTTCATACCCTGAATTTTATCCATTCCGCCTTCAAAATTTCGCAGAATTTAGTCTAATCAACATTGTCAAAAGTTTTCTCCAAATCTGCAAATCGTTGGTGGAGATACGATACTGCATAACAGAGAGATTATCAATTTTGCATTTTTCAGCCAGTTCATATTCTTGACTCTCATCGCTTCTACTCTTACCGCCAGACTGCTGATTTTTTAAAATTATCTACGTATAAAATAAACTAAAACAGTACCGCGTGTTTGGCAGAGCAAAGAAACAGATGTAAGCGCAAAATAATGAAATACTGCGTAACTAGACTGTTTCGGATGTAGTAAATGATGCCGTGTAAATTCAAAAGCGTGCAGCCACAGCACTTGTAGTTATCTTCCAGTGTTCGAAAGTGGTTCCTTGGTTCTACGTTCATTTTATGAAAATGGACAGCGTTTTAGGAGATCATCTCTTTACTGGGGAAGAAATGGTTTCTCAACTGAAATTAGCGTATGAAGACGGAGAAGCCTTTTTGAGAATGACTGACAGTGGTGAGAAAACTGTTTTGTTATCTTCCTCGCTTTAACAACGGACCAATAAAACTTTAAATTCAATACTACCACACCTGTTTTATTTTAAAGCCACACTTCATTTATTGCGCGCTTTAATCCTTTCTGCCAAAGATGTTTTGAGTACCCACTTTATTATAGCTTCTCATGTAAATCCAGAAAGAACAACAGGCTATAACAGTAATAACAGTGAAGTAAAAATCCCCAGAAGAAGAATTAATTTCGTATAGGGACGCTCAGTCACTTTTCCTGGGCCATCTAATGACACAGGTAGTTTTTTGTTGTGACCGTTTTGTCAATGATACTGTAATCGCCTTTATCGTAAAGACATGAATTTGAAATTCAACATTGGTCTTCTTCAGTTAATTTTTCAAACATCTCTTGTCTGGAAACGTCGCTGACTGTACCAAGAATGTTCAAAATGATACATCAGTCACAGCGGCCACTGGAGACTACAGAAGCTCTTCACGTTTTTGCTACACAATGGTGCTGATATTTGGCAGACAATTCAGATAACTTATTGGAAGTGACGGAAGCAAGAATGTTGAAAGTGGAGGCCAACAATTCTGTGGTGACTCAAGCAGGGAGAGGAAAAGGAAATCTAAAGCGTGCCCTGAAAATTGGAAGAAAAACGATAACAGAACTCTGAGAACGCGCAGACAAGCGTATACTGGATATGAAAGAAGTCTGAATGGCAAAATTACTGATAATAGTTCAAGAGAGGCGCGAAAATTACGTCCGATGTGTACTTCAGAGATGTGTTAGAAATCCGTTCAAAAGAAGCGTCATCAAATTTCTGCTGATGACAGGAAGGCAATTTTTAATATTTTCTGAGAAACGCTGTCATGTGATCGGAGGAACATTTACGTCATCTGTCGTGTGGACATAATTCCAACCAAACATCCAAGGAAGATCATTGGTGAATCCAGGAGAAAAGGTACGCTCGATTATTATCTGGTAAACGATACGAGAAAACATCAACTATGCAAAGAAATGTTTCTCAAAACTCCTGGCATTAAAGAATGGACAGTGAGACATTAGATGGATAATTCTACACACAGGATGAGCCCTGATTCAGAATCGTCACTTTCTCGAATAAAACAAACAAAAAAGAAAGATGAGAAAAATTTCGTAAAAGAATTTCTGGACTGTCTTTCGTAACTCCCATCACATTACTGTAGGAAGTCCGCCTCCAAATTGTTTCTTGAGCCTAGCATACAAAGCAAGCAACAGCTGTATGGTCTCTACATCGAAAAATCCTGTAAGGAACAGGCTTCACCATTAAGTCGGGCCACCTTTAACTTGATTTCCGAAGAGAGTAACCTTAGTTCATTTTTCTCAAGTAAAGATCAGCGCTCGGAAACGTGATTGAAGACATGTGGAAGCAGCATTTACAACGGAAAGAGCAGCCATGGTTGCAGGAAGATCTAGTTAAGGAAGGTCCCCAGAGGAAGCTCTGCGCAGTATACGCCATGGACTTACAGGCCGTGAAAGTAGCACCACTTTTACAGGCAAGTGCAGGTTATTATAAACAAAATTGGCTGTCCATAACTTTACAATGAGTAATTTAGAAAGTCAGGATGCAGAATGTTACTAGTTCGATGAAACCCAAGGTGGACTGGATGCATCAGGTTTTGTCTCGTGTGTCGTGGACACGCTATCCAAAACGATTAAGGAAAAATCCTGTCCCAGTTATTTTGTATTCTGACGGCTGCACATATCATAACAGGAATGTGATAATATCAATCGATCATAAAGGATTAGCAATTAACTCAGGACTACGTAAAAGTTTTTAGAGAAAAAAGATGGAATGCGTCTCCGTTCACAGTTCCATCGACTGATAGCTCAAAGGACGTGAAGTTACACTTCCTAGGTAGTATGCGTTGATATCCAAAGAGGTGAGAAGAAAGCCACGAACTTAAGAAATCCATTACCTAGATTAGAAGGGAGAACCGATAGAGGTACTCAAGGTACCCTTCGCCGCACACTGTCAGGTGGGTTGCGGAGTATGGATGTAGATCTAGATGTAGACTACTCCTTTCTCACTAACTATGCAGAGAAAAGTTTGTGGCTGTATGACTCATTTATGTCTGGAAGAGCTGCAAAGAATGAGGCAACAGTTACGGACCTGAAGGCGATACAGTACCGTCCAAACGGTATTATTTACTACAATTGCACTTTCAACGAAATGAGGCAAGAAATACCAGAACGTCCGAGAAAACTTTCTGGGGAAGCTTACTACCCGAAACTATACAAAGAAAGACCGAAAATCAAGAAAGCCAAACGCGATCATTCGCAACAACTTAAAGCCGTTGTTCCTAAGGATTGTCAATGCTATTACGACAACATTCGTTATGAATGATCATCATCTTGGACGTTACTGTTTCAGGAGTGACAGTGCGGTGTAGTTCTTTGTTCAGCAGTTTTTTCTTGAAGAAATCTGCAGACATTATTAAGACCTAAGTGAACCGTGTGCATGTTTGAAGTTTTCCCATGTTGTCTTTCAATAAAGTCTTTCCAAAACGATGTTGTTACTGTTTCTCCAGCACCAAAGAACAACGTAAAAGCTGGAAGTCGTACAGGAGACTGAAAAACCAATACCACGTGAATAGCACTCTTCTCCCACAAATGACGAGACAATTCCTCATAACTGCCGTAATGAAGCTTTCTAAAGAATATTTTCTTTGATTCACTTTCTGATACGCACCGGAATATCATTATAGCGCAACAATGCAAATCGTATGTCCTTACGAAACGTAGCAGGTATTGTAGACAGTTTTTAGTCTTTCCTGTGAAATTCGTGTTTTGCTACTTACGCGATATTGTATCTTCACTGACGAAATACTGTAAATTTAAGTTTGCCTTTCGTGAGTCTCCAAAGATAAGCCGTAGGGGCAGCACTGACTCAAATGCTCTTACATTTCTCTGGAATCCAAACACATATTCCCCAAAGTCGCTTCTGCCAGTTTTTAGAGTTCTGTGCCTCAGTCTGTAAAAACGGAATCCTTATGGGATCGCTTTGTCTGCCTGTCTGTCTAAGTATTAAGAACCCATTTTCTCAGGAACGGGATGACTTATCAAGTTCGAATTCATGCCACATACTAAGGTCTATGATCCCTTCGCAAATGGAAAATTTTAAGCTTCTGATTCAGTTCAATAAAAATATGGTGTCATTTATTTCACATATTTTGATACTCGAAAACTCTCTCACCAAAACCGATATGGTACTTACCATTGCCTTAGAATTATGAAATTTGACAAGAAGCAAGGTTTCGCAGTAAAAGTAAAATAAGAATACTAAATTGTTAATTTGTCATTATAAAACAAACCGTCCCAACAGGCTTTGAAGGCCCAATGGTACCGACCGGCCGCCGTGTTGTCCTCAGGCATTAAGCGTCACTGGATGTGCGTACGGAGGGGCATGTGGTCAGTGCACCGCTCTTCTGGCCGTTGTCAGTTTTCGTGCCCGGCGCCACTACGTTCAGTCAACACCCCACTTGCCACCAAAACTTGGCAGACCAGGACACTGACCCACCTAAGTACTAGTCAAGCCCGACAACGCTTAACTTCGGTGATCTGACGGGAACCGGTGTTACCACTGCGGCAAGGCTGTTGGCACAATTTTATCACATAAAAATTTCTTTTTGTTATTTTTCTTCCATCTGTTTGTCTGTCCGTCTCTTACGACCGCTTTTCCTCTTGAACAGATTACCGTTTCAAGTGCACATTTATATCACACACTAAAATCTGTGACTCCTTCTTGGTGTAAAACATTGAAGCTTCATAGTCAATTCAGTCGGAAGATTCGGCCATTTGTGTGACATATTTTGAAGCACACAGACCTACTCATCAAAAGCTATAGGGTACTTCTCATGACCTGGAATCGAAATCGGGCAAGAAATTTCACGGAAATTGTCAAAGGAAGAAAAGCAGAATTTGTTAATTTGTAATTATATAACAGGAACACACATTTCTTTCCTTTTTTTATCCATCTGTCTGTCTTTCCGTCTGTTCAGAACCATCTTTCTTTTAACAGTTTGCCGTATCAAATTTAAATTTATATCACATACTAAGATTTGGCCATTTGCGTCACATATTTTTACAGTCGCAAATTCACTCATCAAAACCTATAGAGCACTTCCCATTGACATATAATCATGAAATTCGCCAGAAAGCAAGCTTCCACAGTACAAGTAAGGCAAAAACTCTGAAAATCATTAAATTGTACTTATAACAAATAAAAAAAATCTTTTTGCCATTAGAGCGTACAACGCATTCATCATCCGTCAAAAGCATAATAGACGAACATTACTGCATGCAATCATAAAATGTAAGCTGTAGTCATGTTTTGGGAAGCAAATAAAAATATTTTACTTAATCTGCTATACGTACACATACAAACTGAAGTCCCCTGCTCACTTCTTTCGGGCAAGTGTGAGGAATTACTGTAAATCTTTTGTTACAGTCTTGCCCGTATCTATATCGAATACAGGAAAAACTCTCTGGGATCCTGGACCTGATACCCAGGCTCTACATAAAGTTTGCTTGAACCCTGCGATTGATCTACACTACTGGCCATTAAAATTGCTACACCAGGAAGAAATGCAGGTGATAAACGGGAATTCATTGGACAAATATATTACACTAGAACTGACATGATTATATTTTCACGCAATTTGGGTGCATAGACACAGAGAAATCACTACCCAGAACAACCACCTCTGGCTGTAATAACGGCCTTGATACGCCTGGGCATTGAGTCAAACAGAGCTTGGATGGCGTGTACAGGTACAGCTGCCCATGTAGCTTCAATACGATACCACAGTTCATCAAGAGTAGTGACCGGTGTATTGTGACGAGCCAGTTGCTCGGTCACCATTGACCAGACGTTTTCAATTGGTGAGAGATTTGGAGAATGTGCTGGCCAGGGCAGCAGTGGAACATTTTCTGTATGCAGAAAGGCCCGCACAGGACCTGCAACATGCAGTCGTGCATTATTCTACTGAAATGTAGGGGTGCGCAGGGATCAAATGAAGGGTAGAATGGTTCAAATGGTTCTGAGCACTATGGGACTTAACATCTATGGTCATCAGTCCCCTAGAACTTAGACCTACTTAAACCTAACTAACCTAAGGACATCACACAACACCCAGTCATCACGAGGCAGAGAAAATCCCTGACCCCGCCGGGAATCGAACCCGGGAACCCTGGCGCGGGAAGCGAGAACGCTACCGCACGACCACGAGCGGCGGACTGAAGGGTAGAGCCACGTTTCGTAACACTTATGAAATGTAAAGTCCACTGTTCAAAGTGCCGTCAGTGCGAACAAGAGGTGACCGAGACGTTAACAAATGGCACGCCATACCATCACTTCGGGTGATACGCCAGTGTGCCGATGACGAATACACGCTTCCAATGTGCGTTCACCGCGATGTCACCAAACACGGATGCGACCATCATTATGCTGTAAACAGAACCTGGATTCATCCGAAAAAATGTCGTTTTGCCATTCGTGCACCCAGGTTCGTCGATGAGTACACCATCGCAGGCGCTCCTTTCTGTGATGCAGCCTCAAGGGTAACGGCAGCCATGGTCTCCGAGCTGATAGTCCATGTTGCTGTAAACGTCGTCAAACTGATCGTACAAATGGTTGTTGTCTTGCGAACGTCCCCATCTGTTGACTCAGGGATCTAGACGTGGCTGCACGATCCGTTAAAGCCATGCGGATAAGATGCCTGTCATCTCGACCGCTAGTGATACGAGACCGTTGGGATCCAGCACGGCGTTCCGTATTACCATCCTGAACCCACCGATTCCATATTTTGCTAACAGTCATTGGATCTAGACCAACGCGAGCAGCAATGTCGCGATACGATAAACCGCAATCGCGATAGGCTACAATCCGACCTTTATCAAAGTCGGAAACGTGAAGTTACTCGTTTCTCCTCCTTGCACGAGGCATCACAACAACGTTTCACCAGGCAACGCCGGTCAACTGCTGTTTATGTATGAGAAATCGGTTGGAAACTTTCCTCATATCAGCACGTTGTAGGTGCTGCCACCGGCTCCAGCCTTGTGTGAATGCTCTGAAAAGCTTATCATTTGCATATCACAGCATCGTCTTCCTGTCGGTTAAATTTCGCGTCTATAGCACGTCAACTTCGTGGTGTAGCAATTTTAATGGCCAGTAGTGTATTCTTCTGTAAATAATGCGTGCCAGTATTTCACAACCATCACTTATTAAGCTGATGGTTCGCTAATACTACATTTATGAGGTGGAATGAGGTGGAATTGTTGGTAAGGCGGGTGCCACGTTGACATTCATTGGGAGAGTCCTTACAAAATGTAGTCCATCAACAAAGGAGGTGGCTTACAAAACACTCGTTCGACCTATACTTGAGTATTGCTCATCAGTGTGGGATCCGTACTAGATCGGGTTGACGGAGGAGATAGAGAAGATCCAAAGAAGAGCGGCGCGTTTCGTCACAGGGTTATTTGGTACGCGTGATAGCGTTACGGAGTCTTAGGAAACTCAAGTGGCAGACTCTGCAAGAGAGGCGCTCTGCATCGCGGTGTAGCTTGCTCGCCAGGTTTCGAGGGGATGCGTTTCTGGATGAGGTATCGAATATATTACTTCCCCCTACTTATACCTCCCGAGGAGATCACGAATGTAAAAGTAGAGAGATTCGAGCGCGTACGGAGGCTTTCAGACAGTCGTTCTTCCCGCGAACCGTACGCGATTGGAACAGAAAAGGGAGGTAATGACCGTGGCACGTAAAGTGCCCTCCGCCACACACCGTTGGGTGGCTTGCGGAGTATAAATGTAGATGTAGAATATTGGAACGGTGTTGTGGAAGCTCTAAACGTTTAGACTACAGTGTGCTTGGCACGTGTGCCGTGAGTTTTGCATGTAGTGGCGCAGGCGTTTGCGGTCCGAGAACCGGCGGCTGAGTGGAGTGGAACGTTCTTTGGCTCTCCAGAGCCGCCCCCCGCCCCCAGCCTGGCCTTGGCGTCGCGCCGTCTCGTCCGCCCCATTTGCGTCGCGCCTGCTCCTTGCCGCCGCCGGTTGGGGGCGGGGCTGCCCGTGTGGCGGTGTTTACGCGCTGACGCAGCGGCCCAAGTCGGCGCCGCGCTCCGTGGCGGCGTCGCTTTACTGGCGCCCAAGCGTCTCGAGTAGAAAAGGAAGCGAGGGCGGCCGTCGAGAGAGACTGCATTCCGGCTTAGGCGTCACTGGTCTGACGCCCGCCTCTTTGAAACGGAGCATGCCCTTTTCGCACGATCAGCTCTGTCACTGTCTTCGACAGTGGGAAGACAGCGAAGCTCGTGGACGTACTTCATGGAGCGATGCGAGTTTTCTTCTGAAGAAAGTCATTTTTGTGAACCACCAAGTACTGTTGATGAAACAGACTTTTATTCCCTACCATTCTCGATCGATCAGTCATGAACAGGTAATAATCCGTAACGCAAAAGGAAAACGCACCATGAGGGAATTATCCGAATGGAACGGAAATCAATAGATATGATGTACGAGGGTCACTCTAAAAGAGAAGCACACTATTTTTTTGTAGAAATACAGTTTTAATTCTGCATGTGTGAAAGTTTTACAGTGTATAGATACATCTTCCCCTCTTGTTTTACAAACTTAGTTCAACCTGTTCCCGTGAGTGGCGCCGTCACAGCATGTGTTCAAGATGGCTGCTACACTTTACGTTGTCAGAAGCAACGTGCTGTCACATAATTCTTGTTCTGTGAACACGAGAGAGTCGGAAACATCCACAAGAGGTTGAACAAGGTGTATGGAGATGCTGCTGTCGATCGCAGTACAGTTAGTCGGTGGCCAAGCAGGTTACGTGATGAAAACGGGCACGGCAGTATTGAGGATTGTCCTCGCAGAGGCAGGCCTCGTACTGCACACACTCCAAACAGTGTGCAGAGAGTTAACGAATTGGTGACTGCTGACAGACGCATCACAGTGAACGAATTGTCACGCTACGTTGGGATAGGGGAAGGCTGGCAGCGATGGCCGTGCGGTTCTAGGCGCTGCAGTCCGGAACCGCGGGACTGCTACGGTCGCAGGTTCGAATCCTGCCTCGGGCATGAATGTGTGTGATGTCCTTACGTTAGTTAGGTTTAAGTAGTTCTAAGTTCTAGGGGACTGATGACCTAAGATGTTAAGTCCCATAGTGCTCAGAGCCATTTGAACCATTTGATAGGGGAAGGAAGTGTTTGCAGAATACTGAAAGTTTTGGCGTTAGAAAAGGTTTGTGCCAGGTGGTTTCCCAGGATGTTGACAGTGGCTCACAAAGAAACAAGAAAAACGGTATGCAGCGAACTTTTGTCAAAGTAAGACAATGGTGGAGATGAGTTTCTTGCAAGAATTGTGACAGGTGATGAAACATGGCTCCATCAGTTTTCACCAGAGACGAAGAGGCAATCAATAGGGTGGCATCATGCAAATTCACCCAAGAAAAAAAAAAATTCAAAATCACACCTTCTGCTGGAAAAGTTATGGCTACGGTGTTTTTCGATTCCGAAGGACTCTTGTTTGTGGACATCATGCCAAGTGGAACGATCATAAATTCTGATGCATATGTGACGACGCTGAAGAAACTTCAAGCTCAACTGAGTCGTGTTCGACCACATCGGCAAAAAACCGGATGTTTTGCTGTTGCACGACAATGCACGGCCACATGTCAGTCAAAAAACCATGGAAGCGATCACAAAACTCGGACGGACAACACTGAAACACCTGCCTTACAGTCCTGACCTGGGTCCATGTGACTATCATCTCTTTGGGAAACTGAAAGACTCTCTTTGTGGAACAAGGTTTGAAGATGATGACTCCCTTGTGCACGCTGCCAAACAGTGTCTCCAACAGGTTGGTCCAGAATTTTACCGTGCGGGTATACAGGCGCTGGTTCCAAGATTGCATAGGGCAGTTGTGAGGGACGGAAATTATTTAGATAAATGAAAATATTGTTCCTAAAGGATGTATCTACACACTGTAAAACTTTCAAACATGTAGAATAAAACATGTATTTTTTTAAATAGTGTGCATTTCTTTTGGAGTGACCCTCGTACATGTGGAGAACAACAGATAATTTCAGAAAAACTGGATCATCTAGTCAAGAGAAAGACCTACGCAGACCGAGGAAGTCAGTAACACGTCGGTCAACCCCCGGACTTTATGCAAGAGATGGATATACTGTCAAATTCTCTCCAATTCTCGCGTTAGATAGTCAAAATCCCTACCTGGTTAGATGGCTGTGCCCGTAATCATATGTCCTCACTTTGGGAGAGATCCGGCGACCTTGCTGGCCAAAGTAGCGTTTGGTAAGCATGAAGACAAACAGTAGAAACTATCGTCATGTCCGGGCGGACATGATCTTACTGCTTCGGCCTGGAATGTCTTTCACTGGAGTAGAATTGTCTTCAGTGATGAGTCCTACTACTGACTAACCCCTATGACCACCAAAGACATGTCCAGAGGCCCCAGAGAGTAGTGATATACCAACCTCACTGTCGCCCGCCATACGGCCTGATAACTAGCAGTGGTGGTCTGGTCTGCCATTTCCGTTCATAGCAGGACACCTTATTTGTCATCGGCACCGTTACAGCGCAGCGGTACGTCGTGACATTCTACGCCCCTTTTTGTTGCCCTGCACGTTAATCCATATGAGCCTACATTTCAGCAAGATAATGCCCGCTCGCACATGGCGACAATTTCTGCTCCTTATGTTCGTGCTTGCCAAGTTTAACCTTGGCCAGAAAGCTTGGCAGATATCTCGTCAGTCCAGAAAGTGTGTAGCATTATGAGCGGGGTTCTCCAACCAGCTATGAACTTTGGCGATCCAATGCGTCAATTGGATTGAATTAGGCATGATATGCTTCAGGAGGACATCCAGCAACTCTACCAAACCGAATAACAGCTTGCATAAGGGCCGAATGTGGCCAACGCATTATTGACTTGTTCAGTTTGTGAAGCTCGTTCTTTTGAATAAATGATCCAAATATTCGGAAATTGTAGTCATTTGTTTGTCGGTACATGTACATGAGATGTGACGATTTCCGCCCCATTCGGACAATTCCTGCGTGTTGTGTGGGTCTCCTTTTTGTTTTTTTGTTTTTTTTTTTGGAAAGAATTGGATCGCATTGTTTGGGGAAAGAGACCAAACAGCGAGGTCATCGGTTTCATCGGATCAGGGAAGGACGGGGAAGGAAGTCGGCCGTGTCCTTTCAGAGGAACCATCCCGGCATTTTCCTGGAGTGATTTAGGGAAATTACGGAAAACCCAAATCAGGACGCTGGATTGAACCGTCGTCCTCCAGAATGCTAGTGCAGTGTGCTGACCACTGCGCCGCCTCGCTCGTTTTTTTTTTTCCTTGGAGTGTATACGAAAATTATTTACGTCAGACTGTATTCTATCGTTTTTACTATGACGTCAGAAAAATAAACAAATAAATCAATAAAACATTTCGCATCACTAAAGCTGTCATCAATAATAAAATTAATAAAATCGATAGTAACGTGCACTAAGGTTCCTGAATAATCTAACAACCCAATTGTAGCTGCGGTGACCGCTTCTGTAACTACGCTGACTGCATGAAGCACATGGCACAGCATTTGCCAGTCTCGGCTGGACTCAGTACGTAAGTGGAACCACACGGTCCACAATCATCGGTGTTACCGAAATCCAAACGCACCTGTGGCATTGCGGCAGTGGAACAGCGTGACACCTGGGCCATCTATATGTGATCACACCTGGCCCTGCCGCGAGTAAGTAATACCCACCAAGTAGGTAAAGACATTAAGTCGGCGACCTCTGGTGGGCGTGCTACCGCCGTGTGTCTTGGAGAGGCATCGGTTGCTGCATTGCTGTGTTGTCATTATCTGTCACTCTACGGGGCCGCCCGCCATGCGATCAAACATCAGCTACGATGGGCCGAAGGTCGAACGAGGACCCTTCTAACCACCAACACCCTTTGCGTCTTCCCCCTTAGCGTAATTTAGGGTTAATATCCAGATGTCAGGGGCCAGAGTTCGCCGTCTGGATAATACTGCCTTCACAAGAAATCCTGCGGCCTTCAAGCAACCTCACTCTTGCGCCGTCAGGCTGCAAACCAGGACCGCGTGTCCAGCTCTGTGTGTCAATTGCACCTGATGTCTGCCTTGCAAACTCGCTTGGCTCCGAGTCATGCTGCACTGCCTGCGGCCGTGGGCGGATTCTTGACAGCACTATCGCCAACGACTCTGCGTTCGACATCCACACCCCGCCTCTCTACAAGAGATATAAACTGGATCGAATCTGGGTGTGGCTTCTTTTGCTCTTCGCTCCTACACACCTGGGCTGAGCGGGTCAAATCGGCCACCCTGACAAGTCTACTCGTGATCCCCCACGCTTCAGTGGGGTCTCCGCTACCGATACTATTACACTCTGAAACTTCCTGGCAGATTAAAACTGCGTGCCGGACCAAGACTCGGAAGTTTCATAACAGCACACTCTCCGCTGCAGAGTGGAAATTTCTTACTGTTACACTGTGTTTGCTATCCACACAAGACTCCAGTGTCGGACGAGGAGTTGTTTGTGATCAAGAGGCCGGGGTGATGTGCGACTCCACAGTAAGCGGCGTGCCTTTTGATTCATAGATTTCCTGGTGCGATCTCCAAATCCTGCTTGACGTTGGCGCGGACTGTTTTGTAATAGATATACTTTCGCTTGATTCGTTTTGAAAATTGTTTGCGGTTTCGCTCTCTTATACCCACATAAAAAATGTTTTGCATCAGCTCTTTGTGTTAAAATTCAAGGCACAAAGAACAAAAAAGAATTGGCAGTGAGGAATACGTATATATTCATTTGCAGTAAAACCAGATTTGAAAAAAAGTCGTCTGTTTTCCATTTGAGATATTTCGCACCACTCCTGAGCAGCGTCTATACCTAGTGGAACAACCACTTTCTGAGATGCAGGCTTGAATCACTGATGAGATCGTCAGGCCAGCCCTTCAACAAATTGTAACCCTATTAATTGACGTTTCTACGTTGTCATGGTTGACGTCCAAAAACAGCTTGTTTCAGTCGATCTCATACGTATTCGATGGGGTTCACGCCCGAGAAACTGCCAAACTATTCCATTCTGGTGATCGTATCATCCTGAAGGGAAGAGTTCGTGAGAACAGTACGATGAGCACGAAAGTTATCATCCAACAAGATGAAAGTGTCACTAAAAGGTTGGTGATATGGTCATACTATTCGTTCAGAATCTCGTCCCAGTACCTCACGGCAGTGAGATTTCCCTCAACAACCACGAGAGGTGTATGGTGATGCCATGTAATGCCACTCCAGAACATCACTCCACCACCATCTTGTTGCGCATGTGGAACACAGCGTTGGAAGCATTCGATATTACCAGGTTGTCTACAGACACGATCTCTGAGGTTAGTAGCGTACGGACAGATCCGAGTTCCGAGCCTAAACAGTACCCGACGCCAGTACTGCAGTGAGTGAAAGAAGAGAAATTATTCGCGGTGCGGAAATCACGTAGGTCGAAATCAGATGATTGTCTGATGTTTGCATACCAGAGAACCGCCTTTGAAGAAAAGAAAAGACGTACTGGATAAAATGTTTTTAAGTTGCACCAGCCACTCTGTTTGTATTTCGATTGAGCACAGGGTTCTGAGGTAGAAAGTCGACTGGGTTCGCTTTGTTTTAGAACACACGAGATATTCCATATTCCAAAGGCATGGTTAGTGTGAGAAACACACGGCAGCAAGGAAGCAGCGTAAGGGAAGGAAAAACGGAGTGAAGAAAGTACATGCGACAAAGAAGTGCAAAGTGAGTTGTGTTAGGAGAGGAGTTATTGAAGCGTTTCTGTCCTGCGGTATCTGTGGAGCTGGAATGAGAATATAGAGTGGCAGGAATGTTACAAATTAAAACTGTAAGGTATAATAGGAAAAAAGTAGGCAAGTGCAAGACTGTTAAACTAAAGGCCACGGGTCCAGTTCAGTGCCATGTGTTTTTTCTCACTGATCACTTATTTCTCCTACTGAGACGATTTCTTAACGTGAAAATAGTAGCAAGTTGCAGCCTGGTACATACCCCATCTTAAATCGTAGGTCCGTCAACAACTTACTGGGTAACCCAGTTCGAAGGTCGGTGGAGGATAAAGACTATTGTCCAAACAAAACTTCGGTTTTTGGACTGCTTTATTAACAACGGAAGTGTCTCTGTTCGAACAGCTAAAACCGAGCAAAAATCATTTTAAAATACACAGATATTTCCATTCTACCATTCTTCACGGCCATTTTACCGTAAAACTTCGCATTTGTGTATCATCGCTATACGAGGCTTCACTAATCAAATGACTTTAGAAGAAGAAGTCGTTGAAGAAACAATACATTGCAACGAACAGTTATAAGCAATATATTCTCAAAAACCTTAAATGAGCTACTATTTGGCAAAAAGCTAATCGTGATTGAAACAATATACGTTACCATCCTCAGTTCTTACGGAATCGTGTTTCCAAAATATAAGCTGTCGTCCGATCTTCCCTTATTCACCACAGAAGTACAAATGTAGGACGTCAATGAAGAGGCTTAAGCCCAGCGCAATAGAACAACTGGTGGAAATGATCTGTATATTGCCATCATTGTGTCGTCTGATATTAGTCTAGGGTAGTGGGGATGCATCAAAAGCTATGAACTATTTCCACGTATTGCCCTTGTCAAGTGTACGTACTGTTTTAATCACTTCATTGAATCTTCGTATTTGCACTTCGATGACGTATGGTAATTACCCTGGCAGAGCCGAGATCCACGCACGCTTCATTATCGCCCAATTTAATTTTACATTCACTCTCCAGTTTGCCGTTGATTCGCGAGTACGTGAAAGTGCGATGGTTTGTAACATTCACAGTCGCCATAATAATTCTGTGTCGGTAGTTTCGCTTCATGCTGCAATGGCCGCTACTGAAAACATACGTTAGGATGATGCGTTTATTTTCACGTAATCAAGGGTCTCGTAATTCGATAATCCCGGTAGTTTCTGTCACATTTACCCGAATTCCTATTGTAGCTTTGTCTGATCATTCAATAAATCTGGTGATTATGTCTCGCGAAGCTATATGATAGCGTTAACGTAAATGTTCGGAATGAACGTACAGTACCACAACGCTTGACATCCGTGAACAAATACGAATGTCAACCTTACAGACAAACGGGGAGCCAGAAAGCGCGGCCAAGGAGAAACACGGAACTAAAAGCGCGCGACAGCATGGAGAATTAACAACACGATCTGTAAAGCCTTTATTACTCGACACATCTATCGTAAAAAGTCTGCAATAGAGCCCCAAGCGTACAGGTGTGAAGCTGCGAACTTTTTCGTTAGTCTGTTACACTTGCGTGTCCGCAGCAGCGCCCCAAGGGTATGCATTCGGAACTGCAGGTTTGTTTACATTGTTGAGAGTAAAAGCAGATATCTGTGGACAGCTGCTATTTACTCACGTTGAAATCTCTGAGGTATCTACGTTCGTGTTTCTTAAGCAGTTATTGTTATTCTGTGCAGCTACAATGAAATTGCGTTATGATTACATACAGTTGCGGATTTACCAGATGGCTCAGTACGCTGGAGCCTAGGGTGGAAGATTTTAGGGGCGGCAATTTTTGGGCCAAATTTTTTTATGTTTTACCGAAATTAAAAGAGTCATATTTATATACAGGGTGGTTATAATTAGCCTTTCCCTATTTAACACGTTATAACATGGAATCTAATTACCGTAAGAGGACCAAATTTGGTAGCATTAATGTCAAGGATATGGGGAAGAGAAATAATCAATTCAGTTGAAACACTTTTCATGTATTGTTACGGTACATCATACCATTACATACCGGTACCACTACTGCTACAAATGGAGGTCAATATGGCGCCCATCAGTGTCTAGAAGAGTCTGAAAGCGCAGGATTGCATTCTGCACAGCAGACCGAAGCATGTGCTTAGGTATCCTGGCTAGCTCTCTTGATGTACTGCGCTTCAGATAAGCACATGTGTGAATGTTCCCCAGTAAACCATACACTTCAGGAAGCCCCTGAGCCAGAAATCACAGGGAGTGAGATCAGATGACCGCGCCGGTCAAGCATTTGGAAAGATAGGCTGATAATTCGATCGTTTCCAATTGTGTTTCGGAGAAGCAGGTGAACTTCACGAACGATGTGCCGTGAGGCTCCAGCTTGCATGAAAACTGTTGATTTCAATGCGTCTGTCTCCTGCAGGGCGGATATGACATGCTGGCGAAGCATATCGCAGTAACACTGGCCAGTCACACTGCACGTCTTTGGTTCTTGAGCGCCAACCTGTTCAAAAACGAATGGGCCAATGATGAATGTAACCGTGAAGCTACACCATACGGTGACACATTCACCATAAAGAGGAACTTCATGCACAGTGGCTGGAGGTGAAGAGCCCCACACTCGGCAATTCTGTGTGTTCCCCTCACCTGTCAGAGAAAAATGAGCTTCGTCTGTCCATAGGATGGTCCAGAGCCAGCCCTCGTCAACTTCAATTCTTGTGAGAAAATGGAGAGCTAAGGCAACACGTCGTTGTGCATCCTGTGACGCAAGCTACTGTATGTTATGGACCTTGTACGGATTCCACTTGACCATGCTTCGAAGCACCTTCCGTACAGTGGACCACGGGATGTTCAACTGCCGTGACACAGCATGCGCACTGCCTGACGGTCGGGAATTGCGCGCTGCGTTGTCTGCCATAGCAACAGCGATTTCGTCAACCACCTGTGGTGTAACCGGTCGTCGGCCTCCTCCCGGAGCGACGTCCAGTTCTCCAGCTCATTCGAACTTCTCCACCATGCTCCGCACAGCGGGTGGAGAGAGAGGACCCTTCCGTGATCCTTTCAGCCGGCGACATTCTTGAAGTGCAGCTGTAGCGTTACTGCTGTTTTGATAACAGAGCTTCACTAATAATGTCCTGCTCCTTTTGTCCAAGCTCATGTTGACTTCACGTGCACTGCGACTGGTCAGGTGTGAGAGACTATGAGTCACAATGACTGCTCATGGCACCTGGTAGCCATAGCTGGAACTGGACGATGGCGCTGTGACACATCGAAATCATACTCTGGACATTAATGCTACGAACTTTGGTACTCTTATGGTAATTAGTTTCCGTGTTATAACGTGTTAAATAGGGAAAGTTTAATTACAACCAGCCGGTACTTAAATGATATTAGGTCCACACAAACAATTCAGCATGAAATATGATTCACCACTTAGACAAATTTTTCTACAGTTTGCGTAGTCGCGCTTAGTTGCAATGCGGGAACTAGTGACATGACTTATCGCTAAGTGTATCTGGCCGAACTGAATGCACGAGTTTCGTGTGGCCGCCACGGGAGCCGAAGAGGGCGGTGGCACTGACTTCGTGAGAGACAGATATAGAGCACCGATGCAAACGGGGAAGCCCCGTCCCGAATTTACTTCAAAAGCAAAAGAAAAGCCGCCTCGGTTGGTCAAGTCCTGAAATTTCTAATCGAATCTGGCCACGATAACTCGACGAGTCGCGCTGCGGCTGCTGGGAACGACCTCGCCCCCACATTAAGGCTGTCGAAGGGAGACGAGTGGTACGGGGAACGCAGCGTCTGCTGCTTGCAGCAGTGCTGCCACCATTAGCCAAAAAATGTTCGATTGTTTGTGAAATTTTATGGGACTTAACTGCTAAGGTCATCAGTCCCTAAGCTTACACAATACTTACACAATACTGAACCTAAATTATGCTAAGGACAAACACATTCACCCATGCTCGAGGGAGGACTCGAACCTCCGCCGGGACCAGCCGCACAGTCCATGACTGCAGCGCCCAAGACTGCTCGGCTAATCCCGCGCGGCACCATTAGCCTTAACAATATGTACAGCAGTAACACATCACGTCTACGGCAAAATTACATTGACAGCGCTCGGAGACGAATGAATATCTTTCAAGTAGTGCAGTTTTTTTCTGTTTGTGCCAGAGTAAGCGCAATCGTGAAATTATCGTGGCCAAATAATATGTATGAATATTTCTCTGACGCAGTTTTCTAGATGCGTGCTGTAATTTTTCAAAATGTTTTGTGGATTGTATGAATAATTTCATAACATCACATCGCCGGTGCGTACGAAGTTATATAAGGTAAGTAATCACAATATATTACAATAAATCATGCTTAACGAATCAATAGGAGGTAATTTAGCTGTTTCGGAACACATGCAAAGAAATTTAGATTTTTTTGTTACATCATACTTAAATAATATAGTTATATCATACTTCTCATATTGTTCTTCTACTGTAGGCCTCAAAGGCCCGTTAACACAGTAAATGATGATGATGATGATGATGATGATGATGACGATACCATCCTTAAAGAAATTTCTCGTACTTACGTAATTATTCAATGTCTGAAGTGTGAACAAAGAACACTGCTAATTACGTGAGAGAAATAAAACTCCCAATGTAATCTTTTCTTTATTTCAGTTCCTGGATAAAAAATTGTTAAAGTAAGTGATGGGACAAAGCGACTTAGTAGAGCTGAGTGTAAAAAGATTGTCAACATGAAAAAAGAAGAACAAAAACAGATTATCCGCAAAACCATAAAAATATATAGGTTCTTTTAAAGTAAAAGTAGAAGTTTTGTTGAAGGGCCAGGAATCTCAACAACATACAGCGACACAATAAAATCTGGAATAAATGAAACGGATTTGAGTTCTGCGGCCCAATCTCAAACAGTATATCTAAACTAAAAGGAGATTATCGCAAGATACGTCTTCGATCAAAACAAGTCTTGTAACTCCTCTCAGGGATTATTTTTTTAAAAAAAATTGCTGATCGGCTTCGTTTCTCGGCAGTGAGTATCTACCAACGAAAAATGAAATAATAGTGAAGTAAATGACCGAAATTTGCTGAAGGTATTCTAAAAGTAAAAGATCTGTATATTGTGGGCCCTGTTTGGCATTCAGTCCATTGGACAATAAGGCTCAGACTGAGAACGAAGTATTTAATGACGGTAAAAATACAGATCAAAGAGTAGCTCTGCATGAAAACGAAGCGGCGATAAACTTTTGAATTTAGAAAAATCTGGTACCTTTAATATGACAGAAGTGAGACTGATGGCCGACTGGACAATTTACATCTACATCTACGTTTATACTCCGCAAGTCACCCAACGGTGTGTGGCGGAGGGCACTTTACGTGCCACTGTCATTACCTCCCTTTTCTGTTCCAGTCGCGTATGGTTCGTGGGAAGAACGACTGTCTGAAAGCCTCCGTGCGCGCTCGAATCTCTCTAATTTTTTATTCGTGATCTCCTCGGGAGGTATAAGTAGGGGGAAGCAATATATTCGATACCTCATCCAGAAACGCACCCTCTCGAAACCTGGCGAGCAAGCTACACCGCGATGCAGAGCGCCTCTCTTGCAGAGTCTGCCACTTGAGTTTATTAAACATCTCCGTAACGCTATCACGGTTACCAAATAACCCTGTGACGAAACGCGCGGCTCTTATTTGGATCTTCTCTATATCCTCCGTCAACCCGATTTGGTACGGATCCCACACTGATGAGCAATACTCAAGTAAAGGTCGAACGAGTGTTTTGTAAGCCACCTCCTTTGTTGATGGACTACATTTTCTAAGGACTCTCCCAATGAATCTCAACCTGGTACCCGCCTAACCAACAACTAATTTTATACGATCATTCCACTTCAAATCGTTCCGCACGCATACTCCCAGATATTTTACAGAAGTAACTGCTACCAGTGCTTGTTCCGCTATCATATAATCATACAATAAAGGATCCTTCTTTCTATGTATTCGCAATACATTACATTTGTCTATGTTAAGGGACAGTTGCCACTCCCTGCACCAAGTGCCTATCCGCTGCAGATCTTCCTGCATTTCGCTACAATTTTCTAATGCTGCAACTTCTCTGTATACTACAGCATCATCCGCGAAAAGCCTCATGGAACTTCCGACACTATCTACTAGGTCATTTATATATATTGTGAAAAGCAATGGTCCCATAAAACTCCCCTGTGGCACGCGAGAGGTTACTTTAACGTCTGTAGACGCCTCTCCATTGATAACAACATGCTGTGTTCTGTCTGCTAAAAACTCTTCAATTCAGTCACACAGCTGGTCTGATATTCTGTAGGCTCTTACTTTGTTTATCAGGCGACAGTACGGAACTGTATCGAACGCCTTTCGAAAGTCAAGGAAAATAGCATCTACCTGGGAGCCTTTATCTAATGTTTTCTGGGTCTCGTGAACAAATAAAGCGAGTTGGGTCTCACACGATCGCTGTTTCCGGAATCCATGTTGATTCCTACAGAGTAGATTCTGGGTTTCCAAAAACGACATGATACGTGAGCAAAAAACATGTTCTAAAATTCTACAACAGATCGACGTCAGAGATATAGGTCTATAGCATCTGCTCGACGACCCTTCTTGAAGACCGTATGTCCAGGTTGAGAAAATGGAAATGCCATGTGGCTAGGGCCTCCCGTCGGGTAGTCCGTTCGCGTGGTGCAAGTCTTTCGAGTTGACGCCATTTAGGCGACTTGCGTGTCCATGGGGATCAAATGATGATGATGAGGACAACAAAACACCCAGTCCCTGAGCGGAGAAGATCTCCGACCCAGCCGGAAATCGAACCCGGACCGTTAGGTATGACATTTCGTCGCACTGACCACGCAGCTACCAGGGGCGGACTCCTATTGATGAAGAAACTATTTATTGAGGGACCTTTCTGTGGAGGATTGTTGCCTAGTGAAGCGACTGCGTTCAAGAGGCCTCGCTTTCAGAGGAAAAACTGAAAGTTCGGTGATGCGCATAACGGAAATTATTGTATGATTTTGGAAGTGTTAGCTAAATTCGGTCCCTTTTTAGCCAGTCATATTGAACGATTTGGGAATCAAGAGTCTGGAAGTATCAGTTGCTTATTAAATACCTTTTGAGATGAGTTTATTCTCTTGAAGGGTCATAAAGTCTTAAAATTAAATCGAAGATCAAGAACGCAAGAGCAGAGAGGGCTGTGAGACGATAGCACGCTGACTTGGAAGGCACCACGATGGGAGCGGCGTCTGCACGAAGAGAACAAAAGTGACGCGCCGCCTAGCCACGGCCGCACTAGAAGAGCCGCACTAGGAGGAAGCCTTGACTTGTGATCTGTATGAATTGCCTGCATGGAAATTATATGTGGTGTCACCGCCAGACACCACACTTGCTAGGTCGTAGTAAATGACGTAGCTGAAGGCTATGCTAACTATCGTCTCGGCAAATGAGAACGTAATTTGTCAGTGAATCATCGCTAGCAAAGTCGGCTGTACAACTGGGGCGAGTGCTAGGAAGTCTCTCTAGACCTGCCGTGTGGCGGCGCTCGGTCTGCAATCACTGACAGTGGCGACACGCGGGTCCGACGTATACTAACGGACCGCGGCCGATTTAAAGTCTACCACCCAGCAAGTGTGGTGTCTGGCGGTGACACCACATTATATACCTGTATATCAAAGGATATTGATTGTTTGCATGTCGCCAACTGATGGCGACCCTTCATTGTGAAAAAACATAGCTAAGGATTGTCAATTTAACTCATTCTAATAAACTCCATTAATAAGATATTCTTGAATTGTTGCCTAGCTGCACAAGAAAACAGCTTCCTAGGCACCCTATATTGGGCGAGTGGTCAAGATCCCACTTTGGCGGCGAGTTATCAGAAGAACTCAGTGCCTGGCGGCCACGGAGTTTTCTTTTGTGATTTGTTGGGGCCTTAAATCTCTCTCGTCTTTTCTTTGCAGGGCGTTTACTTGCTTTAACAGTTGAAACGTCCCCTTAGAAAAATTAGTGAATTACTGTGCTGCTAAACCTCTTACATTATTTGATTTTCAAACAGCTGAGCAAAACTGAACGTCCTCAGACGTTTCTCTCTTTACTTATTCTGATCATCACTAAACTGACACACAATATTTTTGGCGCAACGCAATCTGACTTTCAAAAATCCCTACAAAAGAATGGCACGACTAACAATAACCTATACCTTTCATGAATCACTTACCTCACAAAAATCTTCGTTACTCGAACTACTGCCAAACAGCGAGCGCCAATACTGCCAGCTAAATAAAAGATTCTAACTACTGAAGTCACTAACTACTGATAGGCATAGTTAGCAAATGAAAGATTTCGATAAAGAACAAACAATGTATTTAACTTAATAGTGTTCAAAAGTCATAATATATATATCAGTTCATGACATCCAGTCTTACAAATTTACTGTCTCTGATGGACACACGTCCAGATCATCCGCTCTCAAAACTCCGCCATCTCTATCCCCACATCCACCACTGCTGGCGGCTCACCTCCAACTGCGCAATGCTACGCGCTGATAACATCCAACTGCCCAACACTACAATAGCGAATATTACAATAATGCTAACCAGCCACAGACTGCACACAGCACAGCCAGTGATTTTCATACAGAGCGCTACGTGGCGTTACCAACATAAAAACCTAAACAGCCTACTTACACAGTCTCTTTTGCAAATCAGTGGTTTCAGGTGGGCGTTGCAGCAATTTTCTTTGCTTTTGTGCTTGTTTTTCTTGCTTGTCTTACCTATTTCTTGCATTTGTCTCTTCCAAAATGCCACGTATCCCACCACCTGCTCAGCCGCCACAACCACGAGTGTTAGATGCAACACAGTTAATGCAGATGTTTCAGTTCCAGACCCAGCAAATATCTACACTGCTCAACATGGTGCAGCAGCTACTGCCCAATGCCTTATGCCTGATGTAACAAGCACCACCTACTACAGCTGCTATACCCCTATTTCGCCAGTTTCGTGAACATGTACAGGGTTATTACAAATGATTGAAGCGATTTCACAGCTCTACAATAACTTTATTATTTGAGATATTTTCACAATGCTTTGCACACACATACAAAAACTCAAAAAGTGTTTTTAGGCATTCACAAATGTCCGATATGTGCCCCCTTTAGTGATTCGGCAGACATCAAGCCGATAATCAAGTTCCTCCCACACTCGGCGCAGCATGTCCCCATCAATGAGTTCGAAAGCATCGTTGATGCGAGCTCGCAGTTCTGGCACGTTTCTTGGTAGAGGAGGTTTAAACACTGAATCTTTCACATAACCCCACAGAAAGAAATCGCATGGGGTTAAGTCGGGAGAGCGTGGAGGCCATGACATGAATTGCTGATCATGATCTCCACCACGACCGATCCATCGGTTTTCCAATCTCCTGTTTAAGAAATGCCGAACATCATGATGGAAGTGCGGTGGGGCTCCATCCTGTTGAAAGATGAAGTCTGCGCTGTCGGTCTCCATTTGTGGGATGAGCCAATTTTCCAGCATGTCCAGATACACGTGTCCTGTAACGTTTTTTTCGCAGAAGAAAAAGGGGCCGTAAACTTTAAACCGTGAGATTGTACAAAACACGTTAACTTTTGGTGAATTGCGAATTTGCTGAACGAATGCGTGAGGATTCTCTACCGCCCAGATTCGCACATTGTGTCTGTTCACTTCACCATTAAGAAAAAATGTTGCTTCATCACTGAAAACAAGTTTCGCTCTGAACGCATCCTCTTCCATGAGCTGTTGCAACCGCGCCGAAAATTCAAAGCGTTTGACTTTGTCATCGGGTGTCAGGGCTTGTAGCAATTGTAAACGGTAAGGCTTCTGCATTAGCCTTTTCCGTAAGATTTTCCAAACCGTCGGCTGTGGTACGTTTAGCTCCCTGCTTGCTTTATTCGTCGACTTCCGCGGGCTACGCGTGAAACTTGCCCGCACGCGTTCAACCGTTTCTTCGCTCACTGCAGGCCGACCCGTTGATTTCCCCTTACAGAGGCATCCAGAAGCTTTAAACTGCGCATACCATCGCCGAATGGAGTTAGCAGTTGGTGGATCTTTGTTGAACTTCGTCCTGAATTGTCGTTGCACTGTTATGACTGACTGATGTGAGTGCATTTCAAGCACGACATACGCTTTCTCGGCTCCTGTCGCCATTTTGTCTCACTGCGCTCTCGAGCGCTCTGGCGGCAGAAACCTGAAGTGCGGCTTCAGCCGAACAAAACTTTATGAGTTTTTCTACGTATCTGTAGTGTGTCGTGACCATATGTCAATGAATGGAGCTACAATGAATTTATGAAATCGCTTCAATCATTTGTAATATCCCAGTACTTTCTCTCAACGGTAGGAAGTGCAGTGTTTAGGCTCTTAAACAGACTATTTCCTAACGCCACTCCAAGCAAACATTTGTATGAAGAGGTTGTAGATTCGTTAACTATTATGACCAAACGCAACTGCAACTGCATTATTGCAATAATGACTGTGTGGACGATGTGGCCTATTCTACACCTTATTTTAGATCTATATAACGATGCTATGCTGATTATATTTATATGTTTTGACGATGCCATTATGGCCTTATCACTTTAGGACATGGTGTAAAAATAAACGATCTGAGGATGGTCATTACGGACTGAAACCGGTCATCGTCTAAGGAATTCATATTGTGATCAAAGACTGTTTGTATACGCGACCATGTCGCAGTTGGTGAAATTAAAAGAAAGGCGTTTTTCGTTGCGACGGAATCTTCTCACGATATTCCAATCACCACCTTTCTCCTCCGAATGCGAAAATATTTTGTTGACACCGACCTACACAGGGAGGAACGATCACCACGATAAAATAAGGGAAATCAGAGCTCGTACGGAAAGATATAGGTGTTCATTCTTCCCGCACGCTATACGAGATTGGACTAATAGAGAATTGTGAAGGTGGTTCGATGAACCCTCTGCCAGGCACTTAAATGTGATTTGCAGAGTATCCATGTAGATGTAGATGTAGATGTAGATGATCAAACATAAGAACTGTGCCCAGTCACAAAAATCTAGTTACAAGACCCATGTCATTAATGCAGTACATTCAAAGTGTGCAACAGGCATTACCAATACTAGCAAGTGTACAGTTTTTCAATGGAACGCCAGCCCAACAAACTTTTTGTTTATTCACATCTTTGTGGTAAACGTGTGAAATTTTAGATGGACGTCGGTGCATCTATCACACTGCTGAATCGTCACACACATGAACTGTTGGGCTCCCCGCGCCTGTCTAAAACTAGCACGCAACTGGCGAATTATAATGGACGGGACATTCCCTTTCTCGGAAAATGTACTTTTCCTGCCATGTATCGCTCGCATACGCGAAGAGTGGCTTTTACAGTGCTACAATCACGTGATTATGAGAACATATTTAGATCGATTCATTTGATTTGTTTGGCTTTAACATTCAGGAGAATGCGTTGTCAGTGTTTGCATTCCATGCAAAAGACAGTGTAGCTAGCTTGCTAAAAGAATTCCCAGATCGCTTTTCTAAAGGTTTAGGCAAGCTACCAATTTTGTTGCACGCATTACACTGAAAGACAATGGTCAGCCAAAATTTTGCCGGGCCCGTACATTTCCCATGGCATTATGGGACAAAGTTGCTGCTGAACTTAAAGAATTGCAAGATAGCGGAGGTACTGTGCCTACACAACCTTGTCAATGGGGAAGTCACTGATTTTGCTCCCAAAACCTTCAGGTCGCATTCGCCTCTTTGTTGACTTTAAGTCTACAGTCAACCCCCAAACTGTGATTGATACTTAACCATTGCCACACCCAGAGGATCTCATGGACAGATCAGGCGCTGGTCGCTGTTTTTCAAAAACTGATTTGCGCTACACATTTCTTCATGTACCGCTCGACGAAGAATCTCAAAAAGTGTGTGTAGTGAATACTCATTTGGGTTTGTTTAAATTTTTGCGTTTGCTCTTTGGAAGTGCTTCCGCACGCGCCATTTTACAATGGGATTTGGAGCAGCTGACTGCTCAACTGTCAAACTGTTCAAACTATTTGGACGATATTCTCGTAGCAGGTCGTACACGTGAAGAGCATATTGAAAATTTGCGTGCTTTGTTTCGTGTGTTATCTGATGCAGGACTAATATGTAGACTGTCCAATTCAGATTTTTTTGAATTTGAGTTTCAGTATCTTGGTCATGTCATAAACAGTCAGGGTGTACATCCTCTTCAGTCGCATTTGTTAGCCATGCGAGATTTGCCAGTTCCTCGCAATGTCACAGAATTACAGTCAGTCTTAGGGAAAATGTACTATTATCTTCAGTTCATACCGAATGATGCGCAAATCACAGCTCCATTTCGTCACATGAATGTCCCCTTTGTTTGGACAGATGAGTGCCAAGTTGCTTTTCAAACACTTAAAGATGCATTGCTCAGTGATCGATGCTTAGTTCACTTTGATCCTGAAAAACCAGTTGTGTTGCAAGTTGACGCTTCCTATCACAGAAATGGTGGAGTGGTTTCGCATATGATTGGTGATAAAGACAGGCCTATTGCTTTCGCATCAAAAGTGTTGTCCAAGGCTCAGTGTAACTATTCACATATTCACGGTAGCTCAGCGTATTCGGTCAGAGAGCCGGTTGGCCTCTGTAATAAAGAAACTGAGTGGAAGGATCAACCACCGAACTTGAGCAGGATGTCTTGCGACGTCCGCAACGACCAAACACAACGATCAAAAACGAACAAAATGCAAAAAAAAAGCGTGTTCGGTCAGAGGGCTGCTCGCCCTATGCAACAAAAAAAATTGAGGAAAGGAATCAAGGGTCACCTTGAACGGATGTCTTGTGACGTCTGCCGAGACCAAACGCAACGAATAATACCAAACAAAATGAAGAGCGAGAAAAAAAAGTGGTAATCTGTTCGCGTCAAAACTTTTTTTTTTTACCACATTTTGGTCTAAAGTTATGAGTCTGATTGAGCATCGAAGATAATTTGCTTAACATTCTACCCACCAGCAATAACAAGTATTACAGAAACAACTCTGCACGGCTAGTTATCATCTTACAGTTAAGCATTGGATTTTGCATACTTGAACTACAGTTAATCATTGTAAAATTGAGTCGCAAGTGGAAAAAGGTGTAACATCTGCAACACAACGTTTACTTTTGGTATAACAGAGGGGTGAATGCAGAGGAGGCAGCTAGAAAGATTTGAACTGTGTTTGGAGCCAGTGCCTTTAGGAAAAATACGCCAGAAAAAGATAGTCGTGTTTCAACAAAGAGCGTTCTGGCATGAATGATTTTCCACATTAAGGAAGTCTCGACTACTGATATATGTGATAGATCACCATTTTACCATCATGCGACATTTGCATTCAACAGGCAAAGTTCAGAAGTCTGGTGTAGGAGTACTGCATGCTCTAATTCTAAACAACAAAAATCAACGGAGTGAGTATTGTTGAACGTCATCAGGTCACTCATCGAGCATTCCTATGCAGTACTGTTACTGGTGACGTGTTATGATGCCTGAAAACATTTGCTTTCAAAGGCTTCAATACCCTCTGGTCCTGACCGGTCCTGGTATCACCCAAGCCAAACCAATGAAACACAAGCAAACATGAACTATGCAAGCAAAGTCAACTTTACCCCAGGTGGTACACAACCCGGCTGTCGCCAGGCGGCAGTTGGATTTTCGGATTCTGGGGAGTTCAGGTTAGCACGGCAGAGAATATCGAAGATCTCTGGTAAATTTCCCTACAAACAAAAACATGAATTTAAAAGTAAACATCGATACTTTGATCCAAACACGAAAACTAAATAATCTCACAAAAGAAATCGACCGGCAAAAAATTCCCGTCCTTGCTCTTCAAGAACCACGACTAACTGACAATGAAACCTTGCATTAGGGAAACCATTGCATCTTCAAGAGCAAAATACAACGAAAGGTAGCGAAAGGCGTACCAATATTCGGCACTGCATTTCTCGAACACAGATCTATCATCAACTCTGTCAAAGATATCACACCCATCAACAATCAAAAGGTTCAAATGGCTCTGAGCACAATGGGACTTAACAGCAGAGGTCATCAGCCCCCTAGAACTTAGAACTACTTAAACCTAACTAACCTAAGGACATCACACACATCCATGCCGAGGCTGGATTCGAACCTGCGACCGTAGCAGTCGCGCGGTTCCGGACTGAAGCGCCTAGAATCGCTCGGCCACCGCGGCCGGCCCATCAACAAGCGACTTATGACTACGCTCATTCAGAGCCCCAGTAAAAAATATACACTCATTAATGCACGTGTCCCCACCTACATCGAAAATAAGAATAACACCGAAAATGTCGAAAAATTCTGGAACACACTCGAAAATACTATGAGCAAAATTCACCAAGATGTCGTGAAAATACTAATGGGAGACTTCAACTCTCTATTTGGGACAGAAAAAACCTGTAGAAAAATCATTGGTACAAATTCAACACACCGAAACGCTTAGACCAACGGCACACGTCTGACTGACATTTGCCAACAATTCAACCACAGAAGGATGTCTTCCCATTTTAGGAAAAAACTAGTTCCCGGGTAACATGCATAGTAACCAAGTGCAAGCTGCCTTCGTTCGCCTTTCGAGACTCGCTTTTAATTCTTTTGTAGCACAGCTACAAGCAGGCAGATAAAAACTCAATAAGGGAATCGTAAGACAACGCTCGAGCAAAATTCGTCTTGCTACTTTCAGTAACCCTTAGTGTCAGAGCGAAAACCTTACGGTACTGCCAAATTCATAATGCCACTTTTGTTTTCTGCCGACATATTTTTTGTTGTTGTGAATACATAATTTTATTTATGAAATGTCATATTTTCATAATACTTACGAATGGTACAGGAAATGAAATAAATACAAATCTTTTCGAAGTCAAAAGTCGGTAATATCCTACTAATTCGTGTTAAAATAGGCTCAATCGTCTCACAGACACTTAATGCTTTAGTAAGATAGACTGCCGTCGTGATGTTTCTGTAGTAAGCTGAATTTAATTTGTATTAGTACAGTGAATATTTTAATTGCATTTTCCATTAGTTTACTGAACGGAACAGTAATTGTCAGCCGGCCGCGGTGGTCTACTGGTTCTAGGCGCGCAGTCCGGAAGAGCGGGACTGCTACGGTCGCAGGTTCGAATCCTGCCTCGGGTATGGATGTGTGTGATGTCCTTAGGTTAGTTAGGTTTAATTAGTTCTAAGTTCTAGGCGACTGATGACCTCAGAAGTTAAGTCGCATAGTGCTCAGAGGCATTTGAACCATTTTTAGTAATTGTCAAAGATAAATTAATCAGCAGCAGAATTTTCTTTCACGATATCTAAAACGATCTGACTATGCTAAAGTTGTTTACAAATTGTACGCCTGTTGAAACCTACTGGTTCTAACGATGTCATTAAACCAGAGTAGTTTTAAGAGTATTTTCGTCTAGAAATGAATTGATTTGACGGTTGATCGATCAAGAGCGGGAAAGGTAAAATTTTACAAATATATGACGAGAGGGACAAGTGCTTGAGAGAGGACTTCCCTATCAATGCAAGTGCGTGAGAGACGACTTTCCTATCAATCTCCTGGATAGTTTTGTTTCTCAAATCAATATAGTGCGTTATCATGCAGTAGCACAAGTGATGTAGTTTTATTGCTCGATTTTCTTACACTGCGAGCGAAAGGTGTCTCAGTTGTTGGCAACAAATTCCAGCTATGTTGCACACACCCTGGGGGCAGAATTCGTAGCCAAAAACACACTTTTGGATTTATCAGATGTAAAATATTATGTTCACACTACTCTTTTGGTGGGACTCAGCCTTTCATTTCTTCTTAGGAACTTAACGATAAAGGCATCATAACACGTCACCAGTAACAGTACTGCATAGGAATGCTCGATGAGTGACCTGATGACGTTCAACAATACTCACTCCGTTGATTTTTGTTGTTTAGAATTAGAGCATGCAGTACTCCTACACCAGACTTCTGAACTTTGCCTGTTGAATGCAAATGTCGCATGGTGGTAAAATGGTGATCTATCACATAAATCAGTAGTCAAGACTTCCTTAATGTGGAAAATCATTCATGCCAGAACGCTCTTTGTTGAAACACGACTCTCTTTTTCTGGCGTATTTTTCCTAAAGGCACTGGCTCCAAACACAGTTCAAATCTTTCTAGCTGCCTCCTCTGCATTCACCCCTCTGTTATACCAAAAGTAAACGTTGTGTTGCAGATGTTACACCTTTTTCCACTTGCGACTCAATTTTACAATGATTAATTGTAGTTCAAGTATGCAAAATCCAATGCTTAACTGTAAGATGATAACTTGAACTTCAAATTCGGAAATGACAGTTGATACATACACTGACAGCGTGGCGCCGCGTTCACATGGGCGGTGCTGGATTTCAGGCGGCGGGTGGCGTCTGGCCGGTGCCCGGTAGCTGCTGCAGCGCGAGGAAACGCTCGAGCGTAAGCTGTTCTGATCGCGACGCAGCCACGAGCTGCCGTGCGGAGTTGTTTCTGTAATACTTGTCATTGCTGGTGGGTAGAATGTTAAGCGAATTATCTTCGATGTTCAATCAGACTCATAACTTTAGACCGAAATGTGGTAAAAAAAAATAAAGGTTGGACGCGAACAGGCGACCATAAGTTTAGAATGGACGAAGATTACCACTTTTTTTTCTCGCTCTTCATTTTGTTCGGTATTTTTCTTTGCGTTTGGTCCCGGCGGACGTCACAAAGCATCCTTTCAAGGTGACCCTTGATTCCTTTCCTCAGTTTTTTTATTACATAGAGCAAGCAGCCCTCTGACCGAACACGCTTTTTTTTCATAAATGCACAGGGCAATGTGCCAGCCATTGAATATTACATTTATCAGATAGAATCTTATGGTTTTGCCCAATCGATAAGGACATTTCTACAAAAACTGTCTATTTCCAAATTTCTAGTACAAGCCAATAATGCACCTTTAATGTTTTGTGTTTTGGCACTATTGGACACACAATCTCAATGTCACATAAGTTCTGTACATTATCTTATAAATTGCAAAAACTACTCTCTGAAGTAGAAAATGTACACATCATAAATATACTGTAAAATCTTAAGTAGTATCCTTAAGGTAACTACAATACATCACTGTCAACACAGTCTTCTTTTTTATACTAACCAATGCCTATTCTTTCAAATACAATTTTTAACATATTGCCGAACTTTTCCTTGTGATTCGAATAGCTTCTAATTTTGTGGAACTCAAACAGCATGTGTCCCTTGAACTCTATGATGCTATCGGATCCTAATTTGTTAAGGACGTAGTTAACAAAATTTTCCAGCAACCAGTACACAGCGTTATTTTTTACTTCTGGAAAATAGCGTGCTTCAGGCCTGTGTATCAATGACAACGATATATACTCAGGGGATGTTCTTGTAATCAGAACTATTTGCTCGCGGATCCACTTCCAACTATTCATGTGACCACTGCAAGTATATCTATGAATTACTGTGTCAACTAGATGGCATTGTTGACATAAATTTGTTTCACAGAGTCTGATTGCGTGCAGTCTTTCATTGGTGCTAACACGCTGAGCTACCGTACCGGCATCCACTAGACCACGGGCTGACACAATCCGAGAACATCTCGGAAGTAGATAACACTTCCTCCTAACACTTCCGCATCTAACATTGTTGCCAGATTGTGCAGATCGTCGGACTTAGAGTTGTTAGGGGCGGTCAGTTTTATTGGCCACGTTTAGTGAACGACTCGGACTTAGTCTCTGTGGCGGCCGGCCGGCGGTCAGTTTTTATGTCTAAGACTGTACACTTGAGATATTTCGTTTCCCATGAAATGGTGGCAGACGATGCTGTGGCGTCTTTGAAGCGCGAGCTTCGTCAGTGCAAGATATCTCAGCACAGCTGAGCGAACGTTTTCTTCCTGCTGCTAGTGCAATGGACAATGGCAATACTGTAGAATACTTTTGACAACTATGTGACCATCGATTTACGTTCGTGAGTGGTTCATAATTATGTTAGTAAATTCACTCGATATTTTTATGTCCCTTAAATTACATTTGCTACATGATTCGCATTGAAGACGTAGGAAATGTATGTTATTTGGTCCAGGAAGCACGTTCCAACAGAAATTGATGCTTACATTGACATTTATGTTGCGATTTAGTCGTCTTATTCGTCACATGGATAACGAGGATGCTCCGTTTTGCTACAGTTGTTTCATAGCTAACAAGGGAACGTCCACGTCGCACCCTCCTCAGATTTAGTTGTAAGTTGGCACAGTGGATAGGCCTTAAAAAACTGAACACAGATCAATCGAGAAAACAGGAAGACGTTGTGTGGAACTATGAAAAAAATAAGCAAAATATACAAACTGAGTAGTCCATACGCAAGATAAGCAACATCAAGGATAGTGTGACCTCGGGAGCGCTGTGGTAGCGCGGTTGGCGTGAGCAGCTGCGGAACGAGAGGTTCTTGGTTTAAGTCTTCCTTCGAGTGTGTAGATTATTTTTTTGTTTTCAGACAACCATCACCATACGTACTGTTCATCAACAAACGTAGGAAATAATCATACAAATGTTCGACAATCGTTCGATCCCTTAAGGAACTTTCCGATGCCTTACAGTTCGGAAAATATTCATTGACATTGTTATTGAAGTCGCGAGTTATATTTGCTGGATTCATATTGCCCACGGAATGCATCTCACGTATTTAATGCACTCTCGTCCAAAGTAGCGAACAGTCAACTGCCAGCCAGGGAGCCTCGTTAGCAGGAATACTCTCTCTTCCGTGCGCTGTAGTCGACTGACGTCGTGTGTTTCGATGTTTGTTTAGGTGTAGCGTCATCATACTACGGCGCAGTTACCTCGCATCGGACGGGCGGACGGACAGATAATAATTGTCTGAAAATAAAAAATTAAACTTTTCACTCGAGGGAAGACTTGAACCAAGGACCTCTCGTTCCGCAGCTGGTCATGCTAACCACGGGATCACGGCGCTCCTGAGCTCACCCTATCCTTGATGTTGCCTATCTTGCGCATGGACTACTCAGTTTGTATATTTTGCTTATTTTTTTCATAGTTCCACACAACTTCTTCCTGGTTTCTCGATTGATCTGTGTTCAGTTTTTCAAGGCCTATCCACTGTGCCAACTTATAACTAAATCTGAGGGGGGTGCGATGGGGATGTTCCCTTGTTAGTGGTATTGTGTGTTGGTGGCGTTGCCAATTTACATACTGTGCATGTAACACACAATAAATGCGTTGGATGCCTCCTGTGATCAGTTTACTTGAAAAACGTTTGTTGTCATCGTAATTTATGTAACTGGCTGTCCGACTTCCAACTTGACAGTTTGTGGAAAAATTGTTTACCTTGCTAGTCCTAGTTTCAAACATTGTCTGACAGAAAACGTAGGCATGAAGGAGTCAGTAAAATCAATTATTCGCTATTATAGCAAACTTTTGAATCCACTGGACACTTGAATTCTCTATATTGATTCTGAGAGTCTTGTTATTTCTCTTGTTATTTTCTGTCTCAATGTCATCCGTGAGAATAGAATTAAAGACAGTTGGATTAGGTTCCTGATCTATAAACTATGATTTAATATTCTGCGCTGCTAAATAAATTTTGAAGGTTATATTCTTTACGTAGAACAGAGTATCGGTTTCAGTCCTAGGATTGACGATAAACTTCAGAAATACAATTACAGAATAGTGGCATATCGATTATGGCTCCTCACCACCAGCAATAGTTGTTACCCATAGTTTCATATTTGCTATTTTGCCGTCGTTACCCTTTAGAGACCAACCTGATCTTTTCACAATGCCATTTTTGACTTGCTTCTTAATATGTCCTATAACTACAGATTTGTTGAAAACATTAACTGTTAAATACGCTATTCCACAAATTAAAAACTTCCAGTTATTCTTCATATCTTGAAACTTCCTACCGTTGACTTTCACTGAAGAAATGATACACAATAACAAATGAAATCAAAGATTAGACTGTCAAAGCATAGTGTGAATGGTTAAAATGAAATGAACTAAAAATCATCTTCTTGTCTAAAACACGTTACTCTTCCAGAGAACTTCGGCACCTCTCAAAAATTTTTACACCTCTGATGTTTAGCCACATGTGAACAAATAGTGGGTCTCATGATGCAGCACTGTTTAGCCGTCACAAAATAAAGCCTCAAAAATCAGTAAATACAACTATTCTTCTACTGTTGCTCCGTTTCACATATACCAACCGCCCTCTGCTGCGACAACGACTCAAAGTCTATTGGGTATTTGATTTTTCTCTGCTTTTTCGGGCCTCCTTACCTCTCCTCTTTGCCCAACCTTTGTTCTCCAATTACGCCTTCATCGGCGAGCTTCTCCTCAATATTTTTCATTTGTGCTGAATTGTTTTGTACCCTTCTTGCATATACACGTGTATCATGTATTTTTTAGAGACTGCATGAATATATAAGGTGAGTATTTCTTCTCTTATCAAATTAAATATTACATATCTTTCTGTGAATTAATTTGTTTTTCCACATTCCACTTACTGCGTTTCCTTGAAATTATATAAAATATACGTCTGTAAAAAAAAAAAAAAGAAGTCTGTTGGGTATTGAGCCCACAGCTCGAGCCACATAACTAGGAGATTCAAGTAACTCATCCCAAGCGTCATGAATCAAATCAGAAAGCTGTCGGCGAGTCGACGGTGACTGCCTCTTTTCTCGTATTACTCTGACCATTTCTGCCCAAATATTCTCAATGGGATTCATGTCTGTTACTTTAGGTGGCCATTCCATTACAGTAATATTACTATGGTCGTCGAACCACCTCTTAACCACACGTGCCATATGAACAGGCGAGCGATCTTGTTGGCACATGATCTGATCATCGCCAAATCTTGCTGTCACAGAAGGCAACATCACGTTCTCCAAAATTGATATGTAATTGCGCGCATCGAGTCTTCCTTCCACTTCCCACAGGAGCCCAAACCCTTCGACCGATATCCATACCCATACCGTTACCGACTCCCTGCCACTCCTTCGGCAGCTGTAAATACATTTTCGATTATACCTAGCACCTTTAGGCCGATAAGCAAGTGCTTTTCCGGTTGATGCCGTGGAGAAAACTTTTTTGTCCGTGAAAATCACTCGCCTCCAAAGCTGGAGAGGTTTGTCGACATTTTCAGCAGCAAAAGCAAAGCGAGCTTCTCTGTGGGAAACAGTCAGTGTGTCTTTCACAGCAGCGCTTCTTGCTCTCAGTCCACCTTCCCTTAGACGACGAGTGACGGTCTTACTGCTGACATTGAGACCCAAAGTCTCCTGAATTTGTCGTGCGTTGACAAATGTGTGGTTCTCGCTGAAACTTCGTATCTACCGATCCTGAGCTGATGTTGTTTTGCGGCGACGGCCATGAGACCTTCCATTCAGGTTACCACTCTCTTCCTTTCGTCTAATCCACCTGGCTACCGTCGACTTGTGAAGACCCATAGTTCTTGCTATATAGCCATTTGAAGATCTCTCTGCATGGAGTGCTATTATAGCGCCCTTGTCTGCCTCAGCCAGATGGGCCATTTAGCGTTGACTGAATGATTCGTCGCGGTTAATATCTGCTGCGGAAACAGCACTAGCAGGAAACAGACTGCCTCCTCCACGATGGCAGCCACAAGGCAGTGGCCAAGTATGTGGAACACGGAAATCGATGGCATAAACGGGAGATCGCAAGCTCGTACCCGTGTTATTACATAGTGGAGCAACTTAGAATCTGTAATTTTTCTCAGAAGGGACTGGTCCACTCTTGTCATGTCTTATCCTGATAAATATTACATGAAATGAAATGTTTACGTTTTGCATATGCGGCAGGCCTAACGCAAGAAACATTTCTGAAATATCTGAGGCAACCTGAAGAACGCTCCGTGAATTTTAGCTGTAGAAGGTTGCCTTATAACAAGGAAAACGTGTTTGTACCCGATCGCCGTGTTTCCAAGTGGCGCAGCTTACTCTGAGGCATACATAATTCTCGCCGGGCGTAAGAAGCGACTCGACCAACGAGGGGAACTCGCCAGGTGTCATAGGCTGATTGTCCGGAAACTTTGCTCAGTGAAGGAGAGGGCAAAATAAGCGAACATGTGTTTCGACTTATCTGCAGACACTCGACCGTTTCCGAGAAAACGACGGTCAAAGTTATCAACGCGCTGTTGCTATAGTGTAGTTACCTTCTGCAGCCGAGAACGCAATTGAAGCGGTGACTCAGTGGCTACCGTCGTTCCTTCTTAACTTTGATTCCCGTGTTCGAGACCATATTGCTTTTTTATTATTTTTTCCTGCCCCTCTATCAGAATTATCTACGAATGTTTTCTTCTAATTTATGTTGAAATAATGTCATTATTCGCAAATTAACTTTATGTGCAATTAATGAATTAAGAAAAATAATAAACGAATGAGACAAGCTGATCTAAAATCATCTGGTCTGCCTCATGTATCGTTATATCCAAATGGTTTATAAATGTTAATCTACATTCAGATCCGATGATGGCACCTTTAGTGTGTTGAAACCGGTTATCCAGTAAACAGTGTCTAAGCGATCTTGGCTTCTGAATTATTTCTACAACAGATTGATCGCCCCACTATGCACTGTGTGTTCCCTTTTTAACTTATTTCTTCACACAGTAAATTAACTGACGAATAACGACAACAGTGTTTCAACATAAATTGGAATAAACAGTCGTAGATAATTCAGAGAGTGATGGTGGGGGGAGGGGGGGGGGGGAGGAAAAACCGGGTTTCGAACTCGCAGCGCAAAGTTCCGAAGTCGCTATGGTAGCCGCAGAGCCACCACTTCAGTTGAATCCTTACCCGCTAACAGATATCTACACTATAGCAACAGCACATTGAAAACTTTGACCGTTGTTTTCTCAGAAGCGGTAGAGTGTAAGCAGATAAGCCGAGACACGTGTTCGCTTATTTTGTCCCCTCTTTCACTGAGCGAAGTTTCAGCAAGATCGGGGTATGACACTTGGCGTATCCCCTCTTAAGTGGCGTGCGTTGGGATTCAGTAGACAGAATGCGTCCACTTTCCTCGACTACTCATTGACATGTTTGGAAACTTTCTTTCTTGTAGAGGCACTTTGCATTATGAGGACTGGTTTTCCTGATAACGATCTACTAATGGACTTTGCTCCTACTTTACGTTACTGTGTAGTAGACCTACTGCAACTACTTAAACCGGAAATGTTTGTGTATTTGGATACTCCGCTTCTTAGTTGCTACATTTCGCTATAATATTTTCCTTTGTTTCAAAACGGCAAGTTAAGATGACCACTGCAACTTGGTAACATCAGAAACAATTCAATACTTTGAAACAGTTATGTGTGGTGTACGAGGAGTGTACTCTATTGAATGAGGAATATATTAAACACGAAAGCTGCGTCCAATAACAATAATTAACTTTCGGTTACATGACAAAACACAAGTCGAAGCACTGTCAGTTCACCTCAGTACCCAGTAAAACTTAAACTGGAACGATCGAAAACATACTTTTGTGGGGAAGGCAAGCGAATGACTGCGTTTTATTGGCCGCACACTAAGAATACGCAACAGGCCAACTGAAAACACTGCCTACACTACGTTTGTCCGTCCACTGCTATAATATCCTTGACAGACGTGATTGACTATGCACACAAAAACGTCCAAGGAACGGTAGCGCGATTTGTAATGTTACGAAATAGGGGAGAGAGGGTCCCAGATTTGATAATGGAGTTGAGGTAACTTTCATAAAAACAAAAGCTTTTCTCGTTGCCGCAAGATCTTTTCACGAAATTTCAATCACCAACATCTGTTCTGAATGCTAAAACATTATTTCCTCTGGAACTTACACAGTAAGAAACCATAGTAATATTGTAATTCATGACTCGCAAGAAAAGATTTAAGTGGTCCTTTTTCCCGCACACTGTTAATGAGTGGGACGGTAGAGAAATTGTCCGAACCTTCTGCCAGGCACGTAAGTCTGGATTGCAAAGAAATCCTGTTGATGTAGTCATGTAGATGTAACAACGAAATTATGTTGTAATTGCGACATGTGACTTTCATTTGATTTGAACATCGAAGTTGTTTGCTGTTTATTTGCTTTTTGTTCATTAGTTTCAGCCATATACGAACACCTAGGCGCGTTAAATTGATATTGAAATAAAGTGTCGTGCATGGACTAATAACAATAAATTCTTACCTACTTGTTATGGCACTGCAGTATCTGCCAGCGTCTTCAGAAGTGGATATCGCATACGACGTTCCTAGGGTGTTTATAAATGGATATTGCAGACGACTTCGAACAAAGTTTGAATGTAGCTTCGTAAAAGTTCCGTGATCAAACGATCTGAGTTGCTGGCGAATACAGTTTATCCTCACTAGACAGTATATATTATCATTATACACGAGGTGAACAGCGTTTCGCCGGGTGCGGTGGCCGAGCGGTTCCAAGCGCTTCTGTCACGAACCGCACGGCTGCTTCAGTCGCAGGTTGGAATCCTACCTCGGGCATAGATGTCTGTGATGTCCTTAGGCTAGCTAGGTTTAAGTAGTTCTAGGTCTAGGGGGACTGATAACCTAAGCAGTTTGGTCGCATAGTTCTTGAAGCCATTTTTTTACCATTAGCGTAAATTTTCTTTACATAAACGGCCATATCTTTAGATTGCGTTGACATGGAAGCTCACTTTTTTACCCCACCAAGGGACCGGTTACTGCAAGAAGTGCGATACATTTCTGCTTATTATGTCTACGCGTTCTGGAGGTAAACGGGTTTTAAGGTTTGGTTAGGCCGATAGACGGTCAAGAAAGTGAGACTAGTAGGGTTCCGTTTTTACCGGTTTAGGTGACGAAACCCTAACAACGAAAACAGCTACGACAGCTACTGAAGATGAGGGCCGCATAAATAACACCCCGTACTCTTTATTCGAAGTGTGCTAGTTGCAGTCGATACATCAGCATATTAATCGTAGCTACGGTTTCGATCCAAATCACGTTTACAGGAATGCAAATAGAATCCATTTGCCTATACAAGTGGTAATTCACATCCCAGTATTAATGCCACTGCGTTTTAGAAGTGCGAACATTCGCATTGCTAGCTAGCTTAAGAAACAGTTCGGCTAATGAACGTTTTCTGGCTGTGGCCCATCTAGTGGAGATTTCGAAACAGTGTAGAATTCGTTTGGCAGCTATGTAGCCGTTTGTTTCCTGGGGTGGTGCAGAATTATCCTACTAAATATACTCTCTAAGAACAGTATTTTGTTATTTCGATAAACATCCCGAATGATTGTCACATAAGCGGTGACATAAAGGAAGAAAATTCATGTTTTTGAGTCCAGAAAGCTCTATGCAACAGTAACTGCAGATCATTTTGCCATTTTCATTGCGAAATTGCCGGCTTATTCATGTCTGGGGTAATAATAGAGGGCTGTTTGCCTGGGTTGTCTGCTAGCGTAGTGAAATGAAGGTCTGGTTTGTTTTCGGTTCTAATCTCGATGGAGGCAGGTAGAATATCAGTAAAGTAATTTTAAAATATTATCGCGCCCCCAATACGTTTTATCGTTACCTTTATTCTGTACTGGCGCCCTGTGGATGTCAATATGACACTCTTGTAGAATTTCATACATGTTACTGCCTACTTTTTCCGCTTCTGTCAATAATGGAATTGACTTAAGTGTAGCACTGAATGATTTTTAACTGAATTTCGTTATGAATCTTCACGCATTGCTAAATTTGCACACTTTCATGATAGGTCAGCAACGGTAATCCAGTATGACAGGTATGAACGTTGACACAGACCGTTTCGCGGCCGAATGCGGATAATATTTTGCTAATTCGTAACGATCTGGGGGGGTTCTTTGTCTTACTAAAACAGTTATGTTATCTCGATAAGTTGAAATTCATTTTTATTGGTACAGTTCATACCAATTAGCGTTTCTTCTTTCAGTTCTGTCTTATATTTACGTGTTATATTTAACACACTAATCAGCATTAATATACTCTTACAAATTATTGAAAACAGCCTAAAACGTTCAGATAGTTTGTCAATTTCACGCCTGTGCATAGTATGTTGGTAGAACTTCGTCGCCTTGCTTGTTATGCTGTGTAGCAGACTTTAAAGCCGTGCGGATCAGCATAACTAAAAGGCGAGGGGTCTCGCTCGTTTTGTCCACGACTGTACTATGCATATCTAAAGACATGAATAAACGAAAATGCAGTTTCCCGAATTTCAGTTTTACATGTATTACTGTTGAAGAACGGCCAGAGAGTGTCATTTGTTTCAAAGTCGTAGCTATCCTAGCCACTGAAAGCATGTTTCGAAGCCAAATGGAACAACATCTGGAGCCAAATCACGATAGACTGGTAACCAAACCACGAGAACATGTTTTCTCTAGTTTTACTGGCGCATTCCATCATCTTTCTGGCATGCATCCGCGCTATTATTTATTCTTGCAATTCTCTGAGTCGCTTTCCAGATTTTTAAATCATTTTGTATAATACTGTGGATTAAATGCACGCTGTGGTTCGAAAAAGAGGCTGCTCATTGTACTTGGAAATACTTTTTTATTCAACGAAAAGCACTGGCATCAAAACTCGCGAGCCTAGTCCTTCATGACGTTCATGAATCAGTGATTGAAGTGGTAAACTTCCTTAAAAGTCGCCCACGTAACTCGAGATATTTTCATTAACTGTGCGTGAATATGGGGCTGAGATTTCCCTTATTTATGACGATAACTGGCTCTGTCTTTCACGTGGAAATAGCCTGCAGCTGTGGCCGAGCGGTTCTAGGCGATTCAGTCCGGAACCGCGCTGCTGCTACGGTCGCAGGTTCGAATCCTACCTCGGGCATGGATGTGTGTGATGTCCTTAGCTTAGTTAGGTTTATGTAATTCTATGTTCCAAGGGACTGATGATTTCAGATGTTAAGTCCCATAGTGCTTAGAGCCATTTGAACGTACGAATACCTTGAGAAGGGTGTAAGAATTCGGGAATGAACTGTAGTCTTGTCTTCTTCAAGAGAAACGTTTGAGGTCTTGGAAGTTCGTAATGAGTGAATATTTTGAAGTTAACGTATTTTCAATCCATAGAAAGTATTCTTTCAAGATAATGAAACCAACAATTTGCAACTGACAGTCAAAAAATCACCTTTCAGAAAGGAATCGCTATTGTGGAAGAAAAAATTCAATGATAAAGATGTACATTACGTTTTCCCTGCGCTTCACGCTGTCTTAGAAGAACATTATTTTCATTTGAGTGAAGAATTAAAGTCTGTGTTCCCAGGTTACGAGTGTCTACTTTCTGACGTACATTCCATAAGAAGTTGATCAACACATTTCGCTGAAAAATCCTTCTAGTACAGAACTTCCATCAGCACTGATACCTGCTACAGAGGAACAAGAGCAATTCTTTGATATTTCTTCAGATTTCACACTGAAATCGAACTCTGTTTCCCAGTCTGCCACGATAGCTGCGCGGTCAACGCGAAGGATTTCTAATCGAAGGGGCCCTAGTTTGATTCCCGGGTCGGAGATTTTCTCCGCTCGGGGACCGGGTATTGTGTTATCCTCACGTTCGTATCGACATAATTGACATAGCACTATTGAGATGGCTGTATGGGCACGTACCAAGACCCGAAAGCCAATAAATTAAAAAAAAGGCAACTTCTGTTTCTTATCAACAAGGCCATACGAGTTTTGACACCTTACGCAATATCCTGCTAACATGAGGTAGGTTTTTCAAGACTGACAGTGGTTAACCTGAAATATAGACCACGAATGCACGTGCAGAAAGCGATGCGACTCGCAGTTTTCAATATTGCACCGAGATTGTAAGAAGTTACAACGTAGAAGCAAACTCATGCATCTCAATGATTTCGTTGCGGGAATAAGATGTAGTAACATTAAAAGTTGGCTAAAATGAGTCACTTCAACAGTCAACAAAAGAATAAATACTCTTATTCATTTTTTCGAAACTTCCAGTTTATTTACCCCCACACTTAGAGTTTCGTGTCATGTGCAGAAGGAGCCACGGGTGTTTAAATTTCCAGATTCAGGAAGGGACGTACCAAATATATTAACAAAAACCCAAAAACCCTCTCCTATACATTACTAAACGTACACTTACTCCAAGGACCAATGGGAACGTCTCGCTGCTCGATAGAGTGCTTGCGTGAACGGGCCTGGTGTTGTTGTTGTTGCGGTCGTCAGTTCGAAGACTGGTTTGATGCAGCTCTCCGTGCTGCTCTACACTGTGAAAGGCTCTTTGTCTCCGAACATCAGGTGCAGCCTGTGTCCTTCTCAATGTGCTTACTGTGTTTATCTCTTGGTCTCCCTTTATGATTTTTACCCTCATACACCAAATTGGTGATCCCTTGATGTCTCAGAATCTGTCCTAGCAACCATTGCTTCTTCTAGTCCAACAGGCTTCCACCCACCACACCAATGAGCTCTCGCTTGACTCCACTGATGTCGCAAATGGCGGTGATTTGGGGTCGGTGGGAATGTTCGCTACAGTGGTTCAAATGGTTCAAATGGCTCTGAGCACTATGGGACCTAACATCTATGGTCATCACTCCCATAGAACTTAGAACTACTTAAACCTAACTAACCTAAGGACATCACACAACACCCAGTCATCACGAGGCAGAGAAAATCCCTGATCCGGCCGGAATCGAACCCGGGAACCCGGGCGTGGGAAGCGAGAACGCTACCGCACGACCACGAGCTGCGGACTCCCTACAGTGAGTCTGGCTCAGAGCTTCCTTGAAGTAATTGACTTTTAACAGTTGGTTGTGTCACAGCGGCGCTTCAGTCTGGAACCGTGTGACCGTTACTGTCGCCGGTTCGAATCTTGCCTCAGGCATGGATGTGTGTGATGTCCTTAGGTTAGTTAGGTTTAAGTAGTTCTAAGTTCTAGGGGACTGATGACCTCAGAAGTTAAGTCCCATAGTGCTCAGAGCCATTTGAACCATTTGTCACAGTGGCGCCAACTGCTGCTCAAATTGATGCTGCAGTTGTAGTACGATGCGACACAGCCATTCGCCAAACACGATGGACTTCACTCTCGTAAGAGCCGTGGGGTCCTACGGAGCCCGGTCCTATTGCGGCCGTATTTTCGTGAACACAGTTGCCGGTAATCATATACGGTGGCTATATTCTTGGTTGGTTGGTTTGTGGGGGTGAAAGGGACCAGACTGCTACGGTCATCGGTCCCGCTACATTCTTGCTAAGTTTTTCTGCAGTATCACAGAAGGAACATCCGGCTTCTCGTAGCCCCATTACACGACCTTATTCAAACTCAGTGAGGTGTCGACAATGGCGTTTTAGTCGCCTTAAAGGAATTCTTGGCTAAAATCAAACTCCAATGACAAAGGGAACTCACACTCACTACTGTTATAGCTTGAATTTAAAGCTAACCTGATGGGCAACCTCATAGTGGTGCTACTAGCGCCACTCTTATACGATGGCGCGAAATTTGAGTAGTCATCAGTTTTCGGGTGTAGAAATAGGCCTACGAACTTTTGTTCATGCCGGACAACTTCTTCCTGATCTTGTGATATTTTTTTCGATCAATGTATATGTTAGCAAATTTCTCTTCTTCAGGAACGCTTTTCTTCTCATTGCTAGTCAACAAAGTAATCCTCCCTGCTTCGTCCATCATGAGTTCTATTGCTGCCGAAATAAAACTCATCTACTGCTTTGTGTATCTCGTTTCCTAGTCTCCTTACCATCATCTGATTTAATCGACTACATTACATTATTCTTGTTTTGATTTTTTCGGTGTTCATATTATATCTTCCATTCAAGACTCTGTCCATTCCGTTCAGCTGCTCTTCCAAGTCCTTTGTTGTCAATGATAGAATTACAATTTTGTCGGCAAACATCAGAGTTCGAACTTTAATTCCTCCTCCAAATTTGGTTTTCTTTGTTCCTTGTTCAATGTACAGATTCAATAACATCGAGTATAGGCTACGACGCTGTCTCAGTCCCATCTCAACCAGTGCTTTCATGCCTCTCAACTCTTACAGCTGCCGTCCGGCTTCTGTACAAGTTGTAAATACGAGGGGCGTTCGAAAAGTCCGTGCAAAAATAAAAACTACTTAATTGTTTGGCGTAAATCTTCTTTTTTTTTCTTCATAGTCTCCTTTCAGACTTGAACATTTCGTTCAATCCTGTTTTAATTTGTTGATCCCTTCCGAATAATGGCAACGGCCTTGCCGCAGTGGATACACCGGTTCCCGTGAGATCACCGAAGTTAAGCGCTGTCGGGCGTGGCCGTACTTGGATGGGTGACCATCCAGGCCGCCATGCGCTGTTGCCATTTTTCGGGATGCACTCAGCCTCGTGATGCCGAATAGTAGCGGCTCCGGTCACAGAAAAGCATCCTCAATGAGGATGACACGGCGGTCGGATGGTCCCGATGGGCCATTTGTGGCCTGAAGACGGAGTGCTTCCGAATAATAGGAAATGTCGAAGACTGAAAAATAGCTATTTGTCGCTGCAATCACCTCCTCGATTGAATAAAATCTTTGTCCTGTCAGCCATTTCTTTAAGTTGGGGAACAAATAGTAGTCTGAGGGAGTCACGTCTGGAGAACAGGGGAGGGGGGGGGGGGATGTCAAACGAGTTGGAATCCTATTTCCAATCATTTTGCGACCACAACTGCTGAATTGTGTGTGCTGGTGCATTGTCATGAAGGAAAAGGACATTTCTGCGGTCCCATCGCAAGCATTTTTCTTGCAGCTCGGTTTTTAAACGGTCCGATGACGATAAATAATATGTACCTGTAATCGTTTTACCATTTTCCAGATAGTCGATGAGGATTACCCCTTGCGAATCCCAAAAGACAGTCGCCATAACCTTTCCGGCCGAAGGAATGGTTTTCTCCTTTTTTTGGTGCAGAAACCCCCTTGGTAACCCATTATTTAGATTGTTGTTTGGTCTCAGGAGTATAGTAATGTATCCATGTTTCATACACAGTGACGAAACGACGCTTTAAACCCTGCTGATTCTTCCTGAACAGCTGCAAACCATCCTTGCAACACTTCACACGATTCCGTTTTTGGTCAAGCGTGAGCAATCGCGGAACCCATCTTGCGGATAGCTTTCTCATGTCCAAGTATTTATTTCAAAATATTATGTACCCATTCATTCGAGATGCCCACAGCACTAGCAATCTCAAGCACCTTAACTCTTCTGTCATCCATCAGCATATCACGAATTTTATCAATGATTTCTGGAGTCGTAACCTCCACAGGGCGTCCAGAATGTTCATTGTCACTTGTGCCCATGTGGCCACTCCGAAAATTTTGAAACCACTTATAAGCTGTTCTAATCGAAGGTGCAGAGTCACTCTGATGTTTCTCAAGCTTCTCTTTAGTCTCCTGAAGCGTTTTGCCTTTCATAAAGTAATGATTAATCGCATCACGAAATTCTTTTTCTTCCATTTTTTGACAATCACACGACTTCTTTGATTCACACGAATGCCAACACAAAGAAATAGACCAATATGGGTGAAATTTGGTGTGCGCTCTTTCCAAAGATGCTACTAACTTAACATGACCTCGATACGAGCCGGGGCCTGCCGGAGTGGCCGAGCGGTTTTAGGCGCTACAGTCTGGAACCGCGCGACCGCTACGGTTACAGGTTCGAATCCTGCCTCAGCCATGGATATGTGTGATGTCCTTAGGTTGGTTAGGTTTAAGTAGCTCTACGTTCTAGGGGACTGATGACCTCAGAAGTTAAGTCCCATAGTGCTCAGAGTCATTTGAACCATTTGATACGCGCCGGTGGTGGCATCTCTCGGACTTCGCATGGACTTTTCAAACGCCCCTCGTGGCCATTCGATCCCTGCCTGTTCACCACACATTCATTTGACACCTTGTGTTTTAGGGATCGCTCTACTCGAAGAACAATCTTTTTTTCAGCGAGAGCGAGGCAGGTTAGCAGAGGCGCGAGCGCAGAGACGGTGTGTAACTGCCGGCGCCCTACCGCAGAGTGGCCGACCGGTGCCGACTGCGGTCGGGCGCCGCCGCAAAACCGCACCTGGCCGGTGCGCAACACGGCGACTGAAATATGAGCCCCTGACGCTGCCGCCGCCGCCGCCGCCGCTGCTACTGTCGGCCGACGTAATGGTTTTTGGCGGTCGCGGCCGACGGGCGGCGCCACGGTAGCGCAGGCGCAGGCAGGGCAGCCCCGGGGCAGGCAACGGCCACCGCCTGATTTACGCGCCGCTACACACATAATTATGGCCCGCGCTAATCGAGACCGGGAGCGTCACTCTGTGGTCGGCGCCCAACACGCTGGACCACCCATCGCAGCAGCACAGTGTCCGACTGCAAATGGATGACCGCCACCTCCACTGGACCAGACTCATGTATCTTATTCTTAGTTTCTACATCTACATCCATACTCCGCAAGCCACATGACGGTGTGTGGCGGAGGGTACCTTGAGTACCTCTATCGGTTCTCCCTTCTATTCCAGTCTCGTATTGTTCGTGGAAAGAAGGATTGTCGGTATGCCTCTGTCTGGGCAGTAATCTCTCTGATTTTATCCTCATGGTCTCTTCGCGAGATATACGTAGGAGGGAGCAATATACTGCTTGACTCCTCGGTGAAGGTATGTTCTCTAAACTTCAACAAAAGCCCGTACCGAGCTACTGAGCGTCTCTCCTGCAGAGTCTTCCACTGGAGTTTATCTATCATCTCCGTAACGCTTTCGCGATTACTAAATGGTCCTCTAACGAAGCGCGCTGCTCTCCGTTGGATCTTCTCTCTCTCTTCTATCAACCCTATCTGGTACGGATCCCACACTGCTGAGCAGTATTCAAGCAGTGGGCGAACAAGCGTACTGTAACCTACTTCCTTTGTTTTCGGATTGCATTTCCTTAGGATTCTTCCAATGAATCTGTCTGGCATCTGGTTTACCGACGATCAACTTTATATGATCATTCCATTTTAAATCACTCCTAATGTGTACTCCCAGACAATTTATGGAATTAACTGCTTACAGTTGCTGACCTGCTATATTGTAGCTAAATGATAAGGGATCTTTCTTTCTATGTAATCGCAGCACATTACTCTTGTCTACATTGAGATTCAATTGCCATTCCCTGCGCCATGCGTTAATTCGCTGCAGATCCTCCTGCATTTCAGTACAATTTTCCATTGTTACAACCTCTCGATATACCACAGCGCCATCCGCAAAAAGCCTCAGTGAACTTCCGATGTCATCCACAAGGTCGTGTGCCTCCGCTTTACAAAGGCATTGGGAATAGCTCCGCTATGTGGCTCGGTGGCTCAGTGGGTGCATACCTCGGACGTAAGACTGTTGATATTCAGCCACAAAGCACAATTTTCTTATACTGTGCATTAGCGCAAGTGGTTTATGGGCAGAACTGTGTCAGGGGCTATTGAGAGACGTACTAAACTACAATGGTGTGCAGCTGCTGAGCCACGCCTCCAGGAACTCCGTACCACGAGCGCCCTCTGCCCCCGCCATATGGGATGGCTGCCAGCAGTCATTCAGTTGCATTTGCACTTGAAGCCTCTTTGCGACGATACCATCGTTCACGCTTAGTACAGACAACCCTAGCCGCGCGGGATTAGCCGAGCGGTCTCAGGCGCTACAGTCATGGACTGTGCAGCTGGCCCCATCGGAGGTTCGAGTCCTCCCTCGGGCATGGGTGTGTGTATTGTCCTTAGGATAATTTATGTTAAGTAGTGTGTAAGTTTAGGTACTGATGACCATAGTAGTTAAGTCCCGTAACATTTCACAGACATTTGAACATTTTTGAACAGACAACCATATCCTTGTTGACGCTGTTACAGCTTGACTCTGTTTCTTGCTGCATTAATTGTAATGAGATTTTGTACGTGAGCTGTGCTGCTGCTCGTGTTGGTGCTGTTTGTAGGTTTTCGTCCTCTGTTGGAGGCCAGACTGTATCGTTTGGTTGACTTGGTTCCGGTGGTTGGTCTTCTTCTCGTGCTGACAGGCGCCACTTGGTTTCGCAAGCGTTGCCAGTCCGCTAGTGGCAGCAGCGGCGGTTATCGATATGTAGTAACTGTGGCCCTATCTTTGGGGTGACGTCGTGCTTCTTCCGGGTCGAGTCAGTGTGCAGTTAGGTTGGGGTCTCAGGAGGAGCCAGGTCCGCGTAGCGCGAGAACACGCCAGGACCGCTGCCGGCGCGCATGGAGTGCCGGATCGGAGGCCTGTGGTCACGAGGGGGCACGACCTCGTCGTAAACCGGATCCTGCGAGCACTGAGTGCACTTGGATTCAAGTAGAGAAACCTCCACCATCGTGAGATCTTGCGATTCTCCTGTGACTTGGGTTCGTGTTGCTGCTCGTAGTGTTGCCGAGGCGAAGATCAGCGATTGGAGGAGTGCTTGGGGAAGGCCGATCTGATAAGCTTTCCTGGACATCTAATTACTATTTATTTCGTTCAGTTTGTTACTATTTGTTAAGTTCTACCAGCGATATTTTTCCTGCCTCGTGGCCGCTAACGCCCCAGTTACCGGCCCTGGGGGTTAGTGTATGTAACGGCAGTGTGCGTTTCCTCGCCTTGCCGTTGCTGTCCGGTGAGGCGTGTAGTTTTGACAGCTTTCTTGATTGTAGGTTGGTTGGCGATTCTTCTACGCTCGTGGTAGTGATTCCTTTCTCGTTCCGGACGCTCTAAGCACAGTATTCTGCGGACGGAGTCCAGACAGCTAGTTTCGGCTTTGGCGTATTTTACATATTTGCATTTGGTTTACTGGACGTCAGATTATCATTAGTCATTCTTTAGACTACCACTAGTCTGAGTTAGCATCTTGTGACGTGAATGCAACTCTTGGCTGCCTATCTCATCGCTCTCGAAAGTGTATTTTGCCGGACCTACTCAGAGGTCGATTCCTGGTGCACCGTCTGTGACTGTCCCTTGTGTTTTATTATTGTATTTGTTGTTTTATTGTATGTTTCTAAATTTTTTTATATAATTGCCACTCTTGCCGTTACAGCAGGTTTAAATGATTGTGCTACCAACTTTACCACAATTTTGTCTCACCCGTTTAGTGATCAGTTGCCTGTCTTTTTTAAATTTACCTTTGCTATTTCATTTCTGTTTTACAGTATGTTTGTTAAATTTTTTTATAATTTCCGTTCTTGGCGTTAAAGGCCTTCAGCCGTGACTGTGGTTACTTGCCTTAAAATTCTAATTGGGATCACATTGACTTGTTTTTAAAACATTATTTGCTGTGTCTGTATTTTATGCCCATTTGGTAAATTGTAACACACTGAAAGCACTATTAATTACACGTTTATTCTTTCATTAATAACGTGTGACATCCTTATTTATTTCCAGCCCACATTTTTGTATGTAAACATAGTGTATTTCACGAGTGCACATCATAATAGTGTAATATGGAGCTATACCTGTTATATGGACGTGAAATTGACCATAAGAGTGTAACTAAGCGGCAAAACTATCATCACAGCATAATCGTAATAATGGTGCTTCATCTTTTTTGATCTCCAACAGTACAAACATGTAAATGAATGTATAAACACCTGAAGATGGGCGCAAGCCCGAAACCGGTCGTGTGACGAATAAACTACCTTTTATTGTGACTGGTAGCGGATATTTTTCTACAACCCCATAAAGGAACAGACACGGAGTTCGACAGCGCCCACTATGGATAAAATTGATAAAATAAATATGTGTAATAGTAACTGATTACGGCCCCATCCACAATCGTAATCGAATCCTGCCTTCCTTGACTACCGGGTCTCAGTACGCTTGGAAAAACAGAAACTAAGTAAGACTTCTGTTTGTTCTTTTAACTTGTTCACTAATCATTTCTGCTCATGTCCAACTTTCCTATGACGACAGTTGCCGCGCTACTCTGTACCCCATCTCTTCTCCTTCCTGTTGTGTGCGAAGTCGTACACACCAGTTGGATATGCATTTCATTGCAGCAGCACAACTAGGTACAGGAGATGCCAGCTACATTCGACAGACATGTGCAAAACTTAAGAAGAAAAGTAAACTTCGCATGAGGTGTCACTGCCAAGTAATATAGCTCCATGAAACTTGGAACATAGAAGGAAAAAGCTGCTACAGTATGATATAGAACATGGGTGCCAGACGAAATAACGGGCATCAGCACTGTGATGTTCTTAGATTTTCTTTTGGAGCAGGCCAAGCTGATACTGTAACACATACAAAATATTGGATCGCCCATTTATAACTGGAGCAATATGTAATACTTAACTTTCAAACAATCCATACTACAAGAATGTCAGGTGCATTTTTTACTGTCTCTGGACTCCAATGTATCATCTGATACACTAAAAGATAATATTCCCTTCTTTCAAAGTTCAAGTGTGTGCAAGCTTTGCTACAAAGTCCAATACAAATCTCGCACTGCTGGCTCTAGGGAAACGATGCTGTCGTATTCGGCTCCGATCACACCCTGCGGTTGAGCAGCACTCTTCTCTGACGTAAGTAAGCCTTCTCTAGCGGCGGGGTGTGGAAAATCTTGAGGGCATGTCTACGCCGAAGTCTCCCATTCGTCCTTTAGTTGTTGCTTCTAGCTGCGAATGTACTTACTGGCGATTCTGTTGCAACACACCAACCTTCTTTTTCAACCTTTTTCTTTGGACGGCCCCACACTGAAGGTAAGTGAAATGAATACACAATGAGACGAACAGAAATGAAACATTTGTTCAAAGACAATGATTACACTCAAGTCACAGGAAATTTATTATATTCCTCATGACATTACAGAAGGTGCGACATGATTCTTAATAGACTGTGTCATCGCTATGGACGGCAGTGCATGTTCCACAATGTGCTCCAGTGCTGGTCACAAGTTTGGCAATGAGTTCTTGTAGTAGGGTGTTCCATTCCTCCACAAGAGCGGTTCACGGTCCGTTATTTTCTACCCTTCCTAGTGTTCTAATTTTAATGGGCAGTCGTGTAAAAGGAAAATAAATCTGTGTGCAGTGATACAGTTACACCGTGACCCTTCTGGAGAAAGAGGATTATATCAATTTCCGGTCTCACAGCAAGAGTAAGGAAAAAGTTACAGGCATGGGAACGGTAGAGTGATAATTCCAGAGGAAATGCAGGCTAATATAGAACAGAGGAGGGAGCCTGTCTCCTCTGTAAGACACTGCATAACCATAATAAGGGCGTCTGCTGTGTAGCAGAGCCAAAGGTCAAAAGGGAAGACTCGCAAGCGCTCCCGTGCAGGCAGCTGCGGGAAGCAGTCGAATAGACTCCTGACTGGTTATTCAGCGAATGCTGGGCTGCACTGTGTGTGGACTCCGATCCACCAATTAACCGGTCGTGTAGCCGCCCGGGTATCTGCTCAGAAAAACTTGGTACTGAAGTTAAAATCTTAACTAGAAATGTAAAATTAAAGAAAAAATATTAATTTCTAGGGAACCACATTGATACTGAAACTGTGTTGTACAGTATTTCCGCATCTACAACATACAAACAACGTACGTAGAAGACGACACATTACGGCGATCCCCCACAAGAGTCTAACAACACTTAACCCAGTGCTATCTTAAACATCCTATAGCCATCAAATATCCTCAAATAAATTGGTCACAACTTTCGAGAAATGTCCAGTTGAGCGTTTAGGTCACTAACGTTCGATCCATTTGGCTAGACTTTATTTTGCTTAATGGAAATAGGATAAAATTCATTCACACAACATGGAGTAGCGTGTAATGATGAAACGAATGTGGTACACATAGTGAAAATCCTCACTACCGAACAACTACGTGCATATTTTGATTCTGTTTTATTACTTGTCATTATCTAGGCACAGTATGTTAACAAGAAAGTTAAAGACGCAGTTGACGAGTTATTGCTGTTATGTCAGTTGTCTAGAAGACAACGAAATATGGACAGTAAAAGAAATGAAAAATTGTAAAGATGAGGTTATTTTATAATGAAGTAAGAGACGACCTCGTATTGAGTCGTAGGGACTTCCAATTGATAATACAATCCAGGACAAAAAAGGGGAATAAACGACGCACCACGAAGGAATTATCAGATTGGGACAGAAATCGTTACATGTGATGTACATGAACAAGTAATTGATTACAACTTCAGAGCAAGCCAGTAACACATTGGTTCACCTCTGGTCTTTACGCAAGTAGCTGCTCGGCTTGGCATTGACAGAATTGTTGAATGTCCTCCTGAGAGACATCGTGCGAGATGCTGTCCAACTGGCGCGTTAGATCGTCAAAAGCCCGAGATGATTAGAGGCCTTATCCACAATGTTCCAAACGGAGTCAATTGGCGAGAGAGCAGGCAACTTTGGTGGCCAAAGTAGGGTTTGTCAAGCATGAATAAAAGCAGTAGAAACTCTCGCCGTGTGCGGGCTGGCATTATCTTGCTGAAATGTAAGCCTAGGATGGCTTGCCGTGAAGAGCAACAAAACTAAGAGTAGAATATCGTCCACGTACCGCTGTGCTCTAAGTGTTCCCTGGCTACAACCAAACGGACCGTGCTATGAAATGTAATGGCCGACAGTCTTCCACCGCCATCCACATCTTCTCGGGTCACTGGGGCTCAACCCAAATTGGGACTCATCAACGACCACAGTTCAGCTCGATTTAATGAAATTCCAGGCCGAAGACCTGTCTGAAGACGCGCTGGACAGCGATTGAGTAGCAACCTGACAGTCACCCGCTATAGGACCTGGAAACACGAGTGATGGTCTGGAGTGCCACTTCACTTCATAGCAGAGCCCTTTTGTTCTGTCATATCTGGGATCCTTAGAGCACAGCGGTACGTCTACGATATCCTGCGCCTCGTTTTGTGGCCCTGCATGGCAAGCCATCCGAGACTTACATTTCAGCAAGATAATGCCAGTCAGCACACGACGAGAGTTTCTGCTGCTTCTCTTCATGTTTGACAAAACCTACCTTGGCCAGGAAGTTTGCCAAATCTCTCTGTCGCCAGATCTCTCCCCAGGCGAGAACGTTTGCAGCATTATGGACAGGGCCCTCCAACCAATGATCTAACGAGCCAATTGGACTGAATCTGCCACGGCATCCCTCAAGAGTACATCCAGTAGCGCTATCAGTTAGTGCCAAGCTGAATAACTGCTTGCACAGAGGCTGTAACTCACAACAAGAATTGGGATAATTTTAAGGAAAGACACGTGGAAGGTGAACCCACGTCTTACGTCACATGTTATTTTATGAATAACACTTCATTGCTTAACATGTGATTCGACGTTTGGAAGCAGGTAAAACAACATAAAACACAAGTTTGCCAGTACTGCACAATAAGCCGGCCTGTGTGGCCGAGGGGTTGTAGGCGCTTCAGTCTGGAACCGCGCGACCGCTACGGTCACAGGTTCGAATCCTGCCTCGGGTATGGATGTGTGTGATGTCCTTAGGGTAGTTAGGTTTAAGTAGTTCTAAGTTGTAGGAGACCTCAGATGTTAAGTCCCATAGTGCTCAGAGCCATTTGAACTGCACAATAAGCCACACAAATACGACGAAAACTAATGTAGCCTACAACACGACTCGAACGACGCAAATGACTGTGGACAACCTATTGGCAGATCGAGTATTGTGAGTAAGGCATCATAATACCTGCCAACAAAAAATGGTTCAAATGGCTCTAAGCACTATGGGACTTAACATCTGATGTCATCAGTCCCCTAGACTTAGAACTACTTAAAGCTAACTAACGTAAGGACATCACACACATCCATGCCCGAGGCAGAATTCGAACCTGCGACTGTAGCAGCCGCGCGGTTCCGGACTGAAGCGCCTAGAACCGCTCTGTCGCCGCGGCCGGCACCTGCCAACATATTTGACGGAGCGCCAACGCAACGACCGAGCTAATAATGGCAACCAAGCGTCGTCGTTATCTCGCAAAGTATGCGTTTCTGTACTCATGGTTATTGGACTTACTTTTCTTGTTCTGACGATTGCTGCCACCTCTCAAAGTATTCGACATTATTTTTTGAACACCCTGTATATGCAATAACATTAATTACAAAGGTACAAGCAATCACAGTTTTTTTACTACTACAATAAGAAAAACGACTTTAGAAAGCACCGATCTTGTACAGATCCCACCTTCACAGTTAATCGGGTAATCGTAAACACAAAGAAATATATCCTTGAAACTCATGTTGCTCTAATTGAGTACAGAAAAGTATTCGAAAAAGTAATGAGGGAAAAACTGTGGAAAATCATGACTCAAAAGACGCTACCCGAATCGTGTAATCAAAGTACCAAAACGTGCGCTGATGGGACAAAGTCACAGGATAGCGATGTCCACATATGCAGATGGCGTTAGTGTTGCTTACGCAAGGTACAAAAGGACAATGCATTTGCGGAGCTATCATTTGTACACAGATGATTCGTATGAAATGATTACCGTCGTGATTAAGGCCGCACAATGGGAGATACAAGGCTTTGAGCGCGGTGTGGTAGTTGGCGCTAGGTGCATGAGACATTGCATTTAGGAAATCGTTAGGGAATTCCATATTCAGAGATCCACAGTGTCAAAAGTGTACCGAGAACACCAAACTTCATGGATTACCTCTCACTACGGACAGTGCAGTGGCCGACAGCCCACACTTAACGATCGAGAGCAGAGGCTTTTGTGTGGTAGATGGTGCTAGCAGAAGAGCAACACTGCGTGAAATATCCGCAGAAATCTCTGTGGGGAGTACGAAGAACCTATCCGTCAGGGCGTGCGGCAAAATTTGGCGTTAACGGGCTATGATAGCAGTCGACCGATGCGAGTGCCTTTGCTAACAGCATGACGACGCCTGCAGCGTCTCCCCTGAGCTCGTGACCATATTGGTTGTACCCTAGACAACTGGGTAACCGTGACCTAGTTAGATGACTCCTGGTTTCAGTTGGTAAGAGCTGAAGGTCGTGTTCGAATGTGACGCAGACTCCAGGAAGTCATGGAACCAAGTTGTCAGCAAGGCACTGTGCAAGCTGGTGGTCGCTCCATAATGGTATGTGCTGTGTTTATGTGGAATGGACTGTGCCACACAGTCCAAGTCAACCACATGCTGCAGGTGGTTATATCTGGGTACTCGGAGACCATTTTAAGCCATTCATGGTCTTCATGTTTCCAAACAATGGTGGAAACTTTATGGATGGCATCGTGCCATTTCACCTGGTCACAATTGTTCGGAATTGTTTGAAAAACATTCTCGACAATTCGAGCGATGATTTGGCCACCCAGATTGCCCGACATGGATCCCATCTAACATTTACGGGACATAATCGAGAAGTCAGTTCGTGCACCAAATCCTGCACCGGCAATACTTTCGCTGTTATGGAAGGCTAACATGCACCATGGCTCAGAATTTCTGTAGGGGACTTCCAACGACTTGTTGAGTCCATGCCACGTCGAGTTGCTGCAGTACACCGGGCAAAACGAGAGCCCACACGATATTAGAAGGTATCCCATGGCTTCAGTGTATATACAGGGTGAGAAGTATTTAAACCGACAAACTCTGGGAGGCTGTAGGGGACATCAAAACAAATATTTTTCCCTAATGTCATTTTTTCCTGTGAGGATTATTTAAACCGGTGGAGGCCGTATTACGCTCTTCAGTTGTTAGAGGCCGTATTACGATCTTCAGTTGTAGGCAACTGCTGTCCACCAGTGTAGTAGTGCATTGTCTCTGTTCACTAATGGATCGATACACCTGGAGTGAGTACACTGACATGGTTGGTGCGTACTACGTAGCGCACCACAACGGACAACCTGCACAGCGGGTTTATCAACAACAATATCCTAATCGCCGTATCCCGCATCATACGACCTTTGCTGCTGTGTACCAACGTCTGCTTGAGACCGTGTCATTTAGCAGATTACCTGGACAGGGACGGCGTCGCACGGTAAGAACGCTGCAATTTGAGGAAGCTGTCTTGCAGCATGTGGAGCGGGATCCTTCAATCAGCACTTGTGCAATTCCACGTAACATGGGTACGAATCAGACGAATGTAAGAACAATCCTTCGAGAGCAATTGTTACGTCCATTTCACTAACAGCGTGTCCACAATCTGGAACCAGTTGATTATCCACCCCGAGCGCAGTAATCGCAGTGTTACCTGGAACAGTGTGAAATGCATCCTACATTTCCATCCTTTGTGTTGTTTACCGATGACGCAACGTTCGGGTGTGGTGGAGTCTTCAACATGCACAATTCGCATGTATGGAGTGAGGATAACACACATGCCACAGTTACTAGCGCTCATCAACTGCGGGTCTTCGTTAATGTGTGGGTCAGTGTTGTTTGGTACTGTTTAATTGGGCCGTATCTGCTACCTAGGCCATTAAATGGCAGGCGCTATTACAATTTTCTCGCCAGAGCATTGCCAGAACTGCTGGAAGACTTCCCGCTCCCTACAAGACAACACATGTGGTTCCAACATGACGGGGCGCCGGCACATTTCAGTCGTCGTGTGCGTCGATTCCTGGACCGACGGTTCCCAGAAACGTGGACTGGCTGAGGTGGTCCTGTACCACAGCCTGCTCGATCCCCAGATATTTCCCCTCTGGACTTTTTTGTGTGGAGAGAGACGCGCAACCTTCTTTATGCAACTCCTGTTGCATCAGAAGAGGATCTGGTTGCCCGAATAGTAGCAGCAGCAGCAGGAACAATTCAGGATACCCCTGGGGTTTTTTCCCGTGTCAGACAGAACATGATCCGACGGCGTAACCTTTGTTTATGTGTCAATGGAGGCATTTTTGAAATCTACTGTAATTGAAACTGGGTTGTGTTAATGTGTTGTCTCTTGGTCATAAAAAAAATGGAAAAGTGTTTGTTGGTTTAATTAATTTGCCGCCAGATAAATCTTTCTCTACCGGTTTAAATACTCCACAGAGGAAAAAACGACATTAGGAAAAAATATTTGTTTTGATGTCCCCTACAACCCCCCCAGAGTTTGTCGGTTTAAATACTTTTCACCCTGTATAAAGAAACGACAGTCAGCGCACATGTCGGAAATGGAAAGTGTTCTGGCGTAACGACAATCGCCGGCACGAAGATCAAGAACGAGACGGCAGAGAGGGCTGTGAGACGACGTCGGCCAATAGCAGGCTGACTAAGACGTCACCACGACAGGAGCGGCCTCTACGCAAAGAGAAGAAAAGAGATGTGCCGCCTTGCCTCGGCCGCACTAGAGGAGCCGCTCTAGAAGAACATTGACTTGTGATTGTTATTAATTGCTTGCACGGAAGTTGTATATTTCGAAGGACACTGATTATTTGCATGACGCCAATTGCTTGAGACACCACTTTGTACAAACGCAAGTTAAGCATTGTCAGTTCAATTACTGTATATCATTTGCTTGTATCTTTTCTAGCTATCCCAGAAAGCTGCTTCCTAGGCACCCTATATTGCAATAGTGGGTTGGATCCCACAGACCAGGCTGTTCCAACCGAGCTCCAGGGAGCCGGGGCACTCTGGAGCGCTCACTGCAGCAGCTCGGAGCCCGCGTCGAGGGGGAAAGCGAACTCACTGCCCCCTGGCCGCATGCAGCCGCAACTGACGCAATAATCCTCCGTGTTCAGTGACAGCTATGATTAGCAGCGGGAGCCCTGTACCTCTATTGGAGCATACCTTTCTATTCATTGAGAGTCTGTATGTCATAAAGTATTTAATTCTGCGTAGAGGTACAATATACAACGGCATTATGCACGTCTTCACGCTGCGCACTACGACCAGATAGAAGGCGTTGCACGCAGAGACCTGGTAGCCAGGTTTAAGAACGACATACCAAGAGACGTAAGTTTAAAATACGGATGGTATCAAAACGAACACAGTTCGTGTTCTGTAATGCGTTTATAATTTTCAAGTGAATGGGAGTGGAGAAAACACTACTGAATCTGCAATTCGAGCAATCTACAGGGTCGCTCACATCATTGCGACAAGTGGCAAGCCATTTTCGGTGGGACCACTCGTAAAATCGTGCATGGTAGCAGTTGCAGAATGTTTGTTTCCAAGGGAGGTGCAGACAATTGAAGGGGTTTGCCAGTCGAAGCAAACAATGTCTCGTCGAATCCTGGACATGGCAGCGGATTTAGAGACACAGCTCAGGAAAAAGGTGGAGAAAAAAATGGTTCAAATAGCTCTGAGCACTATGGGACTTAACATCTGTGGTCATCAGTCCCCTAGAACTTAGAACTACTTAAACCTAACTAACCTAAGGACATCACACAGATCCATGCCAGAGGCAGGATTCGAACCTGCGACCGTAGCGGTCACGCGGTTCAAGACTGAAACGTCTAGAACAAAAAAAAAGGCGGATAGCTTTGTTGCATTTTCACTAGCGCTTGACGAAAGCAGCGACATATCGGACTGTGCTCAGTTGCAGTCTTTGTGCGTGGTGTCGACATGGAGCTGCAAGTAACTGAAGAAGTCTTGGATGTGGTACCACTCGATTACACCGCAACAGGACGTGACATTTTTGAAGCTGTTTGTGAATCAGTGGACAATATGAATTTGCCGTGGGATAAGTTCCATTCTGTAGCGACAGACGGTGCACCACAAATGATCGGGCGTCACCAAGGTTTTGCTCCTTGTTTGAAAAGTAAACTCAGGGACGAATTCGGGAAAGACATTTTGACTCTTCATTGTTTTATTCAGCATGAGGCACTGTGTGCTGAAACAGTAGAGCTAGGTGCCGTAATGAAAGATGTCGTGAAGTGTGTGAATTTTGTGCGGCTTCACGGTATGAATTATCGCCAATTCAAAGGATTCCTGAAAGATATGGGAGCGGAGTATGGGGATATAGCTTACCACAATACTGTTCGTTGGCTGAGTCGGGGAAAAGTTCTTGATGTTTTCTTCGCCATTCGTGAGGAAATATCCATTTTCCTCGAAATGAAAGGGAAAGAAATGCGTTGTCTGAAAGATATAAAATGGATATCAGACCTGGCGTTCCTAGCTGACATAACTATGCATCTGAATAATTTAATTCTGTCATTCCAGGGCAAAGGGCAGCTAATCGTTGACATGCACGACCAGATCAAAGCGTTCATGGAAAAGTTACGTTTATTTGAGAGGCAGATGAGTAATGGACATTTAACGTTCTTGAATCGTCTTGCTTCTTTAAAACTACCTGAAGGTACTACTTTCGGCGATTACCAAGCAGAGTTAAAGCAGCTCATCACGTCGTTTGAAACATGATTCCGAGACCTCACTAGTTTGGAAATGGAACTTAAGGTGTTCAGCACTCCTTTTTCTATTTCCCCCGATGACTTGTCATCGTCACTTCAATTAGAGATTACTGATTTGCAAAATTCAACTTTGTTGAAAGAGAGGTACTACAACACGTTAGATTTGTCACGATGGTATCGTTCATTGCAGCAAAAAAGCATTTCCCAAGCTTCACAACAATGCCGCTTAGATCATGTGCATGTTTGGATCTATGTATTGTTGTGAGAAGCTTTTCTCAGCAATGAAAAGAGTAAAAAGTAAGGAGCGATCGTTTCTTTAGGATGCAACAATGAAGGCCATCCTCCGCATTAACGCTGCGAGCACTTTGACGCCCGATATTTCCGATCTTGTAACTAAAAGAAAATGTCAAGCTACAGAGGCCCAATAAATTAAGTATGCAATTTCTTGTAAAACATTTGTTTCTTATTTATTTCCTGAAGATCGTATTTCCTGGTGTAGCACGTCACCACGTCTTAGCAGCTATGAGTGTGAGGTTGTCGATCTTGTAAGACGCAGCTGGCACATCAAAACGCTTGCCTTGCCGCCTGCCTCAGCCTGCCGTACCACGTGCCGGCGTGACGGCCCACTTGAATGGTCACAGCGAGCGACACGGCTCCCTGGAGCAGGGAGCGCTGCGCGACTCACAACGGAGCCGACGAGCTGGAACAGCCTGCCACAGACAGTATAGTAAAAAGGTACATATAACCTAAGGTGTAAGGCAGCTTGTCTCTTGTTTTGTTGGATGATCTGATTAGAGAATGGATGCACATAATTAACAGAGGCATTTGTATTGCCCCAATTTTACGCTTAAAAGAATGCCATTTGCTGATGTTACTATAAGTAAAACTGCAGACGAGATGCAAAGAGCAATACAAATGTAATAGTAATTATGTGGGAATTGTAATTTTGAAATTTCCATAAATATAACAAATACATTTGCCTTCAAAGGTATATATACTGTTAGAACCAAATATAAATATAATTACAACTGTTATAACATGCGTGTGGTACAATAAATGGAAGCCTAAAAACGAAATCCAGAAAAAGTGGTTGTGTAAAGTAACGGCTGTGCCTACTTCTCTCTATGGACTTGAAGCATGAAAGCTGAAGACAGCAGATAAAAAAGGTACTGACTGCCGAAATGAGATTCTTAGTAACAGCAAAAGATATATCCTTTCAGGTAAAATTGCAAATGAAGAAGTAAGGGGGAACAAGTAGTAAATGCTGTGGATTTAAAACTGTAAACTACTGAAATGATTGGAGATCCCATGTTGATAGAATGCCGAAGGAGAGGATTCCAGAAAAGGTATTTTGCTGTAGGGTTAACGGAAGATGTTCGGAAAGACCAACGAAACGATGGTCAGAAATACTTTGAAGCCGGAAGAGGAAGTTTACCTAATCCTTGGTGAGCAGAAGAAGAAGGAATTATCACATTGTCGCGTAACAGCTTCATTTAACATATAGACACCATGAAGTTATATAATTTTTTACAAAAGTTGTGTAACTGATATTAACTTACTCGCAGTTTCATGATTCTGTTTAACACTTAAGTGAAGCTGTATTAACAGTAGCAATTAGATAACAAAGAATGGAAATATTATTGAAAATGGCTAACATTCTCAGGAAACGTATTTTTTAAACTTCAATTTTTGAAAATTTATTCACTTAAAACGCGGATACACAGTGGGTTTTCCTTTCCCGCTTGTTGGCTGGTAATCGGAGCTCAGCTCGAAGCGAGACTCATCACTGAAGACAATTCTACTCCCGTTAGTGAGATTTCAGTCCCAAGATGCGTCTGGAGAAGCTCGGAACAGCGGTGGAATACCAGCCAGACTATACCCAGCCATAGGGTCTCAGAAACAGGAGTGATGGTTTGATGTGCCATTTCTTTCCATAGCAGGATCCCTATGGTTGTCGTCCGTGGCAACCTTACAGCACATCGAAACGTCGACGATATTCTGCGCTCCGTTTTGTTGCTCTTCACGGAAAGCCATTCTGGGCTTACCTTTAGCAAGATAACGCCCGCCAGGCACACAGGGAAGGTTTTCCTGCTTGGTTTGTGCTTGCCAAACTTACCTTGACCAACAAGGTCTTCGCATCTCTCCGCAACTGAGAATGTTTGCAGCATTACGGACAGGACCCTCCAACCAGCTTGGGGCTTTGAGGGTCTAATGCGCCAACTGGACAGAATTTGGCACGATATCCCCCAGGAGGACATCCAGCAAAGCAGTCAGTGCTAAGCCGAATAACTGCCTGCATAAGGATCAGAGGTAGACCGACGCACGCATTGACCTGCTCCCTCCTTAAAATATATCATCAGATTTATCTGAAATTGTAATGATTTGTCTGTCTGTACACGTACATCACATGCACCGATTTCCATCCCATTCCGATAATCTCTTCATGGTCTTATTTTTTGTCTTAGAGTGCATTTAATTTATTGAGTCAGATGTACGATTTGATGTATCGTATCAGAATGTTACGACATCGTTTGAGGGCCGTAAAAGTGATCACTAGCTCTAGAAGGCATTATTTCACAATTAGCAATAGTTGTGGATACCTTTTGCTTATGAATGTAAATTTGCTTGGAATGTTGTTACAGTTAAGAAACTTAAGAAACTAAAGAAATTAAAAAATGGTTCAAATGGCTCAGAGCACTATGGGACTTAACTTCTGAGGTCATCAGCCCCCTAGAACTTAGAACTACTTAAACCTAACTAACCTAAGGACATCACACACATCCATGCCCGAGGCAAGATTCGAACCTGCGACCGTAGTGGTCACGCGGTTCCAGACTGAAGCGCCTAGAACCGCTCGGCCACACCGGCCGGCTAAAGAAATTACTTTCAATAATAAGCCGCAGAGTTTTTAAAAACATGATGACTCCAGTGCTACGTAAGTCTTATTTTCAAGTAATTTAAGTTCGATAAAAGATATTTAGCTCCATAATCTTGAAGCAATATGCGGAAAAAATAATTTCAGTTTTGCGCCTTGCGAGCTGGCAACCGCTTTCGTTGGATTTCAGAGTGGTTGTCATATAGTAAGTTAGTACCTACTCTCAACAAGTCTTAAACAAAGCCAGTGTTGGATTGATGGGTAGAACCAAGTTACCTGAAGGACAACCGAGGTAGGCAGTTACGTGAACTATCTGTGTGTGTTGTAGGTAACGCGTGAATCCTATATCCGCCCATAAAGCAGTGTCTTTGCCAAGCACGTAAGGCTCGTTGCGAGGCCACAGCGTCTGTTGAAATTAGTCCATAACTCAAACTAAGAGAAAGTAATAAAATTAGTCCTTGAATTTTTATCTCAGATTCGAACTATCAGTAAAATTCCGAGGAAAATGATACTACGCAAGGAGCGGCGTCAATCTTGATTACCCAATTAAAAATAAATGACGTTTGACTAGGGTCTCCAGTCAGGTAGACCGTTCGATGTGACACCACTTCGGCGACTTGCGCCTCGATGGGGGTGAAATGATGATGATTAGGACAACACAACACCCGGTCCCAGAGAGGAGAAAATTTCCGACCCAGCCGGGAATTGAACCCGCGTCCTTAGAATTGACATTCTGTCGCGCTGACCACTTTTTCTTTGTTTTTTTTTTTCACTCAGCTAGCGCGGCGGACATTAGCCAATTAATACTACTAAACTAATTTTCCCAGGTCCCTCGACACTACCGAGGTATTATCTACGTAGAGGATCATCGGTTGGAGGGGGGCGGGATAATTTTAGCATTGCTCAATTCACTGGTCGGTATTTCGAAAGATCGTTGAAGCCTCGCTGTGGCGGAGACGTACAAAGTCTGCTGCGTTCTGGGAGCCCGCGTCAGTTCAGGCCAGCCAACCTAAAGACAGGCACTCTGCCGCTCCAGCTGACCCGAACAGCAGCAACTGTTACTCCTCCAATTTCTGTTAGGTTGGCTACAAGGGCCTTTTCGTTTACCGCGGAGGTGCACTGTATTTCGTCGACTTAGTCTTTTAACAGTCCGGAGAGCAGCTCTCCACTCCATTCTTCTGCAGTTACGTTCACTGTGCAGCAGTTGCCGCCATTTCGTGGCAAGTGTTGTCTTCCATTACCTTAGGAGAAACCTTGTGCGAGCTGCTCGTAATTCTTATAATCACAAAGGACGCTGCGATTAGAGTGGTAGCGTCTACGCTGTCGCTGCATTTCCACCGCGAGATACCGGCGCTGCAGATCGTCATGTCTTGCGGTAAGCTCTATTCTTTGACCCCTGTTACTGTGACCGCAGTCTTGTCCCATGCCTACCTGCTTAGCTATGGTGGTTCATATTAATTGACTTTAGGCTCTCTCTGTGGACTGGTCTTTATGTTGAAGACATTATTGTTTGTATGAATGAGCCGTGCGCGGCTCGTGTTCATGTCGCTTGTTGCTTGTCATCTTTACGTACTGCCGCCTCATTTCTTATTCGATTTACTGGCGTCACCAAGTTGCTGGCTTGCCTGCCCGTGAGTGGCAGCAGCAGCGCCTCTCGATAAGAGCACTGTTGTATTATCTTTGGAGCGACCGCTAGCATTTCCGTCGTCGCGTGTCGGGAGTTGAGTCGGGATGGAGCAGCAGTGGCGTTCAGACAGCCATGACTCGCCCAATCCCGACACACATGACTTGAATGGGGATGATATTCGTTGGTCGTTCGGTCGGTCGTCTCATCGGACGACGGGTATTTGGTCTCCGACCGCTTCTGACAAGGGAACCTCCCCATCGCATCCCACTCAGATTTAGTTATAAGTTGGCGCAGTGGATAGGCCTTGAAAAACTGAACAAAGATCAATCGAGAAAACAGAAAGAAGTTGTGTGGAACTATGAAAAAATAAGCAAAATATACTAACTCAGTAGTCCAAGTGCAACATAGGCAACATCAAGGAAAGCGTCAACGCAGTAGCGCCGTGGTCCCGCGGTTAGCGTGAGCTGCTACGGAGCAGGAGGTCCTTGGTTCAAGACTTCCCTCGTGTAAAATATTTACTTTTTTTATTTTCCCAAAGTTATGATCTGTCCGTTCGTTCATTGACGTCACTGTTCACTGTAATAAGTTTAGTGTCTGTGTTTTGCGACCGCACCGCAAAACCGTGCGATTAGTAGACGAAAGGACGTGCCTCTCCAATGGGAACCGAAAACATTTGATCGCAAGGTCATAGGTCAACCGATTCCTCCACAAAGAAACACGTCTGATATATTCTATACGACACTGGTGACGGCATGTGCGTCACATGACAGGAGTTTCTTGTAGACCCATCTAACTTGTACACTTGGCGAATGGGTAAAAAGATTCTTCTACCTTTCCCGATTTAGGTTTTCTTGTGGATGTGATAATCACTCCCAAAAAACTGATGAAAACATAATAGTTTGTCACATAAACTGAAAATAAAAAAATAAAACTTTTCACCCGAGGGAAGACTTGAACCAAGGACCTCTTGTCCCGCAGCTGCTCACACTAACCACGGGACCACGACACTCCTGTGCTTATATTATCCTTTATGTCAATGTTATTATCCTTTATATTATGGACTACTCACTTTATATATTTTGCTCATTTTTTCATAGTTCCACACAACTTCTTCCTGTTTTCTCGATTGATGTGTGTTCAGTTTTTCAAGGCCTATCCACTGTGCCAACTTATAACTAAATCTGAGGGGGGTGCGATGGGGAGGTTCCCTTGTGAGTTCTCTGTGCGTGTCGACTTGTGATTAGTCCTTGTTGTTCCTCAGTGATTGGTTTTGGTATCATTCGAGTTGTTTGTGGCAGTGTTTCCGCAGAACCGTGTGTAGCCTGTGGTTTTGACTGACCAGTTATTGTAACGCTCTCTCTGTGTTGGGTGCAGTTGGTCGATTGGGACAGAGCAGCGAGGAAGTCTCCACAGTGCGTGGTCAGGCCGAGACCGCTGGCGGCTTGCACGCGCGGTCGGATTTTGAGGCGCTAGCTGAGAGAGCTACAAATTTCGTTCCTTACCGAACCTGGTCACTGAAGTTGAATGATCAGTTAACCTGTTACGAAACCTCAACTGCTGTGACATCTCTTCGTTCAATGCCGGTTTTGCTTCCTGGGCCGTTCCGGTTAGCAGCAACGTATAGTATGTGGGATTCGGCGAAATTTTGCAGCCGTCTTCCTGTATTGACTCTAACCATTAAATTGGTTGTTACTTATCAGTGAAGTGCACCAGCGGAATTTTCTGCCCTGTGGCCGTTAACGCCCAAGTTACCTGCTCTGGTCGTTAGTGTAGTTTTCCGTCAGTCTTTTTGTTGTTTGTTCATATTTTTTTCTTGTAGCGGTTACTGTGCCTTGGCTGTTTTTAGACGCCAATTTTGAAGACGTATTGCTGCTGGTGTCTTCGTCCTCGGCTGATACTTTCTCTTGCCATGCTGTTGGTCGGGTGGAAGGGAATTAATTAGGTTGTTGGTCAGTCCTTCAGCCATCCCTGGGTCGGGTTGCCATCCGATTATTTAACCTTACTTTTGGCTGCCTTTCTCACCTTACCTTACATTAGAACTACCTCCTCAAGCTGACCCTCGGAACACTTCTGAGGACCACTGTTCTGTTGATTTTAGACTGCGATTTTTATTTTAGGCTGAAGTACTGTGCAAGGCCTTCAGCTGTCTATCAATTTACCTTGTTTTAATTTAAAAATAAGGCCTTCAGCCGTATTAAATTAAAAATTTGAAAACTGATTTGTTTAAAACTTTTTTTAAAGTTTTTATTTGAAATTCTTGTTATCCAGGCCCTAAGTCCTGAGTTGTTCATTGTCTTGTGTGTGGGCTTCAGCCAAGTATTTTTTTTTAAAGGCCTTCAGCCGCGTGTATTCTTTAAAGCAGTTTTTAGTAACTTGTGTTCAGACCTTCAGCCGTTCTTGTTTTTGGTGTGGTTTTGGGCCTTCACCAAAGGAGGTACCGCAAGTTTTCTTAATTAGGCCTTCAGCCACATTGTTTTAATTCGATCCTTTTAATACAATGTGTCATTAAGTCGTTCTTGTGCAACTAACAGTAACTTATTATGGCCCCTTTCCACAACCATAATTGATGCGCTCTATCCGGTAAAACCAGATTTTAGTGAATTTTTGTTCTTTTCACCTGTGCTACAGCAATAGCTCGTCCACAGCTGCTTTATTGTGAGTGATATGATAGGAAACTTGTGACACGATTTGTGTGTCCATTTCTAAATAGATGCATTGCCAGACTGACTTCCATTGGCCTGCAACTTTCCTACACTCCCGTTAGTCAGTCCTTTACTAGACGATGGAACAGTGCTGTAAGAGACGAAGTCCGACATCTGGGACAGAAGGTCAACAGGCGAGTGTTCCGCCAGGGAGCAATGATAGACGGAACAATTAATTTATACTCTTAACAAGAAAGATTACTAAGAACCTAGCCACCACACACGCCACACTCCTTACAAAAATGGTTCAAATGGCTCTGAGCACTATGGGACGTAACATGTGTGGTCATCAGTCCCCTATAACTTAGAACTACTTAAACCTAACTAACCTAAGGACATCACTCACATCCATCCCCGAGCCACTCCTTACACTTGGTAAAGAAATAGTCGACTGCCTTTGAATTTCAGCTTGAGTTGTATATGATCAAAGTAATACAAAATTTTCATTAATAATAAGCTTGTAAACTGTGAGATAAATGCCTATAAACAGTTTCGTGAAATAGGACTGTACAATTTAACAAACGGCTGATGACAACGGCAGAATTTTACGTAAAGTTGTGGTGCCAAGGACACAAAACGAGGTCTCTTGAAAGGCCGAACAAGTGGCAGTTTTTGTATGTAAACGGCTAGCAAGATAGGAATGTCTATTATGTATGCTAAGAGTTTAGTAAAGTGGGGCAGTTTTAATGACGTTATTAAGTGAAAAGAAGGAAAACCCACATGCGTCATTACGCAACAGAACAACAAACACTGCTACGGAAATAATAGGTTCCATTACACGCGGTTTGTTGAATCAAGAAGTGGCAAATTGAGTACACGTGATAACTGAGTGTTCCGTTAAAGTATGTCTATGTGCCGTGGAATTACACAGCTGGGATGATCGTACCTTTGGTCTCCTTTGCTTATACATGACGGCAACAGAACTCGCAACAACAAGGAGTCGTGCGTCATAAACGAAAGTTGGTAGGCGTGTTTCTACGTCTGAAAGATGATGACTATTCAGATTTCGTGCCATTCGTTTCAGAGTGGAGCTGGTAGCAGCACTGTTAGGCTGCAAATCATGTTTGCTTTAAATACACACTATAACTTTCGTGATCGTTATTTACCTTCGAAATTGGACGTGGTAAGTTTATGTCGGTCAAGACGCCATTAGCGAGACCCCACCGAGTTGGAATAAGGTCGTGTAATAGGGCTACGAGAAGTTGGATGTTCCTTCTGCCATATTGTTCAAAGTCTTGGCAGTAATGTAACCACTGTACATGGTTGCTAGCAGCAGTGGTCACGGGAGAGTAAGGTGGCAAGTAGACCGGGCTCCGGATGGCCGGGTGTCACTACCGAGAGGGAAGGCCATAGTGCTCGGCGTATGACTCTGACGCATTCGTACTGCTTCTGCAGCAGCAATCTGAGTAGCAATTGGCATACAGTGACACAGCGAATTGCAAGAAAACGGTTACTTCAAGGAAAGCACCGAACCAGACGCCCTGTAGCGTGGATTCTACCGACACCAGATCACTGGAGTTTGGCACATCAATGGGCCAAGTGAGAGCATGGAGGAGGTGTGTTTTCTGACGAAAGCTGTTTCTTGAGCAGTGCCAGTGGTGACGCTGTGTTAGTTACAAGTAGTCCACTTGAGGACCTGCAACCAATCTGTGTGCTAAACATGGAGTTGTGGTCTGGTGTGCGACTTCGTATGACAGCAGAACAGTGTCTTGGTTATCCAGCGCACCCTCATTGTAAATTTGCAAATAAGTCTCGCGATTCGACGTGTTGTGCTTCCAATCATGAACAGCATGCCAGAGAGTGTTTTGTGGCTGTTAACACTGGCATGGTGCTCTACAGAGTGTCGACATGCTGCCTTGGCCTACTCGATCACCAGATCTGTACCTTGTCGAGCACGTATGGTACATGATCTGGCATCAACTCCAGCGTCATCTATAAACAGCATTAACCGTCCGTGTATTGTCCAACCAAGTGCAACGGGTATGGATGGTTCAAATGGCTCTGAGCACTATGTGACTTAACATCTGAGGCCATCAGTCCCCTAGGAACGTAGAACTACTTAAACCTAACTAACCTAATCTAAGGACATCACATACATCCATGGCCGAGGCAGGATTCGATGCTGCGACCTTAGCAGCCGCGCGATTCCGGACTAAAGCACCTAGAACCGCTCGGTCACAACGGCCGGCCAACAGGTATGGAACTCCATCCCCCAAACTGACATCCGGCACCTGTATAAGACGGTGCAGATCACCAGATCTGTCTCCAATGGATCACATACGGGACATCAACGCGTGAGAACTCCAGCATCATTCAGAATCAGCATTCACTGTCCATGTATTGACCGACCAAGAGCAACAGGTATGGAACTCCATCCCCCAAATTGACATCCGGCACCTGTACAAGACAGTTTGGATCACCAGGTCTGTCTCCAATGGAGCACATATGGGACATCATCGCGTGAGAACTCCAGCATAATCCACAAGCACCATTCAATGTCCCTGTATTGACCGACCAAGAGCAACAGGTATGGAACTTCATCCCCCAAATTGACATCCGGCACCTGTACAACACAATGCATACATGTTTGCGTGCTTCCATTCAACATTCTGGTGGTTACACCGGCTATTAATGTCCTTGCATTTAACATTTGCAATGGCTTATAACGCGCTTGTGATCTTGCAGTGTTAATCAGTTAAATATGTTACCTATGCAAATGTATTCCCGAAATTTCAGTATTGTACGTTAATAATCTTTTAGTGTTGCGATTTCTTTTTCCGTCACTGTATATTGTTTGTGAAGTTCGGTGAGTCAGAGCTGTTACGGCCAGAGAGGTTTCCTGAACAAGTGCAGCGGGCAGGGGATCGGCGCGGCCGCAACAAGTGCGCCAGCTTTGAGCAAACAGCCATTAAGGCTGCCGCCGAGGCCGGGTTTTTGGGCTGCGGCGCTCTAATTGCAGGCAGGCGGACAGAGCCGAGCCCAGGGGAGAGGGTAGCGGCGCGCGCCCCCTAATACAGAGTCGCTAATTAGCGAGCCGCCACAGGACGGCAGCAGCAACAACTAATGGCGACGGCGCCACATCGGCGGCCCGCTATGCCCTGCCCGACGTCCCGAGCATAGCTGACCTGTCGGCGTCCGCTGGACTATCTGTCACTCAGTCCAGTGCATCGGTCGCTAGGTAATGAAGCTGCGTAATACAGTGCATAGGCTGAAACTCTGTACTAAAAATATCGAAGATGAACTCACACTGGGGTGAAATTTTAATCAACGTATTCCAAAACCATAGAAATATTGTAGAGCCAGTTTCGTAGCGTTTGATCGACATATTCGTAGCGTAACAATTTTCACTTCCGACAGTGTGCGACACGTTTTCTCGTAGAAAAGTCCACACATGAGCTGGAAAAAATTTGCAATTACTTTCTCGTCGGTATTCATAAACGAAAGATTAACTTGTTCAGTGTCAAATAGCCTGACTTTTGATCATGTACCTGTTGGTACAGTTAAAAATGTGTGTGAATTTCTATGGAACCAAACTGCTGAGGTCATCGGTCCCTAGACTTAAACACTACTTTAACATACGCTAAACACAACACACACACCCATGCCCAAGGGAGGACTCGAACCTCCGGCGAGAGTAGCCACCCGATTCATGACATGGCGCCTCTAAGTGCAGTTAAAGTTAACATAATGTTAGAGCTAACAAACTGTGTCCTACGCTGTAGAAAGAACTGACTTCAGCCTGACGTGATGATGATGATGCTGTTGCTTTGCGGGGCGCTCAACATCATGATCATCAGCGCCCAATATTTCCATTTCCAGTCTCGCCGCTACCCCAATGATGATGAGATGATGAGGACAATGCAAACACCGGGTTCCCGGGTTGAGAAAATCCCCGACGCAGTCGTCTTCAGCGTGACGACAAAGTGGTAGAGCACAGTCTACAAATACGAGCTGGCTTATTGTATCGAAATAAGTTTGATGTAAGCGGTCAGTAAGGTAGGTAAAAAGCGCTTTTGTGATACTAGGTTGGTGCATAACTACACAGAGCTTTGTTTTGCATTTTGGTACTTCGGTTGCTGTGAGTTTATCGATTGTCAATTTTTACTTGTAGTTCACTTTTGGCACTTGAGTTTACATATTGCCATTTTGTCATTTGGAGACAGCGAGTTCAGCTGCGGACGCCAGAAAGTGGAGGGCCAAATGGAGATATCGGAAGACTGCCGATATATTCTCGTGTTTGCTTTCACTAGACGGGTGGCAGCAGCGGAAGCGGCCAGAAACATTTGCGCCGTGTGTGGGGATGGGAAAGAGCTCGTCAAAAAAATGCTTTCCTTGTTTTAAAGAGGATCGTGTCGACTTTAGTGACGCTCCACGTTCAGGAAGACCTTCGTGGTATGATGAAGATCATTTAACGCATTAATCCACAATGATCCATGTTAGTGTTCTCGAGAACTGGGGGAAATGTGATTAGCTGTGATAATTCCTCCATCATTCGATGGAGAAAGATAAAAAAATCGAATGTACGGGTACCGCGCCCGTCCGGTTGGCCGTGCGGTCTAACGCACGGATTTCCGGGCGGGAAGGAGCACCTGGTCCCCGGCACAAATCCGCCCGGCGGATTTGTGTCGAGGTCCGGTGAACCGGCCAGTCTGTGGATGGTTTTTAGGCGGTTTTCCATCTGCCTCGGCGAATGAGGGCTGGTCCCCCTTATTCCGCCTCAGTTACACTATGTCGGCGATTGCTACACATACAAGTTCTCCACGTACGCGTACACCACAATTACTCTACCACGCAAACATAGGGGTTACACTCGTCTGGTTCAAAATGGTTCAAATGGCTCTGAGCACTATGGGACTCAACATCTGAGGTCATCAGTCCCCTAGAACTTAGAACTACTTAAGCCTAACTAACCTAAGGACATCATACACATCCATGCCCGAGGCAGGATTCGAACCTGCGACCGTAGCGGTCGCGCGGTTCCAGACTGAAGCGCCTAGAACCGCTCGGCCACACCGTCTGGCCACTCGTCTGGTGTGAGACGTTCCCTGGGGGGTCCACCGGGGGCCGAACCGCACCATAACCCTGGGTTCGGTGTGAGGCTTTGCTGGGGGCGGGGGGGGGGGGGGGCCTGGGGGGGTGACGTGGACTGCTATAGTCGTCGTGGGGTTGTGGACCACTGCGGTTGCGGCGGGGACGGAGCCTCTCCGTCGTTTCTAGGTCCCCGGTTTACATACAATACAGTACAATGGGTACTGCACGCTCTACGCCTAAGTTACATATATCAATGGGTAGCCGTATGTGCATTTCTGCTTGCTCGTCGTCACCTGGCACGTGAACAACACCCTCCATTCCTATCCTGTATCGTTACTGGTGACGGGAACTAGTGTCTTTATGCTAACATAACTAAAAGAAAGAAATATTGGAGCTCAGACAAAGCAGCAACTCCCCGTACAAACACCAGCACGCATCCACAAAAGATAATATTATGCACCTAGTGGAACATCGCTGGTCTGTTGTTCTACGAATTGCTTTCTCGAGGTGTAACCATCACTGTTGACATTTATTGTCAGCAACTGAGACGTCTTGCAGACGCAGTCCAAGAACAAAGGCCAGGAAGATTGCTTGAAGTGATGCTACTCCACGATAACTCCCACCTACATTCTACTAGACTGACAAAAAATATTATACTGTAACTGTGTTGGGAAATCATCCTGCTCGTACTTTATTCAGCAGATTTTGCGCCCTCAGATTGTCACCTTTTCCACTGTCTATCGAACAGCCTTAAAGGAACTTTATTTGCGGATAAAAATGCGCTCCGAAAATGGGTCGACGAGATCTTCACCGCAAAACCACTTCATTTCTATAGTCGTGAAATCGAAAAATTACCCCAGCGTTAGCAGACTTCTGTAAATTGTGAAGGAGATCTTATTATTTATGAATAAAGTCTCTGCCATGTGTATCTGTTGCGTTTATTAAACGTATGGAAAAATGCTAAGAACTTATATACCAACAGATTTGAATATATGGCCTAGTTGTCATGCCATATGCACAGAATTAGAGTTAGGCCAATATCTGGACTCATATTTTTCGTCTACGTGACAAATTTAAAAGCACTTCGTAGCTCCTACACCTCTGTGCCTGCCATCCGAGCACAAGTAATGGACTCCATATTACATTTTCTGTCACCCCACAACAATGGTCACAGACTATCAGCAGCCGGACTCGAGAGTAATTATCCCATACATAGGACGCAATTGACATCACAACACTAAAGGCTTTTGAGCGATATAGTGACTGAGAAGCATGGGTTGCTGATGAATTGCAGTCCTGCGGTATTTTGTATTGCGCCAGCACTCCTCTGAACTGACTTCACAACCGTGGCCAGGCAGATCATCTAGCTGTCTGTGAAAGTCTGCAAGGAATACAAGAATACTGCTGACGCAGCATGGTGCTAGACCCAGTCTGCCACAGAAGGAAGCTGTGTTACATCATGCCATGGCCTGAGACTTCAACACTTGGTCCATATGTATCCAGAGGTAGGTCCTGGTCACAACAAAAGCTGGGGAAATCTACCATAAATACTCGAAGCCCACAACTAGCTGGACGTTGTCTTCGACCGCTACCGATGCCGAGACTCACTCAACGTCAGTCGACGGACCGATGAGGGACATCCAGGCTTGAGTACAACCAGCCGCCACCACTGTTAGCTGCTGCCTATGGACTCCTCCTACAGCTAATGCTGCTGGGACTTCTGCTAACTCCATCTAGCTGGGTCCACCGCCAGGGTTATACTGACTGCCCTATGGCCCTCTTTCGAAGTCTCTGGTTCAAGGCCTGTGCCGTTCTGTCACGGTTCTTGAGGCTCCCCGCATCGGAGGTTCGAGTCCTCCCTTGGGAATCGGTGTGTTTGTTGTCCTTAGCGTAAGTTAGTTTAAGTTAGATGAAATAGTGGGTAAGCTTAGGGACTGATGACCTCAGGAATTTGGTCCCATAAGATCTTACCACAAATTTCAAAAATTTCCAAGACCTATGCACCAGCATGCCTCATTCCTGGCCTGGTGTCAAGCTGCTGCCTGTCTGGTGTACATGTGATCTGCCGCTGCAGACTCATGCCCACATGCTGTATACACTACATTGTATGACGAGGTCGTTGGTTCAAAGCGCCAAGCTGCATCGTCTCTATGTCAGGTGTGGTAGCCTCGCCCATCAGCAACTGACGCCATCGATCTGCATGTCGAGTACCCGGCCAGCTGTACAGTGCCAGCATCAGCACCACTGGGGAATGGTAACCACACAAGGTCTCTGCACTGCTGTGGTTTGCTGTGCGAAGTAGCTACAGCCGTTATCAAACGCTCACTGTCGCAGACAGTCAGATGGTCCATGCCAGACTACATTTACAAGTCACTGGCATCTGCCATTGTACAAGAGTCTCAATGAATAAAATGATCTGGTAGTGACTGAGGGAACTCCGGTGGTACAGCGCCATGCTGCAGGCGCACTGCGACCTCATGCGTCAGCTCTCATGCGACAGTATCGTGGTATCATTTCTCTCCAGTGCAATGCTTGTCCACACACGGCACGTGTCGCTATGAGCTGTCTGCCAGGTGTTGAGATACTGCCGTGGCTAACAAGATCCCGAGATCTATACCCGATAGAACATTTCGGGGACCAGTTTGGAGGTCAACTCCATCTCATTGCCACTATCTGGGACATCATGGACTATGTACAAACGTTGTGGGCCACCTTGCCTCAGGAGAGAAAGGAACAGAGTTATAGCACCATTCCCAAGGGAATCAGTGCTTGCGTTCAGGCCAGAGAGGAAGCTACGTTATACTAATAAGTGGGCTCGTACTGCTAATTTTGTAATGAACGAGACAACATACACTATGTGATCAAAAGGATCCGGATACCCCCAAAAACATACGTTTTTCATATTAGGTGCATTGTGATGCCACCTACTGCCAGGCACTCCATATCAGCGACCTCAGTAATCATTATACATCGTCAGAGAGCAGAGTGGGGTGCTAAGCGGAACTCACGGACGTCTACCGTGGTCAGGTGATTCTGTGTCACTGATGTCATACGTCTGTGCGCGAGATTTCCGCACTCCTAAACATCCCTAGGCCCACTGTTAGCGATGTGATAGTGAAGTGGGAATGTGAAGGGACATGCACAGCACGAAAGCGTACAGACAGACCTCGTCTGTTGACTGACACAGATCGCCGACAGTTGAAGAGGTCACAATGTGTAATAGGCAGACACCTATCCAGACCATCACACAGGAATTCCAAACTGCGTCAGGATCTACTGCAATTAGTATGACAGTTAAGCGGGAGGTGAGAAAACTTGGATTTCATGGTCGAGCGGCTGCTCATGAGCCACACATCACGCCCATAAATTCCAAATGACTCCTCGTTTCGTGTAAGGAGCGTAAACATTGGAGGATTGAACAGTGGAAAACCGTTGTGTGGAGTGACGAATCGCGGTACACAATGTGGCGATCCTATGATGTGGGTATGGCGAATGCCTGGTGAACGTCATCTGCCAGTGTGTGTAGTGAAAACTGTAAAATTCGGAGGGTATTATGGTGTTCTCGTGTTTTTCATGAAGGGGGCTTGAGTGGCGCCGGCCGGAGTGGCCGAGCGGTTCTAGGCGCTACAGTCTGGAACCGCGCGACCGCTACGGTCGCAGGTTCGAATCCTGCCTCGGGCATGGATGTGTGTTATCTCCTTAGGTTAGTTATGTTTTAAGTAGTTATAAGTTCTAGGGGACTGATGACCTGCGAAGTTAAGTGCCATAGTGCTCAGAGCCATTTGAACCATTTTTTTGCTTGAGTGGCACTATCGCTGGACAAGCCTACATTCATGTTTTAATCACCTTCTTGCTTCCCACTGTTGAGGAATTCGGGGATGGCGATTGCATCTTTCGACACGATCGAGCACCTATTCACAATGCACGGCCTGTAGCGGAGTGGTTACACGACAATAACATCCCTGTACTGGACTGGCCTGCACAGAATCCTCACCAGAATCCTATAGAACACCTTTGAGATGTTTTAGATCACCTACTTCGCTCCAGGTCACACCGACCGACATCGCTACCTCTCCTCAGTGCAGCACTCCCTGAAGAATGGGCTGCCATTCCCCAAGAAATCTTGCAACGCCTGATTGAACGTATGCCTGCGAGAGTGGAAGCTGCCATCAAGGCTAAGAGTGGACTAACACCATACTGAATTCGAGCGTTACCGAAGTAGGACGCCACGAACTTGTAAGTCATATCCCGCCAGGTGTCCGGATACTTCTGTTCACATAGTGTAACATACTCTCTCAAACCGTGAAGATTCGTTTACTCCTCTCCTTCTGGGTGCTTCACATTTTTTGTCAAGCAGTGTACTTTTACAATGGCTTTTACAGACTACAACTCTGAAAGATGAGACCTTGAGTTAGTTAAAATACGTCGAGGTATATGATGTATGATCTAAAGCCTCGTATTATTTGAGCTTCCGAGGAGCCTAATCTTATCTGCCGAACGGTTTATACGCAGAGATGCCAGCCATCACACTTCTGCTTTGTTTCAGGAAACATTTTTCGTAAAAACAAAACGTAACTCTCCCGTATATGAGACAGTTCATTACAGTACACCTTCTGCATCTGCTATTACCTAGACGTGATTAATTTACCTGACAACTTGAAGTGTACGAAGCCATCCCTCACCGAAAATATTGATCCATGGATTCACTCAGACTTTTCGGCAACCCATTTTGTACACTTATTTAGTTGACATTATCAAATGTCTTTTCCAAGTCAGTGAAACTGAGGTACATCCATCTGTTGACTTCTATAATGCTCTTTAAACAAACATACGCAACGGTGCATTTCCTGCGTTCATGCACATGTTCGTACCACAAATTGATCCTTTTCATAGTGCCATAAATTTTACCTTCAGTTACAAATAGTAACCTGGGTATATATATATATATATATATATAATGGATAATATACTAGGAAAAAAATCACACAGAAGTTAAAGAGAGCCTACGGTCGAACACACCAACTTTACAATAGAAAGTGCATGTCCATGCATCTGGCAATACAGCACTGTCATTAAACACGAAGTGCTGAGAAATCAGCAGAAACCTTGTCACTCAAGATGCCACTACAAAATCTACAAAAAGAAGAAGGAAAGATCGTTAGGAAAATCTTGGACCACGAAAAACTGAAGCTGGATATAGACTGCAAACCTACAAAACTACAGAGGAAATTTCAAATATTGCTGCTGACATTAGAAAAAGACTGTATAATTCTATGCACACGTACATAGACTCCCTGAGTATAGACTCACTCGCCATATACTCACAGCCACTGAAAACCTTAAAGATATGACATGGGCCGAACAAGTACGAAGAGACCTTACTGAACCTCAAGTCACCATTTAGGGTACTGCAGACTGTAACATCTACAGAAGCAAAATAGACAAGTGGGAAGTCCAGCCAGAGACAAGAGCCGAAAAGACCGGTAAAAAGAAAGAAAGCTATGAGCGAGGTTCAAAAATGGCTCTGAGCACTATGGGACTTAACATCTATGGTCATCAGTCCCCTAGAACTTAGAACTACTTAAACCTAACTAACCTAAGGACATCACACAACACCCAGTCATCACGAGGCAGAGAAAATCCCTGACCCCGCCGGGAATCGGAGCCGGGAACCCGGCCATTAGCGAGAAAATGAAGGTATCATGGAAAAACCGCAGGAATAACTATATAAGCTTCACGTGATCTACAAAGGCTCTACTACGTGTGTAATAATAATAAATGTAATGGCTAATAGCTTGGTAAGACCGCACTTTATTAAAAGTTAAGTATGCAGAAAATATTCTTACCAACATTTTTCCGCATTTTAATGGAGATGTCGTCAACACCGTCTTAAATGTTTGCAATACATATTGTGATACATGTTTCACGAAAGGAGTGATGTCTTCATGTTAACACTCTTTTTTTTTTGGCCTCTATTGAGACCTCCCATGTACTATTTCTACATCATTTTCATCATTTGATTAATAATTTCACATGTCCTTTCCTGATTGTCGTGTATTTAGTACTTAGTTGGTATTTAAGAGGTTTTCCTATAGACTCTGTCTTCTCTTCCGATTCTGTGATTCTCATTTATCTCAAATGTAACTGTTTTAAAGAAGAAGAACATAGTCCATATTTCACAGAATCTCGTGATGTTCGAGCTTAGCAAATGCTTTAGAATAGTTCTGAAGAGGGTAATTTGCTTGTATAATTCTGTGCACCAGTATTGTCACCCTTTTAGAGATCGGCGTTCTTTTCATAACGCTGTGGAGATCACGACAAGTTCGAGGGTAAAGGGGCTAATGCGAACGTATTCAAAGTAAAAGATTTTTCTCTTCACATGGTCCATATCTACGCCTTTAGCCCGTGTCTGTGTGCCCCTTAAAAACATATGCCATAGCGTTATAAGTTTCATTTTGTGGGATGTACATTTCCTATGAGAGAAGTCCCTCTTCACGTATAAATGTCAGAAGTTAACTGCCTTTTGTGAAGAAATCGCCTAAAAAATTCAAGCGTCTATGAGACGTTTTGGTTACAACAAAGGATAACGCCTACGAAATTTTCTTTTAAATAACACCAGAATTCGTCTCGAAGCGGAAGAGTATTGTCTGACAGAGCCCTTTTTGTTTTGCCGAGTGCGTTGTGACGCGTGCTGCGTGCGCGGTAGCGTTATTTTGGGAGCAGTTCCTGCGCTCCGGCACTCGCCAGCCTGCGAAACGCAGTGCGGGCTGCCTTAGTGGGGGCGCCGAAAGCCGCACAACGGCGCCGGCCATTATGTAATTGAATGTTTAGCCGTGCACTTTGCGAAATGCGTCAACAGCGGGAAGGGCCCACAGCGGCGACACAGTAAACTGGGCGCCGGATTACCGCGGGACGTGTTCGGGGCGGATCGCCGCTGTTCGGTGCTGGGGGCGGGGGTGGGGGTGGGGGTAGGCCAATTAAGTAGGGCGCCAGATTAAGTCTGTGACGCGGCCGCAGGCATTTGCCTTGCATGCGCCCGGCGTGGCGGAGCGCACGGTTAATTTGTAGCGGGTGGCGACAAAGCCGGCAGTTAAAGCGCGTCGCGCGCCCACGCAAAACACTTGCCGACAGCAGGGCTGGGGGCACTTCATTTCCCGCCACCGTGTCGCTGTAGACGGGTGCTTAATACGCGTATCCGTTACTCTCCACCGTAGGGGTGGACGTTAGTCTAGGGGTGAGAACGGAAGTAACAGATGCGGAGACGTTACGTTTGTCGTTTCTAAAATTTGACACAAAAGTGAGTGTGTTTAATAAGTAAACTGCATTGCCCAACTTTCGTCAAGGTCTACATTGGCCTACCTTGAAGCAATTTCATGGCGATTCCTCTCTTGTCCACTATGATTTATTTTGTAGCACACTGTAGGAACTCAAACTCCACGGACAACATTTCGTGGGTTGTTCTGGTATATTTTGTGAGTACTTTGTTTGTGTATGACCTTGTACATAATATTAAGGAGAGGTGGAGTACCGAGTGGTTGGTACGCACCGTTGTGGTATAGCTGAGCAGGAGCAGAAACGATTAGCGAACAAGTTAACACAGTAAACAGATGATATATGTAACATGTATTTCTCTAACAAGGGAACCTCCCCATCGCACCCCTCTCAGATTTAGTTATAAGTTAGCACAGTGGATAGGCCTTGAAAAACTGAACACAGATCAATCAAGAAAACAGGAAGAAGTTGTGTGGAACTATGAAAAAAATAAGCAAAATATACAAACTGAGTAGTCTATGTGCAACATATGCAACATCAAGGACCGTGTGAAATCAGGAGTGTCGTGGTCCCGTGGTTAGCGTCAGCAGCAGTGGAACGAAAGATCCTTGGTTTAAGTCCTCCCTCGAGTGAAAAATTTAATTTCTTTATTTTCGCAGTTATGATCTGTCCGTTCGTTCATTGACGTCTTTGTTCACTGTAATAAGTTTAGTGTCTGTGTTTTGCGACCGCACCGCAAAACCGTGCGATTAGTAGACGAAACGACGTGCTTCTCCAATGGGAACCGAAAACATTTGATCGCAAGGTCATAGGTCAACCGATTGCTCCACAGGAAAACACTTCTGATATACTCTATGCGACACTGGTGACGGCATGTGCGCCACATGACAGGAATATGTTGTCGACCCACCTAACTTGTACACTTGGCGAATGGGTAAAAAGATTCTTCTACCTTGCCCGATTTAGGTTTTCTTGTGGATGTGATAATCACTCCCAAAATAGTGATGAAAACATGAGAGTTTGTCACACAAACTGCAACAAATGACTGCAACAGTCGCACAGTTTTCCCTGTGCTCTGTCAATACATATGTTTTTAACGTTTTCAAATTTTTCCGTGTGTAGACCGTCAAATCTTGCATATGTCCAAGCAAATCTGAACATGTCCTGGAATTTTGGAGAGCGAAGTTGATTGTGTGTGTGTGTGTGTGTGTGTGTGTGTGTGTGTGTGCCTCAACTTTGATAATTGTCTGAAAATAAAAAATTAAAATTTTCACTCGGGGGGGGGGGGGGGGAGATTCGAACCGAGGACCTCTGGTTTCGCAGCTGCTCACGCTATCCAGAGGACCACGGCGATACTGAAGCAATAGTATCCTTAATGTTACATATGTTCAGCATGGACTACTCAGTTTGTGTATTTTGCTTATTTTTTTCCTAGTTGCACACAACTTCTTCCTGTTTTCTCGATTGATCTGTGTTCAGTTTTTCAAGGCCTATCCACTGTGCCAACTTACAACTAAATCTGAGGGGGGTGCGATGGGGAGGTTTCCTTGTAAGCATACGAAGACTCATTATAAATAATGCAGCAAGAAATAGAGTCCAGCAGCAACGCTGAAGCTCTCTGAACGAAAGCACGAGCGATGGAGTCAGGGCAACAACTAGGCCGTGTCTGTGTTGCGGCACGCAACAAAGATGCTCCAAGTGTGGGCCGCGTAGGTGACTGCTGCCAGCCGTCCTGTTCAGTGATCTCTACGCTACCTGGATGTTGAACTTCAGCCATTCTATCGTGCCAGCCATATATGCTCATATTTAGTTTCTTACCAAACTACAACATGGCTGCTATGCAATGTCACTAGAACACGAAAAGAAAGTACTTTTCAATTCCTCTCTCTCATAAGCCTATTACTTCATATGTTGACATGAAGTACAAACCAAGAAATCAGTTTGCAATTCTTTGTCACATGCAGACCGATGGAAATTTGTTTGCCAAAATACAATATTGCGGAAGATACAAAGCACTTGTATTTGCAGACACGCTGCAGTTCTGTATTCAGAGACCGGACTTCTACATCCAGGTTGTATAGAGACCACTGGTCCTGTATCATGGCAACAGAGAGCGCTTATGGTACAGAGCCACTGGAGGCGTGACTCAGCAAGCGTGCTACATTGCATCCACCGGGTCCCACACAACCGCTTTCAAAAGGTAATGGAAATTTAAAATTCCATTGCCAACTTTCACACCCATAGTGTTGTATCGAAATGTGATACCAGATTTTAATATAAGGTCTCCCTTGCCTGGATTCAGTGTAATTGCATTTCATTTTATTTACTGTCTCTGTTTAATTTGTATCACTATTGCACTGAAAATATCTGCGCAACACTACAATTATCCACGGTATGCACGGTGTATCTTGTTTGGAAACAAAGTTGTTCTGTTCACTCACTGTTGCCATGCTTACGGAAAATTCCCTCCTTGAGAAATGTTACCATTGTATCCTCGCTGCTGACCTCATTTATACCAAGTCAGCAATCTGTGTGGGGGTCGTAGTTGTATCTTAACTCATCAGAAATGCCACATTGTTTTGAAATTTGTACTAACCTTCGGTCTTCACTCCAAACACACTACCCAATAGTAGTGGACATTAATATGGGGTACGACCACGTTCCTCTTTATCATGGGGACACTTTCAGAGAGGTGTTTCTCTGTGGGGGAATGGTAGTCCATTCTTCCTCAAGAGCTGAAAATAGGGTAGGTATTCACATTGGACGTTGATATCTGGAGCGGAGTCGACGTTCTAACGTATCGCAAAGGTTTTCTATTGGAGTCATGTCGGTACTCAGGCCACGCTAGTCTGTTTCCGGAATGTTCTCCACAACCCATTGTCTCACATATGCTGTTTTACCACAAGGTATGTTTTCGAATGGTTCCTCTACTGTAAGCAATACCTAGTGATGTAAAATGTGTTCATGCCTTTCAACATTTAGCGTTTTCATAAGAGCAGTAAAGGGACCACGCCGTAATCACGAAAAACACACCACTTTCTCAATATGTGATAGCAGGAAGCGTCCTCCGGGCATTCGCCAATCCCAAACCCTTACACTGACGGCCACACGGTGTAGAATGTTCCATCACTCCAGATCATTCGTTTTCATTCACGCACTCTACAGTGGCGTCGTTTTTTACACCATCTCACTCATCGCTTAGCGTTAACAACAGAAATGTGTGGCTTACGCAAACCTCTTCGATACTACATCCATTCTAACTCCCTTCGCCCAGTCGATGTGCTAGCTGAAGTGATGGCAGCACTTCGGAAATCACGAGAGATTCCTTCCGCTGATTTCATGCGATTTTTTTTACAAACACCCTGCAAAATTCTCGAAGGTCTCCGTCCGTCAGTACTCGAGGTCCGCCTGCTCTCGGTTTAGCTATGGTTGTTCCTTCATGCTTCCAATTCACCATCACATCACCGATAGTCGACTTGGGCAGTTTTAGAGGGGTTTTAAATGTTCGTGATCGATTTTATTACTCGGGTGATATCCAGTGACTCGTCTGTTTTCGAAGTCACTCAGCTATCCTGACCAACCTCTTCTGCTGTCACTCCTTCCCTATGAGTAGGTCCTCCTTTTATGCTGGCGGGTCCTCTTCTCGTTACATCTAATGGTCATACCCAAATTAAATTGGCGAGTCTGGATACTTTTGATAAGGTAGTGTAATTTGTCCCAGGGCAGTACCAGGCGAATTGATCAAGTACTCGGATATTCAGGCTTGGACTAGTAAGTGACGTTCTCGAAATTTTACAAGTGATGCTGCTTATTTGATTAAGGCTGTTGGTGTTGGTTAAAACAACAATCCCTAACTCGCAAAGTCATCTTCTCAAAATGATCAGCTATCTGCAGTTCAAACACAGAATAATCTACGTATGTTACAAGAATTCTGTCCATATACAGTGATTAATAAGTGACCTTCCTAATAAGCAATTAATCTCAATTGCTGGTAGACTCGCTTACACGTAGTCACACTGACCGCGGCAAGGCGCGCACTTCGAGTCTCACTGCCAGCGCCTGTCACATTCTGGGGCTTTTTCCGTGATTCGGCTGTTACTGTATTTTCTCATTTTACAAAATTTATCCTCACATTCTTTTAATAAATGTGTCCTAATTAATTTATCAAAGAGAGAGTCTTTACCTTTCCGAAATTCATATTTGACATCTTTTCTAATTAATAAATAGTATTGACGTAATTAATTTTGAAACATAAGCCGTACCCCATAGTCAAACGGGGCGTAGCTTAACTGCTGGTGCCACGTCAGCCGAAAGCCGTCCTCTTTGCTATAATTCTGTGTGCAAATTACACGTGGCAGCCTCGTTCGGTCTCTGTTTCCCTCTATCGGTTTTACCCTCTACGGCTCCCTTGGAAATCACTTCCTGATGTAGTAACAGATGTTGTACTATCCTGCCTCCTTTTCTTGACAGTGTTTTCCAGATATTCCTTTCCTCGTCGATTCAGAGCACCGCCTCTTTCCTTACCTTATCAGTCCACCTAATTTTCAACATTCCTCTCATCTCAAATGCTTCGAGTCTCTTCTTTTTCTGGTTCTCCCAAAGCCCACGTTAGACTACCATACAATGATATGCTTCAAACTACATTCTCAGAAATTTCGCCCTCGAATTAAGGCCTATGTTTGATCCTAGTAGAGATTCGTTGGCCAGGAATTCCCTTCTTGCCAGTGCTAGTCTGTTCTTTATATCCTCCTGGCTCCGTTGGTCATGTGCTATTTTGCTGCCCAGGTAAAAAAATTCTTTAACTTTACCTGCTTTGTGACAACCAAACCTGACATCAAGTTTCTCGCTCTTCTCATTTCTGTTACTTCTAATTTCTTTCATCTTTCTTCCACTTACTCTCAATCCTTATTCTGTACTCATTAGACTGTTCATCCCATTCAGCAAATTCTGTAGTTCTTCTTCACATTAACTGAGGTTTGCAGTGTCATCCGCGAATCTTATCATTAATATCTTTTCACTTTGAATTTTAATTGGTTCAAATGGCTCTGAGCACTATGCGACTCAACTGCTGAGGTCATCAGTCGCCTAGAACTTAGAACTAATTAAACCTAACTAACCTAAGGACAGCACACAACACCCAGCCATCACGAGGCAGAGAAAATCCCTGACCCTGCCGGGAATCGAACCCGGGAACCCGGGCGTGGGAAGCGAGAACGCTACCGCACGACCACGAGATGCGGGCTGAATTTTAATTCTAGCCTTGAATCTTTCTTTTATTTTCGTCATTCCTTCTTAGGTATAGAGACTTAATGTAACGGTCTTACAGACTTTTTAATCCGAGCATCTCGTTCGTGGTCTTCCAGTTTATTATTTCCTCTTGGTTGTTGTACTTATAGTAATTTACCAATGTTTCCCTGCATCTTAACCTTATTTTTCTAAGAATTTTCAACATCGTGCAGCATTTGACAATGTCGAACGCTTTTTCTGGGTCAACAAATCCTATAACACTGTCTTAATTTTTCTTTAGAGTTTCTTCCATTATCAATCGCAACGTCAGAACTGCCTCTGGTGCCTTTACCTTTCCTAAAGCCAAACTGATCGTCATCTGACACATCCACAATTTTCTTTTCCATTCTTTTCAGGAACTTGTATGCATGAGCTGTTAAGCTGATTGTGTGATAATTATCACACTCGTCGGCTCTTGCAATCTTCGGAATGGTGTGGATAATGTTTTTCCGAAAATCAGATGGTATATAGCCAGACTCATACATTCTACGTACCAACGTGAATGGTCGTTTTGTTGCCCCTTTCCCCTACGACTTCAGAAATTCTGAGGGAATGTTATCTATTCCTATTGCATTAATCGATCTTAAGTCTTCAAAAGCTCTTTTAAATTCTGATTCTAATACTGTATCCCAAGTCTATCCTATGTCGACTCCTCGTCCTTGTACCATCATGTCACAGAGGCCTTCAGTGTACTCTTTCCACCTATTCCCTCTCTTCTCTGCATTTACCAGTGGAATTCTCATTGTACTATTAATGTTAAAATATTTGTTTTTAATTTCATCCAGGGTTCCTTTGACTTTTCTTTATGTTGAGACAGTCCTTCTGACAATCATTTCTGTTTCGATTTCTTCACATTTTTCATGCAGTGATTTTCGTACTTCGTTCCTTCACCGATTAACTTAAGTATTTCTTATGTAACACATCGTTTCTTCGCAGTTACCTTCTTTGCACCTTCAGCTTTCCAACTTCTGTGATTGCCCTTTTTAGGTATGTTCATTCCTCTTCAGCCGAACTGCCCGTTGAGCTATTCCTAACAGCAGTATCATCATTCCTTAATATTTCTGCATTCCACTTCTTTGCGCACTGATTCTACCTGACTATGCTCTTGAACTTCATCATTCCTACATTGTGATCTGAGTCTGTACATACTCCATGGTAAGCCTTACAATCCAGTATCTGATTTCGGAATCTCTGCCCGACCACGATGTAATCTAACTGAAATCTTCGAGTATCTACCTTCGTTTTCGAAGAATACCTCCTCCTCTTGTGATTCTTGAACAGAGTATTCGCTATTGCTGTCTGAAAACCATTACAGAACTCAATTAGCCTTACTTCTCTCTCATTTCTAGCACCAAGTCCATACTCTGCCGTAACCATTTTTCTACTCCTTCCCCTATAACCCAATTCTATTCCCCCGTGACTACTAGATTTTCATCTTGCTTTAAGAACTAAATTATCGTTTCAATATCTTCATTTACTTTATCTGTCTCTTCATCTACGGCTTTCGACGTCAGCATGTATAAATGAACTATTGTTGTCACTGAGATGTTCACAATAAGTCACTCTCTGTCCTACCTTACCATTCATAACGAATGCTACTTCCTTTATACCATTTTCTGCTGCTGCTGGTATATCCTATACTCATCTAACCAGATACCCTCGTCTTCTCTCCATTTCACTTCGCTGATGCCCAGTATATCTAGACTGAGCTTTAGAATTTTCCTTCTCAGATTTTCTAGTTTCCTTTCCACGTTCGAACTTCTGACATTCCAGGCCCAGACTTGTGGAATGTTATCCTTTGGTTGGCTGATCAGTCTTTCTTTCATGGTCACCCCCAATTAGTAGTCCCGCGACCGATATCCGAATGGGGGACTTGTCCGGACTCTTGTGTCAATGGAGATATCATAACGCCACTTTTTCATGAGAGGCCATGTGTCCCGTGATACTCATTATGTGTCTTTAATGCAATGGTTTCCATTGGCTTCTGCGTCTTCATGCCGTTGATCATCGCTGATTCTTCCGCCTTTATGGATACTTTCCTACCCCAAGGACAAGAGACTCTGGAAATCACACTTAAACGGCTGACAGAGGGTTCATCCAACCACCTCCACAATAATTCTCTATTTTTCCAATCTCGAACAGTGCGCGGAGAAAGTGAAAGCCTATATCTTTCAGTACGATCTCTGATTTCTCTTATTTTATTATGATGTTCGTTTCTTCCTATGTAGATCGGCATTAACAAAATATTTTCGCATTCGGAGGAGAAAGTTTGTGATTGAAATTTCGTCAGAAGATTCCGCCGCAACGACAAACGCCTTTATTTTAAAGGTCCGTCCGAAAGCCGGTATCAAGTCAGTGACACTCTCTCTCCTGTTTCTCGATAATACAAAACGTGCTGCTCTCCATTGAACTTTCTCTATGTACTCCTCTAATCTTATCTGGGGAGGATCCCACACGGCGCAGCAGTACTCCAATAGGGGACGGACAAGTGTAGTGAAGGCAGTTTCTTTAGTACATATGTTGCATCTTCTAAGAGTTCTGCCAGTAAAACATAATCTTTGGTTAACCCTCCCCACAGAATTTTCTATTTTTTCTGTCCAATTTAAGTTGTCGGTAATTGTAATTCCTAGCCGGCCGGTGTGGCCGTGCGGTTAAAGGCGCTTCAGTCTGGAACCGCGTGACCGCTACGGTCGCAGGTTCGAATCCTGCCTCGGGCATGGATGCGTGTGATGTCCTTAGGTTAGTTAGGTTTAATTAGTTCTAAGTTCTAGGCGACTGATGACCTCAGAAGTTAAGTCGCACAGTGCTCAGAGCCATTTGAACCATTTTTGTAATTCCTAGGTATTTATTTGGGTTTACGGCGCTTAAATTTGACTGATTTATCATGAAGCTGAGGTTCAATGGATTCCTTTTAGCACTCACATGGATGACGTCACAGTTTTCTTTCTTTAGGGTCAATTGACAATTTTCGCACCATACAAATATCTTTACTAAGTGATTTTGCAATTTGTTTTGACCTTCGGATGACTCTACTAGAGGATAAACTACAGCATAATATGAAAACAAAGTAAGACGGCTGCTCAACATGTCTCCTAAATCATTTATATAGTAACACTGACAGTGCTAAAATTCGATAATAAACATGCCGAACCCATGTAGATACAGCAAAAATGGAAAAGAAAAAGAAGCAGAAAATTCAATAAATTCAGACACTAGTAATTTTCACCTAGATAACTTTTCCGTTCTACGGTAGCCGTTTTGTGGTAAGTTTGAACAGTCGGCACATGAACACAGAAAAGCGTTGCCAGAGGAGTGGTTCTGGCCGCTAGAAGACGCCAGTATCTGACAACCTAATGCCGTTAAGCAGCCTATCAAAAACTGGTATATGTGCACGATTTCGGTATGAAAAGTAGAGCCCTCTATACACACTGTCGTTTTCTTCGAAAACCAAAGTGTTAACCCCTCCCCCACCCTGTCCCTCCCTCCTCCAAACCATCCTCCCCCCCCCCCCTCCTCCAGGACAAGAGCTATGCCTTACTGGGACACGGGTATGTCTGTTATTAAGATGCATTTCTATGTCTGGTGCAGTCAGTCTCCAGACCATATGATGCTACCGTTTATGAACCATGTTAAAACAACTGAACCGACGACTTTAGGCGTCAGAAGGCCAATAAAACAGACGCGGTTACACGAAGAAACTGTTAATCTCGTTGGTCGCTTGTTGCACCAATAAGGTCATGTGGAGTTACGACACACAAACATAATTATGATTGCATCCGGAATACAGACCTTTCCATCTCACGGCAAACGTAGTTCCTGCGCTCTACTGCCACGTGCCATCATTAGAGAGTACCTCTCTCTCTCGACCTGGAACACACGTTATGTTGATGGTGTTAGGACAGCAAAGAGCCACAAATTAACTTTCAGTTCCTTTATTCAAAGGAAACCGTTACCAGTTTCGAATCGTTGTGATTCATCCTCAGACGGTTTACACGCTTTCTTTATGACATGTGGTGTTTTTACAGATTAATTGTCCTAAAATATAAATAAAACATAATTATAAACACGCCACACACAGATGGTTGCGTTACAGATTTTCGTTGCATGTGACTTACGTGAAACGTCGGTTTCGAGTGCTTGTTTTCGTAACATTCGTCCAACAGATGTAAATGCATTCCCACTGCATCCTCGTTGTTGCACGCGTAAATAGTTCTCACTGTACACTTTAGATTTGTCGCTGAGATCATTTCAACCAAGCACCACATGTTTTGATACATACAAAGAGCTTACAAACATATGAGTATCACAGATGCTATGATATATCTTAACGTTTGACGATGATGTCCTATGTTTGGAAAGCTTCATATATTCATTTGCACAACTGTAATGCCTTTTACATTAGTACAGAGACATTGAATTTTTGAGTTGATATTGATAAATTAATTATAAAGTTTTTTATATATATTTAGAACTGGTATAGGTAAAATAGTACATTATTTAATTACATTTGGCATCATGAGGATTATAGTAACATATAGATTTGCTACTTGATCTGCAGATAGGTGTACTAATATTATTTACTTTGGAGGCTGGAAAGTAATTTATGGAAATTTTTCAGGAAAGGGGTGTTAGCTAACTCTGTTTGTTCGTTAAGGATATAGTCTGTGGTGCTGTTTTTGTCTGAGTGTATTTCTAATTCTTCTAATATATTCATAGTGGCTCCTTTATCTGCTAGATGCAAAATTTTTAAGTTGTCCTCAATGTTTCCCACTGAATGGTTTTCTTCAGCAATATGGGCTGCAAATGCTGATTTGTTCAAGTTACCAAGCCTTAGAGCGTCAATATGTTCTTTGTACCTAATTTCAAAACTTCTGCCTAGAGCTGATACCTGCCGGCGGTCACGTGACCTTCCACTGCTGACACTTCAATACAGTAGAGTGACGTGTGTGAGTCAGTCGGTTGTATGAAATGGCTGAATTAAGATGCGTTGACGTAGAGACGTGCAAGAATGGCAGAGAGGAGCTATTGGCCGAAATGTGGCCATTACAATACCGTGAATGATGATGCCCGATTTGTTGGTGTTTCAGTGCTGACTGTCCAACGGGTCTACAGGGAATGGTGTACCACTTACTAACATGCATTCGGGTAAACTGAATTCAGATGTTCTAAAAGATATTTAAAATTTCACTGTGATGAGGCCAAGCAAAAAAAGTAGCAAGCGATCTTATCAATAGGCTAGATGTTTTTTCCATGTATTCTGCTTGGAATCCTGTTCTCTGCTTTGTCGACAACAGAAGGAAGGAGTGAATGTTGCTTCCTTACCTGCTGGTAATTAATATGTACCATAGCTTCTGACGACGGTCACCTTTGGTTGCGTGGTGCATTAGCTGTTTACTAAGAGTCTCTCTCTCTCTCTCTCTCTCTCTCTCTCTCTCTCTCTGTGTGTGTGTGTGTGTGTGTGTGTGTGTGTGTGTGTGTGTGTGAGTGAGTGAGAGAGAGAGAGAGAGAGAGAGAGAGAGAGAGAGAGAGAGAGACATAGTTGTCTTTTTGTATGCGACATATTATAGCTCTTGGCCGACTCTGCCCCGCCTATTGTGGGTTTGAATTTCATTGTACAGCCATCTCTCGTTGCATTTGTGCCTTGAATGTGACAAATCATTCACCTGTCGAGGTATCGCCGGTTGTCGAAGACAACCCTCCTGCGTTAACGTCAATAGCGTTAATTGTCTTAACTTTTCATAGAAGAAACGCAAGTTTCAGATAGAAAGTTAATCAACAAGGTAACATTAAAGAAAAATTTTTTAGTGAATTGGGTAACATTTCATATTGAAGTCATTGGCAGCTTGTAACTACACATACGGAATTATTTCGTAACCGGTTGGTATGGAGCACATGTTTATTATAATCGTATACTTTCATCCATGACATTTTTGACTATCATATGTATACGATTATTCCGTAGGATTCAGTAGGATTCACAGCCACTACAAAATATTTCGATATTGCCTATCATTGGATGAATCAGTCGTTTGTGTCTATAATGATACAATTAAATAAAGACAGTAACACATCTCTAAACGCAATCACTTTTAGAACATGGAGACACAGTATAGCTGTAAATTTCAGTTCATAGCGGAGTCTGATATATTTGAAACTAGGTCCAAGTTTTCTGGATATGTAAAAGTAACGCCATCTGTTTGAAGCGTAAAGAACTGTTTTCCTTTATCAAGAAACTCGTAAATACTGATGTTATTATTTTATTGATTAATTCTCTGAAAAGTTTAATAACGTAGAAGCCATCAAATATGTCGTGAAAGCAAATGCAGTACGTGTAAAAAATAAACGTAGCTGCACAAGAGCAGCACTCCGAGGCAGAGATTTTATTTTTGTAGTAGGTTTTCGTACAGTGACAGTCTGAGGCAGTTGGTTGTTGTGTGATGTGCTCAGAATGCAGCAGCAGCATGTGTTTCTGATGATAATGGGATTCGTAAGAGAGATATTTACCTGGAACATGGCAACATATATTAACATTAGAAGATGAGGAAAGAAATCATTGTTGTGTCATACCATGAAACGAACGGTGGAGGATATGAAGGCTATCCGCCACTAAACCATGACTACGACGACAGAAATCTGAAATAAATAGATGAACGCAGATCAGAAGTACAGTCAGCAGACCGTAATGTAGTAATTTCGTTGAATAAAACATGGAAATTTTACGTCAGCAGATAGGTAAATTAAATCGAAATATGAATATTATTTACGAAAGGGTGCACGTCTTAGAGAAAAAGGTTGATTGCAAAATGAAAGCTATAGATGAACGACTGAAAACAGAGAACATCCAAGTTAGTGCAGTGCACTCAATAAACAACATCTGGAAATTGATTCAGCTGACAGAGAATAATAGTAACTAAATGATGCAGAGTTTAGAAACGCGAGTTGATGAAAAAATGAACAGTAAGGTATCTGAAGTTAAAACAGATGTTGATGGAAGAAATAAATCATTGGAGGCTTCCACCGACAAGCAAGGTACAGGTGGTAGAAAAGTTACAGGGTGACAATTATTGAACTATATGAAAAAAATAGGTAAATTAGTTACAAACTACCGCTTGCACATGTTAAGTGACTACAGATATTCGGATTTAGGTTATGACATGTTCGACATGCCTGCCATCATTGGTGATGATGTGGCGCAGACGAATATAGAAATTCTGCATGACCCATTGAAATGTCGGAACATAGATGCTGTCGATGACTTCCTGAATGACTTTCTTCAGCTCAGCAATCGTTTTGGGGTTATTTCTGTACACCTGGTCTTTAGTGTAGCCGCACAAAAAGGAGTCGTATGTGTTCAGATCCAGAGAATATGGCGACCAATCGAGGCTCATGTCATTAGCCTCTGGGTACCCCAAAGCTAGAATGCGGTCCTCAAAGTGCTCCTCCAGGTCATCACTCTCCTGCTTCGATGGGATCGAGCTCCGTCTTGCATAAACCTCATCTTGTCGAAATCAGTGTCACTTTGGATAATGGGGATGAAATCATCTACCAGAACGTTTACGTACCGTTCGGTAGTCCCTGTGCCATCAAGGAATATAGCACCAATTACTCCGTGACTGGACATCGCATACCACACAGTCACCCGTTGAGGGTGAAGAGACTTCTCGATCGCGAAATGCGGATCCTTAGTCCCTCAAATGCGCCAGATTTCCTTACTGACGAACACATTCAAATGAAAATGGGCTTCATCGCTAAACAAAACCATAACGCGCGTACTAATTCCCATCGTGCCCCACGCCCAACTGTGCAGTTTGAACGTCGAAACGCAAACCGTTCAGAAGTTATGACGACTTTATTTCGTATATTTCAATAATTGTCACTGTGTAAAAACTAATATTTCAAAAATTTCAGAGAAATTCAAGTGAACAATATTTTCCCGGTTAGAACGGCATGCTGTGGGAACATAGGGATCAATAATGAAAAATTTGACCCCAAGGGCAGCCTGCACTGGGTGATTTTCGTAGATTCATGTACGAGGACGATTCCACTAGTATATCACGATACTGACAAAATTAAAATTGCGGAACAAAGGCTCGAAAGAGACACTGAAGTTGGACAATCAAAGCTGTTGTAGGATATAACGCTTGGGAACAAATTTTGGAGAAATTTTTGTACAAAAATTGGTGAAGAAGTAAGCAAATGGAACTATGACTATGTATAGAAAGTTTTCAAAGGTGTGGGAAGGTATGTTAGTGTGGGAGATTGTAATTTATAAACCCTTTTCAGAAAAGCTGGTGAAGCAGATAGCTGGAACCGAGGTGGTGATAGAAATATTCATGATAATCCTGGGCAGCACAGTCAGGGAAACCAAAACCAAGATTATTACGTACGCACAACAGGAGCAGATAGAGCGAGGAGAGGAGGACGAGGTTCAAGGCCCTGGAAGGGCACTAATAGACAATTTCATGAAAGGGATAATCAGGAAAGCACTGTCTCGCAGCAGTGAAGGGCCTAGCTGGCGTGGACTGTAAGCACAGATCCAGGGATTAGAGGTGCAGGCAATCAACTGGTTGTAGTAAAACCATTCGAATAAGTAAAAGTTAAGGAAGAAATAATGGTAATAAAGACAGGTATTTTCTGTTCTTGTAAAATAACAATGGAAGTGAGTGGAATAAGCAACAAGTGAGCTGTAGTTTAAAGGAGGTTCAGTCTCTAATGAAAGAAGATGAAGACAGTGGTACAGTCAGATTCTGTGACGCGGACGGATTCTGCCAAAGTAATGAGGGAACTGGGATGCAGGAAGTTAGCAACGAGGAGATTAGGGTGGTCAACAGAAGAGAAAAAGTGAAGAGAAGGGTAAAATGACTTGCAGTTTGGGTGATATGAATAGTGACTGTAATATAAATGTTTGTAGTACCAGTGCAAAAAATTTCATCTTATAAAGGGTTGTACAATGGGCACGAGGAAGAAATGAATAAGTTAAGAGATGTTCTTAAGGAATATTCGAAACAAAAGGGAGAATCCATAAAAAGGATATTTGAAAGATATATAATGGACAAAGTGCAGGAAGTGAGGAGGATAAAGTATAATATAGAAGTGATGAGAGAGAACTGAGTGTAAATGGGGAAGAATCAGAAGACTATACGGAAGTTGAGAGTAGGGAAGATAGTCAACTAGAAGGTTATGTTGGTACTGGTGAAGATATAGAAGGAGAGAGAGCAGTCACTACAGAGGTAGTTCAAGTGAAAAATGACGAGCCGAAAAGTGAGATCAATCTTTTCTGGATTAGGAAGGGAGAAGGTCAGTGGGCAAAAAAGAATGCCAGTCTGTAAAATCTGTGAGACTGGAGGTAGTGAGAGTGTAAAATCTGTGAGACTGGAGGTAGTAAGAGATGAACCAACGCTAGGGGAAGATGAATATTGTTTACAGCAGAGTGTAAATGTGAATGGGGCAATGAACAGTTTAATCAAATCTGATTGGGCATCGGAGGCTGTTGAACAGGATTTGCTGAGAGAGGAGAATTACAATGGTCAATTTTTATGGTTTAAAGGAAAGTGTTTTGCTGAAAATGGTTGGGGGGGGGTGAAATCAGGGGTATATTTAAAGAAAAACAATAAGATTGTACAGATTTCTGGAGCTGGGGTGGCTAGTGCCACAGGTAAGTTAAGTAAAGCGATGAAGAAACAATTTTATTTGTTGTTCGAGACTGAGGGATGTGAAGTAGAGCATGACTTCTTAATTATACACGATTTGCTTTTAAATATAATTTTTGGAATGAAATTTATGAGCAGGTATAATGTCAAATTTCATAGTGAAGAGCAGAGGATTACGGTTTAGCACGAGTCTGTTGAAATGTCAGTCTGGTTCAGTGAACAAGTAATGGAGAAGAGTTAATGCGGATGATTGTGATGCCAATGGTTACCTGAATATATATTACAAAATTGTAAAGACTGTGCAGAAGCAGTCAGTAACAAAAAATGGTTATCCAAGATGGAGAAAGGTGAAATCCAAGGCATTAGTGAAAATCAGAGGCAAGAGTTATATAATACTTTGTAAACTGGTTATATTCCACCTAAACCAGTTCCATACCCAGTTGAAAAGGAAGTCAGGGAGGAATACCACCTCATCAAAAAAACTTGGTTCACTTGAACTGGGTGATAGTATCTTGTAAGGGTTCCTTGCCAGGATAATGACGAAGATCGCAATGACAGTGAAATCGGAGATGCACATCATCAGAACGGTGGAACTGGGTGAAGAGGCAAGCTTTATAAAGCAGATAAACCATGTGCGATGCGGCTGAATATTATCCAACCAGCATTAACTGTACCTTTATTACGAGCAGAATGATTCGTTAATATAATATTAATATCACTGCAGGTGGTCAATCCATCCGCCCAGTGACGATAACCAAGCTATCGGATTATGGGGAGCTTGGGCTCGTACAATAAAGAAAATCAGAGTTCTCTGCTAAATTTCCACGAAAATTTCATACATATATTGCCACTTAAAAATCCAAATACTTATTCAAATTGGCAAATTACAAAATCAACAGACAGAAAATTCAAATCCTTGCATTTCAAGAGAGTAGAATCACTGATTCGAAAACAACAGACTACAACAATACCATACATTTAAACGCTAAACAGACAAGAAAATAAGCAACAGAGCTGCATTATTTGGCATAGCTGTTATTGTGAATTTAAACGAACGCAAAATCTACGAGATTGGCGATATTTTATGCAAGATCGAAATTTAGCGCGGACTGCAAAGTGATATGCTTGTAACAGTTTCCATAACGAAACTTCGTCTCGAAACCTGACAGGAAATACAAAGAGATTCAGGTCATATGTAAAGTATGCTAGCGGAAAGATACAATCAATGCCTTCTCTGCGCGGTAGTAATGGCAATACTATTGACGACAGTGCTACCAAAGCAGAATTGCATTACACAACCTTCCGAAATTCTTCACCAAAGAAGACGATATAAATATTCCAGAATTCGAATCAAGAACAGTTGCCACCATGAGTAACTTACAAATAGATATCCTCGGAGTAACGAAGTAACTTAAATCACTCAATAAAAGCAAGTCTTCCGGTCCAGACTGTGTACCAATTAAGTTCCTTTTAGAGTATGCTGATGTAATGGCCTCATATTTAAAAATCATATGTGACCGTTTGCTCGATGAAAGTTCCGTACCCGAAGACTGGAAAGTTGCACTAGTCGTATCAGTTTCAACAAAGGTAGTAAGAGTAATCCACTAAATTACAGGGACATACCATTAACATCGACATGCATGGGATTTTGGAACATATGTTGTGTTCGAAGTTTATGAATTATCTCTCAGAGGGCGGTCCTTTGACACACAGTCAACACGGATTTAGAAAACATCGTTCTTGCGAAACACAACCTGCTCTTTTTAGACGAAGTGTTGAATGCTATTGACAAGGGATTTCAAATAGATTCCGTATTTCTAGATTTACAGAAGGCTTTAGACGTTGTACCACACGAGCGTCTTGTAGTGAAATTGGGTGCTTATGGAATGTCGTCTCAGTTATGCGACTGGTTTCGTGATTAGCAGTCAGAGAGGTCACAGCTGGTAGTAACTGAGAAACAGTCATCGAGTAAAACAGGACGGATTTCTGGCATCCCCCTAGGTAATGTTGTAGGTCCTCTACCGTTCCTCGTCTATATATTCGTAAATGATTTAGGAGACAATACGAGCAGGCGTCTTAGGTTGTTTGCACATGATGCTGTCGTTTATCGTCTAGTAAGGTCATCAGAAGATCAAAACAAATTGAAAAACGATTTAGGAAAGATATCTGTATGGTGTGAAAATTGGAAATTGACCCTAAATAAAGAAAGGTGTGATACCATCTACATGAGTGCCAAAAGGAATCCGTTGAATTTCGGTGACACAATAGATCAATCAAAGCTAAATGCCGTAAATTCAACTAAGTAACTAAGAATTATAATTACAAACAACTTAAAATGGAAAAAAAACACATACACAATGTTGTGGGGAAGGCAAACCAAAGACTGTGTTTCATTGGCAGAACACTTAGAAAACACAACAGATCTACTAAAAAGCCTGCCTACGTTACGCTTGCCCATCCTCTTTTGAAGTACTGCTGCGCGGTCCTGTATCCTTATCAGACAGGATTAACGGACTACATCGACAAAATTCAAAGAAGAGCAGCACGTTTTGTATTACTGCGAAATATGGGAGGGACTATCATTGACATGATACAGAATTTGGGGTGTACATAAGTAAAAGAATGGCGTTTTTCGTTGCGGTGGAATCTTCTCCCGAAATTTCAATGGCCAACTTTCTCCTCCGAATGCGAAAATATTTTGTTGACGCCGACCTACATAGGAAGAAACCATCCACATAATGAAATAAGGGAAATCAGACCTCGTGTGGAAAAATATAGCTGCTCGTTTTTTCCACGCTCTGTAAGAGATTGGAATTATTGAGAATTATTGTGAACGTGGTACGATGACCCCTCTTCCAAGCACTTAAGTGTAATTTGCGGAGTATCCATGTAGACGTAGATGTAGATACAGTCTTGACTCTGTTACAGATGTAAATAAAATCGGCAACAGACTAATGACAATGCGAATTTAGCACATGAACAAAAATGCACAATTATTAATGTTCTCGCACGTCTTAACATTGACAGAGACAGGAAAATTTTGGGAAAAACTTGAAGTTAAAATTTACAGAATTCCGAAGGAGGACGTAAAAATTCTTCTTGGTGACTGCAAAGCAATAGTTGGCAAATGGAGGAAATACAATAAAAAAGTCGTCAGTTATCCTGTACACAAATTCATGATCAAGAATGGTGTCAGGCTCATAGAACTGTGCCAACAAAACAATATAAAAATTATGTCGACATCACTTTGAAAGAAGGCTTAACAACAGAAAAATGCCATGATCCCCAATTATTCAGCTAGATGAATTTCAAATAGACCACACTGCGACCTCTTATGATTTCCAAAAAGAAATACACGACGTTCACGACCACACAGGGATAAATATTTATTTCTACCACTATCTTGCCAGAGTCAAAATTAAATTCACACCAAAAAGGAAATACTAAATGAAAACATCACTAATTCCCAAATTTCATTTGCAAAATCGAAGGATCAAAACTTACAGAAAAATAGAAAAAACAACCTACAAACAACTGGAGTCATTTCCAAACGAAAACTATACAAAAAGCAAGAGAACAAATCCTATTACAGAAAAGATCCAAACACCGATGGTGGAATTCAAGTTGTGTCAACGTAGTAGAAGAGAGAGAACGAGTCTATATAAATTACAATTGTGACTGATCAGAAACCACACAACAGAAATTCTTATAAGTCAAGAAACAAGAAGCTAAAGTATATAGGAAAACTAAAAGAAACTATTTAATGAACAGCTGAACTTAACTGAAGAAGATATTAGGAACCACAAACACACAACTTTTACAATACGTTTGCAAATCAAATTAAAGGATACACTACACGAAACCACTGTTTCAGGAAACAAAATGGAAACTTGATACTAACTAACAAAGAACATTGTCAAGGTTAGCCAAATATTTCCCACAACTTCTAAATTGCTCACAACTAAGTACGAGTTTCCCCAGATTACAACCAGAACACATAAATGAAACTTCATTACCGCCGTCTCAAGAAGAAATTTATATTCCCATTAAAAGGCTGAAAAATAATAAGTCATCGGGAGAAGATGGGATTGTAGCTGGGCTACTGAAGAACCGTGGTCCAAATTCCTTAAGAGAGGTCACTTAAATCATGCAAGGAATGGCAGACAGAAAATATTCCAGATGACTGAAAATGCGCAATAATCCGTCGATTGCACAAAAATGGATGGAGATCAGATGTAAACAATTACATAGGCATTTCAATTTTAACCATCACTTAGAAACTTTTATCTGCATCTCTCCTAAAGGGGGCACACAAACAACTAGAACATACAATTTCAGATTACCAAGCAGGCTTTCGACCTAAGACCATGTCCAAAACAGATATTTAATCTTAAGGTATTTTAAAAATTAAAGCAATCGGGTCGAAACCAACGGTCTGCACATTTGTTGATTTTGAAAAAGTTAACAACTCCATAAATAGACACACTCTATGCAGTATTCTAGAAGAACATGGACTAGACGTCAACTCCCGAAAACAGATCGAAGAAACACTGATAGAAACGAAATCAAAAATTAAATTCGTAGATGAAATTTTGAAACCATCCTTTGTTAAAACAGGCGTCAAACAGGCCGATCAGATCTAGACACTATTATTGAAGCTAGTTTTAGATAAATTAATTGAAGAAAGGAAAATTGAACTACGAAAACAAACTTTTAGAAGTCATTCGAACTTGGAAAAGATAAAGCAAAATTGAACATTACATAATTAGCGCTTGCAGATGACTAAACCGTTCTAATTGACAGTGAAAATACAGCAGTAAAACAAATTGAGACCATCACAGAATGTGCCCGAGAACGTAGGACTGGAAATCTCCTCTGGGAAGACTGAATTCATCTGTTAGACATTCCGAAACTTAAAACAAATTATCCTGAAATCAACAAACACTTTAATAATGGACGATGCTATTATGACCTTATCATTTTAGGACATGGTGTAAAAAAGATCTGAGGATGGTTATTACGGACTGAAAACGGTCATCGTCTAAAGAATTCATATTGTGATCAAAGACTGTAATAATAAAAAACATTTGACAGTATTGGATCACTGTTTGTATACGTGACTATGTCGCAGTTGGTCAAACACTTTAAGTATCTTGGTGAAATTATTGAACCAACAGGACTTGAAAAATTGCACAAAAAGAACAGACTGCAGAAAAACAAAAAACCGTCCCTACTTGTTCAATATTTATATAACAAACAATGCCTGTCCAAAGGCACTAATATCAGGCGCTGCAACACAGTAATCAAACCGACAGACAGATTTGCAAGTGAAACATTCTCATTGAATTAAAAACTAGATTTACAAGAAAATAACAAAGTAAAGAGAAAGATTATTAGAAAAATTCTTGGACCACGATACACACAAGATGCATACAGACTGCAAACCATCGACACAACTGAGAGAGCATCAAACATCCACATTATCATCAGAAAGAGACGAATGAAGTTCTATGGACACCTCAACAGATGACTTGCAAACAGGCTAGCTAAACGTCTATTGGAGTATGAGAGATGACTTAAAGCCTCAATGCCCTGGGTAACTGAAGTTACGAAGAATTTGACAAAGGTAACAACTGAAATAATAAACACGTCAGACAGGGACACATTCAGAAACAAAATTGACAAGTGGAAGTTTACTCCAGAGAATGAACCAAAAGCATACCAACCAAAGTGTATTGAAGAAAGAAAAATGGCCTTTGGGGAGAAAATGAAGAAATATTGGGGAAATAAGAAGACCCTTAAGAAAGACTGAAAATCTCCTGCTTATCGTTCTCCAATGGGAACATTCTCAGCTAATAGTAATAATATACTGGCTAACAACGAATAGATATTTTCTGATGAACAAGGAAGCGCGAAATATTTCGAATGATATCTGAAGATAGACTCATATACTCCATTTTTTGCAAACTCTTATCTAAAATCTTCGACTGAAAGAGAGGCTGTGGCAGAAAAGTTGGAAAGTGGGTTGCTATAGATAGGAACAATAGTGAATATACGAATCCTTTAGTGAGTGTGAATGAAGAAGATGGAGGAGTCCGAGTACTATATGCTAGAAAGGTGAACACTATAGTGCAGAGAGAATGTGATAAACCAGAAAGTGTAGAAGATATATTACAGGGGTTTAATGGTATTAAATTTATGGCAAGCCTCGATCTAACAGCATCTACTGAGCAATATCATTTGCTTAAGTGTCACCTGGATATACCACCTTCCCATTCACAGGAAAATGTTACCAACCCTGTTTTCACCCTTTTGGGTCAAACACTTCCATTTAACCTTTCATTGGAGCACTGGATTTAATCTTGGGAATTATCTGAATTCAAAAATTAGTATGATTTAGTACCAACTAAATATTGGGGGAGTTGTAAAATTTTGTAGCAAGTATTTCAGGCATTGAGAAAGATGGGATGACCTTGAAACTGAAGCATCAGAATTTTTTTGAAAAGAGTTAAAATTTCTATGATATGTTGTGAAAACCGAAGGAAACAAAAAGGATCCTGATAAGATAAAGACCAGGAATTTTCAGTTCCAAAGAGTACAAAACAGTTAAAGCTATTCTCAGACTATATGGTGTTTTTATGCAGTTCACCTCAGACCAATTATTTAATAATCCTTATGTTTGGACACCAGAAGGCCAATACAGTTTGAAAAGTTGAAAGCTGGTTTGAATGAGGATAGGATTATGTCACTCTGATTAGAGCCAACTATTTAGTATGAGCATAGGCAACAGTGAGAATGGCACTGGCTGTCAAATTTTCCAGCTGATAGGAACTGACAAAGGCAAATAATGCAGAACCATAGTATTTGCCAGTAGATTTCTTAGTAAATGTGAGAGAAATTATTATGTATCAGAAAAGGAGGCACTTACTGTTGTCTGAGGTCTTAAAATTTTTATAATTTTTCTTGGTTTCAGAGACCATAAGACTTCGACTTTTATTTACAAATGTAGACTGTTGGTCAGGGTTTGAAACATTGGATAGGTTATTTACAGCAATTGAATTTTGAAATTAGGTTGGTATAAGGACAACAAATATAGTACCATATGCTTTGGCTAACCTACCTGTAGGAATAAAGGGAAAAGTTAGGGATGCAATTATGGAGGAAAACCTGAAGATGTTTTATAAGGAATGTGTGTTTGGACAGAAAGAAAAAAAGAGAATTTGTAAGAACTTGTGTAGGGAATGAAATGGTGATGAATGTTTGAAATTGATGAAAAGAGAATTGAGGACACCAAGAAACAATAAATTACCTAAAAATACTGCATATTTAATGGTACATTGTTTAGGCAGAGGGATGAGGATTCAGAGGATTACAAGATGTGTTGGCCAGAAAAACATGTACAGGAAGTAATTGCTGCATACATTTAAAATATGCATTGTGGAGCTAAAACGTGTATGGGAAAATTCATGGAGATAGTTATTTTCAATAATATGTATAGAAATATGCAGGAGTGCATAAAGATATGTGACAAGTGTCGAAAATTAAAAGTTTCAAATTTGAAAAATAAAGGCCCAGTGTTATCAATTTTACCTAATGAATTATGATTTGTTTGTCATGTTACTGGAAACCTCAGGAGGACTTGTTCATATTTTGGTTGCAGTAGATAACTTTTTCGAAATATAGTAAACCGTATCTTTTAAGAAAAGCTGCTGACAAAACAAGAGATAAAATAGTTAAAGATTATTTAGTGGAGCTAGCGAAACCTAAACAACTTTGTTCCAAAATGGATCTCAAATTATGTCTGAAGTTTAAAGAATGCAGTGATGGTACTGGGAATTGACCTAAAGTACATAGCAGCTGAACATCCAGCCAGTAATCCAGCAGCATGTTATATTGGTGAATTGTTGAGATACTGTAGAACATTTTTTAACCAGCATCATAGTTTTCTGGGGAATTTATGTTAAAGGTTTTGAAAGGATAATGAATTAATTAAACCATAAGAGTATGGGGTTCAATTTGGAGGAAATCATCACAAGGTTAAGAACAAATAATTTCATTAAAGAAGTCATTAAGTTTCCACCTAAACAGAATATAAGCACTGAGGAAAAGAGAAAACTTGTAAATCAACATGTGGAAAAGCAGATTATGGCTAGAAAAAAGAAATATAAGATCAAAGGTCAAATATGCTATTTAGATGGAAGATTTATTATGGGTTAAGACCAATGAGAAATATAAACAAATATCTTGCCAAATTTCTAAATTCTTTCTTATACGTCATGGACAATTTGAGGTAGTAGATGTACCACATACAAATGCCTACAACCTCGTTTTTCCTAAGTCGAGGGAGACGTTTGGTGTAAAAAAAGTATTGTGGATGTGAAATTGTACAAACAGAGGCTTGATTAAGGCAAAAGACCTCAGGGGGATTCACACTCTTTATGAATCATGTGCTTGGCGAGAAAAGGGCTGTAAGCCACTCAGTACAATTTTGTTTATCCTGTGCTGAGTTTTTCTTCTGCCATCTTATCAGTCTGTGAAACTTACCCTTCACTGTCATTGCTGTCTCTCTTGTAAATAGGTTTGATGATGAGGTGATGCTGATTAATGAAGCTGATGGTATATTTTCAATGTGTTACCAATATGACCAATATGTAAAGGATGTCTTTCATGTCTATATGTTCTTTCAGTGTAATGCAAATTTGCCTGTACAAAGTAGCATTAATTTTAAATTTGTTCTTACTTATAGCTTAAGAAGATAAATATTGTTTTATACTTTAACATGTTAGAATGTATTTTGATTGTGAGTGGAAATGTTTACTTACTTGTAAAGGAAATGTAAATGAAAGCAATACAAGAAGTAAACAAGAGGTTAAGAGTATAGGGAAAAATTAATGTATAAAATACGCACAGATTGGTTGTGTGTTGTATTTGAATGTCTATATCACTGAATTATAGATACTAAATGTAGAAACGAACCTAGAAATGAAAAATTTAGGAGGACTCTTGTAAGAAGTCGTATCACTTGCTGTGTAGTAAATCTCTAAGTAAATGCATATTGTATAGGGTTTGATAAAACTGTGTTGAGATTACTATGCTGTACATTCTGAATATGATTATGCCATGGAAAACTAATTCTTATAATTACTGGCTGTTTGACAAGAGATTAAATTTTTAAATGTACTGTACATAATAATAAGAAGTCTAAATGTTAGTAAGAGTGATAAGCAATATTAATTGTATCATGTGTAATACTGTAAATCTGTAGACTGATTGTGAGATTAATGAAAAGGATCCTGATAACACCAGTGCTTATTCAAAGTAAAATGTCGAAAAATAAGTGCCAAAACAAAATATATTAACAAAACAGTTATAGAGAATTGTAATTGTACATTCTATGCAAGCAAGAGCTGATATCAGTTTGCTTCAGATGAAATAACATATTAATTAAAATGGCAAATGTACAGAGAACATTTTCCCATAAAGGAAGAAGTGTGACATGAGACTGGAAATGAAGGGCTCAGAGAATCCATTGGCATGCAAACTTGTGCTGCATGTTGACTGATAAACTAATTACCAAAAACGAAATTAAGTGGTAATGTGGAGGATAATTTCAGTGACAGGAAGAGTTGTTACAAAATGTGACATAGAAGAATAGACCAAGGTTCTTAGAGCGAGTACTAACAGGCAAAACTAACTAATAAACATATTCTGTTTTTTATGAACTTAAAAATATAATTTTGTTTTTCTATCTCAAGAACAGTGTTAATTGTGAAGGATATATAAAAAGAATATCATTCCTTACAGTATATAGACATTAATACAAATTATTGCTTTTGGCTAATATTCTTCTAAATGTACTTTTTACAAATAAGATCTGAGAAGAATATTAATATTTTATAATTAAATGACTCATTTGCTTCTAATACATAATTACATTGACATAAAAATTTTGATATATGGCTGTATTAAGAGATTTTGACAAGATTAGTGTAAGAATTGTTATATATGAAGTAACTTTCAGTGTTCAAATAATCTGAGGTAAAAGTAACTAACAATTTAATTGTTTCAAATGATCAAGGTAATTATTTGTAAAATGGTGTTTCTTAGCAACAAATAGATTTCCAGTACTGAAAAATTTGCTAATATTTACACTAAGAAATTTTGATCATATATGCAGTGGTACAGTTTCCAGTTGACATGATAGTTAATTACTTTACTATGTTGATGATAAATGTACTATATGTTTAATATTTTTCTGTAACTGTTTCATTACATAGTAACTAAATTATAGTTTGCCTTACAACACAAACAGGTACATATTTCCAGGTTGTTCTGTAACAGCGTTATAGCACTTATGCACTGTCTGATGCAGTTTAGTCACTGTTTTCCACTGCCATGTTGAACTGGAGGGACGTGTGTAATGACAAAATAAAATAAAAACAATAATGCACAATTAAATCAGCTCAGTTTTGCAACATATAGACATAGCATAAACATTATTTTTATGTATGCAAATTTCAGTTCATAGCGGATTTTGAGATATTTGAAATTAGTCGCCAGTATTTTGTGGATATTATAAGTAATGTCGCCTGTTAGAAGCGTAAAGAACTATTTGCATGAACAATGTCATTTTTCCGTATGAAGAAACTCCTAAGTACCGCAGCCATTATTTTCAAAAGTTTGATATCATAGAAACCTTTAAAAAGATAGTGAAAGCAAATGCAGCAAACACGCATACACACACACACACACACACACACACACACACACACACACACACGCTGTACGGGAGCTGCACTCGCTAGGCAGAGACTTTATTTTTGTAGTAGCTTTGAGTACAGTACAGAGACAGTGAGTACCAACTGGTTGATGTGAGATGTGCTCAGGAGCCCATCAACAGGATGTTTTCTGGTGAAAAAGGAATGCACAACGGAAATTTACCTGAACATGTAAACATACGATAATACACTCCTGGAAATTGAAATAAGAACACCGTGAATTCATTGTCCCTGGAAGGGGAAACTTTATTGACACATTCCTGGGGTCAGATACATCACATGATCACACTGACAGAACCACAGGCACATAGACACAGGCAACAGAGCATGCACAATGTCGGCACTAGTACAGTGTATATCCACCTTTCGCAGCAATGCAGGCTGCTATTCTCCCATGGAGACGATCGTAGAGATGCTGGATGTAGTCCTGTGGAACGGCTTGCCATGCCATTTCCACCTGGCGCCTCAGTTGGACCAGCGTTCGTGCTGGACGTGCAGACCGCGTGAGACGACGCTTCATCCAGACCCAAACATGCTCAATGGGGGACAGATCCGGAGATCTTGCTGGCCAGGGTACTTGACTTACACCTTCTAGAGCACGTTGGGTGGCACGGGATACATGCGGACGTGCATTGTCCTGTTGGAACAGCAAGTTCCCTTGCCGATCTAGGAATGGTAGAACGATGGGTTCGATGACGGTTTGGATGTACCGTGCACTATTCAGTGTCCCCTCGACGATCACCAGTGGTGTACGGCCAGTGTAGGAGATCGCTCCCCACACCATGATGCCGGGTGTTGGCCCTGTGTGCCTCGGTCGTATGCAGTCCTGATTGTGGCGCTCACCTGCACGGCGCCAAACACGCATACGACCATCATTGGCACCAAGGCAGAAGCGACTCTCATCGCTGAAGACGACACGTCTCCATTCGTCCCTCCATTCACGCCTGTCGCGACACCACTGGAGGCGGGCTGCACGATGTTGGGGCGTGAGCGGAAGACGGCCTAACGGTGTGCGGGACCGTAGCCCAGCTTCATGGAGACGGTTGCGAATGGTCCTCGCCGATACCCCAGGAGCAACAGTGTCCCTAATTTGCTGGGAAGTGGCGGTGCGGTCCCCTACGGCACTGCGTAGGATCCTACGGTCTTGGCGTGCATCCGTGCGTCGCTGCGGTCTGGTCCCAGGTCGACGGGCACGTGCACCTTCCGCCGACCACTGGCGACAACATCGATGTACTGTGGAGACCTCACGCCCCACGTGTTGAGCAATTCGGCGGTACGTCCACCCGGCCTCCCGCATGCCCACTATACGCCCTCGCTCAAAGTCCGTCAACTGCACATACGGTTCACGTCCACGCTGTCGCGGCATGCTACCAGTGTTAAAGACTGCGATGGAGCTCCGTATGCCACGGCAAACTGGCTGACACTGACGGCGGCGGTGCACAAATGCTGCGCAGCTAGCGCCATTCGACGGCCAACACCGCGGTTCCTGGTGTGTCCGCTGTGCCGTGCGTGTGATCATTGCTTGTACAGCCCTCTCGCAGTGTCTGGAGCAAGTATGGTGGGTCTGACACACCGGTGTCAATGTGTTCTTTTTTCCATTTCCAGGAGTGTATTAGAAGTAGAGGAAAGAAACTGAGGAATCATTGATGTGACATTGTCAAGAGATGAATGGCGAAGAACAGGAAGGTTATCTGCCACTAAAACACGACCACAATGACAGAAGTCCAATTAAGTGACCATTTTCCTCGTTAAGTTCAGTTTCTCAAGAAACAACAATCTTTTTATTATCAATATAGGCACACTGTTCATTAAATCCAGTAAAACGGATTTATGCATTATCTGATTATTTTTATAACACGCATTCGTAAACACTTGGCACTGCTTCAGATATTATGTACAATTTTGCCATTGCAGTAAACTGGTGACATCAAACACTGCACAGTATGGCTTGCACAGATAATCATCCTGCCCAATTCAGTATTAGTAGTTTAGCTGCATGTGCGGCAGTGTGAGCAATTATTGTGTGTACTATGACTACAAGCTACTGTGTAGTTCAGTGCGACATAAGCATCATAGTTTGGAAATTTTAGCCATCACTCCAGTGCTGTCGAAGTTCTACTTGTTGTTGATTTTAGTACATGCGCAAGAAACCATATTTTTCCGCGTACTTGAAATTTAGTTATAGCACGGCGTCTGGTAGTGTGATGCCCAAGTCACATTTTTGCATAGATCGATACTACTAAATTATAAAATCTCGACTGTCGCGTTATAAGCCACACCTTATCCAGTGACACCACGTGTAGTACAATGTGATCACTCAGATCAATAGCACTTAACGGCAAACTCACAGTTAGGACTGTGATTCCTTAAGTTCATAGGTTACACGATAAATAAAAGAAAAACTTAAATTGAAACGATCACGTAGATAATGTTGTGTGGAAGGCAGAATACGCAGAAGATGCATTGAGCCTGCTAAAGAGACTGACTACACCACGTTTGTCAATCCTCTTCTGGACTTTTTTTTGTTGAGTCATTTGTCTTCTGATCTGTTTGATGCGGCCCGCCAGGAATTCCTCCCCTCTGCCAACTTATTCATCTCAGAGAGCAGCACTTGCAACCTACGTCCTCAATTATTTGCTGAAAGTATCCCAGTCCCTTCGACGCGCAAATCGCCGAAGTGGCGCCAAATCGAAAGACTTGCACCCGGCGAACGGTCTAATCGACGGGAGGCCCTAGTCACACGACATCCCAGTCCCTGTCTTCGTCTATAGTTTTTGACCTCTACAGCTGTCTGTAGTATCATGGAAGTCATTCCCTGATGTATTAACAGATGTCCTATCCTGTCCCTTCTCGTTGTCAGTGTTTTCCACATATTCCTTCCCTCTCTGATTCTGCGCAGGACCTGCTCATTCCTTACATTATCAGTCCACCTAATTTTCAACATTCGCCTGTAGCACCACATCTCAAATGCTTCGGTTCTCATCTGTTCCGATTTTCCCACAGTCCATGTTTCCCTACAATGCAATGTTGTGCTCCAGAAATTTATTCCTCAAATTAAGGCCTATTTTTGATACTAGTAGACTCCTATTGGCCGGGAATGCCCTTTTTACCAGTGTTCGTCTGCTTTTGATGTCCTCCTTGTTCCGTCCGTCTTTAGTTATTTTGCTGCCTAGGTAGCAGAATTCCTTAACTTCATCTACTTTGTGACCATAATCCTGATGTTAAGTTTCTCGCTGTCCTCATTTCTGGTACTTATCATTACTTACGTCTTTCTTCGGTTTGCTCTCAATCCGTATTCCGTCCTCACTGAATTGTTCGTTCCATCAGCATGTCATGTAAGTCTCCTCGACTACTGATGTGCATCATGGAATCCTTACCAGATAGAGTCGCCGAAGAACATGGAGAAAGATCAACAGAGGGCAGCTCGTTTAGAGTTATCGCGAAATAGGGGAGAGACTGTCACGGGTAAGGGTGACAATCATTGAAACAAAGGCGATTTTCGTTGCGGTGGGATATTTTCTCGAAATTTCAATCACCAACTTCTCCTCCGAATGCAAAAATATCGTTGAAATATGGAGAAATGATAGCCTTAATAAAATAAGAGAAATCAGTGTTCGTGCGGAAAGATTTCAGTGTTCGTTTCTCCAGCACGCTGTTCGAGAGTAGAAGGGTAGAGAAATACTCTGAAGATGGCTCTCTCGTAGGCACTTAAGCGTGAAATGCAGAGTAGTAGACATAGATGTAGGAACTGTGGCACGAAAAGTAAGATATACTACAGCATTTGGACGCCATAAGGAGCAGCGTGGTTACTTGAGAACTGCCGTCGTCATAGACACGCATAACAGGAATCAGTTGCAGGCAAGTCGTCGGTGGCACCTCGTCTAACCGAGTGTGTGTGTTCGTGTGCGTGTGCAGCAGGCAGCGGCAGCGGCCGTGTGGCGGTGTCACGCAGTCTGACAAAGCGGAACAAGTGCGGACGGCTGCGGTGCTGGTGACAACTTCATTACGCGGGCAATTGTGGCTGCGCGCGTCACGGCCGAGGCATCAGCAGTGCCGCCATTGTCCCGGCGCCGACGCCTCTTTCCCAGGAGGAGCGTGGGTGGAAGCGGGGGCGGACTGTCGCCGCCTGACAGCCGCCGCCTCCCTGATTAAGTCCGCCCCCTGGTGCAGGCTGCACGCCGCCTTCTGCCTCCAGAATGTAAATACGGCCAATCTAAGAGCCAGTGTATTTCTGCCTTACTGAATGAGTCAAGGTACCTAGTGTTACCTATCTCCTCAGGTCGGACAGTGAGTAACTATGTACTTAAACCAAGGTTTGCGTATACGATAAAAAGTTGGCAGCACTATCACAGCCTAAGGGACGTGGATCAAATGCCATGCGTGCTGTTATAGCTGATAGCAGAAGGTCAGTTGAAGTTGTGCAGTGAGCGGCGAAGGCTTTGTTTGAATCACTTACAGTGTGTATTGTAAAAATAAAAATAAAAAAAATTAAAAAAAAGTGGCTCTGAGCACTATGGGACTTAACATCTGTGGTCATCAGTCCCCTAGAACTTAGAACTACTTAAACCTAACTAACCTAAGGACATCACACACATCCATGACCGAGGCAGGATTCGAACCTGTGACTGTAAGAAAATACGGGATGCTGGTTCAGGTGCCCTAACACTATCTATAGAAAACACGAAAATCGTATTTGGATCAAGACTGAAGTTGTACACGGGAGTGTGTGAAGCATGTGCTGATGCAGCATTGCCATATTAGGAAAGCCTGCAGTCGTGTTATCAATGCGGGCGTGTGATATGATATGTATCAGATGATAAGTAGTATATACTGGCGACAGCTCTGACCAAAATAACGACCTCTTCACATCAGGCCTCATATTACACAGCTGGTTACACGCTTCGGCTCCTTGGTGTCCCAACTCTCCCAGGGAACCCCCAGGTGTTAATTAGTTTTATGCAATGGAATCCCCTGCCCCTTCCCTCCTCCCCTTCTCCCACTATCCTCCCCATCCCTCTTGGCCAACTTCTATCAAACACCTTTCCCTCCTATTCATCTTTTATAACTGGGCCACTTGGATGGGTGTAGTTCACGCAAGAGCTGGGCAGCATAGGGAGAGGTTGTAGGCAGTGTCTACTTGTTAATAAAAAATTACATTGAGTCATATCACTTGAGTTCTGTTTGTTGACATAAATTTAATATTACATCCTTCAGGGCATCAGCAGAGACCACATCTAGGAAGACATGTAACTACTCACATTTTTCCACAGTTTTATGTATATTTGCATGTCTTTCACATTTTCTTCAAATTTATTTATTTTTCCCCCATTTTCGTATTTTTCCGGATTTTCCACTATTTTACAAATTTTTCCACTTTCTGATATTTTATCCAACTACACACATCAAATACGCTGATCCTATTGACACGTCATGATGCTCTCAGGGAATCACAGTGTATGCCCGAATTTATCGTTGCTATTCCAGTACCCCACCCCATCTTTTATGAGTGGGACACTCTGGAGCATGGCAGTATAGAGGGGAATAATAAATTACGTTAAGTCACGTCACTCCAGATCTATTTGTTCACAATAATATTACGTGGTAGCAGCAGAGTTTACACCTCAATAGATACGTAAGTACTCTCTTTATTCCACAATTACATGTATTTATACACATTTTTGACATGTTTCACATATTTTCCCGAACTGCATGTACTCTTCACCTATTATCATATTTTGTCGTTTTTTTCCCGAAAGTTATGCATTTTCCACTATGTTACTTATTTTCCACAGTTTTTACACATTGTACCCATTTACGCCAGTTCCACTGACCCCGACGTCACATCAACACCGTATCATTATGTCTCCCGATCTCATGGCGTCATATCATGCCTTGTAGTGACGTCACATCAACACAGCATCACATCATGTCGATGTCATGAAGCTCTCAGCCAACTACAAAGCAGTATGGACTCAGTTTATTCATCATTGTTAAGCAGCCATTCCATTAGTACTGCTTATGACGTAATAGTGTGTGTGTTAAAAATGAACACGTTGGTAGGAATTATGACATCATAGCAAATTCTATAAAAACTATCGATTTCCAAACAAATAGAATGTGTACGAAATAACAAATAGTGATGGGTTAACTCCTTCTAAGCCACTACTATATTACTAGAATGTGACATTCTAATACCTCCAACCAAAGCTATTGTTTTCGGGTAGCACAGCATTACAAAACACGTACCTAGAGTGAGAGTCATGTTGCCTGCAACGTAGAGCAACTGCGAGTTTCCGACGTTTGTGGTTATAGCTGTAAACACTAATACTTGGAGCAGGATCGCAGATACACTACCCCCCAACACAGCAGTTGCCACAAAATTACACTGTAAAAGATGAAATCATCTCGAGACTGTTGGCTGAGACTGCTGCAATATATAAATTCCGGCTAAAGGATCTCCCATCCAGGGTGATGATGGCAAATAGATCCAAATAGATTGGAGGAAATACCAAAGACTGCTACATATACACATCTAGATTATGTCAGTAAGGTATGGAAATTTTTTTCCAGCAGTCGCTGCTCTCAGAGAACACCACGTCAGGAACAAAAGAGCTCCACATGTCTGCCCAACACTACGCTAGCCGATCTCCACAGGCATCGTAGAGAAATTTGCGTTATTTAAACAATATGTTTCTGTAATCGGCTGCGACATGATGAGACTCATGGCTGGTACAAACGGCGTTCCGTCGTTCGAGGAGGGAGTCCCCTGCAGCAGCAAGCCATTTATAGCTCAGTGACGCGGTTGCGGATAAATATTGCTAACAGCTGAAATGCCAAGCAATCCCAAACCCAGTTGCTCTGGACCAATCAGAAACATGCTACCCTTCCTCCTCCAAAGGCCATACTTTTAAAATTAGCATGGGCGGCCCCATTTTCAGCCAGACTACGCTCCAAGATGGAATGACGACACGATATTATAATCACGATACCCAAACCAAATAAACTGTGCGAATTTAGTAGTGTAGACGACATTACGATAAGTTTTGTGTATTAACTACAGGAAAATTCAAGTACGGCCGTCGCTATTAATGCAGTTCTGACTGATTCGTGCCGTTCTAAATACACACGTTTATCAGTTAGCACACTGCGGTATTTGCTATGAAAATTTATCTGTGCATTAATAATAACTGACATAGCATACACAGTATGTGTGGCTTTAATGTTGTTGTTGTTGTGGTCTTCAGTCCTGAGACTGGTTTGATGCAGCTCTCCATGCTACTCTATCCTGTGCAAGCTTCTTCATCTCCCAGTACCTACTGCAACCTACATCTTTCTGAATCTGCTTAGTGTATTCATTTCTTGGTCTCCCTCTACGATTTTTACCCTCCACGGTGCCCTCCAATGCTAAATTTGTGATCCCTTGATGCCTCAAAACATGTCCTACCAACCGATCCCTTCTTCTAGTCAAGTTGTGCCACAAACTTCTTTTCTCCCCAATCCTACTCAATACCTCCTCATTAGTTACGTGATCTACCCACCTTATCTTCAGCATTCTTCTGTAGCACCACATTTCGAAAGCTTCTATTCTCTTCTTGTCCAAACTAGTTATCGTCCATGTTTCACTTCCATACATGGCTACACTCCATACAAATACTTTCAAAAACGACTTCCTGACACTTAAATCTATACTCGATGTTAACAAATTTCTCTTCTTCAGAAACGCTATCCTTGCCATTGCCAGTCTACATTTTATATCCTCTCTACTTCGACCATCATCAGTTATTTTACTCCCTAAATAGCAAAACCCTTTTACTACTTTAAGTGTCTCATTTCCTAGTGTAATTCCCTCAACATCACCCGACTTAATTTGACTACATTCCATTATCCTCGTTTTGGTTTTGTTGATGTTCATCTTATATCCTCCTTTCAAGACACTGTCCAGTCCGTTCAACTGCTCTTCCAAGTCCTTTGCTGTCTCTGACAGAATTACAATGTCATCGGCGAACCTCAAAGTTTTTACTTCTTCTCCATGAATTTTAATACCTACTCCGAATTTTTCTTTTGTTTCCTTTACTGCTTGCTCAATATACAGATTGAATAACATCGGGGAGAGGCTACAACCCTGTCTCACTCCTTTCCCAACCACTGCTTCCCTTTCATGCCCCTCGACTCTTATAACTGCCATATGGTTTCTGTACAAATTGTAAATAGCCTTTCGCTCCCTGTATTTTACCCCTGCCACCTTCAGAATTGGAAAGAGAGTATTCCAGTTAACATTGTCAAAAGCTTTCTCTAAGTCTACAAATGCTAGAAACGTAGGTGTGCCTTTTCTTAATCTTTCTTCTAAGATAAGTCGTAAGGTTAGTATTGCCTCACGTGTTCCAACATTTCTACGGAATCCAAACTGATCTTCCCCGAGGTCCGCTTCTACCAGTTTTTCCATTCGTCTGTAAAGAATTCGCGTTAGTATTTTGCAGCTGTGACTTATTAAACCGATAGTTCGGTAATTTTCACATATGTCAACACCTACTTTCTTTGGGGTTGGAATTATTACATTCTTCTTAAAGTCTGAGGGTATTTCGCCTGTCTCATACATCGTGCTCACCAGATGGTAGAGTTTTGTCATGACTGGCTCTCCCGAGGCCATCAGTAGTTCTAATGGAATGTTGTCTACTCCCGGGGCCTTGTTTCGACTCAGGTCTTTCAGTGCTCTGTCAAACTCTTCACGCAGTATCTTATCTCCCATTTCGTCTTCATCTACATCCTCTTCCATTTCCATAATATTGTCCTCAAGTACATCGCCCTTGTATAAACCCTCTATATACTCCTTCCACCTTTCTGCCTTCCCTTCTTTGCTTAGAACTGGGTTGCCATCTGAGCTCTTGATATTCATACAAGTGGTTCTCTTCTCCCCAAAGGTCTCTTTAATTTTCATGTAGGCAGTATCTATCTTACTCCTAGTGAGACAAGCCTCTACATCCTTACATTTGTCCTCTAGCCATCCCTGCTTAGCCATTTTGCACTTCCTGCCGATATCATTTTTGAGACGTTTGTATTCCTTTTTGCCTACTTCATTTACTGCATTTTTATATTTTCTCCTTTCATCAATTAAATTCAATAATTCTTCTGTTACCCAAGGATTTCTATTAGCCCTCGTCTTTTTACCTACTTGATCGTCTGCTGCCTTCACTACTTCATCCCTCAGAGCTACCCATTCTTCTTCTACTGTATTTCTTTCCCCCATTCCTGTCAATTGTTCCCTTATGCTCTCCCTGAAACTCTCTACAACCTCTGGTTCTTTCAGTTTATCCAGGTCCCATCTCCTTAAATTCCCACCTTTTTGCAGTTTCTTCAGTTTCAATCTGCAGTTCATAACAAATAGATTGTGGTCAGAATCCACATCTGCCCCAGGAAATGTCTTACAATTTAAAACCTGGTTCCTAAATCTCTGTCTTACCATTATATAATCTATCTGATACCTTTTAGTATCTCCAGGATTCTTCCAGGTATACAACCTTCTTTTATGATTCTTGAACCAAGTGTTAGCTATGATTAAGTTATGCTCTGTGCAAAATTCTACAAGGTGGCTTCCTCTTTCATTCCTTCCCCCCAATCCATATTCACCTACTATGTTTCCTTCTCTCCCTTTTCCTACTGACGAATTCCAGTCACCCATGACTATTAAATTTTCGTCTCCCTTCACTACCTGAATAATTTCTTTTATCTCGTCATACATTTCATCAATTTCTTCATCATCTGCAGAGCTAGTTGGCATATAAACTTGTACTACTGTAGTAGACGTGGGGTTCGTGTCTATCTTGGCCACAATAATGCGTTCACTATGCTGTTTGTAGTAGCTAACCCGCACTACTATTTTTTTATTCATTATTAAACCTACTCCTGCATTACCCCTATTTGATTTTGTATTTATAACCCTGTAATCACCTGACCAAAAGTCTTGTTCCTCCTGCCACCGAACTTCACTAATTGCCACTATATCTAACTTTAACCTATCCATTTCCCTTTTTAAATTTTCTAACCTACCTGCCCGATTAAGGGATCTGACATTCCACGCTCCGATCCGTAGAACACCAGTTTTCTTTCTCCTGATAACGACGTCCTCCTGAGTAGTCCCCGCCCGGAGATCCGAATGGGGGACTATTTTACCTCCGGAATATTTTACCCAAGAGGACGCCATCATCATTTAATCATACAGTAAAGCTGAATGTCCTCGGGAAAAATTACGGCTGTAGTTTCCCCTTGCTTTCAGCCGTTGGCAGTACCAGCACAGCAAGGCCGTTTTGGTTAATGTTACAAGGCCAGATCAGTCAATCATCCAGACTGTTGCCCCTGCAACTACTGAAAAGGCTGCTGCCCCTCTTTAATAGTGGAACAGAAAGCCATTACTACCAGCCTGCCATAACACAATATTTATGCAAGTAAACCCATCAATCTCATTAGTTTGCGGTAGTGATATAACACTCGTAAATACAACCATGAAAGAATACTGACTGTGGAGGAGATCTGCCCTTGTTCCCAGGCATAATATTATTGTGTGGCGTCACCGTTAGACTCATAAATAGATGTGGAAACATTGTGCCACGCACTAATGAGCTTCAGCAATGACCACAGTGTAGCAAAAATAAACTGTTTCTACATGCAAAGATTTTCAGAGGTCATGACCTCTCTCTCGTTATACATTAAAAGATATGATCTTCCAATAAACCGATTATGTAACCCACCACCAACGTGATTAAAATTGTGAAGAACAAATGTACAGTGACTGCTGTAACACAATTTCTGCACATACCTGATAACAATACAATCGTCATCATATTTGTGACGAGATGCTGTCCATATCTTCCACCTCAGGGCCACGACTCCTGCAGAAGCCAGACCTATAACACAACAACGCTCATCCTCTCTCCCTCTACTCTCTTGGGAAGAACCGTCTCATTGAATCCAAGTAACCACAGGAAAAATCATTCTTCACAAAGCTGATAAACCGACCTGAGCGTCCGTCCAGCAAATGGCCAGCAAATTCCTTCCCACTCTGCCCATGACTGCTACAACCAGAAAACTGTGTCTGCAATGCAGCCATAATGAAATGATGTATGAACAGTGTCCCACACAGTAGCAGTGGCACCTCCAGTCGCAGGAGGCTGTGGGTGAGACTACCAGGATCCACTTGTCGAAAGGCAAAGCACCTAGAGGATGCTATATGAACATAAACGCAGTAAATTTACTTTTACTTTTAATCTGTGAATTGCTGGATTTACCGATACAGCCTCACTAACAAAAAAGCATTACTTAGTAGCAAAAACACACCTACTTGTACTCGATACATTAATATCGTACAGTGTAAAGTGTCGGATGTGAAAATTTTACTACCAATCTACCTCTCCCAGTTCCTATATATCGTTAGAGATCAGAAAACATCCTGTATATGAACTATCAGCGATGACAAATCACAGTTCAGCTAATATCGGAGTCACCTTCAGTGCCCGATGCTTCTGAGAGAGGATGAGGCGGTAGAAGGATATTACTAAAGTCTTTTATTGTTCTCTTCTAAGACGGTAATATCAATTGGTGATACAATTTTTTTGAGATTATTCCGTTAAGATAGGGTGCTCGATAATGATATTCCACACCTATTAAGCCAGTCTGGTAGGGGTATGAGGTTGATGTGCAAATCACACAATGTGGTTTCGTAAGCACGCGGACCACAGTTCGCAACAGGGAATCTTTTGTGTCAGTGACACACATTTTGATAACTAAAGACTTTTCCTAAAAATCCAATAACGTAATGATGGACTTTGTAACATTACCTTCAAGCAACGCGTTATTATTACGTGAATTCAAGTCGGACTATGCTCTTTTTACGAAAAACACTAATTAGAAACGACGTTTGTAACCGGTCTATGCTTTGGGTAAGACACGAGAAATTAGATATCAATAGATGTGCTGCTCTGTAGCACTGTGTTTACGCGTGGCACAAGATTCTGTACTTAGTGTGTGTCTTGGGAAGACAGGCGACATGTTCACGTGATCCTGTTATAAGCCTAGAGTTCGGTTAAGCATTTAATAAACACAATAAATCTGTGTGTAATAGTTGTTCAGAATCATCTAAGCACTGGGCTGTCAATAAAATAGACTTCTATGGAAGTAACTGTCATATAGTTACAGCCCACATCCACACACGGTATGGATAGAATCTTTAATTTGGATGTAACACAACACAAAAGTAATAAAAATGTTATGTATGTGATAGTTATAGGTTCGAAGGCCAATCGTAGATATTTATGTACAACACAATACTGACATTAGCATTACGTGATGGAATCCTAAAACATCTGTAAAGCATGTTTACCACTCTTGCTTCTATAGGGAGTAACAAGGTGGATGAAATGAGTTCAATGATTCTGTGGAGTAACTTCGAATTTTACCATTACGTCGACTACAAATTGTTGCCAATGTCACAGTTTGTTCATGTAATCGATTTCCATCTTAAAGCTATAGGAATACAGGGTACAGTTTTATAAATCGTTATAGGTTTGAGTAGAGTATTGAGGTGTTACATCCTGCCGTTACCAATATTCCATCAAAACTGCAGTCTTCCACAACATGTAACATTCCAGTTAAAAATATGTCACTTACGAATTCTCTTTTTAGGAGTCATAGCAGTAAAAGGACATCATACAAACAAGATCTAATCTAATATTATTTCACCAGTAGGTATCTTAGAGAAAAACGTTGCGGCTACATACTACACGCAAACTTTAATAGTTAATGATATAAGTCTGCTTGAAACACAATTCCTCGTTCATGTATCAGAAGGCGTAATTACGTTTTAACTGCTTGACAGTACTACGTAAAAATTTTACCAAAGGTACGTTTATAATTCGTTCATTACTGTACACTTTTTGTTATTGAACTGATGTAAATTGTGATGCAGCCCTGGTGATCACTAAATTGTCATTCTACACCCATTTTTGTAAGACTATGTCCTCCAGAGTTTGCTTGACGATTGCTTTCCAATGTAGGCTTAATTGTGCGAGTTTCTGAGGATGGAAAATTAATTTGCCGAAACTAGTCAAGAAGTTAATTTTAAAAAAATTGTGCAGCTGACGGCTGATCAGCCACAGAAGTCAACAATATTTAATTCTCCAGGTGATTCCGAACTATACGCCATGCCAGTCTGCATTAGTATTCGTAATAAAGTATACGATAAATACTGGAATGTGTCTTAACATGGTAACATGACCACCAACAGCAAATTCTTTATACTAATGATGATTAATCACTACAGAATCATAGAAACTATCCTGTAAAGACCATCATGGCAACGTTTCAAGTCACATGAACTTCTAAATGTGACTCAACTTGCACTATATTGTCAGTGAGCATAGTCCAATTTGAGTTCATGTGCTGCTGGCGTGTTGATTGAAGCTACTGGTATCAAGTCCATCATTGCGTTATTGGTTTTTGTGAAAAGTTACTAGTTATCAACTTATGTGTTATTGCTACAAAAGATTCGCCAAAGTGTGGTCGGCAAGCTTATAATACCACATTACGGAATTTGCTGACCAGTCACAAAACCACATCAGATTGGGTTAATAGGTACGAAATATATTTAAATGAATGACCTCATAACGAACAGTACAGCTAAGTAGTATTACCGTCTTAGAAGAGAACGATAAAAAGCTTTAGTAATATCCTTTCTACAGCCTTTTCCTCCTTCAGAAGCATCAGATACTGAATGTGACTCCGATATCAGCTGATTTGTGATTATTTATCAATGTTAGTGTCGTAGAGAGGATGTTGTTGGAGCTCAAACGATAAGTGGGAACTGAGATAGTGCTGGAGCCATGGCAAAATCTTAACTTCCAAGTCTTTTTTCACCCTATGATAATACTGTATCGAGTATAAGCAGGGGTGTTTTTGCTACTAAATAATGCTTTTTTGTTAATAAGATTGTGTGGGTAAATCCAGCAACTCACAGACCTGAAATAAAAATCTTTTTTGTGCGTTTATATTCATGTAGCTTCCTCCAGCTCCTTCGCTTTTCGACAGGTGGACGCTGATGATCTTATCCTCTTGCGGTTGGAGACACCACTGCTAGTGTGTGGGACGCTGTTCATATATGATTTTGCATTGCAGACACAGACTTCTCGAGGTAGCGATGACAGGCGGGGGGAGAACGAATTTTCTGGCACATAACTGGTCGGACACGTAGGTTGGTAAATCCTCTGCATTTATCAGGTTTCAGAAGGATGATATTTCGGATAGTTACTTGGGGTGAATGAGAGTACTTCCCCCCAAGACTAACGCTAGAGGTAATGGGCATGTCGTCGTTAATATGATGACGACTACAGTGTTATCAGGTATGTATAGCTCTTTGTTTTTCAGCAGACATTGTGCGTGCGTTGTTCGCAATTTGAATCACTTTAGCGGTACGTTACTTGGTCTTTGCTTAATTTGTGCCATACTCTAAGATAACACTTTATTATCATACAGTGAGAGACAGGGTGTGACCTCTAAGACTGTATGTCCTTGTGTGTAGAAATAGTTTATTTATGTTGCACTGTGGCCATTGCTGGGGTTCATTTGTTTGTAGCGAATACGTAGTTACTTCATATTATGTATCAGACTTGTAGTGACATCGCGTACTAATATTGCTAGGGTTACTGGTCTTCCTATTCTGCTTGGGATCCATGGCAGATCTCATCCACAGACAATGTTCAAATGGCCCTGAGCAGTATGGGACTTAACATCTGAGGTCATCAGTCCCCTAGAACTTAGAACTACTTAAACCTGACTAACCTAAGGACATCACACACGTCCATGCCCGAGAAAGGATTCGAACCTACGACCGTAGCGGTCGCGCGGTTCCGGACTGAAGCGCCTAGAACTGCTGGGCCACAGCGGACAGCCAGACACTGTTCTTGCAATATTATATTTATGAGCCTTATAACATCACCGAATAGACTCTGTGGTCAACGGGGTAGCGTCTTTGATTAGTAACTGAAACGTTCTCAATCCTGGGTTCGAAACCCGCTACCTTTCAAATTTTGATTAATAGCAAGCATTGGCGGTCGAAGATACCTGCCATAAGAAGTCAACGCCCTTGTCAAAGCGGGCATAGGAGCCAACAGAATTTCAGGGCATTCTCTTGTCCCTGGGGTGGGAAACTGCCCCTAAAGGTGGAAGACTCAGCAATGATCAACGGCATGAGGATGCAGAATGCAGTGGAAACCACTGCATTAAAGACATGTAACGTGTATCCACAGGGCATGTGACCTGTAATTGAAAAAGTATTATGACGATCTCTCCACTGGTAAAAGATTCCGTAGTAGTCCCCTCATTCGGATCTCTAGGAGGGGACTGCCAAGGGAGGTGACCATGGGAAAAAGATTAAATAGCCAACGAAAGTATAAGGTTCTACTAGTCAGGGCGTGGAATGTCAGGAGCTTTGACTTGGTAGGGAAACTAGAAAATATGAAAAGGGAAATGCAAAGGCTCAATCTAGATGTAGTAGGAGACAGTAAAGTTTCTAAGGATGGGGCCCCTCCACGCCCGCACCAACGTGGTGACCAACACAAAAGTTCTACTGTCACCTCCGTATGCATGTTAGTTTTGAATCAAGGCGTCACAGGATGCAGTCTGTGATGTTATCCATGCGTCTGGGTAAGGCTACTCATTAACATGGTCCATCAGGAGATAGTAGTGGTCGAAAGCGATCGAAGGGTAGCGGTTGTAAGAGCAGAGGAAAAAAAGTGCCAAGGCCAGCGCCAAGGGAAAAAAACCTCTGCGACAGTAGGACGGGAAGTAAGAGCAGTAGCGGTTTGCTAGCTGCGACAGAGCAAGCAAGGTGAGGGGGGTTAGCGTGAGGTATCGTGCAACGTTACCTATGTACTGCGTGGTCGTTCGCTGGGTCAGTCCGGTGCCGCGGCTGGGCTCCCTCGTTGTCTCCTGGGCCGGCCGCAGTGGCTTACTCCCTGTAACACAAAAGTTCGGCGCGGCAGCGCGGCGACGCTTGCGCGATGAAGACTGCCCTGGCGGTTTTCTTCTTTGCACCTTTCACCTGCGGTGCTGCTGGGGCAACCGCTGGGACAGGCGCGCGAACGTCCTTCTGCGAGGTCGCAGGAGTGTTCGCAGGTACGACTGCACTGAGGCCTTGGGCGAAGACTGCTCGCAGTTGCCTCAAGGCCTCTTCCTTCTCTGCAGCCACGGCGGCTGCGAAGGCAGCCCTCTCCGCCGCCATGACGGCTTTGAGAGCTGCTGTGGCCTCCTTCACGGCGATGCCAAGCTCGAGGTCACATCTCTTAGCGGGAGGGCGAGCTGCGTCCTGGCTGCCCGTTTCCGAGCGGCCGTCCCCGCCCCTGGCAGGTGGATCTGCTGCTGCGCCGTCCCTCAGCTGCACCGGGCTGATCTCCGCCCTACGCCGTTTCCGACGTCGTCTTCTCTTCTGCTGCTGCGTCGGTGCGGCCGCGGCCGCTTCGCCGCCCCCGGCACGGCTGCGGCTAGAGAAAGCCGCACAACCGCGCCAACTGGCGACGTGCGGGTCGCCACACCGGACACAAGTCGGCAGAGCGTTGCTGCCGCGGTCGCAGGCGCGGCTGTTGTGCTCACCTGAGCACTTGACGCACCGCGCCGCGTTGCGGCAGTACTTCGCAACATGGCCCTCGCCCTGGCACCTGAAGCACTGGGGCTGAGGATCCATGGCGGTCGGGAGAGCCTCCGTCGTAACCGGGAAGCCCAGCAACTTCCGCAAGTCGAAGATGTCGCTCCCGCCGTCGACCGTTTGCACGGTCACGGCATAGAGCGGCGCCCTCTTCCTGTTGGTCCGGTTGTGCAACCTTGCGGCTGCATTACCAAACCCGGCTCGCAGCAGCCCTTCCCGGACCGCTGCCTCGTCACAGCACCAAGGCAACCCCCTGAGGAGTGCCTTAGTCGTCTTCATCCTTCCTATGGAAGGTGCCTTCTCACGCGCCGGCGGCGCGTCGACGATGTGGTCGGCCACTGCGACCTTGATCGCCCTGTGGTCGGCCACGTTTGCGGCTCGAACGCAGATCAGCGAGTCTGTATCGACAGACTCGTAGACCACCTCGTTCCGAGCGCAATTCGTCATGGTGTCGAACAGCGCTGTCCACCCGCCTTTGCACTTGACGTACAAAGGGGGGACAGGCCGCGACTCGTCTTCTCGGGAGTTCCTTGCACGGTCGGCAGACTCAGAGAGTCGCACAACCGAAGGACCCTTCATAGCGGCAGGTTTCCTCTGCGCACCCTTCTTTCCCATGCTGCGAGGCGCGGAACACGACAATTTGCACGCGTTGGGAAAACAACGCACGAAAATTTGCTCTCCGCAGCGCCCACAGCACAGAAAACCTCTTCACGAGCTCTCAACGGCCGAGTAAGCGAAGCGCGCAACAGCAGCGATGCGCACGCCTCGCCAGCTCAGGCCGCTCCTGCACAGTAAAGTGAAATGGAAAGAAGACAAGGATTTGTCGTCAGATGAGTATGGGTAATATCAACAGCAGCAGAAAATAGTATAACGGGAGCAAGATTCGGAATGAATAGGAAATGGTTCAAATGGCTCTGAGCACTATGCGACTTAACTTCTGAGGTCATCAGTCGCCTAGAACTTAGGACTAATTAAACCTAACTAACCTAAGGACATCACACGCATGCATGCCCGAGGCAGGATTCGAATCTGTGACCGTAACGGTCGCTCGGTTCCAGACTGTAGCGCCTAGAACCGCACGGCCAGTCTGGCCGGCCGAATGAATAGGAAGGTAGGGTGGAGGGTGCGTTATTGTGAATAGTTTAGAGATAGGGTTGTTCTTATCAGAATCGACAGCAAACCAACACCGACAACTATAGTACAGGTATACATGCTGACGTCGCAAACTGAAGATGAAGAGACAGAGGAAGAACTGTATATGACGATACTGAAAGGGTAATACAGTACATAAAGGGAGAAGGAAACCTAGTAGTCATGGGAGACTGGAATGTGGTTGTAGGTGAACGTGTAGAAGAAGAGGGTTCAGGAGAATATGGGCTTGGGACAAGGAATGAGAGAGAAAGACTAATTGACTTCTGCAATAAATTTCAGATAGTAATAGAGAATACTCTGTTCAAGAATCACAAGAGGAGGCGGTATACTTGGAAAAGACCGGGTGATACGGATAGGTATCAGTTATAGTACATCATGGTCAGACGGAAATTCAGAAATCAGACACTGGACTGCAAGGCGTACTAAGGAGTAGATACAGACTCAAACCACAATTTACTAGTGATGAAGAGTAGGCTGAAGTTTAAGAGATTAGTCAGGAAGGATGAATATACAAAGAAGTGGGATTCGGAAGCACTAAGCAATGACGAGATACGTTTAATGTTCTCTAAGGTTATTGATATAGAAATAAGGAATACATGATGTAACGGTCTTGAGCGTTAGTCCCTTTGGGTTAGACGTGGCCAGAATGATTTTAAGGCTACAAAGACGCCACCAGGAACACCTCACTGAGTTTGAAAAAGCTCGTAACAAAGGGCTACGAGAAGCTGAATGGTTCAAATGACTCTAAGCACTATGGGAATTAACATCTGAGGTCATCAGTCCCCTAGACTTAGAACTACTTGAACCTAACTAACCTAAGGACATCACACACATCCAAGCCCGAGGCAGGATTAGAACCTGCGACCGTAGCAGCAGCGCGGTTCCGGACTGAAGCGCCTAGAACCTCTCGGCCACAGCGGTCGGCAGAATCTGAATGTTCTTCATGCGCTATTGCAGAAGGATTTGACAAGAATGTAACGACCGTAGATGACTGCTGGCAGCGCCGGTCACGAGAATGTACGGCCACAATAAGACTGATCTCTAAATGGTCACATGGCACTGCCGAGAGGGAAGACCATCATGTTTGTCTCACGGCTGTGGGGCGTCTCACTGAATCAGCATCAGCAGTTTAAGTAGCAGTTGGCACAACGGTGACGAAACGAGTTGTTTCAAATTAGTTGCTTCAAGTAAAGCTCTGAGCCAGACGTCCTATACCGTGCATTTCACGGAGCCCAAACCACAGTATTTGTGACTTCAGTGATGTCAAACGAGAGCTCGTTGGAGTGCAGGATGGAGGTCTATTGTGTTTTCTAATGAAACATTGTTCTGCCTCTGTACAAGTCAAGGCCGCCTGCTTGTTAGAACGAGGTCACTTGAGGACTTGCTCAAATGTTCAAATGTCTGCGAAATCGTATGGGACTTAACTGCTAAGGTCATCAGCCCCTAAGCTTACACACTACTTAACCTAAATTATCCTAAGGACAAACACACACACCCATGCCCGAGGGAGGACTCGAACCTCCGCCGGGACCAGCCGCACAGTCCATGACTGCAGCGCCCTAGACCGCTCGGCTAATCCCGAGAGGCTGAGGGCTTGCTACCAACCAATCTGCACGCTAGGCACACAGGACCAACACCTGGTTTTACAGGGTGGGGTGCGATTTCGTATGACAGCAGGAGCTCTCTCATGGTCATATGACGCACCTTGACTGCAAATTTGTGCATCAGTCTGGTAATTCGACCTGTTGTGCTGCCATTCGTGAACAGCGCTCCAGTATAACACTAGCAACCGTACCGCTGTTGTAATCCAACGTGCTCTACAGAATGGCCTGCTCGCTCACCAGATCTGTCTCCAATCGAGCAAATATGGGACAACATCGTCGACAAGTCCAGTGTCATCCACAAGCAGCATTAACCGTCGCTATATCGACCGAGGAAGTGCAACAGTCGTGGAACATCATCCCAGAAAGTGACATCCGGCACTAGTACAACATAATTCATGCACTATTGCTTGCTTGCATTCGACATTCTCACAGTTGTACCAGTTATTAATGAACTAGCTTTTCACATTGAGAATGGCATATCTCGCGCTTACATTAACCTGTGATCTTGGAATGTTGTCACTTGAATATGTTACCTAGACGGATATATTTAAGAAATGTCAGTACTCTACATTAACTACTTCTTGCTGTTGTAACTTTTTTCCGTCAATGTTTGTTAAGAGGAAACGCTTGAAACATTCACCACAAAAATAAATTGTGTGCAAAATGAACGATGGCTTTAACTCACTGTAACATAACCAACATCACAGAGACATCAACCACGCAAACTTTATGTGTACTAGTTGTGTAACAGCAACATTACACTTACTGATAAGTCGAATCGTACCCATCCAAATGTGATGAATAGATATGACGGAAAAGCAGGGTCTTTTCTACGAGAATATTGGTCAATACCTTGTATGTATCGTATTGTATCTGAACCGGGGACCTAGAAAGGACGGAGAGGCTCCATCCCCGCCGCAGCCGCAGTGTTCCACAACCCCACGACGACTACCGCAGTCCACTTCACCCCTCCGCCGCCCCACACCGAATCAATGGTTATTGTGGGGTTCGGACCCCGGTGGGGTCGACGACTCATGACGGGAGTCGTACACTGAGCCCCAGCAGGAGCAGCTGTCCACCCGGAACTGGAGTGCAGCCCATGGTGCTGGCGTGCGGTGGCAGGACCTCTGCCACGTGATTCCAGTTAGCCTCCGGCCGCACGCATAGGCATAGCACTTGTCTTCCTTCCACCAGATGGATGTAGCGTTCTCCGCTGTCTTACAGAGCAGTGTTGCAGTCGTCTGCCATCTGTTGGTGCCGCACTCTGATGTGAAGGTAGTTGGTTTTCGTACTGATATCTTGTGTGCAAGTAAGGTATTGACCAACATTGTCGAAGAAAAAATGATACTTTTCCATCATAACTATTTGCAATCTTTTGATGGGTACGATTCGACTTGTCAATAAGTATAAGCGTGTTTCATTATCAAACGTTGCTGCTACGCGGCTGCTACATACTACTTTGCGTGTTCGATGGCTCTATAATGTTGGTTACGTTATCGTTAAATAGGCACCATACTAGCTATACGCAATTTACTTTTCTGGTGAATTTTACAAGCATATGATCTTAAGATCATAGAGTGAGTGCAAAAGTGTCCACTGTAGCGTTAGGTTATCGAATTGATGGTATGTGTGTAGTGTCTCTCTCTGCCCGGAGCTGTTTGTGAGGGACTCTTATGCCTGACCTCGGCGGTTGACAGCTCTGCCCAACCTTCTGGGAGGCGTCGGTGTACTTCAGACACCAGAAATGGAGCTCTTCATGAAAAGATATTTCTTTATATAAAGACGCAAGTGTTCCTTCTACACAGCGTACAATTTGGACTTTAACTTAGGAGAGACGTCGGGGTGGCATGTCTGGATGGTCTGTCCCTCTTGATGTTTGTTTAGATAAAGGAGCAAGTGGATAGACCCAGAGGTAGCAGGAGCAGTGGCCATACACCTCTGAGTGAACAGTAACCTGAGGGGGAAAACATGTCAAGCAGGTCAGCAGACAGGCCTGAACCTGGTCAAACATCCTTTTTCTCAGACTTTGTAGTACCAGTATTCCAGAATTTGGATTCTGACGTCATAGAATCTTCCCAGTGCCTCATGTCTGGGCCAGTACGTCGGAATTCTACACTGTTATAAATAGCCCGACAAGTCCGAGATGGATTCTGACGTCAACCTTAGTGTCAGTATCCCGAGTTTACTATTATAATGTCACAGAGCCTGTCCCTTTTTCTCAGGTCTGGTTCAGTATGTCGGAATTTCACACTGTTATGAATAGCCCGACAGATATCTGCTACACTGTGACTTTACAAAGGCAGGGCCAGTATTCCAGCTGTGAGGCACCATGCCACAATGCCTCAAGTCTTGGCCAGTATGCTTGAATGCCATACTGTTATAAATAGCCTTAGAGATCTAAGCTAGTGGCGTCATAGAGCTGCACTAGTATTCTCCAGTCAGCATGTTCAATCGTCACCTTGTATTCCAGGTCAGCCATTTTGGATTCTTACGTCATAGTTATATTGGTTCTAATAATCTACACCACTGGTCATTAAAATTGCTACTCCAAGAAGAAACGCAGATGATAAACGGATATTCATTGGACAAATATATTATACTACAACTGACACGTGATTACATTTTCACGTAATTTGGGTAAACAGATCCTGAAAAAGCAGTACCCAGAGCAACCACCTGTGACCGTAATAACGGCCTTGATACGCCTGGGCATTGAGTCAAACAGAGCTTGGATGGCGTGTACATGTACAGCTGCCCATGCAGCTTCAACACGATACCACAGTTCATCAAAAGTAGTGACTGGCGTATTGTGACAAGCCAGTTGCTCGGCCACCATTGCCCAGACGTTTTCAATCGGTGAGAGGTCTGGAGAACGTGCTGGCCAGGGCAGCAGTCGAACATTTTGTGTATCCAGTAACGCCAGTACAGGACCTACAACATGCGGTCGTGCATTATCCTGCTGAAATATAGCGTTTCGCAGGGATCGAATGAAGGGTAGAGCCACGGCCGTAACACATCTGAAATGTAACGTCCACTGTTCAAAGAGCCGTCAACGCCAACAAGAGGTGACCGAGACGTGTAACCAATGGCACCCCACACCATCACGCCGGGTGATACGCCAGTATGGCGATGACGAATACACGCTTCCTCTGTGCGTTCAGCGCGATGTCGCCAAACACGGATGCGACCATCATGATGCTGTAAGCTGAACCTGGATTCATCCGAAAAAATAACGTTTTGCCATTCGTACACCCACGTTCGTCGTTGAGTACACCATCGCAGGCGCTCCTGTCTGTGATGCAGCGTCGCAAACGTCATCGAACTGTTCGTGCAGATGGTTGTTGTCTTGCAAACGTCCCCATCTGTTGACTCAGGGATCGAGACATGGCTGCACGATCCGTTACAGCCATGCGGATAAGATGCCTGTCATCTCGACTGCTACTGATACGATAAACCGCAATCGCGATAGGCTACAATCCTACCTTTATCAAAGTCGGAAACGTGATGGTACGCAGTTCTCCTCCTTACACGAGGCATCACAACAACGTTTCACCATGCAACGCCGGTAAACTGCTGTTTGTGTGTGAGAAATCGGTTGGAAACTTTCCTCATGTCAGCACATTGTAGGTGTCACCACCGGCGCCAACCATGTGTGAATGCTCCGAAAAGCTAACCTTATGCATATCACAGCATCTTCTTCCTGTAGGCTAAATTTCGCTTTTGTAGCACGTCATCTTCGTGGTGTAGTGATTTTAATGGCCAGTAGTGTAGGTCTCTGATTGTGATATCATAGAGCCAGGACCAGTATCCCAAGTCAGACAGCATCATATTGCGTCATCTTGGATTTCCCTCCAGAATTTGATTTCGCCACTTCATAGGTAGAACAAGTGGCATTTGTCAGGGGGTGGACGGGTCTGTGTCTGCGGAAAACCTTTGACGTCATCGATCGCGTCATAGGGGGTAACGTCGTCTGTTGGCCTGTTCTGTCTTTGCATATCTATTTGTCTGCCTCCTTTTATACTGGCGAGTCTGCCTCTTGTGGTCTAGTGGTCAGTTCCGTATTATATAGGAGTGTCTGGGTAGTTGTTTTATCAGATAGTGTACGGAAATACAGGATAGATGGATGTCATATGCAGCGACGACCACGTTCTTAACCAAATAGTGTAGCCATATCCCTAGGTGATCACCAGGTTGTCTGCTTTGTCATAAAGGACGATCAATTTCACAACAATCGATACTGACCCCCTTCGTGGTAATTTAGGGGCTGTCTTGAGGTAAAAACTGAAGACAGAATGCAGCATCCATCTGGTGACATTAGAGAGCATCGAAGTTAATGGGGTTCACACCTGCTGCTGGGCAGCAAGAGGATATTCTCTCAAATAGGTCTGACAGGACTTTAGGTGAGATCTAACGCGTCCACGTGAGTCAGAATAAGCCTGCTCGCTGTCCGCCAGCGTGAAACCTCACGACTGCTCAAAAATGGCACTGAGTGCTATGGGACTTAACTTCTAAGGTCATCAGTCCCCTAGAACTTAGAACTACTTAAACCTAACTAACCTAAGGACATCGCACACATCCATGCCCGAGGCAGGATTCGAACCTGAAACAGTAGCAGCAGCGCGGTTCCAGATTGAAGCGCCTAGAACCGCGCTGTCACAGCGGTCGGCAACACGAACTAGATGAATATGAGATGGGAGACATAACTGCGAGAAGGATTTGACATAGCACTGAAAAAACAAAGTCGACTGAAGGCCTTTGGAATAGGAGACATTCTCTCAAAACTATTGAAACCCCTGGAAGAGGCAGCCACGACAAAACTATTCCATCTAGTGTGCAAGATATATGAAACAGGCGAAGTAGCCTCAGAGCTCAAGAATTTAAAAATCCAATTCTAAACAAGGCAGGTGCTCGTAAGTGTGAATATTACCATACTATTAGTTTTTGTAAGTCATGATTGCAACGTATTGACATGAATTGCTTACAAAAGGGTGGAAAAACATGTGAAATTCATCTCGGCGAAAATCAGTTTTGGTTCCGGGGAAATATAGGAACACACGAGGCAAAAAAAGCTCTACGACGTCTAGTATTTCTTGAAGAAATTCGGTCCAACGTTCAATATTTGAAGATTTTGAAAAATTTTTGTCGATGTTGACAGGAATAATCTCTTCGTTAGCTCTGAAGGTAGCAGGGGCAAAAGAGAGTGAGCAAAACGAGCGCAGAAAGTAATTACGATCATAGTATTCGAAGGACATGACATGCAAGCAATGGTTGTTAAGGAAGTAATAGGTTTGTAGCCTATATTCGAAGTTATTCAAGCAGCCAGCAAAGGAAACCAAGGAGGGATTTTGGAAGAAATTAAAGTTTAATGAGCAGAAATTCAAAAATTGACGAACGTTTGACATGATGTTAAGTGGAGTTACATCTGCGACAATCGATTATTATTATAACATCATTTATTGTATTCTAATGTCCCATTTTTCATTATAATGATTACGGTTTTGATCAAATTTCGAACATCTGTTAAACTCTCTACGTTCTCATGCTCCAAGAAACATAACGTCGTCTTCTGGAATGCTCACAAAAGAAGCACGCTAATACGCAAGACTGAAGAAAACGTGTTCGTGATGTGAACTACAAGATTCTCTTAAATTCTCGTTCCCTTTTATACACCACCCATAATTTTATTTTTTCTTCGTTACTTTTGTTCCAACACACAATGCCTTTATCGTCTTGATGTACCACATATAGAGGGAGTAACTTTTTTCACAATTATCATGCACGTACAACAGATTAGTTTTGTAATCTCAAGCTTAGCGTGTTTTTTATTTGTTTTAACAGATCTGAAGACTTTCAAAATTGGAACGAAACCTGTAATGCGACATTAGACTGAACGGAAACCAGAGATGAAAACATTCGGGTTTGCTGATGGTGTGGTAGTTCTAACAGAGACGATAATAGAGTTGGAGCAGCAGTTGAACGGAATGGACAGTGTTTTGGAAGAAATAATAAGACGTACATACACAAAAGTAAAATCATGGTTGCAGAATATAGTCAAATTAAATGAGGCGATGCTAAGAGAAGATTAGAAAATGAGACACTGAAACCAGTGGGTGACTTACTTTACAACTTGTTTTCCAATTATTGACGTTTTGCAAGACTGTGTTGTTTACTGCAACGTTCAAGAGTAACTCTTATTGCCAAAGTAAATTTTCTGAAGAGGTATTCAATGTATACGGTGTTAATTCATTAGTTTGGAAGACACATCAAGAATAATTTTTTGAGTTGTTGTTAATATTTAGCTAAACGCTCACAACTGTGAGCATTCAAAATAATTGTGTCAATAAATATTTTTTCAGTTTAGGTTCCGTGTATCAATTATGTCGGACGTAATAGATACCACAGAGCGCTGGCTGCCGATTTCGTCCCTCCTATCAATACATACAGATTGGTGTTAGCTCTCCAGTTTCATTAAGCACAAAGTGGATTATTCATGTACCGTTTTCCGATTGAAAGCAATTGACGCACTCGCTCGCATTCTACTTTAATAATACAAAAGCTAAAACCTACACGCGTGTCACTTTTCTGTCTCATAAAAACCGCCTCAAAGCTGGATTCTCTTATGCACTATTTAAACTAGCCACTCTTGCACGAGCTTCATACTGTGGCAGCAATAGACAAATCAAGCCACGAATCAGAGTCCAACTAAATTGCAAACGCAGTCCAACTAAATTGCAAACTCAGCAATTTTCAATATCGTGCGCTGCAGTGTGATCAAATTCTTAAACGGGAATCTGTGCTATGTGGGTTGTTCTTTCGTTTTGTTTGACCCACATACTGTCATGCTAAATTTGTCAACTTGACAATTTGGTGCCGTGCGGAGTGGCAGCGTGGTTTGAGGCACCATGTCACGGATTGCGCGGCCCCTCCCGCCGGACGTTCGAGTCCTCTCTCGGGCATGGGTGTGTGTATGTTGTTCTTAGCATAAGTTAGTTTAAGTAGTGTGTAAGTCTTGGGACCGATGACCTTAGCAGTTTGGTGCCTTGGGAATTCACACACGTTGTGAATTGTGATATAACGGTGAAAGATTGTCGTTACTATCACGCCATTTTCTTACAAAAAATAGTAATAAGTGGTAACATATTCCGAGTCGTTACGCCTCGTCACATTTACCTTCGAGACGGAAAAGGAATATGACATGCCCAGGCAACCCGCAATATTTGCGTCTATGACAGTAGCTACGAAAGCCTACAGACTTATACACTCCTGGAAATGGAAAAAAGAACACATTGACACCGGTGTGTCAGACCCACCATACTTGCTCCGGACACTGCGAGAGGGCTGTACAAGCAATGATCACACGCACGGCACAGCGGACACACCAGGAACCGCGGTGTTGGCCGTCGAATGGCGCTAGCTGCGCAGCATTTGTGCACCGCCGCCGTCAGTGTCAGCCAGTTTGCCGTGGCATACGGAGCTCCATCGCAGTCTTTAACACTGGTAGCATGCCGCGACAGCGTCGACGTGAACCGTATGTGCAGTTGACGGACTTTGAGCGAGGGCGTATAGTGGGCATGCGGGAGGCCGGGTGGACGTACCGCCGAATTGCTCAACACGTGGGGCGTGAAGTCTCCACAGTACATCGATGTTGTCGCCAGTGGTCGGCGGAAGGTGCACGTGCCCGTCGACCTGGGACCGGACCGCAGCGACGCACGGATGCACGCCAAGACCATAGGATCCTACGCAGTGCCGTAGGGGACCGCACCGCCACTTCCCAGCAAATTAGGGACACTGTTGCTCCTGGGGTATCGGCGAGGACCATTCTCAACCGTCTCCATGAAGCTGGGCTACGGTCCCGCACACCGTTAGGCCGTCTTCCGCTCGCTCCCCAACATCGTGCAGCCCGCCTCCAGTGGTGTCGCGACAGGCGTGAATGGAGGGACGAATGGAGACGTGTCGTCTTCAGCGATGAGAGTCGCTTCTGCCTTGGCGCCAATGATGGTCGTATGCGTGTTTGGCGCCGTGCAGGTGAGCGCCACAATCAGGACTGCATACGACCGAGGCACACAGGGCCAACACCCGGCATCATGGTGTGGGGAGCGATCTCCTACACTGGCCGTACACCACTGGTGATCGTCGAGGGGACACTGAATAGTACACGGTACATCCAAACCGTCATCGAACCCATCGTTCAACCATTCCTAGACCGGCAAGGGAACTTGCTGTTCCAACAGGACAATGCACGTCCGCATGTATCCCGTGCCACCCAACGTGCTCTAGAAGGTGTAAGTCAACTACCCTGGCCAGCAAGATCTCCGGATCTGTCCCCCATTGAGCATGTTTGGGACTGGATGAAGCGTCGTCTCACGCGGTCTGCACGTCCAACACGAACGCTGGTCCAACTGAGGCGCCAGGTGGAAATGGCATGGCAAGCCGTTCCACAGGACTACATCCAGCATCTCTACGATCGTCTCCATGGGAGAATAGCAGCCTGCATTGCTGCGAAAGGTGGATATACACTGTACTAGTGCCGACATTGTGCATGCTCTGTTGCCTGTGTCTATGTGCCTGTGGTTCTGTCTGTATGATCATGTGATGTATCTGACCCCAGGAATGTGTCAATAAAGTTTCCCCTTCCTGGGACAATGAATTCACGGTGTTCTTATTTCAATTTCCAGGAGTGTATGTTAGGCTGGTTCATAAGTTCGTAGTGTCTTTCCATAAATTTAATCAACACAACAGGTACACATAACAGAGACTTTAGTCGCAAATAACATACTCTCCCTCACTGTTTACAACAATCTGCCAACGCTCGCGTAACTTTTCGATTCCGCAACTGTAGAAATCACTTGGCTTTGAGGCGAAGAAATCGTCGAGGCATATTCGGGGCGCATTTTCATGTGAGAAGGACGTTCCTTGAAGGTTGTTCGACAGAGAGCGAAATAGGTGATAATCCGAGGTCGCAAAATCAGGTGAATGAGCTGGGTGTGGGATGATTTCCTAACCCAGCTCCTGTATAGTGCTTCTTGTCAGTTCAGCAGAATGCGGCCGTGCGCTATCGTCGGGTAGCATCCCGTCACGCAGTCTTTCTGGTGGTTGTTCCTGGATTGTTTCTGCAGGACGTATCAAATGTTGATGATGAATGTTGGCAGTGATGATTACACCTCGGGGAAGCAATACATAGTACTTCACACCGTCACTGTTCCACCAGACGCGTAACAGTATCTTTTATGCATACGCGCACGGGAGATGTTACTTTGTCTGAACTCGAAGATTCTTTTCGTCACTAGTAGCGATACAGCATAGGAATGGTCGGATTTGTTCACGAACCAAATGGTAACGATCAAGCAAAGATGCGCATATGGCCACCAGCTGAGTTTTCCTGTTTTGGCCTAGGCCATGCGGTAACCATACACCCAATTTTTGAACCTTCCCCACTGCATTCAAATGTCGCACGATAGTGGAATGATCACAGTGCATCACATTTGTCAGATCTCGAGTGTAGTGTCATGGATCATTGTGGATTAATGTGTTTAAACGGTTTTCAGTAAAACTGCAGGTCTTCCTGAACATGGAGAGCTAATGTCACAAGGGTACTTCTTAAAATGAGAATATCATTTCCCGACCATATTCTGTCCAGTCGTATTACCCCATACGCGGCGCAAATATTTTGGCTAGCTTCACTGCCATCACACATCTACTAAACTCAAATAATCTGAACAGCCAAAGAAACTGGTACATCTGCCTAACATCGAGCAGAGCCCCCGCGATCACGCAGAAGTGCCGTAACACGACTAATATCTGAATTAGTGCTGGATGGGAGTGACGCAATGAATCCTGCAGAGCTGTCAAATATGGTTCAAAATGGCTCTGCGCACTATGGCACTTAACATCTGAGGTCATCAGTGTGGTGTCACCGCCAGACACCACACTTGCTGGGTGGTAGCCTTTAAATCGGCCGCGGTCCGTTAGTATACGTCGGACACGCGTGTCGCCACTATCAGTGATTGCAGACCGAGCGCCGCCACACGGCAGGTCTAGAGAGACTTACTAGCACTCGCCCCAGTTGTACAGCAGAGTTTGCCAGAGATGGATCACTGACAAGTACGCTCTCATTTGCCGAGACGATAGTTAGCATAGCCTTCAGCTACGTCATTTGCTACGACCTAGCAAGGCGCAATTATTCAGTTGCTATTGATATTGTAAAGAATGTACAGACAAGAGCTACGTTCAACATTAATGGATTAAAGTTAAGTATTCCACCAAGTACCACCTTTTTTCTGAAGTCTAAATTCCTTGTCCTGTTCCAGACCTCACGCCAGCCTGCGTGAGCTTAAACGCGTGCCTTTCGGCTTCCTCCAAACTCCGTGGGTTGGCTCCTGCCAATCCACAACAATCAGTCCCCTAGAACTTAGAACTACTTAAACCTAACTAACCTAAGGACATCACACACATCCATGCCCGAGGCAGGATTCGAACCAGCGACCATAGCGGTCGCACCGTTCCAGACTGAAGTGCCTAGAACCACTCGACCACAGCGGCCGGCTGCCGATCTGTCCACAAATCCGTAAGAGCACGAGGGCATGGAGATCTATTCTAAACAGCACGTTGGAAGACATCCCAGATATACTCATTAATGTTTGGGGAGTTTCGTCGCCAGCGGAAGCGTTGAATCTTGTTCTTGGATCCCCTCTGTAACAATTCTGGACGCGTGGGGTGTCGCATTGTCCTGCTGGAATTGCCCAAGTCCGTCAGAGTGCACAATGGACGTGAATGGATGAAGGTGATCAGAAAGGATTCTTACGTACTTGTCACCTGTCAGAGACGTATCTAGACATATCAGGGCCCCATATCACTCCAACTGCACACACCCCACATCAATGTGGAGCCTCCACCAGGTTGAAAAATCCTCTGCAGTGTCCATGAATTCATGAGGTTGTCCTCGCATCCATACACATCCATCCGCTCGATACAATTTGAAACGAGACTCGTCCGTCCAGGCAACATGTTTCCAGACATCAATATTCCAATTTCGTCGTTGTCGGTGTTGACGGGCCCAGAAGATGCGTAAAGTTTTGTCTCGTGCAATCATCACGGGCACACGAGTGGGCCTTCGGCTCCAAAAGCCCATATCGGGGATGTTTCGTTGAATGGTTCGCACGCTGATGACCCAGCATTGAAATCTTCAGCAATTTTCGGAAGGGTTGCACTTCTGTCACGTTGAACGATTATCTTCAGTGGTCGTTGGTCCCGTTCTTGCAGGATATTTTTCTAGCCGCAGCGATGTCGGAGATTTGATGTTTCACCGTAATCCTGATATTCACGGTACACTGTTGAAATTGTCGTACGAGAAAGTCCCCACTTCATCGCTACCTCGGAGATGCTCGTGCGCTGACTGTAACACCACGTTAAAACTCATTTAAGTCCTGATAACCTCACTGTAGCAGCAGTAACCGATCTAACAACTTGTTGTCTTATATAGTTGTTGCCGACTGCAGCGCCTATTCTGCCTGCCTGTTTACATATATCTGTATTTGAATAGGCATGCCTATACCAGATTCTATGACGCTTCAGTGTACGTCGCTAGCGGGTTGCTTTGCAATCCTTGCATTCAGAATTAGCTGGCTAGTGGAATGAAGAGAGACCGTTAAAGGGCACTAGTGGTACGGAGGCAACAAGTGAGGCCTCACGATACAGAGGGGGCGCCGCGCTGTAGAAAGGGAAGCAGTTAGGAACTTGGAATGGATGTAGCGAATGGCATGTGCGAAGCAGAGGAGAGGGGCCGAGCCCTGGTCGGTGGGGTTGCTGACCCCCTGTTGGCACGTATATCCGTCCAGGACTTATCGGCAACCGATGTTTCTAACTCGAGTTTCTGAATCTAGTGAGACATTTCGTCTGATAAGTTCATGTTTACAGGTGAAGGACAACGTCCTGCGCTGCTTTGAAGTTCTAGTGGAACTTACCGACAAGTATTATACCCTATGTTGAGGGGTAATAAGCTGACATTTAAGACAGCCAATGTTCGAAAGCGGCGTAGTAAAAATGTTGTACAGTAGTGACTCTTAGACAGATTCCTTTGCCGTTATAATCCTAATTTTCTACCTTGAGTTTTGTTCAAATGTCTCTAGGCACTATGGGACTTAACATCTGAGGTCATCAGTCCTCTAGACTTAGAACTACTTAAACTAATCTAAGGACATCACACACATCCCTGTCCGAGACAGGGTTCGACCCTGTGACCGTAGCAGCAGCGCAGTTCCCGACGGAAGCGCCTAGAACCGCTCGGCCACAGCGGCCAGCTTGAGTTTTGTGGCTGTTATTGATGCTCTGGGAATAATATTAATTGGCTGTGTTGAGTTCCATAATTTACTTTCCAGTGTAAGAGCCATCGAGCGGCAGTTTAAAACAGGGCAGGCCAGACCGTCCGGTATAATCTGCTCCCTTTCAAAGAACATTGTAGTTGTGTGTGTGGAAGTGGACTTCCCAGGTCCTTCGTGCTCGCAGGTAAGCTGGTCGGCTGTTGTAAGCGACCAGCGAGTAGCCAAGGGCCGCAGCTCCCTGGAACCATGTGCACTTGTTTGATATTGTTGAATAGCACCTGTAAAGTAATACGGAATAAAGTGTGTGTATATCGAAAGGGTTGTCCTCGGTCTAATTATTGTGAATAGAAACAAGGGGAGGACAGTGAGTCGTCTCTCGCTACATACTGAAAACTTAAATATACGAAGGCAGGACCAGAGGCCTGCAAGTGAATTGCGTACAGCCTAACTTGTGGTTGAGTTCCCAGTTCTTCTTGTAGTTTGAATTCAAAGTCATTGCCGTATGTATGCACAATGTTTGTGTTTACCAATGTAAGAACATCAGTTCCCTTAAATCAAACTGGTTTGTTTCCCATTTCTAATTGTTCTACCTTGTGTTTAACAGTTTGTTGATTTAGAATTTTAATCTGTTGTAGTCTGCGTCATCTCCTCAGTTATCGGGCGAGAGCTTAGGGCGGGTTTCTGTTGCCTTGGTCGACCACGGGTCTGGCGCCGGTCTCTTAGCGACCGACCGACCGACCGACATGTCAGTATTAGAAAAGGAAGAGACATCTCATGTCGGCCTTCTTACAGTTCGATACCAGAGCTGTAAGACAATAATAACGTTATTCGATGATCTTACTTTCTTAAACACATCTGGCTTTATTCTGATGGCTGTTAACATTTATGTCCAGAGCTTACTTTGCACGATGGAAAAAAAAAAAAAAGTCGTGTGGCGAGCGCCTCACAGCGGGTAGACCTGACCGCCTGGTGCAAGTCTTTTGAGGTGACACCACTTCGGCGATACTGTGCACAGACCAGTTTATATTTAATTGATCATTTGTTGCCGGCCAGTGTGGCCTGGCGGTTCTAGGCGTTTCAATCTGGAACCGCGAGACCGCTACGGTCGCAGGTTCGAATCCTGCCTCGGGCATGGATGTGTGTGATGTCCTTAGGTTAGTTAGGTTTAAGTAGGTCTAAGTTTTAGGGGACTGATGACCACAGCAGTTAAGTCCCATAGTGCTCAGAGCCATTTGACCCATTTGATTATTTGTTGAGCGCCGGCACGTTTTGAACTTAAATATCTTGTAACCTGAAATTCTATCAGTTAAAGATTAAGTGAGCGCAGTAGCGCATGTTTCTTCATTACATCTGTTAACTGGAAGATTGTTAACAGAGTTCGGTAAGTTCCATAAGCGCATTTTTCTAAATAAATTTGAAAGTATTATTCAAATTATTTTCAAAAGGTAAGTTGTTATTAACAGATGGTTTAGTAAGCCCAGGTGAACATTTTTCTAAAATTTGCAAATTTCGTTTACATTGTTTTGGAAAGATAAATTGTTATAGATGGATAGTAAATACTAGAGGCATATTTCCTTAAATCTAAAATTTATTGAAGTTCTTACTTCATTGGGTGTTACGATGAATTTTTGTTAGCTAAGAACTGTTTACTGTGCAATCAGCATTTCATTCGAGTATTTCGTACAGGAAGAAATTTGCTTGGTTGTGTCTGTGCACTCACTGGTTAAACTTGTACAGACAAATTGTCATCGTGCAAAATGTGAATGGTGTTGCTGTTGCGGAGCTAACCTTCCCACTCCACTGTTTTATCTGCTCTGTGCCTCTGGCAGCTTTTTGTTGACTATGCAGGGCACGTTTCTCACCTTTGTCTTTCTTCTTTGTGTAGATAGCATATTCCCGTGAACTAATGCGAATTGTCTAAGGTAGTTCTCTTGCACCTCAGCCTTTTTTTTCACTCCTATTATTCTGGCGAATAACGAGAACGGAAAGCAAGTAATGATAAACTGGGAGGAATTAATAAGTTGCAATGACGAGCTACATTATAGAGCATAATGAAAGAAAGAAGATTACTTCTGACCAATGGCACAAAGCTGATGAAAACTGATGTTCACGACATCCAGAAAAGGTTATACTGTACTGCCATAGAGTGTTATGGACAGCAGAAGAAATGTTAAATTGCTTATTTTCTCTTCCTTGTACACTTCTATGACGCCATTATTCAAAAAATGATTCAAATGGCTCTAAGCACTATGGGACTTAACATCTGAGGTCATCAGTCCGCTGGACTTAGAAATACTTAAACCTAACTAACCTAAGCACATCACGCACATCCATGCCCGAGGCAGGATTCGAAACTGCGACCGTAGCAGCAGCACGGTTCCGGACTGAAGCGCCTAGAACCGCTTTCTTTTTTCGTTGTGTTTGTTCTGGGCGGGCGTCACATGACATCCGCTCAAGTTGATCGTTGATTCCTTTACTCAGTTTTTTTTTATTGCAGTGGGCCACCGTCTCTCTGACCGAACACGCTGAGCTACCGTGCTGACAATACCTCCGATGGTCTTTGGCAATTAAACAATTTCAGTCTTTCGCCAGTTGAGTGGCTGGCTTCTTTAGTCCATACTGTTGTATACCAATCACGCAACCGTCTGAACAACGGGAGCACCAGCCCGACATATTTGCTACGCTGAGGTTCATCCCCTCTGCCTACGTCGACTACAGTGATGCTGTCCACGTTAAGTGACTTTGTCAGGTAAGAGTGCCTCTACCTTTTCATGGGCGAGAGAATACACAAATACTCCCTCTAAGCATGTTAGCCATACAATTCCCTTCAGCAGTAAAATGGAAGGTCTGGCGTACTATGTCGGTGCATAAGGTCGTAGCGTGTTTGTTTTGCATTGTGGTATTCTGGCTGGTATAGGTTTACTTATCGAAAGTCTTCTTTATTTGTAGTTCACTGGTGGTAGTGGTAAGTTCCTCAGGCACCAACCCATGCCCGAGGGAGGACTCGAACCTCCGACGGGGGAAACCGTGCGAACCGTGTCAAGGCACCCTAGACCGCACGGCTACCCCAAGCGGCTTTAGTTCACTGTTTCCATTTGAATTTACATGTTATCATTTTGTCATTTGGAGATAGTAAGGGGAGCTGTGTGGACTCTAGAAAATGGAGTGACAGGTCGAGGAATCGGGACACTTCCGACTTTCTGTTTTTCAGTAGAGGTATGATAGCAACGGAGGCAACCACAAACATTTGCGTCGTGGATGACGCTAATGCCATCGGACAGAGCACAGCAGGAAAATTGTTTTCTCATTTTAGGAACGGCCATTTTGACGTTAGTGACATTCCACCTTCAGGAATATCTTCGGGGTTTGATGAAGATCGTTTCATCACAATAATTCACAAGGACGCAACATCACTCTATTCGATAACTGGTAAATGCGATGAACTACGATGACTCCACAATTGTGAGACATTTGTATGCAGTGGGGAAGGTTCAAAAATCGGACGTGTGGGTATCGCACGCTCTAAGCCAAAATCACAAAAATCAACAGGTGGATTCTTATCCTGTATCGTTACTGGTCACGGGAAATGGTATCTTTATGCTAACATAAGGAAAAGAAAGGAGTGGTTGACACCAGACAAAGTAGCAACTCCGCGTACAAAGACCTGCGCGTATATGCAAAAAAATAACGTAATGCATCTGGTGTAACATTGACGGTGTGGTGTACTATTCGTTGCTTCCCTGAGGTGTAGCCACCACCGCTGACATTTACTGTCACAGCTGAGACGTCTTCCAGACGCATTCCAACGACCAGCGAGACCACGTGAGGTGATGCTACCCCACGTTAACGCCAGTCCACATTCAGCTAGGCTGACAAAAAGCAGTACACAGGGGTTGGGTCAGGAAATCATTCCTCACCCACCTTATTCACCTGATCTTGCACCCTCTGCTTTACACCTTTTCCGCTCTCTATCGAACAACCTTCAAGGAACTTCCTTTCCGAATTAAAACGCTCTCCGAACGTGCTTGACGATTTCTTCGACTCACCAAGAAAGTACTTGGGCTCGAACAAACACAAATACACAAAAATCGTGTGAGAAATAATGTAAACTATTGCACTAGTGATACTCCCGCATTTGCAAAACTCTGCAGTCGTCCGTTAGAGGCCTCTGCGTATGTCATGCCGCATTGCACACTGACCTGCCGGTACGCCAGTCGGGACGAGTAGGGACGGTACAGTGTGCCTCTGAAGTTGCGTTTTGTGACATTATTTGTGTATTGAAGCGTTAGATGGCTCGGGGATTGGTAATCAATCCTGCTAATGTATTGCGATTGGTTGAGATGAAGTTACGAAGAACACTTCTTCGTGAAGATGGTATTGGTATAGAAGACGAATCATTCGAATGTTTCCTGGCTCAAAATGGCTCTGACCACTATGGGACTTAACATCTATGATCATCAGTCCCCTAGAACTTAGAACTACTTAAACCTAACTAACCTAAGGACATCACACACATCCATGCCCGAGGCAGGATTCGAACCTGCGACCGTAGCAGTCGCGGGGCTCCGGACTGAGCGCCTAGAACAGCTAGACCACCGCGGCCGGCGAATGTTTTCTGGTATCTATTATAGTGCAGAAATATGAGCGTAAGTTAGAAACAGATACTGTTGTAACACTAACACATAATGATGATGATAGGGAATGACGAACAACTCATTGCAATCGGTAGTGCTACGGCAAGTGCGGGAAGAGGCGATGGAAGCAGTGACAGTGAATACCAACCGTCTCCCAAGAAGAAGGTTAAAGTTGCAAGTATCATCACGGCGTTTGATGACAACACACTGGAGAACATGTACCATGATTATTACGTCAGAGGTTTCGACACATACGACAAGTTTCTGAAAAGACACCCTAAACTGAAGTCTAAAAGCAATATTAAAAACATACTGGTTTACGTGGCAAAGAAAAGAGAAGGAAATACAGTTTTCAAAGGAAATCGTACACTGCTGTTCAAGACCATCAAGGAGCGTGTAGTGGTGAAATTCGATGAAGCCCGAGAATGCGGTTCCGCCATTCATTATTGGCATTTACAACATTGGTCATTGGACGTAGCCAGAAATCTCGGGTATACAAACTTTACAGCTTCACCAGGGTTTATTACTAATTTGAAAAACGAGTTTAGGATAACATCACGCCGTATCACTATGCTCCAAGAACGAAAAGATAAGGATGACGTAGAAGAGCTGATTGAAAGAGCTCAAATGTTTGTTGCTGAGGTCAATGATCATATCACGAGAGGAAACATCGATATTAGTTCTGTATGGAACTGTGATCAGAGTCAGTTCAACTATGAACTTTCTTGTGACAGAACACTATCCATGAAAGGGGAGAGAAGCACTGTCGCGGTGTTGCAATCAGTTAACTGTGTAACACATAGTTACACGATCGATGTTGCTATATCAGTGGACGGATGATTGGCAGACAAACTCTATATTTGCTTCCAAGAATCCAGTGGGAAGTTTGGACCCCGCGTCTCAAGGGAAATAGAATCGCCGTGCCCTCCAAATGTCGTCGTCGATGCAAGTGTGAGTGGGAAGATGACGAAACAACATCTGAAGACGTTTTTTCTGTCAGTTTTGAACCCACATTTGTCGAGAAAGTCATTAGTGTTGTAGTTGGCTGAAGAGCCAACACCGTATTACTAGAGGAGGCCGAAATCCACCCGTTTTAGCTCACGCAGGCTGGCTTGTGGAGGGAAGAACTATACTGACGTGAGGTCTGGAAGATGACAAGGAATTAGAATTCAGAAAGCGGACTAAGTGGTTTGATACTTAACTTTAATCCATTAATGATGAACGTCGCTCTTGACGGTACATGAATCACAATATCAATAGTAACTGAATATGGCGCTTTGCTAGGTCGTAGCAAATGACGTAGCTGAAGGCTATGCTAAACTATCGACCCGGCAAATAAGAGCGTAAGTAGTCAGTGGACCATCGCTAGCAAAGTCGGCTGTACAACTGGGGCGAGTGCTAGGGAGTCTCTCTAGACCTGCCGTGTGGCGACGCTCGGTCTGCAATCATTGATAGTGGCGACACGCGGGTCCGACGTATAGCAACGGACCGCGGCCGATTTAAAGGCTACCACCTAGCAAGTGTGGTGTCTGGCGGTGACACCACAATTGGTACTTCGTGACTCCTGGTCTGGACATAAGGATGAACGAGTACTACTGGAAGCATCTGGCGGAAAACATGTAGATTTAAAAATCATTCCGCCTAAAACTACAAAATATACACAACCTCTGGATATGTATTTCTTCAGGCAATATAAAATATATACCAAGAGAATAACAGACTTCATTAAACTACGTTCCATTAATATGCAGCCGAAATTGCACGACAGATTCTTTGTCAGGAATATGGATTCTGTCATTTAAAATCAGTTATCTGCGGGAGTATACAGACCAATGCTTCGTTACGCGTGGCAGAACGCTGGCTACGATATTGGTCAACCAGTGAACAACTTCAAATGTGTCATTGACGTGGCGTTCAACACTGATATTATAGAATGTGCAAATACGCCATGCGATTAACTTGCATTTCTTCACTGTGCGTTTTGCAGTCATTCGTATTGCTCGGAGCATTTTATTGACATTTCGCATTTACATTAATAGTTAAGATTGCTGCATTGCGTATGGCGTCTACAATTACATCTACAGTGATATGTAGAGCATGACTGTAGAGTTTTGCAGAAAAACGACACCCACCAGCACATTCAGAGGTACATAATGGTCCTGTAACCAAACGTTCATACAGATCTGTTTGTTCGAGCCCTAGTACTTTCCTGGTCAGTACCACGTGATTTCTACAGTCGCTGAATCGAAAATTTAACACAGCGTCGGCAGACTGTCGTTAACAGTGAAGAAGAACATATTATTGACGTCTAACGTATCTGTTATGCATATCAGTTGTGTTTACGAAACTTCTGGAAAAACGCTACGATCTTATGCACCAATCCAATGTAACTGACGTAACACCTACGACAACCACTCTGAGGTGAGTTAAGTAATGATTAAATCCTCGGTCTGATTAGAAACGCGGATTAACTGTTTCCTATTACTCACTTTTTCTTCTTGCTACGTGCACCTACCTTTCTGAATCTGTTGATAATTTGCGTTAATCAGTATGACGCACAGTTATTGAAAAAAACAGCTCCTGGGCCAAAAGTGCCTATTACGTAACTAATTTTCCCATTGCAGTGATAACGAAACTGTCAGTAAATAATAATTGGTGTCCAATGCGGGACGCATGGTAACGTTACTGTAGAAAGGAATAATTATCCAAAACATACGAGGGTCACTCCAAAAGAAATGCACACTATTTTTGTAAAAATACAGTTTTCATTCTGCATGTGTGAAAGTTTTACAGTGTGTAGATACATACTTCCGCTTGTTTTCAAACTTAGTTCAACCTGTTCCCGTGAGTGGCGCGGTCACAGCATGCTACACTTGACGTTTGTCAGAAGCAACGTGCTGTCATAGGATTCCTGTGCTGTGAAAATGAGACAGTGGGAAACATTTACAAGAGGTTGAAAAAGGTGTATGGAGATGCTGCTGTCGATCGCAGTACAGTTAGTCGGTGGGTAAGCAGGTTACGTGATGAAGGCGGGCACGGCAATATTGAGGATAGTCCTCGCAGTGGCAGGCCTCGTACTGCACACACTCCAGACAATGTGCAGAGAGTTAACGAATTGGTGACTGCTGACAGACGCATCACAGTGAATGAATAGTCACGCTACGTTTGGATACGGGAAAGAAGTGTTTACAGAATACTGAAAGTGTTAAAAAAGGTGTGTTCCAGGGGGGTTCCAAGGATGTTGACAGTGGCTCACAAAGAAATAAGAAAAACAGTATGCAGCGAACTTTTGGAACAGTACGAGAATGGTGGAGATGAATTTATTGGAAGAATTGTGACAGGTGATGAAACATGGCTCCATCATTTTTCACCAGAGACGAAGAGGCAATCAATGGAGTGGCATCGTGCAAATTCAACTAAGAAAAAAAATTCAGAACTGCACCTTCTGCTGGTAAATTTATGACTACAGTATTTTCCGATTCCGAAGGACTCTTACTTGTGGACATAATGCCAAATGGAACCACCATAATCTGATGCATATGTGAAGACACTGAAGAAACTTCAAGCTCGTCTGAGTCGTGTTCGACCACATCGGGCAAAAGCAGGATGTTTTGCTGTTGCACGACAATGCACGGCCACATGTCAGTCGGAAAACCATAGAAGCGATCACAAAACTCGGATGGACAACTCTGAAACACCCACCTTTCAGTCCTGACCTGGCTCCATGTGACTATTACCTCTTTGGGAAAATGAAAGACTCTCTTCGTGGAACAAGATTTGAAGATGATGACTCCCCTGCGCACGCTGCCAAACAGTGGCTCCAACAGGTTGGTCCGGAATTTTACCGTACGAGTATACAGGCGCTGGTTCCAAGATGACGTAAGGCAGTTGGATGGAAATTATGTGGACAAATGAAAATATTGTTCCTAAAGGATGTATCTACACACCGCAAAACTTTCAAACATGTAGAATAAAAAAATTTTTTTTAAAAAAAAGTGTTCATTTCTTTTGGAGTGACCCTCGTATCATGATGGATGAAACACAGTGCTGTTTGTTCCAGTGTGTCTCACACTTTCAACTGTTAGTAGATGGAAGGGCGAGGTCGAACCCCATCACCCTCCCATTTATGAAATGCGTTAAAATCGAGTGTCGTTTGTCTGCCACCAGAGTAATTAAATAAGTCCTTTCGTTATGGAAACATGGGATTGGACGCTGCAGCCGGTGCTACAGAACTCTATATCAAGCACCGCGTAGTGCCTGCTGCTCCCTTTACAGGCGCATCACTGAAGGGAAGGAACCAAAGCGGATCGCCAGCGCCTCGCAGAATTAGCTCAGGCGACGCCGTTAAGCTGCTTAAGAGTCTGCCTCTGCCGCCAGCACGCTCCGCCCCCACCGCGCATGCGCGCCTCATAATCCGTGTGGCGCTCCTACCGGCACGGGCGCCGCATGACGTCACGCCAGGCTTGACTCGCCTTGCTCCCTCTCTCTCTTTCTCTCCTTGTTACTGTCACGCATCTAAGGTATTGCAGTTAAGCGCTGCTCCACACAATAATTAAGCGAGGACATACTACGATTACTTTCTCTCGCTTTCTTTTTACCATACTTGTACGTTCCTGGCACACACAACATGTGCATGTGCATGACAACACCTCAGCATGGAACTGCGTACCACCCGAAAACGTAAGTAGAAACGAATATAGGCGCGAAAACATCGCGATAAACTAAATTATGTTGTAGAAGATAGGTTAACTCCTAGCATAAAACTTTTCCATCAACATCATTTGGTTGCAGATGACATTCCACCTGTAGTAATTAACACACAAGTGATCCAGAAAATTCATGCACACCAAATGTAAAGGTATTTACAAAAAGAAACGATCTGTTGTTTGAACTGAAGATGCACATTATTTTATAATCATTTAACAAAAATATTCACATTGCAGAATAAATAAAAACGAAAACCCGGTGACGATGGCACAGTGGTGCCGAAACATGTTTGGGTACCGAGAAAGACCGGTGTCTTGCATGACTGGCGTACCTCACATCCAACAATTGTAACTGCAAACACGGCCAGTACAAGGAGCTGCAAAACAAAATGATGAATATTGTTCATTCGTTTCTATTTCACCACGAGCAAGGTTTCACATGTCACAGAAGGATTCTGCAGCGTGTCTACTACTACAACCGGTGGTGTAGAACACGCAGATTACTAAGAGCTGAACATTGGCGTGAAACCGACCTCTGCCAGTCGACAGTCTCTGGATGAAATCTACACCTACAACAGGACTGCGTGTTGTCTTTGGCTGTGATTCAACGTTGAACATGCACCGTCAATAATTCTTCCTTACTAATACTCTGAGCATCATAAGTTTATCTCGTTTTTAAATGCCTTAAAATACCAGGCACGCTGACCCAAATTTTCTATCCCAACGAGCCGGCCGCGATGACCGAGCGTTACTAGGCGCTCCAGTCCGGAACCGCGCTGCTGCTACGGTCGCAGGTTCGAATCCTGCCTCAGGCATGGACGTGTGTGATGTCCTTAGGTTTAAGTAGTTCTAAGTCTAGGGGACTGATGGCCTCAGTGAGTGATGTTGAGTCCCATAGTGCTCAGAACCATTTGAACCATTTCTATCCCAACGTTTGAAATACTTTCATGAATTCCCAAAGCTACTAAATTTTTTTATGATTTAAGAAGTAGCTCACTGTATGCTATTTGTTTCTAAATATCCCTGCTTACCCCTAATAGGTATAATGTTCATAAATAGTGTCTGTTAATGAACATTCTAGCTAACAGGGAAGCCTGTCAGATATTTAGACACCTCTCTAACTTGTAGACAGAAATTTCCTAGCACCCGTCCTCGAAGTTAATTTTCGTTCTGATGTACTGATTATACTACGCCGCTTGAGGAACTGAATTCTATTTATTACATTCGCTAGCTATAAAATTGTATTTGGGTGTGATGTTCCCAGTCAACAACGTACAGAAGGCTTCTTTGCCCAAGTTGGAGATTTGTATCTTCACTTTCTAACATATGTGAGATGGGCTTGTTGGGCATCATGTCGAGCCCCCTCCATTTCCGTCTGTCACATAAACAACTTGTCCATTCTGAACTGTTCATCTCTCAGGTAGTTAGACACCTAATACTTGGTCTTCCTATCGTTCCCAGGTTTGTCATGGAGATTGCTATTGTAGGTAATCTGTTTTCCAAGATTTTTGCTATGTGGCTACCCCAGAATAACCTTCTCTTCTTCAACGATGTTACGATGTTCGTACAACTCCCTTTGTTCTTCAGTTTCTCTTAATCTACACAGCAACGTTATTTTCAGCGACTGAAGTTCCAAAGTATTATCTTAATATTTGTCTTTCAAATATTAGTAGCTTTCCATCTAATCTATATCCGGATCCTGCTCCAGCTACTGCCGTGTCTGGGTGCTGACGAGTCCTCTCCATTTGGTTCGCCCCCACCAACTTTACTTCCTCCACTTGCTGTCAGGCCACACCTCTCCTTTCCACAGATATTCTGACTCCCGTTTTCCACCGTGTTCTTGGGCGCCTTCTAGGTCTATTCCCATACATCTTCAGTTCTTCCATGATTATGTGGAGTCTCTGTCCACGCATCCTCTTAACATACCCGTACCATCTTAATCTCTTTTTTTCGGTTTCTTCCTTTATACTTTCTTCTTTAAGGTCCTTCCTAATATCTACATTCTACATAGATTTCCTTCATGTTTCTAAATCAATACAGCAGGTCTCCCACTATTCAAGGATAAAGAGGAACGACTGTTCAAAGCAAAGCACTCCAGTGAACGTGGGATCTAAAATCCACACCTTAAGAGCTCTGAGCATTTCTTTATCTTCGACACTGTGAAACAAATGTTTTTTGCTGCAATCCCTTTGCCTTCCATATTTTGGGAGTAGGGTCCCGAAATTACATAAATGTCTAGTAAACATGGGCTCTAAAATGCTCCCCTTAGAGCTTTGACAACTTGTTCATAAGAAATGTGTTTCACAGTAGCGAAGATGAGCAAGTGCTCATAGCTCTTTAGGTGTGTGCATTAGCCTTTCTTCGTCGAATGCTTGTTCCTGTGATATTCCTGAACATTGACCATTCCTCCAGGAACACCGTGTATATAAAATTATCACATATTTATAATATTTTTGGTAAGAATATTGACAGATGAACGTGAATTTTGAAGTTAGCGATAAATTATCCTTGCTTTCATACGTTGATACAAATATAAAGAGTTGTGTTAGCTGGTGCTAGACGGTCATCTATTTCTATATCCGTTGTGTTGTCTTTGCTAAAGAGACTGCCTAAGAACTTAAAGCGATCAGTACTCTTGAAAGTTAATCTATCTACAGTCAAAAGTGCATCGCTTCGTATTTTCTTACTTATCACCACGTGTTACATCTTCTCTTCACAGACACATATACCTGTATTCTCACCAGTTATGTGTGATTAATATTGTTTATTGATGTTACATCTTCTCCATAGTCGAGATCAGCAACATTTAACATGCTGCAGGTGGATCCCTTGTGGTTGGTTTTAGTAACTTCTCTATCGATCTTCTCTGGGGTGAGGTTAAATAATATAAGAGAAAGAAAGCGTAGCACTCAAAATATTCCGTAGATGATACAAGACGTCGTAAGGATATCACGGACGAATAAAAATTTTGGTGTGTGGCGAATACCCATGTTTTTATCCATCCAGCTGGTAGGGATGTTTCTGGACCACTCCAACAAACTCTGCAGAACATGGAGAATATACTTGGATAATTTTTTGTCGTGGAGCAATCACTTTAGTTTGTAATTTTTTGTTGACAGGCATGAGTCTTCCATGAGTTTCTGAGAATGATTAACAAATTATATACAAACAATATTTTGTGACTTGGAGAAAATAGATTTCAAAAGCTGAAATTTTATTTAATAATTTTGCTTAATTCTCAGTTTCGGTGCCTCATTGGCATCATCTTCACAGCCCATATACAAGAAACTAGGTAAGTCATCAGGTCGTTTATGCTATTATAGGGACCATCATATCCATTTGGTTTCCGTAGACTTCTAAAAACTCCTTGGTCGACGTTGACCCTTCATATCTCTAACACTGAGCTGTCGTTTGATAAATGAATGGTCAGCGTCGACAGAGATGCAATACACATGTATTAATACTGCATTACTTAAATGTCAATTTAAAAAGTTCATATGTCTTGATAAGAAAGTTTTCAGTAATTTCATAGTAGTTTCCTACCTATTTTTGATTCAAGTTAATCAAAGAATGAATCATAGTTTCAAAATTCACTGAGGTATGGAAAGACAATAATTATTGTTTGCAATTTGTATATTCATTTTTCGTTACTAAAGTTTTATACACTCATTAGATTACAATTTCTGGCATTGTTGGTATATTTGAAATTACTTGCCATTTACCAAGCATAGGAGATATCATACATTTCATACTGTGAAAAATTCTAGACTCTTGTTAACAGATCAGTTTACACAGCCAATGATGCAACAGCTTTATAAAAAAAGTTATGATTCACTGTTGCCATAACCCAGTTAATTAATATGTGTTATATGTGTAATATATCACTTAAATGAAAAATGTTTGCATTCGAAATTACGAAAGTTGAACATTTCTGCAATACTAGGTGACAACGTTTTTGGGATTAATAAGTCCCTTAAGGTCACAAAATGTCATATATATACTATACATGACATTGCATAAAGGGGGTTGGGAGCGATTGTTACAGCAACCGCAGTTCCTCCATGCTGTGCTGAATCTACTGATACTGGATTCTTGCTAAATAAATTGTCTAATACTACTTTTCAATAGATTCTCACGATTTTCAATTTTTCTTCAGAAGCTTAGTTTTTAATTATTTTCATCAGCTTTATTATTTTACTACATGTTTTATAAACTACTAGCTGTTTCCCCACAGCCTTCCATGCATATGTGTTTCACAAGTATATTAAGCACACCTCCTCTTCCCCTTCTCTGCATCAACCTCTTTCTTCCTCTGTCTATCCACCTCATCGTCCTACATTAAACTATGTATCCCTTCCTCCCCATTCTATCTCTTCATCCCTCCTCCCTTTTCCTTTGTCCATTTCCTTTACCCCCTCCCTCTGACAATATCTTCATCCCCCTTTCTCTGATGATATCCTCTTTGCCCCTCTCTTTCTATCTCCACCTCTACCTTTTCCACCTGCCCACTGCCCATCTTCACCTTCAATCTGCCTCATGCATCTTTCCCTCCTCTCATCTCTTTAACTGTTCCTTCCTCCACTTTACTCTGTCCATTGCCTCCTCTAACCATCTCAACATATCTACAGTCATGCTCATCAGCATAAGTAGCCCTGCAAGAGATTTAAATAAAGCAGGGAATTACTACTTGCACAATATAACTGCCATGCAGCCTACACACCAGGGGCTTGAAAATCATTTATTTGTACCTGATTTACTGGCGTCTCTACAAAGCAGCTTGATTTTGTAAGTCGACGCTGTTCTCGTCCAACATGTCTGTCAAGCAGGGCAGCCTGTACACCAGTGACTGGGAAAAACACGTTTTTGCTCACTTCTCCACTCCTATTGGACCTAGGAGATTACAAAGACCTCAGTGCTGATACTCGTTAGGCTTGATGTTTCTGTGCCAAATGTAACTGAAATCTATCCATGGATTTGGGAGATCCAAGACATACATTTATACACATACACTCTGCTTTATTTCAATAATAGATAAGAGATGAAAACATTTTCATATGAGGTATATAAAAAATTTATTGACTCCAAAAGGTGTCCATCAGATTTATAGCATCAGCTTGTAGAAAAATAAACGGAATGACACGAAAAAATATTACATGAAATCATAGCTTTATCTATATCGTCAAGAAACACAAAAAATATTTATCTTACAAAAAATACTAAGACACATATCTGCAACTTGTAGACTCTTTGGAGTTATCATGCTGTAGTTAGCTGGAAACTGGTTTTGAAAATGAAAGGAAGTGGGACATATTGATACGAATTGTCAAAAGGCTATGAGATGAAGAGCCAGCTTTCATAGAATAGTATTTGAAACTAATGCAAGATACTACTGGTGTTGAAACAGAGAATTCATAATAAATAGGTGATGTTAAAATGGCGTTAGTGTTAGCAGTCACTTCGAGATGAAGACCAGAACCAACGAATTCCAGATCTTGAAGAAACTGAGTCCACTCCTAGACAACTGTAGCTATTCCTAAAGATAAGTACTCTCATAAGCATATAACAGCCAAATAATAATAATAATAATAATAATAGTAATTATTATTATTATTATTTGTATGGGAAAATATTGATGATTCAGTAAATTCAGACTGTGATTTTAGTCGATTATTGGTTGTTCATTCATTGGTTGCGCATGTTATAAGATGAATAAAATATAACTTCATAAAACTACATGAAGACAATATGTCGTCACTGGAATACAAGAGTGTGGTGCTATGCCCAAGTAACGTTGCTAAGGACTGATATACTATGCAGACGATATAGGTAAATTTATTATTAATAGTTACTAGAATCTGAATAAGCAGATTCCGTGTATTTCCATGGAGAGAGAGAGAGTGGAGGGAGGGGCAAAGTTACAGTTACAGTTGCGTTCTGTAGTTACTGAGGAATTTTTTTATGGTTTTTCTTGGTGTTTACAGTGATGTATTAGTTGAATAAATTAGTTAATAGAAAGATAGCTAAGGAAACCCTTAGTAATTCTTTGTGAGCCAGTGGTCATTTACACACAAGGATTGCAGGCATGGGAGACATGCTGGTGTTTAAAAATAATCAATGGTAAATGTTTCTGATCCCTTGGCTTCTTTTCTTTCCACGGAGCAAGTCAGTTTGTTAAGTCACAAAGAAGATCACATTATCTCTAGAAAACTGAAACCTGCTTGTTTGATATAGTTTACTTGAAAATTCTCTTTAACTGTCAATCCACGTAAATATTAGATCTCATGACAGATCCAGTCTTGGCAACCATTCCATTGAGTCAGCAACTATTCAGTGGCAGAATCAGGCAATATCATTTCATCAATCAACATACTATTATGAAGTATTCTCTTTAGGTGGCTGCACTACTTTATAAAAGGAAGACTATCTGTATGAGTTTTTTTTTTTTTTTTTTGTCGGTCTGGAGTAATTTATTAAGACAATGGAGGAATTAAGTTTCAGTCGCTTCTTACTGAAAGGTTCGGCATTCTTTTCAAAATGTTGAGATAATTCATGAGTTTTTTATGCGGTTGTAGCATGTTAATAATACATCGCTAATAGTTGATTCTAGAAACTCTGTAAATAGGGTTTCACACGATAGACTTTGTCTATCTTCAAGCTTCTACCAGTTAAGTTGTTTCTATCATCTAGGTAATGCCCTCGCATAAACCAAACGAACCTGTGACTATATGAGCTGTTGTACTTTGTATACGTTCAATATCCCGTGTTAGTCCTATTTATTATGGATGCCATAAACTTGAACAGTAATCTAGGATGCGTCACACGATTGTTTTGTCAGAAATATCTCATTTGCATTCCCCTGGTAGTCTACCAATGAACCAGATTCTGCAACTTCCTTTGTCTGTAACTGATAATAAGCGATTGTTCCATTTCATATCTACATAAATTGTTACCCGACAGTCAATCATAAGCATTTACAAAAGACATTATTACATGAAAACTGAGGCCAGTACAGAAATTCTGAAAGTATATCATATTCAGGGATAAATTATATTCCAGAAACTATGTACAGGATGTCCATAAAAAAACTCCCAGGAGTGTTGGTTCACGGTAACAAAGCTAATAGTGGTAACAAAGCTAATAGTGAATCTGTAACTGCAGTTCATTGTAAGTTTCGTTTCAAGTTCAATTTTGGTCACCCATGTGGCAATAACATGCTCCAGTGATACAGTCAGTTTGAAACTACCAGATGTGTGTGTTATTGTTTTTTATTATTTATTTTCAACATGTTCCATTACAGTATTTGTATTACCACATGTATATATTGTGTGCGTGTCTGCGGAGTAGAATGTAATGCTTGTGTTGTATGATGATGATGATGATGATGATGGTGGTGATGATGGTGGTGGTGGTGGTGGTGAGAGAAGGGAGGGAGAGATACCTGGTGGTGGCAATAGTGGACTTATTGCGAATCGTAGCAATGGGGCTGACAAGCTTAATGTTCCCATCCCGTGGAGGAATCACCATCAAAATAAGTGTCCAAGGAATAGAAAAGCAACTGGAATCACTCAACAGAGGAAAGTCCACTGGACCTGACGGGATACCAATCCGATTCTACACAGAGTACGCGAAAGAACTTGCCCCCCTTCTAACAGCCGTGTACCGCAAGTCTCTAGAGGAACGGAAGGTTCCAAATGATTGGAAAAGAGCACAGGTAGTCCCAGTCTTCAAGAAGGGTCGTCGAGCAGATGCGCAAAACTATAGACCTATATCTCTGACGTCGATCTGTTGAAGAATTTTAGAACATGTTTTTTGCTCGAGTATCATGTCGTTTTTGGAAACCCAGAATCTACTATATAGGAATCAACATGGATTCCGGAAACAGCGATCGTGTGAGACCCAACTCGCTTTATTTGTTCATGAGACCCAGAAAATATTAGATACAGGCTCCCAGGTAGATGCTATTTTTCTTGACTCCCGGAAGGCGTTCGATACAGTTCCGCACTGTCGCCTGATAAGCAAAGTAAGAGCCTACGGAATATCAGACCAGCTGTGTGGCTGGATTGAAGAGTTTTTAGCAAACAGAACACAGCATGTTGTTATCAATGGAGACACGTCTACAGACGTTAAAGTAACCTCTGGCGTGCCACAGGGGAGTGTTATGGGACCTAGTAGATAGTGTCGGAAGTTCCACGCGGCTTTTCGCGGATGATGCTGTAGTATACAGAGAAGTTGCAGCATTAGAAAATTGTAGCGAAATGCAGGAAGATATGCAGCGGATAGGCACTTGGTGCAGGGAGTGGCAACTGACCCTTAACATAAATGTAATGTATTGCGAATACATAGAAAGAAGGATCCTTTTTTGTATGATTATATGATAGCGGAACAAACACTGGTAGCAGTTACTTCTGTGAAATATCTGGGAGTATGCGTGCGGAACGATTTGAAGTGGAATGATCATATAAATTTAATTGTTGGTAAGGCGGGTACCAGGTTGACATTCATTGGGAGAGTCCTTAGAAAATGTAGTCCATCAACAAAGGAGGTGGCTTACAAAACACTCGTTCGCCCTATACTTGAGTATTGCTCATCAGTGTGGGATCCGTACCAGATCGGGTTGACTGAGGAGATAGAGAAGATCCAAAGAAGAGAGGCGCGTTTCGTCACAGGGTTATTTGGTAACCGTGATAGCGTTACGGAGATGTTTAACAAACTCAAGTGGCAGACTCTGCAAGAGAGGCGCTCTGCATCGCGGTGTAGATTGCTCGCCAGGTTTCGAGAGGGTGCGTTTGTGGATGAGGTATCGAATATATTGCTTCCCCCTACTTATACCTCCCGAGGAGATCACGAATGTAAAATTAGAGACATTAGAGCGCGCGCGGAGGCTTTCAGACAGTCGTTCTTCCCGCGAACGATACGCGACTGGAACAGGAAAGGGAGGTAATGACAGTGGCACGTAAAGTGCCCTCCGCCACACACCGTTGGGTGGCTAGCGGAGAATAAATGTAGATGTAGAACAGTGTCACGTGCCCTCACTTCACATGGCACTGCAGAGAGGTTTGCTATTTAAACCAGGACATTGGCAGAAAATCTGATGAACAGGAACTTTACGCCACCACCTCTCGTCCCCCTGACGGCAAAATATTGAGTGTGTAAATTTTTTCCAACATCAGGATTCGAACCGGCTTATTCCACATCGAACGGCACTGTAAGAGCGTGCGTTAGAGACCTCAGCCAATGAGGCAGATGGACACGTGTGTAAAGGGAAAAGCGTGGAACGATCAAAACTGCTTGAAGATGTTGAGTATGTCAGAACATCTTACATTCATAATCGTAAGAAGTCCGTTTCGAATACAAGCCTTGAAGTTCAGTTGCCAAAGACCACACAGTGGAAAGCTTGAAGCAAAATGTTTACACATCCGTCTATATCTGCACATGCCTTAAAACCAAATGACTGTGTTGTACGTTATAGCTTCGCAAGTAAACCGTTGCATTAAGAAGATAACTTCCTTGATCGTGTGGTGATCAGCAATGATTCAGATTATCGTATAGGTGGGAAGGGAAATACCGAGTCAGAACATCCTCAAGAATCTGAACAGTACTTCCAAGTGTCCCTAAATCAAAAACTTTTTTCTTTTTTTTTCGCTGAAGCCGCTGTGAGACGGGTGGTTTATCTGGATATGTTGCAAGAGTGGCTCTTTTCTCTGTTAGAAAGTGAACCTGAAAACTTTGTTTAGCATCAAGGTGAGCCAGTAGCTAATGGCATTTCGTTGTACGAGAGTGGCTGAGCGTAGAAGTTCCTGACCGTTGGACTGGTCGTAAAGGACAATGTGACAGAGCTCTTTCCCGCCCGTCTTCACGTTCACTTGACCTCACGTCATGAGATTTGTTGCTTTTGAGCTTTATAAGAGAGTGTGTCTACGTTCGGCCTTTACCTAGTGATTTGCTAGATTTGAGACACAGAACGGAAGAGGCTATTGCTTCCATGACTGCAGACCTGTTAACCGAAGTGTGGAGTGAACTGAGTTTTAGCGTGGATGTGTGTTGTGTAACTAAAGGCACGCTTATTGAACATTTGTTAGGAAAAGTGGTTTAGTTTATCTTCATTTTGATGTATGATTCGTTGTCTACATCTACATCTACAGGATTGCTCTGCAATTCACAATTAAGTGCCTGGCAATGGCTTCACCGAACCACCTACAAACTACTTCTCTCCTGTTTCAGTCTTGAACAATGCACGGGAAAAATGAATACTTAAATCTCCTCATGTGAGCGTTGATTTCTCTTACTTTGTTATGATTATCATTCTCCCAATGCAGGTGGACGCCAACAAAATATTTGAACTCCCTGAGGAGAAGAATAGTGACTGACATTTCGTGAGAAGGTCCTACCGCAGCGAAAAACGCCTTTGTTTTAATTACTGCCACCCAATTCGTGCATCATATCGATGCCACTCTCCCCCTTATTTCACCATAATACAAAACGAGCTGCCCTTCTTTGGAATTTCTCAATGTCCTCTTTCATTCCTTTCTTATTCAGGTGGGGTTAATAATACTATTCATTATTCCCATTCTTGTACGATCTGCACGAATGTCAAGATTTGCATCTTCTTAATCTGCTGTTGGTTTATCGGAAACAACAGAGGACCCAAAACAGAAGGTTGTGGCATATCATTTTGGTTTGCAACTAATTCTGAGTGCCTATTGTTACTTGATTGATATTGGACAAAAACACATTTTATTTTCGATCATTCGGAGGAGATGATGACCATGAAACTGCTCTGTCTATTATTCCATAATATTTGGATAATCCATATCGTCTATATATCTATAGTACACTACAGTCTGAACAAAGTGATACACCAAGATCGTGACATGTGATAATAGAGAAATTTATTCCACCAATTAGGAACATTAGAGTACACAAATAATTAGCGTTACAGTACTGTACATACACTGTAAAAGTGGAAATTCAGTACAGAATAGCGCCACCATACGATACAATCAGAGCCTCTAGACATCGTGGCATGGAACCAAGGAGCGCCTGAAAATAATGCTGGGGAATACCCTGCCATGTGGTTTGTAGGTTTCTCTACAAAGTATCGGCTATGGCTGCAGAAGGACCTGAACGAACAAGCTGCAACCGACCATGTTCCACACATGTTTAAAGGATGACATGATAGGAGCATGGGCAGGCCAGCAAAGCACCTGCAGACACACTGTCTGTGTGTCTGTGGCTGCAAGAAAAGTATTATTCAACATGGTGGCGTTGCTGTTAGGGTTCTTCCGAGCCATAATCCGTACGTAGCGGTCATCCACTGCAGTAGTAGCCCTTGGGCGGCCTGAGCGAGGCCTGTGATCGACAGTTCCTGTCTCTCTGTATCTCCTCCATGTCTGAACAACATCACTTTGGGGCACTCCGAGACGCCTGGAACAAGGTAACAAGGTAACAATGCGGACGCCATCGAACCGCGGTGTTGACCATCAAGGTTGAACTACAGTCAACCCCCTCCGTCTAATAGGCGCAGCCCATGCATTGTTGTTTACATCTTTGGGTGGGTTTAGTGACATCTCTGAACAGTTAAAGGGACTGTGTCTGTGATACAATATCCACAGTCAACGTCTATCTTCAGGAATTCTGGGAACCGGTGTGATGCAAAACTTATCTGATATTTATATTTGTAGAAACACTGACGATATTCACACGTCCTGCTTATACACTACTGTCTGTAAAACGTGAAACATTCATGTGCAATGGTCTGCAAGAGGCCACGATAAGACGACGTGTAGAATAGCGGAACGATAGTAACTGACGTAAATGGCAGAGATGGGCTGCACGTATGGCCAACAGCGCCCTCTTTTGTGTGACCGAACAGCTTAGTGTCATACAACGCTCAACAGGTGCGTGGGCGTCATAAGAAGTGTAAGTACTAAACAGGTGCCACTGTGCCTCGTCGAAGTCACAGGGTGGAATATCGAGAAAGTTGGCATGTGACTGCTTCCGAACGTGACAGAATGATTGGCCTGTGGGAGGGAGGTATGTCTTTTTTTGACGCTGCAGCTTGTACAGGGCATGCTGCTTCAACAGTGAGGTGCATACAAAACGATTGGAGAGAAGAGGGCGGTACAGGCTACTGGTTCAAATGGTTCAAATGGATCTGAGCACTATGGGACTTAACTGCTGAGGTCATCAGTCCCATGGAACTTAGACTTACATAAACCTAACTAACCTAAGGACAAACTGCCTATTGGCTTCTGTCTAGGGTTCTTCGGCCGACGTTCATCTAATGATTTTTCGTACGTTTCGCCAGAATGAGTGGCTGGCATTGTCAAAGCTTCACCCTCCATTGCCGGTGGTGAACTGGAGCCGAGCTCGCGGGCGCAGACTACATGTACCTGGCGCGCCAACGTCCGAGGGCTTCTCCGCGGTCATTTCCGGTGCGGTTCTCCTCTTGCTACCTGCGACGGTCGTTCGCTGCAGTACGGGAAGCCAGGATCCGTTTTCCTTAAGGCTTTCCTCTTTCTTGTTCAAACTGTTCGCGTGTTTTTGTATTTCTACAGCTTCTCTGAACAAGCGCGTGTGATAGTGCTTCTCTACAGCCAGAACTTCCGTGTCGGCGGATTTTATTACGTGGTCGGTCTCATTCAGTGCGTGCTCTGCCACGGCCGATTTTTCGACCTGCCCCAACCTGCAATGCCGCTTATGCTCTTTGATCCTGGTGTTAATGGATCGTCCAGTCATTCCGACATAAACTTTTCCGCATGTGCATGGTATACGGTATATTCCCGACATTGCAAGTGGGTCTCTTTTCTCCTTCGCCGATCTAAGACACTCTTTGATCTTCCTTGTCGGTTTGAAAATCGTCTTTACGCCATGTTTGCGCAATATATGGCCGATTCTGTCCGTCACTCTGGGAATGTATGGCAGAAAGGCCGTACCCGACATTTCTTTTCCTGGTTCCTTACTTCGCCGAGTGTTTGGCTCTGTTACACTTCTAATATAATTTGTGGAGTAACCATTGCTCCTCAGGACAGTTTCCAGGTGTTGCATTTCTTGTTTGAGGTGTTGCGGCTCACATATTCGTCCTGCTCTCGTTACGAGCGTACTAATCATGCCTCTTTTCTGGCTCGGATGGTGGTTTGACAGTTTGTGCAGGTATCGGTCCGTGTGTGTCGGTTTTCGATACACGCTGTATCCCAGGTTTTCGCCGTCCCTTGTGACTAGCACATCTAGAAATGGCAGTTTGTTGTCCTTTTCTACTTCCATGGTAAATGTTATGTTGGCATGGAGGCTGTTCAAGTGTCTTAGGAAGTCACCGAGCTGTTCTTCACCATGGCTCCACACAACGAAAGTATCATCGACGTACCTGTACCACACCTTAGGTTTGGAAGTCGCCGAGTCCAGGGCGTGTGCTTCGAATTGTTCCATGAAGAAGTTGGCCACCACTGGACTGAGAGGACTACCCATGGCGACGCCTTCCAGCTGTTCGTTTGGTGCAAGTTTCAGTTTCTTCAGCTTCTCAATGAAATGGCCGGAGCCCTTAATGTATGTGTCGGTCCTCCCCACGTGTGGCTAGAGCAGAGAGGCCAAGTACTGGCCAATATACTGGCAAAACACTTGCCCTCTCTGCTCCATCCACACGTGGGGAGGACCGACACATACATTAAGGACTCCGGACATTTCATTGAGAAGCTGAAGAAACTGAAACTTGCACCAAACGACATCCTGGTCAGCTTTGATGTTGTTTCGTTATTTACGAAAGTGCCACTCAGTGACGCTCTGGAGCACATCGGTTCCATTTTCCCGCAAGACATCAGAAAGCTCTTCCACGCATGTCTCACCACGAGCTATTTCACCTGGAATGGCGAGTTCTACGAACAGCTGGAAGGCGTCGCCATGGGTAGTCCTCTCAGTCCAGTGGTGGCCAACTTCTTCATGGAACAATTCGAAGCACCCGCCCTGGACTCGGCGACTTGCAAACCTAAGGTGTGGTACAGGTACGTCGATGGTACTTTCGTTGTGTGGAGCCATGGTGAAGAACAGCTCGGTGACTTCCTAAGACACTTGAACAGCCTCCATGCCAACATAACATTTACCATGGAAGTAGAAAAGGACAACAAACTGCCATTTCTAGATGTGCTGGTCACAAGGGACGGCGAAAACCTGGGACACAGCGTGTATCGAAAACCGACACACACGGACCGATACCTGCACAAACTGTCAAACCACCATCCGAGCCAGAAAAGAGGCATGATTAGTACGCTCGTAACGAGAGCAGGACGAATATGTGAGCCGCAACACCTCAAACAAGAAATGCAACACCTGGAAACTGTCCTGAGAAGCAATGATTACTCCACAAATTATATTAGAAGTGTAACAGAGCCAAACACTCGGCGAAGTAAGGAACCAGGAAAAGAAATGTCGGGTACGGCCTTTCTGCCATACATTCCCAGAGTGACGGACAGAATCGGCCATATATTGCGCAAACATGGCGTAAAGACGATTTTCAAACCGACAAGGAAGATCAAAGAGTGTCTTAGATCGGCGAAGGAGAAAAGAGACCCACTTGCAATGTCGGGAATATATCGTATACCATGCACATGCGGAAAAGTTTATGTCGGAATGACTGGACGATCCATTAACACCAGGATCAAAGAGCATAAGCGGCATTGCAGGTTGGGGCAGGTCGAAAAATCGGCCGTGGCAGAGCACGCACTGAATGAGACCGACCACGTAATAAAATTCGCCGACACGGAAGTTCTGGCTGTAGAGAAGCACTATCACACGCGCTTGTTCAGAGAAGCTGTAGAAATACAAAAACACGCGAACAGTTTGAACAAGAAAGAGGAAAGCCTTAAGGTAAACGGATCCTGGCTTCCCGTACTGCAGCGAACGACCGTCGCAGGTAGCAAGATGAGAACCGCGCCGGAAATGACCGCGGAGAAGCCCTCTGACGTTGGCGCGCCAGGTACATGTAGTCTGCGCCCGCGAGCTCGGCTCCAGTTCACCACCTGCAATGGAGGGTGAAGCTTTGACAATGCCAGCCACTCGTGCTGGCGAAACGTCAGAAAAATCATTAGATGAACGTCGGCCGAAGAACCCGAGACAGAAGCCAATAGGCAGTTTGTCAACAAGTGGCCACGAAAGCCTTAACAATTTTGTAACCTAAGGACATCACACACACCCATGCCCAAGCCAGGATTCGAACCTGCGACCGTAGCGGTCGCGCGGTTCCAGACTGTAGCGCCTAGAACCACTCGGCCACAGCGGCCGGCCAGGCTACTGGACGACACCAAGTGAGCACAGCACGAGATGACCGCTGTCTTGTGCGCTTGTCCATACCGGACAAAGCAGCTTCGTCCATAGTGTTGGAGCAACGTTGGACGCTGCAAAGGGTGTGGGCATGTCTTCGTCGACGGTTCGACTCCGTCTTCTGTGAGCTGGACAGGTGGCATGCACGCCATTGCGTCGACTTCCACTGACCAGAACCCACGAACAACGCCCCCTACAATGGGCACGATGAATGCTATATTTACGGACGTGTCCCAGATCAGCTTACCCATAGTGACAGACGCATATGTGTCGAACGCAAACGGGCAGACTGTATCATTGTGCAGCATAGCGGACAAGCAACAAGTGTGATGGTTTGCGGTGTCATTACCTACAACGCGCGGTCCCTCCTCCTATGCCTCGAGGGAAATCTGAGCAGCTACCGCTAGGTCATGGAAGTTTCACAGCCTGAGGCACACTGTCCCTCCTGCTGGCAATTCCCCGGGTCGTATTTCAGCTGGACAATGGCCGGCCGCATGTGGTGAGGAATGTGAAAGCTTTCTTCGAAGAAAACTCGTAGAGTCCGCTCAGGACACGGTGGCCAATACGCAGAGATCAGTTTTCGTCCGATGCAGTGGGTGAGTTTATTCCTTTGTTCAAAGGGGAAGCCCGACATTGTTTGTCCACTTACGGCCAGTTTATGACAAGATGCGGAGACAGAATCGACACACTGTCCAGCGAGTGCAGCAAGGTGGAACTTCCCTGCTGTTTTGGTGTGGTATTATGTGGGGCCGACGTACGCCGCTGGCGGTCATAGAAGGCGCCGCAACGGCTGTACGATACGACCGATAGTGCAACCATATCGGCAGCATATTAGTGAGGTATTCGTCTTCATGGACGACAATTCGCGCTCCCATGGTGCACATCTTGTGAATGACTTTCTTCAGGATAACGACATCGCTCGACTAGTGGCCAGCATGTTCTCCAGACATGAACCCTATCGAACATGCCTGGGATAGATTGAAAAGAGCTGTTTATGGACAACGTGACCCACCAACCACTCTGAGGGATCTACGCTGAATCGCCGTTGAGGAGTGGGACAATCTGGACCAACAGCGCCTTGATGAACTTGTGGATAGTATGCCACGACGAATACAGGCATGTATCAATGTAGAAGGACGTGCTACTGGGTATTAGAGGTACCGGTGTGTACAGCAATCTAGATCACCACCTTTCAAGGTCTAGCTGTATGGTGGTACAACGTGCAGTGTATGGTTTTCATGAGCAATAAAAAGGGCAGAAATGATGTTTATGTTGACCTCTATTCCAATTTTCTGCTCAGGTTCCGTAACTCTCGGAACCGAGGTGATGCAAAAGATAGCGGTCATCCACTGCAGTAGTAGCATTTGGGCGGCCTGAGCGAGGCGTTTCATCGACAATTCCTGTCCCTCTGTATCTCGTCAATGTCAGAACAACATCGCTTTTGTTCATTCCAAGACCCATTGACACTTCTCTTGTGGAGAGCCCTTCCTGGCACAAAGTAACGATGCGGACGCGGTCGAACCGCGGTGTTGACCGTCTAGACATGGTTGAAATACAGACAACACGAGCTGTGTACCTCCCTCCTGGTGGAATGACTGGAACTGATCGGCTTTCGGACCCCTTCAGGCTAACAGACGCTGTTCATGCATGGTTGTTTACATTTAGGGGTGGGTTTAGTGACATCTCTCAACAGTCAAAGAGACTGCGTCTGTGATGTGCAATATCCACAGTCAGCGTTGATCTTCAGGAGTTCAGGGAACCGGGGAAAGCAAAACCTTTCTTGATATGTGTATTTGTAGAAATACTGACGATATTCACACACCCTGATTACACACTACTGTCTATAAAACCTGAAACACTCAGATGCAATGGTCTGCAAGACGCCACGATAAGAGGACGTGGAGAACTGCGGAACGATAGTAACTGACTTACATGTCAGAGAAGGGCTGCAAGTATGGCCAACAGCGCCCTCTTCTGTGTGACCGGACATGTCTGTATTTCCAGTTTATTCACGTATCGCTGCGAGCTCTGCCCTGGTGAGGGTACGCTCCATCGCCTCGTGACCGCGCCCGGCGCCCGTGCGCCCCTGGCCTCGGCCTTGCACTGTACAGCTGGGCTGTGGCCAGAGAGAGCCGCCAGCCAGATGTCACGGGCAGGCTGACGGCGCGGCCGCGACTCCACCCCTCGCGCAGGCGCTCCGCCGCCGCCCATTCAGAATTACTTATGGCGCCCAGTTCGTGTTCCGGCGGCAAATAAATTCCCTTTTAATGAGGCCGCCACCATTACTGCCGGAAATATTAAGCCACTTAAAGAATAAAATACGCGACTTCATTTCAGTTTAATGTCAACATTTACCATAATGGTTTAAAATCGCGCCAGCACTCGGGCGTTATTTATTGGAAAATTGATGGCGAGCTGCAGTGACTTACGCGGCTGTTAAATTAGCCGTTAAAGAATACAGCGGAGCTGCAGCAACCAGAAGCTGTGCCAGGTGTATTTCTCACCGAGTGCTTTCAGAGAAAGGCTATGCACGCGATATGCCTGAGATCTACCTCACCCTTCGTCACTATCCTTAACAGACGAAGACATTTATGGTTTGTCATTTCTCTTGCAGCATGCACGTGCCTTTTTAATCTGAAGTTCACAGCTTGTAACACACCAGTGGCTTTCGCTCGGAGTTATCATTTGTACTATACATTTTCATGGGTTACATGTTGGTAACATCAGAAGCACAGGAGTGTAAGCGTGCACGGTAATTTTAAATACTTCTCTTTGTGGCTGATTCTGTTGATCACGATCGTAAGTCGACTGTTTCACTGTTTGAAAGTTACTGGTTTAATTTTGATGACATTCCGTTAATTTCAACGAACATATGTAAGTTATTATTTGCTTCTTTTATAAACAGAACAAGTAAGATCATTCATCCATGCAATGCAGTAGGGAGAATATTCCGAAAAGTGTAAAAATCGGCGATAATAGACATGTGTGTGACCTGTAAGAGAGTTAAGCATCAGCTGACGTTGCCTGAAGGGTTTCTGTTTACAAAAAGCACAAACTACGTAGCCAGTTGTTGGTCGTAAAATATTTTAAAGAGTGCTTTTATTGGACGAGGAACGGGTTAAATATGAGTTCAAATGTAATGGTGTTCTTCAAAGACGCCATTTCATTTTGTATGGAACCACCATGTTTACGTATTTGACTGAAAAATATTTGCAAAATAAAGACACTGTGACTGACCGTTAAAAACATAAATAACAATTTAACTCGCAAAATTTGAAACAGTCGGTTATCACATGCTTGTTATTCGTTAGCGTCTCATTTCTAAAAATGGTTTTTGTGATGAATTTTTGAGAAGTAAATTATGTATTAACGAAGCTCTGTTACTTAATTAACCACTGATTAAAATTTCTTTTTCTTTAATTTTTTGTATGTACCGACGTAGTTCGGCACTCTACATTATCGGTAATACCAAAATTAATGTGATACGTATAGTAATAAAAATGACACAAATCACAAATGAGTTATGATGAAAATCTTTCTTGAAGAAAAAAAGCGTATTACGTCTCCACGAACTACTCTTACCGCCCCTTTTCATTAAAATGTTACTATAATCTGACTTTTTCACAAAACATTGCGTCAGAGCATGGGACATGAGAAAACAACTGAATGATTCTGTGTAAGGTTTCACAATGGCTTGGAGCTCTCTCATTCCGCTTATAGGCAACAGTATTAACAATTTGTGACGGTCCCAAAATGTTTTATAAAACACCACTGCGTCTGAATCACACTACCTTGCGTACATAAATGACAAATTGTACAATGGCGTAACTTTGTATCTCAGGTTTAACAGTTCGTGGTAAAATGTAGTGTCTATATGCCACTCTCAGATCCACAGAGAAACTGCGATCGCACCAGACTCCCAATAAACAAGATGGAGCCTGGTCACAAGGAGTCATAATTTTCACGTTGAAATGACATAACGTTACACCACAGTGAGATTGCTGCTCACTGTTGCGTCAAGATTGAAAATGGTTTCGTCGTGACTGTTAAGAGCTCATCTAAATGCTTCTGAGGCTAAATGATGATGAAATAACCGATACGGCAGCGAAGAATGTTTCCCCTGAGTAATTGATAAACATCCGACAGCTATTGTACAACAAATATGCGCAGTTTCTATGAAATTTGTAACTGTAGAAATTCTGATTGACCTGATCAAAATCAGTCACATTTCAAAATTTGTGATGTTACTGATTAGATGTTACTGAGTAGTAGGTAAACCATTAATGATCGACTGGTTCCGTGTTCGTAACTGTAAAAGGGAAGTGAGTGATACATATGACTGAAGACAGTTTTAGACTACTAGCTCGGGAAGTACTGGAGTTGAGCAGCGGTCTGGTAGTCCGCAGTTGCCGGCATCAAAGTAAGTGCATATTGGGAACTTAGTAAAGTAGCTAACGTTTTAAGTGGTGTAGTATATCTTTTTAGTAATAAAGAGCCGGTAGAACAGAGTAATTTGTGCATAGGAAGGCGAAATTAATGAATGTTTCATATGTCCAGTCGTCGTACAAAGAAACAAGAGTAAATAATATTTTCGTTACAGTCCCAAAAATGAAGTCAAGTCTAATTTTTTTGTGTCCCATTCGGAATGTAGTTTAAATAATAGGAACTACTGAGTATAAGAAAAAATCTGCAGATAGCATATTACGAAGTAATATTTTTAAGTAAGAAATACTCTAAACAACATTACTGAAAAATCTTATTACAAGAAAATGAGAAAATGTACATTTCACTCCATACAGAAGCAGGAAATTATTGATGTAGTACTGCTGCTTAAGAAGCAGTCAGATCAGAATAACATGATGATACTTGTAGATAATAACAGTTTAATTGCAATATTTACGAGAGAGAGGCGTCGGCGATTATTATACACGGCTAATTGCATTAACGTCTCAGAAACAACAAATGATAAGCCAGAGTCTGTAGCCTCTGGATATTTTACGTAACTCTGGAATTCATGAAGGTGGAAAAAAGAGAGGTGTCATTACGTCACAAATTTCACGCCGATGTCCGCCATATTCGATGGGCCAAAACATTACGTACACCGCATTCATACCTCCATGGTTCACCGCTTTGATCCTTCCCGTGACGTCACTCTGACGTGCCCGTGCCCAATTTCGACCGTATCGGGTGCTTTAATCGTGTGGAGACGTAGTTGATTCATCAAAAATGTCAACTTGCGTGTTTTAGGGAGTAATAATCGATCCGATCGTAATCTAAAGTTTACAGGAATCACACTTCATTTGTAAGTCGAGGAGTTCAAGCAATATTTGCCGTTGTGTACATTAATTGCTGTAGCGCCATTTACTTTTATTGCAATGGTTTTATTTCTGTCATTTGACTTTAGATTTGCCTTACTTTGCTCAGTGTCCGCTCGTTCTCTTCTTTCCTGTGTTGTTTACTGCCTTATAAGTCGCTTACGCTGTCACATCCGAGCCACACTGTATCAAAGGTCTCGTTCCTACAAAACACAAGGCTACGTAACCGCGATGATTGTTGGTGCAGCATCTGATGCCCTAAAATTCTCCCGCCGATTATTATCATTCGATACGGTCGCAGGTTCGAATCCTGCCTCGGGCATGGATGTGTGTGATGTCCTTAGGTTAGTTGGGTTTAAGTAGTTCTAAGGTCTAGGGGACTGATGACCTCAGCTGTTAAGTCCCATAGTGCTCAGAGCCATTATCAATCATTGTTCACATTTCCCGCCAATTTCGAAAGGATTCTGGATACAATAGCCGGAGACAGCGCTCCTGTGCGAGAGTTTTTTTGTGTATGATTGTATGAGTGTGTATGTGTGCTGTGCTTCCTTTCTGAAGAAGGCTTTAGTTGAAAATTTATGTGAACACTCTTTTTGTCAGACTGCCTTGTGGCAGATACATGCATGGTGTTTGAGTAGCAATCTACCCGTTTCACAGTATAGTTATTCCCACATGCAAATTCTTGTAAATAACACACTGCAATTCAGTAGGAATAATGATATACGTAATTACAATATTATAAGGAAAAAGTTACATTCAACGTGCCACATTAAGGTTGTCTGTAGCTCAAACAGGGTTCACAGCGCTGCAACCAAAAGTTTCCATCACTTACCCATTGATACAAACTGTCTGACAAACAGAAAAGTAAAATTTGAAATTAAACTGAAAACACTTCTGTGTGATGACTCCTCCTATTCTGCAGAAGATTATCTGTTACTGTAATGTGTAGACGGACATCTGTCTGTCTTGAAACAAAAAACGTAAAAACTAATAAATGATCAGTATAGACGCATATTTACAAAAAATGAGGTCAGTATATAATGACTAGTTCCATATCATTGCGATTTATCGTGCAAACGGTATATGGAACATGAAACTAAGTAACTAACTATTGATATATCACAAAGCATAGTATAGACTTACATACTTTGAAAATCTCAAAATGAAATTCAAAAGTAAATCGGGCAGATGACGAAAGTTGACGTACATTCCAATTGTGCTACGTTTGATTATTCCTGAAAAACTGACAGAGATAGTGGCCAGAAATATTTCGGGAACAGAAGCAAATAGGTTACTGTAGGAGAGGTAGGCCTACGTGTTACACATATGTTAAAACATAAATGTTACAGCAAAATATCCATTTATGGGGTCTTAAGCAGTTTAGGCCATTCCCTTCATCACATCTACATCATTCCACAATGCCGGAAGATGTTTAAAAGACTATATCTTTTTTACCCTGTATGTTGCTATTATTGGCCACACTCTGAATTACACACCATAGGTAAGATTTCAAAGTGAGAAGATGGCAAACTACAGTGAGACTAATTCACCGACAATCTAAAAAAACAAGAACTCTATTCTGCCTGCTTTGACATTTCAATACTCATTCACTTTGTTGATAAGCACAAGATACGTCAGTATGTCTTGCTTGTCTCATCATAGCACACGTATGTTTTTTGCAAACGTGAGCTTTAAAAATGTTGTGCATACGAGTTGCAAGCTGAAATGTGACGAACAGGAAGTAGTACTTGTACCAGTAAGCAAACAAGCATTGGTTTCGGCGTTCCAGTTTAATCTACTATCGATGCAGGTACGCCAGCCCGGTTGGCCGTGCGGTCTAACGCACGGCTTTCCGGAGTGGGAAGGAGCGCCTGGTCCCCGGCACGAATCCGCCCGGCGGATCTGTGTCGAGGTCCGGTGAACCGGCCAGTCTGTGGATGGTTTTTAGGCGGTTTTCCATCTGCCTAGGCGAATGCAGACTGGTTCCCCTTATTCCGCCTCAGTTACACTATGTCGGAGATTGCTGCGCAAACAAGCTCTCCACGTACGCGTACACCACCATTACTCTACTATAGGGGTTACACTCGTCTGGTGTGAGACGTTCCCTGGGGGGTCCACCGGGGGCCGAACCGCACTATAACCCTGGGTTCGGTGTGGGGCGGCGGAGGCGTGAAGTGGACTGCGGTAGTCGTCGTGGGGTTGTGGACCACTGCGGCTGCGGCAGGGACGGAGCCTCTCCGTCGTTTATAGGTCCCCGGTTAACATACAATACATACAATCGATGCAAGTAAAGTAAATGTGGAATTAAATGGATTACAAAAGCATGCTTTTCACATCACTTACTTCTGCTCTTGGTTATGTGAATTATAGCGGAAAAAAACAAATATAGTATCGACAGCAATTGAGAGGTATATAGAACATAAATTAATAAATGATGGTACTGATTCCCCATGGTGCACAAAACGGGTCAGATCGTTGTTGCAGTAGCAGCGAAAAAAGTATGCCAAATTTAAAACAGCGCAAAATCCGCAAGATTGGAAAAGTATTAAAGAAGTTCGAAATATAGCGCTTATTTCAATGGGAGATATGTTTAATAATTCTGTCTCGAAATCTGTAACAAAACCCAAAGAGATTCTGGTCATACATAAAGCACACCAGTGGCAAGACGCAGTCAATACCTTCACTGCGCGATAACAAAGAAGACGAAGTAAATATTCCTGAATTCCAATCAAGAACAACTGCCAAGATGAGAAACACAGAAATAGATATCCTCGGTGTAACAAAGCAGCTTAAATAACTTAATAAAGGCAAGGCCTCTGGTCCAGATTGTATACCAGTCAGGTTCCTCTCAGAGTATGCTGATAAAATAGCTCCATATTTAGTAGTTACATACTCGCTCACAGAAAGATCCGTACCTAAGGACTGGAAAATTACTCAAGTCACACCAATACCCAAAAAGTGAAATAGGAGTAATCCGCTGAATTACAGGCCTATGTCATTAACGTCGATTTGCAGGGGGGTTTTGGAACGTATACTGTATTCGAACATTATGAAGTAGCTCGAAGGAAACGATTTATTGGCACATAGTCAGCACGAATTCAGCTATCGACAGGGGATGTCAAATTGATTTCAGATTTTTAGATTTCCAGAAGACTTTCGACACCGTTCCTCACAGGCGTCTTCTAACCCAACTGCGTGACTACCGAGTACGCTTCAGTTCTGCGACTGAATTCTGATTTCCTGACAGAAAGGTCACAGTTCGTAGTAATCGACGGAAAGTCATAGAGTAAAGCAGAAGTAATATTCGGTGTTCCCCAAGGAAGTGTTATAGGCACTCTACTGTTCCTGATCTATATTAACGACATAGGAGAAAATCTGAGTAGCCGCCTAAGATTATTTGCAGATGATGCTGTCATTTACCGTTTGTGAAGTCATCATATGATCAAAACAATTTGCAAAATGATTTAGATAAGATATCTGTATGGTTCGAAAAGTGGCAATTGACACTGAATAAAGAAAAGTGTGAAGTTATTCACATGAGTACTAAAAAAAATCAGCTAAATTTCGATTACGCGGTAAGTCACACAAATCTGAAGGCTGTAAATTCATCTACAGGGTGTTTCAAAAATGACCGGTATATTTGAAACGGCGATAAAAACCAAACGAGCAGCGATAGAAATACACCGTTTGTTGCAATATGCTTGGGACAACAGTACATTTTCAAGCAGACAAACTTTCGAAATTACAGTAGCTACAATTTTCAACAACAGATGGCGCTGCAAGTGATGTGAAACATATAGAAGACAACGCAGTCTGTGGGTGCGCCAGTCTGTAAGTCGTCTTTCTGCTGTAAGCGTGTGCTGTTCACAACGTGCAAGTGTGCTGTAGACAACATGGTTTATTCCTTAGAACAGAGGATTTTTCTGGTGTTGGAATTATACCGCCTAGAACACAGTGTTGTTGCAACAAGACGAAGTTTTCAACGGAGGTTTAATGTAACCAAAGGACCGAAAAGCGATACAATAAAGGATCTGTTTGAAAAATTTCAACGGACTGGGAACGTGACGAATGAACGTGCTGGAAAAGTAGGGCGACCGCGTACGGCAACCACAGAGTGCAACGCGCAGCTAGTGCAGCAGGTGATCCAACAGCGGCCTCGGGTTTCCGTTCGCCGTGTTGCAGCTGCGGTCCAAATGACGCCAACGTCCACGTATCGTCTCATGCGCCAGAGTTTACACCTCTATCCATACAAAATTCAAACGCGGCAACCCCTCAGCGCCGCTACCATTGCTGCACGAGAGACATTCGCTAACGATATAGTGCACAGGATTGATGACGGCGATATGCATGTGGGCAGCATTTGGTTTACTGACGAAGCTTATTTTTACCTGGACGGCTTCGTCAATAAACAGAACTGGCGCATATGGGGAACCGAAAAGCCCCACGTTGCAGTCCCATCGTCCCTGCATCCTCAAAAAGTACTGGTCTGGGCCGCCATTTCTTCCAAAGGAATCATTGGCCCATTTTTCAGATCCGAAACGATTACTGCATCACGCTATGTGGACATTCTTTGTGAATTTGTGGCGGTACAAACTGCCTTAGACGACACTGCGAACACCTCGTGGTTTATGCAAAATGGTGCCCGGCCACATCGCACGGCCGACGTCTTTAATTTCCTGAATGAATATCTCGATTATCGTGTGATTGCTTTGGGCTATCCGAAACATACAGGAGGCGGCGTGGATTGGCCTCCCTATTCGCCAGACATGAACCCCTGTGACTTCTTTCTGTGGGGACACTTGAAAGACCAGGTGTACCGCCAGAATCCAGAAACAATTGAACAGCTGAAGCAGTACATCTCATCTGCATGTGAAGCCATTTCGCCAGACACGTTGTCAAAGGTTTCGGGTAATTTCATTCAGAGACTACGCCATATTATTGCTACGCATGGTGGATATGTGGAAAATATCGTACTATAGAGTTTCCCAGACCGCAGCGCCATCTGTTGTTGAAAATTGTAACTACTGTAATTTCGAAAGTTTGTCTGCCTGAAAATGTACTGTTGTCCCAAGCATATTGCAACAAACGGTGTATTTCTATCGCTGCTCGTTTAGTTTTTATTGCCGTTTCAAATATACCGGTCATTTTTGAAACACCCTGTAAATACTTAGGGATTACTATTACAAATAACCTAAGTTGGAACGATCACATGGATAACATTGGTAGTAGAGCAAACCAAAGACTGTGTGGAATCCGCATCAGGTGGGACTGACGGATGACAGCGAAAAAGTACAAAGAAGGGCAGGCCGTTTTGTATTATCGTGAAATAGGGGAGATAGTGTCACATGATACGTGATTGGAGTGCAATGATTAAAACAAAGGCATTTTTCGTTGCGACAGGATCTCCTCATGAAATTTCAATCGCCAGTTTTCTCCTCCGCTTGCGAAAACATTCTGTTGGCACCCACCTACATAGGAAGAAATGATCATCAAATCAGGGCTCGCACAGCCGTTCGAGAGCTGAACGGTAGAGAGACCCTCTGCCAAGCACTTTATTGTGAATAGCAGAGTAATCACGTAGACGGAGCGAGAAGCTACCTCGACGCGCTGTTAGACTGCCGACTGTCGCCGCACACGGCCGTATAGCCGACAATTCGAGCCACACAAACAAACGGGGCTCAATATACCATAGTTACTGACATCGGATGAAGATGACATACACGAACAAGGATTACGTTGACATGTTGCTGATGCTCGGACGGTGCCGACACAATGCCACTGAAGCAGCCGTGGCGTACGCCGTGAGGTATCCTAGGTGAAGAGCTCCGGCAGCCGTTACATTCTTACGTGCCGAACAACGACTTAGGGAAACAAGCAGCTTGTTAATGCGCCGCAGTAACAGACGAAGTACTGCAAGAAGTAAGGAGACGGAGGTGTTTGTTTTAGCTGCAGTACAGCACGACCCTCATGTCAGCTTATGAGCCGTTCCTGCAGTCGCTGGTGTCAGTCTTACATCTGTGTGGCGTATAGTACACGGCCACAGGTTTCACCCGTACCGCCTGTCACTGACCTAGGAGCAGCATGGGAACGATTTCCGTGCGAGAGTTACATTATTTGTATGGGACATGTGTAATTTCACAATTGAATCTTTACAAGGTGTTATATTCTCTGATGAGTCCACGTTCACAAATTATGGTGCAATGAATCGACATAACGTGCACTACTGGGCCGCAGACAATCCTCGTTGGGTACGACCTGTCGACCGTCAACGTGGGTGGTCCATTAATCTATGGTGTGGAATCCTTGGGGATGAAATCATCGGTCCACACTACTTCCCAGGTACACTGACAGGTGAGCTATATCGCGCGTTAATAGTCGACAGTTTGGGTAGTCTCCTTGAACATATGTGACTACACACGAGAGTCCATATGTGGATGCAGCACGATGGTCATCCAGCCCATTCTGCGCGTGCTGCTGTGGAAAAAACAATAGGTTTTCAGGAAGATGGTTGGGGCGCCACGGTCATTCATGGCTCGTAAGGTCGCCCAGTTTAACACCATCAGATTTCTTTTTGTAGGGATATCTAAAGGATCGTATTTATCTCACTTAGCCTACATTCCCCGATGGTCTAAAACGGCACATCGAGGACGCATGTTGCTCCATGACACCGGCGATGTCGGCGATGTTACATCTCGTCCGCAGATCCTTTAGAAGGTGCATCGCATTGTGCATTCAGGAACATGGACACACATTTGAACATCTCACTTAAACCAACATCTCACAACCAGAACATCCATTACCCACCACACAGCCATGTATTATGCATAGCGTGTGGCATCTGCCCCTGAAACTTTGAAGGTTTGTAGCTCCCAAATTAAAACTGATAGGAATGTAATTTAAATTGATGTATACACAGCTGGTGTTACTGATTCCAGTGCATCATAGAAACTACTATTTTTCAATTTAAAAATTTGTATCTTTTTGCTGTAACTCTTGGGATAACACCACAATAAACTATGTTCATAGCTCCGCAGATAATGTAACGTTTCTTATGGTGACCTATCGCAATATATATTTCTGTCGCCTATTACTTCGTAACTTACAGAGGCAAACACATTTAGTGAAACATCCTGTACATGTATCTATGTGTCCTATTCGCTGTACTAAGCTTAAAAAGAAAAAAACATGGCGTGCTTTTGTATGTATCACTCTAGTAAATCAGAGATTTGGCGCACAGGGATTTAGAGGGCACTTACAAATGCTGTCGGTAACCACGGCCAATAGGCCAACAGAGTAGTGCTAAGAGCCTCTTTCTACAGAAAATTTTAGATATTATGTCCAGATAAGATGAACATCAACAAAAGCAAAACGAGGATAATGGAATGTAGTCGAATTAAGTCGGGTGATGCTGAGGGAATTAGATTAGGAAATGACACACTTAAAGCAGTAAAGGAGTTTTGCTATTTGGGGAGTAAAATAACTGATGACGGTCGAAGTAGAGAGGATATAAAACGTAGACTGGAAATGGCAAGGAAAGCGTTTCTTAAGAAGAGAAATTTGTTAACATCGAGTATTGATTTAAGTGTCAGGAAGTCGTTTCTCAAAGTATTTGTATGGAGTGTAGCCATGTACGGAAGTGAAACATGGACGATAAATAGCTTAGACAAGAAGAGAATAGAGGCTTTCGTAATGTGGTGCTACGGAAGAATGCTGAAGATTAGATGGGCAGATCACATAACTAATGAGGAGGTATTGAGTAGAATTGTTGAGAAGAGGAGCTTGTGGCACAACTTGACTAGAAGAAGGGATCGGTTGGTAGGACATGTTCTGAGACATCGAGGAATCACCAATTTAGTATTGGAGGGCAGCGTGGAGGGTAAAAATCGTAGAGGGAGACCAAGAGATGAATACACTAAACAGATTCAGAAGGATGTAGGTTGCAGTAGGTACTGGAAGATGAAGACGCTTGCACAGGATAGTGTAGCATGGAGAGCTGCATCAAACCAGTCTCAGGACTGAAGACCACAACAACAACAAACAACATGTCCAGTCTCTCAAAACTCCGTCGGAACATGCCTTGGAATGCTCAACGGTACCGACCGGCCGCCGTGTCATCTTCAGCCCACAGGCGTCACCAGATGCGGATATGGAGGGGCATGTAGTCAGCACGCCGCTCTCCCGGCCGTATGTCAGTTTACGAAACCGGAGCCGCTACTTATCAATCAAGAAGCTCCTCAGTTTGCCTCACAAGGGCTGAGTGCACTCCGCTTGCCAACAGCGCTCGGCAGACCGGATGGTCACCCATCCAAGTGTTAGCCAAGCCAGATAGCACTTAACTTCGGTGATTTGACGGGAACCGGTGTTATCACTGCGGCAAGGCCGTTGGCTTATCGCCAGTCTAATGATCATTTTTATATGCTTTGCATTTGTATATGCTAACGCCCAGGAAACTAGTCATTCAGCTCGTTAGCATACAAAGTTTACTATTTTAAAATAGTTTGCTGAATGCAGTTGGTGCCTTAAAGGGATGATTAAATTCCACTCCAGAGCTCCTGATTGAAATTAAATTACCAACAACCGTCCGCCTCCTTAGCTGGTTGGTAACGCACTCGACTCTCATGCAAGCGGGCCCGGGTTCGATTCCCAGCCGGAGAGATTTTTCTCCGCTCGGGGACTGGATGTTGTGTTGCCCTCATCATCCTTTCATCCTTATGACCGGCGCGCAAGTAGCCCAATGTGGCGTCGAATGGAATAAGTCTTGCACTTGGCAGCCGAACTTCCCCGAATAGGGGCCTCCCGGCCAACGATGCCATTTCCTCATTTCATTTCCATTTTACCAACAACTGTTTTACTCTGGTCACAAGATGATGATGAAAAGAAGAGAATATATGAATAAATCAATAAAATTACAAAACGTAACAATATAAATGTATATTTGCTAGCATTTGCAAATTAATATCGTGTAGTAGCTGATTGCGAAGGCTGAATTACTTCGTAATATCGGGCAGAGAACGAAGAGAAGGAATAGAACATCCCGGAATTTACGAGAGGCTTTAATCGAGTTTAGTGAACATTGTCTAGCATAACGACAAGTGGGTACACATTTAAAAAAATAAGAGAGTGATAACGATATCAACAGGACTCCGCTGTGGTTAGAAAACATCTAAGGGCCCGATTATGAAGTGTAAGACGCAACTAGCAGAGAACGATAACCTTGAAGTAGCTAATAATATGTTGTGATTCACAGTAACACTCCAAGTTGTCATATCATGGAAGACAGTACTTGAATACAAAAAATGTCTTTTCTTAGATCGGTAACTGATTGACGCAGACGTTTAAAATCGCGAGCTTCCACTCGTCCATTTAAAGGCATATCGAGGGGTGTTAGACAGCACCGAACACAAATAGCTGCTACAGATTTGTCTGCTACGGATAAACTGTACGCAGAGATTAAGGAAACTCAGGTTATATTTCCATAGTATTGTCCTTAAATTTTGTAGCAAAGTGACACAAAAAGTATACACAACAGAAGCCCTACCGGCAAGCTTCGCGGTCTAACGCGCTGCTTCCCGAGCGTGAAGGCGTGCTGGTACCCAGCAGAAATGCACCCGGCGGATTAGTGTCGAGGTCCGGTGTGCCGGCCAGCCTGTGGATGGTTTTTAAGGCGGTTTTCCATCTGCCCGGCGACTGCGGGCTGGTTCCCCTTATTTCACCTCAGTTACACTGTGTAGGTGGTTGCTGTACAAACACTGTTCATTTTTGGACACAACATACTACCAGCTTAGAGACAGAAGTGATGACACTTCCTGCACGACCTGACCATCATTTTGTAGGACAATGCTCAAGCACGTACAGTGGATGCTGTTACTGATATGTTTGACTGATGGGGCTGCTAGGTGCTATACCACCTACTGCACTTCCCTGATTTAAGCCCTCGTGAGTTAAACTCGATTTATAAACTGAAGGAAACAATTCACGGCATTCGCTTCAGAACTGCTACAAATTCGTCGGGCAACGGACCGCGCCGCTCGAATTGTCAACACAACTGGCACTGCTAAGAGTATCCTACGACTTCCACATCGCTGGCAACGGGTTATATACACAATGCTGGTGACTACTTTGAAGGCCAGTAAAATTTTGAAACATGTATCAACTTTGTAAGAGTTGTAAATAAATAGTTGCCACTATCAAAGTCCCAACCCCCGTACATGCGTGTGATAGGCGAAAACCGGAATATCACGTGGAATATCAGTTCTGTGCATAGTCGTATCGCGAGGTACATGTATCTTACTGTGTGCTTTCAGTCAGTTACGGGATTAGTTAGTTCTTGTGAAAATTGTTTCTCATTGTCTTCTTCATCAAACTACGCAGTTTAGTGCAAGGTGAAGTTACAAATACGTTCAAATTACAGCGCCATTTTAGGAAACTTACACGTACACTATGTGTTTAACATGAATTAAAAGCTACGAGTACCAGCTCCTTACTGCTGAAATCAGAGCTGCCAGCTTCCTCCGTCTTCATTCAGTGGCGGAAAGATCATATCCCGCTGTTTCCGTGTTTTCGAAGAAACATGGAACTTTCGTATCTTTTGTCCTCCGAATGAGAGAAATACGTCGATAATAACTCCTAGGCTGTCTGGTTTTACTTGAAGGACTGAAGTAAATGCTTTGAACGATGTTTCGATATTCTTTCAATTGTACCTGTGCAACAGAAAGTGCTATCTCCAAATATGACACACTCTTGTTCCTTTATAATATATAGTTCAACATCTGTAGTTGGTCAATTTCTTTGTTATGTACGATTTTACAGGTGTAGTACAATTACATTTTCGATAGCGATGAAGAGTTATCATATTAAATGATGTTTCTTTCAATAAGTGGCATGTCGTTTCATAGCATTAGATCACAGTTGCACCATTGTCGATAGCAATTTATTTACCTTAGATTTGATCAAGGATTAATGTATGGGTCAGAAGTTTGCGAACCGATTTGATAAGAAAGTAAGATTCACGATGAGGTGTCATTTGACGTTGTGGATAGGAATGAAGCACTCATCAGCATAGAGTACGTTATTCCTAAGGGTAAATTACATCTGACTTCGTTTGTTGTAATACCGAAAAAATATAAAAGACTGAGCAAGTGATAGTTTAGAAGCCACCAAAAGAGAGTTACCCATTGAATTACAGTTCCATATCACTGAATTCAATTTGCAGTAGGATTTTGGAGCATATACTGTTCTCGAACATTGTGAATCACCTTGAAGAAAATGACTTATTGATACATAACCAACACGGATTCAGAAAATATCGGCCTTGTGCAACACTGCTAGCTCCTTATTCCCATGAGGTAATGAGTGCTGTCGACAAGGGATCTGAGATCGATTCCATATTCCTGGATTTGCAGAAGGCTTTTGTTAACGTTCCCCACATGCGACTGTTAATCAAATTGCGTGCATATGGAATATCGTCTCTGTTGTGTGACTGGATTCATGATTTCCTCTCAGAGAGGTCACAGTTCGTAATGATGGATGGTAAATCATCCAGAACAACAGAAGTGATATATCTGGCGTTCCGCAAGGTAGTGTCATAGGCCCTCTGCTGTTCCTGGTTGACTTAAATGATCTAGGTGATAATCTGAGCAGCCCCCTTAAATTGTTTGCAGATGACGCTGTAATGTACCGTCTAGTAAAATCATCAGACGATCAATTCTAATTACAAAATGATCTAGAGAGAGTTTCTCTATGGTGCGAAAAGTGGCAATTGGCACTAAACAAAGAAAAGTGCGAGGTCATCCACATGGGTACTAAAAGAAATCCGATAAATTTTGGGTATACGATAAATCCCAGAAATCTAAGGGCGGTCAAATCGACTGAATACCTGGTAATTACAATTACGAGCAACTTAAATTGGAAAAACCACATAGATAATATTGTGGGGAAGGCGAAACAAAGACTGCGCTTTGTTGGCAGAACACTTAGAAGATGCGACAAACCCACTACAGAGACAGCCTACATTACACTTGTCCGTCCTATGCTGGAATATTGCTGCGCGGTGTGGGATCCTTACCAGGTAGGATTGACGGAGGACATCGAAAAAGTGAAAAAAAGGGCAGTTAGTTTTGTGTTATCGCGCAGTAGGGGTGAGAGTGTCACTGATAGGATACGCGAGTTGGGGTGGCAGTCACTAAAACAAAGGCGGTTTTCTTTGCAGCGAGATCTATTTACGAAATGGCAATCACCAACTTTATCTTCCGAATGAGAAAATATTTTGTTGACACCCACCTACGTAGAGAGAAATGATCATCATAATAAAATAAGAGAAATTAGAGCTCGAACGGAAATATTTAGGTATTCCTTTTTCCCACGCGGCGTTCGATAGTGGAATGGTAGAGAAGTAGTATGAAAATGGTTCGATGAACCCTCTGCCAGGCACTTAAGTGCGAATTGCAGAGTAACCATGTAGCTGTAGATGTAGATGTAGAGATTTGACTGTTGTTTTCAGACATTAGCGTTGCGGCTGATTGTGGGAGATATTGTGAAATCAGTAACAAATCCTGTACTTTAGGGACGTCACCAGACTTTTGAGGTTACTGAAGGTGCCTACTGCATACTTTGTCACAAACAGGGAAACAAAATATATTCGACAAGTGTCAACTGGGCTGTACGTGAAAGTATGTATAAGAGAATGAGAATGAGAAAGAGAGAGAGAGTGAAGATATCGTATATGCTTGTTTCAGCTAAGTAGTTAGTCAAATTAATTACGTATATGTCGCGAAAAGACCGTGAGAGATTCCTACTCGTTCGGAAGGTCAGCCATAATCGTTCTTCCCTCAAACCTTACGCGGCTAGAAGAGGAAAAGGGAGAATTCTCAGTGGTACACAACGTATCTTGCGGAGCATAGGTGTAGATGTAGGTAATATCTTTCTCTGTCTCCTGGTTTAGCAGAAGAGAAAAAAGGCTACATCATTATCTTAAGCCCTTTTTAATCAGAGCACTTCTCTCTTAGTATTCAATATCATTAACATATCACTGGAAACTTATGAGGAGAAAAAAATAGTTTCGCAGCAGCCACCTGCTGGAAGAAGGTTCCGAGACCTCTAGATGTAAGTGGTTTCTCCTGGTCTGACAGACACTGTATGAGGCAGCACGTGGCACCTACGCGGAAACCGTGTGGTCGGCGGGTGACTTGGGGAGCAGGCTCCGTAGGCCTGGTGCCGATGTTGTGGCGGCGTGACACCTCAGACAGGGGCGTTATGCGCGAGCGGCAGATGTCAGATATAGCTCCAGCGGTCGCGGACGCACACTGACTCTGACGTCAGAGCCAGATGTGTGGAATGCGTTGGCAGCTCGACCAAAATTTACTCTCACCTCCTCCAGATGCTCTGAACAATTACTAAGTAGGGTAAATACAACATACGAGTATTATACGGGAATTTTATCAGATTTGGTCGTCCAAAATAGCAGTATAGTTTTCAGGAGCAAAACTTGTAATTTATTGTTTCATTGGAGTTATAAACGTTACTATGTGTGTGTAGTTATACTTTGAAAGAAATGACGTCTTTTTTTACGCACGCAATGAAATGCTTGTCCTGTGAAGTAACATTAGATATCCGAAATAAAGACCCTTTAAAATAATGTGTAAAACCCTGAGTCTGACGTTGCTCTTTATTAAATGCAAATCACGCCATCTAATATTTTCTGACGCACTCTTATTTGCTATATTCTTTGACTTTTACTGAAGTTTATTCTTTCGTGTGGTTGATATCGCGCATTGAAGAACGGTAATATACAGCAACAACAGAAAAACTGCATCCACAACCGAAAATAAGCTTTTTCTGCAGATAATGTTCCATGAATCGTAACTGTTTAGCTGTACGCGCTCTGGTCCAAATATTTCATTTATGCACAGCTGGGCCGCCGTTCTCGTGAGATACAGACGCGTAGAATAGTGTTTTTCGAAATAACAGGAACAAAACAGTAGCCCTCTTGAGATTATATGCAGCCTAATTATTCGCATCGCGTTTGCTGTGAACTTTCAGTGTGATGCAATTGATTATGTGCTGCGCCAAACAGGACTCTTTTATATCATTTTAAATTGAGAGCAGCCGAAGCCAAATTTCCACATTTTGAAACAAATGAGCCGCACTGCGTGTAGATACTTTTTACTAAAAGTCACGACCGGTTATGCGGCAATTGAAGACTCATCCTCAGGTGATCTATACAAATGATAAGGAAAAAATTATTTTACAGAGAATCCTGTACAGTGGTCTAAGGAATAAATGGAAACTGAAAATCAGCCTTATGAAGTTGTGCTTGAAGAGCATTCACAAAGATTCTTTGTAGCTTTTTTAGTCAAAGTGAAAACCTGTTGCAACAATACACTTTACATGGTATGACCCGTCATTGCCTGTTATCATTGAGAACCTTCATTGTTAGTACAATAGTCCGTACAGTAATAAGGATCACTACAGGAGGTAGAAAAAATATGGTAACAAAGAAAAAAACAACACATTATTATGCAAATTCGGTGAAGGAGACTCCGTGGCATTCAGAAGATCATCCATTCGTCTCTAAATGGATAAATACAGGTCCTGCATCGTTTTAAAGGGAATCTTATACCATTCTTCCTGTAAAGGAGGACCAAAAAGATTCAATAACATCGACAAAATTGAGTTCTATTGAGATCTATTGACTATGGTGGCCAAGGGAGCTGGATCAATTCATCTACGTGCTCACAGAACCAGCCTGTCGTCTTAGAATGCAGCATCACCATGTCATGGACGCGATCAGCCAAATTGGTCACATAATCCTCGGCAGTAGTCGTGACCTTGTAGAGTAACCTCCACCATGTATCACTCTTTGGACGTAAACTCAGTCAGAAGTTGGAAACAATGTGAAACGAGAAACTTCCAACCAAATGACTTTCTTCCATTGCTCCATAGTCCAGGTTCTATGGCTTCGGCACCACGTTTTCCTACTACGGGCATTTGCATCTTTGATGAATAGGTTTGGAATTCCATCATGCCCTGCGGTTCCCTGCTTATGGAGCACTCCCCGCGTTGTGCTGGTGCTGACAGGATCGCCAGTGCGACATTCAGCTGTCGTCCTTTTATGTTTCGTTAAAATCCTCTTCAATGACCATTTTTCACGAGCAATCAACTGACACTTTCGTCCACGTTGCGACTTAGCCGATGATGTTTTTGTGCTTTCCCTGCATGCGGTTTAGTTCTTCAGTACGTTGCCTGTTGAAACATGAAACACTCCGACAACATTGGTTAAGTAAGTACTAACTATACGAGCACTAAAAAATTGCTCAAGTTCACATTCACTTACCTCTGACACAATTCACTCGCGACTGTACAGAATGCTGTTCTGACTACGACTGTCTCCTCCAACGTGTTGAAAACGTTGGACAGGTGCCTTCGTGGTCAAACAAATGCACAAACGGGAGGCTTGGCTCTGGCAAGAGCTCTGAAATTAAATACAGTAATCAACATCGGCGCTATAAGAAGAAAAATATATACAGTGTGTTTCATATGATGCGTTTTTTCTCCATTACTTACAAAATAAGAAGTGAAGATCTTTTTATACACGTTTTCTTTAGTTAGATTAACGTAAGAAACGTTGCCTTGTGCGCGATTCTGTAGTTTATATACTTGCTTTCCAGAAAGTTAGAACAACGAGCTATAATTCTTTTAGACATAACGCTATTTTTTTCTATCATGTAGCTGCTGTAACTAAAACAACTATGCGCCAATTAGTTTAAAGTAAATTTTTATCTAATTAGAGAGGTAAAAACGTCCAAAGCATTAGAGTTTGTCGCAACGTGTTGTACATAATTGGCTTTGTTCAGATAGATATTTCAACTCCCTAATTGAAACTAATAGCAGTTTGTCTTAAATTTGGCATTTGGCTTAAATATAACGGCTACATAAAAGGAAAAAAAACGTTGTATTTTAAAAACTATAACTCCTTACCGTAACTCTCTGTAAAATGTTAGGATGTCTGCAGAGAGGGTAACGTTTCTTATGTTCAGTTAGGTGCATAAATATTCCATTTACTCATTATTTTGTAAATCACAGTGAGAAACTTGTTGTCCAGAAAATCCTGTGTGCGTATCCTAACATGAAGCAAAAAAGAACACACAGGTATCGAAGAATTTAGATAAATATGTAATGATTTACAACGGTGTAAAATACGCGACCACAGCATCATCATACATGGAAAATGTAATAGATAACAAACGAAAGAAATATTGTTTTTCACACTTGTATTAGAAAAACAATAATATTAGTTATTTAGTGGCGCATCAAGACAACAACATTTATCTATGTGTTAACGTAAAACATTAAGAGAAACATAGCCAGCCAGTACTACATGGATATTGCCATAATTTTAAAAAATCGCTTGTTTCAGTAACTTTAAAAGATAAAATATTTACCGAAGGTGCAAAAGTTCAAAAAATACAGCTCTATTTATTTATCTACCTTTACCTATCGGATGTCAATACCCTCAATACATTTATTTTTAAATGGCGTCATCAAATTACGTTTCGTTTGCTCCAGGATAATTCACAAATCGTCCAGCAGATGCTAGAGATTGACCTACATATTTTGAGGTGAAGTTGCCGTTAAAAATGTTGTCGTGGCACCTCGAAACACACTATCCAATCAAAAGTATACGGATACATATTAGTGGACGTTAATATGAGATCTGTCCATCCTTCACCGTTATGACGACTTAAACTCTGATCCGGACACTTTCAATGAGAAATGTGAGTTTTGAAAACTTATAACCGCCATTTCACTGTACAACAGGTTTTATTCAACAACCTAGATTTCGGCCGTTTTCAAGTGTTACAAGTATCAAAAAATGTTAGACTCGATTACATCACAAGTGATCGTCAAAAGATATATCTTCACTTGCATAACCAATTTTGTCAAAAGCAAATGCTAGAACATTTGTGTAATAGGCTAATTTAGCCGCCCGGGGTGGCCGACCGGTTCTAGGCGCTGCAGTCTGGAACCGCGCGACCGCTACGGTCGCAGGTTCGAATCCTGCCTCGGGCATGTATGTGTGTGGTGTCCTTAGGTTAGTTAGGTTTAAGTAGTTCTAAGTTCTAGGGGACTGATGACCTTAGAAGTTAAGTCCCATAGTGCTCAGAGCCATTTGAACCATTTTTTAGGCTAATTACTGCCAATTAGCATGACTTATTCACTTGATATGGCTGTGGAATAAAAAGATGACCAAATCACAGGTTGAGACTTCACTACACAATGTAGTGAAGCATCAGCCTCTGCTTTGGTTACCTATTTGTTTCGCAACCGTATCAAGTAAATAAGTCATACCAGTTACCAGTAAATTAGCCCATTACACATATGTTTTCGCATTTATTTTTGACGATGGGGAATTGAAATTTTTTTTTTTAGGATGACTTGAGATATACTGAAGTCTGATGGTTTTTGATAGTTCTGACGCTTGAAAATGGCCTAAGGCCGAAATCTGGATTGTGTAATAAAACCGGTTGTATATTCAAATGGCGGTTATGTGTTTCAGAAACGTTTATATGATTATGGCTCCACGCCAAAATAAAATTATTAAGAATTATGAGTGTTTATAGAGGAGTGACAGTCCAACTTCCCTCAGGAGCTAAAGCCAGAGAAGATACTGATGAATTCTTCACAATTATAGCCCATTATCTTACAAGCTAAAACAGGTAATGTAAACCACATTTTCATGGACAATAGTACTTGTGTAGCTTCTAAACATGTATTCCAGAAAGCACCGTATGATGAGTGCCGCAATGGTACCTTGTAGCACTAACAGCGCGAGGGAAAGCTAGTGCCGACCTTCCTCCGTTGGTTCTTACGCAAAATGTACGTCGGTGACAGTAGAATTGTTCTGCAGTCACCTTCAAACGCCGGTGCTCTAAATTTTCTCAAGCCTATTCATCGAAAAGAATCCCCCCAGGGATTCCTCATACATTTCTTCATGGAGAACGTTCATCATACACTCCTGGAAATTGAAATAAGAACACCGTGAATTCATTGTCCCAGGAAGGGGAAACTTTATTGACACATTCCTGGGGTCAGATACATCACATGATCACACTGACAGAACCACAGGCACATAGACACAGGCAACAGAGCATGCACAATGTCGGCACTAGTACAGTGTATATCCACCTTTCGCAGCAATGCAGGCTGCTATTCTCCCATGGAGACGATCGTAGAGATGCTGGATGTAGTCCTGTGGAACGGCTTGCCATGCCATTTCCACCTGGCGCCTCAGTTGGACCAGCGTTCGTGCTGGACATGCAGACCGCGTGAGACGACGCTTCATCCAGTCCCAAACATGCTCAATGGGGGACAGATCCGGAGATCTTGCTGGCCAGGGTAGTTGACTTACACCTTCTAGAGCACGTTGGGTTGCACGGGATACATGCGGACGTGCATTGTCCTGTTGGAACAGCAAGTTCCCTTGCCGGTCTAGGAATGGTAGAACGATGGGTTCGATGACGGTTTGGATGTACCGTGCACTATTCAGTGTCCCCTCGACGATCACCAGTGGTGTACGGCCAGTGTAGGAGATCGCTCCCCACACCATGATGCCGGGTGTTGGCCCTGTGTGCCTCGGTCGTATGCAGTCCTGATTGTGGCGCTCACCTGCACGGCGCCAAACACGCATACGACCATCATTGGCACCAAGGCAGAAGCGACTCTCATCGCTGAAGACGACACGTCTCCATTCGTCCCTCCATTCACGCCTGTCGCGACACCACTGGAGGCGGGCTGCACGATGTTGGGGCGTGAGCGGAAGACGGCCTAACGGTGTGCGGGACCGTAGCCCAGCTTCATGGAGACGGTTGCGAATGGTCCTTGCCGATACCCCAGGAGCAACAGTGTCCCTAATTTGCTGGGAAGTGGCGGTGCGGTCCCCTACGGCACTGCGTAGGATCCTACGGTGTTGGCGTGCATCCGTGCGTCGCTGCGGTCCGGTCCCAGGTCGACGGGCACGTGCACCTTCCGCCGACCACTGGCGACAACATCGATGTACTGTGGAGACCTCACGCCCCACGTGTTGAGCAATTCGGCGGTACGTCCAGCCGGCCTCCCTCATGCCCACTATACGCCCTCGCTCAAAGTCCGTCAACTGCACATACGGTTCACGTCCACGCTGTCGCGGCATGCTACCAGTGTTAAAGACTGCGATGGAGCTCCGTATGCCACGGCAAACTGGCTGACACTGACGGCGGCGGTGCACAAATGCTGCGCATCTAGCGCCATTCGATGGCCAACACCGCGGTTCCTGGTGTGTTCGCTGTGCCGTGCGTGTGATCATTGCTTGTACAGCCCTCTCGCAGTGTCCGGAGCAAGTATGGTGGGTCTGACACACCGGTGTCAATGTGTTCTTTTTTCCATTTCCAGGAGTGTATTTATGCTCTTCACAGAAAAGATGTACATTACTGACAGTGCCAAATATGGAATTGTCATCATACAATCTAAGACCGCTGGATCCACAACTACATATAAAACATTCATCGCATGAGCAAGTATTTCTAAGTCAGTTAATCTACATCCACTTACACTTTGGTGATCCCGTCGAAAATTATTCTTCAGTCTTAGGAGCAACATTTACAATACTCTTATTTAAACTTTCTATCCATTTTATACATAAAATTCAGATTTTCTCACTTTTTTTAATATACGACCGCTGTTACGTTCCATTTGGAGCAAAATAATCTAATAAACGCAAAACTAAATACTGAAAACAGATTGCAATATCTACTATTCAATATAAACCACGTTTGTAAACAAAGGAACAGCCAGATATAATCTTTGTCACAACCTACTACAATTATTTGTAGTTCGTTTCGTTTGTGCGTCAGCGAAATTATCACAGAAAAATATATAGTGTTGGGGAGGTGTGGATCACTGCACGAAAAAAGGGAGGGTGGCAGGTGCAGACAGTGAAAAAAAAATTTAATACATTTTTCTAGGTCTATTTTGGTTATGAAACACTGAGCTATCATTCTTAAAGAACCAATCAAATAAATTAAGCAATAAAGAGATGCGAAATTTTTCGCTATTTTGCCCTATATCTGTCCGTAAGGTTTTGTTCCTACATATGATTTTGCTCATGTATATTTAATCTTTCTGCAGCGGGTTATAGGTTTAAATGTGACAACACAGGAACTAAAGTACACTGGCACAACATCCTTAGCAGTAAATACCAGAAACAAAATAAGAAAAATACACCAGTCATAAATTAATCGATTGACACCTGACACCTTTGGATCCTAGTGATATAAAGTAATATAAAGTGTGGGTCATAACATTGAATTTCCACTCAGAGTGGAGTGATACTTCACATTTATATCCTGAAATCTTGCATCATTCTCTCATTATTCCCTTCTCCATCTCACTCATCATAACATTGTATCGCTCAGTTGTCTATAAACATAAACGTTCAAAAAATTATCTCACCTTTCAGATTTGTTGCTTAACGAGCGGAGAAACTACATTTCCAATTTGTCAGTTAACGAACGGAGAAACTAAGTGTTGCAGCAGATGAGAATCGTGCCCAAAATAAACACACTGACGGAAATGTAGCCATGAACATCTTGGTCGAACGCCAGCTAACTGGTACTCAGATGTCTCCATGCCTGTGCACATTTTGACTAAAGTTTGAGTCTGACGCGAGCTATTTTCAATATTTTAGGAACAGGAAAAACTTATTCCTACAATTAAAGAACGGTTTAATTAGATGACGAGAGTTTCAAATGTAGATGTCAACACAGCAACACATCATATAACCATCTTCCAGACTTGAGGGAAGGTTCAGTCAGTGGCATCAGGAGCATGGTAGCATCGTAACAACAGATTGCACAGAGAGTTAGTTTCAGTACTACGCCACGAGATCGTAGGATCAGCCGACTGGCTCTGCCTGATAGATGGATGTTATCAGCTGAGATCCGGACATAGACTACAGGCAGAGTCTAGTCACGAATCGCCGGGAACAGATTACTTGAAGGTGGCATGAGATTTAGAGTTGCCATGAGTCGTTTACCACTGTCAGCAGACCAGAGACAAGCGATTTGCATTGTGTGGTGCTAGTGTAAACCGAGACATAGATTGGCATTACGTGGTATTCAGCGATGTGTATCGCTTATATTCGTGGCGATCAGCTCGACGTCACTATGTCAAAGGCAGCAGCGCTTCTCGAGACAAATCTTCCGCATTTATCTGATCATGGTATCGAGAGCTGTTGCGTATGACAAATGGGTTGATTTGGTGACTGTAACTAAACGCCCGCCATTACGTGGCCAGAATGGTAAGACATTCGTGGCCAGGGCACAAAAGGCAGAAAAATGCAACCTCTCACTCTGCAGTTCACACCACAAACGCCTTGAGGAATGTACGCAAGACTGACGGTCCTAATTTTTCACTCGTCAAGCATGTCTGGGGTGTGATGGCAATACGTATTGTTTATACCACAAATCTCCGACATTGAAGCATGTCCTTTATAAAGGGCAAGAAATTCGTCAACGTGAATTTTAGAGACTATTTGTTTCCATACAATCCGTCCCCTTGGCTGAGTGGTCAGCGCGTCAGATGGCCATGCAGCAGGCCCGGGTTCTATTCACAGCCGGGTCGGAGATTTTCTCTGCTCGGAGACTGGGTGTTGTGTTGTCCTCACCATTATTTCATCATGATCCTCGACGCGCAAGTCTTCAAATGTAGCATCAACTGCAAAGACTCACAACTCAACGGCCGAGCTTTCCAGATGGGGACTCATGGCCATCAATACCACACATTCATTTCATTGTGTTCATAATATAAAGAATACAAGCGGGTATTCGTGCCCGTGGTGGTCACACCTGACACTAATGTTGTTCGTGGATATCTGTTTAGAATGGAATGAAAGGTGTACGGTTTGACACGTGTTACAGGGTGAACATAGCCAAAATGTTTGATATCTACTAGACAGCACTTTAAGTTTTAACTTTTTCTTTCTCCGTCAATGTATGTTGACAGAAACGATAGTGGTGTATTACTGACGCTGTACCAACAGCAGGAAAGCTTGTCAGTGCATTCAGCAAACCACCTAAATCTTGCACTAAAAAATTCTCGGTTTACTTGTCACGTCGAATTTGGATAGAATCCCGAGCTTTCGATAACTTCCTCCATCACCTTCGTCACTGACGTGCCATCCTAGGGCAGTATAAGCTTTATCCAGCGTTGCTTTCATCACCATCCATCGCAGCAGGCGAAGAACTGCGAGGAATGTAAGGAGTCTCTCTTTGCGCTCTTTCTTTACCCACTGCGCACTTCTCTGCATTGCTGAGTGCATATCCGGAGTCTCTGTTGAATTTATTTTCACATAGTCTAATTTCAACTGCTTCCCTGATGACAGGGTCTCAATAGTTTGAAGCGTGAGAAAGTATTCTTGTTTCATCGAATAAAATGTTATCTTTATTTAACAAACTGTGCTCAGCCACCGCTGATTATTCTAGATACCTGTTTTTTAGGTGACGCTGATGCTCGACACAGCGATCGGCAACAGTTCTTACAGACTGGCCCACATAATTTTTGCCACACTCGCGAGGAATGCTGTAAATTACCGGTACTCTCAGGCCGAGATTATCTTTTACCGGTTCACGACAGTAAGTTTTACCCCTGACGAAGATGACGGAGGTAGTCATCGAAAGCTCAGGATTTTATCCATATTTGACGGGGCAAGTAAACCGAGAACTCTTATGCAAGGACTCCGTCGCGAAAGACTTCGTAATAACCTAAATCTTATTCGTATTTGTAGAAATTTCGTACAACTAACGCACAGGTCTAAATTGGAATGAGATTTCACCAGGCAACAAGACCACCAAAGACAGAAAAACTTTGATTTGTTGCTTGAACTAGTGACATTACAGAACCGTGTCCTGGTTGGGTAAACAACACTAGTTGACGTCAAAATTCCGCTTGTCGTTTCGTGTAGTTGCTGCTCAGTGCCTCGCAAGATTATGGATAGAGGTGTGCGTAGATAGAGAAAGAGAACCACATCCTAAGCGTATCCACAAGTCCATTCAGAATATTTAAATTTTTAAACGATTTTAACTCGTTCCGTAAGCCGGAAGAATTCTCTTGACCTATTTCGTCTCGTTGAAGTCAGACGACATAAATTACATCCCACTGATAAAGAACATATATCTACATCTGCGTGATTATTCTGGATTTCACAACCAAGTGCCTCACAGAGGGTTCACCGAACCAGCATCCAACTGCTTCTCTACCGTTCCACTCCCGAACAGTGCGCGGGAAAAACGAGCGCTTAAATCATACTGTGCGAGTTCTGATTTCTCCTGCTTTATCATGATTATCATTTCTCCTTATGGAAGTGGGCGCGGACAAAGTATTTTCACACACTGAGGACAAGAGTGGTGACTGAGATTTCATGCTGAGGTCATACCGCAGTGAAAAACGCGTTTGTTTCAGGGACTGTCAGCCCAATTCGTGTATCATATTCGTGGCATTCTCTTCCCCCTTCGCAATAATACTAAGCGAACTGCCATTCTTTGAACTTTTTCGATATCCTCCGTCAGTCCATGATGCAGGTTCCACACTACTCAACAATGCTGCTGAGGAGGGCGGACAAGCGTAGTGTAAGCAGTCTCTTTAGTTGACCTATTGCATTTTGAAAGTGTTGTATAACTAACAGCCTTTGGTTTGCTTTCCCCACAATATTATCTATGTAATCGCTTAAGTTTCATTTACTTGTAAGTGTAATCCTTAGGTATTTAGATGACTTTACAGACTTTAAATTTGTATGATTTGTCGTGTAACCGAAATTTAGCGGATTCCTTTTACTACCTATGAAGTAATAATGACTTTACACTTTTTATTATTTAGAGTCAATTGCCACGTTTCAGACCGCACAGACATATTGGCTAAATCATTTCGCATATCGTTTTGATGATCTAACGATTTTAAAAGACTATAAATGACAGCATCAGCTGAAAAAATCTGAGGGGCTGCTTACATTATCTCCTAAATGGATTACGTAGATCAGGAACAGCAGAAGGGCTATAACACTTCCTCGGAACGCCAGATATCACTTCCGTTTAACTCAAAGACTTTCTGTCAATTATTTTGAATTGTGACCTTTCTGACAAGAAATCACAAATCCAGTCACACAACTGAGGCGATACTCCATCGGCACGCAATTTGATTAGGAATCTCTTGTAAGGAACGGCGTCAAAAGTCTTCTGAAAACCCAAAAATATGGAATCAGTTTCATCTTCCTTGTTGATATCACTCAGAATGTACAGGTTGTTGTGTTTCACAAGAATTGTATTTTCTGAACCCGTGTTAGGAATTTGTCATCATAGAGGCGGATGATGATCACAATTTAGTACAACTTAGCCTCTCATATGCATGATACGTTATAAAAATTACCAATCTATGTTGTAATTAATGAAACAGATTTCGCGAAGTTTTCTGCAGAACATAATTTGTTGCTGGCAAATTAAACAAAGTCACATTATAATGTGTCAAGTATAGCACACACTTTAATGTTACTCACATACTTCACTTCTCAAATGTGCACCAGTTCACATCAACGCCGTATCGTGTTAACATGCTGCGGCTCTCTGTGTAATAAGCGTTGCATTGTGTACTAGTAAATATACAAACTTTTTAAAAAATTGTCATGTATTTCTATAGGAGAGAGTACTGGCCAAAAGTAGAAGGAAGCCTCCTATAATGATACCTACGGAAAGCAATGCTTGCTAAGATATGAGTCAAGCTGTCCTCTCATTTCTATCTGTCCTTTCCGTAGAAGTAAACACTTTCGGCAGATGTATATGTAGTGAGTAACCATTTTGACACATCCTTCGGTTCTTCACGGCAGTGAATGACGCACTCTTTTGAATACACCTGCCTCCACTCGTAATGCGTCACATATATTGGCCACACGTCACTGTAACGTCTGGACATTGTTGATGGGTTGGGCATATACAATGCATATACCATTCATACTAAACGCTTTCCCACCCGAGTTTTGCAATAATTACGACATTTCGTCCTTGAACTGACTTAGTGTGCCGCCGCGTAGGAATTCTTCCTGTCTGTTGTGTGGAAAGTAGTTTTAGTGCCCTTCCACAGCCGTAACAGCGCCCTCTGATTCTGAAAGTACAGTACTACTGCCTACGTTTTACGTAATGAAGTTGGAAGAAGATTTTTGTGCAAGTTATTTTTAGACAGATTGCCCTTATGGTTCGTTTATTGAGGAAACACCGTAAAATGAACTTGTTCACAATGATTATATGCTAACTTTTAACGATATGAGAACAAGGTATACTGAATCACTAGATATAAAGGTATCCTTTTGACGACTGCCAATTATGGTGCACAGTTTGCATCTTAGCGTACAATCGGTATAGTTCGTATAAGATCGTACATCTTCGATTATGCCAAAGTCATTCATTTATTTACTAATATCAACGTTTCCTGTCCTTGTGAAATTCCTGAAATACGGTGTCTATAACCCGCAAATTTCTCCAAATGTCTGAGTGGCACAAGGCAACTTTTGTTAGCAATCATTTATTAATAACAATTACTTGATTCACGCCAGAACATGTGTGCTTACCCTATGTATTGCTTTGCTGACGTCACGAGCGATTTCTGAGTCGGCACCTCATTCCACTGGCTCTAAAAGCGCCAGATTTCCAACCGCCTCTGCTAGCCAGCATGGGAATCTACTCTCTCGCTCCTCTCTCCATAGCTACTGCAGCACTGATAATTCACTTCACATGTGCGAAATAGCAAAACTAGAAATAAAGTAAAATGGGCCCTTATCTGCAAATAAGAGTCATGTTAAAACTGGTGCTTTTAAATGCCACTGTAGCAGGAAATGCGATGGATTCAGGTCCTTTGAATAGGTAGGCCATGCCACTAGACCTCTTCAACTAGCCCATCTCCCATGAACTGTTGCGGTGAGTTACTGCTGCACGGTCTGCATAAAATGGTCTGGTGCCCCCTCGTGCATAAACCACAGTCGTCTTTCTGCAAGGGTAACGGTATCCATTACCTCTGGTAACTCATTGTGCAGAAATTGGTGATTGACAGCACTTGTTAATCTGTTTCGTAAAGTCAGTGAGTCACCGACAGTTTCTGTCCATACATTCATACTGAAGCAGTCCTAGTACATCACCTACATGAGTTATCGAGAATTTTCATCTGTCCACACATGCATGTTATGATAATTTACTATGATGTCTCTTGTGACTGCAAACACTACCCTGTACTAGGCACTACTCGCAGTTAGGAAAACGACCATTGTCTCAACAAGTTTGGTTTCCTTACATACAGGAGGCTATTCGGAAAGCAAGGTCCGATTGGGTGTGAAATGGAAACCATAGGGAAAAGCTGATGAAGCTTTGCACAGATTTGTTGAGCAGTGTCTCTAATATGCTCGTCGATCGTGTCACGTCGCTCTACTCAGTTCTAAGCACACAGAGAGCACGTAAAGATGAATAAAAAATAGTGTCTCCCTCCAAGTACGGGGACCTGGTGAGAGATTTCGCCTGATGTCATGCATCCCACATAACATAACTGTTATGCGTTTCCTTCTTTATGACAGTTCTCTGCCGCATTCTGCAAGGGAAATGAAGACGCTCCTGTGGCGATTTGATCCCACAATAGAGATTGTAATTGTCTTCCCCTGAGTTTCATCTCCGTTCACATGAACTGCTGGCTATGGAGACAACATTTTGGCACAGACAACGAGCTGTGGAATAGCGTAGAGAATCGGCGGAAAGCAGAGGCGGCTGCCTTCTACGACGAGGGTACTGGAAAGTTGGTACAATGCTACGACAAATGTCTGACGTCTGAGCGGCGACTATGTAGATGAGGTTTAGCTAACTGCAGGATAACCATACAAGGACAAGTGCTGTCAGTCGTGTGAAGCATGGTCGCTATGTACATTTGAAGAATTCGAATATTACTTACGAGCAGCTCAGGAGATTCTCTGTTCTGCTAACTTCTATGCCGGTGAATCACTTCGTTCAGATTTGGTGGAAGATGGGGTTGGAACTTTGCCTGCTGTTGGTGCCCATAGAATTCACGGGCTCTTGTTCGACTTGTTTGATGAGCAGCGTAGTGTCTAGGCTGCACAGACAGTTATTCGGAGATATCTGCTGGGCTGTAGGTTTCGTTTCTCTGTGTGTCTCATTTTGTTTTAGGTTTGAGTTAAAAAACTAAAAAAACACTCCGTCCGAACAGGCCATGAAGGCCCAACGGTACCGACCGGCCGCCATGTCATCCTCAGGCCACAGGTGTCACTGGATGCGGATTTGAGAGGCATGTGGTCAGCACATCACTGTTCGGGCCGTATGTCAGCTTCCGAGACCGGAGCCGCTACTTCTCAGTCAAGTAGCTCATCAGTTTGGCTCACAAGGCTTGAGTGCACCCCGCTTTCCAACAGCGCTGGGAAGACCGGATGGTCACCCATCTAAGCGCTAGCCTAGCCCAACAGCTCTTACCTTCGGAAATCTGACGGGAACCGGTGTTACCACTACGGCAAGGCTGTTGGCTAGATTTAAGTTAACCTGTATTTTATTTAGAGAGTTAATAGTCCCATCTTGACTGGCTTACACTGCTGACACTGTTTTATCTCATAGTTGTTCCTGTCTATCGGACTTGGGCTCTGTTGATGATTATGAATACCAGTGTCATTTTCGTTGATTTGGTGTAACTTATTTTGTACTCAGTGTTAACTTTAGTTCAGTTTTACTGCCAGTTTTACTACCAGCTTCAGTCGAGGCTGTGTAGGCCTTGTTGTTTAAGCTTCAGCCATACATTGTGTTATAGCATTAGCCTGAGATATCGCAGCTTGAAAACCAAGCTTCGTACGCTACATTCTCCGGTGGCTGTGATTTGCCTTCTACTAAATTTCATGTTTGTCTTTTTTAATGAGACAACGGCTGCCTATTTATCAGAGTTCAAATTATATTTAACCCGTCAAAATAAAAATTATTTTTCGTATTGCTTTATAGTTGAGCATTGCCTATTCTGATTTGCTGTGCTCACAGTTGTTAATTGGCATGTTACTAAATGTTTATTGATGATCGATGTCTGTTCCGGAACATGTGTTCACTGAAGTATTTTTGTCTGTTGCGATAGTACCTGAACTGATATTGTACTTTATTGAGACAAAAACTCTTCTCAATATTACGATTCCAAGCCTCAATTGTAAATTTAAATCGATCATCCTAGGAAAACCTTCTGTTGGCTTTGTGACGTAAGTGGCGTTTACTGCTGCAAAGGAAATAGGAAAGTTTGAGGCGCGAGGCAGCTGCTGTTACAACGGAAACAGAATATACGTGTAACTGTGCGGAAACTTGGAACAAAGGCGTGTGACTACCTTTAGCCCGTATAGATAGTGCATCTACCCTCTCCAGGAGACTGCGCACGGAAGCCAGTTTCAGTAACAATAGAGACTCAAAACAACAGTAATTACTATTTATATCGACCGCATATAATGCAGACAGACGGAAAGTAATTATTATTGGGGATATCCTTACATATCTTCTTTTTTCCCTCCAGGATTAGGCCTGGGGTTTCTTGCGTTCTCACCGTGTCTTCCTCGGTCTTCCCACACATCTCTCTCCCCACGATTTGTGATCCTCTGCTAGATTAGGAAGTCTCTGTGGCGGTATACGAAGTACATGTTCTCTCTATTTTTCTTGTCTTCTGGGTTATTGGTTGCTTCCCTAATCCTTCCCTTATTTCTTCGGTTCTAATTTTGTCTTCCCTAGTGCAGCCTTTCACTGAGTTCAGAAATTTCGTTTCTAGTCCTACAACTACATCTACATCTACGCTCCGCAAGAGACATTGCGGTATGCGGCCTAGAGTATTTTGAGTAGCACAGCCATTTGCTCCATCTCCTGTTCCCACCACAAACCCACGCAACTGCTACGGTCGCAGGTTCGAATCCTGCCTCGGGCATGTATGTGTGTGATGTCCTTAGGTTAGTTATGTTTCAGTAGTTCTTAGTCTAGGGGACTGATGACCTCAGATGTTAAGCCCCATAGCGCTTGGAGCCAGTAATTACATTGGCAATACAGGATGTTCCAAAAAGAATGACCCAATTTTAAATATAATTATTTATTAGGAAGAAGGGCTTAACACCAACAAACTGCATACCAAATTACTCAGAAAACACAGAAGTTTATAAAAATCCATCATAAATGTTCAATATGTCCTCCATTGGCTGCATGGGATCTAGCCGATAGCCGAGTTCATCCCAGACTGAGGATAAGGTGTCTTCTGTTACTGAAGCTACAGCAGCTGATATTCTGGTTTTCAGTTCATCAATGTCACGAGGTAAGGGAGGAACGTAAACACATTGTTTAATATATCCCCGCAGGAAGAAATCACATGGTGTTAAGTTAGGGGACCTAGGAGGCCAAGAGTGTAAAGCCTGGTCTCATAGTCCTGTACGCCCTATCCAACGTTGAGGCCTGTTGGCATTGAGGAAACTGCACACGTTGTTGTGCCAGTGCAGTGGTGCTCCATCTTGCTGTTAGATGAAATTGCCAGAGTCAAGTTGTGGGAATAACCAGTTCCATAGCACTGCAGGATATGATTGTCCTGTTACGGTTTCTTCCTCAAAAAAGTAGGATCCATAAACCTTGCCTTGCGAAACAGCACAAAAAACATTCACTTTTGGTGAATCACGTTCGTGTTCAATTGTTTCATAAGGATTTTCGAGCCCCCATATATGCACATTATGACTGTGAACCTTATCGCTAATATGGAAAGTTGCCTCATCACTGAATATCAACCGTGACATAAAACTGTCATCTTCCATGACCTCTAAAGAAGCATAGCTAAAGTCCTCTGGCTTCACTTTCTCGAAGAGCTTGTACCTGTTATAATCGGTATGGTTTGAGGGCTAAACACGCCACACTGTCATGCGTGGTAACGAAAGTTCTCGGCTAGCACGACGCGTAGACTTGCTGGGGCTCTGCCCAAATGCTCGTCGGATTTGTTCCACTGTTCGTTCAGGAACACTTGGCCGGCCAGGACTTTTACCTTTACAGAGGCACCATGTTTCTTCAAACTGTTTATACCACCGTCGAATGTTCTTTGGTGATGGTGGTTTAGCACGAAATCGAATACGAAACGCCCGCTGAACTGCGATCACTGATTGAGTACGACTAAATTCAATAACACAATACACCTTCTGTTGCGAGGAAGCCACATTGCGCGAGACTGGCTGCACGCTCCAGGTCAGCGCTCGTAACGACATCTAGCGGATTTTTTCTGAAACTCTAGACCATGCCGATTACATCTAGTGCTGTTTCAGCTATCTAGTGGCATTTGTCTCAATATTATTACAAGTTAAAATCGAGTCATTCTTTTTGGGACACCCTGTACTTAACTTACGTATGTACAAGGTGGGTCGCAAGCAATTGGAGACACGAGGATAGTCAATGTCCTTCGATTGATACAATTTCGATGCACGCAATTGATGTACACCACAAGTCTCCCCTAAACAGTAAAAATGACGGCTCGTCTTCTACTGCGGCGCGCTTTCTAGAGCGTCTTCTAGGGCGGCCGAGGCTTGGCTGGAGCGGTGCTTACACTCCTGGAAATGGAAAAAAGAACACATTGACACCGGTGTGTCAGACCCACCATACTTGCTCCGGACACTGCGAGAGGGCTGTACAAGCAATGATCACACGCACGGCACAGCGGACACACCAGGAACCGCGGTGTTGGCCGTCGAATGGCGCTAGCTGCGCAGCATTTGTGCACCGCCGCCGTCAGTGTCAGCCAGTTTGCCGTGGCATACGGAGCTCCATCACAGTCTTTAACACTGGTAGCATGCCGCGACAGCGTGGACGTGAACCGTATGTGCAGTTGACGGACTTTGAGCGAGGGCGTATAGTGGGCATGCGGGAGGCCGGCTGGACGTACCGCCGAATTGCTCAACACGTGGGGCGTGAGGTCTCCACAGTACATCGATGTTGTCGCCAGTGGTCGGCGGAAGGTGCACGTGCCCGTCGACCTGGGACCGGACCGCAGCGACGCACGGATGCACGCCAACACCGTAGGATCCTACGCAGTGCCGTAGGGGACCGCACCGCCACTTCCCAGCAAATTAGGGACACTGTTGCTCCTGGGGTATCGGCGAGGACCATTCGCAACCGTCTCCATTAAGCTGGGCTACGGTCCCGCACACCGTTAGGCCGTCTTCCGCTCACGCCCCAACATCGTGCAGCCCGCCTCCAGTGGTGTCGCGACAGGCGTGAATGGAGGGACGAATGGAGACGTGTCGTCTTCAGCGATGAGAGTCGCTTCTGCCTTGGTGCCAATGATGGTCGTATGCGTGTTTGGCGCCGTGCAGGTGAGCGCCACAATCAGGACTGCATACGACCGAGGCACACAGGGCCAACACCCGGCATCATGGTGTGGGGAGCGATCTCCTACACTGGCCGTACACCACTGGTGATCGTCGAGAGGACACTGAATAGTGCACGGTACATCCAAACCGTCATCGAACCCATCGTTCTACCATTCCTAGACCGGCAAGGGAACTTGCTGTTCCAACAGGACAATGCACGTCCGCATGTATCCCGTGCCACCCAACGTGCTCTAGAAGGTGTAAGTCAACTACCCTGGCCAGCAAGACCTCCGGATCTGTCCCCCATTGAGCATGTTTGGGACTGGATGAAGCGTCGTCTCACGCGGTCTGCACGTCCAGCACGAACGCTGGTCCAACTGAGGCGCCAGGTGGAAATGGCATGGCAAGCCGTTCCACAGGACTACATCCAGCATCTCTACGATCGTCTCCATGGGAGAATAGCAGCCTGCATTGCTGCGAAAGGTGGATATACACTGTACTAGTGCCGACATTGTGCATGCTCTGTTGCCTGTGTCTATGTGCCTGTGGTTCTGTCAGTGTGATCATGTGATGTATCTAACCCCAGGAATGTGTCAATAAAGTTTCCCCTTCCTGGGACAATGAATTCACGGTGTTCTTATTTCAATTTCCAGGAGTGTATATTCTCTTCGAACAGAAGCCGCTCGTGTCGTGGTGTGGTCCTAGTCTGCGTGCTACTGGCTACCGTCGTCTCACAGCCTTCTCTGCGGTTACATTCCATACCGACGTGCCGGCGCTTAATGTTACTCCGGAACCATTTAGTTTATGCGGTTTCATTAACTTTGTAATTTATCTTCGCAGTCTTGTATTATAATGTGACCATACGTGAACAACATCGTGTTAATACGTTTATTCCTACCAATATTTATGCTTGATACTGTTGTATGTCTATTCCATTCTCTGACCATATCATTTACACAGGTACTCATGCTGCTGTATGTCTTTTCCATTCTCTGACCATGTCGTTTGCATAGATATTGAATAATGTTAGCGACAGGCTAAACGTTCCTTTTACTGCTTGATTTGTTAGTATTTCAGGTGTTATGTCATCATCGGTTTTCGTACATAGCCTTTTTTGTGGCTTGTATTGGGTGTTTAGGGAATCTTCTTTTACCCAGTTTTGCTTACGGCTTATCTCTATGAATTCTGTCAAATGCACTTTCATAACCCACTAATTCTAGGTGAGTTTCCAGATTAAATTCTCGTCTCTTTTGTATTATCTGTTTGAGTGCGAAAACATCCTTTATGCATTATCTTCCAATTCTGAAACTTGTTCGTTTCTTCATGAAAATTGCACCCGAGACATTTAGTTGCTGTGGTTTAGCATTTCGCCGTAGATTTTGTAGGCAAGCGTATTTACAGCGCTAGAATCAGATGTGTTACTTCTTTCACCTTTCTTAACGATGAAATGACCTTCGCTATTTTCCATTCCTCCGTATCCCACATTTTGCCCAGCCCATGATAGATGTAGCATTCTTAAGTCTAAGAGGAAATTACTGCAAACTTTTACCCATAAAGTACTTATTTGTGAGGGTATCAGGAGAAATCCGAATCTCTGCAGATCTCTAGCAGTGAGAAGATCCCTCTAGGCACCCCCGCGATCCGTGCGTGCAGCGTCGACAACTGCGTGGAGACTCGGTGCGTGCGACGGGGTTCGTGCCGGCGACGTTGCGACGGCGATACGCGGGCGGCGACGCTAACTCACTGCGAGGTGCCTCGGCTAGGGGGAGGGTGGCGACCTGAGGGCGTCGCTGGCTAATGCGATGCCGGCGCCGATAGCCGCCGTAATTAATGGCGGAGGCGCGAGCCACCCCAAACGTCTTAATAAAAACCGGCAAATTAGGATAACCGCGCCGCGCCGCCGCCTCCTGTCCTCGCCCCGGGATGCCCTGATACCTATCTGGAGGGGCATTAAAGCTGGAACGGTTACGACCCGAAGTTAACCTTATCAAAGAATTGCGCGTAACAGCGTTTATATAAGACCACACACCCCCAAACGTGACCTTGATAAAGTTTCCTTCATTTAAGAGGTTAAATAATTTATTCAGACAAACAGGTGGAAAAATCTCACCAAGAGGTTAGTGAACCATTTGGCAAGGCACCCATGAATAATTCCTCCAACACTGGTAGGATCAAAGCATAGGGAATAATTTAGGGCTGGGAAAAATAGACTGCTGGCGTTTAAAATGCCATCACCATGAAGATATCATATGGGAGACTTGGAACTGCTGTGGGTTTGTACCACGTGCTTTTATTTCCACTTAGCATATCAGTGCTGCCGCGTAAAGGAGGTAAGAGTAACAGTGTAAAACCATGTACATACCGTATAAAGAGTAAGTAGGAGTGTCGTTCAGATATCGCTACTGAGTGTGAACTTGCTTCTCAGAAAATGGTGTATTGATTCGTGTATGAAGCAGCATCGCCTAGATACAGTGGTCGTCAAATTCCGGCCCACAGCCCTCATGCGGTCCAAATGAAGCATTCATGCTGCCCGCAGCATTTAGCTCTATTTTACAATACCAGTGGAGTTCAAAAGGTAATGCAACACCTTTTTGCTTCTCGGCTAATTTCTGTTGAAAAAATGCAGTAATTTATTTTTATTCATTTATTTATCTTTTGGACATTGTGGAATAATCCCTCTTCAGCCCCTATAGTTTCACGAAGTTCCAATAGCTGGCGTTGTAGTAACCAAAACCAACCGCAGGAACGCCTTGGGCTGCGGATCGGAGCCGCCGCGGGGAAACCGCTGGCGGTGGAGCACGCACCACCGGGTAAACACAAGGACGAGTCGGGCGACAGACGGACGACAGAGCAACGACAACCAACAATGACCGACACAAATAGGAAGAGATAACAACAGAGGCTTGTAGAAACCACACAACACCAAAACACCAACAGTAAATCCACTTGGAACCAGAGCCAGGCAAATGTCAACAACGAGCAACGACCAGAACGTAACACCGAGATAGAGACACAATCCAGAGCTAGTACCAGACTGACTGGACCAGGTTTTTTTTTTTTCTTTATTGTGATTTCATTCCCCTGACCCATATGGGAAGGGGAGGGCTGTCAGTGGCACAATCCGCCGCTCTTCAGCCGAGTGACACGACAACTAAAACAAGAATAAAATGATACATACATAAGGAGATAAAAAAGGGGAACATAAAACAGAGTAAGGGGAGAAAATGGAGGTAAAAATACAGTTAAAAAAGTCACCAGAAAGTTAAAAAACACAGTTGGCGATTCTTAAAACACAGAGAAGACACTGAATGCGCATGCACAGGTTCAAAGTTGGCCACAGTATTAAAAACAATCCGAAACAACACACTTAAAATCCACTTGGAGCACACACGATGAAGAATAAAACTACCAGGTGGGACCTGCCGAGGGAAAGGTCAGAGAGGATGGAGAAGGAGGGGAGAGCATGGGGCAGCTGGGGAAGCGGCGGGATGAAGAGAGGAGGGGCAACCGTGGGTTCACGAAGAGGCAGAAGACACATGGGGCGGGAGAGGAAAAGGTAAGACAGGGCAGGAGGGAGTGCAGAGACACTGAATGGAGGCATAAGGGATGGAGGGGGAGTAGGAGGGGAAAGCCGCTCAGAAGGAGGGAGGGGGAGGAGAGGGAGCCCTGATGAGGAGGCAGGAAGAGGGGGTTAGAATTGGTAGGAAGGGTAGATGTCAGGGCGAAGCTCATCATCCGGGATGCTTAGACGGTGGTAGTTGTGTTGGGAAAGGAGATGGAGGGTATGGAGATGGAGAGAGGGAGGGACACAACGGTAAAGGCGTGGCAACTGGTTGGGGTGCGGAGAGAAAGGGAGACACCAGGGGGTGAGGGGGATCAAGGCAGTGGACAATGTATAGTGTGCTGATGTGTTCAAGGAAAAGGAGAAGGTGGGGGAAGGGGATGAGGTCGTAGAGGATGCGTGTGGGGAACGGAAGGCGGATGCGGAAGGTGAAGCGGAGTGCATGGCGTTCGAGGATTTGGAGGACTTCATAGAACCGGGAAGGGGCAGAAATCCAAGCGACGCTGGCATAACAAAGGATGGGGTGGATCATGGATTTGTAGGTGTGAAGGATGGTGGAAGGATGCAGACCCCACGTCTGGCCGGACAGGAGTTTCAGGAGGCGGAGGCAGTTGTGAGCTTTGTTTTGGATGATAAGGAGATGGGGAGCCCAGGTGAGGTGGCGGTCGAGTGTGAGGCCAAGGTGTTTGAGGGTAGGAGTGAGGTGGATAGGACGGCCATAAATGGTGAGGTAGAAATCATGGAGGAGGAAGGAGTGGGTGGTGCGGCCTATGCTGATTGCCTGGGTCTTGGAGGGATTAACACGGAGGAACCACTGGTTGCACCAAGTGGTGATTTGGTCAAGGTGGGTTTGGAGGGTACGTTGGGACCATTGAAGGGTATGATAAAGGGCTAGGAAGGCGGTGTCATCAGCAAACTGGAGAAGATGAACAGGAGGGGGAGGTTTGGGCATATCAGCAGTGTACAGGAGATAGAGGAGAGGGGAAAGGACAGAGCCTTGGGGCTCTCAGGCAGAGGGGTAGAAAGTACGGGAGTTGGAATTGTGGATAGTCACATAGGAGGGACGATGGGAGAGGAAGGAAGCAAAGAGACGGACGAAGTTGATGGGGAGAGCATAGGTCTGGAGTTTGAAGAGGAGCCCGGGATGCCAGACACGGTCATAGGCGTTCTGGAGATCAAGGGAAACAAAGACAGCGGAGCGACGGGAGTTGAGTTGGAGGGAAAGAAGATTGGTAAGGTTAAGGAGCTGGCCGTTGGCAGAGAAGGAAGGCCGGATGTCACATTGGGTAAGAGGAAGGAGGTGGTGCTGGTTAAGGTGGCGGTGAATACAGCGAGAGAGGATGGCCTCAAAGACCTTACTGAACACGGAGGTGAGGCTGGACGATAGGAAGAGGTAGCAGAGGGGGGTTTGTTAGGTTTAGGGAACAGCAGGACACGAGAAGTCTTCCACCGGTCAGGGTAAAATCCGGTGGAGAGGAGGACATCGTACAGGGTAGCAAGGACAGACAGGAAGGATGGAGGGGATTCCTTGAGGTGACAGTAGATGACGCCATTGTGACCAGGGGCGGTGTTGCGTTTGGAGCGGAGGACAAGTGTGATGTCTTGTGTGGAGATGGGAGTGTTGATGTCTGAGGGGGGTAACCGATCCAAGTACTGGAAGCTAGGGGCGAGTGGGGGACAGAGATGTCAGTGTGGTCAAGGACGGTGGGGAAGAGGGAGTAATCAGAATGGGGATCGTCAGGAATGGAGAAAACCTCGGATAGGTGGGAAGCAAAATGGTTAGCCTTACTGAGGTTGTCAGGAAAGGGTCGATCGTCGTGGAGGATGGGGTAATGCTGGGTGGGATGGCTACAAGTAAGGCGGTGGAAGGCTGACCAGTACTTGGAGGAGTTGACAGGGAGGGTGGAGTTGAGTCGTGTGCATGCCTGGCGCCAGTCCCGGCGTTTCTTTGCTGTAAGGTGGTTCCGGATATGTCACTGTAATTACCGGTGGCGGGTGAGAGTATCCCAGTCACGAGTGCGGAGGAAGGAGCGGTAGAGCCTGCGGAATTCACGCAGAAGAAGGACGGCCTGTGGAGGAAGCGTAGGGCGGTGAGGGTGGATCAGTTTGGTAGAGACATGAGCCTCCACAGCGTCAGTGATGGTTTTCGACTAGGGCAGAGCGGGTCCCTATATACAAGATCGGAGAGAGCGGCTATTGGCCACTGTCTGCATGTGGCGTAGCGGTGGCGCCCTCGCTGCACGAGAGCCGCTACGCGGAATAGCCGCCGCGGACGCGGAGCCCTCTATGGGCTGGCCACGTCCATTTGCTCTGGCGCGTGTTCGACTTCCGCGGCAGGAGGTACTAGAGGCGTCGCTATACTAACATTCAAAATGGCGTCTGTAACGGAGATGGGTTCCAGGCAGAGAGCTGTCATTGAGTTTCTTTTGGTGGAAAAACCAGAGCATCGCCGATGTTCATAAGAGCTTGCAAAATGTCAAGGGAGACCTGGCAGTGAACGGTGACTCGATGGGTGAGACACCTGTCGTCATCGCAAACCAGTCAGATCTCCTGTATGACGACCGGCCGCACGCAGCTCTGACTTGAGAAATGTTGCAATTTGTAGAAATGACTTCCGCGTTTTCGTCGCCACAAAACTGCAAACATTCTCCTTCTCCATGACAACGCTAGGCCACACCCAGGTGTGCGCACCTCAGAGGAGCTCACAAAATTTCATTGGACTAATCTTCCTCATCCCCCCTACATTCCGGATCTCACACCTTACGACTTACATCTGTTTGGCCCACTTAAGAATGCACTCCGCGGGAAGCAATACGTCGATGATGGAGAAAGACAGCACCGACGCAAACCGGTAGAGTTGTACTATGCGGACATAAAGGCACTATCACTAAGGTGGCGTAAGGCCGTCGCATTGAACGGAGATTACGTTGAAAAGTAGGGTTTGGTAGCCAAAAGAGTGGGGATTAATATGGTACGTTGGAATCCTGAATAAAACCTACCTGCTTTCAACAAAGAAAATGAGTTCTATTACTGATTCACCACCCCTCGAAATATCATTCTAGCAACTAACAACAATATCCAAAAAAAGGCAACTAACATCTTTTAGTTTTCTTGCCCCTCTAACAAACAAAAGTACAGTACGTCATGGGCAGAGTGGTATGTACTGCAGTCGCTGCGGAGTTGATAGAAGCGATAGGGACGATATTTTATTGTTTGTCTTCCAATGCTGACAGTCCACGAGGGTGCGCAACTAGCACCGATCAGCTGCTATGGTGTACACTGAGGTGACAAAAATCATGAGATATCTCCTAATATCGTGTCCGACCTCATTTTTCCTGGCGTACTGCAGCGACTCGGCGAAGCGTAGACTCAAGTCACCTGCAGATACAATGAGCCATGCTGGTCTATGGCCGTCCATAATTGCGAAAGTGTTGCCTGTGCAAGGTTTTGTGCATCAAGTGACCTCTACTGACTGGTTTGATGCGGCCCACCACGAATTCCTTTCCTGTGCTAACCTCTACAGAATAGCACTTGCAACCTACGTCCTCAATTATTTGCTTGACGTATTCCAATCTCTGTCTTCCTCTACAGTTTTTGCCCTCTACAGCTCCCTCTAGTACCATGGAAGTCATTCCCCCATGTCTTAGCAGATGTCCTATCATCCTGTCCCTTCTCCTTATCAGTGTTTTCCACATATTCCTTTCCTCTCCGATTCTGCGTAGAACCTCCTCATTCCTCACCTTATCAGTCCACCAAATTTTCAACATTCGTCTATAGCACCACATCTCAAATGCTTCGATTCTCTTCTGTTCCGGTTTTCCCACAGTCCATGTTTCACTGCCATACAATTCTGTACTCCAGACGTACATCCTCAGAAATTTCTTCCTCAAATTAAGGCCGGTATTTGATATTAGTAGACTTCTCTTGGCCAGAAATGCCTTTTTTACCATAGCGAGTCTGCTTTTGATGTCCTCCTTGCTGCGTCCGTCATTGGTTATTTTACTGCCTAGGTAGCAGAATTCCTTAACTTCATTGACTTGGTGACCATCAATCCTGATGTTAAGTTTCTCGCTGTTCTTATTTCTACTACTTCTCATTAGCTTCGTCGTTCTCCGATTTACTCTCAAACCATACTGTGTACTCATTAGACTGTTCATTCCGTTCAGCAGATCATTTATTTCTTCTTCACTTTCACTAAGGATAGCAATGTCATCAGCGAATCGTATCATTGATATCTTTTCACCTTGTATTTTAATTCCACTCCTGAAACTTTCTTTTATTTCCATCATTGCTTCCTCGATGTACAGATTGAAGAGTAGGGGCGAAAGGCTACAGCCTTGTCTTACACCCTTCTTAATACGCTCTTCGTTCTTGATCGTCCACTCTTATTATTCCCTCTTGATTGTTGTACATATTGTATATGACCCGTCTCTCCCTATAGCTTACCCCTACTTTTTTCAGAATCTCGAACAGGTTGCACCATTTTATATTGTCGAACGCTTTTTCCAGGTCGACAAATCCTATGAAAGTGTCTTGATTTTTCTTTAGCCTTGCTTCCATTATTAGCCGTAACGTCAGAATTGCCTCTCTCGTCCCTTTACTTTTCCTAAAGCCAAACTGATCGTCACCTAGCGCATTCTCAATTTTCTTTTCCATTCTTCTGTATATTATTTTTGTAAGCAGCTTCGATGCATGAGCTGTTAAGCTGATTGTGCGATAATTATCGCACTTGTCAGCTCTTGCCGTCTTCGGAATTGTGTGGATGATGCTTTTCCGAAAGTCATATGGTATGTCGCCAGACTCATATATTCTACACAACAACGTGAATAGTCGTTTTGTTGCCACTTCCCCCAATGGTTTTAGAAATTCTGATGGTATGTTATCTATCCCTTCTACCTTATTTGACCGTAAGTCCTCCAAAGCTCTTTTAAATTCCGATTCTAATACTGGATCCCCTATCTCTTCTAAATCGACTCCTGTTTCTTCTTCTACCACATCAGACAAATCTTCACCCTCATAGAGGCTTTCAATGTATTCTTTCCACCTATCTGCTCTCTCCTCTGCATTTAACAGTGGGATTCCCGTTGCACTCTTAATCTTACCACCGTTGCTTTTAATGTCACCAAAGGTTGTTTTGACTTTCCTGTATGCTGAGTCTGTTCTTCCGACAATCATATCTTTTTCGATGTCTTCACATTTTTCCTGCAGCCATTTCGGCTTAGCTTCCCTGCACTTCCTATTTATTTCATTCCTCAGCGACTTGTATTTCTGTATTCCTGATCTTCCCGGAACATGTTTGTACTTCCTCCTTTCATCAATCAACTGAAGTATTTCTTCTGTTACCCATGGTTTCTTCGCAGCTACCTTCTTTGTACCTATGTTTTCCTTCCCAACTTTTGTGATGGCCCTTTTTAGAGATGTCCGTTCCTCTTCAACTGTACTGCCTACTGCGCTATTCCTTATTGCTGTATCTATAGCGTCAGAGAACTTCAAACGTATCACGTCATTCCTTAGTACTTCCGTATCCCACTTCTATGCGTACTGATTCTTCCTGACTAATGTCTTGAACTTCAGCCTACTCTTCATCACTACTTTATTGTGATCTGAGTCTATATCTGCTCCTGGGTACGCCTTACAATCCAGTATCTGATTTCGGAATTTCTGTCTGACCATGATGTAATATAATTGAAATCTTCCCGTATCTCCCGGCCTTTTCCAAGTATACCTCCTCCTCTTGTGATTCTTGAACAGGGTATTCGCTATTACTAGCTGAAACCTGTCACAGAACTCAATTAGTCTTTCTCCTCTTTCATTCCTTGTCCCAAGCCCATATTCTCCTGTAATCTTTTCTTCTACTCCTTCCCCTACAACTGCATTCCAGTCACCCATGACTATTATATTTTCGTCCCCCTTTATATACTGCATTACCCTTTCAATATCCTCATACACTTTCTCTATCTGTTCATCTTCAGCTTGCAACGTCGGCAGGTATACCTCAACTATCGTTGTCGGTGTTGGTCTGCTGTCGATTCTGATCAGAACAACCCGGTCACTGAACTGTTCACAGTAACACACCCTTTGCCCTACCTTCCTATTCATAACGAATCCTACACCTGTTGTACCATTTTCTGCTGCTGTTGATATTACCCGATACTCATCTGACCAGAAATCCTTGTCTTCCTTCCACTTCACTTCACTGACCCCTACTATATTTAAATTGAGCCTTTGCATTTCCCTTTTCAGATTTTCTAGTTTCCCTACCACGTTCAAGCTTCTGACAATCCACGCCCCGACTCGTAGAACGTTACCCTTTCGTAGATTATTCAATGTTTTTCTCATGGTAACCTCCCCCTTGGCAGTCCCCTCCCGGAGATCCGAATGGGGGACTATTCCGGAATCTTTTGCCAATGGGGAGATCATCATGACACTTCTTCAATTACAGGCCACATGTCCTGTGGATACACGCTACGTGTCTTTAATGCAGTGGTTTCCATTGCCTTCTGCATCCTCAAGTCGTTGATCATTGCTGATTCTTCCGCCTTAGGGGCAATTTCCCACCCATAGGACAAGAGAGTGCCCTGAACCTCTATCCGCTCCTCCGCCCTCTTTGACAAGGCCGTTGGCAGAATGAGGCTGACTTCTTATGCCGGAAGTCTTCGGCCGCCAATGCTGATTATTTATCAAAATTTAGACAGTGGCGGGGATCGAACCCGGGACCGAAGACGTTTTGATTATGAATCAAAGACGCTACCCCTAGACCACGGGTATGTTCCATAAATGTTCTATGGGATTCATGTTGGGTGATGTAAGTGGCTAACTCACTCAGTCACATTGTCCAAAACATTCTTCAAACCAATCGCGAACAGTTGCGGCCCGGTGACATGTTTCGGAACATGAAGTCCATGAATGGCTGACAGCGGTCTCCAAGTAGTCGAACATAGCCGTTTCCAGTCAATGATCTGTTCAGTTGGAGCAAAGAGCCCAATCCAATCCATATAAACAGAGCCCACAGCATTATGGAACCACTACCAGCTTGGACAGAGCCTTCTTGACAACATCGGTCATGATTTCGGGGGGTCTGAGCCTCACTCAAACGCTACCATCGGCTCTTACCAACTAAACTCGGGAGTCATCTCATCAAGGCACGGTTATTTCTGTCGTCTCTGGTCCAACCATACGTTTACGAGCCCAGGAGGCGCACTACAAGCGGCGTCCTGCTGTTAGCAGAGGTCGCCCATCGGTCGTCTGCTGCCAAAGCCCACTAACGCCAAATTTTCCCTCGACGTCCCAACGGATAGGTTCCTCGTTGGCCCTACATAGATTTATGCGGTTATTTCACGCAGTGTTGCATGTCTGCTAGCTCTGACAACTCCACGAAACGCCACTGCTCTCGTTATTTAAGTGAAAGCCGTCGGCCACTGCACTGTCCGTGGTGGGCAGTAATGCCTGAAATTTCATATTCTCGGTACACTCTTTACGCCGTGGATCTCAGAATATTGAATTCTCTAACGATTTCCGAAATGGAATGTCCCATACGTCTAGCTTCAACTACCATTCCGCCTTCGGAAACTGTCAATTTCCGTCGTGCGGTCATAATCACGTTAGAAACATTTTCATATAAATCATTGAGTACAAATGACAGCTCTGCCAGTACAACGCCCTTTTATACCTCGTGTTCGCGATGCCACCACCATCTGTATACGTGCATGTCGCTATCCCACGACTTTTGTCACCTCCTGTAAATATAAAATGGAAGTAACAAGGCTTCGTGAATGCAAATATTCAGACCAACATCTTCAAATGTGGCACATGTTTGTACCAAGTAGTATGGGAATAAATTAAGGCTGTTGTAACAGAATAAAAACTAAACTCCTCTCCAAGAGACCATGAAGGCCCCACGGTACTGACAGGCCACCGTGTCATCCTCAGACAACAAGCGTCACGGGATGCGGATATGGAAGGGCACGTGGTCAGCACACCGCTCTCCAGGCCGTTTGTCAGTTTCCGAGACTTCTCAATCAAGTAGCTCCTCAGTTGCCTCACAAAGGCTGAGTGCACCCCACTTGCGAACAGCGCTCGGCAGACCTGATGGTCATCCATCCAAGTGCTAGCGCAGCCCGACAGCGCTTAACTTCGGTGATCTGGTGGGAACTGCGGCAATGCCTTTGGCTGTTGTAACAGAATGCAATGAGTAAAAGAAAAATTAATTCAAAAGGTATAGTAAACATTTGTCATCGTGTCACCTATCGCCATTATTCTTATTAACTAATTAATATAACATTGTAGAGGTAAACAATTAATATCAAGATCGACAGAGGGAGGTGTGGTAAAACGACTAGGACGGGAAAAGTGGCCTTCGCATATTTTTGTCCTGAACATCAGTTTTTAGTAAAAACGTCTTTGTTTTTGAGTCGTCTGAAGAAGGATAAGTTAGTCATATTAGTCTTCTTGCTGTATTTGTATGGAGAATAATAATAATTTAGAGTACCAATGTTTAAACAACGTCTTTTGGCCTACAAATGTAGCTCCTTGTTACTTAATTCATTTAACAATTTCTTCTAATGCTGGCTCGGCGTTCGATCGGGAAAGGTGGCCACACTACTTGTCGGAAAAAGTGGCCGAGATGGTCACCCCAGCAAGAGCGAAATTCATATTCGTCTTTCTATCCTGTGACAACTTTGAATTAATGAAGTTATATAGTTTAAAACTGCCTCTGCTCACTTACATTTGGTCTATTACAAAAGTCGAGACTGAAAATGGTCAGCTGCAGCCGCTTCGAATTGTTTAAGATACTAGGGAGTGAAGATGCCTAAAAAATGTGCTCGAAAATCTCAGAAGTCAGTACCTGTTGCGATGGCTATGGCCACAATACCCGCTTAGGAAAAAAAAAGGTCTGGTCACTATGGAAGCCCTCAGAAAAATACTTGTATTTAGAATACATTATTTTCTTTTTCACCTAAAAATACTTCATTTCATGCCGTATAACGACTAGATTCAAAATGTGTAGGTGGCAAACATCGACAAATAACGATGTTTTGGTGAAAATTCAGCGTCTCTTTGATTGACGACTTTAGATCCCCCCTGCCTCCCCCTTCCTGTGCAGCCGAAGTATTGCCATACACTGTAAATATTGGCTCTTAAGCAAAAATGTTAGACGACCATTGGTCTAAGAACACGTGTCGGAATTGTAAAATGGCAGGACCGTGACTTAAGTTGTAAAGCTTCCATAGGCTGATGTGGACTAAGTAAGCGTACACTACGGTAGTTTCCCTAGTAGCCTATAGGTCGTAGACACGTTACATGTACGTTAGGGGCTTTCCAGGGCTATCGGGCGTTATTTCATTTTGATCGCTTTTTTTTGTGTGTGTATGATTAGTGACTTAAGAGATTCCTTTGGAAACCGGAAGCGGTGAACCGCCTAAAAACTGAGTAAGGATATCTAAAGGGCCGTGTAATCTACGGATCATTTTTGTTCTACATAGTTATGCTCCTACCTATTACATAAAAGTATTAAACAGTATTTCTAGCAACATCGAGATTGTCAATGTTTCATTCAGGTTTTATTCGAAAATTGTTGACTTGTAACATGAAATAGACGGACGTTGTATTAAAAGAAATAGAGATTTATCAGATAGCGCTAGAAAACTCAATTTCCTTAGGGAAGGTCAATAAAAAAAAGGAAAAAACACAGCTAAACGAAAACATATCAGATATCGATGGTCTTGACACAGCAACCAGCCACACATTTATTTTCAGTTCCTTTATTCAAAAGGTACCGTTACCGGTTTCGAATCATTACGATTCATCTTCAGACGGTTTTCATGCTTTCATTAAAACATACGGTGCGTTTTTTACAGATTAATTGTCCTAAAATATGGATGTTTTGATATTTTGATACATGCAATGTATGTGGTGCATGTTAGAAACCTATTATATGACAGATCTAAACTGTTAAGTGAGAAAAGTTTACGTGTACAACGATAAGAATGGAACAATCTGTGTGGCGTGCTTATAATTATGTATTATTTATATTTTAGGACAATTAATCTGTAAAAAAAGGCACCTTTTTTTCAGTGAAAGAATGAAAACCGTCTGAAGATGAATCGTAATGATTCGAAATCGGTTACGGTATCTTTTGAATAAAGGAACGGAAAATAAATGTGTGGCTGGTTGCTGTCTCAACACCATCAACATCTGTCTTCAAAAAACAGCCACGGTCTCCAACCATGTCATCATATGACAAAATTGCATATCAAATATCGCTTCAGTGCTTCGTCCAGCTTAATATAAAACATGTTTTGGTACTCATAAACTGCTTCCACATTTTTCAATAATAACAGGAAACTCTTACCTTTGATCATGATGAATAGCATTCTATTGAACACAAAATAACAATAACTATATAGATTTTTTAATGTTTGTATATGTAAAATGTACTTGCATCAAAAGTGACGCTTTGGTTTCATAAAGTAGTAGAAGTTACGAGATCAAAAACTTTTATTACTTTCAAAATACAGTTTATACTTTTTAAGGATATAAAATAGACAATGGACTATCACTGAATGTCAAAAAGAAATAAACAAAAAAACAAAGCGAAGTCGTTCACTTTCAGTTTCTCATTCAAACATTCATTTATGTTTCTTTCCCTACCTTTGCTACCATTACTGTTGGTAATCCTAGCATTTACTGCGTCATTTCATTAGTGTACCGGAGGCTACCAAGCTGTACTTTCGGTAGCGAGCAACTGTAACCGTGAGATATCGAGTCAGCGGTTTACAGTTCAGGCGATATCACGAAGTACTGCTCACGTTGGACGGAACCCAACAGCTGTCATGGGAATATGGAAGCGATGATCTGAGTCGGTTTGCTCATCAGCATTCTAGGGTCTCAGCGGCGCCGTGCGACTAGCACCTCTGAGGGCAGCGCATTGCTCGTTCGTCCGTAGAGGATCGTAAAGGTACGTCACGTACAGTGACTCAGGATATCGGTTTGTTTGGAGCGAAACAAGCATCGACGCAGACAGTGTGTGACACCGGGAGTACCATAGGTTGCCAGCACGCAGGCCGTTATACCACTGATCGTCAGCAAGGTGGCCACTCCTGTTGCTTCCACTGAAGCAGCAGTTGAGAAAGGTCCACCGACAGTAGCGCTCCCAGCGGTAACAGTGGAGGCTCTAGGGCTCCCCGTACAGCATCACGACGGATTATGAGTGTGCATTCATCTCCGTCATACCATCCGAGTGTGACATCGTCCAAAGATTATAGTACCGTAACGGATTCGACACATCGCATCGGTACCAGAGAAGCGAACGCTGTTCCGCTGAATAGTGTAACGACGAATGGGAGGCACTGGCGAGGGCACACCCTCTCTTCCAGCTTCGCAGCGCCACCTCACCGAGACACCGATATACAGCCGTGCAAAGGAAGGCTCAGCTCCAGTATGTGATCAACGATTAAGCCGATAGCGTCGTTTTACATAGGCCACCATGTATTATCATGTCTTACGGTGAACGTTAACTTTGAACATTATGTCTATGTAATACAAGTGAAGGATGTTGTAAAAATGTCTGTATACAGTGATACTTTAGTGTTCAGAGACAGTTGTAAATACTCAGAGCATTCCTGTGAAACTGGATTATACTAAATTAAGCAAATCGTCATATGTATCTTGTGATAAAGTGAAATTATATTTAATAGGTTCTAATTTCACTCCAGCATCTCCCAGAGCCATCAAAGAACCATCAGCTATACAGGTGCAAAAGTTACAGACGAAAGGAAATTTCGCATTTTGTGTCTTTGCCATGCAACAAAGCTCCATGCAACTTGGAGTAAACGCAGCAACAATTGCTGCACCATTGTACAGAACATAACTCAAGGAAATATGCAATGAGACGAAATAATGACACTTTTATTAAAAAACAATAATTACACTCAGGCCATCGGCATTTATGATGGTCCCCTAGACATCGCAAAAGGTGAGACATGGTTTTCAATACGGTATGTGAATATTGGGACAAGGGTGGCTCTACTCAAAAGTACTGTTATCCAAGATGGCAGTGATGATGTCATCAACTGACGTCAGTTGACGACATCATCCAAGATGGCGTCCGTGATGTCAGTTGATGATATCATCCACACCTAAATAAATTGTTCCAAAATAAATAAAGTACACTCCTTTCTCACTCTCTCCAGCAGCCCAGCGCAGGCTGAGTCTTTTTCCCTCTCCAGACCACTATCTTGAATTATGTCACAGGAGGAATGACAGCACCCTATGGTGGCAGTACTGTGTACTAGGCCAGTTGGATTCTAGATCTTGTGGTGGAGACACTGTCTGCAAAATAAAAACTTATGTCCAGCACAGGCAGAGTCCTTTTCCCGCCATTTCCCCATCCTGGGCCGTCATCTTGGACTATGTCACAGAACGGACGACAATGCTCTCTTGTGGTGGTAGTGTGTACTAGACTAATTAAGACTTATGTCCTGCACTGGTCGAGTCCTTTTCCCGCGAATCCCTAGGAGGAGGTGGTGGTGGTCGGATGACTTAGGTTAGTGGGGGTGTGCTTTCTTTCTCGCCACTTTCTTAAGTTAGTAGAGATAGCCCAAGTGACCTTTCTATACCACTAAAATTCAAGCTTTGCACCAATTCCTAGGAAGAGGTGGTGGTCGGATGACTTAGGTTACTGGAGGTAACCCAAGTGACCTTTCTTTCCTGCCATTTTCTCAGGGTAGAAGAGGTTGCATTGTCCTGATGGATTTTGAACATCTCACCAGGGGGGCATGGCGGGGGGATGTGGCACTTTCCCGCCATCTAGCATAATGGTCCTTGCATCATCAGCTGACGTCATGGCCGCTATCTAGAATGACGTCATCAAGTGACGTCACAAACGCCATTTTGGATGACATTATCAACTGACGTCAGTTGATGACGTCATCACTGCCATCTTGGATAATGGCTTTGGTGTAGAACCTCCCTTGTCCCAGTATTTGTGTGATCACCACGGACAGCAATGCATGCTCTAAGTTTGGCCACAAAGTAGTGTGGTAAGCGTTCCATTGCTCCACCAGCACGGCTGACACTGCTAGATTGTCGCTAGTGCATGTAGACGTCTCCCAACTCATCCAACATGTACTTGATGGGATTCAAGTAGGGGGAATGAGCAGGCCAGTTCATTCGCCGAATATCCTTCACCTGCGCTAATCGAAGCGGTCAGGTATTGTCGTTCATAAAAATGAAGTTGTGGTATGGCACATCCGTCAAACGACGTATATCGGGAAAGACCGGAGTGGCACAGTAGCGTTGACCAGTGTGTGTTTCCTTCTAGGAGGCCACTACACTCATTCAACATTGTGTCATACTACACTGTAACACCTAATCACCCAAAAAAATCACGTTCGCCAAAGCTCCTTGGTGCATTACATCTTCCTACTTCTCGCCGTATGAGGATACTTCATCAATCTGTACTCAGACTGAATCTACTCTCATGCGAGTTGTGCACATGACCCAACTCCTCATTGGTACGATTCCTATGCTCCTGGCACCATCGCTTACGGTGCCACCGATGTTCAGGTGTCAGCGAAACACTGCTCATCAGACAAAGAGACCACCGCCATCTGCTTAGCAGCTCTCCTGCTGCACGTAATCGGCTCTGCTCATGCCGTGTACATCCCAATAATATGCACTCAGGCGAAGTATTGTCTCTGGCTTCGTTGATCAAAAGAAATTTCAGGCACCAACATCGTAAAAGTAAATACTGCCAACGCCCAATGTGCACCACTCGTACAGTATATGGACACTTCTATATATAGTGAGTTACCTGAAGACAGTGGCAAGTTCTTCAACTAATTCAGGATATCAGTACCAACCTCTGATGATCTACTACATTTGCTGAAAACATACTTCACGCCAGAACACTTGCATGAAAAACAGTATCTCTGGTACGCATAGCACGTAATTTGGACTTCAGGAGTTACGATTCAGACGTGATAAAGCCCAAAATCATTAATCAACAATATATAAACGTTATTTGCTGTCCTTCCAGATGTTTTAATTTCAATGACCAGCAGTGTAGATTATGGAAAATGTGTATTGCATAGACGTCTGAGCAGCCGAAAGGTGCAAAAATTCGGTATATGAAATACAAGAGGTAATTGGATTTATTACAGCATCTCTTTTTCCCACAGTGGACAGTGTGTTCACCTGTCAGAATTATTAATGGATCAGCAAGGAGATATTGACACATCACAGAAAAAAGTATTTAGTTCCTGGGACAATTTCGTGTTTAGAATATTCAACTACTATCAGAAGCTCAATAACGTCACTCCGCTTACATCCACAGCTTAGTTCAATGGGCGCCTGATAAGCAAGGAACATGATTCAAGCAATGCGACTCTAGATGTCGCTGAAATACAATATTAGAACAACAGGAGGAAATATAGCAGCAACGAGATGTAAAGAAACGTGACAAATCGAACTAGTAGCTGCATAGGGAATAGTCACCAGCAGTTTGGGATAGTAAACGAAGCTTTGGGGTGTTGCATATAGTAACTTCATGACAGTGGAATCGCTTTAAAACAACTACTGATATACAGAAAAACCAAGGCACTTTTGCCAAGAATAACAAATCAAACGTACTATAGAAGACTTTCGGTGTAGTTTTCGTCTAGCGCCTCGCATTACTTTGGACAATCGCACTGTGTGTCACCGCGTTCACGACTGATTGAAGTGTAGATGAGGAAGGGAGTCTATGGAAGTGGTTTCCACAGGAAGTGTATGTCAATATTTGAAAGTAGCTTCCGTAAAACGTTACCCAGAAAGTCCACTAGCCGCGGCAGGCAGCCGCGCGGTCTATGGCGCCTTGTCACGGTCCGTACGGCTCCCCCCGTCGGTGGTTAGAGAACTCTCTCGGGCATGGGTGTGTATGTTGTCGACTGAGCAAGTTAGTTTAAGTTGGATTAATTAGTGTGTAGGTTTAGGGACCGAAGACCTTACCAGTTTGATCCCATAAGACCCTGCCACAAATTTCCAAAAAGTACATTAAAAAACAAGCAGGGCATTGCTAATTAAAAGGATTAAACTCTGACGTAAGAGGAAAAGGAAGATTTATGTAAGGGTCAGAAAAGTCAAGATCAACGTTAACTTCGTTCTATGAAAAAATATTGTAATGTTTTAAAGACTGCCATTAATACGTCCGGAATTATGCATATAATGGCAAAAATAAAGCTAATAAGATTAAAAAGATCTGGGGTATTGATAAACTGGAGACATGAATAACTGTTTGGTGTGATGAACGGCAGCTTGCTCTAAATATAGAACTAACATTCGATTACAGTATTGGTAGTGTGCAACTTGGTACAGTAATGTCGATGAAATACCTAGGCGTAATGTTGAAAAGCTATATGAAGTGGAACCAGCACCTAAGGGAATGGTCGACTTCGGTTTATTGGGATAATTCTGGGAAAGTGTAGCCGATCTACTGCATAAAGGACGCATCGTACAGAACACTAATCTTACCGATTCTTGAGAACTGCTAGAGTGTTCGGAATCCCATCTGGGTCGGATTAATGTAATACATCGAAATAATTCAGATTTGTTGCCGGTAGGTTTTATTGAAATGCGAATGTTATGGAAATGCTCCACGAACTAAAATGGGAGTCCCCGAAGAGTAGAAGACGTTCCTCTCGTGAAACACTACTGAGAAAACGTAGAGAGCTAATATTTGCGCTTGACTGCTTAACGATTCTTCTGACACCAACGTGTACATTTTACTAGGACTATTACAAAACCATAAGAGAAATTATTCCTTTTGTGGAAGCACACAGACAGTCATTTTTCCGTCATACTATTAATGAGTTGAACAGGAAAGAGAATCACTAGTACAAAGTACCTTCCATCATTCACTGAGTGGGGGGGAAGCGAAGTACATACATAGGTGTAGATGTAGATGTAGACAACCAGTCAGTGCCTAAGGTACTATTACAATCAAACTGAATACCGCTGTTGATTCTCAAGTTCCGAGTGTTATTAACAATCTTTTTACCAATCTAAATATAGCATCAGACATAGGATAAAATGATCCAGATGAAGAAGGTAGACAATATATGAAAAATGTCCTTCCACAAAATTTTAAGCATTTGGAAGTACTACCAACATCCTTCTCTGATATTAAGAAAATTATAAAAGTTTACAAAAACAATAGCTCCTATTGGGTTGAAGGAATTTCAAACAGAATTTTTAAGTCTTCCAACTTAATAAGCAACGGTTTTGTGGAATATGTAATGTATCATTGGTATACAGATATTTTTTCAGAAAGATTACAGTATTCCATTGCACGACTCTTCGTATGGAAGGTGACAAGAAAGACCTAAATAATTATCATCCAGTTTCCTTACTGGTGTATTTTCCATAGTACTCGAAAACATAAGATACTCAACAGCAGTCTCAGATCTAAATTGAAAATATGTGCCTAGCACATCACACTTTTGCTTCCTGCAAGGTTGCTCCACTGGTATTTACACATATATGAAAACTTGAGCTGGAAGCAACGTATCACTAAGCCACTGAAAGAAACACGTTCACCTACTTTTGCTCTTCGTATAATTCCTATACCCGAGGAAAACGAAGCAAACTCCTAATATATTGAACATATTTTCACCCAATAACGTCTTTAGGAATAACTGTCCTAGGTAACTCATCACTTAGACAGTACTGATTGCACGAAATCGAGCAATAAGAAAAATATGTGGTGTCCACTGCAGTCATCTTTTTATGGAGGATTAGGCATTTTAACTGCACCAAAATATCTCATGAAATAAGCGTCAAACTAAAAAACGACAAAGAACGAAACTCGTCTAGCTTGAAGGGGGCAACCAGATGCCGCTACGGTTGGCCCGCTAGATGGCGCTCCCATAGGTCAAACGGATATCAACAGCGTTTTTTTAAAAATAGGAATCCCCATTTTTTATTACATATTCGTATAGTGCGTAAATAAATATGAATGTTTTAGTTGGACCACTTTTTTTCGCTTTGTGATAGATGGCACTATAAGAGTCACAAGCATATCACTCAAAATTTTAGACGAACAGTTGGTAACGGGTAGGTTTTTTAAAAATTAAAATACAAAACTTTGGTACGTTTGAACACTTTATTTTGGTTGTTCCAATGTGATACATGTACCTTTGTGAACTTATAATTTCTGACAACGCATGCCGTTACAGCGTGATTACCTGTAAATACCCACATTAATGCAATAAATGCTCAAAATGATGTCCGTCAACCTCAGTGCATCTGGCAATACGTGTAACGACATTCCTCTCAACAGCGAGTAGTTCGCCTTCCGCAATGTTCGCACATGCATTGACAATGCGCTGACGTATGTTGTCAGGCGTTGTCGGTGGGTCACAATGGCAAATATCCTTCAACTTTCCCCACAAAAAGAAATCCGGGGACGTCAGATACGGTGAACGTGCGGGCCATGGTATGGTGCTTCGACGACCAATCCACCTGTCATGAAATATGCTATTCAATACCGCTTCAACCGCACGCGAGCTATGTGCCGGACATCCATCATGTTGGAAGTACCTCGCCATTCTGTCATGCAGTGACACGTCTTGTAGTAACATTGGTAACATTACGTAGGAAACCAGCATACACTGCACCATTTAGATTACCATCGATAAAATGGCGGCCAATTATCCTTCCTCCCATAATGCCGCACCATACATTAACCCGCCAAGGTCGCTGATGTTCCACTTGTCGCAGCCATCGTGGATTTTCCGTTGCCCAATAGTGTATATTATGAATGGTTTACGTTACCGCTGTTGGTGAATGATGCTTCGTCACTAAATAGAACGCGTGCAAAAAATCTATCATCATCCCGTAATTTCTCTTGTGCCCAGTGGCAGAACTGTACACGACGTTCGAAGTCGTCGCCATGCAGTTCCTGGTACATAGAATATGGTACGGGTTCAATCGATGTTGATGTAGCATTCTTAACAACGACGATTTTGAGATTCCCGATTCTCGGGCAATTTGTCTGCTACTGATGTGCGGATTAGCTGCGACAGCAGCTAAAACGCCTACTTGGGCATCATCGTTTGTTGCAAGTCATGGTTGACGTTTCACATGTGGCTGAACACTTCCTGTTTCCTTAAATAACGTAACGATTCGGCGAACGGTCCAGACACTTGGATGATGTCGTACAGGATACCGAGCAGCATACATAGCACAGGTCCGTTGGGCATTTAGATCACAGTAGCCATACATCAACACGATATCGACCTTTTCCGCAGTTGGTTAATGGTCCATTTTAACATGAAGCAAATACCTTCTCACTGGCTGAATGTTACGTGATACCACGTACTTATACGTTTGTGACTACTACAGCGCCACCTATCACAAAGCGAAGAAAGTAGTCCTACTAAAACATTCATATTTCTTTACGTACTACACGAATATGTAATTAAAAAATGGGGGTTCCTATTATTAAAAAACGCAGTTGATATCCGTTTGACCCATGGCTGCGCCATCTAGCGGGCCAACCATAGCGCCATCTGGTTTCCCCGTTCAAGCTAGATGAGTTTCGTTCTTTGTAGTTTTTTCTTATTTCGTGAGATATTTGGCCCGGTCACTATCAATGGATCACTCTGTGTATCTGACGGGAACTGGTGTTACCACTGCGGCATGGCCGTTGCCATATATATAAGGAAAGGATAGGTACTTTATTTCAGTTTCTGTAGTAATGTGTCACATCATCAACAACTTTAATCTTGGCACAATTAAGTGCAGCTTTAACCCCTTACAGACACAGACTCTTGATTCATTTACTTTGCGACGATTCCTTGCCCTAAGAACAAGCGGTATTGTAGACATATGGTAAGGTGAAACACGATCTTTGTTATACAGTTCACATATCTGACATGTACGATAAGCAATAACTTCTCGGCTGTTAAAAGTCTCCAGCCCTGATACAGTTTCACTTTACCACCACGAGCTACAGCCACAGTTACACAACCATTACCATGTGCACTAGTATCAGCATTAGTAAGTGTAAAATTCAGTACGCATCCACAAAAAGCTGAAAGACCATGAAGAATAACTTGCGCCCCTACTCCGCTCTTCGTTGTAATAACTGTATTATCAATAGCTTTATACAATGTGAGGCGCGACCGCCTTTTCCTCCTAAAATATATATGTTAATAAAAATCTTTGATCATTTGTCTTGAGGGAGGGGGTGGAATGGGAGGGGTGGAGGGGGAGGGCGGAGTATGAACTTGAATATAAGTCGGTCATGTATGCAACCTGACACTCTGTGAGTAACCTGACACTAGATGTGACATGATCGTTGTCTTGGCTGGAACTGGTAGTGCTATTCTGTTACTGCGTTTTTTTCTCTTTTTATAGGCGCAGTTTCCTCGCAGCAGAAATTGCAGGTGCATCATAGTGTGTGTGGTGTCACCGCCAGACACCACACTTGCTGGGTGGTAGCCTTTAAATCGGCCGCGGTCCGCTAGTATACGCCGGACCCGCGTGTCGCCACTATCAGTGATTGCAGACCGAGCGCCGCCACACGGCAGGTCTAGAGAGACTTCCTAGCACTCAACCCAGTTGTACAGCCGACTTTGCTAGAGATGGTTCACTGACAAATTACGCTCTCATTAGCCGAGACGATAGTTACCATAGCCTTCAGCTAAGTCATTTGCTACGACCTAGCAAGGCGCCATTGTCAGTTCCTATTTATCTTGTGATGCATGTACAGTCCGACCGATGTTCACCAATTATGGATTAAAGTTAAGTATTCCTGAAGCTACGTACTTTTCTTGATAGTATAATTACTTTACCTGTTCCAGACCTCACGCCAGCCTGCGTGAGCTTAAACGCGTGCCTTTCGGCTTCCTCCAAACCCCGTGAATTGGCTCATGCCAATTCACAACAGTGTGGAAGTGGGATGGCGTGGTAACTGGAAACGTGCTCCGAAGCTGAAGTACGTGGGATAGGCTCTTAGGGGCACCATGAAATTCTAGCGATATTTGCACCAAACGCAATGTTCTGTCCTGCCGTAGTGAAATGGTGCCGAAAATTTACCGAATTCGTACATACGTGCACCGGCGATTGGGAAGAAATGTCGTTAATATCCACAGCAAATGACAGTCCATGCAGTCGAGGAACTGATTCGTAGAAATCGCAGAGACCTGGTGACCATGTTGACAAATAGTCATGTGTAGGTATCACATTAGAGTCGGAGGTTCGGGTCCTTCCTCGGGCATGGATGTGTGTGTGTTGTCCTTAGCGTAAGTCAGTTTAAGTTAGATTAAGTAGTGTGTAAACCTAGGGACCGATGATCTGAGCAGTTTGGTCCCACAGGAACTTAGCACAAATTTCCAAAGTGTAATGCAGCATTCAGTAAAAGTTACTTGGCCTGCCGTAATAAAGTGTAACTTACTCTCTGAAGTGTCTTAATGTACAGGGTGATTCAAAATGAATACCACAACTTTAGGAATTTACAACTCTGCAACGACAAAAGGCAGAGCTAAGCACTATCTGTCGGCGAATTAAGGGAGCTATAAAGTTTCATTTAGTTGTACATTTGTTCGCTTGAGGCGCTGTTGACTAGGCGTCAGCGTCAGTTGATGCTAAGATGGCGACCGCTCAACAGAAAGCCTTTTGTATTATTGAGTACGGCAGAAGTGAATCGACGTCAGTTGTTCAGCGTGGGGCACTGAGAATCCGCGGGAAACAACTCAATATGAACGTGACTCGCCTAAGGTGAACGTTTTCTGTGCCATTTCAGCCAATAAAGTTTTTGGTCCCTTTTTCTTCGAAGGAGCTACTGTAACTGGACTACAGTATCTGGAGATGTTAGAGAATTGGCTGTTCCCTCAGCTCGAACAAGAAGCACAACAATTCGTATTTCAGCAGGATGGAGCGCCACCACATTGGCACTTATCTGTCCGTAACTACCTGAACGTCAACTACCCGAGGCGATGGATCGGCCGCCAGGCAGCCCGTGACAGAGCACTTCATCACTGGCCTCCAAGAAGCCCTGATCTTACCCCCTGCGATTTTTTCTTATGGGGGTATGTTAAGGATATGGTGTTTCGGCCACCTCTCCCAGCCACCATTGATGATTTGAAACGAGAAATAACAGCAGCTATCCAAACTGTTACGCCTGATATGCTACAGAGAGTGTGGAACGAGTTGGAGTATCGGGTTGATATTGCTCGAGTGTCTGGAGGGGGCCATATTGAACATCTCTGAACTTGTTTTTGAGTGAAAAAAACCTTTTTAAATACCCTTTGTAATGATGTATAACAGAAGGTTATATTATGTTTCTTTCATTAAATACACATTTTTAAAGTTGTGGTATTCTTTTTGAATCACCCTGTATTACACACATTCGGAAAAGGTCTGTGCTGTCTGCTCTGAATCATGTCAAAGTAGCTGAATAAATGTCTCAATATTATGATACCTTCACGGTCTCCAGTGTGAGGTGCCGCAGTGGTACTGATCATATCCTGAACACTGTTGATAGTGACGTGCTTGTCTTGATGACTTTTACGACCGATCAGGTCTTGCGCTCTGCTGCGAAGACCAGCTTGGTTCCTTGAAAGATCTTTTGAGTACGCCGTGGTAGTTCACTGTCACAGTCATACTAAAAGACTGATAATCCAGCATACTTCTCTCATTCTGGAAACTGCACCCAGGCTGTGGCTAAGCCATGTTTCCGTGATATCCTTTCTTCGAGCAGTGCTAGTTCCGCAAGGTTCGCAGGAGAGCTTCTGTGAAGTCTGGAAGGTAGGAGACGCGGTACTGGCAGAAATAAAGCTCTGAGGACGATGCGTGAGTCGTGCTTGGGTAGCTCAGATGGTAGAGCACTTGCCCACGAAAGGCAGAGTTCCCGAGTTCGAGTTTCGGTCCAGCACACAGTTTTAATCTGCCAGGAAGTTTCAATTCAGCATACTTCTTAACGTAAATGCTTTCTACAGAGATTGACAGTGTATCTAATTCATTATTTACGCATGAAAAACTTTTATTATATGAAGTGCTATAGGTGCTGAAATCAATTGGTAATAGCTTGTCAATACACAGGTTTGTCTGTCACATTACATCTTAATTAATTTGTCTTTTTAAGATTGCATTGCATACGCAGTTTCACAATACAAAACATGAGATAATTCTGCTATCTTGAATTTTGGTCAGAATTACAAAGTCTCTCTCTATGCCCGTCTGCTGTTCCATTAATTGACTTTCAAGTTTACGGAGATTAACTCATTTTACAGACAAAACTTCGGCAGTCACGGAAAATATTTACTCCTATAAACGAAGTATGAGGTGGTTTTAAGAAACAAATTTTTACAAAATCAAGCAGTTGTTAATATCGAACCTCACGTTTACAGTGCATGAGAAGTTACTAACATACGTATCCAATGCAGGATACTAGCTGCTCAAGGCTTATTTGATAGGACCACGTTAGATCGCTAATTATATAATAATTAATTTGTTAAAGCAATCTAGCTGCATACTGGGTAATCATGGACATAAAAATTAGGTGCTCATTAATTAGTACTTAATTAGATACGTGAATACTCATGGTTGGAATGTCAACATACAGTATGTGAATACGATCTGTAATCTGACTGAAATTTGTTGTATTAACAAAGAATTTTAATATACACCTGTGTGCAGCGTGTTACCAAGGTTTTCCACACGTATCTAAATCTGGTGGACCATCGCCATTTTCGTGTAGTATGAACGGAATGTATGTGGCCTGAATAAGTCAGAATTTAATACCAAGAAATAAAAGTGTGTACTGTCGGCTGATCTTATTAGAGGTACTGTTTGTAGTAATGATAAGTTCACGTTTTCCTTGTCGGGCTGTATGAAAACATAAAATTGCATGCCCAGCTGTGGAAACGTGCAACCCCTGTCCCAGTTCCCACCCTGACAATCCATAAAATATTCATCTCCTACTAAAGGTGTGAATCGACCTTTCTCCGAAACAAACTTGTGTGAATTAAGAACGGAAGGGTATAGTGACAGAAAGGCATAGCGAAACTCTGCTTTAATAAGACTCGACCACAGGCTCAATTAAATATGTACATATTCGCAAAGACCCACAAACAAATTTTAAAAAGTTCGCTGATTGAACAGGGTAAAAAGGCAGTGAAAATAGGTGTCAGAAGCGCCTGCATATCAGGAAGCTTTTGTTGGACCAGTAGACAACGCTCGGCCATTCGAGAAACGTCACACACATACGAAATCACAGGACACAAAAACGAAGATAAAAAACATGTACATGAGACTGAGCGAGAGAGATACTCTCCAATGCCGGCACATAACAGATTACGAAAGCAGCGGCATTGTGGCTTTCGATGATGGGGATGCAATTGTAATTTGAAGTTGTCATCATAATTCCAAATTGTCTGATTGCTGCACCTAACGAACGAAAAGATCATTAACGACTTCATTTATCGACCTTCTTGGTGCCTGTATCACTCACTTCCACTGACTCAAAACGGCGCCTAAGCAGTAGGACCACGTAGTCTGTAGGATATACAGTAGAGAAAATCAGCATACAGACGGGGTTCTTACGAAAGTAATAGCACAATGCCTAAAGCATACGTGCATAGAACTTATTATGAAAGTAGTAGATACATACAAGGTATAAAAGAATACATAGTTTCTTACACAACGTCAGTAAGCGAAAAAAAGGCGTTTGCATTTCCTGGTGGAAACTGATATAAGGGCACTCGCTTGTCCGCTTGTGTTATTACGATGTTAGTGTTTTGTCCAACCCACGTACTCCCTAATTGCCTCAAAAATTCTCTTAGTTGTAGATTTTATTAGGGTTTGTAGTTCTTGCAGTGAAATGTCGCCCACTTTTCTCGTATCGCTATTTTAAGCTCACATACAGCTTCAAATTGCCTTCCATTGCCATAAACACGCCTTCCACGTACTCCCCAAAGGTTTTCCACGGTATTCAAATCCGGACTACGTACATATCACAGCAAGACATCGATATATTTATCTTTAAACCACTTTCTGGTTTTATTAGAAGCATGTGTAGGTGCATTATCTCGTTGCAACATTAAACTTTCGTCCCCCAAGTCCTTATACATTCTAATCAGTTCTGTCTATAGCATCGAAGTGTACATGTTTCAGTTCATTCTAGCGTTCACCCAAGCGATGCGTGATTTACCTTCGCGCGAATACTGCCAAAATCCTAACAATTTCACCACCTACGTTTCTGCTCGTTCTTAACTGTTGCTCTGTTCTCAGACAATGCCAATAATAGTGAAATCAATCCAGGGCATCTAAATTAAACTTCTTCTAATCACTGAAGACCACATTACCTCATTATAAAGTTCATGACATATGCTTTTCAGCAAACTCCAATTTACCCTGTTTATGTTTGAGCGTTAGAGCAGGCTTCTGCAGTCGTTTATTGAACACAAGATGGCTGTCGTGTGAAAAAATTTGTCGTACACGTCTGACAGTTACTGGCAACTGTAAATCAGGACTAAGATAAGGACTATAAAGGTTTATGGCCCTTGCTTTGCGCAAAAGCAGACGTTTCGATGCTATGCATAATGTTCTACTTTGCCCACATTTTCCGTTCTGTCCATATCGTGATCCCAGTCGAAAAATTGTGAATATCTATTTACTGATTCATATATTCTAAATATCATGAATACAATGTTGATAAATTCCTTAATGTGCTTAATCCATACTTCCATAGCAGTACTGTCAATGTGGAAGTAGCTCTGTCTGTTACGTTTTCACGAATAAACCGTTTCACCAATTTCGATGAAATTTGGGATGCAGCTAGCCTGGACCCTGGAAAGAACATAGGCTAGAAAGAGTGTAGTACAAGTTATTTATTCATTTAAATAATACACTACTGGCCATTAAAATTGCTGCACCACGAAGATGACGTGCTACAGACGCGAAATTTAACCGACAGGAAAAAGAGGCTGTGATACGCAAATGATGAGCTTTTCAGAGCATTCACACAAGGCAGGCGCCGGTAGCAACACCTACAACGTGCTGACATGAGGAAAGTTTCCAACCGATTTCTCATACACAAACAGCAGTTGACCGGCGTTGCCTGGTGAAACGTTGTTGTGATGCCTCGTGTAAGGAGGAAAAATGCGTACCATCACGTTTCCGACTTTGATGAAGGTCGGATTGTAGCCTATCGCGATTCCGCTTTATTGTATCGCGACATTGCTGCTCGCGTTGGTCGAGATCCATGACTGTTAGCAGAATATGGAATCGGTGGGTTCAGGAGGGTAATACGGAATGCCGTGCTGGATCCCTACAGCCTCGTATGACTAGCAGTCTAGATGACAGGCATCTTATCCGCATGGCTGTAACGGATCGTGCAGCCACGTTTCGATCCCTGAATCAACAGATGGGGACGTTTGCAAGACAACAACCATCAGCACGAACAGATCGACGACGTTTGCAGCAGCATGAACTATCAGCTCGGAGACCATGGCTGCGGTTACCCTTGACGCTGCATCACAGACAGGAGCGCCTGCGATGGTGTACTCAACGACGAACCTGGGTGCACGAATGGCAAAACGTCATTTTTTCGGATGAATCCAGGTTCTGTTTACAGCATCATGATAGTCGCATCCGTGTTTGGCGACATCGCGGTGAACGCACATTGGAAGCGTGTATTCGTCATCGCCATACTGGCGTATCACCCGGCGTGATGGTATGGGGTGCCATTGGTTACACATCTCGGTCACCTCTTGTTCGCATTGACAGCACTTTGAACAGTGGACGCTACATTTCAGATGTGTTACGACCCGTGGCTCTACCCTTCATTCGATCCCTGCGAAACCCTACATTTCAGCAGGATAATGAACGACCGCATGTTGCAGGTCCTGTACGGGCGTTTCTGGATACAGAAAATGTTCGACTGCTGCCCTGGCCAGCACGTTTTCCAGATCTGTTACCAATTGAAAACGTCTGGTCAATGGTGGCCGAGCAACTGGCTCTTCACAATACGCCAATCACTACTCTTGATGAACTGTGGCATCGTGTTGAAGCTGCATGGGCAGCTCTACCTGTAAACGCCATGCAAACTCTGTTTGATTTAATGCCCAGGAGTATCAAGGCCGTTATTACGGCCAGAGGTGGTTGTACTGGGTACTTATTTCTCAGGATCTATGTACCCAAATTGTGTGAAAATGTAATCACATGTCAGTTCTAGTATAATATATTTATCCAATGAATACCCGTTTATCATCTGCATTTCTTCTTGGTGTAGCAATTTTAATGGCCATTAGTGTATTACGTTAATTTTCTCGTTCAAAAAGTTGTTTACACTTTGACTTTTTACTTAATCAGATTTGTCAAAATTATTTTATTGGTTGGTAAGTTCTACATAATACGACTGAGTGTAATTAATACAATGGTATGCAATACTCATTGTAATTAATCCATAATTCCAGACTAATTTTATAAATGAAAAGCTAATTCTGTCCGCTATGTTTTCATGACTAAACCGTTGAACCGTTTGCAATGACAGAGGCAACTCGAACCCTGGGGATGAAAATACGACGCTTTAGAAAGTTAAAAAAAATTGAAGAACGGAACCCTTGGCCTCGAAGAGGGTGAAGGAGGGAGTGTATAGCTACTTTCCCAGCACAGTGCATAGATGTGCCCTCTGCCCTTGCCCCTCTGGAAGTACTGCTTAGCAGCTAAGCTGAACATGGCGCATTGTCTTGCGTTTTGACTGTTGGAGAGTTGGATGCAAATCACGGCTATGCTTACCCGAACAGGTAGACATGTGAGGGCAAATGATCTTATTGTATATACAATAGTTAACCTACTCACTTCACACACCGTAAGTATAGATGTTTGCAAATACTAGTGCACTTATAATGGGACATCATTACTGTCTGTTTTACTCATGTGTCCTTGTTTGCCTTCACTGAGAACATAAAATCACATATGAAATTATAGTAAGGTTAACTAATATTGTTGCTAACCTCAAGGATGTTTGAAGTTGCAGTGAAATTAACGAATGTTGTTGCCAAACTCCAAGATGTGTTAATCCCTAACTAACCAAATTGTGATGCAACGGTAACACTCGTAGATGGCCATTAGTGGAGAGTGTGGTAAACAGCCAGTATTACACAGTCTCATTGCACATCCTTAAAAATCAAAATAGAAACCACCCACCGGCACAGAAGTTATGTCTTATAAATGATAAATACTTTTCTAGGTATCAGTCCACACATTTTTAACGGATTAGAAATGTAGGCTTTCTGAAAGCCAGTCAAAAATAATGTATCATCATATACTTCTTGATGAAATTCGTTACAAACTTAGCAGCCCATTCAGGGTCATACAGAAATTTCCACTCACGCAGCATGTCACTCAGGGGACACGATAACTTAACATCTGGCAAATGCTTATAAACACAGTTCTCGTTTCATTATACCATTAATTCCAAATACTGATCCAACTCTGCTGCAGGAAAACATCATTTCGGTTGCTCTCTTATTTTTGAGTCGGTCACAGCAAAGTAAATCCTTAGAAACATTATTCTGCACCACATCATACCTTTCTGCTCCACATTGTATTATTGTTAGTTGTTATACTCTGCCTTATTGCTTACAAACGCTAATATTCAATGATTTTCCTTTTCACAATTAAGATTCTAGCACGAGACTGCGAGTATAAAGCTATGTATCTTTTAAAAATCGGTAATAACCGACGACGGCCCAATATTGTCTTACACGGAAAGGAACTTTATTACGTGCTATGAATCAAGGAAAGAACACCTTTTCAATTTCTCTGGAAATTAGTCAACCTTACATACTTTTTTCAGTTGTTATCTTTATACCTTTCGCTAATTTAATAATGTTTTCAACGCGTTTTACTCTTTACAATTTACTCTTTACAATTTACTCTTTACATTTCTTTGTAAATTTTTCTATCAAACCATGTGTGACAAATGTGGTGTTTGCCGTAGAAATCTGAAAGAGGGATGTTTTGTGAAAACTGCAGGTTATGGTTTCGTTGGGGCCAATGTAGCGGCGAGGAAATGGGGGTAGATAATGGGGCTCTTCTATGGCAATGTAGACTATGGAGAGAGCACAGAAAAATCGCTGAACAGGGGACAAAAATTTGTCCACTATAGGCTGAATTAGAAAACGCGAATTTGGAATTTTTTAGGCTATGGGTGGAAAAAAAGACGGGGTGCTGGGAAAAGGTAGCAAGCAAAGGACGATAAAGAGAAACGGATGAAAAAAACTTTCGAAATTCAGTTAGTAAATCGGTTTAGCTTGCTATCTGAAGAAAGGCCTCAGCCAGATGTAGTTGAATGTAGGCTGAAGTAGTATATTAGTGTAAAGAAAAAAGACATGTCTGGATCAAATCAGAACGGGAAAAGAAGAGTTCTGCTTCCAGGTAACAGTCAGGGGAGGGATGTAGGCCAGTAGCTTCAGGAGAAATTAGGGGCAGCGTGCCAGCTCACAAGTTTTGTGAAGACAAGTGCTAGCTTTAGAAAGGTGACAGAAAACTAGGGTCAGCTATGCAGGGACTTCGAGACGGAAGATCAGGTAATTATAGGTGGAGGACCAGGAAAGAGCCTAGCTATGAATCCAAGATACAGTATTAGGAGTGACCTGGACAAAATACGAGCAGAAACTGGGCACAAAAATGTGAGGCTTGTGGAGGTCTTTCAGCGCCATGACCGGCCATGAGTAACCACTGCTGTAAGGCATGTTAACACTGCCCTGAAAAGGATGGTTGAGACACCAGCAAAATCTCAGGTAAGTGTTGCTCCAGTTGGTGCTATTGGTAGCCGCCCTAAATAGGAAGGGGGAAGGTAAGTTAGCTTCTCTATTACCAGTCATACAAGGGATGATCCCCGTGGTTAATGGGACCAGTCAGATTTTTTTTTTGGTTAAAGCCGAAGTTTAGACAGACAACAATCAAGAGAAATAGAATAAGAGAGTTTCATGTAGAGTAAATAGGGATAAAACTACGTGTAGTACAACTAAATTCATCAAAATATCAGAGGAACAAAAAGAAAGTAGATAAGCTGTTAGTGTGTTTAGATGATTTCAAAAATAAGAATGAGATTGATATACATTGCCTGTCTGAACACCATGTAACTGTGGGGATGGAAAGTGTCCATATAAATGGGTATAATTTAGCATCTTACACTTGCAGATCTAGCATGGGTAAAGGAGGAGTTGCCATTTACACAAAACAAAGGTATAAACACAGAACTGTTGAAGTAAGCAAATTTTGTGTCGTTCAGCACTTTGAAGTATTTGCACGTGAACACAATAGATCCAATTTTCTGCTACAAGGAGTACAGTTCCTTCGATAATATAGTGTTTATATTAGCAATAGTGTACAGGTCCCTATAAGGCGACTGACAGCTATTCACAAAAAAAGTTTGAGCCCCTGTTATGTGTCTGTCAGGCAAAAAAGTAGTTATTAGTCTGGGGTGATTTCAATGTAAACTTTCCAAGCAATTCTGATAGGAAAAGTGAACTAGAAGAGTTGTTAATGACATATAACTTAGAATCAGTGATAAATTGCCCCACATGTATAGCTCAAGACACTACCACTCTAATAGATAATGTATTTGTACAGCAAGAGGACATAAAACTAATACATGCTTTCCCTGCGACAAATGGATTATCAGACCATGATGCACAATTGATTAACTTACAAAACCTAGCAGGGTGTACAGTTCAGAAACAACTGAGTAAAAGTGTAGGGTTTCTCCACCTGGTATCTATAGGGTACTTCAGAGAAAGTTAAAAAATGTTAACTGGGGAGATGCGTATGCTAATGCCAAATGCAACATATTTCTTGATAAATTTATATCTTATTTTGAACATTGTTGGACAAAAAATTACTAAATGTAACAACAAACAGTTTTAAAAGAAATCTTGGATTACTGCAGCTATTAAAGTGTCTTCAGAAAGAAAAAGAAAGCTGTATGAGACAGCAAGAATTAGTAAAGATCCAGAAGTAATTTTACATTACAAAAATTTGTAACATACTGAGAAAAGTTGTCAGAAAATCAAGAAATATGTATGCTTTAGATGAAATTAACGACTTGGACAATAAAATCAAATCAATAGGGAATGTTGTTAGAAAAGAGACAGGAAAAGCAACCACTGGAGTAGGTAATATTACTATTAAAGAGAATGAGACCATCTTAACCAACAGTACACAAGTAGCGAATGTATTTAACAACCATTTCTTAAATGTAGGAAGAGTCAGTTTTGAGAAAACTTAGTCAGATTGAGTGTCACCTAACAAAGTGTTCTGAAATAGGGAAAATCATTAAATCTGTGAAAAATAAATTTTATGCTGGAGTTGATGACATCTCTAGCAAGATATTACAGCAATGCGGAGCAGTTACAGCTTATGTTCTGAGTTACAAATGTAATACATCACTAACAGAAAGTATTTTCCAGACAGGTTAAAATTTATCATTGTCAGGCCTCTTTCCAAAAAGAGGGACACCACATACGTCGTAATTACCAGCCAGTATCCGTGCTTACAGCATTTCCAAAAGTCGTCGAGAAAGTTAAGTACTCAGGAGTGTTTAGCCAACTCTGCAGTAATGCGATACTTAATAAATCGCAGTTCAGATTACAAAAATGCTGTTCCACTGATACAGCAATATAGAATTTCACTGCCCATGTAATACAGTCTTTAAATAGGAAAATGTCGCCAACAGGAATTTTCTGTGACTTAACCAAAGAATTTGATTGTGTGAACCACGACATTAAGTTACAGAAATTACAAATCTCTGGTATAAATGGAATATCATATGAAGCATATGAGTGTTTCAGTCATATCTACAGAACAGAAAGCAAAAAGATTCCTTATGTGATTTAAGTGATTTAAGAAAGTTTGCCACTTCATTTATCTAGGGTAAAATTACACTATCTGTTGCACGGGGTTCGTTCATGGGTCCCCTTCTGTTCTCGATATATGTCAGTGGTCTCCCTTCTTATCTGAAACAAGAAGCTAAGCTGACATTGTTTGCTGACGACAGAAGCATCATTACTAATCCAGTAAAAGAAACTCTATTAGAAAATGGTACAAATTATGACTCAAGAAAAGTTGTTAATGGGTTATCTGCGAATGAGCTTCCTCTGAACTTTTAAAAACACAGTAGATCCAATTTTCTGCTAAAAGGAGTACAGTTCCTTCAATAAATATAACACATCGACAGAGGTCAGTAGGAAGGGTAGAGTATACTACGTTTTTGGGTGTACATACATATGAGACTCTTAGTTGGAAAATTCATGTTTTGGATCACCTAAAGCGACTAGGTTCATCAACTTTTGCAATCAGAAGAACTGCCAATTTTGAGGATATAGAAATTAGTAAGCTAACATACTTTGCATACTTTAACTCTCTGATGTCATTCAGAATAATTTTTTTGGTAACTCAACATTTAGGCAAAAATAATTCACTGCTCAAAAGAAAGTAGTTAAAATAATATGTGGGGCTCATAGTCTCACATCTTGTAGACATTCGTTTAAAAGGTTAGGAATTCTTACAACAGCTTCACAATACATTTACTCAGTAATCAATTTGTTGTCAACAACCTAGACCAATTTAAAAACAACAGTGACATTCATGATCATAATACCAGAAGAACGAAAGACTTACTCTATCCTATGCTTAACCTCTCTTTGGCACAGAAAGGGGTAAAATATGTTGCTGTAAAACTTTTGCATAAATTACCAGATTAAACAAAAAGGCTGACAGACAGCAGTAATAGTTTCAAAAATAAATTGAAATCACGTCTTCTTTACAACTTCTTCTATAACACAGATGAATTCTTAAACAGGAAAAAATAAACCTATAGGTATAACATATGCATTTTGTGCCATTTAAGGAAATGGGGTAGGTAATAAAAATTTTAAGCTTTTTTTTTTAAAAAAACTATTCATGGGTGCATTTCTTATGCGCTTGACATGTTCCACATCATTAACGGTTACCGAGAGACTAATCAATGTACCACGTAATTGACTAATCTCGGTGACTAAATTCGTGGGCATAACTTATATGTGTCATAATTTTTGTGCTAATTTCTATCCATCTGAAAATATGCAAAAAGGAAATGATAATTAAATAAGTTACATTGTTATCAATAAAGAAAGAAGCAACTTGTGACATTTGTACATTGCAATTTGAGTGAAAATGACAAGAAATACATATAATTTCGTTGATGTATTTACTGCTAATAATCTATGCAAATTCGTCAATCTGTGATCCTCTTCCTGGGCTTTGTGAATCAATCTTGAGACTTTCTCTATTCCTCACTCTCGAACTTACCAACAATCTGAATGACGTAATGTGTTATTATCTGCACAATTAGTAACGGTGCTACTGTGTACCTCCAGTGTTACGCGGAAATAAATAGGAGGAAAGGAACTTCGTGCGTAGTTCTTGATTACATCGTGTATGTGAAGCGGAATTCAGTGGAAGTATCCCCTTTTCTCATAACAGGGCATCTGTCACCGGCCTGCCGATGCAGCGCGTTCTGTTACCAGCGGTAGTTCCTGGAATCCATTCCCCCAGGGGAGAAGCAATCCAGCCCGACCAGACAATACAGTGCCGTCTCGCACCAAGACGCTCTGGCATGAGAAGCCCACGGGAAGAAACATGATATTATTGTGAAGACCGCTGTGTTCCTTTCGCGCTTCAGGAAATTACATAAACTAAGGAATACTGTAAAAGAGGTATATGAGAAAACAGCTCAAATAATAGAGGATGAGACAACTAAGGTTGTGAGCACGAATATAAAACGAAAAATCGCCCTTTCTTATCCATAGAAATTAAGAAAAAAGTGTTCTAAATACTATTCACGATGTCTTGCGTGGAATTAAAAGGTCAGCCTCAAAATTTCAAAAATTTATTTTTGTAAAACTGGTCAGTAAAGGACTTAAACTGCTGGATTCCACTTTGCAGGGTATAGGTGTCGCCAGCTTTAGTTTTTGTTAATATTATCAGGTACATTCCCTAACGAATACGTTACAGATTCATTTTTCTCAAATGATCTAAGTGAAATCGTGACCGATGATAAAATTTTCCATAGAGAATGAACATGCAAGAAAGCAAACACACATTCTCCAACCCTTTGGAAGTAGATTAGTAGGTGAAACAAAAGTATTTAGAGAAGTGTAGAGGTACTTAGCGTCCGTAGTGATATCGGTTGAGACTAAACACACACATAAAATTACGCACACACACACGCACACACATAAACACGCACACGCACGCACACACACACTCATACACTCACATACGTAACTAAAAGACTGGACCATCTGTTCTTAATAAATGCCGTAAAAGGAAAAGTACATTCCAGAAAAAAAGGAACACCTTGAACGTCTAGAGATAGGAGATTCATTTTCACAGGACATGTATGTTTTGCGGAAATTAGTATTTGAACCATGACGGCCAGCCAGTTCAGGGTCAACACCGATATCGCGGCGCAACACCACCTAGCGATAAAATGAGCTGCGGTCCTCGTAGTCGTTAGAAACCAAAGGTAATGGATCAGTGTGACTTCAGTAGACGTGCAGGATTCTTCGCAGACGTATACGTGGTCCGTACCGTCAAATTAGTGAGTTTGAAAGAGGGAGAATAATTGGCATGAAAGAATGTGATGCAACCATCCTGAAAATTACTGCTTGTGTCGGATGAAATGTTTTGGCTGTACAATGGGTGTGTGCCAAATGGTTCACGGAAGGCCGTAGAATACGAGATGGATCAGGTTGCACCACCCAGACCGAGCGGTTCTAGACACTTCACTCCGGAACCGCGCGACTGCTACGGTCGTAGGTTCGAATCCTGCCTCGGGCATGGATGTGTGTGATGTCCTTAGGTTAATTAGGTTTAAGTAGTTCTAAGTTCTAGGGGACTGATGACCTCAGATGTTAAGTCCCACATTTTGAGCCACCCAGACCAGCCACCGAGAAGACATCATCCAAATGGCATTGCAGGACAGATCTGCGTCCTTCTCGGCTCTGGCACAACGGTGGACTGTGTAACACATCGTACACTGCCAGGGATGACAGTCCGGCGTGTGTTACGTCCTCGTCGTCGACTTCTCCGCCTGCCTTTGACGAATGTGCAGAAACGTGCTAGACGGCAATTGTGCAGGGAACGACGTCAGTGAGGGCAGGACTGGCATTAGATAGCGTTTTCGGACGAATCCAGGTTCAGTTTGTTTCAAAATGATGGCTGCATTTTGGTTCGCCACAGACAGTTGAAGCTGCTCCACAGTGACCGCATTAGCACAAGACATAAAGCGCCACCTCAAGGCCTTATGGTGTTGGATGCTATTGGGTGCAACTAAAATCGCAGTTGGTGTATTGTCAGGGCACTGTGACCAGTGTGAATGACATTCTGTGACCTTCAGTGATACCCTTTCTGCACAACACCCCAAACGCCATCTTTCAGCAAGACAATGCACGACCACATGCTGCTGCATGAACATGTGCCTTCTGGTGTCACAGGATGTCAACCTTTTCTCCTGGCCCACCAGATGATCAGACTTGTCGGCAGTCGAAAATGTGTAGGATATGGTGAAACGATGGATGCAGCTCTGTGACCGAATGGCAACCACGACTGATGAACTTTGGAACCAGGTGAATACAGCATGGATGGCTATACCACAGGACACCATTTGCACCTTATATGCATCGATCCCTTCACGATGGAATAAGTTATCAGGACCCATGGCGAACCCTGTGCCTAGTAGGCAAAGGACACTTGCTGAATCGAGGTGACAGAAATGCTATCATTTCTGCAAATCCTGTAAATATGAACCTCCCATCTCTAATCGTGTCGTTCATGGTGTTCTGTTTTCTCTGAGTGTGTGTGTATTAAAACGCTATAGCAGACAAATGCAGCTGGCTGATCGCTAACCAAAAATTTGATGCGCCTGACAATCTGCAGCGCACTACAATTTCCCACCTAATAGTTTGGTAGATGTATGGACAGTTCATAAAATTTTAAAACTTGCACCACCCTCGTCTCATCATCAGCTACACTCCTGGAAATGGAAAAAAGAACACATTGACACCGGTGTGTCAGACCCACCATACTTGCTCCGGACACTGCGAGAGGGCTGTACAAGCAATGATCACACGCACGGCACAGCGGACACACCAGGAACCGCGGTGTTGGCCGTCGAATGGCGCTAGCTGCGCAGCATTTGTGCACCACCGCCGTCAGTGTCAGCCAGTTTGCCGTGGCATACGGAGCTCCATCGCAGTCTTTAACACTGGTAGCATGCCGCGACAGCGTGGACGTGAACCGTATGTGCAGTTGACGGACTTTGAGCGAGGGCGTATAGTGGGCATGCGGGAGCCCGGGTGGACGTACCGCCGAATTGCTCAACACGTGGGGCGTGAGGTCTCCACAGTACATCGATGTTGTCGCCAGTGGTCGGCGGAAGGTGCACGTGCCCGTCGACCTGGGACCGGACCGCAGCGACGCACGGATGCACGCCAAGACCGTAGGATCCTACGCAGTGCCGTAGGGGACCGCACCGCCACTTCCCAGCAAATTAGGGACACTGCTGCTCCTGGGATATCGGCGAGGGCCATTCGCAACCGTCTCCATGAAGCTGGGGTATGGTCCCGCACACCGTTAGGCCGTCTTCCGCTCACGCCCCAACATCGTGCAGCCCGCCTCCAGTGGTGTCGCGACAGGCGTGAATGGAGGGAAGAATGGAGACGTGTCGTCTTCAGCGATGGGAGTCGCTTCTGCCTTGGTGCCAATGATGGTCGTATGCGTGTTTGGCGCCGTGCAGGTGAGCGCCACAATCAGGACTGCATACGACCGAGGCACACAGGGCCAACACCCGGCATTATGGTGTGGGGAGCGATCTCCTACACTGGCCGTACACCACTGGTGATCGTCGAGGGGACACTGAATAGTGCACGGTACATCCAAACCGTCATCGAACCCATCGTTCTACCATTCCTAGACCGGCAAGGGAACTTGCTGTTCAAACAGGACAATGTACGTCCGCATGTATCCCGTGCCACCTAACGTGCTCTAGAAGGTGTAAGTCAACTACCCTGGCCAGCAAGGTCTCCGGATCTGTCCCCCATTGAGCATGTTTGGGACTGGATGAAGCGTCGTCTCACGCGGTCTGCACGTCCAGCACGAACGCTGGTCCAACTGAGGCGCCAGGTGGAAATGGCATGGCAAGCCGTTCCACAGGACTACATCCAGCATCTCTACGATCGTCTCCATGGGAGAATAGCAGCCTGCATTGCTGCGAAAGGTGGATATACACTGTACTAGTGCCGACATTGTGCATGCTCTGTTGCCTGTGTCTATGTGCCTGTGGTTCTGTCAGTGTGATCATGTGATGTATCTGACCCCAGGAATGTGTCAATAAAGTTTCCCCTTCCTGGGACAATGAATTCACGGTGTTCTTATTTCAATTTCCAGGAGTGTATATGGAGGCCAGGTGTAGACTTGAATTTACTCTTTCCATCTCGTTGCCCTGTCGAAGAGATAATAAGAGAACCAACCCGTGAGGTTAGTATTTTAGATCTCCTGGTTACAATGTGACGGTTTATTTTGGGGGACTTTAAACTGAATATTTCAGAATCTTTCTTGCGTTAGAGGCCACCGTGGGAAACCTGCTATGCTCAGAAGCCGCACCTGGAGGACAGGGAGCTTCATATCTCCATGGCTGACGACCCCTGTGGTGTATTTTGTATAGCAATGTGGAGAAGCTGGACGGCAGGCTCACTTACGCGTTAGGGCATAATAGCCTAAGGATCGCCCGACACAGTAACGTACACTACTGGCCATTAAAATTGCTACACCAAGAAGAAATGCCGATAATAAACGGGTATTCATTGGACAAATATATTATACTAGATCTGACATGTGATTACATTTTCACGCAATTTGGGTGCATAGATCCTGAGAAATGAGTATCTAGAACAACCACCTCTGGCCGTAATAACGGCCTTGATACTCCTGGGCATTGAGTCAAACAGAGTTTGGATGGCACGTACAGGTACAGCTGCCCATGCAGCTTCAACACGATACCACAGTTCATCAAGAGTAGTGACTGGCGTATTGTGCGTATTGTGAGGAGCGAGTTGCTCGGCCACCATTGACCAGACGTTTTGAAATGGTGAGAGATCTGGAGAATGTGCTGGCCAGGGCAGCAGTCGAACATTTTTTGTATCCAGAAAGGCCCGTACAGAACCTGCAAACATGGGGTCGTGCATTATCCTGCTGAAATATAGGGTTTCGCAGGGATCGACTGAAGGGTAGAGCCACGGGTCGTAACGCATCTGAAATGTAACGTCCACTGTTCAAAGTTCCGTCAACGCGAGAAAGAGGTGACCGAGACGTGTAACCAATGGCGCCCCCTTCCATTACGACGGGTGATACGCCAGTATGGCGATGACGAATACACGCTTTCAATGTGCGTTCACCGCGATGTCGCCAAACACGAATGCGACCATCATGATGCTGTAAACAGAAAACAGAGCCTGGATTCATCCGAAAAAATGACGTTTTGCCATTCGTGCACCCAGGTTCGTCGTTGAATGCACCATCACAGGCGCTCCTGTCTGTGATGCAGCGTCAAGGGTAACCGCAGCCATGGTCTCCGAGCTGATCGTCCATGCTGCTGCAAAAGTCGTCGAACTGTTTGTGCAGATGGTTGTTGTCTTGCAAACGTCCCCATCTGTTGACTCAGGGATCTAGACGAGGCTGCACGATCCGTTACAGCCATGCGGATAAGATGCCTGTCATCTCGCCTGCTAGTGATACGGGGCCGTTGGGTTCCAACACGGCGTTCTGCATTACCCTCCTGAACCCACCGATTCCAAATTCCGCTAGCAATCGTTGGATCTCGACCAACACGAGCAGCAAAGTCGCGATACGATAAACCACAATCGCGATGGGCTACATTCCGACCTTTATCAAAGTCGGAATCGTGATGGTACGCATTTCTCCCCCTTACACGAGGCATCACAACTTCACCAGGCAACCCCGGTCAACTGCTGTTTGTGTATGAGAAATCGGTTGGAAAATTTCCTCATGTCAGCACGTTGTAGGTGTCGCCACCGGCGCCAACCTTGTGCGAATGCTCTGAAAAGCTAATCATTTGCATATCACAGCATCTTCTTCCTGTCCAACTAGGGTAGTTCTCAAATCACAGTGTTGTGGTCAGCCTGTTTTCTGCACCTATAGCATTTCTCAAGTGAGTATTCTCTTTTGTAATATGAGAAGTCAATCTACTGAGCAAATACTGAATTCCACTCCCATCCCTTCGTAAGTAATTTGTATATGACTTGACGTCCTCCACTTGCAGCTGTCGTAACAAACTTTGCTGTATGCTTTTGCTATCTCGACATAAAACCCATGGCTTCACCCAAGAATGGTTCTTTATTTTCCGCTGCTTCTCTTCCAAAGGCACACACAATGCAACTGTGATACAAGCATCTGCAGCGCTGTCCACCATCTTGTATTTAGATGAAAAATATGAAGACAATGTAATACCCTTTTTTAGTGTCACGTCACAGATCTTTGTGAAAGAATATTTGATCATATTTTCTTGTCAACGAAATAGTATAGTGTAATACCGGCCTTAAGCTGTCCTCGTTTCCCCTTTCTTACTCCAAGCATCTTCACATCCAAGTCCTTTCCCGCCTTCGTCACACACCGAGTCTCGCTCCCTCTGGCCAAAGATAAACGCTTCCGCAATGTGGCCGGTGGTACCGAAACGCGGCACGGCTCAGTAAGAATCTATGAGTGCTCTAATATTGTAATCCAGCCCACCGGAGGAAAAGAAGGTGGCGTATAGCCATGTTATCGGTCAGACACCATAATGACGAAAAACACATTAAATTCTATAAACGCAAGATGGGTGAAAATACTTATATTGGTACCCGTTCTACTCATAATGTAGCGTTCGCGTCTGACACCACAGAACACAGTATTGCTCATTGGATGCAAGATAAAGGACTTATGACTGGTTCTCGTCTGTATGACCATGTGCAACGTAACTTGGATAAATGCTCTCAAAAGAGAGGTGCGAAGTAAATGAATGTTGTCGCTGAAGGCGATGGTATTCTCACATAATCAAGCCAAGAATGAGTTTCTACCTACTACATTACTCCGGACGTGTGTGCTGGCAAGGACCAAGATCAAAGCACGATGTGAACACGTTAAAATCACACGAATCTCGAAATGAACGTTTCTGAAATTTTCATGAACACACACTTTTTTAATTTAGGAATGAAAAAATGTGCAAAATGCTGAACTCAATGAACTACATTCATACTTGAGTACAGCTATTCATAAAGAAACCAATCTCACAGAACTGCATTTTGCACGTGAGATCGTGTGTATAAAACCTAAAATATGATTGCAAAGTTAAATCGAATTGTAACTTCAACTGAAACAGATTAAACACTTCTACATGATGAAAACTCAGCTCAATACCTAACAGTTGGGTAGATATCACGTTACTCTCTTCAGGCCCCGACAAAGAGGGCCTGACCCGATAACTAGAACCACTATCTGTTTGTTGGTTTTATAAAATAAAGTACATTGTTTTCTGTTAATATTTGCAACCATTCTTCCTGTGTTACTGCTTCAATTATGTTTATCCTGTAGAAAAGCATAAATATTATCTATCTTTTATAACTGAAAGTTTATTTTGTTTTCAATCGAACATGTTTCACCTATTCCTAATAGACAGTATATTAAGTTATTGTTGAGCCAAATTGTATCCCTGTTTAACAACTTCTTTACAACTTTGTAGTTTTGACTAGAGTGGTCCAATGAAGGCCATAAAATAAATAATGAAAAAGGCAGCATGGGTGGACAGTACAGTAAAAGACAATTGTTTAATCTTACTAATAATTTATTTATGGCTTATTTAACTTGCCAGATACTTATTTTGTTATCAGGAACGTTGTGTTTCTCAGCAATACATTTAGATTATCTTAATATTTTCGATTGTAAGACTGTTTTCCTGTTGGTAACCATGATTACTAATTTCACGCTCTATGTTAACTGAATCGAAACATTCGAGCATGCTCCGATGAAACACCCATTAAGTCAGACACCTAAATAAAGACACAGGCTTTCATCTGCCTCCAACACCACTCACCAACACCGCTGAGAGAAATTAACTGGATCGCCAGCCTCCCTATAAAACGATCATCTGTGAGACAAGGTTAATTTTCTAAATACGAACCGTTGGGCCCCTCGGCTGTCTCGAAGACCCAGCAACCGTTCATAGAATCAACGAACTGCAGAGACACCAACACCGGAAAACTGTCAGTAATAAATAAAATTAAACGAACACCTTTTCGGTTCATTTATATCTACCACATACAAAGGTTACTGCATTCACTGGAAATACAGTGACGTCGCAATGTACCTGCGTAAACTTAATGAAGAAAGGATTAGCCACCAAGAACACGCTAGTATAAATTGAAAGTGAAGTTTCTTCAAGACATTTCTCATTTATTGTTCTTTTGGTCGTCCACCTCACCACCACACTCATGTGATCAACAGGCTCTCTTACCGAAGAGAAACACCAGCAGTGCATCGGCTCACACGCCGTATCAGCAGAAACCCGGAGTGCAGTTTGACATCCACACATACTCCAAAACTGCACGCCGTACAACGCCACGAAGCAGAAGCAAATGCAGTTAACCATAATCGTCACATCCCGTTCCTTGTAACTCTAGCTGCTGCACGTAGCTTCACTTTCATGATTTATTGTTTCATATTTTTTGCGGTTTTATTCTTCCAATGTTTTTAAAAATTAGTGCTATTTAACGACACTTTGTTGTGTTCTGCGCACTTTTCTATTATAGGGTGTCTAGAAAGCCTGCTTTCTCGGATCGCTAGACAACAATTCAAGCCAATCGTATTAATAGAGTTTATTACAGTAAGATAAATGACAATACTTAACTTTGCGCATTCACAAAGGTGTGTCGCAAGCAAATGGCGACATGCAAACAATCAATGTCCTTGGTTATATACAATTCCAATACAAGCATAACAATAGAGTTCACAAGTCACTGCTATAGCGTTAGGAGGACGACTCGTCTTCAACTCGGGTCGCGGCCAGACGGAACGGCGCTTATATTGTCTTCGTGTAGATGCCACTCCTGTCTCGGTGTCGTCCTAGGGGGGGAGGGGGGGGGGGTCCGCCAACGTACTATTGGCTGACGTCGTCTCTGCTGTAACATTCCTGGCTGACGTGCCGGCGCTCGACGTTACGCCAGAACACCCTTCATGCTGTTATAGTTCCTCTACATAATTTCACTTCTGCAATTTTACGATCTTCATGTCTTTCACTATTTACACATTCATTGTTCTGAGCCTACACTTTTTATATCTTAAGATAATAACCCAATTTTCGCTACTTTATTTCCACTTTCAAAGTGTACTGTTTTATCCCCATATACAGTTTTATACATCCAGTCCGGTATTTTGACAGAACGCTTTGTACATAATTGACTTTTAGCAATTTGAGTATAGGAGCATCTCTTGTTAAACCCACAGCATTCCTGTCACTATTCCCCCCCCCCTCCGTCTCCCCTCCCCCCCCCCCCCTCCCCACCTCCCTTGCCTTCTTTGCCCACTCTCAATTCCCCTTGTTCCATTTAATAATTTACTATTTTATGCCGTTTCTATTTTATGTACCCATTGTTCTACACTATTAGCATTTTATGGAGAGCTGACCACAGTTTCAAAACGCAATACTCTGATATGTGGTTCTGAGTAGACAAGAAGGGTTGTTGACGCAACTACTTACGTAGATGCTACATTTATGTACGCTTCTTTCTTCTGCACTTATTGTAAAAAAATAAGATGACAGATACTAAATTTTAATTAGTTTTAAATCTGAAGATGATACTGAGTGATCGAAACAGGTGAAACGTGCAACTGAGACGGAACAATAAATGAGAATTCTATTAAATATCTATATAGTGGTTGAATCTCTCAAGACTAATAAGTCGACTCTAATGAAGTTTCTTTATTTATCTCCACTAATTACCGTGCCCATAGTTTTTCACCCCATGGAACTTAAGGTTTAGCTTAGCCTCAATGAAACCCTTACAAACTGCGAATTGCTCCTAGAAGAGAATTACTTATACTCCAGTCTGCTCTCAAGAACAATTCCTTCCTTTCACCCGCAAGTAAACTACAGCGAAGGGGTTCTGTACTTTATCTTTCGTTGTCACCGCTGCGTCCGTCCGCTTTCCGCTGCTCCACGCCTTCCTTCTTGTTGATTACTCTCTGAGGCCTCTCGCCTTACATGTTATGGCCGCCCACAGCAGACTAGCACCAACTGCTAGCGCTACACCCATGGCACACTTTTTGCCTCCTCGTTCTTTTCACTGGTTGTCTCACCAAATTCCACAAAAGTTACTGATTGCTCGGATCCCACGCCGCCTCCCACTGTCTTGCTAGATAATCTGAGGTGAATTTTCAATATAGGTGTCGTTCACACATCACAGGTATCACCTGAAAAGGAAGGCAGCACTTTCCAGCTAGGAATGCACATCCATATAGTTTTCATAGATGGCCTCGGAGTTGCAGAAGCCACCATGGTTCCATAACTAGCCAAGGCATCAAACAGGTTTCGAAGTGTACATTACTGTTGTAACGGCGACCGGAACGGTCGCGGGGTAATAGTGACGAGGACGCGGCGTGACCCGCGGAGCGGCCCGCGAACAGCAACACAACGGGAGAGGACGGACACGACCAACGGAGGACATTACGACACAACAAGCACAGACAACAGAGTAACGAACCAAACAAGACAACCACGTCCACTGGAATAGAAACACGAAAGTCAATACGCTGTCCGAGGCGATATGTTCTGAGACGCACGCGATGTTAGACTAGCTGGCTGAGCGGGAGGTAGGCGCTTAAGTACTCTATCGGGGGCGCCGCTGTTGGCCGCTGGAACCACGTGTTCCACTGTGGCGCCCTCACACTAAATCCGGTCTAGGAGGCGCGCACCGCCACAGCCTACGGCGCGATGGTGCAGAGACCTCTAGGGGTCTTCGACGTCCATGACGTCTGGAACGGATTCAAATTCCGCGGCGAGCGATACCAGAATTACCGTGGGCGGATGTACGACGGGCGTTCAATAAGTAATGCAACACATTATTTTCTAAAGACGGGTTGATTTTATTCAGGATTATAATACTATATCCTTCCCTATTCTTCTGGCTACACAATCCTATTTTTTAATGTAATCTCCGTTCAGTGTGATGGCTTTACGCCACCTTACTGGGAGGGCCTGTATGCCCGCGTGGTACCGCTCTACTGGTCGATATCGGAACCAATGTCTTACTGCATCATCCGTGTACTCCTTCCCGCGGTGTGCATCCTTCATTGGGCCAAACAGATGGAAATCGTAACGTGCAAGATCCGGGCTTCAGAATGAATGAGGAAGAACAGACCAATCAAGTTATGAGTGCTCCTCTCGGGTGCGCCGACTTGTTTGAGGCCTTGAGTTGTTGTGCAGATGGAGATGTTCTTTAGCATTTTTGTGATAATGAAAACGCTGAAGTTCTTTCCTCAGTATCCTGAGGGTTGCGCAATACACTTCAGAGTTGATCGTTGCTCTATGAGAGAGGTCATCATGCAGGATGACCCCTTCAGATTCCCAGAAAACCATCGTCATGACTTTACCGGCTAAGGAGACACTGAGGAAAGATGCAGAGGAGAGATGCTGAGACGCCACTTCATGGCTTACTGTTTTGTTTCCGCTTAGAAGTGATGAATCCGTGTTTCATCACCTGTGACGATTGTCACGATTAGCCTCGTAACGCACAAGCAACTCCACCCGCAGATGGTCCTTCCTGCTCATTATGGTCTTCTGTTAGGCGGAATCGAACCCGGCGAGCACACACCTTTGTGTACTCCAACTTGTGGACGAGTGCGTCAACACCACGAACACAGACGTGCAGTTGAGCAGCGTGGAGTTTGATTATGATCCATCGATCATCTCGAATGAGAGAGTCCGCACGTTCCACCATTGCAGGAGTCTCAGATGTGTGCGGCTGACCGCCGGGAGATGGGACAAGCTTGCGCGACCTTCTTGCGTTGCTGACAGACGCCTCGCCCAACGTCTCGCCGTGGTTTTGTTCACTGTCAGGTCTCTGTACACATTCTCACTAACTGTGATGCTTCCGCCACAAAAAACTCAGTTCTCGGCTTGGAACGCACCTCCGTTACAGATACCATCTGAAGGCTACGTGTAGCGCCGCCACCTATACGAACTTTATGAACTTTGTGGACTGAAGCGGGAATATTCCATGCTGTCCCACAGCAAATACCGGCCAAAGACGTCTCGGAGTAACGGTCGGGTCGGTCTGTATTGCGTTCGCGTGGGCCCGTTCTGTGTATACAGAGGTTCGTGGTCTGATGTGTAGCTCGGTTAGTGAGAGCAACGTAAACGGAACAAAGTGGAACCGCCTGGTCAGCAGGAAGACACTGGTCGTCTGTCGCCGTGGGATTCCTCAGTCTGGAGGCGCCTTAGGGAGCAGTTCAAGTTTACGCACGCCGGAGGACGCCGGGAGCTGCAGGTTTCTTCATCCTCCCGGTGACCTTTCTGCATTACGCCGGGTAAGCAACTCTGAGAACTTTTCCCCTCTTGCTGTTAATGCTCCGTGCCTACCGGCTAAAATGCTGTGAAGTATCACTGTGTGTGTGTGCGCCTATTTTTTCCTGAGACCATTCGAACTGTGGTCGAATTTTTCTGGAGATGTCGTGGCATGTTATTAGCCACCGGATTACTTGTTCGTAAGTATAGTTTGTTGTATGTGTGAACGCTTTCCCTCTTGTCAAGATATCCCTTCACTAGCAATTTCCTCTACCCGAAACATTGGTGTTTAGCAATTCGTTTCGATAAGTATTGTAAAACACCTGGTTAAATCCGTAGGACAGAACAGGTAGTTGGAATTGTGGAATGGGGCCAATAATAAGCGGCTGTCGGTTTCACTCGAATACATGTAACTTTTTTTAGTTGGCCATACATTACAGCGCAAATGTCTGAGCTCAACTATCGACTGAATATGTTACACAATCTCGTGGCTTAAGGGCACAACCTCTTTAAGTTTAAAATAGCTGAATGCCTATGATTTACAACACAACAGCAATAAATTTTCAAAAGTCAGAAAGCGCAAGGTTTTATCCTTAAATAATATTTCAAATGAGGCTGAAGCCCAAACAGTCTAAGACCTGACAAGTAAGGAACATTAATTTTAAAACTATTGAAGGCCCATGATTTAAAAACATAACTAAAATAAATTTTCAAAGGCAGAAGGCCCAAAGCTTTAACTATAAATAATTTTTTTTAAAAAAAGAGGCTGAAGGCCCAAGCAATCTAAGACTTAAGAATAAGGAATTTTGCTTTTAAAACGGCAGAAGGCGTAAACATTTTAAAAATTAACGGGTAAAGAATTTAAAATTTGAAGACAGCTAAATTCCCATGCTTGAAAAACGAAACTACAATGAATTTTCAAAAGGCATAATGCCAAAAGCTTTACCCAGAAAAAAATATTTAAAATCAGGCTGAAGGCCCAAACAATCTAAGACTTAGGAAGTAAGGAATTTTAATTTTAAGACGGCTAGAGGCCCATTATTGAAAAACAGCACTACAATAAATTTTCAAAAGGCAGAAGGCCCAAAGTTCTATCCAAAAATATTTTAAATGAGGCTGAAGGTCCAAACAATCTAAGACTCAACAAGTAAGGAATTTTAATTTTAGGACGGCTGAAAGCCCATGATTGAAAAACACTACTACAATTAATTTTCAAAAGGCAGAATGTCAAAAGCTTTATCCAAAAATATTTTAAATGAGGCTGAAAGCCCAAGGAATGCAAGACTTGACAAGTAAGGAACTTTCAATTTTAAAACGGCTGAAGGCCCAGTATTCAAAACCCAACTAAAAGCACACACATTCAAACAATCGGCTATGAGTCATTAAAATACACAATCAAACACTAATAAGAAAAGGCAGTACAGCCAGCAGCGCTCAGAAGTTTCCAGGGGCCGGAAATATTAACATTCGCTTGGGGGAGACAGTTAGTCCGCCTAACTATACCGATCTTCCGGCAACCCAACCAAGAGACAGTCAATGGACCCACTGTCAAGATGACTTGCTTTCCACCCAACCAGTGCACAAGAAACTCTAAAGCCAAAACGTAAAAGGCGTAGCGGTCCACAACCAAGTATGCATAAGCTGTTGGACAGTGACAACACGATAAGGATAGGACACTGCCTGAATTTTACGTCAGCAGCCAGAGCAGCTAACCGCAACGCTAACAGCCACAAGGCAGAAAATTCCATTGGTGCACTTGGACTTCAAATAACCAAAATACAGATAAACTCCAACGGGTTGTGGCCAAACTTCCGCAAACTTGAACACTCGCTGTTGCTCACCGGAATACCCCCAACAGCTAACCATGAATACCAACGGCACAATGTGAACAGACTGGCTTCGATAATTACTCACTCACTTACCACTCAACTTTGATGTCCTGGGTCGGTGAGCCACAGACCTCGTAGCAATCGGAACAGTTGCCACACACTCCGATACTGCTTAGAGAACGCCAGCGGGCCTGGCCCACTGTGCCACGCGGAGGTTACCTGGCTCATCCACACCAACCGACCACCTCCTCAGAGCCTGTACGCCGATAACATTTAAAATAACTTGTCAGTCAAAATAACACAAACTACACACAGTTTCATGAACACTTGCACGAAGAAATAGACAATGCTAATGGCAGTGACTGTACAGTAACAGGGACGAATCACGAGTCGGCTCACACAGCCAACCCATAAGCGGTCGCCGGTCAAATACACGTCGTCTGGGAAGACGATCGACCGACGACCAACCAGAGTGTGTCGGGAACCGTCAGGTGAGTCATGGCGGTCCGTACCTCAGTTCTGCCGTGCTCCGACTTAACTTGTGCCACGTGCCAACTCAAACATTGCCAGGTCCAAACTAACTGCTGGCACATTCCAACTAACTGGTCGACACACGACGACCGGGAAGTAATAGCAATCCAGAAAAGATAATACGGCAGGGTTTATATCGATAAACGCTGCTGCTGCCGCTCACGGGCAGGCAACGCAGCAACTCAGTGACACCAGTAGTTGAAACCAACAAAACGATGTGGCAGCACGGCACAAACAGGATGTTATATAAGAGATGGCACGAACATTAGCCACGCACGGCTCATATTGATGTCTGATCGATTTGCTATAAAATCAGAATTAGTGTCTTTTGCCAATGACCTTGTCGCAGTGGTAACATCGGTTTCCACCAGATCACCAAAGTAAAGCGCTGTCGGGCGGTGCTAGCACTTGGATGGGTGACCATCCGTTCTGCCGTGCGCTGTTGTTGACAAGCCGGTTGCATTCAGCCCTTGTGTAGCAAACTGAGGAGCTGCTTGACTGCACGGTCTCGTACACTGACATACAGCCGGGAGAGCGTTGTGCTGACCACATAGTCCTCTATAGCCGCATCCAGTTATTCCGATGGGCTGAGGATGACATTGCGGCCGGTCGGTGCCGTTGGGCCTTCCAAGACCTGTTCGGACGGAGCAGGAGGAGTCCCTTCTAGTAACTTTTCTAAAAGCAAACACTGGAATCTGATTATTTGTTCAGACAAGTATTGACCCCTTCAAGAAATATGTTTTAAATGAAGGATTAATAGTGCTGTTGTTTACTGGAAAGGAGGCCCTTGAGTGAATCCTTAATATTCGTTCCCAAATACTGTTAATGACATTTATGACAGTTTCTAACGGAAGATCAATGTTATGTATTAACTTTCCCGAATACATTGTTCAATAAACGCAATTAAAATTGTTTGAGTGACGAATGATCTCCAGTATCTTGTTGTCCCAGTCCTGCCAGTCCCAAGGCATTTACTTGCCACAGCTATTTCTGAAATCTAGCTTGATGATTTCCGAGAATTTGAGTGAGTCGTTTCTGTAGGCGTTGTCCCAAGTCCACACCATATATGTAAATCTCAATGTAACAGTCGATCAAAATGTTTCCGTTTGGAGGCCCTACAGTCCAGAATTGGTATGCCAATCAGGACACGAACAGTGAGAAAATCATCCGAACGACGCACTACGTTGAAAATGCCCGTTTCGTAAAACACCATGCATGCTGCATGAAGAAGTTCGTAACTGCCTGCAGCACATTCTCGTGCTACAGGAATCGTCAACCCTTCATGGCCATCTTCAAGTGATGAAAGGCCTCATAATCGGATGGGGAGAGATCAGGACTGCGGTGACTGCAGGGACTTCAGTAAGGCTGACCTCCCACATTGATCGGTGTCTTGTGTTCAATTGAGGCTAGCGCAGAACTTGGCGCACCATTCCACATGCCGTCCCACACTTTTTCTGCATCCTCCGATGTATGTCTGGTGGTGTTTGTCTTTCATCGGCCAACAAAAAGACAACAACACGTTGGTCCTGTATGGACACGTTTGGTAATATAGTCCCATGGTTCACACTGCCACGGTTACTGCACGCACATCGGAAGGACACGAATGTTACACTAATCCCTTGCCTACATATCGGTTCTTCTATACTCGCATTGGAGTCACGATGCAGCAACGCCCGCAAATGCAGACCTTTCGATCACCCCTTACATGTCAGTAGTAACATCCCCACGCTCATGAACTTACCTTATTAACTGTATTACGGGGCCACATAGGTGACACTGTGAAATTATTTTTGATTTAGTGTTTCACGTCTTGAACACGATGATTCATGGCAAACAAGAGTGTTAAGAACAAATAAACTGCTATCAATTGTAAACATTGTACTTCTGTATTTTACTAATACCACGCATATATTTGTACCTTGACCATCCCCATCCTTCAACCTGCGCTTACGATGTATCGAACAGTTCAGAAAGGAAAAGTAAGTTAAACTATCACAGTCTATATCAGATTATTCTGCACACCGATGTAGCCACGCTTATTAAAGCGCCGTTTCCACAACAGACAGGTGCATCAGCCCTGGAAGGAACACAGCCGGGAGATTAATGACGAAGGTCGGGGTACCAACCCGGCTGGTTATAGCTTTTAGGCAGTTTCCTACATCCCAAGTCCCGCCTCAGTTACACGATTTGCAAATATCCAGAAAACTTCCGCTCACTTTCACATGAGTAACATTATACGCACTCCGACTGCTAAGGTTGCAGGTTCGAATCCTGCCTCGGGCATGGATGTGTGTGATGTCCTTAGGTTAGCTAGGTATAAGTAGTTCTAAGTTCTAGGGACTGATGACCTCAGATGTTAAGTCCCATAGTGCTCAAAGCCATTTGAACCATTTAAACACACACTCCTGGGGTGGAGTCAGGCAGGGTACCCGGCCACTCCCTGGAAAATCCATTAATAGCCACGCTAATCTATGCCATTGTGGGACAAAGGCACAAGAAAAAGAAGAAGAAGACTCTCAGTCAGGTTTTCACATGCACTATAACGTGCCCATGAGTCCGCATACTAAAGAAAGTTTTTTGTTACGCAAAGGGTGTCGATTTAACTGTATAGATACAGATCTTTCATGGACCAAGACCTCTCACAGAAGCTCAACCGCATTCGGGTAACATTATACGAAAGTACATATTACTTAAAATATCCTCATTTGTCCAATCTCTCAGGCTGGACGACGCTTTCCATTTTAAGTAAATGCGTAAGACGTCCCTCCACCTTGCAAGGTGATGAGCGTTCTCTGGGTGTGATGGTAACGATTGAAGCTCATAACGGGCAAACGAACACAGAATGCAAACTACTAAAATATCCTGACGAGTTTCTGGGAGGCTGTCGAGACGAAATGTGGCAAGAGCTGTCCAAAGCGGTGTGTTTTGCTTTACGACAATGTTCCAGTTCATTCTTCAAAGGATACAGTAACATATGGTGCGTTCAGTGCACGAGGGCATCAAGTAACGATAAGAAAGTTTTGAGAAAAATAGACACGACATTATTATTAAACAATTATTTACAGCAAAAAGTTTACACCATTTCAAAACGTCTGAATAATAGAAGATATTTTGTATAATGTATTCTTCTATTAAAGATGGGTAAATGTAAGGTGCCCTTACATGCGGCTTTAATTAGAGCTCAAAAAATGGTTGAAATGTCTCTAAGCACTATGGGACCTAACATCTGCGGTCATGAGGCCCCATAGACTTAGAACCACTTAAACCTAACTAAGGACATCACACACATCCATAACCGCGGCAGGATTCCAACCTGCGACCGCAGCAGCAGCGCGGTTCCGGATGGAAGCGCCTAGAATCGCTCGGCCACAGCGGCTAGCAATTAGAGCTCACTCATCGACAAGACAAACTACACGAGCGGTAACAATGAACATGCTCCCATCGTGCTCTGAACAAAAGACTGCTTCCCATCTTGCTCAACGTTGTCGCCAATCTAAGTGCAGTTATTTACAGCATTTGGACATGGTTCCTATATGCTCTGAAAGCAGCTTCACAGATAATTCTTAAAAGTGGGAGAAGTCCAAAATGATCAAAAATGATTCCCTCGTGCTCTCAGTGCCCCATATACTTCTCTTTTGAGCTATCAAAATTTTTAAGGTACCGGTACACATGCTGTAATGTAGAGCGAGCGGTATGGTCGAAAATGAACACACGTCGCACGCCTGAGTTGCAGTGTAGACACTTTTGTCGTTGCAAGATGACCGATTTCAACAGTCTTACGCTGCCATCATCTGATACAAGGGGAAGACATATGGATAATAGGGGGGCGAGGGTGGAGGGATTCATATAAGTTCATACAAGGATTACAAAAAATGTACAAAATTCCACTACCTTATACACTCCTGGAAATGGAAAAAAGAACACATTGACACCGGTGTGTCAGACCCACCATACTTGCTCCGGACACTGCGAGAGGGCTGTACAAGCAATGATCACACGCACGGTACAGCGGACACACCAGGAACCGCGGTGTTGGCCGTCGAATGGCGCTAGCTGCGCAGCATTTGTGCACCGCCGCCGTCAGTGTCAGCCAGTTTGCCGTGGCATACGGAGCTCCATCGCAGTCTTTGACACTGGTAGCATGCTGCGACAGCGTGGACGTGAACCGTATGTGCAGTTGACGGACTTTGAGCGAGGGCGTATAGTGGGCATGCGGGAGGCCGGGTGGACGTACCGCCGAATTGCTCAACACGTGGGGCGTGAGGTCTCCACAGTACATCGATGTTGTCGCCAGTGGTCGGCGGAAGGTGCACGTGCCCGTCGACCTGGGACCGGACCGCAGCGACGCACGGATGCACGCCAAGACCGTAGGATCCTACGCAGTGCCGTAGGGGACCGCACCGCCACTTCCCAGCAAATTAGGGACACTGTTGCTCCTGGGGTATCGGCGAGGACCATTCGCAACCGTCTCCATGAAGCTGGGCTACGGTCCCGCACACCGTTAGGCCGTCTTCCGCTCACGCCCCAACATCGTGCAGCCCGCCTCCAGTGGTGTCGCGACAGGCGTGAATGGAGGGACGAATGGAGACGTGTCGTCTTCAGCGATGAGAGTCGCTTCTGCCTTGGTGCCAATGATGGTCGTATGCGTGTTTGGCGCCGTGCAGGTGAGCGCCACAATCAGGACTGCATACGACCGAGGCACACAGGGCCAACACCCGGCATCATGGTGTGGGGAGCGATCTCCTACACTGGCCGTACACCACTGGTGATCGTCGAGGGGACACTGAATAGTGCACGGTACATCCAAACCGTCATCGAACCCATCGTTCTACCATTCCTAGACCGGCAAGGGAACTTGCTGTTCCAACAGGACAATGCACGTCCGCATGTATCCCGTGCCACCCAACGTGCTCTAGAAGGTGTAAGTCAACTACCCTGGCCAGCAAGATCTCCGGATCTGTCCCCCATTGAGCATGTTTGGGACTGGATGAAGCGTCGTCTCACGCGGTCTGCACGTCCAGCACGAATGCTGGTCCAACTGAGGCGCCAGGTGGAAATGGCATGGCAAGCCGTTCCACAGGACTACATCCAGCATCTCTACGATCGTCTCCATGGGAGAATAGCAGCCTGCATTGCTGCGAAAGGTGGATATACACTGTACTAGTGCCGACATTGTGCATGCTCTGTTGCCTGTGTCTATGTGCCTGTGGTTCTGTCAGTGTGATCATGTGATGTATCTGACCCCAGGAATGTGTCAATAAAGTTTCCCCTTCCTGGGACAATGAATTCACGGTGTTCTTATTTCAATTTCCAGGAGTGTAGGACTTGCTATAAAATTACCATGCCACATTACATGAAGTCAAGCCATAAAACACACTCCCCACTAATACATGTCTTGATAAAAATCCAGTTGATAAATACACCCAGATGGTAAAATATTCGCAATGATTAAAAGCACAATTTTATAGCAAGTTCCATAAGCTACGTGGTATTTTGCATACTTTACATAGTCCGTATATGAATTGTAGTCTTCCTCCACTCCCCCTTATTATCTTTATGTTTTCACCTTAGATCAGATGATGGCAGCATAAGACTGTTGAAACCGGTCATCTTGGAATAATAAAAGTGTTTGCACTGTAGTCACAGGGTAAGAAGTGTGTTTATTTTCTATGAATATTTTACCTCATTCCCCATGTTCCGCTAAAACTTGCACCCTGTGACGTCTTGTTCACTTATTGAATGAAGAAACCAATTGCTTGAAGCCATTTGCAGAATGAAGAAAAGGTGACTTTCGAGATGGTTCGCTTCCTGAACCGTCAAACGGCGGACTCGTACAACCAAGATCTCCACCAAGTCTTACATCATTGAAAAAAAAAAAAGTAGTGGATTGAAGGGTGGGGTAGGGATGAACTTGTAAGTAGGCTGTTTTGGTTTTTATGTTGGTAACGCCACGTAGCGCTCTGTATGAAAATGACTGACTGTGTTACGTGCAATCTGTGGCTGGTTTGCATTGTTGGAATATTTGCTATTGTAGTGTTGGGCAGTTGGATGTGAACAGCGCGTAGCGTTGCGCAGTTGGAGGTGAGCCGCCAGCAGTGGTGGATGTGGGGAGAGAGATGGCGGAGTTTTATGAGCGGATGATCTGGACGTGTGTCCATCAGAAAGAGTACATTTGTAATACTGTATATCATGATATATACATGATGACTTTTGAACATTATTAAGGTAAATACTTTGTTTGTTCTCTATCAAAATATTTTATTTGCTAACTTTGCCTATCAGTAGTTAGTGCCTTCAGTAGTTAGAATCTTTTATTTAGCTGGCAGCATTGGCGCTCGCTGTATTGCAGTAGTTCGAGTAACGAAGATTTCTGTGAGGTAAGTGATTCATGAAAAGTATAGGTTACTGTTAGTCAGGGCCATTCTTTTGTAGGGATCACTGAAGGTCAGACTGCGTTGCGCTAGAAAATATTGCGTGTCAGTTTAGTGTTGATCAGTATAAGTAAAGAGCGATATATCTGAGTACGTCCAGTTCTGCTTAGCTGTTTGAAAATCAAATAACGTAAGGGGTTTAACAGCACAGTAATTCGTAAATTTTTCTAAGGGGAGGTTTCAAACTGACAACACCATAAAGTAGCATAGTTATAGCGTCAGCTTTTCTAACCGATTTCTCCTCGTAATCGAAAACGTTTTGTTACCATCCGTCGGAAAATTTCGTGTCCGCCCTTTCTCCTACAGGGATCTACAGTGATATGCTTATGAAACAGTCAGAAATGAAACGCGGCCACACAAAGGAATACAAGAGATGGACTGAGAAGCCGGAACAGAATAAATCTTAGAGGTGCTCGGGCTCACTGGCGGGAATAACTAGCCTCCGACGAGAGCCGCGCTGTTGTTTGGCAGCAGTTTATCGAACAAAGGCAATCCGGGCGCCTGGCAGCCTGTACCTGGCCGCTTATGAAGAAAGTAAGCCGCGCCGTTACCCCGGCAACAGCGGATACGCCAATAACTGGCGGCTGCGGTAATGAGGGCGAGGTGGCTCGCGATATTAAACAATAACTGCGCTCCTGCCCGGGCTGGGGCTCGCCTGCAGGGGGCGCACGCAGATAGGGCGACCATCTGTCGCCCCGCATCAGCCCCTGCGCCGCGCAACTTCTTATCTGGCCGGGAAATTAATTCCCCTCGTTAAACCTGAGCCCTCGCGCCCTGCGCCCTCTCGGCGCCGTAAAGACGGAAGCCTCCGGCGGTGCCCCGACAGCTCTTCAGGGTGGCGCTAGTCGCCGGTGTGTGTGTGTCGAGGACCCTCAGGAGAGGCCCAGATCACCCTGTAGACTAATTTACCCTCCAATAAACCTCTCGAAGTAAGCTAGAGAGTTGCTTATACGCCTCTAACGTTATTCTGATAAACTTGTTAATCAATCTGTTTTTATTAAGTGTGTTTCAGGGAGAGCATAAGGGAACAATTGACAGGAATGGGGGAAAGAAATACAGTAGAAGAAGAATGGGTAGTCTTGAGGAATAAAATAGTGAAGGCAGCAGAGGATCAAATAGGTAAAAAGACGAGGGCTAGTAGAAACCCTGGGGTACCAGAAGAAATATTGAATTTAATTGATGAAAGGAGAAAATATAAAAATGCAGTAAATGAAGCAGGCAAAAAAAAATTCAAACTTCTCAAAAATGATATTGACAGGAAGTGCAAAATGGCTAAGTAGGGATGGCTAGAGGACAAGTGTAAGGATGTAGAGGCTTATCTCACTAGGGGTAAGATAGATACTGCCTACAGGAAAATTAAAGAGACCAGTTGCATGAATATCAAGAACTCAAATGGAAACCCAGTCGTAACGAAGAAGGGAAAGCAGAAAGGTGGAAGTAGTATATAGAGGGTCTATACAAGGGCGATGTACTTGAGGACAATATTATGGAAATGGAAGAGGATGCAGATGAAGATGAAATGGGAGATATAATACTGCGTGAAGAGTGTGACAGAGCACGGAAAGACCTGAGTCGGAACAGGGCCCCCGGAGTAGACAACATTCCATTAGAACTACTGACAGCCTTGGGAGAGCCAGTCCTGACAAAACTCTACCATCTGGTGAGCAAGATGTATGAGACAGGCGAAATTCCCTCAGACTTCAAGAAGAATATAATAATTTCAATCCCAAAGAAAGCAGGTGTCGACAGATATGAAAATTACCGAACTATCAGTTTAATAAGTCTCAGGTGCAAAATACTAACGCGAATTCTTTACAGACGAACGGCAAAACTTATAGAAGCCGACCTCGGGGAAGATCAGTTTGGATTCCGTAGAAATGTTGGAACACATGAGGCAATACTGACCTTACGACTTATCTTAGAAGAAAGATTAAGGAAAGCCAAACCTACATTTCTAGCATTTGTAGACTTAGAGAAAGCTATTGACAATCTTGACTAGAATACTCTCTTTCAAATTCTAAAGGTGGCGGGGGTAAAATACACGAAGCGAAAGGCTATTTACAATTTGTACAGAAACCAGATGGCAGTTATAAGAGTCGAGGGGCATGAAAGGGAAGCAGTGGTTGGGAAGGGAAGGAGACAGGGTTGTAGCCCCTTCCCGATGTTATTCAATCTGTATACTGAGCACGCAGTAAAGGAAACAAAAGAAAAATTCGGAGTAGGCAATAAAATCCATGGAAAAAAAATAAAAATTTTGAAGTTCGCCGATGACATTGTAATTCTGTCAGAGACAGCAAGGGACTTGGAAGAGCAGTTGAACGGAATGGACAGTGTCTTGAAAGGAGGGTATAAGATGAACATCAACAAAAGCAAAACGAGGATAATGGAATGTAGTCGAATTAAGTCGGGCGATGCTGAGGGTATTAGATTAGGAAATGAGACACTTAAAGTAGTAAAGGAGTTTTGCTATTTGGGGAGCAAAATAATTGATTATGGTCGAAGTAGAGAGGATATAAAATGTAGACTGGCAATGGCAAGGAAAGCGTTTCTAAAGAAGAGAAATTTGTTAACATCGAGTGTAGATTTAAGTGTCAGGAAGTCGTTTCTGAAAGTATTTGTATGGAGTGTAGCCATGTATGGAAGTGAAACATGGACGATAAATAGTTTAGACAAGAAGAGAATAGAAGCTTTCGAAATGTGGTACTACAGAAGAATGCTGAAGATTAGATGGGTAGATCACATAACTAATGAGGAGCTATTGAATAGAATTGGGGAGAAGAGGATTTTGTATTACAACTTGACTAGAAAAAGGGATCGGTTGGTAGGACATGTTCTGAGGCATGAAGGAATCACCAATTTAGTATTGGAGGGCAGCATGGAGGGTAAAAATCGTAGAGGGAGACCAAGAGATGAATACACTAAGCAGATTCCGAAGGATGTAGGCTGCAGTAGGTACTGGGAGATGAAGAAGCTTGCACAGGATAGAGTGGCATGGAGAGCTGCATCAAACCAGTGTCAGGACTGAAGACCACAACAACAACATAATCCTGCAGCACACCGAGCGAGGTGGCGCAGTGGTTAGCACAATCGCATTCGGGAGGACGACGGTTCAATCCCACGTCTGGCCATCCTGATTTGGGTTTCCCGTGATTCCCCTAAATCGCTCCAGGCAAATGCCAGGATGGTTCCTTTGAAAGGGCAGGGTCGACTTCTTCCCCGTCCTTCCCTAATCCGATGAGACCCATGGCCTCGCAGTTTGGTCTTTTCCCCCAAACAACACAACCCAAAACACCCTGCAGTACAGCATAGGAATGGCAAATACCAGATTGAGACTCGTTGGAGTTGTTTGATGATGATGCCGTGGTGTACGGCAAGGTGCCGAAGTTGAGCGACTGTAGGAAGATACAAGGCGACTTACACAAAATTTCTAGTTGGTGTCCTGAATGAAAGATAGCTCTATATGTGGGGAAAATGTAAGTTAATGCGGATAAGTAGGAAAAACAAACCAACAATGTTCGGATACGGTATTAGTAATGTACTGCTTTACACAGTCACGTCGTTTAAACATCTGGGCGCAACAGTGAAAACCCATACGAAACTGGCAGAGCTTGCGAGGACTGTGGTGGAGAAGGCAAATGCTCGACTTTGGTTTATTGGGAGAATTTTGGGGAAGTGTGGTTCCTCTGTAAAGGAGACCGCAATAGGACGTAGGTGTGACCTATTCTCGAATACTACTCGAGCTTTTGGGATCTGTACATGGTCGGATTGAAGGAGGACATCGATGTAATTCAGCAGCGGGCTGCTAGATTTGTTACCGGCAGGTTCGAACAACACTGCAGTCTTACGGAGATGCTTAAGGATCTCAAATGTCAATCCCTGGGGGGGAAGGTGACGTTGTTTTCAAAGAATGCTATTGATAATATTTAGAGAATCGGCATTTGAAGCTAACTGCAGAATGATCCTACTGCCGCAAACATAGATTGCGCGGGAGGACCACGAGATAAGATACGAGAAGTTACAGCTCATACGGAGACGTATGGAAAGTCGGTTTTCTCTCTCTGTATCTGCGAGTCGAGCAGGGAAGGAAATGACTGATAGTGGTACAGGGAACCCACCGCCACGCACGGTACGATGGCTTTGGAGTCTCTGTGTAGATGTAAATGTAGAGAATCCTTAGAAAGTGCATTTCGCTCGTGAAAGAGGTAGGTTACAAAACTGCTCCTGGGCATAGCTCGACAATCTTGGACCCGAGCCAAAAAGGCTTGACAGAGGGGATGCAGGAGACCCAAAGAAGAGAAGCCCCGCTTTCTACTGGTTAAGTTAATGAGCACGAAAGCGCGATGCAGATGTTCATCCAATTCCACTGTCACACGTTACAAAAGATGCGGTGTGCTATCACAGTGTGGTTTACATTAAAATTTCATGAGAGTGCTTTCCTAGAAGAGTCAACCAATATAATGCTTCTCTCTAGGTACATCTCTTGAAAAAATCATGAAGGTATATTGGAGAGGCTAGCTGAGTACCTAGCACTGCTGGGAAATGCAATTATTCCAGTCTTCTATTAGTTCATGACCTCCTTTCCTCTCTGTCCATCACCTCCTCCCCTCTCTCTTCCAGTATCCTCCTCCCTCTCTGTCTATCCACTTCCTCCATACCCATCTGTCTTCATTGGCCCCTCTTTCTGTGCATCTGCACCTCCCCCTCTCTCTTTCCATCTGCCCCTCCCCTTCTCCGCCCATCTTCTCCTTCCCCTCTCTCTGTCCAGGGCCTTCTCTTTCCTTTCTCTGTTAGCCTTCTCCTCTCCCTTTTCTCTGCCGATCTTCTTCTCCCATTTCTTACTGTGCAGCTTCTCCTCTTTCGTCTCTCTATCGTCTCCTCTTTCCTTTATCCGTCCATTTCGTTCTCTCTTTCCACTTCTCTACCTCTCTCAATTTACTCCTTCCCTTTGCCCATCTCCTATCTCCTCCCTCTGTCCTTCTCTTCTTCTCTCTGACTCTATACATCTCCTTGTCTTACCTTTCTCTTTCCATCTACTTCCCATTCTGTCCATCTGCAGCTCCACCTCTCAGCCCATCACCACCTACTCATTCTCCATTTCTAGCTGCTCCTCTTCCCTTCACCTGTACTTCTCCTCCTCTCACTTCTCTCTGCCTATCCTCTCTTCCCCCTTCTCGCTGCCTATCCCCCTCTTCTCTCTGTCTCCTCCTCTTTCCTTTATCTGTCCATCTCCTCCTGCTCTTTCTCTTTCTTCACTTGTGTACCTCCATCCATTTCCTCCTACCCCTGTCTCCATACATCTCCTCCTATCCCATCTCACAATCCATCTATTTTTCCCCCTTATCTTTGTCCATTTCCTTCTCTGCCTTTTTCTGTACATCTCCTCCTACCATGTATTTGTGCGTATCTCCTCCTTACTCATTTCTTCTGACCCTCGACCTCCTTCTCTTTCCACGTACCCACATTCCAATAGGAACTTATTGGTTCGTATCTCCACAGTGTTTCTTTCCAGATAGCAAGCAATGTGTGTACCAAGTTTGGTTAACATCGATCCAGGGGTTTAGGAGGAATATTTTACCCGTGGCTTTGCCCACATAACCACATGTCACACACGCTTAACGTTTTTCATGCATATTGGTACACATATTTCACTGTATCTCCAACGAATTTCACCCTGCTGTTTCGTTTTCACGCAGCTCAACGTTTTTATGAAGTCACATCTCTTGAATTACGTGTTTTACAACCACGTAATTTTGTATTTATATCCAGTGGTATATGTGAAGTCTGTCAGAGGAATTTCTTGCGAATGGAGTTAACAGTAAAGTAATAATATAATTAAAGCGTCAATCATGACGCGGCAGTTTTTCACGCATCTCCTGAACTACGTGCCGTAAAATGATATACTTTTGCAAATACATTCAGGGGTATATGTGAATACTGTATGCAAAACGTCTTGCAATTGGAGTTAGTAGTAAAGAATAATAAATTAGCATGTTATGTCTGCTTCGCTACTGTTTCCTCTCCATCCCACCCCTTTGAGAAGTAAGTGTTTCTTACTTCCACAGCGTTTCTTTCCAGACAGTAAGTGATATGCATATCACTTTTGGTTGAAATCGATACAGTGGTTTAGGTATACACACATAAGTTTGTGTAGCATTTATAGATCAAAGTTCAGACGGTGGCTTACCTCATTTCGCGACTGGAACAGTAAAGGGGGGAAGTGACATTGCTACAGAAATTAATGTCTGTCACACACACCATGAGGTGCCTTGCGGAGTGCACTTATGAGCAAAACATTATGACCACCTACTTAACAGCTCGTTTGTCCCGTTTCGTTGTGGAACCTATTAACGGCATCTCGCATTGAAGTCCATGCCAAATTTCGCGTGTCTGTAAATTTTAGCCAATCTTCGGGATTTCGCGTTCTTCTAAATTTCGCATGCTTTTTCCGTTGCCTCTGCAACAGCGTTCGGACCTGCTTTGTGTATCATGGAGGATCAGTTCCATCTCTTACAGATTTATGAGGTATGAATCTCTCAATTGCTGTTGCTACTATATCTTTGAATTTGAACCACATCTCATCTTCATTTGCATAGTTCGGAAGGAATGGAGATTGTCTCTTAGGAAGGCTTTTAGTGACACTTTATCCGCTTTTTTAAATAAAACTATTTTGAAACTTCCTGGCAGATTAAAACTGTGTGCCCGACCGAGACTTGAACTCGTGACCTTTGCCTTTCGCGGGCAAGTGCTCTACCAACTGAGCTACCGAAGCACGACTGACGCCCTGTACTCACAGCTTTACTTCTGCCAGTACCTCGTCTCCTACCTTCCAAACTTTACTGAAGCTCTCCTGCGAACCTTGCAGAACTAGCACTCCTGAAAGAAAGGATATTGCGGAGACATGGCTTAGCCACAGCCTGGGGGATGTTTCCAGAATGAAATTTACATTCTGCAGTGGAGTGTGCGCTGATATGAAACTTCCTGGCAGATTAAAACTGTGTGCCCGACCGAGACTCGAACCCGGGACCTTTGCCTTTCGCGGGCAAGTGCTCTACCAACTGAGCTACCGAAGCACGACTCACGCCCGCTACTCACAGCTTTACTTCTGCCAGTACCTCGTCTCCTACCTTCCAAACTTTACAGAAGCTCTCCTGCGAACCTTGCAGAACTTCTTCGCAGGAGAGCTTCTGTAAAGTTTGGAAGGTAGGAGACGAGGTACTGGCAGAAGTAAAGCTGTGAGTACCGGGCGTGAGTCGTGCTTCGGTAGCTCAGTTGGTAGAGCACTTGCCCGCGAAAGGCAAAGGTCCCGAGTTCAAGTCTCGGTCGGGCACACAGTTTTACTCTGCCAGGAAGTTTCATATCAGCGCACACTCCGCTGCAGAGTGAAAATCTCATTCTGAAAATTATTTTTCGTTTGTTTCTGGAGGATTTGGAAGAAATGGTATTGAGCTTAGCTACAACGACCTTGTGATCACTAATCCCTGTAGCAGTCATGATGCTCTCTATTAGCTCTCGATTGTTTGTGGCTAAGAGGTCAAGTGTGGTTTCGCAACCATTTACAATTCGCGTGGGTTCGTGGACTAACTGCTCGAAATAATTTTCGGAGAAAGCATTTAGGACAATCTCGGAAGATGTTTTCTGCCTACCACCGGTTTTGAACAAGTATTTTTGCCAACATATCGAGGGAAGGTTGGAGTCCCCACCAACTATAACCGTATGAGTGGGGTATTTATTTGTTACGAGATTCAAATTTACTCTGAACTGTTCAGCAACTATATCATTGGAGTCTGGGGGTCGGTAGAAGGGGCCAATTATTAACTTAGTTCGGCTGTTAAGTATAACCTCCACCCATACCAATTCCTACTTCACTACAAGATAAACCTCTACTGACAGACACAATCACTCAACAACGAATTCTGCCTAATCTATCTTTCCTGAACACCGTCTGAGACTTCGTAAAAATTTCTGCGGAACTTATTTCAGGCTTTAGGCAGCTTTCTGTACCTATAACGATTTCAGCTTCTGTGCTTTCTATTAGCGCTTGAAGCTCAAGGACTTTGCCAGCACAACTACAACAATTTACAACTACAATTCCGACTGTTCCTTGATCCAAGCACGTACTGTATTTGCCATGCACTCTTTGAGATTGCAGCCCACCGCGTACTTTCCCGAGAGGCCTTCTAACCTAAAAAACCGCCCAGTACACGCCACACAGCCTCCGCTACCCGTGTAGCCGCCAGCTGAGTGTAGTGAACTCCTGACCTATTCAGCGGAACCCGAAACCCCACCACCCTATGCACCCTAATGCAAGACCTGTCGTGGGTTCGAACCTCAGCTTCTTATCAGTGACGAAGGGAGGAACGAAACAAGTTCAAAATGGTTCAAATGGCTCTGAGCACTATGGGACTTAACATCTGTGGTCATTAGTTCCCTAGAACTTAGAACTACTTAAACCTAACTAACCTAGGGACATCACACACATCCATTCCCAAGGCAGGATTCGAACCTCTGACCGTAGCGGTCACGCGGTTCCAGACTGCAGCGCCTAGAACGAAACAAGTAATGTAGGTGATACAGTGAGTGAATAAAAACAAATAGTGAAGTGTGAGTAGTCAAAGTGATACAGTGACTGAATATAAATCGAAAACAAAGCGTGAAAAGTGTGTAAAGTGTAAATAGTGTATTTGTTAGTAATAAGTTGATTTGATTTATATTGTAGACAATGCCCTGGCGTAAAAGAGGAGGAGATCTTGCCAGTTCTGAAGCAAAACGAAACGGTGAAAACAAAAAGAACCGCGTGGGCACTCCGGAGTGCTGGGAGGAGCTCTTCTCGTACTCTCAGGAGATTTTCGGCAAACACTTCCAGTTATTCCCAGATCAACGCCAGCAGACGAGATCAATTCATGTTTATAAAGATCACATCTGTGACCACACAATCAAATACGGGGACTAAAAAAAAAAAAAAAATATGAGACTTGAACTATCTAAAGACGAAACAACAGCACATTTTGCTCAACATTTGTATACAATCAAGCGAAGGCACGTATGCTACAGGCCTTACTAAACTCAACAGTGACTTCTGCAACATAGCCACTGCTGAAAAGAAACCTTTCAAAATTTATGCAAGCATTGTTCACAACTACGCCCGGGAGTGGCTATTTGAATGGGAAATTTTGGCAACTATAAATAATATCGTCAACGAAATCAACTTTAATAATCAGAAGAAAATTCCCGTTGAAGAGAGAATATACAACTCGATCGACACGACGCTGAACGTTGGAGAAAGTGTGAACTTCGCTATAGAATTTCTAAACTCTTTGGAAGTACCAGGAATGTCTTCGACTTCACATTGGATCTGCGATCATACTACTCAGAAACCTTAACACAGCAAAACTGTGCAATGGAAAAGGATGATCGTCAAACAGCTATCGAATAACATCATTCAAGCCGAACTTAAGACTGAAAAGTATTACAAAGGATACACACTACTTATCCCCAGAACACCACTGATCTCTGCACAACCGCCATTCCAATTTAAAAGACTGCAATTTCCAATCAACTTACCGTGCTGTTTTAAGATTAACAAAGCGCAAGGAGAAACTTAAAAATATTGCGGCATCAACCTCAAAGACTGTGATTTTCTCAAGGTCAACTATACGAAATTCGAAAAAATTGTGCATATATACCCCTGATAACAAAATCAAAAATTTTGTTCGTAAATATGTATTGTAAATTGTGAGAATATCCTTTCAACATTTTTTTTATTTCTCATACTTATCAAGTATTGTAAATAGTTGTAATATATTTTCAATAAAATCTTTTACCTCTTTTACTTTAAACATTAACCTTCTATTCCAGCTACCACACAATCTCATATCAGCTCCCTGAGCGGAGCCAGGTACCCCAGCTAGCACAATATTAAGAACAACGGATTGCAATGTTCGGAAAGCAACAAACATACTTTTTATGAAGTAATGGCGACTCCTATTTTAACAAACGGTTGTAAGTTGTAGACCGTACGAAAACGACACGAAACACGTATACCGCTCAGCGAAATGAAATTTATGAGGCGTACGGAAGTAGAGGTAAGAACCGAGTTGGAAATTTAATCAGTTACCTGATCAATAAAACTAAGGGATTAAAGTAACTGAAACATATCGACAGTATGCCAGAAGGAAAGCTAACAGAACTAGTCTTTAACTAACTTCATCCCTGAAGTGAAGCTCAACATTTCAAATCTTTAGCCACAGCTGTAGTTAATGAACGTAGTTTTAACTCATGTTACCAAGTTAGATTAGTCAGTCATTCTGACGTCATACAATCTGAAACCTTCCGGTGTTTCCGTATTTTGTGGTTCTTAAATCGAGCGTTACCAATTTCATAACCGCGCCCGCTGCAAAGATCTGTCAGGTGACATCTCATTCACTCTCTGTTCTTTCACGTTATCCTGCAATTTTGCCCTCTCTTTTTTGTTTCCCTTAATGATCCGACTAATTTCTGTTACCTCATCATCCATTATTTCAATCTCTTAATCATCTTCGGAATTAGTTAGCTTATAAACTTGTACTACTATTGACTTTTTACTTAGCTTCACTATTATAATATGCTCATTATGCAGTTTTTAGTAGCTCACCTGCTTCTCTATCTTCTTTTTTGTTACTGGACATACTGCTGCATTACCTCTATTTAATTTTCAGTAGATAACCTTGTACTCATCTAACCTTATCGGCAGAAGTATACTCACTGTAACCGCATTTAATAATGGCCACTATATCTAATGCGAACTATCAGTTTAATAAGTCACAGCTGCAAAGTACTAACGCGAATTCTTTACAGACGAATGGAAAAACTGGTAGAAGCTCGGCTCGGCTCGGCTCTGAGCACTATGGGACTTAACATCTATGGTCATCAGTCCCCTAGAACTTAGAACTACTTAAACCTAACTAACCTAAGGACAGCACACAACACCCAGCCATCACGAGGCAGAGAAAATTCCTGACCCCGCCGGGAATCGAACCCGGGAACCCGGGCGTGGGAAGCGAGAACGCTACCGCACGACCACGAGAGGCGGGCTGGTAGAAGCGGACCTCGGGGAAGATCAGTTTGGATTCCGTAGAAATGTTGGAACACGTGAGGCAATACTAACCTTACGACTTATCTTAGAAGAAAGATTAAGAAAAGGCAAACCTACGTTTCTAGCATTTGTAGACTTAGAGAAAGCTTTTGACAACGTTAACTGGAATACTCTCTTTCAAATTCTGAAGGTGACAGGGGTAAAATACAGGGAGCGAATGGCTATTTACAATTTGTACAGAAACCAGATGGCAGTTATAAGAGTCGAGGGGCATGAAAGGGAAGCAGTGGTTGGGAAGGGAGTGAGACAGGGTTGTAGCCTCTCCCCGATGCTATTCAATCTGTATATTGAGCAAGCAGTAAAGGAAACAAAAGAAAAATTCGGAGTAGGTATTAAAATTCATGGAGAAGAAGTAAAAACTTTGAAGTTCGCCGATGACATTGTAATTCTGTCAGAGACAGCAAGGGACTTGGAAGAGCAGTTGAACGGAATGGAAAGTGTCTTGAAAGGAGGATATAAGATGAACATCAACAAAAGCAAAACGAGGATAATGGAATGTAGTCAAATTAAATCGGGTGATGCTGAGGGGATTAGATTAGGAAATGAGACACTTAAAGTAGTAAAGGAGTTTTGCTATTTAGGGAGTAAAATAACTGATGATGGTCGAAGTAGAGAGGATATAAAATGTAGACTGGCAATGGCAAGGAAATCGTTTCTGCAGAAGAGAAATTTGTTAACATCGAGTATAGATTTAAGTGTCAGGAAGTCAAAAATGGTTCAAATGGCTCTGAGCACTATGGGACTCAACTGCTGAGGTCATTAGTCCCCTAGAACTTAGAACTAGTTAAACCTAACTAACCTAAGGACATCACAAACATCCATGCCCGAGGCAGGATTCGAACCTGCGACCGTAGCGGTCTTGCGGCTCCAGACTGCAGCGCCTTTAACCGCACGGCCACTTCGGCCGGCCAGGAAGTCGTTTCTGAAAGTATTTGTATGGAGTTTAGCCATGTATGGAAGTGAAACATGGACGATAACCAGTTTGGACAAGAAGAGAATAGAAGCTTTCGAAATGTGGTGCTACAGAAGAATGCTGAAGATAAGGTGGGTGGATCACGTAACTAATGAGGAGGTATTGAATAGGATTGGGGAGAAGAGAAGTTTGTGGCACAACTTGACTAGAAGAAGGGATCGGTTGGTAGGACATGTTTTGAGGCATCAAGGGATCACAAATTTAGCATTGGAGGGCAGCGTGGAGGGTAAAAATCGTAGAGGGAGATGAATTCACTAAGCAGATTCAGAAGGATGTAGGTTGCAGTAGGTACTGGGAGATGAAAAAGCTTGCACAGGGTAGAGTAGCATGGAGAGCTGCATCAAACCAGTCTCAGTACTGAAGACCACAACAACAACAACATATCTAATGTCCACTGGTCCATTTGTCGTTTTTAATTCTCAAATCTACCTACCTGAGTAACGGATCTATGAGTAATAGTTTACATTCCGACCAGTAAAACACCAAATTTGTTTTCCCTGTGACATAAATCTCATGAATAGTCGCTCTCTCTTGAAGATCCGAATGGGGGACTACTTTACCTGCAGAGTATTTTACCGAAGGGGATGCCATAATCGTTGAGCCATGCAGTAGAGTGGCAGGTCCTCGGGAAATACAGCGGCTGTAGTTTCCCCTTGCTTTCAGCCGTTCGCAACACAGATACAGCAAGGCCGTGTTGACTGTTGTTACAAGATCATATCACTCAGTCATCCAGACTGTTGTCCCCGCAACTACTGAAAACGCTGATACCCCTCTTCGGGAAGCATAGACAATGATGATCTGGCCATTCCCACAGATACACTTCTGCTCTTGTTTTCATACGGTACAGTTGTCCATATCACTGACACTGTAGTCGATCATCGTGACTGTAGCATTTCTTGATTTGGAAAGCAACTGAAGCAGCTGAAACAATTAACGAATTAAGCCCTGAAGTATTTACAGCTAATTTAACATAATCTGACGCATTTTCCTCTTTCTTAAATGCTGGTTTATCATAAAAACCACTCGTGGCAAACAGTTCTAAGCGACTGGAAATAATCCTTTCATGCAGAATAAGATACACTTGTCTTTCTACTTGTTGTTCTTATCTGACATGTACATACTAAAAACAATGAGTTATTCTCTTATATTGCGATATTCTTCTCTCTTGCCTTTCTTGATAACTGGAGGTGTAATGGCTTCACTCCATCCTTCCGGTATTTACCTGTTTTTTTTATTTTAAATTTGAAATAGTAACCAACAAATACGAAGTGCTCTTAGCGTACTAAAAGCACTTTTCGCCCTTCGCGCTTGACAGCGCGCTGTGTTAGGGCTGCGAGCATCGCGGAGGGGAAGCGCAGCTATATTATGAGAAAGCGGAGCCGTACCTGCGCAGTGGACGCTCTTTAAATCCTCTGTTTATCCGCTTACGACAAGGGGAACTCGATTGCATTAATGTTTCATGAGAGAGCGTTTTGAATATTCACGAAGTCGCGTCTTCTTTCTGTCCGAGTTTCGTGTGTCACTGCTTCCAGTCGCCGAGTCGCTGCGCGGAAAATAGGACGGACCTCTGGAAAAAGAGACACGATTCTTGATACTCCAAAGCTGCTTTATTCACATCGCAGTCGAGATGCCCGGACTGAGCTGCTGGTGAATTCAGGAGAAGTTAAGTTCGTTAAACGAACGAGGTCGAGGTAAGAGGCGCGAGGGAGAAAATTTCTGTATACACATGGGGACGCGTTACCATAGAACGCCGACTTTCATCCCCATACATTATGGAATTATGGTAGTAATGGCATAGAGCGATATTTAAACTGGTTATGTCTGTCTTGGTATTTCGAACGGACATTAACAAACACAATGATGCTCTAACACATGCTTGAGGCTGGTCTGCATCTACATACACTCTACGACAACCACTTTGAGGTGCATGGCAGAGGGTACTTTCGCATTGTGCTACATGTCAATTATCCATCTGCGCATGTAGCACTGGAGGAATGCCTCCGTGCATGCTGCGATTAGTCTAACAATGGGACCTATACGAAACTTCCGCACTTTTAAATAATGACAGTATTTGAAATAACTGTAGATGCTGGGATAAGGCTAGATGTGGGAATGAAGAGAAAACATCTTTAAAAATGAACCGAACAACATGAAATGATAATCATGACTTTATGATACATCCTTGTATATACATTTCCATGTCCATGAACTTGAAAACAGTACCTCGATGTAAACTTTATTTGACTTAGGATGGGTGTTGTCCTTAGATTAAGGTAGTTAGATTACGTAGTACGTAGGCCTAGGGACCGATGACCTCAGCAGTTCGGTCCCATAGTCATTAACACAAATTTCCAACATTTCTGACTTAGTTAGCCTTGAAAACGCTACATACAGTTACCACTGAGTAAAGACGGGATTCGGCAAATACAGTCCCGGCAGGAGTAAAGACGGAAGTTGGTGAATACAATCCTGCTCTTTGTAGCGTTTGTCCCTGCGACCTGTTTATAGTAATCGCAAATGCAATTTTAATGGGCAACTGTCCTCTTGTCAATTGAAAAGGCATGCTTGGATTTGATTGTGTTAAGTTTATCTGTAATATTACAACAGTTTTCCCTGTGCATCAGGTGAACATTAATTGTAAATTCATTGAGTTTGTTACAACCATGCGTGTTCCATCCACTAAGCCCTGTTTATCGTTCAGGTTTCTTATCAGTATGACAGTAGAGTTTTCCTTCAGTACAACTTTATGTGGTGGTAATCCTGACGGATCTAATGAACGTAAAAAAATGTACAGTATACAAGTGGTTGTCACTCCCCTCATCATATTGTATGGAGTCACAACTGTAACAAATGCGAAATTGTAGGTTAGAAAGTAGTGTTCGCTTCTTAACTGGTATATCAATAAGGCTACAATTAACTCTAACTGTATTTTGAGATTTTAATTACACTTTGTACCTGGTGAGCATGTTAGGCCGTAGTATCAATAGGTAAATCACAAAAAGGCGACAGTGACAAACATGCTTCTCATTCCGGAAACTATATTCGTATAGAGAAGTCATCTTGTACGTCGGGCAGAGATAACGGACTATCGCAGTGTGATCTAAGTATCTCGCGGCGTATACAGAGTTAAAATAACATACGGGTATGCAGCCGGGTGACATCGTCGGCAGCCGTCGATATTTCGACAGGAGCTCTCAACCTGACGTTTTTAAGACATAACTGCAGCAAGTAAGAGCTGTACAAAGGAATTTAAAACCTCAGTTTTTAGAGAAACCCCGGAAAGATAACAGTCACACACATTGTAAACACTAGAGCCATCACAAACTACAGATGATCGACGTCAGAAGATACCGACATTGAAATTAATAATCAACGGATATGAGGTAGCATTAACTCTGTCCTTCTGTTTTTTGGCAAGCGAGAGAGCAGGATTCCATGCATAATTTCAACAATACTTACCATGTCTATTTAAGAGATTGATTGCTAATTTCATGTCAACAGCTTCTTTAATACATCGCAACAGTTGGAAGTGCATCCCAGACTTCCCGCGTCGATATATTCCATAGGATGACGGGTGGCAAGACCATGTTCGACAGTGGCAGGTTTTCAGCATTTAGAGTGTGTGTTGTCTTTCCGGAGTTTCTCTGAAAGCATTGCACAGCGCTTACCTGCTGCAGTTATGCCTTCAAAATGGCAGAGTGTGTCCTGTCGAAATATCGGCGGTTGTCTGTGACATCACCCGGCTGCATACCCGTGACTTATTTGAGCACTATATACGCCTGCATGGAGACAGGTCTCACATGTTTACCTCTACGGGGAGAAAGCGTATCGTTGTTTGCGGAGGTTGCATAAATTTCACAGCAGTAGAGTAAGACTACAACGTGCGTTGTCGTTGTTATTGAGGTATCGTTGTCAAAATATTGTTCCAACGATAGTTTTGCATCATATTGATGTAACTGCCGCCCAAGCAACGCATCGGCCTAGCTCCTGTTTGTGAAAGGATCAGTTACACTCATCGACAGTTGGATTTTGTTTGAAACGAACTGTTTCGGCTTCATTTATGTTTGTTTCAAAAATTTCGGTTTTCTGCTGGGGTTGGCTGGAAGTGCTACGTGGTCGCAGTCTGACTGGGAATTTCATTCTGTAACTTCCCGGCATTTGACCAAGTTTGAACGTTTCTATAGCTGGGAGTCTATTACCGTATCTCGAAGTCCTGAGATAAATCTCTCGGAGAAAGCTTTTGGCGACGCAGCTTTATCCGTACTAGGTAATGGGTTAATTGTTGTACCAACTCCCAAGCGTCTATCAGTGGTTGATTTCATTATTTCTGTTTAACAGGCTGTTCCTAAACTACCTCCTGAGTTGCAGAGGAGGCTAGCAGGGGCCGTGTCGTGTGTCGACTTGGGCACGTCCACCCAGGCTTAATATCACATGGGCCGAGGCGGCTGTTTTACGTTCATTCAGAATTGTTCGGAATATTCCTATTTTACCTGCGGACAAGAGCTATGCTACCGTTGTTTTGGACCAGCACGAGCAAAAGATGCAGTTTTTACTGTCTGAATCAGCGTACCACATGCTCGGTGCTGACCGCACGAAAAGTGCTGAGAAAAAGACCAACAACCTCCCGAAGATAAGTTCCTCATCGCAGGAGAGTATCAAGAGATTTAATTCGTACTGCGTTCTTCCCTCTAGGTGATATGGCCTACCTAAGGTCCACAAGGATGGGATTCGTCTTCTTCTGATTGTAACATTGACGCTCCGAGATATTGTGCAGGAAAACATCTTGCCGCTCTGTTGAGCCCTGCAGTATGTCGGTGCAAGCACCACATCAAGGACTCTGCGCATTTCTTGCGTCGATTAGATAGAATGTATTTAGATGACTGATATTCTAATATGTTTTGGTGCGGTCTCTCTCTTCGCTCGTGTCCTCTGTCTGACTCGTTAAGTTTGATTGAGATTAGGTTGAATTAACGAATCTATTTCGACATGTCTTCACTTACTTTTTATTCAATGACCAGTAGTACGAGTAGGCTGATGGAGTTCGAAAGACTTCGCGAAGTTTGAACGTTTCTATGAAAGACTTTGCAGAACATGCCTTGGAATCGGCGCTTTGAAACCAGCACTTTTTTCATTTTTTTTATGACGACCATTTTGTTGTTTAGCTTCACAGCAGTGATACTTTGAACGACTTTGTAGACTTTGAATTCAACCCAGTCGTATAATTCTTTCACGGTGGACGTGGAAAAGAACATCTGCCTACCATACCTTCATCTGTTGGTCAGGAGAAAAGTTAATGGTACGTTGGGACATGCCGTTTATAGGAAGCCTACTCAAACTGACTTGTATCTGTAGGTTGATAGCTGTGGTCAACCAGTTCAACGTGAAGGAGTATTTCGTACTTTTGTTCATGGGTCCCATTTCATCTCGGAACCTGAGATTTTGTCAGCTGAGTTAGCGGACCTCGAAGTTACCTTTCGTCAGAACGGTTATGAGGAAAGACAGATAAGATGAGCGTTGCGCTTTCAACCCACTGTTCACCGGGTGAGTGGCTATAATACGGAGGTGGCACCGAAGTTTGCAGCCTTTTTGGCTTTCGCAGGGAGCCTATCGAACTGGGTTGGTCGTATTTTGCGAAAATATGACGTGACGTGTGGTTTTCGACCATCATCTAAGATCACGGTCCTTTTAGGTTCTGTAAAGAATGATCTTTGTCTGCATAAGCTGGGTGTCTACCATATTCCCTGCAGTTGTGGCATTACATATATTGGTCAGACTATCAGGACTGTGGAGGACCGATGTATTGAGCATAAGCATAAGCCATTGCAGAACGTTGTCTTGGCACCTGTCATTCGATGCGCGGTATCGATAGCTACGATGCCACTGCTTAGGTTGGCACTACGATAGACACCGACGACAGCGCCCTCTAGCCAGCGCTGGAGAGCTCTACGAGCATCGCTACAGATTCAGCCCATTTCATCAGGTGCAGGCAGCCAGGACACTTCGCTTCAGCAACGCACCTACGTACAAGGTTATATAATCGGTTATCACCTTGTTTTTGCACCAGGAAACCATTTTCTTGCAATACCGACTTGTACTACCCTTTCCCGTTCCTAGAGACGCGCCGCCTCCCAGGCGGGATACAAAGCGATGGAATATAATAACACGGACATTCTGGCAGCTGTTGGGATAGTGCTATTAAGGACGCTATTGAAATTAAATTAGCAAGTAACCATATAAATAGAGATCGGGGCAGTATCCTGCCCTCTACCTTGTTCAAAATCAGAGGGACAGAGTTAATGCTACCTCACCCACTGATTATTAATTTCACCATCGAAAAACATCTGATGTCGGTAGCATTTGGTTTGTGAAAGCACTAGGGTTTACAGTGCGTGTGTTATCTTTCCTGGATTTCTACGAAAAACGGGGTTTTAATTCCCTTGCACAGCGCTTACTTGTTGCAGTTACGCCTTGAAAATGGCACGGTGTTCACCTGACGCAATATCCACGGTCGCGTGACTGCATACCCGTAAGATATTTGGAATACCGCAGTTGCCAAGGTTATTATCTCTGACGATACTTTATACAAATTATAAGGTTAACAAATATTTAAAAAAATAAAATAGTAGCTGTAGTAAGACAATGTGAAAAGGGAGTCTGTCATGTAAGATTAATAAGATAGCTTCGCAAAATATCGGTCTGAAGCTGGGCATCCATGATACCCTTTTAACTATGATAGTCAAAAGTCTCTTTTATGTTAAAATTTCCCTAAATAGTAAGTTTTAGTGCAAAATCCGTATCCAGTGTCAGAAAACGGTTAAAAAATATCTTTCTAACTGTACCTTATTCATCTCTTTACGATTGCCATGTGTTGAGAAAAAGTGGTACGCAGTCTATAGGGAAGCGATACTTCGGGGAGCACAAGTGATTACAGGTTTGTTTGACTCAAGGAGGAGTGCCGAGGAAATGTTGAAAAAGCTGATTTCTAATACAGTTGAAGACAAACGCCAATTACATAACCAAAGATAAACTATAAAATGTTAAGCGTCCGGTATTAAGTGAAGTGTCTTACCATTATATAATATATCTGAAACCTGTCAGTATCTCCAGGCTTCTTCCTTGTATACAACCTTCTGATTCTTGAACCAAGTGTTAGTTATGATTAAGTTGTGCTCTGTGCAAAATTCTACCAGGCGGCTTCCTCTTTCATTTCTTACCCCCAATCCATATTCACCTACTACATTTCCTTCTCTTCCTTTTCCTACTGTCGAATTCCAGTCACCGATGACTATTAAATTTTCGTCTCCCTTCACTACCAGAATAATTTCTTTTATCTCATCATACATTTCATCAATTTCTTCATTATCTGCAGAGCTAGTTGGCATATAAAATAGTACTACTGTAGTAGACGTGGGCTTTCTGTCTATCTTTGCCACAATAATGTGTTCACTATGCTGTTTGTAGTCGCTTACCCGCAATCCTATTTTTTATTCATTATTTAACCTACTCCTGCATTACACCTATTTGGTTTTGTATTTATAATCCTGTATTCACCTGACCAGAAGTCTTGTTCCTCCTGCCACCGAACGTCACTAATTGCCACTATATCCAACTTTAACCTACCCATTTCCCTTTTTAAATTTTCTAACCTACCTGCCCGATTAAGGGATCTGACATTCCATGCTCCGATCCGTAGAATGCCAGTTTTCTTTTTCCTGATAACAACGTCCTCTTGAGTAGTTCCCTCCCGGAGATCCAAATGGAGGACTATTTTACCTCTGGAATATTTTACCCAAGAAGATGCCATCATCATTTAACCATACAGTAAAGCTGCATGCCCTCGGGAAAAATTACTGCTGTAGTTTCCCCTTGCTTTCAGCCGTTCGCAGTACCAGCACAGCAAGGCCATTTTGGTTAGTGTTACAAGGCCAGATCAGTCAATCATTCAGACTGTTGCCCCTGCAACTACTGAAAAGGCTGCTACCCCTCTTCAGGAACCACACGTTTGTCTGGCCTCTCAACAGATACCCCTCCATTATGGTTGCATTACGGTACGGCTATGTGTATCGCTGAGGGACGAAAGGCTCCCCACCAACGGCAAGGTCCATTGTTCATTGGGGGTCACATACAAAAACAAAAATGACTTGACTATCCTCCACCTTGCCCCAGTAGAGTTTTGTACGAGGGCCATTTCTGATGCGACTGGGACGAGGACAAATGAGTAAATACTATGGATATGAATATACAAAACATGTTACAAATACAAAGAGCAAAATAGCTTTACAAGAATATGAGTTAAATAACTTTAAGTAAAAATATCTGCACAATTCAAGAACACGTGAATGATTAATCAGTAGAATTCACCACTGATACGTTATCAGTTTTTTTATGTCAACGGAAACGTGCTGCACAGAGCTATTTTGAAAGTCTCTGTTTCACATTTTGTATTGAAGTAGTACTTTTTTTCCTTGTAGCACACAGGATGTAGCTTATAGTGGCTGTGTCACAGAAGGCTCACATTTCTGAAGCGCATTTGCATTTGGCAGAAGTAATTTGCGCGATGAAAGGAGACAGAAGAGTGTCCGTGTCACAAACGACCAAACTTTCTTTAGCTCGTTGCAATAACGTCAGTGTTGTGGGAAGTTACGTGGAAACAGATTCAGCGAGACTAATCACAGTTCTCAGGTGACAAGCCCACACATGCACAAACAGTAAAATTCCGTAGTATCTGATTTAAGTAGACTGTAGATCCATTGACAACTCCAAACCCACCTTGTAGTATCGAAGAGTTGCTTATGAAAGTCAGTAGCAGCTTGTGTATTTGTTACGTTCACAATACATAATTACCTATATTAAAACAGAAGTAATAAGATTTTACAACGTTGTGTACAAGGTGTAACAAAAAGGTACGGCCAAACTTTCAGGAAACATTCCTCACACACAAATAAAGAAAAGATGTTATGTGGAGATGTGTCCGGAAACGCTTAATGTCCATGTTAGAGCTCATTTTAGTTTCGTCAGTATGTATCGTACTTCCTCGATTCACCGCCAGTTGGCACAATTGAAGGAAGGTAATGTTGACTTCGGTGCTTGTGTTGACATGCGACTCGTTGCTCTACAGTACTAGCATCAAGCACATCAGTACGTAGCATCAACAGGTTAGCGTTCATCACGAACGTGGTTTTGGAGTCAGTGCAATGTTTACAAATGCTGAGTTTGCAGATGCCCATTTGCTGTATGGATTAGCACGGGGCAATAGGCGTGGCGCGGTACGTTTATATCGAGACAGATTTCCAGAACGAAGGTGTCCCGACAGTAAGACGTTCGAAGCAATTGATCGGCGTCTTAGGGAGCACGGAACATTCCAGCCTATGACTCGCGACTGGGGAAGACCTAGATCGACGAGGACACCTGCGATGGACGAGGCAATTCTTCGTGCAGTTGACGGTAACCCTAATGTCAGCGACAGGGAAGTTGCTGCTGTACAAGGTAACGTTGACCACGTCACTGTATGGAGAGTGCTACGGGAGAACCAGTTGTTTCCGTACCATGTACAGCGTGTGCAGGCACTATCAGCAGCTGATTGGCCTCCACGGGTACACTTCTGCGAATGGTTCATCCAACAATGTGTCAATCCTCATTTCAGTGCAAATGTTCTCTTTACGGATGAGGCTTCATTCCAACGTGGTCAAATTGTAAATTTTCATGATTAACATGTGTGGGCTGACGAGAATCCGCACGCAATTGTGCAATCACCTCATCAACATAGATTTTCTGTGAACCTTTGGGCAGGCATTGTTGGTGATGTCTTGACTCCGCCCCATGTTCGTCCACCTGCGCTCAGTGGAGCACGTTATCATGATTTCATACGGGATACTCTACCTGTGCTACTAGAACATGTGCCTTTACAAGTACGACACAACATGTGGTTCCTGCACGAAGGAGCTCCTGCACATTTCAGTCGAAGTGTTCGTACGCTTCTCAATAACAGATTCGGTGACAGATGGATTGGTAGAGGCGGACCAATTCCATGGCCTCCACGATCTCCTGACCTTAACCCTCTTGACTTTCATTTATGGGGGCATTTGAAAGCTCTTGTCTACGCAACCCCGGTACCAAATGTAGAGACTCTTCGTGCTCGTATTGTGGACGGCTGTAATACAATACGCCATTCTCCAGGGCTGCATCAGCGCATCAGGGATTCCATGCGACGGAGGGTGGATACATGTATCCTCGCTAACGGAGGACATTTTGAACATTTCCTGTAACCAAGTGTTTGAAATCACGCTGGTACGTTCTGCTGCTGTGTGTTTCCATTCCATGATTAATGTGATTTGAAGAGAAGTAATAAAATGAGCTCTAACATGGAAAGTAAGCGTTTCCGGACACATGTCCATATAACATATTTTCTTTCTTTGTGTGTGAGGAATCTTTCCTGAAAGTTTGGCCGTACCTTTTTGTAACACCCTGTATATGAGTCGGCTGACCACATGCCCCTCCATATCCATATCAAGTGACGCCTGTGGGCTGAGTGCCACACGGCGGCCTGCGGGAACCGTAGGGCCTTCCAAGGCCTGTTCGGGCGGAGTTTAGTTTATACATGAAATGCACATGTAGTGTAATGGTAACAACAGATTTCTAGGTCTATAAAAAGCAAGAAAAAAATAGCATCATGGTTTTACAGTAATGAATTACAGAAACATCAGACGAGTAAATCGTGTGAAAAAGTGTACAGTTATAGGCATGATAATAAACAATTATGATGTTTGTACGGAATGACTATACAGAAGATTCTGAATCTATTCAAATAAATATGTTTCTGTGGATGCTAGTGACATAAACAAAAGCATAGAGATTAACCTGGAAAGAGATACATAAGCTTAGTGATCGCACACAAGAAATAAATACATTACTTTAGTGGTCACACACACAGATAAGAAGAACTCAAATACATAATTAGTAAAAAAACATGGATTAGGGAATAATCAAGGTTGACAATAAAGAATATGCAGTCAGTCTGTCATTATACCTCTTATGGTCAGTAATTAGTATGCAATCTAGTTATATTTCATCCTGTAGTTTGTGTACCTTTTAATCCATAATTTCATCAAACTTCAACAAATACCTCTGTTTATCTCTTCTCTTCTTTCTGTCACATGTTTCGAACATTCTCATAAGTTCATATTATTTAGCTCCATTGCTCTACCTAACCATTTGTCGTCTTTGCCCTACCAAATCATTTCTCATATTTCATTATCCGATTTAATTATTTCATATCACGTTCGTCTTTGTAGCCATTTGGTTTGTTCTTTCTTACCTTTTTCTCTTTGATTCCTCCCTACACATCTTTCATGACGTAGGAGAGCTCCGCACTGTACTACACTTGACATAATTTTTATACTAATGGCACCGCATCCTACAGTAACAGATTACACAGAAAATATGCATTATAAAGAAACTCAATAATTGAGGTAAGTGTAAGAGCCACATTCAGCCTGAAAATTCCTGAAGCTAAAGCAATGTGTGTTATTATGTTACATAATAGAAGAAAGTCTGGTAGGAATAAATGAATCTTGTTCTGTTCCACGGCAAAAAAGTGAAGCTGAGAAGTAAAAAAAAAATCATTAATATTCCTTCCTGCATATTGTCTATCCAAGTCACACCTCGCAAGGGGTGAATTTCATCTTCACTTCCCAAAGATTTAAAATTTCCCAAAACCGAGACTGTTATGACATCGATTCATACATATGTAAAGTTTATCTGTTAAGCAAAGAAAGGCAGATTAGTTTTACAGAATTTAATTGAAGTTAAATTTTGCGTATGTATTATGTATACATAAATTAGAAAAAAATGTCATTCATCAGTATAAAGAAGAAAATAGACGCTATCACAAAGATGGATCCCAAAAACTTCAATGATGTACCATGTGTTAAAAGAGTGTGTCACAGCACAGAGTAGGAATCAGTGCTAACGCACATCATTGCGAATTATTTTCTGTGCATAAATGGAAACAAAAATGTACACCGCTCGAATATTATACAATATAACTGATACATGTTGTGTTGCTCCGATAAAAACTGACAGTATATGTTTAGCAAAAAGGTTTGCATCAGCTAATTATAAATTCCACATCAAGGAAATAGCTGAGTTGTCGTAAGTGACTTTACCTTCATTCACTATTGTCATCCAGGCACATCTTTTCAAAAACTTGATTTTTACGCTTATAAATACGAAATGCATCCACATGGCATGAAAATTGACTATAACAAGAAAAAGGGCCTATATGCCCTTACCATTACTCATTCAAGCTTTCTCTTCATTAATCATCACAACTCTCATAGTTATCATCTCATGTACTTCACCAACATGAATCTCATTAGCCTGTTACAACATGAATCATATTCACTGTCTTTCTCTCAATATACACTTCAAATAACAATACCCTGTTCTGTTTTCGTCCACTTATTTCCAAGTAAACAACACTTCATAACTATAATCGTAAATATTACAAATCAGTAAAACACACCATCACTACATCACAATAGATCCTGAAAAACTTCTTACATCAAAATACCTATCACTCTTCTATCCAGACAACATAACTACCATCCTGACTGTCTATATAATGTTAAATGTCTCTGTATTATCGTCTCTGAGTACAGCTAAAACTATTTCTCAAGTGAACAATACATTCCCGAAAACCTACGCATCCTCTTACAACTGGTTTTAAAAAAATACGGTCAGTGTTCATTTTATTAGAAATTATTTATTCTTATTCGGTTTGTAGATGAAATTTCGAAGTTCGTAACAGTTTGTTTAGTGTCCACGTCGTGGAAGCATATCGCTCGAGTTGTTGTGCCATAAATGCAGTGTGTTGCGCGCAATAGTCGCCCGATTCTAGTCAAAAGTTGCCTGTCGCGTGACGGCAATCGCTCTGGCATGCAGTACAATAGTATTGTTTATTGATTGCTGTTACTCTACGCTGTAACGCAGGAAATAGTTTAGAAACAGGTGACATGTAGTTCTATTGTCAGGGTACCACTTCAGTAAATAGAATTATTCTACATATGGTTCGATATGTGAAATATGATGCAGTCCAAATCGTTTAAGTTTCAGTTTTGCTTCCTAGCCGTTGATTATCTCGTGGATTTGGTGATTTAATTTCAATTACTTCTATCTGTCGCGCTGGCCTTGCACTTCCAGAATTTTGTCAGTGTTAATTAAGATGTTGATTACTGTGACTATGACTGTTCGCGTAGTTGTTCTGTGCCATGTGTTTTGCGGATTCGATCTACCTTAAGTGTATACGTGAAAAATTGTATGACTACCAGCTGAGTGATGGTACTGTCTGTGATTATTTTGAGTGTTGTGATATATATGGTTACACCTGTTTCTATTACCGTAGTTCGTATGATGTCTGTCACTGCGTCGGGTCGGGAAATTACTTCTATCACAATAATCATTATTCAGCTGTGAGAAACTTGCGTCATATGGACAATGTCGGTTATGCCGTCTGTAATTGTTTCTGCGGTTGTGTTTGTTATGCGAGTTCCTATAGTGTTTGTTTTTACACGGTACAAATCCGTCTTGTGGGTCCTAGTTTCAGTTGTGACTGTTATAGTACGTTTTCGTTAAACCGTTGTCACTGATCAATTCCAATTCCTGAAGTATTGTATGAAAGACTTCTAAATTAGCCTTATATCTGCTGGCCAAAATTACATGTCTCAAATGTGGAGGTAACTTTGTTAAACAAATGCGAATTAACTCTGACAAATTGTATGGGATTGGTAAGTACCTTGTCTTTAAAGTATTTTGCTGGACTCGAGAAGTCAGACTTTTCAAAGTTCTGTACATCATAATGCTATGTTTTGCTCGATCTTGTGTGGCCTGCAGAGAAATTCTAATTGGTGTTCAAGTGGCCAGTTTGGTAATAAAGAACATAGAAACTGATCAATCCAAGCTTGGGAGTCGATTCCGTTACTGTAATTCCTTAAAACTTCGAATTTATGCGCTGTCAGAAAGTGTTTGTAATCGAAGTTACCATTTCTGTGTGAACAGGATTGTTCTCTATTGCACCACGCGGCGATTCAGTGTCGTATCTGGATGTATGGTACGTGGAAAATCACCTAAATGCCATAAATTTGTATAGCCATCAATGTTTTCTCTATATGAATGTAAACGCTCAGTTTCGTCTTTTCGGCTTCACTGTTAAGATTTCTTTTATACGAGGAACTTCTTCATTCTTGGTGTTCCTACAACGCCTATCTTCCTGATTAATTTTCTCTTGGGTGTCTTTAATGTTTATCAGGCTGGTATCATGCTGTATCTGAAATTTTTAATGTCACTGAGTCGTTTGAATCTTTGTCTACACCAGGTTCATCATAAGAATAAACCTGATGCAAACATTACGCCATGTATTCTTCCGCGTTTTCTAGAATTTCATTCGATTTCGTTTCACGTGTAGCGGAAGCCAAGCTGTGACCAGTACAGTCAAATACGATGATAAGGATACGTTTTATGCTGTCTTACACGCACACAGACTGAGCGATAATTCGGGACAACAACTTTACCTACCCATTAAATTTGGACAGCAATGGCCAGCCAGTAGTCCAAATAACCTCTAATGATGTGACCAGTTGCAGTTCAGGCGTAAAAAGAGACGAGCAAAGAAACAATATGGCTTCGAATGTCATTTAATTTTTAAAGGGAATGAAATAATATTCGGAGAAACTCCATCACAACCCCGCACTTCTTAGGTGACCAGACGGAAAGCATAAAATGTTATCGTTATCACCTGACACAGTATTCTAATTACAAACAAGAGTGATGAAAATTTCTAACTTAAGCACAGGGTAATTTTTCTGAGTGAGCTGTGTGCAATGCAAAAATATACTGCAGGGATTTCACCGTACTGTTGAATACTGAAGCCAGTGAAGGTATTACTTACAATCAGCAGCCTGATTATCACTTAGCTCCTTCCTTATCCGAATCCGAGAAATTCGTTTCAGTTCTGGAAGTGTCACCTACTACGTTGATAACGATCCTATCAACAACAGAATCCACGAAGCCAACCAGGCGCCGCATTTTCTCTTCTTCTTTTATGACGAGCCGTTCTATATCCCGACAGCTTACGCCAATGTCACGTGAAAAGCTGCTTGCGTTAGTTCCAGTACGTCTGTCAGCTTAACAGTCGTGTTACTTCTCGGGCCAAATCCCGCAGCTTGACTCCAGATCAATTCTGTTGGGTTCATATAGCAATGGGACAGTAGCTAACGTAAAAATGCAGCATTTGTATGGTGTGTTAGATGCTGTGACAGTGATTGTTTTTCATGTTTCTACGATACTTATCTACTACTGTGTGTACTGTTTCTCCTGGGTGGACTTGGGTTTCAAAAAATGTAAACTAAGTATTACGACAGATTTTATAAATGATCGACAAGTATGCCAAAGAAGAAGACATATAACTACAATGGACATGTTATTCCATGGACTCCTGCGCTTCTATGCATGACCTATCTTTCCTTTGTCATTCACTTATATTATCTGCTTGGATTCGGACCTAAGAGGACGTTCTGTGAGTAGATTGTAAGCATAACTCACATGCTCCAAAAACATAAATTTTCACAAATGACTAAAAACGTGTTTTACGTGCGCCTTGCGCATGTCCCATATATTGACATCAGTATGTGCAAGAACAATGGCTATAAATCATTATGTATATTTCAGATTATGTTTGCTTATTGAGAAATTACAATTCTTCAAGGTTATATTATGGATCATGTGAGTTTTGTTAATGAACTATGGAACGTGTAAGTTTTGACAATCCCCATTTTGGATCTTGTGAGTTTTGGTACTGAGCTGTTTGGACGAAGTTGGTTTCGCGGGATCGATCGTGTTGCGACTCGATATGCAACACTTTTTGGTTCCGACTGTAAGCCACTTTCCCTTCTACAGTGTATATATAATATTACATTGTGATGTTAATCGTGATAAATACTAATTAATCATCTTTTATGGACTTTGCTTGTGTTAGTTTACAAAAGATATTCTCTAGTTTGGAACACCGTTTACAATTTCATAAAAGAAATAGTTACCGTGCTCATTTCTTTAGTTTAATGATAAAAGAAATTTACCAATTTTCCATTCATTAGAACTAATTATTGATCACAAAGAAAAGTAGAATATTATAATCAGGAAAATAATTCAAACTTATAATGGGCAGTCAGAAGTTTTTCAACATCCCTACTTTTCTATGAAGAGATTGAATTCTTTGGCTTGATGAGTTCGGGATGTGTAAGTACATTTACTCCAGATTTAAACACAGATCTAAACACTCCAAGGTCATATCTGTACGATTGTTCACGACGCACAAGAATTTTATTTCCCACTCCGCCCTTTATGTAAATGCAGTTACATTTTGAAATAGAAAAATGCCATGATCCTGGATTCCGTAATGTAATTTTCACACAGTTCTTTAAGTCGGCAACACTGAAGTTTCTTCCTACCAATTTCAATGTTGACTGACAAGAAATTATCTCATACACTTGTTCAGGCTGTACTATTACTTCCATTGTTTTCATTTTCCTTTCTATATTTCCAAACACATGGTCTGGAGGAATGTAACTATGACCGGTGAATGGAAAAATCATTTCAATTATATCGATATGTGGGGGAGACCTTATGGAAACCCAAAACCTACGCATCGCAACCAAAGTAGAATTCTTAATCTGTGCAGCACACCCATCACATACCAGTCGAATTTGTTTGTAATGGGACATGTCTAGGGAGTTTAATGTATCAAACATACATAAGGCTATAGTGTTTGAATCTCGACTGAATTAATTTTCTGCCCAACAATAAGAAGTGACAGTGGAACGCTTTAACTCAGATTTACTGTAACCTTTAACAATGGTAAAATTCTGGACATAAATTTGTCTGCTACAACAGCACGACTGATCTGGAACTTTCGGCAATGAAATATTCTTCTCACAATCAAATGAAAGAATTAACGTTTCAACGTCTTTTTCCTTCAGGGTGTTAAAAAATGCCATATACCTTAACTTGTGAACCTTTTTGTCAGTCATTAATTGAGTTTTCTTGTTAGGGTCTCTGACATGTTTTTAATTCTCAGCTAGGCTTAAGCATGTAGAGCACACATCAGTTCTCGGTGTACCAAAGCCTACGTTGTATTTTGTGTTAAAGATGTACCTGAAGTAAGATAGCTTCACAGGGATGTTTTCGGGCTTGGAAGAATAAATTTTCCATAACACTTTTCAGTTCATATTCGCAGGCAGATACCGTCTTTCTGTTCGTCCTCTACAGTAATGTGTCTCTACACACTTTAGACTACTAATAAACTTCATGACACAGTCTCTCTTGGGTTCATATTCTGCCGCCCTCCTGAAGCCGCCTCTCCGGTTTTGCGCAAAACCTTGCTGATGAAACTGTTTAGTGCTATTATTTGTTCTGAATCGTGACACTCCCAATATGTTTATTAAGGTTGACATGCAAACTGGAACTTTATTTGTCTGTGTGCATCGTATAAAATATTTCGTCGTTCTAAGCAGCTACGACTTTTGGTTTTGACTTGATTTGTCTTTTCTAGGTCGACGTCTGATAACGTTGCGAACTTCCACATACTTCAGTATGAACTGATTCTGATAATCTCTTTCCGGTGTTTTATAAAACAAATCATGAAAGTTTTTGATATCGTTCATAGAAACTGAACAGCAATTAAATTCTCATCCATGGTGTTGACATGTGGGATACTGGGGCCGCACTGAAGGTTTGTATCTACAATGATAGAACAAACTACACTGTGAGGTCCTGTTTATTTTTCAAAAACGCACTTAAAATATTGAATCTGCGATTCCTCACTGTTAAGTTACTCAGAAAGAGTCCTATATATTCTTACGTGAAGGAACAAATAAAGCCAATAACAAGAATCAGTTTAATTTGAAAACAATGAAGAAAACAGGACATTCTAACCTCATTCGTTTGGCTCCCTGACTTCCCACATTTCTGGATGCTGTGAACGTTTCCTTGGCCTTCCTCTTTCTCCAGCGGATGAAACGTTTTCTTCCATGACTTGTGTCTCAAATCAGTTTTATTCTAACCACTATATTGAATTATATCCCCAAAAATTACTGAACAGAACAAGAGAACACACTCCTCTAGCATCAACATTTACTACTACACAAGAAAGTGACTCCGAGTGAGCTAATAGCTGACGAGGTACGGGACAAAACCCACAAGATCCCGCGGATCATGAGACTTGAAACTAACCATGAAGTTTAACACCGGTTTTCTCAAGGATCTTGTGCCAAATGTGAATAACTGTTTTGTGAATTATGTTCTATGTATAAAGCTATATGAGAATATGTCGGCATCTCAGTTTTCATTATTTTGGAGCATGTAAGTTATGACTCTAACCTACACTTGTGTAAAGCTCATCTTGCTGTACCAGCTGATAATGTAAGTTGTACCTAAAACCCGAAAAATATAATGGTTATTTTGTCAAAAGAATTTGTGTATGTGGTCAATTAATTGATCGTCTGATACCTAGACTGTCTTGACTAGATATGAGCCTTAACAAAGAATTTTCATTGTTAGGCGCCATCTTAGAAAAATCTTTAACATTTCTTTTGAGCTCAGCTACAAGACGTGCCGTCGGTTAGGACAATTAACTTTATTTCAGATCGAATGAGACCGGAGGCAGCTACTAATAATTTAACAATTTTATTTACAGATTTTCTTTATATAACATCTTTACATAACATCCCAGGCAGAAAACGTCTGGTCACAGGATTACAATTCCATTATAGGATTTCTGTTGTAGATGCTACTCATGTTATCTTATATTGGGGAATCGAGACTAAACGACGATGTATCGACGATTACGTAACCACGCTGAGAACTGAGCTAGTTTACTGAGTACTTATACACGTCGGGCTAAATTAAGCAACGTATTACACTGTTAATAATATTCCTACATTAGTTATTTCTTTTTTATGCTGAGCCATTGCATTAATGTGTGTTTCTTTGTTGTATAACTCACGACTCATTTTTTGTTTCATTACATTACACTAATAGTCAAAAAACAAATAATTTTTTTATTTTATTACATTACGTGGACAGGAATTCGAGAGTAGGAAAACGGAGAGAAGGAAACATAGTCGGGGAATATGGATTGGAGGAGAGAAATGCATATTCTTTACAGACGAATAGAAAAACTGATAGAAGCCGACGTCGGCGAAGATCAGTTTGGATTCCGCAGAAATGTTGCAACACGTGAGGCAATACTGACCCTACGACTTACCTTAGAAATTAGATTAAAGAAAGGCAAACCTACATTTCTAACATTTGTAGCCTTGGAGAAAGCTTTTGACAATGTTGACTGGAATACTCTCTTTCAAATTCTAAAGGTGGCAGGGGTAAAATACAGGGAGCGAAAGGCTATTTACAATTTGTACAGAAACCAGATGGCAGTTATAAGAGTCGAGGGGCATGAAAGGGAAGCAGCAGTTGGGAAGGGAGTGAGACAGGGTTGTAACCTGTCCCCGATGTTATTCAATCTGTATATTGAGCAAGCAGTAAAGGAAACAAAAGAAAACTTCGGAGCAGGTATTAAAGTCCATGGAGAAGAAATAAAAACGTTGAGGTTCGCCGATGACATTTTAATTCTGTCAGAGACTACAAAGGACTTGGAAGAGCAGTTGAACGGAATGGACAGTGTCTTGAAAGGAGGATATAAGATGAACATCAACAAAAGCAAAACGAGGATAATGGAATGGACAGTAATTAAATAATGTGATGCTGAGGGAATAAGTTAGGAAATGAGACGCTTAAAGTAGTAAATGAGTTTTGTTATTTGGGGAGCAAAATAACTGATGATGGTCGAAGTAAAGAGGATATAAAATGTAGACTGGCAATGGCAAGGAAAGCGTTTCTGAAGAAGAGAAATTTATTAACATCGAGTATAGATTTAAGTGTCAGGAAGTTGTTTCTGAAAGTATTTGTATGGAGTGTAGCCATGTATGGAAGTGAAACATGGGCGATAAATAGTTTAGACAAGAAGAAAATAGAAGCTTCCGAAATGTGGTGCTACAGAAGAATGCTGAAGATTAGATGGGTAGATCACATAACTAATGAGGAGGTATTGAATAGAATTGGGGAGAAGAGGAGTTTGTGGCACAACTTGACAAGAAGAAGGGACCGGTTGGTAGGACATGATCTGAGGCATCAAGGGATCACAAATTTAGTATTGGAGGGCAGCGTGGAGGGTAAAAATCGTAGAGGAAGACCAAGAGATGAATTCACTAAGCAGATTCAGAAGGATGTAGGTTGCAGTAAGTACTGGGAGGTGAAGAAGCTTGCACAGGATAGAGTAGGATGGAGAGCTGCATCAAACCAGTCTCAGGAATGAAGACAACAACAACAACATACATTACGTGTGGTATAAAACGATGGACATAGTCCAAATGAAGAGGATTTGGTTGTTCATTTTTGCCTTAAAAATTAAATTCGTATATTTTATTAATTTAAGCAACTTTTATCAACAGTCTTTTAGAAAACAAAGATAATTAAGAATTTGTATTTGAAATTAAAACAGGGATTTCCCGTCGAATATGTAATTAGAAACAAGAAGACGTGCATTATTAATAAAAAAATGATGATGAATTTTATAAGTAGGAGATGTAGGTATTTCAAATAGAACGAGAAGAAATTATACTGGGGAGATTTTAACTAACGAACCGCTAACTGCACTCGGTTAACATTCCATTACGCTACCGACAGCGCTACACGTACGATGTTGATTTACGTAACAGCTGATTACATACATTAAATGGGAAAACTTCAAGCCGATTATCTCCGTTAATTTATGAAAAATATTAAGAAGAACCTATTTCTCGGCGCTTTTTAATCATATTCTACACACGTGTTTCACTACGGAACACAAAGCAGCCTCAGCCATTTTCATACTACGCATTGACAGTGCGGCAATCTGAGCACAACGCTGCAGAGGCTGTGACTGTACACGATTTTTAGAATAAAAACTACGCAGCAAAATCGTGATTAAGAAAAAGTTGATGGCTATTAATACATTTGAGTATCTTAAAATTACATTTAACGTAACTTAGTAATAAGGTTATAATACATAAGTAGGACCTACTTCCAAGAGCGTAACAACACCAGTGTACGTGTGCTACGGCTTCTGATCAATCATCGCGTTTGTGTTTGTTTACATCCGGTTAATTCTTATGATGAACGGATTATACAATGGTCGACAAATTTGCCTTTTGCTTTTTCAGGTCATCAACTTTTTCTTTAACTGTGATTAACTGTTCTTTGTTCTTCAGAATTTAGTGTCAAAGTTTCTACTCGTTCACTAAATTCCTTTACTGTTGTGTTAAGCTATTCGTTCTTTTATCTTTGTAGCTACCGCACTTGGAACTACAGTGTTGATTTTAGCTAACAATTCGTCCTTCTCATTATTCTGATTTGTTTTCAAATTTCCGTGTTGTTTCAAGATCCCTAAGTGATTTACTGTTTTCTTTCACTGATTTTTTATTTCTTACAGTGATTTCCTGTTTTCATCTTGTGTTTTTTTCTGTTCTCGTACTGCGTTTCGTCGATTTCCTTACTCATGTAATATCGTGTTTCTTTAAGCATCTGGCGAATTGATTCTAGAAAATTTGTCGGTTTCGCACAATTTGGTGCTGTATAATCGTTCACTGGAGGTGTTGTGTGCCGTGTCCTTTCAAATGACACTGACGCAATACCTGACTCTGACGTGTCTTAATTGTTGTTGTGGAGTTTCGCACGACTGTGGCGACTTAGTGCGCTTTCGCTAGATAGTGGCGACTTATCGCCGACCGCATCAACTTCAGAACTTCTTCATTACCTATCGACTCTTCTGTTTCATTATTGTTCGCTAAATTGATTAACAATTGTGGATCCTCGCAATTTCTTTCAGTCTTGTGTAAACTATTGGTACTTGCTAATTGCTCAAGGTGGTATCTCACCCTTTACCGAAGCATTATTTTGCAGTACCTTATGTAGTCTTGTGCTACGATGGATGTTCATATTGTTTCCCGTTGTCCCAAACGTGTTGAAACGCTGTTTCTTGGAAAATCAAAATCGTACTATCGCCAATACTCAAAAACGAAAGAAATCCCCACAGGACATTTACTATTATGCCAATTGCTCACACAACAAAGTAATCGATAATAGTCACAAGAACCAAACTTTCACAAACTGAACACTGAATTTTAAATGAATTGCCTGAAAAAGATGGACAACATTGGTAACATTAGCGCAGCGGTATATTTGCTTTCGGGAAATCCTACACTATCTGACTAAGTATTACCAAATGAACAAACGAACTATCCTGGCAGAAAAGTCGACATATGTAACTTCCCCGTTATAGTTGTTTGTGTCTGAACTTTAGCGCTGGTGACTGTGGCCGAGCGGTTCTAGCCGCTTCAGTCCGGAAACGCGCTGCTGCTACGGTCGCAGGTTCGAATCCTGCCTCGGGCATAGATGTGTGTGATGTCCTTCGGTTACTTAGTTTTAAGTAGTACTCAGGCTAGGGGACTGATGACTTTGATGTTAAGTCCCATAGTGCTTAGAACCATTTGCCATTTTGAAATTTAGCGCAAATTTACCTCCGACTCTATAAAAGTCTACGTATTACCAAAACTGTATTACCAAAACTGTACGCTAACCTTTGACTAAACAGAATCTAATTTGACCTGAATTGTAACAGATCTGAATGCAACTTGTCTGTATATTAAATGCGCAACTGAAGTAAAACAATTATCTGGCCCTAAGCAAAATTTACACTTATCTCTCTGTTTAACGACAATGTTGTAGATTTCTCGAAAGCACAACAGCAAATAGCAAGCAGGCAGCGGCTAAGCTAGATTTGTGTTTCTAAGTAAAATTTCCAGGCTATATTCAAACTGTGAGATGTGATAATGCGTAATGATAAACAGTGGGATAGGTAGAGTAACTATTCCTTTGAAATGACATTCCAAGACAACGATTTTACAATTAAGTATATATTTAAAAAGATAGAGTAAAACTTCACGTGACCTTAGTAAATAAGATACGTCTCAACAATACTACGGTTAACAAAGTGAACAATCATTTAAAGAGGGCACAATATTAACAGAGGATTTCTATAAAAATCAAATAGCTTAATCAGTTAATATGTTAATGCATGACTCAAGAGAGTGGGGTGGTCTTTGTCTCAGCTCTGAGCAAGTTAACTAGCTGACAATAATCATTCCTAGCTGTGCAGTGCCACAGTCTAACCTCAAATAATAACATTATTCAAAATTTATATCCTTTTCACATTCCAATATATACATCATATTCATCCTTGCTGTCATTTAAAATCCATCTATCATCATCTAAAAGATACAATCATAAGTTCACGCAACATTACTAAATACGTACATCGCCTTCCACACTTCAACTAAGAAAATATCAGACCGCGCAGAGGCAAAGAGTGTGTACGACAAGACTAAAGATTCTTTAACACTAACGTAACTCGCTCTCTCCCTGACGTGCACATCGATCACATACAAAAACTAAAATGAGATCACCACCTTACATGTTGAAATATATAAGTTGAAATACTGAAACTGAAATATTCAAGGAATGATGGCAAACTCGGGAGAGCAACATCTAAGTGCTGATCAGCATCTAACATCTCTTCTTCCGTTCAGAGTCAATTAATAACAGAACTGTTGGCAGTAGTTTCTTGCCTCGTACAAGTGCAAGCAGCCCAGCAACAAAAGGGGTCAGAAGACAAAGAAGGAATCCAGCTGACATCTCCGCCCTTCTGACAGTTCGGTGGGATGAAAATGGCTCTGAGCACTATGGGACTTAACATCTATAGTCATCAGTCCCCTAGAACTTAGAACTCCTTAAATCTAACTAACCTAAGGACATCACACAACACCCAGTCATCACGAGGCAGAGAAAATCCCTGACCCCGCCGGGAATCGAACCCGGGAACCCGGGCGCGGGAAGCGAGAATGCTACCGCACGACCACGACCTGCGGACCGGTTCGGTGGGATGAAGGAAACATGGAAAGAATACATAACACTATTACCCTAACATTTCAACGCCTACAAAATCCCAGGTGTATCAGGTCGTGTATTTTTCTTTTCATATGCAGGAGTGTACACTTACCGCATCCTAGTGGAATTGGTTCCCCTCAGCGAGCCACAAACCCAGCCCTAGGAGGTCATGATTGCAAGATCAGACGAATTTTTTGAGAGCTAATGTATTTTTCCGAAATCAACGTCTCATTGATCAATCCTATAACGAATGGTTTGCGGAATTGTAGGTTATGACTAGACACAGTAAATACAGATTTTGTCTGTGGCACAGCTTGTAAGGATGAAATGTTCGCAATGCTAATATTCAAAAAATCTATCATATCAGAGCTTGAGGGCCGAAGTTCTAAAGGATTGCAACCCTAGCCTCATCGAGGTGTTTAAAGTAACCGATACACACGAAGTTCAAGACTTAGCCTAGCAGGATTACTATCTACTAGTTAGCGCTTCACCTGAGACAATGAACCCGTGTCCCAGTCACTCTGTGACAAGTATCAACATTCGTTCGACGGTACTCTAGGATGTGCAAAACGCTTTCGTGCTCACATTACATAGAAAGCTAATGCGTAACCTAAATTTTGCGGCACAGGAACCTCTTGTGCCACATGCATTACACGATGTCGTGACTACGGAAATTCAGAGGCTGGAATTCATTGGACTCTTAATGTCAGTGGGCTTCACCATTAGTCGTTATTCGTAAGCCACACGGGAAGATTCATCTTCGCTCGAATTTAAAATGCATGGTAAATTCATAGACAGTCACTGATGCATTCCCACACCCTCATCTAGAGGAAAATTTGGAACCTAGCGGAATGACAGTCCATCTCAAGAAATGATCTTATAGAGGCCTATCTTCAGTTATTTTTCGACGAAGAACGAAGAAAATTTTTGTTGTGAATACTCATGTCGGCTTGTTTGAATATCAACGCCTACCTTTAGAAAGTGCTTCCGCGTCCGCGATGTTTCAGAAATTTCTCGAACAAGTAATGTCTAAGGTGTCTACTTGATATGATTATCTTGATGACATACTCGTCTACGGACAAACACTGGAACACCACCTTAAAAACCTAGACTGCCTTTCTCAAGTTTTAACTGAGGTGATCCTCAAATGTAACTTGCAGAAATGTTCTTTGTTCCATATAAAGACTGAATACTTACTACATATCATCGATGCCACTGACGTAATATTTGCAAGCAATTTACCAGCTGCTATCTCATAACAATTTCCGTGAACTGCAAGCTGTTCATGGAAAACTGCCGCATCTCTAAACCACCTGAGACGTAGACACGTACCGTTCCATTGGACAAAAGATTGTGACCAAGCTTTTCAAAGACTGAAAACTGAAGTGTTTCGTCAAACTTGCCTTATGCACTACAATCCGCTCAATTCGCTTGTGCTTGCAGTCGATGCCTCATCCCATGGTATAGCAACGGCTTTATCCCACAAAACTGGCAAAACAGAACGCCCCATCGCATTTGCTTCCAAAACTTTGAACAGTTCTCAGATTAATTATATCAGCTGGAGAAGGATGCTCTAACTATAATATAATGTGTCACCAAATTTCACTATTAACTGTACGGCAGAAAATTTCGCTGGTCATAGTTCAAATGGTTCAAATGGCTCTAAGCACTATCGGACTAAACATATGAGGTCATCAGTCCCCTAGATTTAGAACTACTTAAACCTAACTAACCTAAGGACATTACACACATCCATGCCCGAGGCGGAATACGAACCTGCGACCGTAGCAACAAAGCGGTTCCGGACTGAAGCGCCTAGAACCGCTCCGACCGGTGCTGGTCACGAACCATAAGCCTTTCACTGCACTGCTTAATCCGTCGAAATAAGTTATCGACCGTACGGTGCAAGAGCTTGAATGCTGCTCGCCACTATTGTAAAATTACCAGTACGAAATTCTGTATCGCCCAACGGCACAACATGCAAACGCCGACGCATTCTCTCGTTTACCTGTCGGCACAGACGCAGCATTCGATCCATCAGAGGCTTTGTGTTTACATATTGATTCATCTGATTCGCAAATCCAGTTTACCAGGAGAGCACCGTGCTTGGCACAGTTTAACGGCGAGACCGAACGTTTCGTTCGAACGATCAAGACGCAAATTTCAAAACTTCCAGCTTCACATTCACGTGAAGATACATCATTTATGTTTCCGAGTTAGTATCGTACTGTACCTGCTCCTGACATTTCGCCGGCAGAACGCTTGCATTGGAGAAACCATCGAACCTTTCTGCATTTGCTTCGTTCTTACCGCCCTGCTCCAGCTTTAGACTTCACCTCGAAGGTTCAACCGAATGTCATAGATCAATATCGAGTTTACACCGAGCCACATTTCAGGGAATCCGGCATTGTTCTCTCATCAGTTGGCAGGGCGCAGTATACTATTCGCGGCAGCGCATGCACGCATCAGCGCCACCAAAATCAGCTACAGTTCCTTGAATTCATTGATCCTGCGGTAGATCATATTTCTCCATTGCACGAGCTCCGGCTGCCGCGACGCAACCACATCGGTCCTCCGCAAGTCAGCCTCCTACGCAGCTGACCGAGCGGGCGCCTCCAACCGCGGCCGACATGGTTTTTTTAAAACTAGGCGGTGGTTTGAGGTACTCTGATGAACACTCAATGGACGATACGCAGATAACAAAATACGACAGCGTTCAGAGTGACGACACTTCGACTATTAAAATTTTGTCAGTAAATTGTGGAACTATTCAAAACAACATTAGCGAATTCACTGTTCTCCAAGAAAGTTATTGCTCTCAAATTGCTCTTGGGATCGAGAGCTGGATGAAACCTGAAGTAGAAAGGTCTGAGATATTTAACGAGTCTAGGAACATGTATTGGATGCGCAGATTAGGCACCACAGGTGGTGGCGTGTTTAATGTAGTGTTTGTTGTTGTGGTCTTCAGTTCAGAGACTGGTTTGATGCAGACCTCCACGCTACTCTATGCTGCGCAATCTGCTTCATGTCCAAGTACCTACCGCAATCTACATCCTTCTGAATCTGTTTAGTGTATTCATCTCGTGGTCTCCCTCTACGGGCTTTACCCTCCACGCTGCCCTCCAATACTAAATTGGTGATCCCTTGCTGCCTCAGAACATGCCCTCAAGTACATCGCCCTTGTATAGACTGTCTATATACTCCTTCCACCTTTCTGTTTCCCTTTCTTTGCTTAGGATTGGTTCTCCATCTGAGGTTTTAATATTTATACAGGTGGTTCTCCTTCCTCCAAAGGTCTGTTTAATTTTCCTGTAGTACTTAGAGCCATTGGAACCATCTGTAACCTTCCGGTGTCTCCAGGCCTCTTCCATGTATACAGCCCTCTTTCATGATTTTTAAACCAAGTGTTAGCTATGATTAAGTTATGCTCCGTGAAAAATTCTACTGCGCGGCTTCTTCTTTCATTCCTTAACCCCAGTTCACATTCATCTACTACTTTTCCTTCTCTTGCTTTTCCTACTATCGATTTCCAGTCCCCGAAGACTATTAAATTATCGTCTCCCTTTACAATCCGAATAATTTCTTTTATAGCATCATGCATTTCTTCAATCTCTTCATCATGTGAAGAGCTAGTTGACATTTAAACATGTATTAGTGTGGTAGGTGTGGGATTCGTGTCTAACTTGGCTTCGATAGTGTGTTCAAAAATGGCTCTGAACACTATGGGACTTAACTTCTGAAGTCATCAGTCCCCTAGAACGTAGAACTACTTCAACCTGCGACCGTAGCGGTCGTGCGGTTCCAGACTGTAGCTCCTAGAACCGCTCGGCCACACGGCCGGCGATAGTGTGTTCATTGTGCTGTTCGTAGCAGCTTATCGGCATTCCTATTTTCTTATTCATTAATAAACCTATTCCTGCACTACCCCTATTTGGTTTTGTATTTATAACCCTGTATTCACCTGACCAGAAGTCTTGATCCTCCTGGCACCGAACTTCACTAATTCCGTCTATATCTAACTTTAACCTATCCATTTCCCTTTTTAAATTTTCTAACCTACCTAAGGGAGCTGACATTCCACGCTCCGATCCGTAGAACTCCAGTTTTCTTTCTCCTGATAACGATGTCCTCCTGAGTAGTCCCCTCGCGAAGATCCGAATGAGGACTATTTTACCTCAAGAATGTTTTACCCAAGAGGAGTCCGGCATCATTTAACCGTATAGTAAATCTGTATGCTCTCGGGAAAAATTACGGCTGTAGTTTCCTCTTGCTTTCAGCCGTTCGCAGTACCAGCACAGCGAGGCCATTTAGGTTGATGTTACGAGGCCAGATCAGTCAATCAGCCAGACTGTTGCGTCTTCAACTACTGGAAAGGCTGCTACCCCTCTTCAGGAACCACACATTTGTCTGTCCTCTCAACAGATACCCCTCCATTGTGGTTGCACCTACGGTACAACTACCCGTATCGCTGAGACACGGCAAGGTCCATGGTTCATGGCAGGGGTTTAATGTAATTAACAAAAATATTGTCTCTATTGAGGTCTAAATTGACTGTGACAGTGAAGTTACCTCGTGACATATAACAGGTCTAGGTGAGATCAAGTTAATTGTTGGTTGTTTCTACCGGTCGCCCGATTACGCTCTGGCAGTTTTACAGTAATCATTCGAAGGAAGTCTATCATGCTGCCTCGAGTAACTGTTTCGACATAACACTTTGCGATGAACAGACACTTAAGACGACGCGCCACGATGGAATTATCGGAATGAGACGGCGGATGCGATGTACATACTTGCGTAATTAATTCGAGAGAAAGAGCTTCACGTATTGAGGAAGTCAATAACACGTTGGTCCCCCTCTGACACATACGTAAGCAGTATTTCTGTTAGGTATTGATTGATAGAGTTGTTGGACGTCCTCCTGAGGGATATCGTCCCAAATTCTGTCCAATTGGCGCGTTAGATCGTAAAAATTGCGAGATGGGTTGACGGTCCTACATATAATGCTGCAAACATTCTCATTTGGGGAGAGATCGGGTGACCTTGCTGGGCATGGTTGGCTTTGGCAAGCACGAAACAAGCAACAGAAACACTCGCCGTGTGTGGGTGGGCACCAGCTTCCTGAAATGTAAGCCCAAGATGGCTTGCAAAAACTGGCAGCGAAACGGGGCGTAGAATATCTTCTACGCACTGCAATCGACGACAGGTAGAGGGGTCCCGCTGTGAAGAAAATGGCGTCCCAGACCATTATTCCTGGTTGTCGGGCGGTTTACAGTAGTCTTGAACTAACTGTGACAGAAGCCCGAACAACAGGGGACTGACATCCTAGAACGTGCTTTGATACTATGAAATGGTGCATTGATAATGGCTAGGCACTAGCTGAAATCTAGATTTAGAGAAAAAACCTGCAAGAAAAGGACAACTGATTGCTGTACTCTATCATTTGAAAATCGTATCGCAGTCATTGAGTGCACCTACGTTTCTAATGGAAGGTGACCTGAATCTCATTTTCAGTGCGTTGCTGATAGTAAGGAGAAAGCCGTATGTCCTGCCTGCGCCTGAAGTGACCCATTCATTTTGTCGAAGCAGATGTATTCGATCTTGTATTAACTTTTTCGTGTTGGCCTCAGTTCCTAGTATCTTTCGTACTTCCACTTGATTGCTTTTCTTTGAAGAATAAACGGTTCTCATTTTTCCGACGTCCAAGTCCAAAGGGCACAATCCTAGAATTACTAACAGAGTATCATTCGGGGTTTTGCAGCAGACACGCGTTGTTTTGTATTGTATGTTAACCCGGGGCCTAGAAACGACGGAGAGGCTCCGTCCCCACCGCAGCTGCAGTGGTCCACAACCCCACACGACTACCACAGTCAACTACACCCCTCTGCCGCCCCACACCGAGTCATTCTTTGAGGGTTATTCCCGCCCCCAGGGAACGTCTCACACCAGACGAGTATAGCCCCTATGTTTTCGTGGTAGAGTAATGGTGGTGTACGCGTACGTGGAGAACTTGTTTGTGCAGCAATCGCCGACATAATGTAGCTGAGGCGGAATAAGGGGAACCATCCCGCATTCGCCAAGGCAGATGGAATACCGCCTAAAAACCATCCACAGACTGCCCGGCTCACCGGACCTCGAGACACGTCCGCCGGGCGCATTCGTGCCGGGGACTAGACGCTCCTTCCCAATCCGGAAACCTGTGCGTTAGACCGCACGGCTAACCGTGCTGGCAGACACCCATTAATAGTAGTAACACTCCCCGTTGTACTATTCCGACTAATGAATCTAGTTTGGTCCGGAACGAAATCGACTTTCTAACTCAACCGGTAGATCAGCGCACTATTGTACTCAAATCATTGAATTACACATGCTGCTCTATGACAGGGCGTACTGTAATGCTGATACAAGCAGTGATGGTCGCTGGACCATTCCTCTTCTGTCCGCACATGATGGTAGGTAACGTTTGGAAGGCATTCGCGTAGCCGGCCGGAGTGGCCGAGCGGTTAAAGGCGCTACAGTCTGGAACCGCACGACCACTACGGTCGCAGGTTCGAATCCTGCCTCGGGCATGGATGTGTGTGATGTCCTTAGGTTAGTTAGGTTTAGGTAGTTCTAAGTTCAAGGGGACTTATGACCACAGCAGTTGAGTCCCATAGTGCTCAGAGCCATTTGAACCATTTTTTGAAGGCATTCGCCAAATCATAACCGTTCCGTCGGATTGCGACAGGTATGTTGTGATTCATAGGTAGAAATACCTTTTCACATCCATACTCGGCAATGCTCGAAAGTCACTGTCCGTCACTACATGAGGTCTGCCTCGTGTTGCAATGGTTGTTACTTCACTTTTCAGACCACAATAACATCGCCAACAGTCGACTTTAGTAGACCTAGAAAGGTTGAAATTCCCTGGCGGCTGTGTAGTCAAGTGACATTCAGTGATAAGTTCACGTTCGTAGTAACTGAGTTGTCCTGGACCACGGATTCTATTGTTACTGCTTTTCTAAGGACTACACGGTACTCCCTCCCCTCTCCTTTTATAGCTGCAGATAATGTCTCGTGACATGTAATGGTTTATTCCGCATTACATAGGGTGTCTAGTTACTTTTGATAAGGTAGTGTATAAATCAAAGATTTTGTACACTGGAACGCCAAAGAAACTGGTATAGGCATCCCTACTCAAACCATTCAAATGTAGAGATCAGTAAACAGGCAGAATACGGTGCTGCGGTCGGCAACGGCCATATAAGACAGCAAGTGTCTGGGCAGCTACATTGACAGATTATCAAGATTTAAGTGAGTTTGAACGTGGTCTTATAGTCATCGCACGAGCGATGGCATACATTATCTCCGAGAGAGCGATGAAGTTAGGATTTTCCCTTACGACCATTTCACGAGTGTACGGCGAATATAACGAATCCAATGAAACATCAAATCTCCTACATCGCTGCGGCCGGGAAGAGATCCTGCAAGAACGGGACCAACGACGACCGAAGAGAATCGTTCAACGTGACAGACGTGCAACCCTTCTGCAAACTGCTGCAGATTTCAGTGCTGGGGCATCAACAAATGTCAGCGTGCGAACCACTAAACGAAACATCATCAATATGGGCTTGCGGAGCCAAAGGCCGACTCGAGAAACGTTGATGTCTACACGACACAAAATTTTAAGCTTTGCCTGGGCCCGTCTACGCCGACAAATGGCTGTTGATGACTGGAAACATGTTGCCTGGTTTGTCGAGCCTCGTTTCGAATTGTAGCGGCACCCCAGTTTAAGATAGGGAAGTTAGATTTGGTGCAATATTTCGGAGGAAGTGCAGGGAAGCTAAGACGAAATGGGTGCAGGAAAAATGTGAAGACATCGAAAAAGATATGATTGTCGGAAGGACAGACTCAGCATACAGGAAAGTCAAAACAACCTTTGGTGACATTAAAATCAACGGTGGTAGCATTAAGAGTGCAACGGGAATCCCACTGTTAAATGCAGAGGAGAGAGCAGATAGGTGGAAAGAATACATTGAAAGCCTCTATGAGGGTGAAGATTTGTCTGATGTGATAGAAGAAGAAACACGAGTCGATTTGAAGAGATAGGGGATCCAGTATTAGAATCGGAATTTAAAAGAGCTTTGGAGGACTTACGGTCAAATAACGCAGAAGGGATGGATAACTTTCCATCAGAATTTCTAAAATCATTGGGGGAAGTGGCAACAAAACGACTATTCACGTTGGTGTGTAGAATATATGAGTCTGGCGACATACCATCTGACTTTCGGAAAAGCATCATCCACACAATTCCGAAGACGGCAAGAGCTGACAAGTGCGAGAATTATCGCACAATCAGCTTAACAGCTCATGCATCGAAGCTGCTTACAAGAATAATATACAGAAGAATGGAAAAGAAAATTGAGAATGCACTAGATGACGATCAGTTTGGCTTTAGGAAAAGTAAAGGGACGAGAGAGGCAATTCTGACGTTACGGCTAATAATGGAAGCAAGGCTAAAGAAAAATCAAGACACTTACATGGGATTTGTCGACCTGGAGAAAGCGTACGACAATATAAAATGGTGCAAGCTGTTCGAGATTCTGAAAAAAGTAGGGGTAAGCTATAGGGAGAGACGGGTCATATACAATATGTACAACAACCAAGAGGGAATAATAAGAGTGGACGATCAAGAACGAAGTGCTCGTATTAAGAAGGGTGTAAGACAAGGCTGTAGCCTTTCGCCTCTACTCTTCAATCTGTACATCGAGGAAATAATGATGGAAATAAAAGAAAGGTTCAGGAGTGGAATTAAAATACAAGGTGATACGATTCGCTGATGACATTGCTATCCTGAGTGACAGTGAAGAAGAATTAAATGATCTGCTGAACGGAATGAACAGTCTAATGAGTACACAGTATGGTTTGAGGGTAAATCGGAGAAAGACGAAGGTAATGAGAAGTAGTAGAAATGAGAACAGCGAGAAACTTAACATCAGGATTGATGGTCACGAAGTCAATGAAGTTAAGGAATTCTGCTACCTAGGCAATAAAATAACCAATGACGGACGGAGCAAGGAGGACATCAAAAGCAGACTCGCTATGGCAAAAAAGGCATTTCTGGCCAAGAGAAGTCTACTAATATCAAATACCGGCCTTAATTTGAGGAAGAAATTTCTGAGGATGTACGTCTGGAGTACAGCATTGTATGGTAGTGAAACATGGACTGTGGGAAAACCGGGACAGAAGATAATCGAAGCATTTGAGATGTGGTGCTATAGACGAATGTTGATAATTAGGTGGACTGATAAGGTAAGGAATGAGGAGGTTCTATGCAGAATCGGAGAGGAAAGGAATATGTGGAAAACACTGATAAGGGGAAGGGACAGGATGATAGGACATCTGCTAAGACATGAGGGAATGACTTCCATGGTACTAGAGGGAGCTGTAGAGGGCAAAAACTGTACAGGAAGACAGAGATTGGAATACGTCAAGCAAATAATTGAGGACGTAGGTTGCAAGTGCTACTCTGAGATGAAGAGGTTAGCACAGGAAAGGAATTCGTGGCGGGCCGCATCAAACCAGTCAGTAGACTGATGACAAAAAAAATAAATTCGGAGGGCTCAAGTTACAGCCAGGTGCGGGCTGGATTGCGCTGACCAGCGGTTGAGAAGTGGAATGGAGGCCACAGGGGCCATCGAACCGCTGAAAAGCGTAAACGCAGCGGTTCGCATGTCGCAAGTTATAGGAAGAAGGGGCCCATTGGCGCAACCGTGGTGTGGGGCGTACGTGACTCGGAGTGATGCGTTAGCGAAACAGAGCCGCAAAGCCGAGTATAAATAGGTGTGGTTTTCTAACGAGATACATTCAAGTGTGGCAGCACTCCTGCACGCCGGGGCGTGTCACACTACGGGAAACACTCGGCAACAGATGAGGCGACAGCGTCCCAGTCCACGGCGGGTCGTTGGTTCGATCCTCTGAGGCCGACGCGGGGTCTGCAGCCAGCCAGGGCGGACCACTCTTCGAGTCGCTACCGCGGACAGTCATCTTGTCCCCCGACACACGTTGGAGACTTCCCGAGGCGCGGGCCGCAAATTCTCATGCCGGATCGGGGGCGGTCGTTGCCGCCGCATTCCCACCTACGCCAGCCGAGGAAGAAGCATCAGCGCGGCCGGCCTACAGCTCCCGGCGGAGCAGCGCCGAGTCAACAGGGACGGTGTCCGCTGAATCGGCTGCTTGTGCAGCCATCTTGACGTAATCAGAACTCTACAGCTGGCGAACATGGCTGGCACGACACAGCGTTGCGTTGCACAGGCCGCTGGGGGTACTTCCTCAGCAATGCAGGGCCTGTGACGCGGACTGAGGTCAACGAAACACTGTAGTGGAAACGAATAAATCATTATGAAAGCTCTCGCCGAGTTTTAATACGGCAACTCCTGGCACCCTTCCCACTACAGAGCGGATGCACGTGTACGGGTATCGAGACTACCTCATGAGTCTATGGACCCAGAATGTCAGCAGAGGACTGTTCAAGCTGGTGGAGGCTCTGTAATGGGGCATGTGCAGTTAGAGTGAAACGGGACCCCTGACACATATAAATATGACTCTGACAGGTGACATGTACGTAAGCATCCTGTGTGATCAACTGCACCCATTCAAGTGCATTGCGCTTTTCGACGGACTTGGGCAATTCCAACAGGACAATGCGACACTCCACACGTCCAGAATTGCTGTGGAGTGTCTCCAGGAGCACTTTTCTGCGTTTAAGCACTTCCGCTGGCCACCAAACTCCCCAGACATGAACATTATTGAGCACGTCTGGGACACATCGCAACGTGCTGCTCAGAAAACATCTCCACCCCCCTCGTACTCTTACGGATTTGTGGACAGTCCTGCAGGATTCATGGCATCAGCAATAGTTCAGACATTAGTGGAGTCCATGCCATGTCATGTTGTGGCACTCTGCGTGCTCGCGGGAGCCCTTCACTATATTAGGCAGGCGAATCAATTTCTTTGGCTCTTCAGTGTGTATTGTATATTGCTCTCTGTAAGTTATTCTCCACACAGAGATATGTTGATGCTTACAGTAGTACTGTGAAAGACCACGCACGCAAAGAGGGGAGATTATAGACTAGAAATTTAAGAATCTAGCTGTACATTAAATAGCACTTGCCTTCTATGCACACGGGTAACGGGTGTAGATCGTAAGCCGTTATTTATACGAGAACTGCAGTCATCACACGGACGAGAAACAGCCGCTGCTAGTTTATCCCGTAGAGGCGCTAAGCTGGCGCCAGCGGACGGGCCGGCTGTGATTGGCTGCTGGCGCCGGGCTTAGCGCCGCCGCCAGCGCTGGCTTAGGCCCGACTCGAACTGCGCCGGATCGTGTGACAGGCGTCATTAGGCTCGCCGGCGAGTCCGCGTCAGGCCGCTGTCAGCCGTGAGCTGTTTGCGCGCGTTCACTCGTTCCCCAGCGGCGGCAGGACGGCTCGCGAAATTTATGAATTCCACCCTGATGAACTGTGCGTGTTTGCTTCTGCCTTTTTCATCCTTTTTTTTTTATTATTCCTCCCTCCCCGGCAGGGGAAGTGTTTGTGTTTGACAAACATCCACCACTCACTTCTTCTCGTGCTTGATATTTACAAAATTGGAAACATTTGTTTGTACAACACCAGTCAACACGTTCATTGTCACATCAAATAAATTTATATTGCGGCCACTTTCGAGTACCGTCAGTAAATAACCACGTTCGGGACGCTTTTTTTTTTCGACCTGTGAAATGTTGACTTTGGGGAAATATTAGCAGTACCCGTTTGCTTTTTTCCATCCGATCATCGCTAAAATCTATTAGATAATTTTAATGTTTGACAAATCTTTGAATGCTAAAGCCTGTGCTTATTTGATTCAATAGGGACACTAATTCAGATACGAGACACTATCAATATGAAATAAGACTGCAGAAAAAACATATCGAATTACTTTGCAGATTAATACCGAAGGGGTCGTAACACAGTAACATATACACTCAGTGCAAGAAAGTCTGAAAATGGCTTGTCAGTCAGTTAAAGATGAACACAACAAACTTTTATCTAGGCAAGAGAAGACACTTCGCAACAGCTGGAATATTTATAATCTTTGGATGCCTTTATATGAATAAGAAATTCTTAACCGAAAAAAGTAAGTTAGTGAGAAAAATATTGAAACGTCAGAAAGTCGCGTTTTCTCTTTCATTTTCTTTACTTACAGTCGTCTTTTTCCCCCAACTAATACTCGGTAGCTGGATCCCTATGGAGTGGTATCCGTCGTGGGATTCGCACTTGTTCGTGTCAAGACATCTTGGTTGTCGAAGTGAACCTGTGCTGATTCTTCGTTAGTGAAGTCGAAGTGGAAGCGCACCCTCTGACTTACGGTCAGTTGAGATGAAACGCGGACTGCGCCAGAACTAACGAGGAAGCTAACCAATAACTCTCACAAATCATTCATGTAAAAATTTGGACATGAGCTGTTACTAACCCATAAGTGACACACGTTAAAACAAAACTGTATTACCTTTTCAATAAATAAATCCACTGAATACACTCCTATAAATGGCGAAGTGGATGAGGAACTTAAATAAACACTACATTGCAGCAAGGAAGAGAGTTTAAAATCAAAGATTGAATTTTGTATATTTGCACCGGAAAATTGCCACACCGACAAAACAGCAGTAATTTAGCTGGAGTACCAGAAACAACAACGACACTTATTACAGTATTTGCAATTAATGGATGGGTTTATGTTTATTGTGCCGTCACAGTTGCGGTAACTTCAGATAGGTTATTAGCCTTGTTGAACATTTAACTGCAGTTATTTTAGAAAACCACAGATATTCTTAATATGCAGTAACAATATCACTATTATACCTGAAAATCTCTCAAGTTGGGAAGGTAAATAAAGAATCTGAAAGTAAATATTCATAGGAGTGGCTTTAACTATGGTTGTATTGGTTACCTTTGAGGAGATACGATCAACGGATGTGGTTTCTGGTACTAATTGAGCAGTCTCACTCACGAAAATTCATTAAATTGTGATAATAATATACTTGTAGAGACCTTACGGAATACATACCTCCTCCTGCATGTGCCTTCAGTATCAGATTTCAGACTCTGTCTCATGAAGTAATCCACCTGGTATCTTCCTGTGTCTTCTGTGCTTTTCCTCCTATAAATCCTCCTGTGACTTTGTACATTTTTTTGTAATTCTACTCTATCGTTTCTATTGCTGTGCTAATAACTGCCTTTTTTCCTTCTCCATACAATATCTCTCCAGCCTCCTTCTTTTTGTTATTATCCTTGTTCCTCTTCTTCCAACGAGTAGAAGAGTCACCTGTTAATGCCACAGAGGAAGTTATTGCCAACGTTTCCTTGGTCTGCCAGTGGATCTGTTACTATTTGGTCTACATGATAAACTTGAGCCCCAGCTGTACGCCCAAAAGATAATGGAATAGTTTTTTAGTATTCCACTGTCTTACATTTTATTCGTATGTGACAGACATCTTTATTTTTGTTGATTTTTATCTTCTACTTTTGAAATATTTAGCTGTCTTCAAACTTTTATTTTAAATTTGTACTTTGCCTAACCAAGTCAGTTACTTATGTATCTGTCTAGTATTTTTATATCCATCCAGTTTATTTTTCGTTTGTCACTTCTAAGTAATACGAAATCCTCTAAGAACGATATGAACGTTCCGTGACGTAGGCCTATGGTAGGACTGTTACCTTTCAGCCTGAGGTCCTGTAGTCATCGTGACGTGCCCATAAACTCTGCTTTTTTCTCTCTCTGTCATACTTAAAATGGGTTCTGCATCTCATATTCCTGTTGCTTCCATTTATATCCACCTTTCTTTTCGTGCCCCAGACCAACGAAGTCTTACGTTCCTCATGTTATGTCCCAACCCGAGAATTTCCCGTGTCGTTACGAATTTTACAGTGTTGCCAGCACATAGCAAACGTTAACAGTAACCTCAGAGTTTTAGAAGACGATTAGTAACATGAAATAATTTGTTAAAACCTAGAGAAATATTCGATCGGATCAGTGTAAGATCTCAGAGTGGTTCAAAATCAGCAACTTACTTTGGCACTTGTAAGGTAGAAGATTTTGCACTTTACATGATGCTAAATCAGTACTAATACACCGAATACACAGAGATAGCCATTTAACAAAACGAGATAATGGGCCCACCGGTAGGAGAGAATGGATACAGAAAAGGAAGTTGTGTGCGTCATGTCAAACGAACGAGATGGCTGCAGAGGCTGGAACACGGCCAGAACCCCAAAGGAAGGTGTTTATGTCATGTCAAACTAACGAGATGGTCCCAGAGGCTGGAACACGGCCGGACCCCTTTGTCGGCTGGCACTTCAGGCCACCAAAGACGTTGGGAGAGGCTGGGTCATCACAACAAGAAGTGAGAAGCAGCTATATGCGAAAGAGAGAAAGACGATTTCGCGCCAAAGTGGAAAACTTGCGGAAGACTGTGACGGGACTGGCGCAGAGCGCGTAGAGATACATATTAAAAGCTTGGCGGCAACAGTAACCGCGGGAGAATTCTGTGTCGTGGTTGGATACAAACGCGCACGGATACATGTAAGTCTGTGTCGTGATTGACTACCAATGCGCATGGATCCGTGCGGCGAAGAACGGCCAAGTTTGCAAAAATCTGAATGAAGACTCTGGGGTCGGGACTGGACCGGAACAGTCGCTGTGTCTGGCTGCCCTGCTTGGAGAGCGTGGAGAGAAATTACCGGCATTGAGTCCGATGGTTACTCTCCAAGTCTGAATAATGTAGAGCATACGACTCTGTTCCTCTGAGAAGAGAAACAGATTTGTACTAACTTGTGGTGTTCATATGCAATCTGAAGTGTACCTTTGCTGCCGTGCACTTGAGTCGACCAACTACTCTTGGCATATGTGCAAGTGGCTTTAGTATAGACTCGTGACGAACTCCGCAATTGGACACTTACGTGCAGGAGATTACGGACGCAAATCACGTCCACGTTTGAGATTAAAGCCAAGCTCGCTCACGGGAAAGACGGTATCACGACGTTGGCTGGGCTGACCGTCGTAATCATCACGGAGACTTACGGTGATATTAGCAATCATCAGCCAAAGTAGGGCACTGTAATTGTAAATGAGTTCGTATTCCACTAGCTCTTTGACTGGCGCTCTCTTAGTCTGTGTCCGTTCAGGCAGAACTTCACTAGAGCCACTTGCGGGTTCAGGGTTGACTTAAGGAGTTAGGAAAAGAGGATACATTGTGCCAATGATAGGTTAGTTAGGTTAATGAGTGTATTGGATTGTCATGTTAGGCTAGAAATATTTCTCATCCTGTTTTCTGAATAAATCTTAATTTGGTATCATATGCTAATCGCCGCATTATTGATTCCGCAGCTAGCAGTCACCATAATTTTGTTTATTAATTAGAGTATAATGCTAATTTCGATGCAAACAATACTGGGGGCATAACCGTGCGTTTAAACAGAGCCAACTTGAGTCAGATAGCCACTGAAGGTCAACTAAGACTACCAGTAGATATATTTCATAATATCGATAATTATACAATAAAACCCCTCGCACGTTGCACACTTTAGTAAGTGCAAAATGTTGGTTCCAGTAAAAGAGAGATCGATCAGTCGCAAGTGAAATAAATCAACTAATGCAAATACGAAGGTGTAACAGTCTGCGTTCATATGAAATGGAAATAATCACATAATCTAAGTCGTAGGTAAAGCGGGTGGTAGACTCACTGGTAAGAAATTGGGAAGATGCAGTCACTCTACAAAGGAGATGTGACAAAACTCAAATGCGACACATCCTAGAATACTGCACACGTTCATGAGAGCCGTACCAAATAGGACTAACGCGACACACTAAACGTATACAGGGAGGACCATATACCGCTGGACGAGGCAACCGCGCAACAGGGGCCCTAGTATTACTAGGCCCGTGTTGCTGGAAAATCAAGACTCGCTAATCAGACTAATTTTTATTCCATTGATCGATGAACCTGGTGCATGTGTCAAATTTAAACGTTCACTTTATTCCAATCAAAGCCTACAATATTCAGGAATCTTATCCAATGCCAATTGCCACCAGATAAGAAGGGTATTATTGTTGTACTGGGAACTAGCCCTCGAAATCAGACCACAGTTATTGCTACTATTATATTAGTCGTAATTTCATAAAAGTGCTTGGCAAGCGGTATTATAAATTGACGACCGTGGCATGACGTTAATCGCAGGCCATTGTCTACTGTTTACTCGTATATGTCTGCAGTTTCTGTTTCATGTACCAATATATCACTAACCGTACGAGCGGAAGGTATTCAAAGGGTTGTGCACCGGGAGGAGAAAGAAATTCGCTGCTGGAGCAGAAAAACCGGGAGCTTAAATTTCAACTTTTCATACGCACTAACTAGTAACAGTTGAAATGCCTAGGACAACTCAAATTCCAGAAGAACAGATGTGTGTGGGAGATGTGTAGTTTCATTCAGAGACGAAATACCTGTAATTTTTGGTGAAAAATTACGCATTATGACTGTTGTGACTGACAATTCGCTATTTTTCACAAACACATCTTTTATTGATGTAAGTTGACAAGGTTGATGACTGAACAACAAACGAAAGGTAACAATAACGATGCCAGTAAAAGTCTCCAAATTGAGGCAAACAAAAGTTCACTTCTAAATTTCCACAAAGGTTCGTGGTAATACACACACACACACACACACACACACACACACACACACACACACACACACTAGTAACAGTCCAATTCCGAGACGAAGAAGTTATCTTCAACGGTCACAGTACACGAGGTCGTCATCTGGCGTGGACTGAACTTCGGGGCTGGTTCTAGCCTCTAAATAACTGTCTCCAGCCAATCAGGTTTTGGCGTAGTGATACTCCCTGCAGCCCGTGGCTCGAGCTCCCCCTGCAGGAAGTAGTGCTCGGAATGTCTGTTTCCATTATTTTGTATCTAAATAGCCGGTGTTTACCATGGTGCTTTTGGTACGCCTTGGGGATAGACAACTTCGTCCTCTGTGGTGTAATGTGGGCTGCTGGCTCTCAGGGACTACCTTGGCTCTGGTACAACAATGACAACAGTTAGTTCAGGCACCATTATGGTTTCATTCACAAGTGTGTTACGTTACAAACGCTGCTGTTGTTAGATCATAGAAAGGTACTAACAAGTAAATATTAATATTCAGTGTGTTTGCAAAATAGACTTTTCTTTGCCAGGGCGGTAGGAATTTTAGGGTATGGTAAAATCTGGATGTCAGAGAACAGTAATGAAATTGAACGAGAGTGATATCGTCGAACGAGGATCTGCGATCGAGGAATCCACATCGCAAGGAAACCCGTCGATGGATCCGACAGCAATACGTATGCAGAAGTTAGAAGATACGTAATGAAAAATATAACAAAAACGGTTTATACCGCATAAAATACTTTATTTTAAATGACGATGACTGGTTTCCATCAATACCTAATCAGCATCAGAGCTCTGCATACACTTTAAACGGAGTAACATTAAATTTTGTTAGAGGACACATGAAGATAAACACAACAGTAAAATACCATATAGCTACAATATAAGTGAAAGAAGAATTACCGCCGCTGATTGCTGCAGTTGGCAGCACGGAGCACCAGCTGCTCTTGACTGGTGTGAAGAGTATCGTAACATGCAGTTGCCGTTTCATAACAAGTGAGAGCTCCGCACAACGTTTCCAGCCTTTCGTCAGTGACAGCCAGTGGCTGTCAAGTATGAAGAAAAATCAGTAAAAATACGACTGTAGTATGAAATATTTGGTTCACGACTACAGTCAGGTAATATAAAATAGGCTTGCGTAAAATATAATAAAAAATCTTATAAAAGAAGCGTAATAAAGAATTAAACCATTAACATTTGACCTAGCCCTCAAGTGATCTCTAAGAGGAATTGTGAATGACGTATGTTGTGCAAAAAGTACTAACAAGGACGCCACCAGTAACCATAGTAACTGTAAAACATGTATGTACTTATTTCCAATCAAAGATACAGAAGTGTGGCTTACAATTTTAGACTCAGTACGTAATCGTCGTTATATACATAAAAGACATAAGTACATTATATACAACAGGAACAGTACCAATGACGCTAAAAATGTAAAGAGAGTAACAAAACCTATGAAACAATAAATAATTGATATAAAAATTAGACACAAGGTGCCCCCTGTGGGGACTTGCTTGCATGTAACTTCTGTAGATTACAGATGGCTTAAAAGCACGCCTCCAGTAATCATAGGACCGGTATGAAAATCAGTGTGTTCCGATTTCAAGTCGAAGATACAATGGCAGCATTATTCCTAAGTATGTAGCGTATTCAATGCTTCTGCTATATGTAATACTAATGCACCCAAGCACTGCTCCTATGTACAGTATGTAGTGTACAAATTATTTCTGCCGAATGTAATAATATTACGGTGTATACAGGGTGATCCATTGCTCGTGACCTGGACAAATATCTCAAGAAAGAAGCATCAAACGAAAAAACTACAAAGAACGAAACTTGCCTAGCTTGAAGATGCAAACCAGATGGCGCTATGGTTGGCCCGCTAGATCTGGCTGCCATTGGTCAAACGAACATCAACTGCGTTTTTTAAATACGAACCTCCATTTTTATTACATGTTCGTGTAGTACGGAAAGAAATATGAATGTTTTAGTTGGACCTCTTTTTTCGCTTTGTGATAGATGGCACTGTAATAGTCACAAACATATGGCTCACAATTTTAGAGCAACAGTTGGTAACAGGTAGGTTTTTTTAAATTAAAATACAGAACGTAGGTATGTTTGAACATTTTATTTCGGTTGTTCCAATGTGATACATGTACCTTTGTGAACTTATCATTTCTCAAAACCCATGCTCTTACAGCGTGATTATCTGTGAATACCATATTAAATGCTCAAAATGATGTCCGTCAACCTCAATGCATTTGGCCATACGTGTAACGACATTACTCTCAACATCGAGTAGTTCGCCTTCCGTAATATGCGCACTTGAATTGACAATGCTCTGACGCAAGTTGTCAGGCGTTGTCGGTGGATCACGATAGCAAAAATCCTTCAACTTTCCCCACAGAAAGAAATCCGGGGACGTCAGATCCGGTGAACGTTCGGGCCACGGTATGGTTCTTCGACGACCAATCCACCTGTCATGAAATATGCTATTCAATACCGCTTCAACCGCACGTGAGCTATGTGCCAGCCATCCATAATGTTGGAAGTACATCGCCATTCTGTCATACAGTGAAATATCTTGTAGTAACATCGGTAGAATATTACGCAGGAAATCAGCATACATTGCACCATTTAGATTGACATCGATAAAATGGGGGCCACTTATCCTTCCCCCCATAATGCCGCATCATACATTAACCCGCCAAGGTCGCTGATGATCCACTTGTCACAGTCATCGTGGATTTTCCGTTGCCCAATAGTGCATATTATGCCGGTTTACGTTACCGCTGTTGCTGAATGACGCTTCGTCGCTAAATAGAACGTGTGCAAAAAATCTGTCATCGTCCCGTAATTTCTCTCGTGACCAGTGGCAGAACTGTACACTACGTTCAAAGTAGTCGGCATGTAATTCCTGGTGCATAGAAATATGGTACGAGTGCAATCGATGTTGATGTAGCATTCTCAACACCGATGTTTTTGAGATTCCCGATTCTCGCGCCATTTATCTGCTACTGATGTGCGGATTAGCCGCGACAGCAGATAAAACACCTACTTGGGCATCACATTTGTTGCAGGTCGTGGCTGACGTTTCACGTGTGGCTGAACACTTCCTGTTTCCTTAAATAACGTAACTATCCGGTGATCGGTCCGGACACTTGGATGACATCGTCCAAGATACCGAGCAGCATACGCAGCACACGCCCGTTGAGGATTTTGATCACAATAGCCATACATCAACACGATACCGATTTTTTCCGCAATTGGTAAACGGGATATGTATCACGAAGCAAATACCGTCCGAACTGGCGGAATGTTACGTGAGACCACGTACTTATACGTTCGTGACTATTACAGCGCCATCTATCACAAAGCGAAAAAAGTGGTCCAGCTAAAACATTCATATTTCTGTACGTACTACACGGATACCTAATAAAAAATGGGGCTTCCTATTTGAAAAACGCAATTGATATCCGTTTTACCAATGGCAGCGCCATCTAGCGGGCCAACCATAGCACCATCTGGTTTCCCCCTTCAATTTAGACGAGTTTCGATCTTTGTAGTTTTTTCATTTGATGCTTATTTTGTGAGATATTCGGTCCGGTAACTATCAATGGACAACCCTGTATATTGTCTTCGATCAAAGTTGTAACAACAAGGCAATGGTTTGTACCTTGGCATCGCAACATATCGATCTTTATGGTGTTACGGTGGTTACTGGTGGCGTCTTGACTGATCCATTATTGCCTTGCGTATGTTAAATGCAAGTCCCCTCAGAGATTATCTTGTGCCCAACATTAATTTAATATCAGTGGATTATTGTTTTATTGTTCTTGTGAACTTCCTTTTTATTTTTTAGCGTCGTTGGTACTGTTCCCACTGTATTAAATGTACATACTTATTGCCATTATGTATATAATTATGATTCCTTTCTGCGTCAAAAATTGTGGTCCATAGTGTTTTCCAAAAGAACATACACCACACACATAAGTATGCACATGTATGCACCTTGAAGGTGCCATTATATTATTATCTGTGCGGATGCACTCACTCGTTAGAACTCTTGCTGGAATTAGCTGAATAGCTGCGAGCAAATAGGGGATAACGGACGGAGGACACTACATCCGTAGCTTGAGGCATGCGGGAATTTGGTTTGGATGGGAGTCATGCTCAGATGGCTGAGGCGGCTAATGCAAACATTCTAGAGAAGTGCAACATCCAGGTTCGATTCCCGAGCTGCCACAAATTTTCGCATGTCGCTCATCTGAGAGCTCAAAATTTCTCTGTCTTTCTTTATATGTGGCTGCTGAATCATACAAATGATGTCTGTTCTTTTGAACAAATCCAGAAGATGGTTTACCTACGAGTGTGGATAATGTGGAGGCTGAACAGGGAAAAGCGTTGCAAAAGCAATACAAACAACAAGCATCAAATAGTAGAACAAATTAATGCCTGAATGCTTGAAAAGAATACACAAATAGATCTGGATGTATAAATGAAGGCACAAGAAGTTGTTAGTAAAATTACGAAGGACACCATAACAGAAGAGGACTGCAGCACATATAGTCAAACGGAAACTGAAGTTAGTAATACGACGAAAAGATCAAGATTTTCATAGTGGAACGAAGCTGTTCATGAAAAAGGGATGATAGAAAAAGGGGAGTAGCCAAGATGAGAGAGATTGTGCAAGATAATCAATCGATAGGGCAGGGGTCGGCGGGTGGATGCATTCCTGAGTTGACGTCAAATCAGTTGCAGCATGGGCCATGGGCAATGTGAGCCGTTCGTGGCACTGTTGTACGAGTCACCATGCAATGCCGGAACTGCGATGCTATGAAATATGATTAGTGTAGAAGAAAATCTGATACGTCACAGGCAATTTCAAATTTTCGGACCAGACAAAAGAGCAACACATCTTGTTGTGTTCATCCATTCCTTTAAATGGTAATGCCTAGATTCTGGATGGATGCACTGAAAATAGGATTATTCAATGGCAACGGGAGGCGCGATACCGCTTTATGAATAACAGAAGCTGCAGAAACCTGAAAATCACACAAAGAATTCGGGAAGGCTTTTCTCGAACAGTAATAGTCTGCTGGAGCCCAGAAACGGATTCACAAAGAAGTTTCCAATCCTGAACTTTTCCAGGCCACCAACGTAGTCTTAGAAAATACTTTGAAAAATATGTTAACACAATAAGGTACGGGGATAATACAACGACGCACCAAGATGTGTTACGGATTTAAAGGATGCATAAGTAATAGTAATCATAAGAAAAGTGAAAATTTAAAGAAACGAAGACAGCATTAGCTGCAGTATATTGGACAACTTTTGTCAATCACCACACATAAAAGTATAGACCTGAGCATCAATCACAAAAAGTACCAGAAGTATTTCACAAAATAAATTATTATATGATCTGTATCCACGAACGACGATGATATAATCAGTACTGGATGGAAAAATGGACTATGGAGCTATTCCACTACACTTCCACACAGATTGCACTTCATAGATTAATTAATTTTAGGCTTAAGCTAACTGGTTTGGAGTAACCCTAAATAGACACAGTGTTTCACTCTAGGTTCACAATTTGATGTACTATTGTGCAGTTTCCTGAATTTGCTTTCTCATTTAGATTTGTTATGTCCTGCGCATGTTATAAATCTGGTGAAAGTTAGTTATGAGTGGAACAGCGAATCAACGAAACATCCATCACTCTGTCTCAATAACTGTCTTTATGCGAACCAGAAATAACAGCCAAGAAAGTGACAAGGGAGCAGCTATCGGGTAGAAGTGCTATAGATACTTTAGATGTACCTCACTTTAGATTTATTTGCTTCATTTTCTTTCAAAAAATTAACTGAATTGGTAGTTTGAAGAGGGGGACAAGTGCCCAAAATGGATTTTTGTTTGTTTTCATCCAATGGATGTTAGCAAATGCATGCATATTTTGAGAACGAAGCCATTCATATGCCCACTTAATCGGACTTGGAAACACCCTCTAGTTTGAAGGAGGGAACATATACCAATTTCGAGTTCGTTCACCCTCAACGCTGGTGGTCGCATCTGCTGTTCAGTTGCTTAAAATCTCGTGTTTGCAGTGTTAAGAGTACTGTTTTGTGTTTAATGTCGGACGCCTAAGTTTGTAGCATGGTGTCGTTGAAAATGAACGACAAAAATCCTGAGATTAAAGAACTTCACATTTTCAGTGATGCCTGCGGTGATCAAAACCGCAACAACACCTTAGTGCGCCTGCACTTTGCACTGGTTGCTACTGGGCGATTTAAAAGTTACATTAGTACTTTGTATTGCGAAGACACTCAGTTCTTCAATGGCACCGCAATTTTTTGACAGAGAAAAGAAAAATTAGTCATCGGGACCGAATTTAAACACTACAACAATATTTGATTAATTCCTCATGAAAGACAGGATTCAATGTTACTCATACGTCTGCTGTAAGTACAGTACGTTAGAAGACATCTTACCTTGAGTTTTTGCAACCGTATCTCAGTTCACTGATGATGTGGTGAAAAAAGTTTGTAAGTACAAAAGAACAACGCAGGATTGCTCCAAATTCCAACAGAAATGGCGTACAAAGGAAAAACTCCAGTATGAGACAAGAGGATCGTTACTTGCATTCCATATGAGTACATGTCATTATATGAAAAAGTTCTGACATGGCCGGCCGGGATGGCCGAGCGGTTCTAGGCGCTACCGTCTGGAACCGCGCGACCGCTATGGTCGCAGGTTCCAATCCTGCCTCGGGCATGGATGTGTGTGATGCCCTTAGGTTAGTTAAGTTTAAGTAGTTCTAAGTTCTAGGGGACTGATGACCTCAGAAGTTAAGTCCCATAGTGCTCGGAGCCATTTGAACCAGCCAGTTCTGACATGACCGACAACAGCTACTGCAGAAGACGGAGAAAACCAAGGAAATAATGATTGTCAGATTAAATTTCAAAGATGTTGCTTTTAAAACGTGTGAGAAGTATACACATTTTCTGTTGGTACTACTAGATAAACTTTAGCCTTAACAGCACTTCCCTAACCCACACAACTGTAGAAGTGTTGCGCTATGTTCATTGTGAGACATCCTTCTGTCTCAAATTATTTGATCATTTATCCGTTTTTTCTTTGAGAAGCCATTCGCATTTTACGTACTTCTGAGACTTTTATATGATTCTTTCACATGTGCCTGTCATCCGGTTTTGCACGGTGAGTCTACAAGCTGAACATCCGATAACATGCTATAGAGGATCCGACTGCCTACACACAAGCTGCATCCTTGGCTGGGACGACAACTGCTTCATCGATAAACAACCTGTCATCCTCTTAGCTGCTCATTACATTTGTTAAACAAGATATATGTACATTAGCTCAATACCTTTCTATCACCGACCACCTACAACTGTCACATTTGGTAAGCAAGATAATATCAGTGCAGTTCCTTTGTATCCGTGAACTTCTATAACAACTACAAGCTAAGAACATTGTAAAGGACATTAGTATTGTCTCTTTCACACGAGAACTGATGTCTAACTAACTGTAAGAAGAATGTATAAGGGGCGATCAAGCAGGAGGTTTCTGCAACAGGGTGGTCCATTTATATTGACCGGGCCAAATATCCCACGAAATAAGCATCAAAAGAAAAAACTACAAAGAACAAAACTCGTCTAACTTGAAGGGGGAAACCAGATGGTGCTATGGTTGGCCAGCTAGATGGCGCTGCCATTGGTCAAACGGATATCAACTGCGTTTTTTAAATAGGAAGCCCCATTTTTATTAGGTATTCGTGTAGTACGTACAGAAATATGAATGTTTTAGTTAGACCACTTTTTTCGCTTTGTGATAGATGGCGCTGTAATAGTCACAAACGTATAAGTACCGAGCGAGGTGGCGCAGTGGTTAGCACACTGGACTCACATTCGGGAGGACGACGGTTCAATCCAACGTCCGGCCGCACGGGCGACTTCCTTCCCCGTCCTTCCCTAATCCGATGAGACCGATGACCTCGCTGTTTGGTCTCTTCCCCCAACCAACCAACCAACCGTATAAGTACGTGATATCACGTAACATTCCGCCAGTGCGGACGGTATTTGCTTCGTGATACATTACCCGTGTTAAAATGGACCGTTTAGCAATTTCGGAAAAGGTCGATATCGTGTTGGTGTATGGCTATTGTGATCAAAATGCCCAACGGGCGTGTGCTATGTATGCTGCTCGATATCTTGGACGACATCATCCCAATGTCCGGAGCGTTCGCCGAATAGTTACATTATTTAAGGAAACAGGAAGTGTTCAGCCACATGTGAAACGTCAGCCACAACTTGCAACAAATGATGCCCAAGTAGGTGTTTTATCTGCTGTCGCGGCTAATCCGCACATCAGTAGCAGATAAATGGCGCGAGACTCGGGAATCTCAAAAACATCGGTGTTGAGAATGCTACATCAACATTGATTGCACCCGTACCATATTTCTATGCACCAGGAATTACATGGCGACTACTTTGAACGTAGTGTACAGTTCTGCCACTGGGCACGAGAGAAATTACGGGTTGGTGACAGATTTTTTGCACGCGTTCTATTTAACGACGAAGCGTCATTCAGCAACAGCGGTAACGTAAACCGGCATAATATGCACTATTGGGCAACGGAAAATCCACGATGACTGTGACAAGTGGAACATCAGCGACCTTGGCGGGTAAATGTATGGTGCGGCATTATGGGAGGAAAGATAGTTGGCCCCCATTTTATCGATGTCAATCTAAATGGTGCAATGTATGCTGATTTCCTACGTAAAATTCTACCGATGTTACTACAAGATATTTCACTGGCGATGTACTTCCAACATTATGGATGGCTGGCACATAGCTCGCGTGCGGTTGAAGCGGTATTGAATAGCATATTTCATGACAGGTGGATTGGTCGTCGAAGAACCATACCATGGCCCGAACGTTCACCGGAACTGACGTCCCAGGATTTCTTTCTGTGGGGAAGGTTGAAAGATTTTTGCTATCGTGATCCACCAACAACGCCTGACAACATGCGTCAGAGCATTGTCAATGCAAGTACGAACATTACGGAAGGCGAACTACTCGCTGTTGAGAGTAATGTCGTTACATGTATTGCCAAATGCACTGAGGTTGACGGACATCATTTTGAGCACTTATTGCATTAACATGGTACTCAGAGGTAATCACGCTGAAGCAGCATTCTTTCTCAGAAGTTCACAAAGGTACATGTATCACATGTATTTAAACAACCGAAATAAAATGTTCAAACATACCTACGTTCTGTATTTTAATTTAAAAAACCTAACTGTTACCAACTGTTCGTCTAAAATTGTGAGCCATATGTTTGCGATTATTACAGCGCCATCTATCACAAAGCGAAAAAAGTGGTCCAACTAAAACATTCATATTTCTTTACGTACTACACGAATATGTAATAAAAATGGGGGTTCCTATTTTTAAAAAAGTTGTTGATATCCGTTTGACCTATGGCAGCGCCATCTAGCGGGCAAACCACAGCGCCATCTGGTTTCCCCCTTCAAGCTAGACACGTTTCAAAAAAAAATGGTTCAAATGGCTCTGAGCACTATGGGACTCAACTGCTGTGGTCATAAGTCCCCTAGAACTTAGAACTACTTAAACCTAACTAACCTAAGGACAACACACAACACCCAGCCATCACGAGGTAGAGAAAATCCCTGACCCCGCCGGGAATCGAACCCGGGAACCCGAGACACGTTTCATTCTTTGTAGTTCTTTCGTTTGATGCTTATTTCGTGAGATATTTGGCCCGGTCACGATCAATGGACCACCCTGTATATGCAACGTAGCGCGCCCCGTTGCAGGTACGTAAGCACCCGTATGTAGACAACGGATTAGTGTGTCATTCGTGGCTTTTCGACGTGTAAAAGCAGGCATGTGAACTAGAGCGACGTTACCATCAAATGTGTCCAAATAGGAGAAATGTGTCGTTACTACTTTCTTGACGCTGAAGGAAAACACCGGTAAACATCCATCAGAGAATGAAGAGTAAGTATAAGGCAGCATGTATATCGAAAGCCTCGGTATTGGAATGGTGCGCCGAGTTCCATGCTGATGCTTCATGATGACGCACGTACCCATATCGCAAATATCGTAACGCAGAAGTTACGCCAACTCAAGTGTGAGACGCTCGAGCAGCCGCCCTACATGCCTGCTCTTCCTTAAAAACGGCCTGGAAGGGTCGACGATTCCCTTGGACGAAGATCTGCAGTAGACAGTTACAGACATCTTCACGCAGGAGCACACAGTGTTCTAGCAAACGGACATCTGGAACTTCGTGAGTCAGTAAGGTGATTGCCTTAATGTTCTTGGGGATTTTTCCTGGTTGTCATTCCGGTCTGGACTGTGCGACCTTCGAACACAAACTTTTTCGTCGCCTCTTACACTATAAAACCTTTATTTTACAAGAACTGCTAACTTCGATGAAACATAAGCTTGTACGATTAACAAATATTTTTCGAGGTGGAAAGCCCTGTCCTGGTTCTCTTGTGTCTTCCGTAGAACATGCCTGTTAAGTGCTCGAAATAATAAATTTGATCTCAGGTACAACTAAAAGCAAACCTCACTATAACAGAAAAATGATACGCTGGTGTATGTATTGTCAAAATAAACTGCATACATTGTATCAGCATAATGTAAACATGCTAAAAAATTGATATGTAAATCTTGTTATTCGACGTTAAGCAGCAGTATAATGACACGCGACGCTGTGGTAACTTTCTTGCAAACCATATTCACGACAAATCACGTAAAAAAATGCAAACTAAAAATAACACTCATATCAAAATACAGAAAAACGAAGATAGCATCCCAATTGATAACTGAAATTAAAGTTTTAAACATGGCAGGGTGGTCAGCGACTGTTGCACAAGGTTCTTTTGTATTACTGTTAGAGCTTCTTGTATGGGTATGTCTGAGTAAGAACCAGAAAGCTCCCCCAAGATGCGCAGTTTGTATCACTTGACATCACCAACCTTTACTCAGACATACCCACACAAGAAGCTCTAACAGTAATACAAAAGAACCTTATGGAACGCAAGAAACTTTCATACACAGAGATAGTCGAAATTATGGAACTCCTTCAGGTAACCCTAAGTAACAACTACTTTACCTTTAATGACATCATTTATAAACAACCAGATGGCCTAGAAATGGGATCATGTATATCTGGTACCATATCTGACATATACATAAATCATTTAGAACAAAAATTATTTGACATCCAAGAACCTTGCCTAAATAAAATAGAATTTTATAGGAGATACGTAGATGACACACTACTGTTAGTGAAAGGGGATGCCAAAGACATCACAGACTTTCTAAATTATTTCAATAATCTACATGAGAAAATCAAATTTACAGTGTATCATGAGCAAAATAAAAGCATCAACTTTCTGAATCTAAATATGACAAGGCATAACAACACACGCACATTCAAAATTTATAGGAAAAACACAATGACTGACACAACAATCCCTAAACCTAATGTCACCGAAATATCCATAAACAGACAGCATACAGGTCAATGCTGCATAGCGCAACAGAAATACCATTGAACCAAAAAAATATACAACAAGAAATAAACACAGTGAAAAAGATTGCAGTTGCCAATGGTTACAATGTTCTCATGGTTGACACAATCCTAGACAAAGTGAAGAAAGACCCAGGTGCAAACTGCACCACAGAAGAAAAAGAGAATATCTAGTATTCCATACATAGTCAATGTATCACAGAAGATTGCAGATATTTTCAAAAATCACAGAGTAAAAATAGGGTTTTCTACATCTAATAAACCACAACAAAAACTAATACATAATATAAAGTGTAATCATGATCCATATTCAGACTCTGGAATATACACGGTAACATGCCAGAAAAGCCACACGTTGTACCTAGGACAAAAAGGCCTAAATTTCAACACCAACTACACAGAGAACATTAAAGCCTACATACACAACAAACACACTACATCAGCAATAGCAACACACATACATAATACAGGACACTCATTTGGAAAAATAGAGCAAAATATCAGTGTACTCCACCGACTAACTAAAGGACATAAAATGGATTTGCTAGAAGAACTCGAGATATATTTACATTACAGAAAATACGAAGATAAAATATTAAACGAAAAAATTGAAAATGAAACAGTGAATTTCTTCAGATGTTTCGATAGTACACATACATTAAAATAGTAAAACATAAAAATAATCACAATTGTAAAATCGATGTAAGTAGCTTATGAGCCAAATTGTTAAGATAAATTACCTCTATACAAAGGTGTATAACAATCTGTGGAAGACCTATAATGTTATCGCTGTGGATTACCTGTAAGAAGATCTTTTAACTATTTTGTTTACATATTTTCGATGTGTAAAGTGTACAACAAATTGCGTGTGATGTTTGGTGTGTGTGATACTCCCCACAAATGGACCATTAGGAAACTGTAAGTACAAATTCTTGTAAATTTTTCCACTAACTTCACCAAAAGAATCGATACCAGACTAAAAAATCGCGAGTTTTTTTATATGTTGTTGTTGTTGTGGTCTTCAGTCCTGACACTGGTTTGATGCAGCTCTCCATGCTACTCTATACTGTGCAAGCTTCTTCATATCCCAGTACCTACTGCAACCTACATCCTTCTGAATCTGTTTAGTGTATTCAACTCTTGGTCTCCCTTTACGATTTTTACCCTCACACTGCCCTCCAATACTAAATTGGTGATCCCTTGATGCCTCAGAACACGTCCTACCAATCGATCCCTTCTTCTAGTCAAGTTGTGCCACAAACGTCTCTTCTCCCCTATCTTATTCAATACCTCCTCATTAGTTATGTGATCTACCCATCTAATCTTCAGCATCTTCTGTAGCACCACATTTCGAAAGCTTCTATTCTCTTCTTGTCCAAACTAGTTATCGTCCATGTTTCACTTCCATACACAGCAACGCTCCATACAAATACTTTCAGAAATGACTTCCTGACACTTAAATCTATTCTCGATGTTAATAAATTTCTCTTCTTCAGAAACGCTTTCCTTCCCGTTGCCAGTCTACATTTGATATCCTCTCTACTTCGACCATCATCAGTTATTTTGCTCCCCAAATAGCAAAACTCATTTACTACTTTAAGCGTCTCATTTCCTAACTTAATTCCCTCAGCATCACATCATTTAATTACTGTACATTCCATTATCCTCGTTTTGCTTTTGTTGATGTTCATCTTATATCCTCCTTTCAAGACACTGTCCATTCCGTTCAACTGCTCTTCTAAGTCCTTTGCTGTCTCTGACAGAATTACAATGTCATCGGCGAACCTTAAAGTTTTTATTTCTTCTCCGTGGATTTTAATACCTACTCCAAATTTTTCTTTTGTTTCCTTCACTGCTTGCTCAATATACAGATTGAATAACATCGGGGATAGGCTACAACCGTGTCTCACTCCCTTCACAACCACTGCTTCCCTTTCATGTCCCTCGACTCTTATAACTGCCATCTGGTAGCTGTACAAATTGTAAATAGTTTTTTTTTATATATTTCAATAAAAGTCAACGAAATGAAGCAGACTCTCACGTATTGAGAAGATCAACGGAAATGGTTTAATACATACAAAAACCGCACTTGAAAATGGGAATCATTTACCGAAACGCGTCGTGCGATAAGTAAAATTAAGATAAAGTCGTGACTGGTATCAGAAAATTTATTTATAAACAAACCTATTCTAATACAGTCGCAGGCTTTCAAAAACCATTTATAATGAATCAAATCAGAGTACTCATAATAGTGGCGAAACCTGGTCAAAGGACTTAATTTTTGCGACCTATGGCTGTTATTGCTTTAATTTTATTAAAATTAAAAGTCCGAAAGAAATATCATGCCAATGTGAAAAATAAAATTAAAAAAATTCCATAAAATAAAATGAAGCGATGTAGAATTAAAATGGCAGCATACCTGGTTATTCAGTAAATGAAGTCTGTCATCATTAGGGGCAGTATAACATATCATATTATTTAGAGTCAATGTAACTGTGAAATGAATTAGAGAATCCGTAATATGAGCTTATTTTGAAATGTCCATTATTTGCAGATCTTTATGTGTGAAGTGCAAAAGAATGAAGAATACTAAGTCAACCGTGATGGTCTGGTAACATAGGAAAAGTTTCGTGATCTTATCTGTAAGGCTAGAATTTTAGAGTAGCTATACAGACTAAGTTCTATTTGGTTAATTGATGAACGTGGTGCACACGTCAAATTTAAACATGCACATAATTCAGATTCAAGTGTACAATAACACTAGGCAACAGTGAAAATGTAAGTGGGATGAAATAAATGTTTGTCAACTGTATCGACCACGCTGATGACGAAAACGACAATGAAAAACTCTAATTAGCTCACGTTTCCAACTGAAAGAGGAGTGCATTTAATTAAAATTATATTTTATTGGCACTCATTGTCAGCCCCTTCCCACATAGGCTTCGAAATCCCGCTGTTGGCAGTCCGAGTGATGAAATTGCTGGCAACAACAGCTGCGTGTATGTTGTCGCTGTTTTCAGTCTGGGCCCGTAACAACAAGGGGAAGGCGAAGAGAAAGGGAGGAGCGGCGTATGTTTCATTTAATCTTACTTTCAGTCTGTTACCTGTGGTTTTTTCTTCATGTTCTGCGAGAACATGTTACGGCAGTGTAGTCAGTGCTTGTGGTCATTTTAATCCTTGTGATTCAATATACCTCGCAAATGATGGGTAAACAGCGCTGACAACTTTACTGCATTTGCGGACAGGCTACACTGGAAACGGAAGGGAGGCTATTAACGCCGTACTGTGTATTAGAAAGGCGTACAGACTGTACGTCGGCTGTGAAATCGGGGACCAGGACAAGCCCTGGGCTCCTCAGATATGTTGCATAACTTGAGCCTTGAGTCTTCATCCATGGTTGAATTTTAAAAGATCTTCCATGGGCTTTGATGTACCCGTGATCTGGCGAGAACATTCAGTATGTGTGAATGATTGTTACATTTGTATGAGAGCTCCATTAACACATGGTATTTCTAACGAGAAAAGGTCTTCCCTGACTTATCATAACATACCGTCTGGCATGCGACGAATAGCCTACCTCACGGAGACGGACTGTCTGTTCCTGTCCCATCTGACAGATAGTGACGAAGGTGGTAGTAAAACTAGTGCTGTACTATCACCTTTAATACTCAGTTTTTCGAAAAATTCTGATTTTGTGAGTAAAGAAGAGTGTACATAGATTCACAAAATAAAACAAACGTAGTGATCTGGAGAGAGATCTGGAATTGCTGCAAAAGCTGAACTGTTGGGGTCATGACTACAACAGTGGAATTATCTTGATAAGATCGATATATGCCATTCCTTCCATTTCTCGAAAGCGAAAAGAACTTGATATTTTGTATTGGTGTGCAGGGACTAGCGGCAGCCATAGCTATTGACTACAATAGTGATCAGTGGATGCTGCTCATCGACACTTCTACAGTAATCTCAAGTGTGTACAACTGTATAATGGCGTCGTGTTACCATCTACTCCGACTGGCTATGCACGTTACATCAAAGAAACGCATGACAATATGAAACAGTTGTTATTGCGATTGAATTATTACAAGTGTAATTGGCAAATTTTCTGGGAACTGAAAGACATATTATATTACTTGGGCTACAACACGGATACACCAAATTCTGTTGGTTCCTGTATCTCTGAGATAGGAATTTACTATAAAAAGAAAAAATGGCCTAAGGGTGTATCACATGAACCAAGATCTCACAGTATTATGGACGAAGCACTTGTCGAATCCTAGATCATAATTCTCTCCGCTCTTCATACAAAATTGGGCCTAATGAAAAACTTCGCTACGGCCATGGACAAAACTGGGAAAGCATTTCCCTACTTGAGCGAGAAATTTCCACGTCTTAAGGAGACGTGGGAGAGGGGATCTTCGTGGGTTCACACGTACGAAAAGTGTACTAATATGAGAACGTCAACACCATCCTGACAGGCGAAGAGACGTTAACTCGGGATGCTTTTCTTCCCATGTCAATAAACTATTTAGGAAATTAGAGTGCAGAAAACTAGAAGAATCTTGTGGCAAATCTTCTGCAGTGCTGCAGCAGGCTGGAGTGCAACATGTACCTAAAGTTTCATTTCCTAGATTCCCACCTGGATTTGTTTCCTGACAACTGTGGTGCTACAATCGACGAACATAGAGAACACTTCCACCAGGAAGCATCGGAAACGATACCAGGTACGGGGAGTTCATCAATGTTAGCTGATTACCGCCGGCCATTAATCAGAGAATCACCAGCAGAATACTACAAACGCCAGACAAAGCCGTTTTGCCTTCTGTGACCTGTTCCCGAGGGATAACACCAAGCAAAATACATGCATAAGCTTATACAAGCAATAATGTAAAGTTATCACGTAAACTTCGAAACGACAGCTAATTGTGCATTTTATTGACATTTCCGTTATCAGCACACATTAAAAATCAGCTGTTTTCATGATAGTTACAGAAAAAAGTAAAATTTTGCTAACTAGTTGTAATTAGAAAGTATAGCCAACGTCAGTTGTGCGAAATAACACGGGTGTTATCGTTGTACTGCATACACTCAGAAACAGGGCACAGTTACCGCTCCTCTCGTAGTAGATGTACTTTCATAATATTGTCTTTCATGCGCTATTATAATCCATCCACAACAGGTAAAAGGGCAACATAAAAAAGATGAATGGAAGAACTCTGAGACTCTAAAGTACTATGCTACTAGACTAGTTGCAGTCACTGGGAGACCAGCTCATCACAGCGCAGTTTTGCGGCTCTTCCACTGCATACAGCGAAGCCATACATGCATACATGAGCAGCTTGAGATGCATATGGATCAGTAAGCCTATCAAAACTGCTGTGTATCATTGTTAACGAGCAACTACCACATCCGGAAAAACGACGCCGAGACAGAAGCGAGCAGTACTAGAAGCAAGACAGCGAACAGTAAACAAGGCATTACATTTAACAACACGAAGTACTGCTAGTGAATGAAACAAGTTTCCAAAGAAGACACACATCGCATACCTTTGCCATTTGCACCCTACAACACATATATTCAGTGTAACATAAATCGGTAAAATCGGTAAGAAATCAAACGAAACACAATTCTCTGCAACGAGCCATCGAAAACCACGGCTCCCTTATACCAAAATACTCAGAAAATAAACCCGTACAACCTCCAAAACTTTGAGCGTAAAGTTCCAGTTCTCCCTACGCAACGGGGGACATCCAGAATGCGCAAGGTTTGTTAGAAAAATTGACATGGGGAAGAGAGATGTTAACTGCTCCGCAAAAGAAAGTTTCAAATATCTGTATTGAGGGAGGAATGTAAGAATGCAGTGTCGCGCGGAGTGGCCCCGTGGTTTAAGGCGCCATGTCACGGATTGTGCGGCCACTCCCGCCGGAGGTTCGAGTCCTGCCTCGGGCATGGATGTGTGTATTGTTCCTAGCATAAGTTAGTTTAAGTAGTGTGTAAGTCAAGGGCCCGGTGACCTCACCACTTTGGTCCCTTATGAATTCACACACACTTGAACATTTTTTAACAATGTAGTACTGCCCCACGGGTATCGCTCCCATAGCGACTGTGGCAGATAAGATCACACTCACACAGAATCATTTAAGCAGTCATTCTTCCGACGCTCCATAGCCGAATGGAGCGTGGAGGAGATACTATATTACCTAACACAATGACAAGTGCCCCCTGCACGCATTTAACAGACTTTACACAGTGTGGGTCTAAATGTACAAACAGCGCTAGTAAAATTTGAATCATAACCTAGAAAACATATACACTACTGACCATTAAAATTGCTGCACCAAGAAGAAATGTAGATGATAAACGGGTATTCACTGGAGAAATATAGTATAATAGAGCTGACATGTGATTACATTTCCACGCAATTTGGGTGCATAGATCCTGAGGAATCAGTACCCAGAACAACCACCTATGCCCGTAATAACGGCCTTCATACGCCTGGGCATTGAGTCAAAGAGAGCTTGGATTGTGTGTACAGGTACAACTGCCCATGCAGCTTCAACACGATACCACAGTTCATCAAGAGTAGTGACGAGCCTGTTGGTCGGCCACCGTTGACCAGACGTTTTCAATTGGTGAGAGATCTGGAGAATGTGCTGGCCAGTGCAGCAGTCGAACATTTTCTGTATCCAGAAAGGCCTGTACAGGACCTGCAACATGCGGTCGTGCCTTATCCTGCTGAAATGTAGGGTTTCCCAGGGATCGAATGAAGGGTAGAGCCACTGGTCGCAACACATCTGAAATGTAACGTGCACTGTTCAAAGTGCCGTCAATGCGAACAAGAGGTGACCGAGACGTGTAACCAATGGCACCCCATACCATCACACCGGGTGGTACGCCAGTATGGCAATGACGAATACACGCTTCCAATGTGCGTTCACCACGATGTCGCCAAACACTGATGCGACCATCATGATGCTGTAAACAGAACCTGGATTCATCCGAAAAAATGACGTATTGCCATTCGTGCACCCAGGTTCGTCGTTGAGTACACCATCACAGGTGCTCCTGTCTGTGATACAGCGTCAAGGGTAACCACAGCCATGGTCCCCGTGCTGATAGTCCATGCTGCTTCAAACGTCGTCGAACTGTTCGTGCAGATGGTTGTTGTTTTGGAAACGTCCCCATCTGTTGGCTCATGGATCGAGACGTGGCTGCACGATCCGTTACAGCCATGCGGATAAGATGCCTTTCATCTCGACTGCTAGTGATACAACACTGTTGGGATCCAGTACAGCGTTCCGTATTACCATCCTGAACCCACCGATTCCATATTCTGCTAACAGTCATGGATCTCGACCAACGCGAGCAGCAATGTCGCGATACGATAAACCGCAATCGCGAGAGGCTACAATCCGACCTTTATCAAAGTCGGAAACGTGATGGTACGCATTTCTCCTCCTTACACGAGGCATCACAACAACTTTTCACCAGGCAACGCCGGTCAACTGCTGTTTGTGTATGAGAAATCGGTTGGAAACTTTTCTAATGTCAGCACGTTGTAGGTGTCGCCACCGGCGCCAACCTTGTGTGAATGCTCTGAAAAGCTAGTCATTTGCATATCACAGCATCTTCTTCCTGTCGGTTAAATTTCACGTCTGTAGCACGTCATCTTCGTGGTGTAGCAATTTTAATGGCCAGTAGTTTATTTATATAATTTATTTTCCGTTTGTCTCCAGATTGATGTCTGTAGTCCTGGTACGCACTGAGATGGCGGCGCTATAGTACCGTAGAACTCCGCTAGAGGAATCCATTAATAAAATGCCATACCGTGTGGGATTTCGTTTTCTGTATTTGAAAGGGGAACAACGTTCCAATGGTCCATGCTGAGTTCGTGTAAGTGTACGACAAGAATGCGCCATCGTAAGATGCAGGACACAGTGGTTACATTTTGAAGCCGCTTCCATTGTGCTCAGATAATTCTGAATGAGGCAGAACGAAGTGACCGGCTACCTGTCAGTGAAAAACCACGAATTACGACAGATGTGGAGGCCCTTGTACTGGAAGACTAGTGAAAATCAGTCACTGACTACTATTTAACATTTTGAACATGAGAAAGGTAGGTGCCGCTGTGATTTGCAATCTCACACACCCTTTCAAGAGGCCTGCCGAAGCAAAGCAGGGAAAGAAATGTGGCAGCGGTGTCACATCAGTCCAGATGACTTCTTCGCCCAAATAATCTCCATGGCCGAGTGATGCATATATCACTACGTGGCGTAAACAAAGGAGCAAAGCAGTGGAAGCACGTCGATTCGCTAATGCTAGAAAATACGAAACCATTTTCGGGGAAGATGGTGCTGAGTATTTTTTGGGACTGCCATGATTTGAAATCAACAGGTTATACCTGTTATAGGGGTTAAACTGTCGCAAGAGTGTACAACCGAAATCTCGTGGCGAGATTACTCGAGGCTGTCAAGACGAAATGTCTCACAAAGCAATTCAGCGTTAAATTCTTATCCTCTCTCTAGCGTTCTCCTGACTTTTGCAACCAGTGTCTTCATCCTCTCTCCTCGACTGAAGAGAGTACGCTCTAAGAAAAAAGAAAGACAATGCACGACGAAGGAATTATCCGAATGGGACAGAAATCGGTAGATGTGATGTACGTGTACAGACAACCAAATGAATACAATTTTGGAAAAATGGATGATTTATTGAAGAGAAACGACTTCACAAATTAAGCAAGTCAAAACGCGTAGATCCGCCTCTAGCCCTTATGTAATCGGTTATTCAGCGTGGCATTGATTGATTGAATTGTTGAATGCTCTCCTGACGGTTATCGTACCAAATTCTGTCCAACTGGGGCGTCAGATCGTCGAAATCCCGAGATGATTGGAGGGCCTTGCCGATAATGCCCCAAAACTTTCTCCACTTGGGAGACATTTAGCGATCAACCTGGCCAAGGCAGGGTTTAGCAAGGATGAAGACAAACCGTAGAAGCTATCGCTGTGTGCGGGCTGTCATTATCTTGCTGACACACAGAGTGAATTGCCATGAAGGCCAACGGGTTGTAGAAGACCTTCGACGTACCACTGTGTTATAAAGGTGCTGCGGATGACAAACAAGGGGGTCCTGCCGTAAAAAGAAATCAGTAGAAGGAAAAAAGAGCCCAAGTGGCAAATTTTTACTTTTTATTTATTCTATGACTAACTTCGGGCCGAGACGCATTTTCAAATCATTATAACGAAATGGCACATCCGAACATGTGAAAAATGTACAATGAACATTATTGTCCTCTTCGGAAATGCCATTTTCGATTTTGTTATAATGATCTGAAAATGGTTCTCGCAACGAAACTAGTCATCGAATGACTAAAAAGGTAAAAATTTACAAATTGGGCTGGTTTTTCGTTCTACTGTTTAACAGAAGTTGCTGATCGTAGCTACTGCAGTCCGCCCCGATAGCTGAGTGGTCAGCGTGACGGATTGTCTTCTTATGGGCCCGAGTTCGATTCCCGGCTGGCTCGGGGATTTTCTCCCCTCAGGGACTGGGTATTGTGTTGTCTTCATCATCATTTCATCTCCATCTGGGGCACAGGTCGCCCATTGTGGCGTAGAATGTAATAAGGCCTGCACCAAGGCGGCCGGACCTGCCCCGTAAGATAGCTACTGCAGCATACTGGAAGTTCATAAAATGATATGATACCGCAGACTCCTAGTTGTCGGACCGTATAACGAGCAAGATTCTGCTTGGTATCCGTATGCTGTCCACGGAGTCTCCAGACACGTCTTCACTGTTCATAGGGGCTCAGTTCGAAGGGGGGTTCATCATTGAAGACAATTCTACTCCTCTCAATGAGATTCTGGGCCAAAGACGAGTCTGGAGACATCCCGGACAGCTCTAGAATACCAACCTGACTGTTGGCCGCCATAAGGCCTGATAACCAGGAGTGCAATTTGTTTTCATAGTAGAACCCAGTTGTCATCCGTGGCACCATTACAGCACAGTGATACGTCGACGATTTTTATAACTCGTACTTTGGCCAGCATTGTAGCCATACTTCTCCGTAATTGGAAATATTTGCAGCATTGCGGGCAGATCCCTCCAACCTACCGGGGAGTTTGATTATATAAAGTGCCAACTGGACAAAATTTGGCACGATACTGTCCAGGAGGGTATCCAACAACTCTGTCAATCAATGCCAAGCCAAACAACTGCTTGCGTAAGGGACAGAACTGGACCAACTCGTTATTGACTTGCTCGCCGGCCAGAGTGGCCGAGCGGTTCTAGGCGCTACAGTCTGGAACCACGCGACCGCTACGGTCGCAGGTTCGAATCCTGCCTAGGGCATGGATGTGTGTGATCTCCTTAGGTTAGATAGGTTTAAGTAGTTCTAGGGGACTGATGACCTCAGAAATTTAAGTCCCATAGTGTTCAGAGCCTTATTGACTTGCTCAGGTTCTGAAGCTCTTTCTCTTGAATATATCACCCAATTTTTCTGAAATTATATTCGTTTGTTCGTCTGTACATGTAGATCACATCTAGCGATTTGTGCCCCATTCGGATCGTTACGCCGAGGTTTCTTTTCTTTTCCCCAATGTGACCCTCAAGATGGATCAACTGCTGAACAGCCAAAACGTATTAATCAAGATGTCCATATTTCGGGAAAATGTGGCACATTCGCGGGTGAATGTGCAGTGATGGATTGTCACCATTACTGCGCTTCACAGTCGCAGTTTGAGTTTTTCGAGCTGATAAAACTTTATGACTGCCCCCTCGTAAAAAGTCACCGAAGTCCGAGCACGCAGCTCCATTTGCACGGTGACGGAGAACATCCTTGATGCGGGTGAATGACACTCAGCCAGTGTGACCACAAAGTAAGCCGCAGGCCATCGCGAGGGCGACGGAGCAGCGCGTGGGCGCTGATGGAGCAGCTCACGGGCCGTCCCACGCCGGGTAGTCGGCGGGTCGCCGCTGGAGTGCAGCTGGAGCTGGAGCTGGAGCTACTGCCGCCGCTGCTGGAGCAGCCCGCCATTACACCGCCTCACTTATTCATGGCAGCGACTGCCGCCCCCGTTTTATAGCCTTCAAGGCCGGCCACGCCTACGACTGGCGACGCCCTCGTCAAATATTCACCCGCTTTGCGCGGCAGCAGCTTTTCCGCTCTCAGGCCGATCGCGGCTATCGAGAGTGTCTGCTCTCGCCTGCCAGTGATTCCTCTGTGGGGAGGAGAAGCGGCTTCGGAAACACGTATCGGCGCGGCCTCAAGGAGGTTGCACTCAGCTCGGTTTTGTTACAAAACCTCGAGGAAATTAAATACAGATCACATGGTCGCAGCACTTTGTTGTTACCAGCTGCTACATCTGAGATTCACTTCACGCTTTTATTTGGTTTACTTGGGGTAATGAGACAAGAACAAAGAATGTTAACTTGGGAATGTCGCAGCCTTTCACCACTATGTGGTGTTTCTGCCACATCCCTGCCCACGTTTATTACATTTCTCTCGCTTTGTTTTTTGCACGCTATGGGAAGATTTCGTTTCGGGAGGCTAGCAAATGGATAGGATCACAAGGCAGAATCAGAGGACGACGCGCCAGATGGTCACACTGCGTGAGAACGGCCGGGCGAGCAAGAGCCGTATCGTACTGGAACAGTGGGAGACCGTGGGGACTCACCTACAACGCTGACTGCCAAGAAGAGATTCTTTTGAAACTTCCTGGCAGATTAAAACTGTGTGCCGGACCGAGACTCGAACTCGGGACCTATGCCTTTCGCGGGCAAGTGCTCTACCAACTGAGCTACCCAAGCACGATACACGCCCCGTCCTCACAGCTTTACTTCTGCCAGTACCTCGTCTCCTACCTTCCAAACTTTACAGAAGCTCTCCTGCGAACCTAGCAGAATTAGCACTCCTGAAAGAAAGGATATTTCGGAGACATGGCTTTGTTCGAGTCTCGGTCCGGCACACAGTTTTAATCTGCCAGGAAGTTTCACATCAGCGCACACTTCGCTGCAGAGTGAAAATCTCATTCTAGAGATTCTTTTGTCAACTATATTTACTACACAAATATTAATATACAGCTATGGCCATGTTGATTGCGTTACTTGCACTGAGAACTTATTAATAATAATATGAATGTCGCTCAATTCATCAGGAATGCTAATTACAAATTTTAGTTACTGTCTGTGATTATTGATGGAAAGAATGGACCAGTCACAAGCGTGCTCTGAGACGGCAAGCGCCAAACAGCTTAGGTGGCTGGCTCTGAGCACTATGGGACTTAACAGCTGTGGTCATCAGTCCCCTAGAACTTAGAACTACTTAAACCTAACTAACCTAAGGACATCACACACATCCATGCCGGAGGCAGGATTCGAAACTGCGACCGTAACAGTCGCACGGTTCCGGACTGCGCGCCTAGAACCGCGAGACCACCGCGGCCGGCACAGCTTAGGTAGCTCCCCACTAGCCTAAGAAGAGTTTCCGAGGAAGTAATACATGCAACTGTGTACAAATTCTGACTTCATGTAAAAACGGAATAGTTTGTTGAAAAATTGAAAAATTGCCTCCGATGACGTACTTGGGTGATGTATTAATTCAATGCAGTCTACGATCGGTTTTCGGGGTGACAACACGCTAACTAGTGTGTGAAGTGTAGCTCGACGTGAAGACAGAATTAATTCTTAAAGTTACTTCGTAAAATATATTTGTGCAATATCACGTGGATTCTAAGACCGTGTGAAATAATTTGTAACTTTTGCTGTGCTCGGGAACTAACCATTAATGACAGGGAATCTTGTTATGAACATCAACAATAGGCTGGCTCTAGAAATGGCTTTACTAATTTTGCAACTGGATAAATAAATTAGTTGGCATACTGCATAAAGACAATGCTACATTATGGATGATGAGGCTTCAACAGCCAATATGAGCTACAGTGAGCTGCCTAGTAACTACACAAAATACAATCATGTCGGACAGGAGCCCTGTCTTTATGTGGGGAAAAAAATGGACAAAAATAGTAAACAAACCAAAATAATAGATCTAACAGATAGATTCAAATTTTTAGGGGCCATGCAGAAGTACAGAGGTGAACCGGACAAAAAAACTGATAAGTTTAACTACCTAAACGGGAGGGTAAGAAGTTCTCTCCAAAATAAAGTTAAAACAGAAAATTATCTTAAATTTTATAAAGTCATCTCTGCACCAACACTGTTGCATGGGTTTGGATCTTGGGTACTTAAAAAAAGATAATGGGATCACAGGCCAAGTAAATGAAATTCCTCAGAAACATAGCAGAATACATAGCGTTAGGCTGGCTTGGTGCAGTTCTTCATACTACACTATACTGTGCAAACCTCTTCATCTCTTAATAATAAATGCAACCTACATTCATTTGGAACTGCTGCAAATTAGCAAGCAAACAGAAGTGAAAAATTTCCTAATTTCGAACAGCCAGCGTTTCTCAATTATTCGAAAGTGTCAACAGCCGGGAAGCGCAAACATTTCGACACCGTTAGTCGGACAGAAAGACAGCAACTTGGGCACTCATATGTACGACTGCGAGAGAGCTCGGCAGAAAATGGTAGGAAGACCACAAGCCACACCGCCTTAATTACTCTCGTAATGTTACTAGATGTAAGAGACACTAGGCAGGACGCAGCATCGCCTAGCAGGAGTTTGACTAAGCAGTGTAGACACTGTAACAATTTAGTTATGCAAATGTTGCGGAACTGGCGACTGCTCACAACTAGAGAAGAGTAGAATCTAGTCGGTCATTACGAATGACGTAGAGTGGAGACATAAATATTCCACTCCCACTGGGTCAGAGCTCTCCATCAGTAGGATATATGGCGTCTATGTCGTTCGCACTAGATACGCTGGTAATGGTAAGGTAACATCTTGCGTGTGAGATTTTTCTAGTGTTGTAATATAGCACCTAGAGCCGTCCTCATGACGCCACTTATTTTATGGCTACCAGTTTCGGTGCTTCAGTGCACCATCTTCAGGCCTTAGCTGACGCTAAGTCAATCCTTATACACGATGCGTCTGTGGCCAACATTACAAATGACATCATGAGGACGGCTGTAGGCGTTACATTTTATTACATGGGTGAGCGACCAAAGTCCCTATCGCAAGGATGGACATAGAAAAACTGTTCTAGGGTTTGCCTTACACTTGCTGCATCACGAGAAGATCGGCTACGCACAGTCGCGGATAATGACTTCCAGCAGGAGTCTACCAACGTGGCTGCCATCTAGGGCAGAAGCTGCCCTAAAACTCTTATGTCTCACGAGTCTGACGGCGTACCATAATGGCTGGCTAGGTTCAGCATCCAGCACGAGACCACAGCATCCAACACAATGGGCGACCTGAGGGGACAACACGGTCAGTGATGTGGGAGGGATTGAGTACTCCTCAATATGGCAAATGAATCACACACGACGTCGTCACCACCTTCTCCAAGAAGGGCCACCGAAAGGGCGTGTCTACCTCGCCAACTGGCGGCAAACCTCCGCGCCAGGGTGTCACCCGAGCTCATACAACGACCTCGGCAGCCGCGAGTCCACTGTTGGACTCAGCGCATTCCTCTCTGGATTACGTAGACATCAGTCGCTACTGAAGAGACGGCAACGACTTGTATTCTGAGTAATAAATGGAATAGCCTTCAACACTGTTTTACTGTGGCTAACGACACCATACTGGTCCTCGGTCTGTGTCCTAACAAAATAGTAGGGGTTTCCAGCCCAACAGTGAGCTATATCTACTCTGTAGTCACCTCTTGGTCTCCCTCTACAATAATTTTTGTATCACACACCTCCCTCCAGTACTAAATTGATGATCCCTTGATGTCTCGGAATGTGTCCTATCAACTGATCCCGTCTTATAGTCAAGCTGTGGCACAAATTTAGTTTATCACCAAATGTATTCAGTAACTCCTCAATGGTTACATGAGCTACCTACATAATCTACAGCATTCTTCTGCAGCACCACATTTTAATAGTTTCTGTTCCTTTCATGACTGAGCTGTTTATCATCCACATTTCACTTCCGTACAAGGCTACAATCGAGACTTATATCTTCAGAAAAGACTTCCTAACACTTGAATCTATATTCGATATTAAGAATTATTTTCTACTTCGCAAACGATTTTCTTGCCATTGTCATTCAACATTTTATATCCTCTCCACTCCGGCCATCATCAGTTATTTTACTGCCAAAATAGCAAAATGCATGTACTACTTTTAGTGACTCATTTTCTAATCTAGTTCTCCCATCACCGTGTGACTTAATTCGACTACATGCCTTTACCCTTGTCCCTTACCCAAGTCCTTTGCTGCCTCTGACAGAATTATAATGTCATCGGCAAACGTGAAAGTTTTATTTCTCCTTCTTGATCTTTAATTCCTTCTCCAAATTTTCCTTTCATTTCCTTTACTGTTTGCTGAATGTACAGACTGAATGACATTGGGGATAGACTACAACCGTGTCTCACTCTTTTCTCAATCAGTTTTTTCGTCTTATGTCCTTCGACTCTTAAAATTTACGTCTGTTTTCTGTGAAAATTGCATGTAACCTTTCGCTTCTCCTACTTTAGCCCTGCAACCTGAAGAATTTCAAAGAGTGTATTCCAGTCAGCATTGTAACACGCTTTCTCCAAGCTTACAAATGCTATGAACATAGGTTTGCCTCTCCTTAATCCATGTACTAAGAGAAGTCGAGGATCAGTATTGTCTGACGCGTTCCTAATTTTCTCCAGAAACCAAATTGCTACTACGCCAGGTGGGTTTCTACCAGTTTTTCCATTCTTCTGTAGGTAACTCGCGTCAGTATTTTGCAACCATGACTTATTAAAACGATAGTTCAGTAATATTCACACCTATCAGAATGTGCTGTCGTTGTATTTGAAATTATTACATTCTTCTTGAAGTCTGGTAATATTTGGCCTGTCTCATACATTTTTCACTCCTAGTGGAATATTTTTTTTCGTGGTCGGCTCTCCAAAAATATCAGTAGCTCTGTCCGAATGTCATCTACTCCCGGGGCCTTGTTCCAATTGAGGTCTTTCAGTATTCTGTCAAGTTCTTCTCGGTGTATCATATCTACCACCTCATCTACATCTGCGTCCTCTTCCCTTTCTATAATATTACCTTCAAGTTCATTTATTTTGTACAGCCCCTCTAAGTGCTTGTTCCACGTTTCAGCTTTTCCTTCTTTGCTCAGTACTGGTTTTCAATCTGTATGAGGCACTGCGGCTCTCTGGTTATAGATTCCTCACCGAAGCATGTGGTTTGTCCACTAGGAAAGAGTACCGCTCCGTAGCTGAGATAAGAGAGAGAGAAAGGGTATTTGCTTGTCTGCCGTGAGTCCAGCAGGGTAGCTTGTGCAGTCGGCACCTCACTTCAATGAAGAACTGCTGTTGATTTCAATAAGACTGCCGCATGTGGAGCCGAAGTCACATGTTCAGGTGATGGTGATAGCTTCTGCTTCTAATAACATAAGTTCTCGCTTCTGTACTTACGACCGCAATGAACTTGTCTGTAACATAATCGCAAAATTTGGAACAGACCGTTGGTTATACGTTGCGACGGGTAAAGGAAGTGGTTGGTCCATTAGTCTCTTCCCGAGCAGTAACGTCAAGTGATCACGCTATTAAATTCTTGCTTGCCGTACACTGCCATTTACATATTTTAGTTGGCTAATTTGTCTGTAAAATTGGTTCTTTTTTTTCTAAAGACTTGATTTAATGTGTTGCAGGCTATGTTGTGTACCGGGAAGCTGGTTATATGTCAACATGTTTCTCCTGCTCAGAAGCTAAAAATATTTGACTGTGGTCCCTCCCCCTGTGGAAAACTATCGTATATAACATTTAATATAACAAAGTAAGTGCTGTATGCATTCAGTCACTTCTATTTCATTAATTTTGGCATTTGTGTGGCTCTGTAGTACGTCAGGATAATAATCAAATCTGGTCATTTAAGTATTTTTATAGTTTGGTTTTAGATTTGTATTTTTAAATGACTGCTAATATGTATTATACTAGGTTAAGTAGCCTCGTGCTGAGTTATATTTAATATTTTATTCCGTTCGCCTGGTTATTAATTATAATGTGGTTCTTGTGTGTTCATGTGTATGTACATATCGCTTCTCATGTTTCGGTTTGAATTTGTGATCAGCTATAAATCAGGGTAGCAGAAAGTGCTGAATCCTACAGTAAATTGTCTATTAGGTTTCTGTTTGTTACATATGATCTTTGTGTGCTATCATTAATCTTATTATTTCAATATACTGATCTGTGGTTTACATTAGTCCTAGCCCAGACTGGTGGTCGTGCGTCACGTGACCAACTTTCTCTATGCATTTCCTTTCCTGTTTGGTCTTTCGTGGCCGACCGAAGGGAATTTGGCTGCGACGCGGACGAGATGTGCCCGCAGTAGAGGTTCTTGCGGTCCTGTGTTCGGTCGCGAAACTCGGGACTAAGCCATGCCATATCGTCTGGCAGGTACGGGATAGAAATTACGTTACAAGAAGGATCTTTTTCAGATACTTTGGCATCAGTCACTAGCCGGCCGAAGTGGCCGTGCGGTTAAAGGCGCTGCAGTCTGGAACCGCAAGACCGCTACGGTCGCAGGTTCGAATCCTGCCTCGGGCATGGATGTTTGTGATGTCCTTAGGTTAGTTAGGTTTAACTAGTTCTAAGTTCTAGGGGACTAATGACCTCAGAAATTGAGTCCCATAGTGCTCAGAGCCATTTGAACCATTTGCATCAGTCACTAGAGTCCAAACACCCCAACAGTACGCCGGTCGTAATGTATCAAGAGATCAGTTACCATTAGTTTGTATACCTTTATTGGGGCCACTATTTATTTTGTTCTCCCTGTATGTTAATGTTACCTTTGTGGGAGCTGTATTGGCGACATTATTATCCTGTTCATCAGCGGCAACGAGTGTTTGTATGCCGGTGGCACCATAATATTCACGTACTGCTGCATGTTTGTATGCCGGAAATTGTTCCACCTTGCTGCTTACGTTACCCTAAGTACTGAGCACCTATAGAAAGCGTACGCCTTGCTAGCCACGCGGTCTAAAGTGCTCCCGTCCGAGCGGGCAGGCGTGCCGGTCCTCAGCACGAGTCCGCCTGGCGCATTAGTGTCGAGATCCAGTGTACCGTGCAGCCTGTGGGCGGTTTTTAAGACGGTTTTCCATCTGCTTCGGCGAATGCGGGTTGGTTCCACTTATTCCGCCTCACTTACACTGTGTCAGCGATTTCTGCACAAAGACTGTCTCCACGTACGTGTACGCCATAATTACTCTCTGGTATGAGACGTTCCTGGGTAGGGGGGAGCGGTGGTCCACTGAGGGCCGAACCGCGCATTAACCCTGGGTTCGGTATAGGGCGACAGTGGAGTGGGTGGACTGCTGTGGCCTGCTGTGGGGTTGTGAACCACTGAGGGCTACTGCGGGACGAACGTCTCCGCCTTTTCTAGGTCCCTGGTTTAATAGACATAACGGACACACACACCTATGGAAAGTGGTCGAAGGATGATGGAATAACGTATAGGCCGTATGCTACTGGACATCGACATCTCATCACAAATTGTAGGAGTCGGAGGATGCAGGATAGGAAGTGCTCTGTGGGAGATGTGACGACGGAGTATAATGCTGGTGGAGGCACAAGTGTTTCAGAGCACATCGTTCACGTGCCGTTGCTGAACATAGAGCGCCTCACACACGACCCCCACGTGTTCCTGTGTCGGCCCAACGATATCTGTAGTTACGATTTCAGTGGGCATAGCAGTCACTGAATTTTCACCGTGGATCGGTAGAAACGTGTCACCTGTCGAATGAGTGGTATTTCTTTTTATATCAAGTCGATGGTTGGGTCCTTACACGGCGTCATCCATGCGTATGGCTACCTGAAACGTGCACTGCGTCACAGAAGTGGACCGGTGAGAGCGGAATTACGCTATGAGGTACTCTGAGCTGGGTTTCTATGAGACCTGAGATAGCACTCGAAGACACTATGGTTCAAGTGGCTCTAAGCACTATAGGACTTAACATCTGATGTCATCAGTCCAATAGACTCAGAACTACTTAAGTCTAACTAACCTAAGGACATCACACACATCGAAGCCCGAGGCAGGATTCGAACCTGCAACCGTAGTAGCAACGTGGTTGCGGACTGAAGCGCCTAGAACGGCTCGATCCGAAGATACCATGACAGCAGTGAACTACGTGAACATTACTGGCAGACCACCTGCATCGCTTCATAGCTGAAGTGTTCTCTAATGGCGGTGACATCTTCCAGTGGGATAACACTCCGAGAGACAAGTCCAGAATTGTGCTGCAGTGGTTTGAGCAGCATTGTAGGAAACTCATGTTGATGTCTCAGCCAGCAAATGCCCCTGATGTGTACCCACTGGAACACATATTGGTCGCCAGCTGCGTGCCCACGAACCATCGTCCCGTAATTTGAGGGAATTTAGGGACCTGTGCCACATACTTACGGGAACCTATCAAGAACTTGTAGAGTCCATGGCAAACGGAATCGCTGCTGTATTCACCTCTTTTTACTACCCGGCATTATGGTCGCAAGTCCAAGGGTCCGCTTTCATTGGGGCGAGGGGTACGAAAAGAGGGAAGTACCCTATGCACACACGCAGCACAATTACTGAAGTTCTGTATCAGTGGTCTCACTGGTTAATTTATTTTATTTACTTATTTAACATGGTCTATTTAGGGCATTCAGGCCATCTCTTACTTAGGACTAGGGTTTCACACATTCAGCACCCTTTTTACGTCATAGCAATCTAAAAAATAATAGTTTTTCTGTGGCGAATGGTAGTAAAATGATTTGAGTGTCTGTAGTGACAGTGTGAGTGAATAATACTCACAATGTACCAACAAATTTAATACTGGCAGCACTTGGACTACTGCTGTTGCTGCTATCACTAATAGTCATAATAGTATTAATGATAATAATAAAGGCAGTGACAGATATAAAAATAATTTATATGCATAGGAAACAGATGTTTTATGATTATAGCGAGTTATGGGGAAAGGAAACTTAAGGAGACAGCACCAGCTAAGAATACTGGAAAATGAAGAATATCAGGTGGGAAAGAAGAATGTACAGGGATACAGGGGTAACGAGCGTGTACGGGGACAATAGTAATCATTACTGTTGCTTTAGCAGGTATGCCATTAACTGTGTTCCGTAGCTTGAGATGTTATTCAGTTCTCTAATATGATGCGGGAGGCTACTCCAGAGTAGCGTTCCTGCTAGTTATAAGGAATACTAGAAAGTAGTTGAACGATGGTGTGGGGCAGAAAGGATTTTGCTCCGATGGGAGCGGGTGTTTCTGCCATGTTATTAAGACGAGGGCGTCAAAGTTATAGAGACATAAAAGGGACAATGTGGTTGATAGGACAGTAGGAACGACAGAAGTTATCTCTGCCCTTGTCTGCACACAGGCGGGGTAGCTGTGCATATGATGGTGAAATGTGGCCAAAGATTCGAAAATCAGGGTATAACGAATACAGGCATTTACTGCCGGTTCCAGACGCCCTGAGATTTCCTGAGAAAGGCCCTGTAGGATAATATCGCTGTAGTCAATAACTGAAAGTATAATTGTTCGTACAAGTTTTTCATGTCAAGGGGCAGCAGCTTTTTATATTTTCCTGAGGCATGGAGAGACGCTGGTGCTTTCTTACAGGTTGCAGTTAAGCGCTCTATCCAACTGGGCAGTTTTGGCAGTTCAGGCTGTAGCTTCGGTACCAGGGGTGCCAGCCAACATATGTTAAAAAGCTGCTAAAAATGGTTCAAATGGCTCTGAGTACTATGGAACTTAACATCTGAGTTCGTCAGTCCCCTAGAAATTACAACTACCTAAACCTAACTCGGGATATAACAAACATCCATGCTCGAGGCAGGATTCGAACCTGCGACCGCAGCGGTCGCGCGGTTCCGGACTGAAGCGCCTAGAAGCGCTCGGCCACACCGGCCGGCTTCAAAAGCTGCTACAACTTCGCCTGAAGCGCTGGTCGCCTTCGGCTGAGAGGATGCGCACAGTTGGAATGTGGTTGTGAGCTGAGTGAGGTGGTGTAGACAGGATGGTACTCGTTTTTCCGGAAAAGATTTTGTGAATGCAACTACGTAAAAACCGTAACTGTGACTGACTTGAAGAGGTTTGGTTAACTTAAATATTTGTAATCGTCTCAGGTCTTTGGTGTATCGATAATTCCGAATTAATGCCGCTTCATATGTGTACAGTAATGCTGTGGCAAGAGTTTATTAGTGCTGGCACTGTTCATGCATCTACTGAAATGCGTTTCTCATTAGGATACATGTCGCTTTATTCAGTTGAATCATGGCCAATGACAGAACCTTTTCGTCCGTTCTTTGCTTTTAATGCCTGCATTTACGTTTCAGTATAATTTTCACCTTTTGCCCTGGAGCCGCAAATAATAAATGAAACAGACGTCGAGACCACATTCTGTGTACAATGACACACAACAAAGCTGAGAATCAAATCTACTGTTAAGGCAATATTTTTCAGACGGCCAGTAACACATTCCATGGGCAGTCGTAGGGCGAACGGGAACACGGTGAAGCACAGCTTCCCCTCTCCCCATCTCAACCCTTTCAAGCATTCTTCTCAGCTGCCTACTGTACTTTTAGTCCTAGACTTACAAGGAGAGCTCCCCTGCTATGGGCTCTACTTTTTGAATGGAAATATACAATGATGTTGGTTAATACATTTACAGCCATTCATCCGGTGGGCCTTCGTTTGCAAGTAACTGACGAAAAACAAAAAAATCGAAATTTTGTGTGACACTCAATAGCGGTAAAAAAGGCTGTCACAGTATGTGGTAGCGTGGTGTAATGGGTGGGAAAGTAGCTTAATATGCAGGAAGTTGGGATTTCGAATCTTTTCAGGTGCAGTAAGCTTTCTTAATTTTTAGATCTTCATGGGAATGACCTTGATCATTATTTTTATTCGATTAATTGCTTTAACTGTAATTTTTTATTTATATTTGTCACATCATTTTAATCATCATACGAACTTTTTCATTTCTTCCATTTTTCTGTTGATATGAATCTTTTTACGATCGGAATCTTTGTGAATATAGATTTAATGATAATTGTCTATCATAATAGTCAATTATTTGAATATTCTGAACTATCAGTTAAAAAAAGACGAAATAATCTATCTATATTGAGTGTAAAGTAGTGTGAGAAATGTATTTTTAGTTACGAGATGTGCAATTTTTTTGAATGGTAATCGTCGTAGAAACTTTTGAAACGCAATCGAAATTCACATTGCACTATGGACAAAATGAAGCAGATGGAGATTTAAATGTAAGAAAGCTTTATAAATAGAACTAAATTCAAGCGAAACGAGAAATAGCTATAACAAACGCAATAATGTGGATGGAAAAACAGGATGATAGAACAAAAGCACTTGAATCGAAATCAATACATAACATTTGTTAAAAACACACGAACAAAGATTTCATGTGGAAAAAGAAATGTAGGAAGAAAAAATGAGAGAAAATGAAAAAGTTGACATTATGATTAAAATGATGCGACAAAGGAATGGAAATAAGATATTACTTTTTAAACAATTACTTGAATAAAAAAGATGATCATAGTCATATCGATAGAGCCTTTAAAGAAATTACGCTCACGTCGAGATTGGTACCTACAAAATCATTGCATGTGAAACTATTATCCTATGCATTATACCACACAACCATACTACATATCACCGCTTTTTTAACGCTGTCACACAAAATTCCAAAATTGTTTTCGTCAGTTACTCACAAACGGGGCTCCACCGTTGTGAAGTGCTGCAGTGTGTGGTACCTGGAATATTAATCTACATTTCCTTGTAGATGGTTTCAAAAAGTCGATACCGCCGCTGGAGACCTCTCGTTGCAGACCTCTTGTTATATGCAGAGTCTCGTGGGCCGGCACCATTTTCTCATCGCTTCCCTCTTTTAAAGTATTCAAGCTGTAACTTCTATCCTCTATCTACCTACCAGTTTGAGTGTGGCGCTCGTGCAGTGAAGAGTTAGTTTATCTGCCTCCCCTATTTTCTTCATTGTTGTGTGCTATTTCCGGTAACTGTCGATGGGACCGCGTCATAACAGTTCCGTAATATTTTTCCGACATACTAAAATATATTTTTGTCCCATTAGCTTCAAACGCAGTGTAACAAGAAAACTTAGCTACACGTTCATTTTTTACGGAAATTGAGAAAGCAAGACCACCCATATCGCGTATTTTAAGGGGAAATGTTCCAAATTTTGAGGTCTATCTTCAGGCTTTGCTTGCCGAGTGTCTAGACCAGTGGTCGTCAAACATTTTAGTTCAAGAGCCAATACTGACATTGTGGAGCCACCTCTGGCCGCAAATGTAAAGATTTTATTGTTCATTGGTAATGTACTTCAGTTAGGATGTTATGAGTCCTCAGCAGACTAGCCGCAGTAACGGTGCTGTAAGTTGACCGCTCCGGTACTTACTGACCGTTCAAAGTCGGTACCATTCGGAACACTTTGTCTCGACTGTTCTCTGTTCAGACTACTGCCATCGACAGAGACCCGAAAATTGTGACACTGTCATTGAATGGCGAAGTTTTGTTGTGTTTCCTGTACGAGCAAATTGACTAATTGGTTTATGAAGTAATTGTGCAATAAGAGACACGAACAAAAACGTTTTCTAAAGGTTTTTAAATTCATTTTCTTTCGACTCATTGCGTTGTATTAAAATAGCCTTAATTTAATTTCGTACCCACATGTACCGCATTTGAAGATGATCGACTATGAAACGCACATTCACGAATCCATATTACCTCCCAGTCAAAATTTACACCACAGCTTGTGATCGGCACCAGTCGCGCACGGCCGTGAGTTGTCAGTACTGAAACGCAAACTCTGACGCGAGACGCACGAATATTCATTCGGGCCTTATCGGGTAGCGTACCACAGTTTGCCAACTACTGGTCTAGACAGTAATAGTGACATGGATGGAACGTATGACACTGAAACAAATTAATAGATCTGATGCTGAGAGAGAGTTACAAAGTTGTGCTGATAAGTGTGCCTCCGATTTTTTTTATTCTGTTCTCAGTTTCGGTTGAGGTCACATGCCGTGATATTACTCGGTCGATTTTCCCTCTTTGCTGACGTAAGTGGCAACCTTCAGCCACTAGAGATCTCCGAACTGTAGCGTGTAACACGGTGCTGTGCAACGTAAGTATGTCGGTGCGTGAGGAACAGTGTGCTGTAAACGAGTTCCTAACAGCAGAAAAGTTCGTCCATACTATGAGCACCCTCTCCTTCAACGTGACAATGCAGACCACACACGAGCGTTGCGACAACAGTCCGACGGCTTGGGTTTACTGTCGCTGAACACCCTCCCTACATTGCCCTCTTGGCCCCGTCCAATTTTTATCGTCTACAAAACTTAAAAAACGGTTTCGAGGACGTCACTTACATAGTGATGACACGGTGCAAGCAGAGGTAAGGTTACGGCTCCGTCAACAAAATCGAACAGCCCACAGTGGCGGTATCAACGAACTGATCTCTCGTTGGAAGAAATGTGTTCGTCGCCTGGGCGGCTATGTTCAGAAATAAATATGTATACGTGAAGAAAGACGATGTAAAACGTTAATAATGTTTGTTTTATTTAAAAATCTGTAAGGAATTTCCGCATAAAAAATTCGGAGGCGTCATTTTACCCTATGCCAACGGCCTTACCGCAGTAGTAACACTGGTTGCCGTCGGATCACCGTAGTTAAGCGCTGTCGCGTTTGTCTAGCACTTGGATGGGTTACCGTCCGGCTCATGCGAGCGCTGTCGGCAAGCGGGGTGCTCTCAGCTTTCATGAAGCCAATTGAGGAGCTACTTGACTGAGAATAGCGCCTCCGGTCAGGTGATATTCCAGGGGTAGAGTACAGGCCTACTGATGCCAGCAGTGACGACAACAACGATGAAAATACTGTGTTTATTAGTACGAATAATGACTCTTAAGCACATTTTTGAGGGAAAAATTAGTGTTTCAACCGGGGGAAGGAACAACTTCCATTGTAAGGATAAAACGTCCTAACATTATTGCTAAATTCTCTGGCTAGAAGTTGGGGAGAAAATCCAGAAAGAGAAACCGTATGCAAACTTGGTTTAAAAAAAATATTCTGTCAGAAACAAAGACATATGTTCATGAACTAGACATGACCTAACTAAAAGCATTCATCGGTCTTCTTGTATATACAGTGATTTCCAAATCAGGAAACGAGTCCCTGTACTGTATTTTTGCATCTGATGACACTGGAGGTGATATTTCTCGATGTACCATAACACAAAATAGAATGTTATTCACTATGGCTACTCTTAGATTTGATAACCAGGACTTAGAGAGGAGAGAAAGAAGGAAGGTCTTGATGCATCAATTTCACTGGTTTTTGGCCTTTATGTTGACAAGTAGTAATGTATTACTTTGGGTTCTTTAATGAATATGGATGAGATGCAGACACTGTTCAAAGGGCGTTGCAGCTCCATTGTGTACATGCCAAGGAAACCGGCAAAATATGACATAAAAGTGATGCGTCTGATTAAGAAGGATCTTCATACTGCATATACTTACTGTGGAAGAGGGAGTGACAGTTTTACTTTGTCAAATGAAAATAAAAGGACGAACATGCAGTTTTAAGCAGTGGTGAGACTGATGAAAACGATAGAACAAAGACAAAGAAATGTTAGGGCACGTGGCTGGCTTGGATGCATAGAACTGGTTAACAACTTCTTAATAAGGAGCTGACATTCGTGGGCACTCCAAAGAAGAATAAACCAGAAACCCCAATAACTTTCTTCCTCAAAGGAGAAGACTGGGGAAGACTGCTCTTCGCGGAAAAGATGTCGCTGCTATGAAGAAGTGGAAGCTGTAATCCTGATCCCCAGTATGCATGATTCTGAGAGCCGCGATCCAAAGACTGGTACAGAAAGGCGGTGTGGATTCTCTGGTTCAAAGCTGTGCAACTTAAACCGCAAACAAAGGATAATAAGATAACCTGTAGCGATATTTTCCGCATTGGTTAATACGGGCTGGGGAGTAAATTGTTATCGTCTATACCAATCTTTCAAGGTGACTCCACACAGAACACCTCTTGAGTTTACGAAATCGTTGGCAGAGGTACGAACATATCCCCTTACGACAAGCTGACTGTAAACAAAAAGTCTTGCCGGGTACTTTACTTCTTCAACCAGACACACGCTTCCGAGACCAGAGTGAGTACCTTCCACATCAGGCTCTTGAGAAGAAGTTTCAAAAAAGAAAAACCTGTAACTTTTCCCCTCCAGAACTGAGGAAGAAGACTAAACATCCTTGACAATAGTGTGAAAGTGAAATATATCTTGGATCTGCTCAAAAAAATCTGTAAAATAGGCTTTGAAACGAAAAATGTAACTTGCCTTCGAACAGCACAGACTTCAATCTACAGTTTAAAGTGCCCGGATTTTTGTCCATATCTATTGTTTTTTATTTTGAACTAGCTTTGGCTTTAAAATAGTTTTCGGCAATCGCTGCTCATATTCATGTTCTCTTTTATGTTTCTGCGGAATGGAATTCTCACCTGAATCCATGAAGCCAGGGCGTTCAAATATATTGGCCTTCAGAAAATCTTGTACTTTTGTGTCTTATATTCCGAAGGCCAAAATGTTGTATCCAGTCTCCATCTTGATGACAGTGTTGAAGAAGAGACGGCTAGATCAGAAATGACAGTTATGCACAACACGAAAAGAAGTGTTGACATGTGTAACAAGTTGTGTGCCGTCTACAATTAGGCAAGACACACTCACCGATGGCCTTTTCTCATATTTTATTCCTTACTGAATGTTCGATGTAACAGTTCTTCAGCAAATCATGCTCCTTGAAATATCCTGAACTTTGAACACTTCTAAAAGAAACACACGAGCTTGCAGTTCATCCTCTATATTTAAGAACACAACTGATTAAACAAAAAAGACCTTCATTGGCCATCAAAACAAACAAGTAATCAACTTCGTAACTCTTTCTTAAGAGGGAAATAACAACTAAACGCAAGTACTTGGAACAACAAAAGAAAGGCTCTCACAGTCATAGTTCGTTCTCCGCCCGTTTGCTGTCAAATGTTTGAGTCGTCGCTCTACTTGAGCGGAGCACACTGGAACAGATTAATACTCAAGCTACGGACTGTACGAGTGTCTACAGCCTTGCCACGCGAGTCTGACAGAGTACCAACAGGTCGGCGACCCGGTCCGAGGTCCCTTGGCGCCGACAGCGACATGCTGTCGGCAGTGCTGGGTCTGGAGCAGACTTCCCATCTCCGCTGTTTACGTCGTAACTGCCGTGATCGTCGCGGACGCCTTCCTAAAAACCCGCACGGCAGAGGTATAATTCTTTCTGATTGGCTGCTCGTCACATGGTGGGTACAGCGAAAGGTTCGTTGTATGAGCAACCCCTCTTACTGATTTACACGCACTCTGTATTGTGGTCCGGTATACGCGAAGATCTACTGCAGGTCGCGCTGCAAATGATGGCGGAACATCGTGTAGTCGCAGGGGATGAGCAGGCAACCAACCCGACGGCGTTGTGTTACCGTGTGACGTCAGGGCTTCAAAACTTTTGCGAGATGCTATTCCTATCAACACAGGCACCTGCATTTGACAAAGCGGTTTTCTGCACCTTCTGTGTTATCAGCTTGTTTCATAAATAGTACGAGTCCGAATTGCCACTAAATTCCAAATATAATTAGTTATTTATTCATAATTACTTTTCTGATATTTATTTATAAATCTATAATTACCTCCTTGTGGGCTCAGTTTTGTAAACCATCATCGCCAGTTTTGTAAAGGCCACGTCGCTACCCCTGAGAAGGCCGAGTTGCCACTGTTTTTGCGGTACGCCGAGTTGACACTTTCTTTGCGGTAGGCCGAGTTCGTGAGTTCGTGAAACAGCTTGTAGTGCAGTACACCGATAACACAATTTCTCTCTGTCCCTATTACACCACTATGCCCCAGGGTCAGGTAACCGGACAGGAGAGCGTAGGTTCTACAACAATCCAAAAAATTAGTAACAAAGTCGCACAAATAAATTAAAAAGTTTCGCTGATCTTTGTGATTAGTCGAATAGTGAAGTCTGCAACACTGCATGTAATATAACACAAAATAGGCCCTCAATAGGAAAGTGCAAATAACCGTAGGTAAACTTCAGAGTACATAGCAATTGCTATTTACAACAACTGTCCGACACTTCTAACAAGGGAACCTCCCCATCGCACCCTCCTCAGATTTAGTTATAAGTTGGCACAGTGGATAGGCCTTGAAAGACTGAAAACAGATCAATTGAGAAAACAGGAAGAAGTTGTGTGGAACTGTGAAAAAATAAGCAAAATATACAAACTGAGTAGTTCATGGGAAGATAGGCAACGTCAAGGACACTAGAAATGCAGGAGCACCGTGGTCTCGTGGTAACGTGAGCAGCTGCGCAATGAAAGGTCCTTGGTTCAAATCTTCCATGGAGTGAAAAGTTTAATTTTTTATTTTCAGTTTATGTGACAAACTCTAATGTTTTCATCACTTTTTTGGGAGTGATTATCACATCCACAAGAAAACCTAAATCGGGCAAGGTAGAAGAATCTTTTTACCCCTTCGCCAAGTGTACAAGTTAGGTGGGTCGACAACATATTCCTGTCACGTGACGCACATGCCGTCACCAGTGTCGTATAGAATATATCAGATGTGTTTTCCAGTGGAGGAATCGGTTGACCTATGACCTTGCAATCAAATGTTTTCGGTTCCAATTGGAGAGGCACGTCCTTTCGTCTACTAATCGCACGGTTTTGCGGTGCGGTCGCAAAACACAGACACTAAACTTATTACAGTGAACAGAGACGTCAATGAACGAACGGACAGATCATAACTTTGCGAAAATAAAGAACGTAAAATTTTCACTCGAGGGAGGACTTGAACCAAGGACCTCTCGTTCTGCAGCTGCTCACAGTAACCACGGGACCACAGCGCTCCGAAGCCCATACTTTCCTTGATGTTGAATATCATGCCATGGAGTACTCAGTTTGTATATTTTGTTTATTTCTTCACAGTTCCACTCAACTTCTTCCTGTTTTCTCAATTGATCTGTGTTCACTTTATCAAGGCCTATCCACTGTGCCAACTTATAACTAAATCTGAGGGGGGTGCGATGGGGAGGTTCCCTTGTAAGAGTTCACTTACCGACGTTCCCTGTCTAAGGCAGCCCTAAACGATGATCTGTAACCAAGTGAGTCTATAACCAAGTGGGCGAGAGCTGGTCTTCTATATGAGTAGGCTTCTGTCCATTGTCGTCCTCTCATTTGTGGATTGTACTTAGCCGGCAATAGGCCCACGCGAAGTTGATATCTTCATCCTCAGCGCCGCCCGAGGCGCTGGTGGAACTCGCAAAAGTGGCGAGTCTTTATGGCACCGGCACCAGCTCGCATCTTTGTACATGTGGTGCTTTTGCTCTGGCTGCGTCTTGTTCGGACGACACAGCACAGGGTCAGCAGTGACTCCTACCGGTACGAAGTATGGCGCTACTAGCGCAGCGTTGAAATAAACTCCTAAAGTCTGCCAGACTGCAACATGTTAGTTATGAGAGATACATTAGACATGTTAATTAAGGCTTAGGCGATTCTCATATCATAAGCAACGAAGCAACCCTGTGGCGCAGTGGACAGGTGTCAAAAAACGAGTAGTCATAATCAGAGCGCAGTTCACGCACGCACTGTCGATGATTACTTGTGATGTCCCATTTTCCGGTTGTAAGGTACATGTTTTGCTACTGTGCTTTATGAGGGGACATGTCCGCTTCGTATTTCGCCACTCCAGCCGCCGGCACTTTCCGCGGCCCGCTCCCCGCTCCCCTCTCCCCGCCAGCCCGCGGCGCAGTTAATTGCAGTGCAGAACGGCGCGGCGCTGCGCAGCGGCAGGTGCGGCCGCTGTCGCGCGGCTGTGCCGCTGTACGTCGCAGACTTTAACGACTTCCGCGCTCTTCCCAACTTGTGCGTCGAGGGGCCTCCTTGTCCCTGGCGGGAGGCACGGGCAGGTGCGACGCGCCCCGAGACAACCACCACGCCGAGTTCTGTTGCTTGTGCAAACAAGTTTTCGGCTGTGGGTTACAACGTAGTTGGAGATTCACCCTTATTTGCCTTACAACCCCGATTACATACTAATGATAGTGGAAAATGACACATTGGTCCATCACATGTCGATGTTTCAGAAATTTCCATTCCATCTTCACTGCCGGAAACAAAATTAGTACACCATTACTGAGACTTCCAATAGACTCAAGAATTGCACAATGCATAATGATTACATTTGCAGACCACTAGCACAAACGGTACTGAGTTACCAGGTATCGACTCATGCTGAAAGAGCCTGCACCGCAGGATGTCGGGCAGTGGGGAGTGTGCCCGAGCGAAATCCATTGTAGTATAGTACGTGGTGTAGCCTCCATGGGCGGCTGTGCGCGCTCTGACGCTGGCATCCAGTCAGTCGTACGGATGGTGAATACTGTCCTGGGATTCGTTATGCCACACCTGCTCGACCTGTTCTCGCAGTTCAGTAAGAGCTCTTTACTGATGAGTCGTCCGATCTTATCCCACACGTGCTTGACTGGAGACAAGTATGCAGATCGTGCTGGCCAGGGAAGTTGTTGCACGCCTAGCAATGCACGTTGAGTTTCACGGCCAGTGTGTGGGAGGGCACGATCCCATTTGAGCAACACATCTTCTTGTTGCAAGAATGGCAAATGAATGGGTATAACGATATTCTCGATGTACTGACGCCGGGTAGCGTCCCCTACAAAAACACCAAAGATGGTAGAGAGTTGTAGCTTATCGCACCCCAGACCATAAGGCCTTGGGTGGGACCAGTATGTCTTACACGGATGTACTCTACGAGACACCGTTCACCAGCTTTACGCCGTACATGCAGGCGACCATCACTTGCATGCAGGCAGAATCTGTTTTCATCGCTGAAGGCCATGGGGTGCCATGCCATCTTCAAAGCCATCTGCTGACAGCACCAGTGGACGCGAGCACGTCGATGTTGTGAATAGGCTACAGATTTGCATGCCCGTAGTACCATTGCTAATAATCGGTTCCCATCACTTTGTGTTGACACGTCTGGGCTCACAGGCCCTCTTATCTGTGGTGTGGTAGCTGTACGATCTTTCATTGCAACCCCTACAATCCTTGCATGCGTCTGTGCTGCGTGAGCGTCTGTAACCTCTATTTCGAGAACGTCTACAGGTGTGAGAATGTTCATGTTACCAATGATACCAGCATTATTGCACAAATGACGTAGCACGTCCTGCTTGTGCGGCAATTCGCAAGGACCATCCCACCATTCGGAAGGACACAATTTGACCCCTTTAAAACACGCAGGAAGCACGAGTCTCTCTCCATGACATGGTTGCTGCTTCCTTAATGCATTTGCAGCACAATGAGCCTTCTGGTTGTGAGCATTCCCTATTAAAGGGTAGACACAGATGGCGCTCTGGTAGATATGCTACAACGGTGGAACCATTATCAATAAATCTACTATCCCCCAGGTAGCATATGGCGTCATCGGATCAAAATAGACGTCGTCTTTCCAAATGTACTAATTTTTTTTTTCCGGCAGTGTAGTTTATATCAGTCCCCCAAATCCTAGTGTTTGTTGGAGAGAAGTTTGCGCGATGTGCAGGACATACAGAAATTTTCTTTCTGGATGAGAAAGGAGGTAGTTTGAGTGGTTGGTAAGAAATTTGATTAGGGGGAGGGAATCGGATGCGGCAAAATACGAAAAGTGTACGATCAATGGCAGACAACCGAGTCGATATCAGTACACCCACCGATCCTACACCTACACATCCTTCATGGCCTCACCCCGCAGTCTTCCCTCTCACGTAATTAAATCCGTCCTGACATTTACCGTTACTATAATATCTCACCGATTTCTCCATTTTTTTCTCACGTCAAGATTTCCACGTACTGCACCCTGTTGTTTCCTTTTCTCTCCATGTATTATGTTCGAGTGTAATAACTTTTCTGGAGGCTAGAAATCTACTTTGTAGGAATCAGCATGGGTTTCGAAAAAGACGGTCGTGTGAAACCCAGCTCGCGCTATTCGTCCACGAGACTCAGAAGGCCATAGGCACGGGTTCACAGGTAGATGCCGTGTTTCTTGACTTCCGCAAGGCGTTCGATACAGTTCCCCACAGTCGTTTAATGAACAAAGTAAGAGGATATGGACTATCAGACCAATTGTGTGATTGGATTGAAGAGTTCCTAGATAACAGAACGCAGCATGTCATTCTCAATGGAGAGAAGTCTTCCGAAGTGAGAGTGATTTCGGGTGTGCAGCAGGGGAGTGTCGTGGGACCGTTGCTATTCACAATATACATAAATGACCTTGTGGATGACATCGGAAGTTCATTGAGGCTTTTTGCTGATGATGCTGTGGTATATCGGGAGGTTGTAACAATGGAAAATTGTACTGAAGTGCAGGAGGATCTGTAGCGAATTGACGCATGGTGCAGGGAATGGCAATTGAATCTCAATGTAGACAAGTGTAATGTGCTGCGAATACATAGAAAGAAAGATCCCTTACCATTTAGCTACAATATAGCAGGTCAGCAACTAGAAGCAGTTAATACCATAAATTATCTGGGAGTACGCATTAGGAGTGATTTAAAATGGAATGATCATATAAAGTTGATCGTCGGTAAAGCAGATGCCAGACTGAGATTCATTGGAAGAATCCTAAGGAAATGCTATCCGAAAACAAAGGAAGTAGGTTACAGTACGCTTGTTCGCGAATACTGCTCAGCAGTGTGGGATCCGTACCAGATAGGGTTGATAGAAGAGATAGAGAATATCCAACGGAGAGCAGCGCGCTTCGTTACAGGATCATTTAGTAATCGCGAAAGTGTTACGGAGATGATAGATAAAACTCCAGTGGAAGACTCTGCAGGAGAGACGCTCAGTAGCTCGGTACGGGCTTTTGTTGAAGTTTTGAGAACATACCTTCACCGAAGAGTCAAGCAGTTTATTGCTCCCTCCTACATATATCTCGCGAAGAGACCATGAGGATAAAATCAGAGAGATTAGAACCCACACAGAGGCATACCGACAATCCTTCTTTCCACGAACAATACGAGACTGGAATAGAAGGGAGAACCGATAGAGGTACTCAAGGTACCCTCCGCCACACACCGTCAGGTGGCTTGCGGAGTATGGATGTAGATGCAGATGTAGATATATCACGTCCTGGCCCCCATCGTAAACAGCCTTACTAGGTATCCCCTGTCTGTAACCACCCACTGTTCGGTACTACATATTTTTGCCACAACGTACTTTAACACTCCTACTTCTAGGTATTCCTTTCCTAGTGCAGGCAAAGACACTTAGATTAGTTAAGTGACTTGTATTGTTGTGAAGACTGCAACAAACATTTGTGCTTTGAAAGACAACAATAAGTTTTAACGTTTTCATTCTCAAACAAATCTGTGAAACTAAACAGCTGTTCTCAACCTGATGAGCGATTGAATAAAAAACAGTGGAGACAAATAAGAGACATGACGTAAAATCAATTGTCTTTCCAAGTTCTCACCATGCTGAACAACAATATGCTCTGTGCCTATGTCACTGTTGACGAATGGAAAAACTTTAACAACCTCTTATTCCTTAGTCCCACCAAACACACCAGCGAGGCTTCCCATATCATCTCATAACATTCATTTACAGCAAGGTTCTTGCACCTATTCTCACCTCCTGAATCCATCGACGTACTGAACGTCATCTATTTCCCGTATTCCGTGTAAGTTCAAAACCAGCAAATTCTAATCAACTATACGGGGTGTAAACGATTACTGTTTACAACGCGTCACGGTGATGTAGATGAAGTCGAGACGAACAAATTGACATAGAACCCTTTTGTCTATCACGCTCGAACATAGGCTCAAACTAAGATGCAACCAAGGTACAGCGTGTGACGACTCAAAAGGAAATAGCCATTTGAAAAGGCGTCACGGTAATTTGTTTCACCTTAACACGTTGTTGCAGTGGCTAGATGATATGTGTCGAATGTGGTTCTGATGTTATAATTATATGTACTTCGTCTATCATGTCGCAGTGCACCCATGCTGAAGACTCGCCGAGAAACACATTTCCACAGCAAAACTGTTCTTCTCAGTGGGCAAACAGCGTGGTGGGTCGAGCGGCAAATTCTACACTAGCAGCCTGCCACGAGAAGAAGAGCCGATGGGCATCTAAAAATTGAATTAATTGTTAAAAGTAATGTTACCACTGTACATTTGTTTGATAAATGGTTCCTAATTGGTTTCGTCTAGGATTAAGTCAGTCGTGGATGAGCTGTTCTTGGGGTGAGTCAACGTAGAAGTGCCTGGCTAAACTTGGTATTTCAGCGAAGAGGCCGTGTCGATATCTGTCGCTAGCCATATTGGTATCAGCCACAGCGGAGCAGTAGCATTCTCAGTGTGGAGTGAATTGGTTTTTGATACGAGTACTTACTCGGCATAATCAAAATATGGATACTGCAAGCTCCGTCAACGAATTCATAGTAAACGGTTAACGTGGTATATAGTAGAGATAACAAAGAAGATGTGGGTTTTGATAGTGCGGAGTGGTAGAAGATAAAACATGAGAATATGGCGTTGAAAGCTAGAATCCTATAGCGTAGACCGCGCAGAGACCACACTCTGGTTATTGAGTTATGATTGCAAAGATCGACCATGTGCTAATCGGGATAGTTACCTAAATTAGGTTTTTTTTATGCTTCAGTTTTGCAGAGTCATTTATGGATTACTATCGCAACTGTTGTTTGGTGAGAAATTTGGTACACTATGAGTGAATTGAATGTTTGACGTAGGAAATTGTGCAATTACTCACACATTGAGGTAACAATATGCTGCGCTGTAACTGTGAATGTTTATTTGGGTAATAGTAATTCGGAAGCGACGAGTGGTATTTTGCTGGTACTAACGAATTTGGGAGGGTGTAATTGGTTAGTCTTACAGTGTGAAGCTTTGCCCGTTCATTGCAAGGGTTTTACTTCGATAGTTGAGTAATAATTAATTGTAAATCGTTTACATAGAGCAGTCAAGGTTGTACTATTAACGAGTGACTTTAAATTAGGAGCAGGTAGTGTGTCGCTATCAGCCAAACCCTGAAGAGGATCAGAGGATTAATTTTGATCTGTTTAATATTATAATAAAAAGGTGGTAGTGGCATGTAGGAGTTTTGTTTATTTTAATATCAGACCGACTGATTGAGGTTTAGAATTTTGTGATCACTCGTTCACTGTCTTCGGCTGCTTCTATATATGACAACAAATAAAGCTATGGTGCGATAAACTGAAATCTCCAACTCTTAATTTACCCTATAATAGGAAAGAAAGGAAATGAAAGACATTCTCCCCTTAAAGAAAGCAATAGAATCATTTGAATGAAAATTACAAAAAGTAAAAGTAAATAGTAGTGAATGATCAGTCAGAAACATTCTTTGACATTAGCATTTAGATGTGCGAGGATACTAAACGTAAGAGAAATTATAATTAATCAGCAAGTCTGAAATAATATTAACAGGTATTTCTCGTGTAAAAAAATAGTAAATATTCTAATTATTCCTCCTAACTTAAAGATAGGAAATAAATAAACTGAACGGTTACTTGAAAGAGAAACACGCGAAATAAGTACATAGCAAAGATATTGATTTTAGATTGCAACACGCGAAGGAAAAAGAACAAAATGAGGCAATTTGCCATGAGCAAATCTGATCGCTGAGTGACGTAGTAAATCTACGGATTTTCAATTTCTTGACGTATACTGATAAATATTCATGTCTTTAAATACAGTTGTTTCTTAAGTAATTAGTTACTTGCTAGATATATCAGATAATAACGCAGCATTACAGGCAAAAGGCAATTGAAATTTGTTAATTTCCGTCCAGAAAGGAAGTTCTTTGAAGGTTGTTCTACAGAGAGCGGGAAAAGCTGATGTTCAACGTCAGATGGATAAGGTGGGTGCGGAATGACCTTCTAACCCAAATCATGTACTGAGTCTTTTTTATCATTTTAACAGAATGGCGGTGAGAGTTTTCGTGGAGTAACATCACTTCACGCAGTCTTCTTGAACGTTGTCCTTACATCTCAGTTGTTGACAACAAACGTCAGCAGTGATCAGTACACCAGGGGGAAGCAATTCGTAGTACACCACAGCATCGCTGTTCCACCAAGTGCATAACATGATCTTGTGTGGAGGTGCGGATTTTTGTATCGGGAGTTGCTGCATTGTTTGGGTTTTCCTTTATTTTTACTATATTATCATGAAGACACTATCTCTCGTGACCAGTAACGTTACAGGATAGGAATGGCCAGTGTTGTTCAAGAGCGAATTGATGACAGTCAAGCAGGAGTGCACGTATGGCATACAAGATGCGTCAAACTCACTAAAGAGACAGCCTACATTACTCTTGTCCGTCCTCTACTGGAATGTTGCTGCGGGGTGTGCGATCCTTACCAGGTAGGATTGACGGAGGACATAGAAAAAGTGCAAAGAAGGGCAGCTCGTTTCGTGTTCTCGCCTAACAGGGGTGAGAGTGTCACTGATATGATACGCGAGCTGGAGTGGTAGTCACTGAAACAAAGGCGGTTTTCTTTGCGGCGAGACCTGTTTACGAAATTTCAATCACCAACTTTCTCTTCCGAATGTGAAAATATTTTGTTGACACCCACCTGCGTAGGGAGAAATGATCACCATAATAAAATAAGAGAAATCAGAACTCGAACGGAAAGATTTAGATGTCCCTTTTTCCCACGCCCCATTCGAGAGTGGAATGGTAAAGAAGTAGGTTCTATGAACCCTCTGCCAGGCACTTAAGTGTGAACTGCAGAGTAACCATGTAGATTTAGACGTAGATGTAGATGAAAGGTGCTGCTAGACTTGTTAGCAGTATGTCCGAGCAACACGCAAGTATTACAGAGATGATTCGTGAACTGAAACGGGAATCCCTGAAGGTGAGATGACGTTGTTTTCGCGAAACACTACTGAGAAAATATAGAGAACCGGTCCTCGCAGCTGCCTGCAGCACGATTGAACAGCCGGCAACGCAGATTTCACGTAATCAGTTTGAGGAATAGATAAGAAAAATAAGGGATCGTACAGAGGCATGTAAGCAGTCATTTCTTCCTCGCTCCGTTAGCGAGTGGAACAGAAAAGAAAATGACTAGGTAGCCTCCGGTTTGCACCACGCGGTGGCTTGTGCAGTGTTTATGTAGATGCAGTTGTTGCTGTAGGTATATTGTGGGCGAGTCACTCTAATCACGTTCATTGTCCGCGAGAGTCTTCATGTTTCTTCAGCAGTGTTTATATGGAGCGGTTGCACGGAAAAAGTTAAAGAGTTCAGATACAATTAAAACAAAAGGCAACTGAAAGAGGATTAATCTTGGGTGTGAAGGAAATCCAATTCCTGCGAAATCTCGCACGTCCAACATGTATTTCCTACTGAAAAGCACTCCGATTCACTAGAGTAAAAGCCAATGTTAGTACGTTCGGTCATTCATTCATTCATTCACTCATCGTGTTCTGCAATCCCACACGAGAAAGAGCCTTCCAGGACTTGCAACGTGTGAAGTCATATGTTAACAGGCAGAAGGAGCAACCACACAATAGTCCTGCAATGTGTAAAAAAAATCGCCTTTACAACTCTAGGATTTACTTCTAGATTACAGGGTTGGACAAATATACGGAAACACTGCGAGAAATACTTGCTTGACAAATGATGCAGACTCTAGCTGACCCAGCTGGTGGCGCTGTTGTATTTCACTACGAACCGTGTCCGTACAACGTCCACAAAAGTGTCAGTAGCGCTCAGAGCAGTGTTCTGTGTGGCTGAGAGTGCACTACGTCGGAGCCATGTGAATTCGAACATGGGCAAATTGTTAGTGCCCGCATGGGGAGTGGTTCTCTAACCGAGGTAGCTGAAGTGTTTGGTGTTTCAAGAGACACCTGTCGAATATTTACGCTGCGTACACGAAAGCACACTATATCACCAGCTAAGTCACAACGCGGACGAAAGTGCGTATTGGTTGATCGTGGCTGACGTTCATTGAAGATAACTGTGGCGAAAAATAATAAATGCACTCGCATATCCTATCAGCATAAAAAAAACTCAAAAGAAGCTTCATAACCAGGGAACTGCATGGCGAACTGGAATTCCAAAGCTATTGATCAGTGGTGCAAATGCCCCTAACAGGAACGCGTCGTATCAAAGGCATAAAACCTAAAGTGTGGAGAAATGAAAGAAAGTCATTTTGTGGTCTAATTTGGAGAGAAGACTGCATGATCAGTATCCACCTCCATCATCGTTACCTCTACTTGCCATTATTTTGCAGAACGAGTGGTATAAGATTACCTTGAAGACCATACTGAACCTGTATTTATGCATTCCGTGACACTTTGAAAAATTTTTCAGTGCCATTGTCATGCTTCGCGTTAGGCATGGTAATTTTCTGTATTTCTTGTGTTTCCATGTTTTTGTCCGCCACCACCCGTACGTTTGTGGGGAAGAAAGCAGCTACTTTGCTCAAGAAAGTACTGCTCTACTCTTATACTGCTCAAGTACTGTTTTTTTATCTAATATTCCCAACCCGGCATTTACTTAATGCAGACCAGTCCGAGCTGTCTGTTACATCTGGCAATGTCAAGATCTGTTTCATATAAATGTTAGTTCTGTGTGGAACTTACATCCATGAGACGAAATATTCTGATAATTCGTAGGAACTGCATGGCGAACTGGAATTCCAAAGCTATTGATCAGTGGTGCAAATGCCCCTAACAGGAACGCGTCGTATCAAAGGCATAAAACCTAAAGTATGGAGAAATGAAAGAAAGTCATTTTGTGGTCTAATTTGGAGAGAAGACTGCATGATCAGTATCCACCTCCATCATCGTTACCTCTACTTGCCATTATTTTGCAGAACGAATGGTATAAGATTACCTTGAAGACCATACTGAACCTGTATTTATGCATTCCGTGACACTTTGAAAAATTTTTCAGTGCCATTGTCATGCTTCGCGTTAGGCATGGTAATTTTCTGTATTTCTTGTGTTTCCATGTTTTTGTCCGCCACCACCCGTACGTTTGTGGGGAAGAAAGCAGCTACTTTGCTCAAGAAAGTACTGCTCTACTCTTATACTGCTCAAGTACTGTTTTTTTATCTAATATTCCCAACCCGGCATTTACTTAATGCAGACCAGTCCGAGCTGTCTGTTACATCTGGCAATGTCAAGATCTGTTTCATATAAATGTTAGTTCTGTGTGGAACTTACATCCATGAGACGAAATATTCTGATAATTCGTAGAAGTGGCTGGGCTGCAGTGCTATTCTTTTAGGTTTTTTCTTAAGTACTTGGGCATTTTAAACCAACTGTCTCAAGACTACCGGTAAACTGTTATAGAGCTTAGCACCTGAGCATAAAAATCCACTCTGAACCTTGCCGTTGTGTAAATGGAAACTATTTGTACTTCTAGTATTTTGAATGTGAGTTACAGAGTTCATCATGAATTTGTTCTTGTTACTAACAGCAAATACCAATAGCGAAGTATATGTATAACCCCGTAACCTATAAGTTCCTCCAGAGACTTCTGCAAGATGTCCGGCTATCGTTTTTATACAATATTCCTATAGCATGCTTCTATGCAAAAAATGCTTTTCAGACCTTAGCTATATTGCTCCAGAAGATATCGCCATGTAACAGCCCTCAGTGAAAGTATACATAGTACTCTATTACGCTTGTGCATATCTCAACTCAGCAAGAGTGATTTCTAAATGCAAATCACGCAGAACAGAGTTGTTTGGTTAACTTTTCCAACTAGTTGGTACTCCCTCAGCTCATCCGGAAGCCTAGCAACTTCGCACTAGGGCCGAGTTCAGACATGAGCAGCGCAATTGTCCGCTTGGGGCGCCGAACTGAGAAGGGCGTCGGAGGCGTCCTTCGTACAAAATGTGGATATAGGGTGTACCACAATTAAAACCGAAAATAAAGAATTTTCACGCTCGTTTGATTTCGATTTATTTTTAAAAGAACTGTATTAGGGAAGAATGGAAGGGCGGGGGAGGGCGGGGGGGACGCCAAATGATACCTCGCTTGTGTGAAGTAATGGAAAGGCGGAACGCGCCAAATTTTGCGTCGCTTGTGCAAGAAAATGTTCCCGAACTGCTCTCCTTCACACGTTAAGTAGCACTTGTGGTGCTTGTGAGTCGTGATAATTTTTTAAGAATTGCCTAACGCAAGTTTCTGTAAGAGTTTTTTGTGAGCTAACAGAGTTCTGTTTCAAATGAGACGACAATATTTCGTCGCGCTCTGGAAACTGACTTCACTAAGACGAGTCAATTCTCGCAGTTCAGTTACATTTTTCTGCCTTTATTAAGTGACTTGCAATGACAGGCTCCCATGCAGAGGGTGGTACGTGATCTTAAGTCCCACCGCCACACCCTCACCCGCTCATGTTGGGCAAAATCTTTCTGCCCCCCCCCCCCCACCCCCCCGCCCCCCCCCCCCAGTGCATTGCAGTGACGCAGTCACTGCCCTTTGGAAATTTACTGTCTCACCAACACAGTTAGACCGGTGATGCTGTATTGTAACACATCACCCCGGACTACAAGTCCATTAAAATAAAAAAAAAAATTAAAAATGGCGCCTAATTAATAGATTTACATCAACAACAACAGCTTGACATAACGTAAATTTCGAGCTTAGTCGTTTCTTGGTTACTAACTAATGATTCGGCACGTGGGCGTTTGAGGCATGTTAACTGGATTGTGGAACGGGCATGTAATGTGAGAATTATCTAACACGTCATAATACAATGTGCTTAGAAACAGTTGGACATATGAATCAAAACTTACTACATATTACATATTTTATATTGTTAATATTCAGAGCCTTTTCACAATTACTGGTTTAATGACTCCTATCGTTTAAGTTACAGTTGTTATTGCCCTTCTCTTGTGACTGATTTTTTGATAAACATGTCTCAGCTAATCCAAAATATTTCGAAAGTGCTAGCGAGTAACTAAATTTCTTCTTCGACAGAGCCAATTGTTAGAAGAAGAAGAAACAGATTATGCCACTGCACATGCGAAATTTAATGGATCTGCTATTGCTACGAAAAAATAAAGAAAACATGACGATGCACATGTCTCATGCGACTGTTCGTAGCGCCTGGTGGTCTTGCAGTAAAGACCACGCCTTCAAAGAGAAAAGTCGGTGGACGAAATCCTGGTTTGACCATGTACTATTCAGACTGTATTTAAACCTACTGTTCACGTCTGATTGATGTGGTAATTCGCTAGACACGACAAGGGGTTCCGATTCCTCGTTTAGCTGTACATCCCCTTTCCGCTGTTAGATGGCTGGGATAGGTTATGGACACACAAGTCACCGAAATGGCTCGAATTGAAATACTTGCAGCAGGCAACTGAACTACACGAAATTATTGTATTATTGTACGTAATTATTTCACTGATCTTGACGGCCTCCAAAGCAAATGATTATGATAATAATTAAATGCCGAACTATAAACATTTTATTCGGGGTTGTTGGATTTATGCATGTAGCGCTAAACAGCGGCATATTTAGGCTCATTCAATATTTTTCGACAGCTGAAAGTTCAGTATGTTGATTGTATTTGTTACGTATATTGGTTGTCCGGTTAGTATTTCTGAACACAAAATTCCTTCTAAGAAATTTGGTTGATGCAGCAGCTTATGGTCAGGAATTTCCCTGCCTTAACACTGAACTGTCACTTTACTGATAAACACGATTTCTGCTTACGCCACATACACGTAATCAGAAAAGTAGAAACATCTCTACTGGTGTGAAAACGCTGCTGCTACCTACCTCAGTTATAATAAAAGAACTGCTGTTTTTTTTTTGTATTGGTAGCTAATAGTTACTTAGAATTTTTCAAGTAAAATAGTCGCCAACATCTGTAGCTGTGGTATTCACCAAAACAAGTGTAATGTCCAACAGACAAGGTGGCATGAAACGAAACTACCACCACAGAAAAGTCGTTGCTGCGCAAATGTTGCTTGTTTGCTCACAGTGCGTTTATACCAACAACATAACTAAAATGGGAAACACAAATAAACAAGTAATAAACTTTTGCTAAAATAATTTACAGTGAATTATCACCGTTCACTGATGTATGGTGAGTGGCTCTGTAGTTAACGTCCCACTCGCTACTCTACATAAAGCACTGAAACACAACTATCTGATCTATAGAATTTCGGTCCTGACTGCTATAAGCAACAGTTATTTAGTTCGGGCTCAAGTCTGGACAACTCTCAGACACGACATTTAATGCCCAATAGTCACTAGCTGATAACTCTCTGTAGGTGTTGTGGCGCAGACAACGGTGGGCGAGGCTCACGACAAAACAGACTGTTGCGCGTGCGCCATAGCACGTGACACTGCAGGTCTCAACGAGTGCCAACAATCGTCTCCGGTGGGGAGCGAGTAACTATTTCAGACTGCTCGTTTAAATGCACTCAAGCCCTCGACAGCACACGACAAAGTTAAGACCTTTAGTGGGTTCCGTTTTAATGACATATTGATTTCCCTTGGGCCCTCCACGTCGCAGAGCATTCGCGAAGTGTGGGGACAAGCTCATTAGTGTGCTAGGCTCGTGTTTCCCTTGGATTCCGCGATTGTGCTCGAATACACTGAAGAGCCAAAGAAACCGCTTCACCCATCTAATACCGTGTATAACCCCCGCCAGCATGCAGAACTGACGCAACGCGATGAGGCATGAGCTCGACTAATGTTTGAAGTAGTGCTGGAGGGAACCGGTACCATGAATCCTTCAGCGCTCTTCATAAATCAGCAAGAGTACGAGGGGATGAAGGTCTCTTCTTAACGGCACGTTGCAAGGCATCCCAGATACTCTCAATAATTTCCATGTCTTGGGAGCATTCCTGGAGTCACTCTATAACAATTCTGGACATGTGGTGTGTCGCATTGTCCTGCTGGAATTGCCTATGTCCGTCGGAATTCACAATGGACATGAATGGATGCAGGAGACGTGTTACTTATCAGAGTCGCATTTAGACGTATCAGGGGTCCCATATCACTCCAACTGCACACGCCCCACATCATTACAGAGCCTCCACCAACTTGAAAAATCCCAAAAAATGGCTCTGAGCACTATGCGACTTAACTTCTGAGGTCATCAGTCGCCTAGAACTTAGAACTAATTAAACCTACCTAACCTAAGGACATCACACACATCCATGCCCGAGGCAGGATTCGAACCTGCGACTGTAGCGGTCGCGCGGTTCCAGACTGTAGCGCCCAGAACCGCTCGGCCACTCCGGCCGGCTGAAAAATCCCCTGCTGACATGCAGAGTCCATGAATTCATGCCCGTACACGCCCATCCGCTCGATATAATTTGAAACGAGACTCGTCCGACCAGGAAATATCTTTCCGATTATCAACAGTCCAATGTCGGTGTTGACGGGCGCAGGTGAGATGTAAAGCTTTGTGTTGTGCTGTTATCAAGGGTACACGAGTGGTCCTTCAGCTCCGAAAGCCCATATCGATGACGTATCGTTGAATGGATCGCATGCTGACACTGGCTGATGGCCCAGCACTGAAATCTGCAGCAATTTGCGGAAGGGTTGCACTTCTGTCACGTTGAACGATTCTCTTCAGTCGTCGTTGGTCCCGTTCTTGTGGGATCTTTTTCTGGCCTCAGGGATGTTGGAGATTTGATGTTCCACCGGATTCCTGATATTCACGGTACACTCGTGAAGTGGTCGTACGGGAAAATCCCTACTTCGTCGCTGCCTCGGAGATGCTGTGTCCCATATCTCGTTCGCCGACTACAACAGCACTTTCAAACTCACTTAAATCTTGATAAACTCCCGTTGTAGCAGTAGTAACCTATAACAGCGGCCCAAGATAGTGGTCTTATATGGGCGTTGCAGACCGCAGCGCAGTATTCTGCCTGTTTACAGATCTCTGTATTTGAATACGCGTGCCTGTACCAGTTTCTTTGGGGCTGCAGTGTAGGTTCCTGTTCATGGGTGCTCTCTATGTGGCAACCGATCGGATCTCTAAGGCGCTTGGCACGGAGACCGCCTGGCCGACGTAGTCCTCTGTAGCTATCGCTGTGTACCATGTGAGAACGCACGTATAGCAGTAACGTTAGAAGTCATTTTACCATGTACCATTACTAATCACACTGCTTTCCAATGAAAAGTGATTTTCTACTTGTTTTGAATGGGTATGTGTGACCTTCATAATGTGTTAAAATGTCCAGGAACATTGCTTCTAGTTGTTAGAAGCATGATGAACAACAGAACATCGAGAAGGCATAACTCTTGAAACAGCTGAATGCGGTAAACGGGCAAAGGAGATACAAAGCTACAAGGAATGTCTCAATTGTCATCACAGTTATGTTAAAAAGTTGTCAGTAGATGTACGTAGTGTATGCTCAGTCACTGGATCGTTTAGGTAGCTCGAGAACGTTTCAGAGATGCTCAAGAAACTTAAAAGTGGCAGATGTTACAGGAGAGGCATTGTGCATCACGGAGAAGACAACTATTGAAATTTTGAGACAACACTTTCGGGAAGCTTACAACAGCACACTACTCGCAAGATGTATGCGAGATGACACGAAAAGAAAATTCGAGTTAATACAGAGGCTTACCAACAATCATTCTTCCACGCGCCATTATCGAGTGGAACAGGATAGGCGGTTCAGTACCTGAAGTAACCCCCACCCCCCTCCCATCGCCACACATTGTTAAGCGTCTTGCAGAGTATGAAATACAAGATGATGTAGATGGATGATATGTATACATTTTGATGTAGATGGAGGATATGTATATTCACCTGTTATGATAGACGCACTTCTTTCATTTTCGCTGATATGTGAAATCCAAAGTATATATCCCTTGTAAAATTTGTATTGTTGATCATGACGTCTAAATGTTCTTTCCACCAGGAAGTAACATTCGTGTATTAGATCCTAGAAATTTGTACAACGCACACATATTCTGCGATTCTGATTTGTCACTGGCACGGGGAAGGCCTCAGAAAAGGACATCCGATTCGGCTCATATTTGACAGGTCACCCGTGTACAAACTAATATGAATGACTAAGATACACTGATGAGCCGAAACATTATGACCTCTTCCCAGTGCGGGGTTGAATGAATCCTGTTGGTGTTGCGGGCACATTGCATGGGGGCTTAATTAAATATAATGCAAATATTTTTAGTTTTTGGTGGCTGTATGTCCGATTACACTGTGTCTCGTAATCGGTTGGCCCTGACTAGTTTTTGTACGCAATCTGACTGCATAGAATAACAACAAACAATGAAAGAAAATTTTCGTTAACACAGTTAATTAATTAAGTCCCCAGCAACTATAAAACCTACTAAACCAAAGCACAAGTGTAATTGTTCTGTGTGTGGGAGTGTGACTCAACGTACACATCTGGCACGGTTCTTCTCCAACAAGACAAGAATTTTTAAATACCAATTATACTGACGTGATAAAAGAAAATTAGAAATACTATAATTGCGTAAGGAAAGCAGAATTACACTCCAATACAAGAACACAAGCCAGATGCTTTGTTGACTGAACCTGTAATGACGCATTATTCAGGACATTGAAATAATGAGAAAAAAAAGAAAAGTAGTTTGTTACCTTAATTTATATTGATGAAAAGCACTCTAAACATTACAATCTCTCCACACCGATTCGCTACTATCACATCTCAACCAGAACTCTCCAATATCACATCTCAGCAAGCACTGCCTACTAACTCATCTCAACAAACACTCTTCACTACGACATCTCAGCACAGACTACCACGAGACCTCGACAGGCACTGGCTACCACGAGCTCTCCCCTAGCACTGACTACTACGAGTCGTTGACAGGCACTGACTACTACGAGACCTCGACAGGCACTCCGTGGAGGCGGCTCAGTGTAGCCACCTTTCAACATGTCGCAGCAAAGAAAGAATTTAAGAAGAAGAGAGACGAATGGGCAGTCATTACAGCGAATATACGGACCCCAAATGCTGAAATCTACTGGCGCAGTTGTTAGCACACTGGATTCGTATTCAGGAGGATGACGATTGAATCCCGCGTCCGGCCATCATGTTTTAGGTTTTCTGTGATTTCCCTAAACCGCTTCAGGCAGATGCCGGGATGGTTCCTTCGAAAAGGCATGGTCGACTTCCTTCCCCACCTTTCCCTGGTCCGATGAGACTGTTGACCTCGCTATCTGGTCTCGTCCCCCAAACCAACCTCTAACCCCAATCCCCAAACACTGAGGTCGTAAGATCCCCCACTTTGTAATCAAGGATAGGCAGCGATTTGTGGAAGATCTGACGACAGAGTGCAATGTTAGTGGAGGAACACGTATTCGGAGCACACCGTTTAAAGGCCATTGTTGGACACGGAGCTCAACATCACACCACCCATACTTGTTCCTGAGTTGACCAATGACATCGTCAGTTGTGATTGCAGTGCATAATTCATCACAGAGTTTTCAACGTGGATCAACAGAAACATGTCGTCTATCGAATGAATAGCCTTACTTGTTACACCAGGTCGATCGTCCAAGCCAATGGCTGCACTAAACATGCACTGCGCCACTGATGCAGGTTAGTGAGGCCAGAAATACACTATGGGGTGGATTGAGCTGGGCTCCCATGGGATCTGTGGTGGTAATCGAAGAGATTATGGCAGCAGTGAACTAAGTAAACGTTAATGCGGACCACCGGCATCGCTTCATGCTCGAAGTTTCCCCCTATGGCGATGACATCTTGCAGCAGGTTCAAATGGTTCAAATGGCTCTGAGCACTATGGGACTTAACTTCTGAGGTCATCAGTCGCCTAGAACTTAGAACTAATTAAACCTACCTAACCTAAGGACATCACACACATCCATGCCCGAGGCAGGATTCGAACCTGCGACCGTAGGGCCGCGCGGTTCCAGACTGTAGCGCCTAGAACCGCTCAGTCACTTGCAGCAGAATATCTGTCCATGTTGCAAGATCATAATCGTGCTGCAGTGGTTTGAGGGACATTATAGTGAACTCACATCCATGTCTTAGCTAGTAAATATGCCTGTTCTGTACCCACTGGAAAACATATGAACGCCAGCTGCGAGCCCGTCAACCACCATCCCGTAATTTGCTGGAACTGCTTCACCCGTGCATAGTCATTTGGTCCCACGTACTTCTGGAATACCGTTAAGGACTTGTAGAATCCGTGCCAAGAACAACCTCTGCTGTGATGTGTTTGGAAAGTGGAACAACATTCTGTTAAATAGATGCTCATAATGTTTTGGCTCATCGGTGTCCTTTGGCTCAACACTCCACCTTTCTGAGAAAACCATCCCTAAAGTTCATGTCGTGCATTCAATTAAGAATTGGCAGGTTCGATCGACAGCTGAAAATTCAGCATTTTTCGTCTTTATATGTGAGGTCCGCGAAAACATATTTTTCTAGAAATCGAGGGAAGAAAGTTTTACGACTGCCGCTAATGTATCCACAAGGTACTCACTGTTCAATGAGTGCGCAGCTGGTTTGGCGATCAAGTAGAGTAGACAGCCTGTATTCGATTCTCAGATGCATTCTTCATCTTCGAAAGGAACGAGGTAGTTGGGCAAAAACTGCATTCATTAGATTTAGTTGCTGCCGCGAAGATGTCTACTTCAAATGTTTATATAACAAGCACCAACTATCTGGCTGCTTGAAGGGAAATTGAGGAAATGTAAGAAAGTAAGTGAAAGATTCACTGTAAGGGCAACCAGGATTAAAATTTTAATTCCTTACTGTACCACGTCATCTCTGACATTTATTTGTGTACCTTGCTATTATTTCTTATTGATTACCTTATTGGTTACCCTCCTATTCTTGGCTACGTGGATACGATAAAAATTACGAATGATAAAACTGCAAAATGAACTCTACAGCTGTATGCCTCGGTTGCTACGGTAGCAGCACTTTCGTTGAATAGCTTTTACCTTACTGGTACATAAGCGGCAGCCATAACAGTTTCCTTTCTCGATTTATTCGAATCCTGCTTCGAGCATGATGTGCTTAGGTTAGTTAGGTTTAAGTAGTATTAAGTCTATGGGACTGATGATCACAGATGTTAAGTCCATAGTGATTAGAGCCATTTGAACCATTTGAACCTCGATTTATAGAAAATTATGCGTTTCCAGGCCTCATATATGGTGACGAAAAGTTCTCAGTTTTTAATTATCTATCGATCCTGTCAAGCATGAGTCGATTGCGCGATATGAACTTTAGCGGTGGCTTTCTCAAAACAAGGATGTTGAGCCAAAGTTTCTCAGAGTCTTTCAGTCACAGTGTACAAGCGACCTGTCAGAAATGAGCCGAATCGGTTGCCCGTGTCTGAGGCCTTCCTCTTGCAATTTGAGTAGTATTCTTTTCCTTAGTCAGCCACCATAGTTTACAACATTTTGGTCGCAATACGGAGCAGCTTGCATCGATTCCCGATGTCGCAATGGCTTTTCTCTGCGAGGAAGCTGGAATAGTATACACTTAGCCTCGTGATGACCATTTACCAGACACGTGATCAAGGAATACTGAATCCCGTATGAAAAACAGACATTAACGACTACGACTCTTCTTTTTTCTTCAGTCTTCTGACTGGTTTGATGCTGACCACCACGATTTTCTCACCTGTGCCAACCTCTTCATGTCAGAGTAGTCCTTGCACAGCATGTCCGCGATTACATTTTGGATGTATTCCAATCTTCCCTTTCCCCTATATTTTCTGCCTACAATAGATCCCCCTAGTACCATGGAAGTTATTCCTTGGCCTTAAGACATTTCCTATCATCCTGTCCCTCCTTTTTGTCAGTGTAATCCGTATCTTCGTTTCTCACCGATTTTACGGAGAACCTCCTCATTTCTTATATTAGCGGTCCTCCAAACTGTCAATGTCCTTCTGTAACACCACATGTCAAGCACTTCGATGCTCTTCTTTTCCTGTTATCCCACAGTTGAGGGTGATCTACCGTACAATGCCGTGCTCCAAACACAAATTTTCAGAAATTTGTTCCCCAAATTAGGGCTAATAATAGTTGACTTCTGTAGGCCAGGAATGCACTCATTGCGCGTTCTAGTCTACTTTTTATTTTCTTCTTGCATCTTCCGTGTTGTGTCATTTCGCTTGGAAGCTAGCAAACTTCCTTAAGTTCGCCTACTTCCTGATCACTCACTGACTGTTGGCACATGTGGGTTGGTAGATGAGAGTAAGGTACAAGACCGTGTCGCGAAAACGTCCAATGATTGCAAAAACAGGTAATGAGATACAGAAAGGTCCCGGAAAGGCATGAACGAACACCAGCACTCTCTCTTAAGCGCATGGTGGGTACAGCCAGCTGGATGAGAAAATCATATCAGTAAAACGAAACGCAGATGAAAAATAAAAGTCTTCACGCTCGCCTCGCCTCGTTGGTTCAAATATGACCAATGCATACAACTCTAAAGACGGCTTTACATGTGTCACGTCGGTGGCACACTTCGTTGACTTTCCGACTGGCACACTCCTCCCCTGTTTAAAAAAATTCACACCGAATTTTGCCTAGAATTGAATTCTGCAACAGTCTCATAGATCTATTTACATAACTGTACATTGTACCCATTGCACCATCTTTTGTCCTTGTGATAGCTGACTTACATGGATTTTCTCTTCGTTTCGTAACTATTTATAATTATTCTTTTTAGTTTACTGATCCCTCTTTACAGTTTTATCGCATTATCTTCAGCTTCGTTTTTAAAAGTTATACTAGCGTTGCAGATTTCTTAGTCTATGCTTTTCGGCTTACCCTAGCCAAGCACTCGACAGTTATTTTATGTGTCGCTAGGTCTATGCAACGGACGCTTCTTCGTTTGAAGCAAAAGTGAATTACTCTAACTGCTATCAGAAATACGGCAAGACCAGTGGTCGTAATGCTTACGGTTACCACATTTTCGTGACGGTTTTCTCAATATTGCTGAATACGAGCATGTCGCAACTTTTGCCCCATGGAAATTTTGCGTTGCTGACATGTTATCAGTGTGTGCAAAGATTATAAGAGACCAGGATTCATGCTGATGGTTACATCTTGCGTTTGCAGTACTTCTGACGGTATCTCTCGCTAATGCAATGCAGAGTGGATTAGTTGTAGTGCAGTCGTCCCCGTAAGGGTAGCTGGGAAGCGGAAGTTCGTCCCAGCTGTTTCACAAACTGATGGTCACCAAAATGCGACTATTATGTAATTTGAACTTCACCATTCTTGAGGTTTGCCATTCTTATAGCAATTCATTATTGCAATTACCGGTGCAAAAACAGAGTAGATACACAGTGCTCCTGCCTACTGAAAATGACGCCAATATTTCTCTCTCATATTACGTTACTCCTCTTTTGCGCCGAAATATTGGCACTTCGCATGTCTGTGCGTCAATCATCACTTCTCTGGCTGGAAAAATGGTGATATTTTCTCTCGGACATTACTGCAAGTCCTATGGTGTCATAGGAGCTCTAGCTCCCCAATGCTCAGAAATTATTAACGCCTGTTGTGTCTTCACTTGTACTCGTTTACCCATCGTTTCTAACCTCGCTGGATAACTCTGAGCCGTATAATATCGATAATGTGCATTCACCCTTAGCACGGATAGTCATACCGATGCGTGCAACTTTGTCCATTTCCACTTTGGCTCCTCCGTCATGTGTCGTAGCTCTGCAGGAGATACTTTTTCTGCTAGGTAAGTAAGGGAACTTTCATGTTTCCTCCCTGTTTCGAAAACGTGTGTATACAACAAAACAGCTAAGAAATAATATGTAACCAATATACAGGTGTGACAGCCTCTGGTAACCAGTAGGAATTCAGAATACACTTGAACGAGAATAACACATTCATTGAACAGTTCTTAAGCATAACACAATTAAACCTAATTACTACTATTTGTCTGTGAACTCGTTGATTTAGGTACACTATGCGCATCATGGTTGTCTATTAGCATACACATTTTGAAGTTTTTACTCATTTTCCCGACTCCATTCTCAGGAACTATGGCAGCACATCCACAGTTCCTCTCAACGGTTTAACGCTACGTACAAGGACTATAGACATTTTAGTCGGTACTGCACTTTAAGTTTACTGGTGAAGCCACATCAATTGCTTGATAAGGACCCTGATACTTATTCAAAAGTTTTTTATGTTCCCTTAGGCGTGTAGGTGTTAGTGACTAATACCCATTGACCCACTCGATATTATTAAAATTCTCTCATGAGCCGGTAGACAGTTCCTCATTCTAAAGCTTTAGTATTGGCTCACTTTACTTTTTGCCATACCCCCATGTTCTTTTTAGCTAATTTTTTAATTTGTTCCTAATTTATGAATCACGACATCAAATGGGAATATCATTTTTCTACCATACACCAACTCAAAGGGTGAGAAACCTGTACTGGTACGTACTATAGACTTTCTATAAAAATTGTCTGAATGTGAGAAAACTGAATATACAGATTTCACAAACTTTCACCTTATGTAAAGTGTACTTTAAATATCGCACTGAATTCCTGAGCAAAATTGACTATTGATTTGGTCCTGCGTTGCGCATGTGAACAGTGTCGTGAAATAAAACATTGAACTTCATGGAATGCAAAATTTGAAATCATGAAAATGAATCTAATTAAATACCAAAAGAAATTAATTGTGTGCTCAATGAAAACCATGTAACTAAAATTCAGTATCGACATACATGATGAACGTTGCATGATGTGAAGTGCAATGTTTGACATGGGATATGCGCGAAATAAATTACTGCTCTATTCAGATGAAAATAAATGAAATTCCTAGTCCTGTTCACTGAAAATCAATCTGTTTCCAGTGCGACACCTGACAATCCCAACTACACACTGTTCGATCAAGAATGCAAGGTGAGATCTACCCTGAAATCAAAATGACTTATCTCTTGCTCAGCATGTTGTTTTTGTGTCTGGTGTACTAATGTCATTGAAAGCTAATACAAATCAGCGCATGCATCAGCTAAAGATAAGTGATCTACTCTAAATTTGTTTGTCAGAAACAGTCTGTGACTTCATGGGCTGTAAGGTGCAATGCACATACGGCAAAATCGTCACAAGTTTACTGTAAAGCAATGAGGTGGATTTTACTCCAAACAGGTCAGATTCTGATCATTGAGGAAAAGACAGGAAAACTTGAGAAGGCTCTAATAATTACAAAATTTTCTCATTACAAAATTTCCGAATGTACCTTTAAAATTCCCGATACTAAGTGCATGACGCAACTGCTTCCTTAAGTCTGATACAAAATTTGTAGCCTGATCCATAACTAAGGTATCAGCCAGCGCAAACATAAGTATCGAGCTGTTAACTAAAGCCTGGACAACTGAACTAGCCTGCTGATCAAGAGTTGCCACCATTGCAAGAATCTTGAAAATTATCTGTAATTTTCAGTGCATATTTGTTTCCAGTGAGTGTCCTATTGAATGGTGCTAAAATGTGAAACCCAATCATCTGAAAGTATTTAAATGGCTCTGGCAGTCTTTATAACGGAATTTTATGACGAACAAGCTCAGCTCTTTGTTCACAAGGTACACAGTTAATTCACATATTGCTCGACGTCATGTTTTCCTGCTCTCCATGACAAAATTTCCACTACTCATTCATCTGGGGCTCCCTCTAGCTGGTGATATCCGCTTCTTAGATCCACTGTTGAACGTACTGGCATTTTCATACACTGTTTAACATTTCTGTAATAAAGAGGATGCGACGTGCATCCACTGCAGTTTTCGGATTCAGGTAGAGGTAATCGCAACAGGATCTGTATTTTATATGTGTATGATGTATGTTCTTTTGGACACGCATGTCTGAAAGAAGAGACACCATTGATTCGATCAATAGCGGTACTCAGTACATGATGGAAGGAACATATGACATTTAATTGCCGTGGAGCATTCACAGAAATCAACGGAAACAGATGACTGAGGTGAGCACTCAAACTCTCTGAGTTTTCACCATTTTAATTATGCAACGTCTGTGACAGTTTTAAACTTCCATCTGCATAAATAACAATGATAGTATACAATGATAGTATGCTGCCAATATTCCTTTTTCAGTAGTGGAGTAGTTAGCTCAGCTTTGTTTGGTTGCCTCAAATCACGCGCTGCTGGATGTTCCTACTCATTGATTTTCTGGCTCAGAATAGAACCAACTGCCCCACTGGAGGTGTCGCAGGAGAGGATCAATTCTTGCTCAAAATGAGGAAAGACTAGTGCTGGATCAGACCCAACTGCTGCCTTCGATGGTGATGTTCACTGGAATTTCGCACTCTTCTTCAACAACTGATTCAAAGGTTCTGTGATAAGTTATTTATGAATTTACAGTAATAGTAACATACTATAATTGTTTTGTGGTTTGTGACGCCGTGAAGTTACAGATTACCTCTGTTAGGTGATGACCGGTTTGAGCAGCTTCCCTACTAGCCACATGTCCTAGATACTTTATGTGCAGTTGCACAAAATGGCACTTTCTATGCTAAGCGTCAGATGTGTAGATCATAGCTTTCTAAATATGTCATATGCTTTGGCGTATCAATCGAAAATACGATGATATCGCCCAAATATGGCATGGTGTTCTTTGGCCTTAAACTACGCAAGACTACATCTAACAACCCTTGGAACGTGGCTAGCGCGTTTTCCAGCCCAAATGACCACTTCCTATAGTGGTAATGTTCCCATGGAACCATGAAAGTGGTCTTCCTCTGGGACTCCCTCCAGCTGGTGATACCCGCTTCTTAGATCCACTGCTGTAAAGTACTGCCATTGCCCTAGACTATTAAAAGTTTTCGTAATAATTAGGATGGGATATGCAACCATCACAGTCTTCATATTCAGGTAGAGTTAATCACAAAGACATCTGTACTTTATAATGGATGGTGTCTGTTCTTTCGGACGTCCACATCTGAAAGAAGAGATACCGTTGATTCGATCAGCACCTGCACTCAATGCATGATGAAAGAAACATCTGACATTTAGCTGCCATGGAGCATTCAGAGAACGCAACGGTGACAGATGAACATTTTTGCCAGACTAGGAGTCGAATCTGTATTTCCCATTTTATGTAAGTGGTTGCCTTAACTGCCTAGGCTATCTGAGCGCGTCACCCGTCTGACGCAAATCTCCTTATGCCACACAGTACAGAGTAGCAGTACTCAGTAACATGCAGCATATGAAGATTTGGGACAGACAGTTAAAGCAACTGCTCATGCAAAGCTGAAAATCAGGGTTCAACTCCAAGTCTAGTGCAAATTTTCATGTGTTACCATTGATTCGGTCAATGCCCAACCACAACGTTGAATATTTCTTTCATCAAGAATCTATACTTCTTAGAGCCATCTGATGCCTTTTTTTGGTATCATGACAATTTTTGCATCCCTTGGGCTATTACTATGTTATACCATCCAATAACCGATGATTTGTAATCCCCTCCATTATGATTTGAAGACGATTTGCTATGTGGAAATTATGAAGGAGATTACAGATCAGCGGTTATCGGATGGTATAATAGAGTATAGTTATAGCCCAAGGGGTGTAAAAATTGTCATGGAACAGCTTTCTGTAAACTGGTGCATCATAACCTGTAGACTGTTGCTGGTAAAGGATACTTTGTATGAAATAAATCCATAAACCGTAGCAGCAAAGCTTTCATTGAGTAAAAGAGATGTACTTCAGAGTAGAAAAGGTGAATAAGTGCCCATAACTCTTAAGGATTGCACTTTTTATTGTTTTGGTTCATAACAAATCCTTTCAAAATATGGGAAACAGAGAGCTTTGCAGTGGTAGAAGTCAAATGTGGGGCAAGGAATGGCTTTATTGCTCATATGACTCGTTTCGGAATTTATCCATCATCAGATATGTAGGAGCGATTACTGTACGTAGACATGGCATTTCAAGCTGTATGTGAAACAAACATTTGCAGACTAGTCTGATAGTTTCGCTTAGAGTTACAAGGCTTGAGCTAATTCACTTTGCCTCCCCTTGACGGAAGAGTATAGTGAATTCGTCGTTTGCTCACTGAGTGGTTCAGAAATTTTCTATCAATTCGACATTTGTGCTGTGAATCTATTGGATCTCAAATGAACAAAAGCTTTACACTCTAAGACAAAAAGAAAAAAAAACAAAAAACACTGCAGCATGTAAGAACAATCCAAATGCGACATAAATCGGTAGATGTGATGCACATATAGAGACAAACAAATGATTACAGTTTCAGGAAAACTTAATCATTTATTCAAAGGAAAGAGCTTCACAAATTGAGCAATTCAAAAAGGCTTTGGTCCGCCCATGGTCCTTATTCAAGCAGTTGTTCGGCTTGGCATTGATTTATAGAGTTGTGAGACGCCTTTCTGAGGGACAGCGTCCTTTCTAAATTCTGTCCAACGGGCTCATTAAATCGTCAAAAGATGGTTGGATGGCCATGCCCATAATGCTCCAAACATTCTCAACTGGTGACGGATCCGTCGACCTTACAGGTCAAGTTGGAGTTTGGCATGAACGAATACAGGCAGTAGAAATTCTCGCCGTGTGTGAATGGGCGTTACCTCGCTGAAATGAAACCCCAGGATGGCTTGGCATAAAGTGCAACAAAACAGGGCGTATAATATCGTCGACGTGACAACCAGAGGGGTCCTGCTATGAAAAGACACGGTACCCCAGACCGTCACACCGGGCTGTCCGGTAATACGGCGAGCGACTGCTAGGTTTGCACCCCACAGCTGTCTGGGTCGTTTCCAACAAATGTTTGGTGGTCATCGGGGCTCAGTTTGAAGCAGCACTTGTCAATGAAGACAGTCCTACTCCAGCCAGTGTGATTCCAGGCTGAATATTACCGACACATTTACAAACGGCATTGTTGGTGTACCTAAAAGGTATTCGGCGCAAGGAGCGTGGTGACCTTGGGCCCCCTTTCTGTGAACCGCCTATTAATCGTTCATGAGACTCGCTGGAGCACCAGTTGCACGTCGCGTCAGTGATAATGATGAATCCGGGGCTCTGAGTGCAAATATCACGATTGCTCAACCCTCGCATTCTGTCTTCTCTCTAGGTCGGCTACTTGACGCGGTGTCCAGCCACGGTTCATCCATTCCGGCCAAGATCATCGAGTAGTCCCGTCGCTCCTGTTCAAATGTAGTCATTTGGTTGTCCATAAACATACATCAGGTTTACCGATTTCCGTCCCATTCCAATAGTTCCTTCACAGTGAATAATTTTTTTTTTCTCTGTCATATTACACTCCTGGCCATTAAAATTGCTACACCAAGAAGAAATGCAGATGATAAACGCGTATTCATTGGACAAATATATTATACTAGAACTGATATGTGATTACATTTCCAAGCGTTTTGGGTGCATAGATCCTGAGAAATCAGTACCCAGAACAACTACCTCTGGTCGTAATAACGGCCTTGACACGCCTGGGTATTGAGTCAAACAGAGCTTGGATGGTTTGTACGGGTACAGCGGCTCATGCAGCTTCAACACGATATTCAAGTGTAGTGACTGGCGTATTGTGACGAGCCAGCTGCTCGACCACCATTGAGAAACGTTTCCAATTGGTGAGAGATCTGGAGAATGTGCTGGCCATGGCAGCAGTCGAACATTTTCTGTGTCCAGAAAGGCCCGTACAGGACCTGCAACATGCAGTCGTGCATTATGCTGCTGAAATGTAGGGTTTCCCAGGGATCGAATGAAGGGTAGAGCCATAGGTCGTAACACATCTGAAATGTAATGTCCACTGTTCAAAGTGCCGTCAATGCGAACAAGAGGTGACAGAGAGGTGTAACCAATGGCACCCCATACCATCACGCTAGGTGATACGCCAGTATGGCGATGACGAATACACGCTTCCAATGTGCGTTCACCGCGATGTCGTCAAACACAGATGTGACCATCATGATGCTGTAAACAGAGCCTGAATTTATCCGAAAAAATGACGTTTTGCCTTTTGTGCACCCAGGTTCGTCGTTGAGTACACCATCGCAGGGGCTCCTGTCTGTGATGCAGCGTCAAGGGTAACCGCAGCCATGGTCTCCGAGTTGATAGTCCATTGTGCTGCAAACGTCGTCGAACTGTTCATGCAGATGGTTGTTGTCGCAAACGTCCCCATCTGTTGACTCAGGGGTCGAGACGTGCCTGCACGATCCGGTACAGCCATGCGGATAAGATGCCGGTCATCTCGACTGCTAGCGATACGAGGCCGTTGTGATCCAGCACGGCGTTCCGTATTACCCTCCTGAACCCAGCGATTCCATAGACTGCTAACAGTCATTGGATCTCAATGAACGCGAGCAGCAATGTCGCCATCCGATAAACCGCAATCACGATAGGCTGCAATCCGACCTTTATCAAAGTCGGAAACGTGATGGTACACATTTCTCCTCCTTACACGAGGCATCACAACAACGTTTCACCAGTCAACGCCGGTCAACTGCTGTTTGTGTATGAGAAAAAAATGGCTCTGAGCACTATGGGTCATCAGTCCCCTAGAACTTAGAACTACTTAAACCTAACTAACCTAAGGACATCACACACATCCATGCCCGAGGCAGGATTCGAACCTGCGACCGTAGCGGTGACGCGGTTCCGGACTGAGCGCCTAGAACCGCTAGACCACCGCGGCCGGCTGTGTATGAGAAATCGGTTGGAAACTTTCCTCATGTCGGCACGTTGTAGGTATCGCCACCGGCGCCAACCTTGTGTGAAAGCTCTGAAAAGCTAATCATGTGCATATCACAGCATCTTCTTCCTGTCGGTTAAATTTAGCGTCTGTAGCACGTGATCTTCAGGGTGTCGCAATTTTAATGGCCAGTAGTGTACATCCTATTCCGACCACTCCATCGCTCACTTAACTCATGCCAATAACTATAAAAGACAGCAGACGAAAGCTTTTTGTTCTACAAGCGCCGGAATGGAGAGGATGAGAACTTCATTTGATGAACTGCTAAAACGTCGACAGACAGTGGAGCACAAGTGAACACAAGGGAATGTGAACCGAACAGTGCCGAATACCGTTAGCCAGGGTGGCCAAGCGGTTCTAGGCGCTACAGTCTGGAACCCCTCGACCGCTACGGTCGCAAGTTCGAATCCTGCCTCGGGCATGGATGTATGTGATGTCCTTAGGTTAGTTAGGTTTAAGTAGTTGTAAGTTCTGGGGGCTGATGACCTGAGAAGTTATGTCCCATGGTGCTCCGAGCCATTTGAACCTAGCGTTTACACAAGAGAGGATCCTCGTTCGCTGCTGTACGTTCGCTTCGATACAAACGGGACCTCAGCGGAAGGCGTCAGACATGCGCGGCGCGGCGGTGCACCCAGAGACACGCGGCGAAGGCGTAGGCCGGTGAGCAGGTGGGCGCGCGTTCAAGAATTCATCGCATGTTTCCCGGCAGCCTGAGAACCGCCGCGAAAACAGTTAATGGAAAAGTTGCGTCTCATCCATACGGGAGCGTGGCCGACCAGTGAGCGCCGCGGTGTTCATCAAAAAGTGAGCGTCTCCAACAGCAGCAGTGTGGGCCCGCCCCGCGCCACTTTAATGAAAGAGTGTCGGCCGTGTGTGGGAGGGCCGAGTGGAGTGGCGAGCGGCCGCACCGTGTGCGTCTGTGTGTGTGTGTTTGTGTGTGTGTGTGTGAGTTGGCTGCCTGTCGGGGGGGGGGGGGGGGGGTGCTGCACGCGGGAACTGGTCTACCGGCGCGGTCTGTGGAGTCAGCAGCCGGCAGCAGGCTCTACCCCACCCGCGTCGTCGAGCATGGCAGCCAGTGACCGGTGTTCACTTGCAAACAGCGTCGAGTTACCTGCGGCTGAATCAACATGTGTGACAGTACACCGGGTGCTCAAGACATAGGTTGAAAAATTCGGAAACACTAAAAGACTAGTACACTCGTTGTACAGGGGTTGCAATATTAAATAGATTCTTTGGGACCGCAACTACTACCGTTAGCTCGCGTACTTCGCGGGAAGTTGCTCACTTAACGATTGTCGCTTTAGCCTGTACAGTCTTGGCTCTGGTTTGGTAGTTAAGACTATGGATTTAAAAATTTGAGATCCAAACTTCTAACGTTGGGCTAATTTAAATCATAATTCGTGAAGAACAAGTGGAGCGCCCTGCTAACTACGCAGGACAGGACAGATAGAATAAATTGTGGAAAGGGGCCAAAATAAACGGCTGTCAGCTACACTCGAACATACAACTCTATTATTTGATCAAACATTACAAGAGCCCAAAAATTTTTTTAAACACACAGCTTTAATCTTTGGGAGTTAATTACCGGCTGAAAGCCACTTTAATTTAAAAACGGCTAAAGGCCAAGAACTTAAATCGCAAGCATAATCAGAAATTTAAAAGGCAAGCCTTACCTTAAAACAGTTCTTTAGTTGGGCTGAAGTAAACAAGTTAAATTCAAATCCGCTGGAGGCCGAACACTTAAAACTCCAAAACACACACACACACACACACACACACACATATATATATATATATATATATATATATATATAAAGTCCTTACGTGAAACAGCTCTTTACTTTAGGCTTAAGGCTTTAAGAACAAACAACTGAAACTCAGACAGGCTGAAAGCCGAAGACTTTCTTTTTTTTCAAAAATGCCAAAGAGCTTACGTGAAACAGTACTTTAAACTAGGCTGAAGGCCTTAAGAGTAAAACAACTGTGATTTATAACACAAACCGGCTAGAAGCCATACAAGTACCAACAACAAGAACAATTTCAAAACATAAACGCAGTACACACGAGGGCACTCAGATGCTCGTTGGTCGGCCTGTAATTCAAAGACTACCGCTCGCTTAGGTGCGACAGGCAGTCGAGGCAACCATTCACGATCCGACGAAAACCCAACCGATTGACAGTCAGTGGACCCACCAACAAGATAACTTCCACTTCATCCGACTAGGGCACAACAAGGATTCAACAGAACCACGTAGAAAATATTGGCGTCCACAACCAACCATACATGGAGCTGTCAAACTACACACCGTGCTGAACAGCAACAACACGATGAAGAAACTACACTGCCTGAAATTTACGTCAACGGCAAGGGCAGGTAACCGGAACGTTAACGGCCACAAGGCAGAAGATTCCGCTGGTGCACTTCACTTCAAATAACCAAAATACAGTTTAACTCCACCGGAACTTGAAAACCAGGTTGTTGCTCGCGGGAATGTCCCAACAGCCGACAACGAAATCCAAACGACACAATATTAACAGTCTTGACTTGCTGGTAGGTTAAATCAAAAAACTTTCGTGCCCAGGGTCGGTGAGCCACAGATCTCGTAGCAATGGGAACAGCGCCACACTCTCCGACACCCCGTAGAGACCGGCCAAACTACGCCCCGCCGAGAATTCCTCGCTGCTCCACGCCAACCGACCGACTCCTCAGAGCCAGTACGCCGACAACATTTAAAATAACTTGCCAGTCAAAATCACACAAACTACACACAGTTTTACGAACACTTGCACGAAGAACTAGACAATGCTAACGGCGGTGACTGTACAATAACAGGGACTAATCACGAGTCGGCACACACAGCCAACCCATAAACGATCGCCTGCCAAATACACGTCATCTGGGAAGACGACCGACAGATGACCAACCATTTCGTCCCCACTCCAATCATGTGTGTCGGCAACCGTCGGGCGAGTCATGGCGGTCCGGACCTCTGCCGCCTCACCCCGACTGAACTTGTGCCGCGCGCCAACTCAAACACTGCCACGTCCGAACTGCACTCTAGCGCCTCCCAACTCACTGGTAGATCCGAACCAACTCTGAATATACGACAACCGGGAAGTAATAGCAATCAGCAAAGATAATACGCCAGGGCTTATATAGATAAGCGCCGCTGCTGCCGCTCGCGGGCAGGCAAGGCGGCAACTCGGTGACATCTGTAATTTAAATTAGCATAACGAGGTAATAGTACAGTAAAAACAGGATGTCAAATGAGATATGGCACGAACACGAGCAACGCACGGTTTAACAATGGCCTGTATCCGATTATCGCACAAGGCAGTGCTGTAGCGTGCGCCATGAATCAGAAGTGGATGGGCGTGGGATGAATTCCAGTTACGGAAAGCCTGAATAAAGTTTCAAGTAAAAATGAACATTTATTGACTTCGATAAAGTAAGAGGAAACAAGTGCGATCATAATAAAATGAAGTGAAACGATCGCATGTCATTGGTGACCGGGACACCTCACCTGGCATAGTTCGGCCGCCGAGATGATGATAATGATGATGAGCACAACACAACTCCCAGGCCCAGAGCGGAGAAATCTTCCGACCCGAAATCGGGCGCGCTGCATGGCAGTCAGGCGCTCTGACCACTCACGTAACGAATCGGATTGTGATCATAATAAAATGTGACGATTCTTCGGGACTGATGTATCTCTTGAGTATGACCGTGGTCGGATTAATCAGTAGGAAAACGTATTTGACGAATAACTAAAACGTATGCGTACATCATATATGATGATGATGATGATGATGATGATGAGGTCCCATACTCCGAGGAGCGTAGGGAACGATGCGGGAGATCCGCACCGCCGACCAGGCGAGGTCGTAGCGGAGGTGGTTTGCCATTGCCTTACTCCGACCGTAATGGGCATGAATGATGATGATGAAGACCACACAAAACCACCCAGTCATCTCGAGGCAGGGAAAATCACTGACCCTGACGGAAATCGAGCGCGGGACCCCGTGCGCAAGAAGCGAGAACGCTACCGCAAGACCACCAGCTGCGGACATCACATATGAAAAAAAGAAAAATACAACTACTAGTAACAGTAAGTCCAGTCACCCGTAACATCGATAATTGCTTGGCATCTCTGAGGCATGCTTAAAACCAAGTTTCTGCGTATTCCGTGGAAGAGACTTCCAAATACGTCGAATTTGCTTTGACACCTGTGTCAAAGAAAAGATCGTTTTTCTTTGCAACTTCTACTACATATTTTCCATAGCATTATTTCTCCTTTTTCCAGTCACTGCAAAGTCCACTGCGGTGATTCGAATCGTTGTCATGCTGCAGTATCCAGTCTTCATTTACACGTACACAACCAACGTTTGGCAGTCAGCGTCAAACAACTTTGACAAATTTGTGACATCTTCTGCGCATTTAAATTGTAGGTAAACACCTGCAAACTGCAGAAACCCAGTTTTAAGAGACATCCTCAAATATATTTTATGGACTTTGCATGAAGGAGAAACATTACCTTTGTTAGGTTGTGAAAGAACTAATGCGATATCTTTTGTCATCTGTATGTAATGCCGACTACGCTCTTACTTAACAGACTGTATACGAGAGATATTCGGAAAGTAAAGTCCGATCAGAAAATCAAAAATGATCTGTTTGCAACAGTTGTCTACATCTTCCATCTGTTTCTCCACATTGTCGCCGTTCCGACTGAGACATTCGTCGTAGCATTGTATCACTTTCCAATACCCTCATCATAGAAGGCAGCTAACTGCGTGTTCTGCCAATTCTCTATGCTGATCTGCAGCTTGTTATCTGTCCCAAATTTTATCTTCATGGTCAGCGTTTGATGTGAGCAGAGATGTAAATCAGAGGGAGCCAAGTCTGGGCACAATAGTGAGTGATGAAACTCTTTATTATTACAGGAGAGATAACAAGGGACAGGTATAGTGGAATACGGCACTGAGACACTGTAAACATGAGTGAGAGAATCAGAGACGTAGCAAAGCTTAATGGACCTTGCATAAATCCATCTGAGTCGAACAGATTGCAAGCAAATTAAGGTTAAACTGTGGTGCCAGAGATACTGAAATTAGGTTACTTTACATAAAAACTCATGGAGAGGCTCATGTAGAGAAACTTCAACGTGCACTGCAGTCTTCATGGTTTTCAACATGTGACAAGATGACCCATAAAATTTACACTATCTGCCAGAAAATGAAGAACCAAGAAGGGGAGGGAGAAACTGAATGAAAATTCATGTGTTGAAAAACTATGCGATGTTATTTTAGTGATTACAGTATCGAGTCAAATATACAGAGAACTTGATGTCATAAAGCCGCTGTGTCCGCAGCTGAGGCAAGCTGCCCTGTTACTGTTGTAACTGGTTCGTAACATCCTAGATACTGGCACTGGGTTGGAGTGGACGTCTGATCTCGTCCCTCGCATGTTCTATCGAGAACAGATCTGGAAAACTTGCTGGCCATGAGATCAACATCGCGCAGACAGTTCATAGGGCACGCGTGGACGCCATCTTACTGTTGAAAAACTGCGGCACGGTACTGTTGCATGAGAGGTAACATACGCGGATGCAGGATGTCCACGTCGTCAGAAATATCTCAGACAGTATCATCCGTGATCCTTACGTCCTACCCGATGGCTCTCCCACACCCTGACGTCAGGGACAACACTACTACGTCTGTCCAAGATTTTGCAAGAATGAAACCTGTGCCCAGGATGCCACCATATTTGTCAAAGGTGGTTGTTTGGGGTAATGCCGAACCGCGGTTCATCGTTGAAAGCGGTGTGACGTCATTAATCAGCAGCCCATGATTCACGGTCATTGCGTCTCTCCAAACGCAGCCGTTTGTGTTGTGGTATTAACTGCAGCCTATGCATGCGACAGTAGTTCCCTTGTCCAGGGAATTGTGCCTCCAACCAGTAGCGCGGGATGACGCAGAATGTTGCAGGGAATCCATTACCTGTTCTCGGATGGCAGGCGCGAGTCTGAAGCGGTTACGCTGTGTGGTGCGCAATACGTCTATCCTCTTTTGTGGTGGTCAGACGTGGTTGACCGGAAACTCGATGATGAGTATGCCTCTCGTCAGATTCCCTTGTATACCTGCATCGGGTCGCCGTAATAACCAAACGCTCTACAAATCTGCATACCGCGCGACTGGACAATTCAGCTAAATGGAGACCCACAGTGAGACCTCTTTCCCACACGACTACGCAGCATCTCCGTATCCTTCACAGTGATCATTCAACATCTGAAGTTATTCACGGCCCTTACATACCCTGACTAACAAACTTTGTAATAACACTAGACGCGGTAAAAAAAACTGCTGCATTTTGATGGCCATTCTACTTGTCACAGAGAGGTACAACTGTAACCACCTATATAACCGTCGACGGTGTGTAGGTGCACGAAGATACATTGACATCCGCCAGTGTCTTCTGGGCAATTCGCAACTCTATCAGCCAGCGTACATCCTCATTGATACATGCCAATGTCTATACTGCTAGTGGCACGGACAATGTGCAGTTGTTACCTCTGTCCATTGTATGAGGGTTGAATGAAAAGTAATACCTCCACATTAGTTAAGTGGGTATGGATGGGAATATTTTAATAAATCAAATTGCAGAAATAATCCTTAGAATGTGATCTTTAATTACCAATATTCACTTTTCCACATAATCACCAGGCAATTGGATACATTTCTGCTAACGATGAACAAGTTTTCTGAAGCCGTCACGGAAGAAGTCGGCACTCTCTTTCCGCAACCACAGTCGCACAATTCTCTCAACGTCTTCATCAGAAGCATAATGATGTCCCCGCAGACCGTCTTTCATTACCTGGAACGGATGGAATTCAGACGGTGCTAAATCTGGACTGTATGGAGGACGACCTACGGTGGTGAGTCTCTGAAGTTCTGCTGTGGTGGCACATGAAGTAGTAATATGACCCACACATTCTTGTGAAATGCCGATTGTGCCTGCATTTCTGTCTGAGTGATACGATGATCGTCCTGAATAAATCTGTCAACAATTTGCTTGTGAAACTCGGTGGTTGCTCTCACAGGCCGTCCAACTCTTTGTTTGTCATGCAGGTCGGATGTTCCCGCCTCAACATCTTTGACCTTAATCGCCCAACGACGCACAGTACTCACATCAACACAATCATCATAAACTGCTTTCATTCTCTGATGAGTCTCCTTTGGCGTGATACCTTCTGCTGTCAAAAATTTAATGACTGCACGTTGCTTAAATCGCATTGACTGACCATCTGCGCAGGGTTCCATACGTTACACTGTAACAACACAATCGTTCAATGCTAAGGCTTCCCGCCAACTGGAGCTGTAGAGGAGAGGCTACGGAACAAGCCAGTACCTGCCGCATACCAATGCTGCCAACTTTTGAAGAGTTACGAAGTTGTAGGCATTATTTTTCAGTCAAACCTCATAATAGTCCATCAAGATAAGCTTTTTTTTATTTCATCGTTAAATATTGAATTAATATTCGACAGTGGACATTAGACAGTTGGTGAGTGGCAAGAAAAGTGCGATGAGTGAAAAAATATTTTTATTAATAATTTTGAGAAAATCTGTTACATGTGCATTCCAAAGAACGTCGGAGCTGCCATCCTGCTTCACATTTTGGTGAGTGAAGTAGCCAGGAGACTGCAGAACATTGCTTTAAGAACAAAAGGCACCAGATCGTTAACCAGCCGTTGTTTTCTCGGAAATCAAGACTAATAATACTTGCAGTATGCACAGTCGTTGTATTATATTTATTCTGCACTGACGTGTTTATAGCGATATTGAGTATCACTGATATTTTTTAAAACTAATACGAAGTATAGCAATAACGCCTGTAATTCTATAGGGAGAATACATTACGTTTCTTAAATCGATATTTTGGAAACGCAGAATTCAGTTAATGAACGGAAAAAGGAAATACAAAAATGTTCAGGAAACTAAAGGAATATACTATTATAAGTTAGTCTGAAATCGATAGGGACGGCAAGGAAGCTAAAGCGAAACGGCTGCAGGAAAAATATGAGAAAACCGAGAAGGATATAATTATCAGAGGGACAGATTCAGCGTAAGGAAAGTCAAAATAATTTTCAAAGGATTTAAAAGCAAAGGAGTCAGCATTAAGAGTGCGAAAGGAATTCCACTGTTAGAGGAGAGGACGGACAGACAGAATGATTACACTGGTGGTCTTTGCGATGGAAAAGAACTGTCTGCTTACGTAACTGAAGAAGAAGCGAGTATTGATTTGGAAGACATTGGGTATCCAGTATTAGATTCACAGTCTGACCGTGTTTTATGGGCCCTGCAGTTAAACAAGGAAGGAGCGATAGAGAACAACCCTCCGGCGTTATTAACCGAACTACTACCTAAGTTAATAAGCACAACCGATGAGAATGGAGACATACCGTCGGACTTTGTGAATAATGTCATTCACAAAATTACGAAGATAGCGTCGGCAGATGAATTCCGAAACTGTCGCAAAATGAGGATAACAGCAATACTGCTGCTCGGTACAATCACATATGCAAGAATGTGAACGAAAATTGAGAATGTGTCACATGACGATCTGTTTTGCCTTAGGAAAGGTAAAGACACCTGATTACATACTATGGTGTTGGCCATCAGAAGTGCAACACAAGGAAGTATAGCTATAAACGAAATTTTCCTTATTGTGTGCATACAGTATAGTAGGAAGAATACTTGATTAAATTTTGTAGATTATTTCGGGGTATCGTGGATATGAAGTTTAGCATACCGTGCTGCCATCTTCGTTAACAAAACTGGCTGTAAGTCAGCTGTGCATCGAGTCGAACTGAGCTTGGATGACACATGCGGGAAGGCCATTTTATGTTGCTTCAGCTATATGCCGAACTTTATCGAGTGTAGCGTCTGGTGTGTGGCGGCGGCCCAGTCTCTTTACAATCCATCGAACCGCTGACTTTTGAGATTTTGGCTTAGAGTAAAATTATCCCCATACACGGTGCAAGTGTTTATGGCTGCCTCCGCTGCTGTCATCCCTCTTCTTAACCCAAACAGAAGAACATCTCGGAAATGTTCCGCTTTCTCCACTTGGCACTCCATTTTCTAGGGTCCACATCTTCACCCACTATCTCAAACTGACAAAATGATAATGTATGAACTCAGATAACAACAGTGAATTACAAATGAAAAACGACATTCGATAAATAAACCCATACCAGCCGGAATACCAACACGCAAAACAAAAAAGCTACGTACTTATGCCTCAGACCAATACATTTATTCATTACTACTGAGGCACGTGACACCTGGCAGCGCTTTTGACAGCTTTCAACTGCGAAGCGCAAACAGCTGCAGGCAAAAATAAATAAATAAATAAATAAATCTGAATTTGGATACGGTACTTTAGCACTTTTACATCATCCGTATTTGTTTGTACAATTGTTCCGTAATTTCAAAGGTGCTTTGCACGATACAAAGAAATGATTTTTTTTCCACAATTCAGTTTAAGCACAGTTCAGTTTTTGTTTTCGTTTCTAATATAAAATTGGCACAATGAATACTCGGACAGTGCCGGATTTGTCAGTAAGTAATTAAATAAACATCTGTTTAACAATTCTTACTGTAATCAAGCCTCTGTCTCCCGATACAAATGTGACCTAAACTGACGATTTCTTGATAACGTCAGGATGTGTCCTGTCAACCGATTCCATCTTTTTAGTCACTCTATGTCGCATGTTCCTTTTGTATCCAATTTCTATTCACTGCTGCGTCATTAGTTATCCAATATACGTGTTTAATCTTTCTCATTCTTCTGAAGCACCACATTTCAGAAGCTATTCTCTTCCGCTCCGAGTTGCATATCTTCCAAGTTTAATTTCCGCACAAGAATAAACCTCATACAGATTTCTTCATAAAATAGTTCCTTAAACTTATATCGGACATTAACGATTTTCATGCTTTCAAAAACTCTTTTCTCGCTATTGCCAGACTGCACTTTGTTTCCTCTCTAGTTCTGAAATCGTCAATTATTTTGCTGCCCAACAGCAAACCTCATCTACTACTCTCTCGTGTCTACCTGCTTCAGCATCGTCTGATTTAATTCGACTTCCTTTGTTTTGACTGTTGTTAGTGTTGATCTTGTAACCTCTTCTGAGGACCAATCCATTCCATTTAACAGCTCTTCCAAGTACTTCGGTTTCTGTGACAGAATTACAATGCCATCGGAAAACCTCGAAGTTTTAATTTTTTATCCTTGAATTTTAAATCATTTTCTGAATTTCTCCTTTGTTTACTCATAGCTTGCTCAATGTACATATTGAATATCATGATAGACAAGTTACAGTCCTCTTGTAATGAGACATCCTCCTCTACCATTACTTTTCCTCAAGAGTAGTTGTTGATACCAGCATTATTTTTCGAATTTTGGACCAGTCAGTACTATCTCAGTTCCTTTCTGAAAAATATCATCTGATTTTATACACAATATGTTATATTTCAAGCTGAAATTCATGAATAGGAATTACTTTATAAAATACTTTAGTTTCGATGTCATAATCGATTAGTACTAGTTCTGAAAGTACAGTTACTTTTTTTTGAAACATTTGAAATTGCGAAAAATTGGCACAATTAAAATTTCTATTATTAATTACTCATCTTTGTAGTGTTTACTATGTTTATTTCTGGATTCATTTATGAAATAATAATCGAAATTAATAATGTAACGGAAACTAGCAGAAATTTATTTACTAAGAAAAATTGTAAGCGTTTTGGAATATTGTTGAAACTTCCTGGCAGCGCAGCGCAGCGCACACTCCGCTGCAGAGTGAAAATCTCATTTTGGAATATTGTTATTTCCGCAGAGTGTGAGAGTCGTAAGCTTGACTCTGATGTGATCAGACGTATTTTTGTGCGAACAATGTAACTTCGGCATTGTTAATGTGAAAAATCAAAATACTGTATGATATACCAAAATGTAAGAAAGTATATTTACGTTAAAAAAATCGCTGCAACGACAGTCTTCAGATTTATTTAGTTCAAATCAACCGTGAGGACCTAGTGTGAGAGTTTCAGCTTGAAGAATCAGACCCCTAGACAAGAAGAACAGAACACATCCCAACATGAGAAGCTAAGTAAACCAGAAAGTTTATTGTAATCTTCGCTCATCTCAAATCTTCATAAAAGACTTTGCTTATTAATTACTTGGACTGGACATTGCTTAATGTGAACAATAGATGGAAGTAGGAAGGAGGGAAAAGATTACACTGTCTCACTCTCTTTCCAACAGTTGTCTCCCTTAGTGTCCTACGCTTATAACTCCAGTCTGGTTTCTGTACAAGATGTCGACGACTTCTAGTTCGAGAATTTTATGCCTGCTACATTCAGAATTTCAAAGACTGTATTCCAGTCGACACAGTAAGAAGGTTTCTATTAATTTACAAATTCTTTGAACTAATGTTTCTCTTTCTTCAGTCTGTCTTCTCAGTTATTACAGTGAGGTGACTGTAATTATGGGATATCTCCTAATACCGTGTGGAGCCTCCTGTTGCCAGGCGCAGTGGCGTGGTGTTGACAGGTCGTTGGAAGTTCCCTGCAGAAATATTGAGCCATGCTGCTCTGTAACCGTCCATAATTGTGAAAGTGTTGCTGGTGCAGGATTTTGTGCACGAACTGTTCTCCCGATTATGTTCCATAAATGTTCGATGGGATTCACTTCCGGCTACCTCGGTGGAAAAACACTTCTCTCGAATTGTCCATAACAGGAATACTCAACATTTTTAAGCTTGAGCTCTAGTACATGCAACTTAATCCGTTTAGAGACCTATTGAGTTAAAAATTCCTACAAGTTTAAGCACAAAACATCACCATAGTCAAAATTAACCATTTCAGTAACACACAAGAATATGAAACGTTAGTAGACCTACCACTCAATTTTCAACACTTGAAAAAACTTAAAATGTACACCACCATAAACGCTGAAAAAGTTTAGTGACGTACTATGCTTTTCATATCATTGGCAGCTTTATTACAAAATGGTGAATAATTTATCAGAGTCAGCCTTACACAGTCTGAAAAATGAAGGGCAGTCAATTTATTTCTACACATAGACTGCATCATGTTCGCCGTTGAAAACGCTGCATCAAGTAGATAAGTTCATCCAAAAAACGATAAACGTACGACGCCACTTTTACAATGTTAATGTAGATTTTTTGACTCAGTAATTTACAACAGTTTTGTTCACTGTATTCTGACTTTATGCAAACTGGATTATTCCCTTTCCAAGTTCAGTCTAAGAAAAAGAGAAAAGAGCTTTCGTTTAGCTAGAAATATCTTCTACATCCACGGTTGGAAAAATCTGAGCTATGGAAGCTACAACAGTTTACAATGCCTTGAAATCAGAAAATCTGCTTTCAAACTCTGTCTTCAGTGCTGTAATGTAGGCCGTTTACTTCTTTGCAGCATCCTGATCCAGTGCTCTTTTCGATCCGGCAGTTCTGACAGTATTTGAGGAAAATGTTCCACATTTAATTTCTGTGACTGAGCTATCCAAAGGTCTAGTCCCGCAGCAAACCCTGAGCGCTCTCCCCACTCAGCGTAACTCCCGCCCACAAAGTGCCGAATTGCGGTTCACGGTGAGATGCAGATGGAGACGACAGATGGAGATGTCAGATTTACCGCCTAAAATTACCGTGAGAAACACTCATTGTCAACAGGCTGGTATTTTCAAAAAGAAGATGACCTCAGGCAAAGGTTTTGGAAGATCGATTGATAATGCGATAGCGATCGACTAGTCGATCGCAACTGACGGGTTGACCCCTGGTCGAGAATGTTCTTCAAACTAATCGCGAAACTGTAGCTCGGTGACATGACGCGTTGTCATCCAGAAAAATTACAGGCGATGTCGTGCTGTTAGCGAAGGCACTCGCGTCGGTTGTGTGCTGCCATAGCCCATTAACGCCAATTTCGCCGCAATGCCGTAACGGACATGTTCATCGTACATCCACCATTGACTTCTGCAGTTATTTCATGCAGTGTTGCTTGTATGTTAATTTCTATGCAAGGGCCACTGCTCTCAGTCTTTGAGTGAAGGCCGTCGGGCATTTGTCCGTGATAAGAGGTAATGCCTGAAACTTGGTATTCTCAGGACACTCTTGACACTGTCGATCTCGGAATATTGAGTTCCTTAAGGATTTCCGAAATGGAATGTTCATTGCGTGTAGCTCCAACTACCGTTCCGCATTCGGAGTCTGTTAATTCCCGTAGTCCCGCCATAACCAAGTCGAAAACTTTTCACATGGACCACCTGAGTACAAATGGCAGCTCCACCAATGCACTGCCCTTTTATGCGTTGTGTACGCAACACTACCATCATTTGTGAATGTAGGTATCGCTATCCCTTGACTTGGCACCTCAGCGTAGTGTGGTCAGTATACTAGAAAGAAAATTCCGCCTTAATCAAGGTGCCGGTTTACAGTTTCATTATTACTCAAACATGTTGCAGCACTTTATGTATTATCTTCAGTGGAAGTACATGTTCATTTTCCTTCCGAAAAATTACTATCGTGTCTTAACCTCTTGAGTAGGTTATTCGAATTTTTGGCATAAAAGCGTTTACTTGTACAAAGGACAGATTATAATGTGTTAAATATTTTACATTAGTATGCTTGCAATCTGCAGTTAGGACATTATGTATTGTTCACTTACACTGTGATTAAACTTGTACTTCTAGGAGGCTAAATTTGGAAATAATGTGGTTACATTTGGTCGCATACCTTACATGATGCTGTTGGTTTTGTATGCTAGTATATTGTAAGCTTGTCATCTACAAATAACGAAATGTTTTCTATTTTTCTGCTTTTCGTTTATTTCAGATTGAATACGTAATAATCGCTCCACTTCCCCAGAACGCAAACTAATCTTCCCCGAAGTCCACATCTTCCTGCCTTCCCATATAATATTGGTGTCAATGGTTCAAATGGCTCTGAGCACTATGGGACTTAACATTTGAGGTCATCAGTCCCCTAAGTAGTACAAACTTAAACCTAACTAACCTGAGGACATCACACACAAGCATGACCGAGGCAGAATTCGAACCTGCGACCGTAGTGGTCGTTCGGTTCCAGACTGTAGCGACTAGAGCCGCTCGTTGGTGTCAATATTTTGTGACTCACTGCATAACGCATAAAAAGCGTACAAGAACAACCAACGGATATCTCTACCATTGCTGCGATTATTATGTGCACGTTAAACTACTGACACAAAAAATATATCAGTACTGATTATTGTTATATCTCAGCCTGTGGAACAAATTCTCGTACAGGTCAAAATACCGCTATTTTCATAATCATAGAAAAATGTGTGGGTTGTTTCATTTAAGGACATCACACGTGATTCCATTAAAGTATGTGTTTCACCAATGTAGTGCTCATTGTAAGTACCTACATGTAATACTACTGTATGTAAACAGCACACCAGACGCACAACTGTGGTGTATTTCAGGTAAATGATCCTGTATACTCTAACTGGTAGAGCACAGCAGAGCTGGAAGAGATGACGGCTGGAACAAGTGGTGCAAAAGAGGTATCTTTTAAAAACGAAAAAAGCGTGAATAGGAAGAGTCGGTGTTTAACAGCAGTGACGATCCTCATCATACCGACTGCTGACGCACTGGTGTAAAGCTGCTAAGACGAGGTGCTGGAGGAGAGAGTAGAACTATGGGATGGGGAGAGGGGGTTGGGGGGGGGGGGTAATTCGCATTCCGCAACGCTTCATTGCCCTCAGCAAGCCGCGCTGGCTTACTCACCCCCTGCAGCCGACTGAGAATCCTGCTTAGCGCGACGCAGTTTTAATTGGTCTATTGGACTAATTAGACGGGCGAGAATGCAGTTGCCGCCGGCTGGCAACGTGTCGCAGGGAACGTCGGCTAGCTGTTAATTACTACGTCAGGCACGGGGCACGCGGCGCCTGGTCTGTCCCGCAGTCGGTGCAAATCCTACGGCAGTCACTGCTCCATCGCCCTCACGGTTCACAAAGAGTCCACACTCACAGTTAACAGACCTCAAACAGTGCAACGAAGGCTTCTACGGACGGTGTTTACTCGAGTTAATAGTTGCAGGCTAGGAAGCCGTCGTCAGTGTCAAAAGAGAACTCGCACATGGCTACACGCAAAGATTGGTGCGCCTTTGAAAAGATCTATGCGCTTAGCATTCAACAGCTACCACCGTTACACCTTAGCAAAAGATCTGGCCGAGATGACGAGAAAATTCTGGTCCTACGTAAAATCGCTGAACAGGTCTAAGACTTCCATCCAGTCACTCGTTAATCGGTCTGGTGTGGCAGTTGAAGAAAGCAAAACGAATGCTGAAGTTTTAAGTTCCGCGTTCAAGAAATCGTTCACGCAGGAGAATCGTACAAACATACCGTCGTCTGACCATCAAACATCAAACAGACAGGCTAATAAGCACCCCTGGCGTAAGGAACAATTCAAGGAGTTGAATGCAGATATGTCGCTATGTGCGGATGGAATTCCATTTCGGTTTTGCAAAGAGTACTCTATAGCATTGGCCCATAGCTTAACTTGCATTTATCGCGAATCTCTCGCCAAGAGCAAAATTCAAGGGACAGGGAAAAAGCTCTGTGACTCCCGTATATTAGAACGGTAAAAGAATGAACCCCCAAAATCACAGATTAGTATCCTTAACATCAGCTTGCTGCAGAATTCTATAACATAGTCTGAGTTCGAATGTAATAAACTTCCGAGAGACCAAAAAGCTTAAGTCCACAAATCAGAGCTGTTTTAGAAAGCATCGGTCATACGACACTCAGCTTGTCGTTTTCTCACATGATACACTGCAAAGTTTGGATGAAGGGCAACAGGAAGCTTCCGTATTTGTATATTTCCGAAAAGTATTTGACCGAGTACCCTACTGCAGACTGTTATGCGAGTAGCTCGAAGGCTTCCTAAGTGACAGAACCCACTATTTTTTCCACAACGGCGAGTGTTTATCACAGACAAAGGTATAGTCAGGAGTGGCCCAAGTAAGTGCGATAGGACAGCTGTTATTTTCTACATACATAAATGATCTGGCGGGCAATGTGGGCAGCAATCTGAGGTTATTTGCTGACGGTGCTGCGGTGTACTGGAAGATGTGTAAGTTCAGTGACTGTAGGATGATACAACATAACTTACACAAAATGTCTAGTTGGTGTGATGAATGGCAGCGGGCTGTAAAAGTAGAAAACTCTAAGTTAATGTGGATGAGTAGGGAAAAAAGCAGTGATATGCGGATACAGCATTAATAATGACCTCCCTGACACAGTCACGTCGCTTAAATACCTGGTCATAACGTTGCAAAGCGATATGAAAGGCAACGTGCGTATGATGATTGCGGTAGAGAAGGCGAATTGTCGACCCCGGTTTATTTTGAGAATTTTAAGACAGTGTAAGGAGACCTCATATAGGACGCTGAAGAAACCTAGTCTGAGTACTGCTCGAGTGTTTGGGATCAGCTTCAAGTCGAATTAAAGGAAGACGTCGAAGAAATTCAGGGGTAGACTGCTAGTATTGTTACCGGTAGGTTCGAAAAACACGCAAATATTACGGAGATGCCTCGGGAACTCAAATGGGAATCCCTGGTAGGTGATATTCTTTTGGAGTAATATTACGGAGAAAATTTAGAGAACCGACGTTTGAATCTAACTGCAAAATGATTCTTCCACCACCAGCATACGTTTCGCATTAAAAACTAACAAGATAAGATACGAGAAATTAGGACTCATACAGAGGTATATAGATAGTAGTTTTTCCCTCGCTCTCTTTGCGAGTGGAACAGGAAAGGATGTGACTAGTAATACAGGGTGCCCTCCGCCATGCACCTTCAGGGTGCCCTCCGCCATGCACCTTACGGTGGCTTGCTGAGTATGTGGGGTGTGTAGATGTAGATAATTTTTTTTAAAAAGTATGCTTGCGGGTGACATCTTCAGAGATAAATCGGGAACTGTATCGAAAGTTCGAGGGGTCCCTGAATTAATAAATGCATTTTGATCGGTATGGGGGTTACCACCGAAAGGGTCCCTTTATGTTGCAGCCTCGCTGCTCGTTGTTGGCACATCACGTCTCACAGCTCGCCGGGAGACTTGTCACTTTTACGCTGCAGCATTTCTGCTGGCACATCAATGGTCGCAGGTCGTACAGGAACCTCTCTCCTCATTAGGAACTTTTAGCCTGTAGCAGTTCACATCGCTAGTTTAATAGATTACTTGCAGCGTGCGTGGCAAAAACACTATTCTACTCATCTTCTGAGGACAATAACAGTGGCTCTTTCACGCCAGAAATGTATTTATTGACACAGAGATAGAAGAAGAGTTTGAAAGATACCCTCGTGTCACCAAATCTCCATAAAAGCTAGTCAGTTTAGCCACGAGTCTGCACAAAGCGGTTTATAGGTGACGTACCGTAGAAGTGGTCACACTTTCCGGCCTGAGACTGCGTAAGGTGGCCGAGCGGAGTGGCTGCGTGGCTAGAGTCGCCGTGTCAGGGATTGCGTGGTCCCTCCCGCCGGAAGTTCGGGTTCTCCCTCGGGCACGGGTGTGTGTGTGTTGTTCTTAGCATAAGTGAGCTAAAATAGTGTAAAGTCTAGGGACCGATCACCTAAGCAGTTTGGTCCCTTTGGAATTCACACACATTTGAACATTTTTTTGAACTGTTCAATTTAAGTTAACCGTTTCTATCTTTACCTTATTGAGGTGTTGCCGACGGTAGCGCCGTATTCTGCCTGTTTACATATCTCTATATTTGAATACTCATGCCAATATATGTTTCTTTGGCGCTGCAGCTTACTATCCAACGAATTTCATAGTAAAAACAAATCCATCCGAGACATACATACCATGACAACAGAAATATTTACAGATTCTGTTTACAAACACCACGTGCTGTGAGGCGCCCCTGCTTACGTCACTGAGGCAGCCTGGTTCGCCTCATCGCCGATGGCGTCTTTCGAGTGTCTATGAACACCGAGTCACCACCCTACCACTACCTTTTGAAACCCTCATTGGATGTCACACCCTGCTTTTCTCATCGTCCACATAGGGTTCATTCATGTCAGGTTTCCTTGTGTATACCAACAGCAATCAAAAAATTTTAATAACCGTTATTATCAGTTGTTTCTTCATAATTATATGTCATTATACTCCTATATAGTGGACCGTTATAATTAGAGTGCAGGTACTCACGGAAGTCCAGTGTAGGCTGTAAATACTGAGCGGCAGCGAAACTTGGTAGATATTCTAATGTGTCAATGCGGAACCGCTTTACGCTGCAAAGAAGTCAGTTGCAATTTTGGACACCAGGTGCAAGTCTGCCGCTGTGGATGCAAGAAGGACTTACAGAAATGTTTCCACATGTAATGGATTAAGAATGGGAGTTGGGCAGGCAGGTTCAAACGGGTGTGAAAGGCATAGTGTTGATTTTGTTACTTACCACCACTTATATAACACGATCAGTATGACTGGCGATATCAACGAGGTGCTGCATCCGTAAAACGACTTGATAAAGAATTCCTCGCAGCAGTACCGGTGGAATCTGAGCAACGTATTACAGTGCACTGGCCATCCGATGAAGTAGATGCCGACTGCCTCGTGATGACTGGGTGTTGTGTGCTGTCCTTAGGTTAGTTAGGTTTAAGTAGTTCTAAGTTCTAGGGGACTGATGACCATAGATGTTAAGTCCCATAGTGCTCAGAGTCATTTGAACCTCTTTTTTTTTTTTTTTTTTTTCTGTGTGTGTAGATACCGAACGTGTCCCTGGTAAACGCGTTCTCAAGGATATCCACAGTGCCGAATGTCACATGGATAAAGTTTAGGTGATCTTGCAGCCCATGCATCTCGAAAACCTCGCAGCTAACACTTTCATTGAAGGTTGCTTTAACCACATCTTTCACTGGGTGAGCGACATGAGGCGTTGACCCATATTGCATGAAAATAGTGGTTTCCGCACAGTTGTCCTCTCCGAAAGTGGGAGTCACATGCTGTGCAAGGAGGTCACGATAAAGTACCGACGTCACAGTAACCTGACAGGTTCTCTGCGTGTATTCTCTTCAAAGAAGAACGAACCGAGAATAAAGGTGATTTTGAGTCCACACTAAACATACGACGAGGATAATGGGTCATTGTCGACAACATGTGGTTTAACAGTACACAAAATTTGGCAATACCGTGTATTCACTGCATGCCACAACATTTTAAGTGTGCTTCGTCACTCCATAGAATATTGTCCGGCTACATGTCATCAACTTCGATCCGTACCAGAAACCGAAGAGCAAATACAGAAGGTAGCTGCCGATCACGAGATTCCAGTTGCTGCACTGTCTGCATCTCGTGTGTGTACCAATGTCAAATAGACCCCAAAACTTTATGTACTGCTGACTGTGGGATGGACTATTCTCGTTACACTGCACAAACGCTAGCATTTCTCGGGGCACGTACTGCATGGTCAGTTACAGAAACAGCAACCTCGTCAATAACGTCAACTGGGACAGGAAGCCTTTCTCTTCCAGGTGCTACACCATGCTCACCTGCGTTTTCGAATTCGATTGCGTTCTTTAAGCCATTTAATGACATCAGGCCTCTCCAAAGACCTTTCAATCGGTGTTACTCCCTCATTAGGGCACTGTAATTGCTGCCGTCGACATAAAACAGCTTCACTAACAACGCACGGCCTCTCTTCTCGACAATCATACTGTTCACACGCGTTATGATTTGTCACATGATCATACCGCCATACAAACAGAGTACAACGCCAGATTTCCACCTGGTGGCCACGATTGGTACTAATTTTTTCAGTGTAAATTGGTTGCGCGTTAACGCATTATAATATCTAAGTTTCGGTGCTGTACGATAATTGCAGGCCACACTGGAGCTCCATGAGTAGGTGCACTTTAATTATAAACACAGGGTACGTTTAATTCTATGTTACATCTTGTCATTTTAATACATTATTATCTGCTAACGAAGGAGATGCTTCTTCCAGTATCTTGTATCCAGTCCTGTCATAATCAAACGGCTTCTCCTTAATTACCATGATACTCTTTAACGTTGACCACATTATTTATATGTTTTATTGACTGGGATGTATGATGTAGCATTTCTGATGGCTTTCGGTGAGGCATTCTACTCGCAATGTATTGCTCTTTCTGTGTCTCGTAAAATATCTTAAACTCTTAATTAATACTAGGCCCTTTTTCGTTCTTTTACATTAAGCTTGTACTATTTGAAAACTCTTTCTGGAATTTCAAAAGCAAACTCCTTAGCCCTCCTTTTACAGCTTTGTATATTACTTTTATCTCGTCACTAATGTCCTACGACTTCTCGTAACTCTTCATTACGTTCGTGCTGTCTGAAAACACATCTAGGTACTTCAAAAACAAATTCTTCGATTTTCCTATTACAGCTTTAATAATCATTTTAGTTTCCTTTGTTTCAACTCTTATCTCACTGATAGTTTTGTGACAACATTCATGTGACTATTCTTTCCTTTCTGTAACTGAACATCTATACTGGATTTTCTTCTAAGACTTTCACATATCATCTTCACGCAATATCGATTTTGTGCTTATTTGCAGGGACTCAAGTTACTACCAAACTTTATCTTATTCTGTGTACCATTTACCTTCACAGTCACACTGCCCTTCTCCAAACTTACGCTGTCAGCATGGTGACCAACATATGCGTCCCATAATAAAACTAATATATCTATCTGGTACCAACACGCCAATAATTCTCAATACCTTTTCTTTATTCATTTCTTCTTATCCTTGTTCCTTTATTATTTTACTCTTTCCACCAACAGCACCTGTGAGTTTAACTCCTTGCATTGGTAATACTGCCACTTTCGGTTTGTTATTTGCCCCGAGGATCCTCCCTTTACACTGGTGCCCAACTTGCTATTGATTCAATTGCTCGCTACTGTTTGAATATCACCGACATTAACACACACATCTCTCATTCCTTATTTCTATCCTCTTATCCATGCCTTTTCTGTGACTGTCATTACGTCGATTATTTCAATGAAAATTGCAACTCCCATCGAGGTCCTCGCTACTTCCCACAAATGCCGGGATGGTTTCTTCTAAAGGGCACGGCCGATTCCTTCCCCGTCCTTCCCTAATCCGATGAGACCGAAGACCTCGCTGTGTTGTCTCCTTACCACAAACAACCCAACACTACGTCGCAATTTCTATTTCAACTCTTTCTTTCACATTTTCAGCAGCAAGTTCAGTGTCCAGATTATCACAATCACTGAACTTCTGCCTTTGCAACCACCTCCTTTGCATTACTAACATCAAATTTCTTAACATAATCTCCTTTAACCGATATTATGTTATAGATCTGCTTGTCCATGGCAAAGTATTAATATACATCCTATTTTACATTAGAATGTACTTTAACATAGTTTTCATTGGGATTAATTATTTTTTTTACATCAGAGACTGTCATTTTATTTTCTGTAGGGTCATCATTGACAATACTTTGGAAAGCATTAGTAGCTTTCACATTTTCATTGAAGTCTTCACTAGGTCCTACTTGAAGGGTTTTACTCATCTTCAGTCAACTTGCCGACCTATTCTCTACCAACATCTGACCTTCTATAGCATTATCAAGAATTTTCTGTCGCTTTGTTAGTTTCCTAATTACTTTCCCTATGCAGTCAAATTTTTGTTAAGTATCCCTAGATGACTTTTCTAAATTACTGTTAGTTACCCTATAATATTCTAATTCGTTGGTAGTCTCTTTGATGCACACTTCTAATTTCTCAGATTTGTTGTTAGTATTTATAGAAGACACTTCTACTTTATTTTTAGTTGCCTAGTTAATGTCTCTCACTTTAAGAAATTAACTCTTAAGAATTTCACTGAATACTCTCAAACTGGAGTTTATGCATTCGTTTCTTGTAGCTCCATCTTCAATGATAACTACCTTGGTACTGGTATTACCTACATTATCCGTCGGGCCCAGAGTTCCTTAAACCATTTTCTGCTCATCATTTCCCTTTAACTCAATCATTTTACAACCCTGAATTTACTTACGTTTTACCAGTGGGTACAAGTTACCAATATCGTCTGAAAGGGCACACCATCATTCAGCGCTAGTTAATTATGTAGTATGCGCAGAAGCATCTCAGCTACGGAGCAAGTCATCAAGACGAGTAATTGTAGATATGACAGGAAGTGCCAGAGTTTGTTGTCTGCTAGCAATCATAGTTGTGGCAGTAGATTTTTTTCTGTGTTGGCAATGACGTTTGCTTATGAGTGCAGGTAGTGGTCTCTCGCCATAAAGTCAACAAACGAGGACGGCCCGGTCTTCAGCAGGACAGTGACCAGTGGTCTGCATTCCGGAGGCGTATTGTCGACCTCAGGTGTGCGACTGACGGACGGGCCCCGAGCTGTATGAATGCTTCGGCAAGGAAAACATTGTCGGCTCCAGGCATGGAATGCACGCGCCTTTCACTGACGCCAAATTTAGCGGAGAGGCGAGCATAGATTTTGGCGGCAAACTTTCACATTTGAATAATACTGCTATGCCGCGTCTAGACGGGAATTCTGGCACTGTGTTATAAGTACGCCATTGGCACAATCTGTGAGAAGAATTTGGCCATTAGAGGGGACAGTTTTTGTCTCAGGCCTGTTACCAATCTGTGTCTGAGGACTTACTCTTCACTGCAGCGAATCCATATGACCTGCGACCCTGTATTTCGCCAACCTATGTCGTACTAAAGTTCACCTAGCGGTTCACACAATCCCGGTCAGTACGTCACATAGAGACAGAAAACGTTGTTGCTATTGCCTTGAGGGAGGCATGGTTTTGCCTTGACCCCGTTCACCTTTAATAAGTGTGCCAGCCATCAACATCATTTGTCACAGAGTATTTTGTTCTGTGTTTTTTACTTTTTTGTTATCTGACCTGTATGCTAATTATGAGAATTAACGTGATGGCTTTGTAATAAACTACGTCTGAAAAGAAAAATATTTCATTTCAGTACCCTGTTCATTTTGACGATCTGCATTATAATAAATTTTTGTGAGCTGAGGGTACGTGATAAGGGTAGGAAACCTTATAAATTAGCGACGCCTGCCAAGATCTTGCCGGTAGAAACTAATGATATGCAGTCAGATAGGTACCGATTGCTTCTTAATATTTCATGTCAGAAAGAGATTGAGGACAAATTAGAATCGCGATAATCTTACGTTGCTGGCACTGTATGTACTAATGTACAATGAAGAACCAAAGAAATTGCCGCAACACGACGTGGCATGGACTCAACTAAAGTCTGAAGTAGTGCTGGAGGCAACTGACACCATGAATCCTGCAGGGCTGTCCATAAATCCGTAAGAGTACGACGGGATGGAGATCTCTTCTGAACAGCACGTTGCAAGGCTTCCCAGAAATGCTCCATAATGTTCATGACTGGGGAGTCTGATGGCCAGTGGAAGTGTTTAAACTCATAAGAATGTTCCTGACGCCTCTCTGTAGCAATTCTGAACGTGTGGGGTGTCACATTGTCCGGCTGGAATTGCGCAAGCCCGTCGGAATGCACAATGGATATAACTGGTTGCAGGTGATCCGACAGGATGCTTATGTACGTGTCACCCGTCAGAGTAGTATCTAGATGTATCAGTGGTCCCGTATCATTCCAACTGCACACGATCCAAACCATTACAGAGTCTCCACGAGCTTCAACAGTCCCCTGTTGACATGCAGGGTCCATGTATTCATGAGGTAGTCTCCATACCCGTACACGGCCATTCGCTCGACACAGTTTGAAAGGAGACTCGGCCGACCAGGCAACATGCTTCCAGTTATCAACAGTAGTCCAGTAGGGTTAAACCTAAAAATTAGACAAATCGGAAATATTGCTACAAAAGGTTTTATTGTTTTAATGGCTTCATTTTTGGCCCAATATGACTGTCCTAGGTTTTCCCCCTCGGCGGAGTTGTGGAAAAACGGTGGGGGGCAAAAATGTACCCGAAAAAGGGTTTTTCTCGGTTTTGTGATTATATCTTGTAAATGACTCACAATGTCGAAAAACATACTGGGGTTAACAAATGTAGTGCATGAAATTCTGCATTGAATGAGACCATCCACATATTTTTTGAACCACCGGTTTCCATACTAGTGCTCTTCAAAATTGGACCAATTTTACATGTTCACGAAAAATTTTCGTTTTAACCTCTGTTTTTTGGTAACATCGTTGAAACTAACCCATCTATCAATAAAGTGGTTCATACAAACGATATAGAGAAATAATTTCTGATTTTGATCAGATGAAAAGTGAAATGGACCACCCATTTCTGTACGGCTAAGTTTGTACTTAGAAAAGAGTGATGAGTATACAGGGATTTAAATCTAAGGTGACCATTCATGGGGAGGATGTACCAGTGAACCTTGAAACCATATTCCACCGGATACCACTTCTCATGAAATCTGACGAACAGCTTAAAGAATTCTTCCGATATGAGCTGGCACCCTATCCTCTATCTCTGTTCGATGCATCTGGAATGAGGAAGACTCCCAAGTCAGTGTTACATGACTTGTTCACACCACTGAATGATGTAAACCTGTTAGAAGCACCATTTGTCATCGATGGTGGATTTCTTCTACACCGGGTTGTATGGAAGAATGGTGAAACATTCCAGTTAATGCTAACCAAATACGTTGAATATTTAAAAAGACACTAGAGCGGAAGTGATACAAGTGGGTGTTCGATGGCTACCTAGAAGACCTGCCCACCAAGAGCATCAAATACGCTGAGCGCCTCCGCCGAAGCAAAAGACACACTACTCCTGAGGTCATCTATACCGAGTTAATGATGGTGACTATGACTCAGGAGCAGTTCCTTTCCAATGACAGAAATAAAGCACGTCTCATTAGCCTGATTATTTCGAGACTTGAAGATGAAGGCTTCTCAGTAAAGCAAGCTATTGAAGACGCAGACCACCTAATTGTTGCCACAACGCTTGAGGTATCACAGGAACATGAGAATGTTGTGGTTGCTGGCGAGGATACAGACCTTCTCATCACACTCAATGCCCTAGCCACACCATCAGGAAATATATATTTCTTGAAACCTGGAGGAGAAAAGACCTCATCAAAAGTATTTGATTCCAGCAGTTTCAAACTGGCAAACAACATCAGAAGGCCACTCATATTTCTCCACGCCGTAAGTGGATGTGACACAACTTCAGCACTCTTCGGTCAGGGCAAGAAGAAAGTGCTTAATCTACTGGTCAAAAATAAATATCTTCTGGAAGATATCAAACATTTCTAAGAGCATGACTCTCAAGCTGAAGCTAATGTCGAAGCTGGCCTCCGATTTTTAGCAACCCACTATGGAGGTACGGCAGGAGACACTTAAGACAAATTGCAATTCGACCTGTTTTCCAAAACGATTGTGAAATCCAGAATCACCCTAGCATCCCTACCACCAACGTCGAAAGCTGCTAGCCAGCATTGCTTGAGGACCCACTTACAAGTACAAATGTGGATAGGACGCCAGATGGATCCGCTCCTCTGGGGATGGCGGGCTTCAGAGTTTGGTCTTGGCCCCGTTCCTACCTCCAAATACCAGCCCCACAGTCTCTTCTCTCAACAATTTCCTGCAAATGCAACAAGGGCTGTGCAGGTAGTTGCGGGTGTCGGAAGGCTGGTATTAAGTGCTCGTTAATTTGTGTCGACTGCAAGGGGAACTCAGGCACTAACTCCCTCCATCCCGATGAATCTGACGAACCAGATGTTGACGAAGACCTGGACTGCATATATGAGGAGACGAAAATTACTGACTTTGAGGAGCCGAGTGACGGGGCGTCGGAATTACAGACTTTGAGGAGCCGAGTGGTGCAATGGCCGTCAAACGTCGACGTATGTGAAACAGTATACATACCTACTTTTACCCTTTTCATCTCATACATTTATGTAAAATTTTGTAATTACGAAATATAATAACCACTACTTAATTTTAAGGAGTCTCTCTCTTCCTGCCTCCTTCATATCAGTTGAATGGGTATCACTATATCATATCGAGGGTTAAGAACGGAGACCACATATCTGACAAAAGACAAATTTTACAGGGGAGCTAAAAACATAACTTTAAAAAAAATTTGATTGCATTGATTTTTTTATTTAGAGCATAATCATTTATTACTCTCAGGTTGCGCATTGTCTATTTTGCATCATTTCGTTATAACATAAATTTTTTTCACTTACAAGTTTTTTTGAGCCAGGACTTTTTCTGACATCTGACAGATACGAGGTCTCAGTTGTTAACCCTCAACATATGAAAAACTTTTTCAATATTATTTTTCAAACTTTACAAAATTTTAATATTTTATTCTGTTACTATATTAAATAAGTATGAGACAATGGGCTGCTATATTTCTGTATTTAAAAGAGTGTACATAAGAATTACTGAAGAAGTACATTTGAAATTGTCTTCGTTGATGATGAAAAATGGTCCAACTTTAATGAGGAGCTGTACGCAAATGGGTGGTCCAATAAATTCACTTTTGGTTTCATAGAATGCAGAGTTTATGTCTCCATATCTTTTTTATGAACAACATTATTGATAGGTGTGTTAGTTTCAACGATACTACCAAAAAACAGAGGTTAAAACGAAAGCTTTTCATGAACCTGTAAAATTGCTCCACTTTTGAAGAGCACTAGTATGGAAACGGGTGGTCCAAAAATGTGCGGATGGCCTCATTGAAAGCAGAATTTCATGCCCTACAATTGTTAATTCCACTATATTTTCGATATTGTGAGCCGTTTACAAGATATAATCACAAAACCGAAAAATACCTTTCTTTCGGGTACATTTTTGCCCCCCACCACTTTTCCACAACTCCGCCGAGGGGGAAAACCTGCGATAGTCATTCTGGGACACAAACGAAGTCATTAAAGCAATAAAGTCTTTTGTAGCAATTATTTCCTATTTTAATGCTAATTCTACTGGACTACAGTCCAACGTCTGTGTAATCAAGTGAACACGTGAGGTGGTTTGGTTCCGAAAGCCCAGGTCGATGATGTTTCGTTGAATTGTTCACACGATGACACTTGCTGATGTCCCAGCATTGAAATCTGCAGCAGTTTGGGGAAGAGCTGCACATGTGCCACGTTGAACGATTCTCTTCAGTCGTCGTTGGTCCCGTTCTTGCAGGATCTTTTTCCGGCCGCAGCGATGTCGGTGATTCGATGTTTTACCGGATTCCTGATATCCACGGTACACTCGTGAAATGGTCGTATGGGAAAATCCCCACTTCATCGCTACCACTGAGATATTGTGTCCCATGCCTCGTGCGCCGACTGTAACGCCACGTTCAGCCTCACTGAAATCTTGATAACCTGCCATTATAGCAGCAGTAACCGATCTAACAACTGCGCCAGACACTTGTCTTACATAGGCGTTGCCGGCCGGAGCACTGTATTTTGCCTGTTTACATATCTCTGTATTTGAATACGCGTGCCTATACGAGTTCCTTTGGCGATTCAGTGTATATACTCTCTTTTCAAGAGTGTAATATATATTTTATGTTTGTGTTTCCAGGTTACTGGGCCACTTGTCTTCTTTAATTATTGGATCCGACAGCGGCGTAGTGAATGTTTGGAGGATAATTTTCTTGATGTGTTTGTGTGTTTGAATAGCGAATGTATTTAGAGGAATTGTGTTCACTGTAGGTTCCTGAATTGAGATGTTTATTTGACTTCTGAATGATAACCATGAGCAGGGCGAGAGTCGTTAATGCAAAGCGCAGAGTGTCAGGCTCTCTTGACATGGAAAACAATCAGAGTATAAATCGGGACGAATCAGGAGACGAGGTGGTTGTTTCTCACACGGAACACTCAAGTTCAGAGGTAGGTAATAGGCACGGTTCAGTTTCCTTTTTATGTGGCTCTGAAGCCGACAGTGAAGTAAGCGAGGGTGAAGATGTGGAAGGCACATGTCATGTCGATTTAGTAGTTTACAGCAGAAACCCGTCTGTGTTGATAACTTAAGGGTGGTCCCATATCTGATACGAAATACAGAAAGTAGCAATGTGACGGTCAGCATCCTCGATATTTTGAGAAGCGAGTCAGAAGAAAGTAGCACAGAAGCAGAAGAAAGGCGCAAAGAATCAGAACAGACATAAAGAGCAGTTGCAGAATTCGAAGGTAGGTTAACACAAAGTATCAAGGATGTGTCTACATATACATCTACATACATACTCCGCAAGCCACCTGACGGTGTGTGGTGGAGGGTACCCTGAGTACCTCTATCGGTTCTCCCTTCTATTCCATTCTCGTATTGTTCGTGGAAAGGAGAGGTAGGTACTTGCAAGAGACAAGCAGAAGAAGCAAAAAAAAAAAAAATGAAGACACTGGAAGACCAGCAGACAAAACTGTCACAGCTGGAGCAAGACTACGAGCGCGTCACCGAGTGACAACTTGAGATAATGAAAACTATTACGGACACACGCTGGCGTATAAAACAGTTGGAAATACAAGCCGTCAATAGACACAAGGGGGGCGAGGAACATCAGAGACAAACCGAATCGGAGACGAGTAGGATTGCCACTCGCTCCGATATTACTGAACTGGTAAATATCGTTGAATCCGCGCAGCAGAGATCTACTTATGTTTGCCCACCACAAGCGCCCTCAAGGCAAGCAGCGGGCCTTGGCACAGTATTGGGGCAGTCGGAAGATAGTAGAAGATGAACTGCGAAAGAAACAGTTTGCAGGAAGGAGAAGGAAATAACACTCTGACAGGAAAGCCTGAGAGCGAAATTTTTCGTTATATAAAACGTTTTGCACATAGCGTTTCGCCTCTCCAACAAACAGAAGGAGCCTTGCCTCAAATCCTCTGCTGTCTACAGTAGACCAGTACGCACCAAAAGAATTGCCCATCACAATGCTGTCGAACTTGAAACATTAAAATCTACGAAGATGATCGGTGTCACCTTGTCAGCCATATAAAACATTTCATAGAATAAGGAAGAAGGTAAAAGATGGAATTTTTTGCTGTTATGGGATATTGAATAATTTTAATGTATGTTGTAGTGTAGATTTTCGTATAACAAGTTTGTATGGGATAAAAAGATGAGGTTTTTCTCTAGAGCGTTATGGATGACAGTGTGTAATTGTGTCATTAATAAATTTTGTATTTGTCCACTGCACTAATTTGAGCACGGAAGTTGTGAATTGTGGCTAACTAGGTTGTCCTCTGTATGTACAGAAAAGAAACAATTACTTTGCAGGTATCAGAATCGGATGTCATTGGTGTGACTTTTATGAAGAGATGATTCAGGAATGTGAGCTGGATCATTACATTGTACTCACACTACGTGTTATATTATGGAATTTGTTGTCCTGATCCATATTCCGTGTTCCAAACAGTTTAGGTCATCTTTCCACTGAGAAACCGCATTGTGTTCCTTTTGATTCTTTGCGTTTAACCATGCCACTGAGGAGTTCTGCTTTAGATTTTCGTGGATGTCCTCAGATGTGTCTGCGTCAGGGATCCGTGTGTTATTCGAGATGAGCCCAAAGGGCTACACTTCGCCGTTTTTCGATGATAGCGTGGTTGGTATTCAGTTTCGTGCCAAATGTGTTTGGCCACGCCACAGACGCGATGTGCTTTTTTTTCCACCGTGGCTGTTTTGATGTGTCTGTCCTATGGGAGTGCGTATTACTCGAGGTGAACCTGCAAGGATAGCTGTCTGATACCGTACTTTGTGATATGCGGGAGATCTGTGAACGCCACAGGCCTCAGTACGGGTGCAAGACGCCCACACTGTCGCTCTCTCCCTCTCTCGCAACAGACGTCTTTTATCGCACACTGTACGCAGGTACCATTACTTCTGACTCCACGAATCAACGGACGGAAAAATAGGTGGACCAAGAGGAGGAATTCGACGGTTTGGTTCCCATGGAAGGAGCAGCATTTACTACGTTGCACAAATGAACATTGTCATTCATTTACTCGTAATGTGTGATCACTGTATTTTGTCTTAGTGAGTTAGGAATGTAAAGTATTTGGTTAACGTAGCTTTATGAGTTTCAGAAACAAAGCCATCATCGTCAGCTTACATCCAAACGGGCACTTCAATCATATAGCCACAGGAAAAATCAATCTGAGAGACATGATATACCTACCTTAATCGGTAACTCTGCTCTGAACGATAAGAGCTAGAAGCAGGATGTTAACCAGACCATTATAGGCCGATTGTAACATGTGGATTTACAGTTTTTTGCTCTGTCTCGTTCGAAGTTCATCGGTGCGCATATTGACAGCACAGGCCTATTAGCAATCTTTATCTGTCATTTAATCTTCACTGTAGCGAGGCCACCTGTCCTACAGCCCTGTATTTCGACCGACCTCTGTCGTATTTACGTTCAGCTAGCGGTCCACAATGTCGGTCAGTATCACAAATAGAAAGCATTGTTGCTATTGCCTTGGGAGAGGCATCGTTTTAGCTTTATACCCTTCCCCTTTATCAGCCATCAACATTATTTGTCACCGCCTATTTAGTTCCGTGTTCCTTTTGGTAATTTCATCTGAATGCTCATTACGTATTGGTTTTGTAATAAACAATGTCTGAGAAGAGCAACATTTCATTTCAGTACCCTATTCATCCTGACCATTTGTAGTATAATAAATTTTTGTGGCCTGAGAGTATGTAATAAGGGCAGGAAACCTCACACGTCTGCTGGACTTACAATCTCATGAAGCATGTTCTCCTCTACCCTTTCCACTACATCACCCATTCTGATTTTTTAACTTGTCCTAACACTCCTAAGCAGTATACCCCTATACATATACTTGAAAAATATTGTTTACTTCTTACATCTGAGGTCAAATCCGAATTACTTTAGGTAAGTTTAATTGCTCTCTGGACAAAGTAGTTCGTTGAAGAATATGCCTACACTGCGGCCGAACATTGGACTCCATGCCTCTGTGTGTGTGCCTCATGCACACCCTCTCTTTGCCACTGTTACGGACACCTTCCCACATGCTCCTTATTCGCAGGGATTCTTCCTGTGGTTACATGGCGTCCTCGTCATGCTGGTCGCCCATGTCTTCCTTCTGCTCCCTCGTGACGTCTCTTTGTTGAATGTTTGGTAAACCTTTCTTGCATTATCTTAATAGGCACTCCGGATTTCCTCCTACCTGTTGTACGTAGATCTCTCGTTGACGTTGTCCCTCGAAGCTGTTCTTGTAGCACGTTGGATTCCTTAGAAGATGGAAGCCAGCGACCTCTGATTATAAGCGGAGGTGCGGTGTAGTTAATCTATTTGAAATAAGTCCCATGATGCCATTAGGGTACATTTGTTACTAAACACCGTAAAACAGTTTACAATGAACTAGCTGAAACATTTTGTTGCAAAAAGTTACTAAAAATAGAGAGCGTGGTTAAGACAACTAGTACTTTCATGTACATTCCATAGCCAGCCGACACTGAAGAACAGGCTCCGAGTACTTCATATCGGCGAGTGACTAGTCTGGCGCCCTGCCAAAATCTCCTGTATCCCTCTTAAAACTTCGTAGCTATTCGTACATCATCCTTACGGTAACAATATTCATATGCACGCTGTTTTAACTGGTTTGCTGCATAGCGACATACTTCATGCTCGGATGACATGTAAGCTCATCCTAGTATTTGCTTTGCCAAAAGTGGAGTTTGGTAAGTAACATTTAATTAAGAAAATTCTGAGGTTGGCACCGCGGTGGTTCCCTCTGGTGCAGATCGCTAAGCAATATTGTTTCTCATGGGCCACATACGCCCCCTACTCCAATTGAAACAACCCCTTCGACAATTAAGAATGACTGTGCTGGAAAAACACTTACGTTATTTGATACAGAAACAGCTGAGTAAAACTCAACGAACTCAGACATTTCTCTCTTTACTTATTCTGACCATCACTAAACTGACATACAATATTTTTAGCGTAACGCAATCTGACTTTCAAAAATCTCTACAAAAGAATGGCCCTGACTAACAATAACCTATGCCTTTCATGAATCACTTACCTCACAAAAGTCTTCGTTACTCGAACTACTGCAATACAGCGAGCGCCAATACTGCCAGCTAAATAAAAGATTCTAACTACTGAAGGCACTAACTACTGATAGGCATAGCTAGTAAATGAAAGATTTTGAAAGAGAACAAATAATGTATTTACCTTAATAATGTTCAAAAGTCATCGTATATATATCAGTTCATGACATCCAGTCTTACAAATTTCTTTTTCTGATGGACACACGTCCAGACCGTCCGCTCTCGAAACTCTGGCATCTCTCTCCCCACATCCACCACTGCTGGCCGCTCACCTCCAACTGCCCAACGCTACGCGCTGTTCACATCCAACTGCACAACACTACGCAAGCGAATACTCAAACAATGAGTCCAACCAGCCACAGACTGCACACAGTGCAGTCAGCAATTTTCATACAGAGCACTACGTGGCGTTATCAACATAAAAACCTAAACAGCCTACTTACACAATAACTCGCTGCAGTACCACATGGGCCCTTCTCCTTCGTCGATGCCTGCTCGGGAAACAGCTTCCCCCAAACTAACTCTGATTATGTGTTGTCACTTAAGGGAGCAATTAACTCTCTCTAGGTGCAGCGTTCCGATAAAATGTCAAATTTAGAAAACAAAATATTGTCCAAAATGAGGCGAACCTCTCAAGGTACGGTTGGACCCTGTGCGTGTAGATCGTCCCCATTGCAGCTCAAAAATGATACAGAGTACTTTTTCGGACAGTTATTATTCTCATAACAAAGTTTCCAGTTTATTTTAAATATTATTGTTCATGAATAGTTTCAGATATGAATATTCGATCCAAAATTATTATCTTAGTTTCTGATGAACAGCAATTCATAGGCCTAGTCATACTGAGGTAATATTTCATCAGTTCTTTTCCACGTCTACTTTATATATTACATCTGTTGTTTAAAAATTTTCATGCTGATATTAGAACGAAAAAAACAAAAAGAAAAAAACCGATAAATCGGGATAAACAGAAAATAATATTCAAAAATTGCTACACCTAATGATATACATCGTAAGACAGTTATGATTATCTGTATGCTTTGGGTTCGAGATATCTTTGCTTCCAAAAAAGGTTGAAATAAGCGTATGTTTAAAATCGTCACTTGTTCTCACAACATTACTAACTTCATACAGTAGTTTCATTGGTAGAGTACTGGGAAAATGCAGTCACTCTACAAAACAGATTTCTCACAAAACATTCATACAACGTGGTCCCAGAACATAGCTCAAGTGTGTGGGATCCAAACCAAACAAGATACTGAAAGTATACTTCGAATGGTAGCACCATGGTCTCGTTTTGTTTGACGATGAGAAAGCATTACGAAAATGCAGAAAAACCTGAGCCGGAAGACACCTGAAGTTAGACACAAAGATCTCTCAAATGAGCGCTTACGACGTTTCACGTATCAGTATCAAGTGAGGAATCTAGGAATATACTACAATCCCCAGGAATATACTACAATCCCCGATATACTGATCTTGCAGTGATCGCAAAGATGCATCTATTTACAGCTTGCACAGTGGTGTTTAAGAAATTGTTTTCCCCGTACTCCATACCTAAATATCTGTTACAGTATGAACAACCCTCTGCTGTGCACTTCACAGTATAGTCCGTTCACTGTGACCTGCGACGAAACAGATACATTTCCACGTGACCGAGCACCACCTGTTCCAGTGATAGCAAGGGCGTCGAAAATCCTTGTTGCACGCTGTGCAGTTGGCAAGCCTGACTCCGTTGGCCGCCGCACTGACGTCACATAGAAGCGTGCGTCACTCGTCAGAAACCCTGTATTATGAGTTAATGTATATTCAACCACAAACGATTTTGATAACAATACCAGTTGTATTAATGTTAAAGAAAAAGTAGAACTAAGTTCATTCTGTCTAATTTCATTCTGGTTCGAAACAAAGCGGAATTATCTCACCTCTATAATGCAGTCTGATTTCCATATTTTAGTCTCAACTTTTTCCCCAACATGTAGCAAACACTTGCTCCACTCTTCTGTAGTCATTGTTCTTACTGCTGGTTCTAGGAGTTCTTTAGCTTCCGAAATTTTGTATGCTCTTTTCTTTTGCTGCTGCACAGCCTTTGAATCTCGCCCAAATTAACACGATGACGTTTAATTCGCAGTGGTACGGTGGAAATCGAGGAACAGTTTCCCCTGCATTCTTAGCCATTTCATCTACTTCTTATTCGTTGTGCGCTGTTCTGAAAGTTTTGGCGATTTCTAATATTTATTTTTGCAGTATACCCAGTCCCACGTCCGCACATCCTGATTTAAGTTTTCCATGATTTCCCCAAATCGGTTAAAGCAAATTCGGGATGATTTCTTCGAAAGGGCACGGTAATTTTCCTTCTCCTTCCTTCCCTAATGCGAGCTTGTGCTCCGTCTATAACGGCATCGTTAAACACTAATCTCCTCCTCCTCCTTTTCAATATATCGTCTTCAAGAGAGATATTTCTAGATTTTTAGCCATTTTGATACATCTTGGTTATCGTAGTTCGTATTAGGACCTTTTTCTACGAGAATGAATGGTGCGCTCATCTTGAAATCACTTAAAGAAAGTATCGGTACACATCTTCTCGTGATAATCTCCACTCTTCTTGGAATAGAAAGTCCACAAACAGCCTTCGTCGTAACCTGTTTTGCTCCTACTGCGAGCGGTAATAAGGCGTTTTCCTTTACTCTGTGGGCCCTTGTTCCCGTTGGAAAATCCTGATCGAGTATTAGAATTTAAAAGAGCTTTGGAGGACTTAAGATCAAATAAGGCAGGAGCATAGATAACAGTCCATCAGAATTTCTGAAATCTTTTTGGGGAAGTGCCAAAAAACGGCTTTTTACTGGCAATATACGAGTAGCATCTGACTTTCGGAAAATTATCATCCAAACAATTCCGAAAGCTGAAAGAGCTAACAAGTGCTAGAATTCTTGCAGAATCAGCTTAACAGCCCATGCATCCAAGTTGCTGACAAGATTAATATACAGAAGAATGGAAAAGACGATCAGTTTGGCTTTAGGAAAGGTAAAGGCACCAGAGAGGCAATTCTGACGTTGCAATTGATAACGGAAACAAGACTAAAGCAAAATCAAGAGATATTCATAGGATTTCTTGACCTGGAAAAAGCGTTCGACAGTGTAAAATGGTGCAAGATACTAGAAAATCTGGTAAGCTATAGGGAGAGACGGGTAATACACAACATCTACAACAGCCAAGAGGGAATAATAAGAATGGACGACAACAACGAAGTGTCCAGATTAAGAAAGGTGTATGAGAGGGAAGTAGTCTTTCGCCCCTACCGATCAATCCGTACATCGAAAAAGCAATGACGGAAATAAAAGAAACGTTCTGGAGTGGAATTAAAATTTTGGATGAAAGGATATCAATCATAGGATTCGCTGATGACGTTGCTATTCTCAGTGAAAGTGTAAGAGAACGACGTGTTCTGCTGAATGGAATGAACAGTCTAATGAGTAGAGAATATGGATTGAGGGTATATCGAAGAAATGTGAAGGTAATGAGAAATAGCAGAAATGAGAATAACGATAAATTTAACATCAGGATTGATGGTCACGAAGTAGATGAAGTTAAGGAATTCAACAACCTAGTCAGCAAAATAATCAATGACATTCCTAGACAAGAAAAGACTACTGCTACCAAACACAGGCCTTAATTTGAGGAAGAACTTTCTGAGGACGTACATTTGGACCACAGTATCGTACTGTAGTGAAACATGGACTGTAGGAAAACCGGCACAGAAGAGAACCGAAGCATTTGAGATGTGGTGCAACAGACGAATGTTGAATGTTAAAGGAAAGGAATATGTGGAATACATACATAGATACAGGAACCATTGGTATAACAGTTATAAATTGTCGTAGCTGTGTTGGGAAAGTACCAGAGCTCCAAGCGCTAATAGAAAGCACTGATGCTCAAATCGTTATGGGCACTGAAAGCTGGCTAAAGCCGGATATAAGCTCAGCCGAAATTTTTGCGAAGAACCTAACGGTGCTCCGAAAAGATAGGCTAAACACGGTTGGCGGTGGCGTGTTTGTTGCTGTTAGAAGTAGTTTAACTTGTCGAGAAATTGAAGTAGATACTTCCTAAGAGTTAGTATGGGCAGAGGTCATTGTTGGCAGCCGGAATAAAATAATAATTGGATCCTTTTACCGACCTCCCAGTTCAGATGATACAGTTGCTGAAAGGTTCAAAGAAAACTTGAGTTTGATTTCAAACACGTATCTGACTCATACGATAATAGTTGGTGGTGACTTTAATTCACCATAGATATGTTGGCGGAAACACATGTTTAATTCCGGAGGTACTCATAAAATATCATCCGAAATTGTGCTAAACGCATTCTCTGAAAATTATTTCGAGCAGTTAGTTCACGAGCCCATACGAATAGTAAACGTTTGTGAAAACACTCTTGACCTCTTAGCAACAAATAGTCCTGAGTTAATAACCAGCATCAAAACCGATATAGGGATTAGCGAACACAGTGTTGTCGTAGTGGGATTGAATATTGTAATCCCCAAATCCTCAAAAAATAAGCGAAAAATATACCTATTCAAAAAAGCAGATAAAAATTCACTTGACGCCTTCCTGAGAGACAATCTCCACTCATTCCAAATTAATAACGTAAGTGTATACCAGATGTGGCTTAAATTCAAAGAAATAGTATCGGCAGCAATTGAGAGGTTCATACCAAATAAACTAATAAACGACGGAGCTAATCCTCCTTGGTAGACAAAACGGGTTGGGACGCTGTTGCAAAAACAACGCCGGCCGCAGTGGCCGAGCGGTTCTAGGCGCCTCAGTCCGGAATCGCGTGACTGCTACGGTCGCAGGTTCGAATTCTGCCTCGGCTCGGGCATGGATGTGTGTGATGTCCTTAGGTTAGTTCGGTTTAAGTAGTTATACGTTCTAGGGGACTGATGACCTCAGAAGTTAAGTCCCATAGCGCTCAGAGCCATTTGAACCATTTTTTTCAACCAGCCAGAAACAACGAAACAAACATGCCAAATTTAAACAGACGCAAAATCCCCAAGATTGGCGATCCTTTACAGAAGCTCGAAACTTAGCGCGGAATTCAATGCGAGACGTCTATAACAGTTTCCACAACGAAATTTTGTCTCGAAGCCTGGCAGAAAATCGGAAGAGATTCTGGTCGTATGTGAAGTATGTTAGAAGCAAGAAACAACCATTGCCTTCTTTGCGCAATAACAATGGAGACACTATCGAAGACAGTGCTGCCAAAGCAGATTTACTAAACACGGCCTTCCGAAATATCTTCACAAAAGAAGACGAAGTAAATATTCCAGAATTCAAATCGAGAACAGCTGCCAACGTGAGTAACGTAGAAGTAAATATCCTCGGAGTAGTCTTCTGGTCCAGACTGTATACCAATTAGGTTCCTTTCGGAGTATGCTGATGCATTAGCTCCATACTTAACAATCATATACAACCGTTCGCTCGATGAAAGATCCGTACCCAAAGACTGGAAAGTTGCACAGGTCACACCAATATTCAAGAAAGGTAGTAGGAGTAATCCACTAAATTACAGGCCCATATCGTTAACGTCGATATGCAGCAGGATTTTAGAACATATATTGTATTCGAACATTATGAATCACCTCGAAGGAAACGGTCTTTTGACACACAGTCAACATGGATTTAGAAAACATAGTTCCTGTGAAATACAACTAGCTCTTTATTCACATGAAGTGCTGAGTGCTACTGACAAGAGATTTGAGATCGATTCCGTATTCCTGGATTTCCGGAAGGCTTTCGACACTGTACCACACAAGCGGCTCGTTGTAAAATTGCGTGCTTATGGAATATCGTCTCAGTTATGTGACTGGATTTGCGATTCCCTATCAGAGATGTCACAGTTCGTAGCAGCTGACGGAAAGTCATCGAGTAAAACAGAAGTCATTTCAGGCGTTCCCCAAGGTAGTGTTATAGGCCCTTTGCTGTTCCATATCTATATAAACGATTTGGGAGACAATCTAAGCTGCCGTCATCGGTTGTTTACAGATGACGCTGTCGTTTATCGACTAATAACAAACTGCAAAACGATAAAAAAATATACCTGAATGGTGCAAAAAGTGGCATTTGACCCTAAATAACGAAAGGTGTGAGGTCATCCACATGAGTGCGAAAAGGAACTCGTTAAACTTCGGTTACACGATAAATCAATCTAATCTAAAAGCCGTAAATTCAACTAAATACCAAGATATTACAATTACGAACAACTTAAATTGGAAAGAACACATAGCAAATGTTGTGGGGACGGCTAACCAAAGGCAGGACACTTAAAAAATGTAACAGACCCACTAAGGAGACTGCCTACACTACGCTTGTCCGTCCTCTTTTAGAATACTGTTGCGCAGTGTGGAATCCTTACCAGGTAGGACTGACGGAGTACATCGAAAAAGTTCAAAGAAGGGCAGCACGTTTTGTGTTATCACGAAATATGGAAGAGAGTGTCACAGAAATGATACAGGATTTGGGCTGGAAATCATTAAAAGAAAGACGTTTTTCGTTGTGACGGAATCTTCTCACGAAATTCCAATCACCAACTTCCTCCTCCGAATGTGAAAATATTTTGTTGACACTGACCTACATGGGCCGGAACGATCACCACGATAAAATAAGGGAAATCAGAGTTCGTACGGAAAGATATAGATGATCATTCTTTCCGCGCGCTATACGAGATTTGAATAACAGAGAATTGTGAAGGTGGTTCGGTGAACCCTCTGCCAGGCACTTACATGTGATCTGCAGAGTATCCATGTAGATGTAGGTGTAGATGTAGAAAACACTGACAAGAAGAAGGTGCAAGATGCTAAGAAGTTTGTTAAAACTTTAGGGAATAACTTCCAAGTAGGGAGCTGTAAAGGGTAAAAATTGCGGAGGAATCCCGTGGTTTGAATACATCCAGCAAATAACATAGGACGTAGGTTGCAAGTGCTGCTGTGGGATGAAGAGGTTGGCGCCGGACAGGAATTCGTGACCCCTGGCATCAAACCAATTAGAAGATTGATCACTCATAAAAAGAAGAAAAAAAAAGCTTTACAGAAACCTCGTTTAGAGAATTTTATGGCGTTATCGATCAGGCTTTACTGCGGGTATGTCTGGTCTGCGTATTAAAAGAGTCTCCCTTCATCTCCCAAAAATTTAATGGTTCGTAGATAACGTCGGCTCCATAAACAGATCTCGTCCCTGTCTCTTAGCATGCTATCGCGTCCCCGCCAAACTCGACCAACGCGAGCAACTTGGGAACTCCGCTGTGCATACAATGCGTTGCATAATGCGAGATGTATTCTGGACCTCTTTTCTGGCATATTCTGAGATGACATCAAGTTACAGTCTCCGTTAAGTCTGATCTTCATGGTCGTCCGCATCAGCTTCAACTTCAGTATTAAATATCTGTACAAATGGCTACGCACAAACGAGGAGTGTGCAGGGAACAACGACCGGTAGAAATTAAAGTTTTAGAACAACCGCAAGTTGGGGGGTTGTACACAAATATTTAAGTTGGAACTCAAGCGGACCTCTATTAAGATCAAGATTAACCGAGATTGCCTACAATTTTTTGTCATCCGAAAGCATGGAAAAATACAAATCGGAACACACCTCGCCCCGCAAACCGCATCAAACCGGCAGCGGAGTTCTGAAGATGTTCGCTTTGGTCGTGTGAAACATGTCAATAAAGGAAAGTTACATGCGACTTGTGGCTGCCCTTCAAATTTAATTTCTAACGGTCGCCGTTCCCTTGCAGGTTATGCCTGTAAACGCTTTATCGTTTAAAATCGTGGTACTATAGTCTCCCACAAATACGACATCGAAAATTTCAAAGAGGGTAATTTTGTGTATTAATTACTTTAGTCGCAGAAAAATGTATAAGCATATACTCGGGCATGCTTCAACTGATTTCGGTCGCGTATTCTCTGCCCATCTTCAAATAGTCACAAGTTGGGCAAAACTGACGACGTGTGTGTGTGTGTGTGTGTGTGTGTGTGTGTGTGTGTGCACTTGTGTCTGGTGGCAGTGGAGCTTTATCACCTTTGACGATTTTGCTGCCTGTGTTAGATAAGGGGGAGGTTATATACTACGCTTATTGTTCTTCATTGACAGATGTTGGGCACAAGAAGAGGTCCTTTCGTGCACAGGAATAGTGGGTACACTTTTCTTTTACTGTGACTCATACTTGAGGTTATTTAGTGATTTGCACTCGCCACGCCATCGTATGCGAGGATGGGTTGTGGCAGTTTTATATTTGTGCCGTTGTCAGGGAGGAATTGTGCCTACTATTGCTAACTGAGGAGTGCTATTACGTAGTAGAGCGTCGATCTTGTCGGCTTTTAGGCCTTTTCCTGCACTTTTTGGGGCAGTTTTTTTTGTGTAGCTTCTTGAAACTGGTGTCGCGTGTTGTGTCCCAGGAGCCCAGCAGGTCTCTCCATAGAGCAGTGTGGCTCCACCATGGCTCGGTATAGTTTTATTTTCAAGGCAACATTCAGATAATCTTGATGTATGGGATGAGAGGTCTCAACAGTTTGAGCCCTCTTTTCTTCTTTCATGTGAAGGGATGGGTGAAGAGTAGTTCCGTGTATGTTTTACCACAGAGGACCAAAGAATAGATTGTGGACCAACGAATAGATTGGTTTTCGATGTGGAGCCACGTACGGATGACCAGTCGGGGTCTTGTGAAAATAATGGTCTCTATTTTGTCTGGGTCAATAGTAATATTGTGTAGTTGCGTCATCGCTCCATTAGATCCAGCTGTCGCTGCGTCCTCGAAAGCCCTTGACCTAATTTTCTGTTTCTTGTTAAAAACGCCGTTTCGTCAGCATTAAGGCTAACTGACGCATGTTGAACTGTAGGTATATCGTTAATATAGACGTTGAAAGGTGCCGGCGAGGTTACGGATCCCTGATGGATACCGATATGGACTGGTTTCTTGGCAGAGTTCTTGTCGTCGATGTGTTCGTATAATTCCCTATCTTGAAGGAAGTTATCAAGTAGTTTTAAATAGCAGTCATTTATGGTGGTGTATTGGTGCAGCTTGACTATTAAGCTCTCACGCCATACTTTAGCACAAGCTTTTACGAGGTCCAAAAACACTCCAATTGCCGAATATCGTTTATCAAAGCTGTCTTGTATGGTGTTGGTAATTCGGAGGAGTTGAAGTTCAGCGGAGAGTTTACTTTGTAAATCGAACTGACCCAGTCGGATCACGTTGTCCCATAGCGTAGTGACCTGTAGTCTCTTGAGTAATACGCGTTCGAGGAGCTTCCCCAGCGTTGGTAGAAGACTGACTGGGTGGTAATTGTTCGAGAGTAAGACATTCTTCCCGGGTTTAGGCAGCAGTACCACTCTTGCTGTCTTCCACGCCTCTGGGAAATGTCTATGGTGAACATAACTATTGACAGTTCTTGTGATTAGGAGCAGCGGCCTCCTGGAAAGATATTTTGACGCTTCATTGGTGATAAAGTCGCGTCCAGGCGAGTTGCTGGCCGTTTTACGAAGTTGTTTAATTACCTGGAATGGCAAAATGTGGCTAGATTGCACAGGGGCGTTCTGGAAGATCATAAGTGCTGCTGTGTGGACCTGCTCGTCTTAGCGTAGGGTTTCATCATATTGTGCCGTTGGAGGTGGCGTTGTCATATGCTGCTGTATGCGTCGACATACAGTTCCACTTTTGTCAGTGGGTCTTATATCAGACCACCTGCGACATGTACTGCTAAATTTGGTTGTTTTTGGTGACGCAGATTTTTCACTACTTGCCACTCGTCACGCAGAAGTCGAACATCTCGGTTTCTCAGACATCCTAACATCATTCTATGACACATTTGGGGAGTTTCCTGTTGGTATGTCTGTCATCTATCCTCAGGATTTCTTAAACGGATCCACCGTCACCGAAAATAATTCCGTTATGTTTTGATAGCTTGAGTACTTTGGGAAGAGGCCTCAACGTTGACGTCTGTTTAAAAAAAATTGTTGCGTTTCACGATTTGGATTTAGGGCATTAACGGCTATACCGCTAAGTCGATGGATGCCCTCGACGAACAGTCTCGTGTTGCACAAACGTTGTTGCCCACAAAACCCTGAAACTGTGCCAGTCGCTCTGACTTGAGCTATGTGGTGGCAGTGGGATGTGTGCCCTCTCCAGTATTCCTATTACCCGCTGCTAATCTGACGATAAGTCACTGATCATGCGGAGTTGGAGGTTGACATTGACTTTCTTGAGAACCGATGTATCAAAGACATCTGCTTGCTGGTAGACAAAAGGTGACATTCTCTAAGGGTCCTTCCGACGATAGCAGTTATGTTTAGGTCCTTGGCACTATAGATTCGTTTTTCTCTCGTTCCAGGCAGTGTGTTCGTCGTTTGAGGTTGCCTCCAAGCATAACCCGCTGCCGAAGAGTTAACTGGATCTTTAGGTAATAAGTGCCTGTTCAGACTGAACTATGCAGCAACACGCATGGTGTTTCATGTGACGCTGGTGAAGGTCATTACTGTAGCTTCCAATTGTCGTAGCCTTAGAAAGTGTTCTTCGTGATGTCGAAATTCTTTTTTGACTAGGATGGCAGCCCAACTCCTTTTAGACCGACCCGGTCTGTACGGTACACGGTATACGTTCGTGTTCAGAATGCGTAACTGTGTCGGCTCCTTTAAATGCGTCCCCGAAATGAGCGCCACATCAGTACCGTGGCGTGTCACGAAGTTCCTTGAGGCGTCCGTGGTCCATTCTAGGACGAAACAAATAGTTTTATAAGATTCTCTAGCAGTGAGAGAACGGTGCTCAGTTTTTGCTGCAGTGAGACCAGTAGTGAAGCTATATGCCTGATGGCTGTTGTGAAAGAGTCATGGGCGGACGTCGCTGGTTCTCTGGAGGGTCGTAGAAGATGTGGCAATGCCACATCATCGTAGTTCCTTGAACGCTATAGAAGTCACAAACCTGGAGGAGCTGTTGTTGTCACTTGTGTATCCAGGACAGGTGTCACCGTTCCAGTCACTGTCGAGGCGTGTCGCTGTCCAGTAACGTGTTGCTCTTCCTGAGTCCTATTTTGATGACGTGATGGCTGATGAGCAGGTTTCATTTTGTAATTCCTCAGAAGCGCTTGGAATGTGTCGCACACGCGGCGGGTCGCGGGAAGATCCGTTATGCTATTGCGCATTTACTTTTCTTCGTTTTTGGTACCTGGCAGTCCTCTGGTTTATGATGGTCGTCCAATCGGACATATATTGGTGGGAGGCAGCTGTATTTGGCAGCGTGTGCCCAACGGTGGCATAGTTTCCACTAGACTGGCTGTTCTTGGAGTTGTAAGTTTCTACAGAACTTCCGTGCAGAAGAGATAGTTCATTTCGTAGAGCTTATGGTTATTCTTTCACTTCGGTATCCGCACGCAGTACGCCGATTGCGGGCCGAGTTTGTTTGTTCTCGTCTCTGTTACGGTACTAATGTACATCGATGACGTTGTAGCTTCTTCTGGAAGAGCTTTGAGAAGTTCTTTCTCAGGAATCTGTTCTGGCAGTCATTTCACGACAACTTTGAACTCTTTATCTTCCGGAGATCGACGAGTGAAAAAATGGATGTCGTGATTGGTGATAAAGGACATGGTTTGTTGCTGGTCTGTTATTTTATTCTGTCCTGCCGTCGAGAAGCGAGCTGAGCGCCGTGTTGAGTTCAGGGTAATACTGTGTGTGGCAAATCGTAACCGGTGATACCATAGGTGGTTTGTTTCTTGTCTTTCAGTCGCTGCTGCTCTTTCTGGTTCTTGGGTGTCCCTGGGCGGCGCGTCTGGTGGCACAATCGCTTGGTAACTGTTCGTCATCCCTATCTCGTCAACGCACCGTTTGCGTGGGTTTCATAGTTCTTCTGTTCTCTTCTTATGGTGTCTCTTACACTAGGCAGCAGTACAATCGTCCTCTTCTTTCCGGAAGCGTGTAATATCGTCCTCAGAGAACTGTTGGTACACTTCTGCTTCTTGTTTCTTGAGTGACCGGTGATCTTCGTCAGGGAACGGCTCCTCCTGCGCGTGGTATTTTAAGAAGCTAGTGGGTGGCACAGAACATCGTTTCGAGGCGGAACTGTGCAGTTTCCTTCGGCGGATGGTACCAGTGCAGATCCTTCTGCTGTCGTTGTCGAGTAGCACCGTGTCGTCCTCCTCCACGTGGAGGTTTAGTTCGATGACAAGGCGGCTAGTGGCCGACTTGTCTACCCTCCCGCATCGGTTTCGTGTAGCTCCGTTGGTGTGAGAAGTGACGTTGTTGGTGAGAAGTGTCGTTTCGGGCACCGCCGTCGGCCCTAGGAAGTTATGCCGTGTGCCATCAAAAGCCAGTCGTTGCTGGGGTTGTCATTCTCCAGGGTGCTCGTGTCATTGCCCTGGTTGTCGTGAGTGGGCTGGCGATGGGGCCGGCGGCCAGGGGCAAGCTCTGCCGACCGACTCCTGCGTCACCGAGGCAGCTGCCTTGGCCGCGCTCCCACCACTGTTCTCCCTCTGCAGCATTGAGCATTCAGCAGTATACGACGAGGTGCCAAGCGCCGCCCTAAGTGCTCCACTCCAGCTGTACTACGCACGGGGGTTGCAGATGCTGGTCCACTGCAAAGGGGTGCACCTACACACGCGTCACCTATGGTGAAAGCGTTAACACATTAGATTCGCTAATGTACTTTCGACAGCAAGTTAATAACACCAAGAGCCGGATTCCGTGCCTTATCTAAATTAAAACCACTGTCCATATTTATTAAGTTACCGATTAATCTAATTTCTATGGCTTTTTTGAAAATCCCAAAAAGAAGACGTGGATATTAAAACCTTCACGTCACTATAGTTCATCGAAGCACGCGTATCTGCGCAACATGCTACCACAGCTGATTTTCATGGCCGTTGTAAGCATGTGTACCTTCGGTGTTTTTTGAATCTCTCATGAACGGTGCGTGTTGTCTGACCTACAATGACTTATCACAATTTCCGAAAGAACGCTGATACACAACCGTCTTACAAAGCAATAAATCATCTTTCGCTAAACCGAGTAATGCTGTAATCTTCGTAAGAGGCCTGAAGATCACCTTAACACGATGTTTCTCTAGAATACAGCTTATCTTCGGGGAAAGAGCATTCACACAAGACAAATGCCATTGATCTTAAAGTATTATTTTCCTCTTCGATATCACGTACTCGCATTCTAGAATTCACATTGAATATTGTCTTCTCAAAAAGTTGGCACGCAGCGGAAATAACTTGCCTTCATCGTTCAACTTAGCAGCACTTCGTACGTCTTAAGTAATTTAACAACATTCAATTGTCTACCAAATTAACTGGTTTCCTGCATAGCGATGCTATGGTATGAAAGTCGTGATGATCCGTGGGCTCCTCCTGGTATTTGGTATGTCAAAAGTCGAGGTTAATAAATATTCAAAGAACACTGATTTTCAGTTTCTTAGTACCAACGCAACATTCTCATTCCATTTTCCACACTCAATATATATACCCATTACCATATTTAATACGTGGACATTGTTGTGTCCTTCAGACCGACGACTGGTCTGACGCGTCTCTCCACGCTACTCTATCCAGTGGAAGCCGCTTCATCTCCGAATAATTACAGCTACTTACGTTCTTCTGAATCTGCTTACTGTATTCGTCTCTTGGCCTCCCTCTACGATCCTTCCCCCTCCCTCCCACACACACACACACACACACACACACACACACACACACACTTCCCTCCAATATTACATTGGTCACCCCTTGATGTCTCAGAATGTGTCCTTTCAACCGATCCCTTCTTCTAGTCAGGTTGTGCCACAAATTACTTTTCTCTCCAATTCTATTCAGTACCTCCACATTAGTTACACAATCTACCAATCTAATCTTCAGCAGTCTTCTGTAGCGCCACATTTCAAAAGCCTCTATTCTCTTCTTGTATAAACTGTTTATCTTCCTTGTTTCATTTACGTACATGGCTACTCTTCATACACTTTCAGAAAAGACTTTAACACCCAAATCTATCTTCGATGTTAACAAATTTCTCTTCTTCTGAAACGCTTTTCTCGCCATTGCCAGTCTACATTTTATTCCTCTCTACTTCGGCCATCTTCCGTTATTTCGCTGCCCAAACTGCAAAAGTCATCTACTTTTTTAAGTATCTCGTTTCCTAATGTAATTTCTTCGGCTCCACCTGATTTAATTCGACTACATTCGATTATTCTTGTTTTGCTTTTGTTGATATTCATCTTATATCAACCTTACAAGGCGCACTCTCCATTCCGTTCAACTGCTCTTCCAAGTCCTTTGCTGTTGCTGGCAGAATTACGATGTCATCGGCAAACCGAAAAGTTTTTATTGTTTCTCCCTGAACTCTAATTCCATCTCCAAATTTTTCTTTACTTTCCTTCAATGACTAATAAATGTACAGACTGAATAACATCGAGGATAAGTTACAACGCTGTTCCACAACCTTCTCAGTCATTACTTCCTTTTCATGTCCCTTGATTCTTTTAACTGACGTCAGGTACCTGTACGGGTTGCAAATATTCTTTCGCGCGTTGTACTTTAGCCCTGTTATCTTCGGAACTTCAAGGAGAGTATGCCAATCAACAATGTCAAAAGCTTTCCCTGAATCTTGAAACCCTATAAACGTATGTTTGCCTCTCCTTAACCTATGTTCTAAGATACGTCGTAGTGCCAGAATTCACCAATAATAAAATATTCCTGGCCACTATGCCGTGGTCTAAGGGATTTCACTTCAAAACCCTACGTTACGTCCCCATCTGCGGAGGACATTTTAGAGGGGTATCGTAGCCTTATTGAATGTCCATACACACCCTGGCCCACTACTGACAGTCAGTCAGTTACTATCAAACACCGTAAATCAGTAAAAATTTAAAATTTTGAAACTATTCCTCTCAAAACGTTAATAAAATCTGACAGCATGGTAATGAACTGTCGCATAAGGGCAGGCACCGTGTACATTCAGTCATCAGCTTGAGAGAGTAGTGCGTGGCTGAAATCTCTGTCTTAGATTGTGAAACTTTGTAGCATTTTGTATATCTTCGGCAATTTAATGTCGAGCTCTAGTAAACGTAAAACCTAGAAAATAAAATACATTCCAAAACAGGAGGAACCTCTTAATTTCTGAATGTCCTGGTACACCCTTTAACGTTATGGTGAAATTTCATTTCTATAGCCTGGATCCCGCACGTATCCTTCTATATGGGAAACAAGGTTTCTGATTTATAGAGCATATTAGGTACTGTCATGACTTTGTAACACTTCAACTGGGTCTCTCTCACGGCATTTTTGTAGCTTTTTCTAATTATCGCACAGATTGGGTCATATTTTAAGACTTTGTTATTCGTTTTATTATCGAAAGTTCGTCTTACGTCGCAGCCGAGGTACTGAAAATGAGTTATCTGTTCCATTATTACATTATTTACTAGAATTTTACATCTGAGACATGATTGCCCTTGAACGTCATAACTTTGGTTTTATTAGTGGAGATTTGCGTGATACATTTAGAAGTCAAGAAATTCAGAAGGCAGATGACGCTCTGAATATTATCTTCATTTTCTTGGATTATTAATTGATCATCTGCATATACTAGTCTATTAAAACATTTCTCCCTGTTGGTCTTCATGCCATAGGTGATATGTTGCTTCCAGGCTCTGACTGGGCCACCTATGTAGATGTTGAAAATAATTGTAGGTATGTCACAGATTCATCTAATTACCTGTGTTGTTGTTAACTATTTAAACGAGTTATTTCAACTTCGATTATAATTTTAGTCTCTTTGTAAAGAGTTTAAACAAAGTTAATGAGATACTTTGGGAAATCTCTTTCTTCCATAATCTACCACAATAGCTGACAATTGACTTTTTTCAAAGCTTTTTTATACTTCACAAACGCTATGTGCGGCTCCAAGTTGAAGCCTTTTCTTTTTTCTTCAACTTGTATTATGCTAAAAATACACTCAGTGTAGGATTGTCCTTTTTTGAAAACCATTCGCTCTGCTAATAAAATTGGATCAGAGATAGTGGATAGTTTATTATTTGTGACAGCGATATAGATTTTAAAGGCGGTGTTAACGATGCTAATTCTGCTGTAGTTGTCTTAGTCGCTTCTGTTGCCTTCCTTGAAAATAAAAAAAAAATTTGGTTTGTATTCCACTCCTGAAGTATCTTACTGCAGTCCAAAATAGGTTAATGTATGGTCTGAAACTTATGGAATGGTAAGGCACACGCTATCACACTTTTCCAGCAAAATATTTATAAATCAAGTGCACGTCTTTGAAGAAATAGAGTTATTTCGCAATGAGTGCTACGAATTATGAGAAGAGAAATGGTTTATCAAGAAGCTAAGGTGTTACACAATCACGTGTACAAAAATCAGAAAAAAAAGAAATCACGCGAAATAAAAAGAAAAGTTTTTCTTTTTTCACGGGGGTAACACAGGATTTACGGAATAAATAACTTCAAAAAACGATGTGGCGCGGTCTCATACTTCGTCAAATTCTTTATAGTGTGAAAATCTGAAAAGTGGAGCTCCCGCCTTTCCCCGTCCCCACCCGGCATGCTACGTGAGCACTGTTGCGCAGCAGTTTATACCAGCCAGGCGCGGGTCGAACCAGGACATTCCATCCCGGCACGCCCGGGGGTGCACTTTGAACGCAGCCTCAGTATCATGGTGCCTTTTGCGAGATTATCAAAATTCTGCCTCTGAGTGATAATTACAAATAAGATAGAAGGTTAATAACATTTACTATGAGAATAGAGAAAAGAAAGAAATAATTTCGTGTGCTTATCAACCGTCGGGCTATATCACTGAACTGGAGAACTGCATCCGAATAGCGAGGTATTTTTAAGTGGTTCGGGGTACATAAGTCCATGTCAGACGAGTTAACTCCTCACTAAAATAACAACATTACGGGTAACATATATGCTGTGGGCCTATTTAGAAATGTTATCTGCATCTTTCGCATGATATGTGACTGCTAAGTAACATAGCTCGATGAAACTTGGATAATACGTGAGAAGAATTGCTACAATTTATAAGGGCCCACCAAAACGTTTCCATATGAGGAAGTTGCTACAGCGCACCTGCAACGCAGTGTGACTTCGGTGTGAGTACTTAAGCATGGATATGTAGGCAAAGGATTAGTGTGACAGTCATGTCTTTCCGACACACATGAGGTAAAGGCGGAAACATTAACTATGACGATGATACTAAACATCTGGCCATTAAAATTGCTACACCAAGAAGAAAAGCAGATGATAAACGGGTATTCATTGGACAAATATATCGTACTAGAACTGACATGTGATTACATTTTCACGCTGTTTGGGTGCAAAGATCCTGAGAAATCGGTACCCAAAACAACCACCTCTGGTTGATACGCCTGGGCATTGAGTCTAACAGAGCTTGGATGGCGTGTACGGGTACACCTCCCCATGCAGCTTCAACACGATACCACAGTTCATCAATAGCAGTGACTGACGTACTGTGACGAGCCAGTAGCTCAGCCACCATTCACCAGACTTTTTCAATTGGTGAGCGGTCTGCAGAATGTGCTGGCCAGTGGAGCAGTCGAACATTTTCTGTATCCAGAAAGGCCCGTACAGGACCTGCAACATCCGGTCGGGCACTATCCTGCTGAAATGTAGGGTTTCGCAGGGATATAATGATGGGGAAGAGCCACGGGTCGTAACACACTTGAAATGTAACGTCCACTCTCCAAAGTGCCGTCAATGCGAACAAGAGGTGACAGAGACGTGTAACCAATGGCACCCCATACCATCATGCCGGGTGATACGCCAGTATGGCGATGACGAATACACGCTTCCAATGTGCGTTCACCGCGATGTCGCCAAACACGGATGCGACCATCATATGCTGTAAACAGAACCTGGATTCATCCGAAAAAATGACGTTTTGCCATTCGTGCACCCAGGTTCGTCGTTCAGTACACCATCGCAGGCGCTCCTCTCTGTGATGCAGCGTCAAGGGCAACCGCAGCCAGGCACTCCGAGCTGATAGTCCGTGCTGCTGCAAACATCGTCGAACTGTTCGTGCAAATGGCTGTTGTCTTGGAAACTTCCCCATCTGTTGACTCAGGGATCGAGATCCGTTACAGCCATGCGGATAAGATACCTGTCATCTCGACTGACAGTGATACGGGGCCGTTGGGATCCAGCACGGCGTTCCGTATTACACTCCTGAGCCCACCGATTCCATATTCTGCTAACAGTCATTGGATCTCGACCAACGCGAGCAGCAATGTCGCGATACGATAAACCGCAATCGCGATAGGCTACAATCCGACCTTTATCAAAGTCGGGAACGTGACGGTACGCATTTTTCCTCCTTACAAGAGGCATCACAACAACGTTTCACCAGGCAACGCCGTTCAAGTGCTGTTTGTGTATGAGAAATCGGTTGGAAACTTTCCTCATGTCAACACGTTGTAGGTGTCACCACCGGCGCCAACCTTGTGTGAATGCTCTGAAAAGCTAATCATTTGCTTATCACAGCATCTTTTTCCTGTCGGTTAAATTTCCCGTCTGTAGCACATCTTCGTGGTGTAGCAATTTTAATGGCCAGTAGTGTAACTAATGCGTCTAACAGGACCAGCTAGCTGGCTGTCCAAGGACAAACACCAGTAGACATCCACTGGTGTGTGTCAAGGCGAAACATCTGGGAAGACCGCGACATGGGGTGCTGCTGCTTCGTGATAACGCACGCCCCACATCGCAAATGTCACATCGCTGAGTTCACAACTCAAGTTGGAGACACTCGGGCACCCTGACTTAAGATCCAGGAGTTTACTATGTCGTCGGTTCCCTCAAAACTGCCTTCAAGAGTTAATGATCCCTGTCAGACGAGGATATGCAGCAGACAGTTACCGACCTCTTGACGGAGCAGAAGACAGTGTTTTATCAAATGGGTAGCTTCAACCTGGTGCATAATTGGAATGATTCTCTTAATTCCCATGGCGATTCTACCTGATTGGCATGTCAACTCTGGGCTGTACCCGCTTACAACGGGAACTTTTCAGCCACCCCTTTCAGTACAGAAAGAAATATACAAAGAGACGAACAGAAATGACATTTTTATTCGAAGACAATAATTACACTGAAGTCAAAGCGATACGTGATGGGCACCTCGACTCTGCCAAAATCGTGACATGATTCCTTAGAGTGTGTCTGATCACCACGGACGGCAGTGGGTGCCCTACAACGTGCTCCCAAGCACGCCAAAAGATTGGGAAGGATTTCTTGTGGTAGCTCCCTCGATTACTCCACCAGTACGGTTGACATCTGCTGGGTGGCCGTTGCTGTAAGTGGGCGTGATACAGTACGTCTCCCCAACGCATCCCACATGTGTTCCATAGGACTGAAGCCGGGGGAAGGGGCAGGCCAGTTCATTCGTTTAACTTCACCTCGTTCCAAGCGCTCCCCCAACTGCGCAATTCGATGCAGTCATCCATAAAAATGAGGTTAGGGCAGAATTCGTCCCTGAAAAGACGCATGTGGCGAAGAAGTACAGTGTCAGGATAAAATAACGTTGAACGATGAGCGTATAGTGGTCAAAGACTTGGGGATAAGTACGCCCATGCGACAATATGCCTCCTGACACCGAAACACATGGACCACCAAAAAGATGTTCATCAGTGTTCCAGAGTGCATTAGGTGTTCGTACTTCTCCCCATGTAAAGATACGTGAAAGATCTAGGAACATGTGAGTCGAGAAATAATGCAGACATTTTTTTGATTTCTTTGAAGTGTGGTGCAACGATCGAAGTATTGTCGAATTGCACGTTCACCTGCAAGATACACCATTAGCGCCACGTGTGTTTTTTACTGTTACAGAAGAATAAGTATCGTCATTAACAATACAGACAATCTCGTTTTGTTGTAAAGATTTAATTTTCGTACCTCAAACTTTCCACGCTGAGGAATCTTGTCCATCAAAGCCACTGACGTGGACGAACCGAGCTGCTACCACGTTTATCGAAGTGTTGACTACGCTAACACTCCGTATTTGGTGTTATCAGAAGACATACCTCGGGCTGTAGTTTAAATGATACACTGCATTAAAGATCTTAGCAAAGCACATCATTTTATCTCCGATTTGTTGCACTAAAGCGTGGTGGATAAACATGCAACAGATATTAGTACTACTTAGTAACTGATCATCGAGATTGTAAACTTTTTAGACAGCCTTGCCATCATAGTTCCTATCAATAAATGTCGCAGTCTTCCTCGAAGTCCGTTTTTTAACACCCTTGGTACGTAACCACTAATAATTCCAAGGTCACAAGTAATAAGAAAAGCTCTATTAGCTAGTTAGTAACGTCAATTATATTTTTCTAGTATAAAACATTATGTATTATCCTCTGTCCTTAAAATGATACTTGGTCAGATGATGAAATTTAGTTTTTGAACCACCAGGGACCTATCCTCATTTAGACCTAAGAGGAACTATCATCGGTTACTGAAATGCCTGCTTAGCATGTTATTTTAGCCACACGTGATTTGCACTGGTACTGAACAATAACAATGACCAGTTGGAAATAGCATTGTGGCAATTAATTTGCGAGCCCATAGTCAGGTATTTGGCACGAAGTATATCAGAAGTGTCACATGTATTTTGATAAATAGTAAAGATAGCTTAGATGTGGAAATACTGTATGTTACAGCAATATTGTCAATAGCTTTATTATTTTTGATGAGTAATTCGGCTCATGTGGATAATATAGACTATACCGTTTATGCGGTTCATGTCGTTCTGATACTTCTGACTATGCCGCCAGTTTACGCAATTCGGGTCGTTCAGGCATTTTTGAACATGTGCAAGATGGTGGCTCTGGGGCTACATACTGTATGACTGACCGAGAGAGAGAGAGAGAGATAGAGAGAGAGAGAGAGAGAAAGAAAGAGAGAAGGAGATATTTATTCACGAAGCAGAATTTTTGCTGACGAAACTGTGTCACGTTGATGTTGACGAAGGATGTGGCTGATTTCCTGCACGTGCAGGTAGGCAACCCTTGTGTGTCGCGTCATGTGCAAGGCACTGGGTATGGGACAGTAAGGAAAACTAGGCCACATATTACCTTGATATAGTTCTATCTCCTGTTTTAATGGGTTGAATATATTATATTACCAACGACCTTGCCGCAGTGGTAACACTGGTTCCCCTAAGACCACCGAAGTTAAGTGCTGCCGAGGTGGGTTAGCACTTGGATGGGTGACCATCCGGTCAGACGAGCGCTGTTCGCAATCTGCGTTCACTCAGCCATTGTGAGGCAAACTGAGGAGGTACTTGATTGAGAAGTAGTGGCTCCAGTCTCGTAAACTGAGATACGGCCGGGAGAGCGGTGTACTGACCACATCCCTCCATATCCGCATCTAGTGACGCCTGTGAACTGAGGATGACACGGCGGCCGGTCGGTACCGTTGGGCCTTCCGAGACCTCTTCGGACGGAGTTTAGTGTAAGAAACTTCCTGGCAGATTAAAACTGTGTGCCCGACCGAGACTCGAACTCGGGACCTTTGCCTTTCGCGGGCAACTGCTCTACCAACTGAGCTACCGAAGCACGACTCACGCCCGGTACTCACAGCTTTACTTCTGCCAGTACCTCGTCTCCTACCTTCCAAACTTTGCGGAAGCTCTCCTGCGAGTCGTGCTTCGGTAGCTCAGTTGGTAGAGCACTTGTCCGCGAAAGGCAAAGGTCCCGAGTTCGAGCCTCGGTCGGGCACACAGTTTTAATCTGCCAGGAAGTTTCATATCAGTGCACACTCCGCTGCAGAGTGAAAATCTCATTCTGGAGTTTAGTTTAGTTGAAATATAATATATTAATTTAGAAATTTTGTACAGTTCAGTACCTGAAGAGAGGCAACTTGGCCACTAACAGTACCTAGGGGTGGATGTAAATAATTCGTCACACTGCAGTGTAGTGTTGTGCGTATATGTTTTTCTCCTACTGCAGTATTTTATTCACAGTTAAGCGGTGTTACACTCTAGTTAGCCTTCGTGTGACGACAGAGCACTCCACAAATAGCAGCATTTGTTGTAGTTTGTATCTTTGCTTTTCCGATAACTGTCGTATTCCTTCCACTTTATTCTTAAACTATGTTGTCTTTTCTTAAATATTCGTTGTTACGAAGTCGACTCATCAAATAAAATTACACAAAAATAAACTTCCATCGTGAAAGCTAAATCCGGAAAGGAATGTTGTAACCAAAATTAACATGTGCTCTGTCTTACTCTCTTATTACTTGATGTATGTTGTCTTTTCGTTATTACAGAGAGCATCTATGCTAACAGTTACATGCTAAACACGTCATAAAAAATTACATAAAAGCAAATAACCATCAAGGAAGCAATGCCCAGAAATTTTATTATAATCAGAAGTTAATAGTGAGCATGTGATCTGCGTTTGTCTCTCTTTGGGAATAGAGCTGCTAATCTGCCCTATTTTACTCACATCTTCTTTTCCTTCCATCGTTCATTCTTTCAGCTATTCCTCTTAAGGATGACTGTGGCAGCATGGAATGCTTCAGAAAGTGCCTTATAGATTCTTTTTATCATGCTTATGAGGCACGAAAGTCTAGCAGGATTGCTCTATAGGAAGAGAGTATTTTACTGACGTTACATGAACAAACTACGATTGATATTGCCGCACGAAAGGTCATTGTGACAGAAGAGCACTACTCACGGACAGCCGATGTCTACATGAAAAATTCTTTTCCTTATGTAAAACGTCCCGATGACGCTCACAGAAGAAGAAACGAATAAGCTGTCAAAATTTATTTAGAAGCAGTGATAAGTTACATCAGATACTACTTTAAGAAACAATCTTCGCAATTACTTCATTAGATTCATGTGAGTTACAGAAAACCAAATCTAGCTTGAGTAGCGTGTGAGCTAAGATCCTGTGGATTATAGGATCACTATAGTATTGCTACACAGCCTCTGATCTCATAAAGTACAAGAGGGGAAAAATTGAAACACAATTTTTATTTTCAGTATAAAAACGGTTTATGATTACTGCGAAGTAGGATTTTACCTTTGAAAATAAGTAATGTGGTGTTGATTCTAACACAGTACTTAATGCTCGAGTAGTGCGAGTTTCTTCCAAGGAATATATTTATACCGCCTTATGACCTGAGACAATACATTTGTTGCAATAAGATTATCTTGCTGCAGTTGCACTTTGTATAATTATGAAATGAGAAATATTTTTGTCTGAAAATGAATATGAGAGTGATAATTATACACATAGTTTTATCACAAACATGTGTAGGGTAAGTTTTCTTGCAGCTGTGTCCTATACAATGTTTTCTGGCTCTCCATATTATGTTAAAAGATCAGACTTCAGAACACTGGCACACTCTCACTATGACAGGCCTCCTACATAAAGAAATTAAAGAAACAGTTACTGAGATCTTGACAAAACACAGAACACGTTTGTTTACCCGTAGTTCGCGCAACGCACTTCTTAAGCTCTATAACACACAGCACACGGAAATATCCCTAAGATTCATTACCGACTGTCGCTTGAGAACACAAATTTTTCACGCACAGCTTGTAACGAGTCTATATGACTGATGTCCTCTCAATCCTTATGCTCTAGAACGTTCACAGTACTAGGAAAGACATAATATTGTCACATGCTTTTCGTGATTCCAATGTTCTCTAAGGACACCGCAGATAGTTAGTTAGTTAGTTACATGTTGCACAGGGTTGCATACTGCCCGCAACAGGAACGTTGTCATGTACTGAAAGTCATGGCGATTATTAATCGAACTCTGATCAAACGTCAACTAGGTTCTGACAGGCCAAATTCATCTCTTGCGGCGACACCAGTGCAGCACGCCTTCGATGAGCCAGGACAGCATCGCTATAGCCAGCAGGAGCGACAGCAGGTGCATACACAGCGGGTAGTCCTCCGTCTCGTCACGGACGTAGCCTGAAAGAAAGAGAGATGTCATAAAAAGTAATAACAGATAAAATAAAATGTTTATGAACCCGAAACGCAGTCAACAATATAACATAAGAATCAGCTTAATTTTTCAAGGAACTCAAGAGAACACAAGGAGCGGCCCATGAGGAATCTCTTCAGTTTCGATCTGAAAGCGCGTGGTTTACTGCTAAGATTTTTGAATTCTTTTGTTTAGCTTGTTTAAAATGCACGTAGCAGTATACTGCGCACCTTTCTACTCAACAGTCAAGGAATCCAAATGTAGGTTGGATTTCGGCCTAGTATTATCTGAGTGAAAGCCGCTAATTCTTGGGAATAAGGTGATGTTGTTAACAAGAAACGACAGTAAAGTATATATATATATATATATATATATATATATATATATATATATATATATATATATATATATATATTGAGAGGGCAATTTCAAAGTACACAGACTAGTGAACAGGGGTCGACAAGAGGTTCGCGAACTTACGCCACGTATTACTCGAACGGCCCGTTTCTGAGCCAAAAATATCCTTATAGAATGGGAAGAGTTACCCCAGAATGTAATCCCATACGACAGATGCCAAAGAAAATAAGCAAAGTAGGCTATTTTTCGTGTGAACGATCACTTATTTCAGATACTGTTCAAATAGTAAAATTGACGACAGTAAGTCCTTGAACGACATCCTGGGCTTTCCACGACAGTTTACTATCTATCTGAACACATAGAAATTTGAACTGTTCAGTTTCACTAATATGGCTATTCTGTGAAAACTAAAATGTAGGTTTTTGTTGAATTGTGTGTTAGAAACGGTAAAAACTGAGTCTTACTGTGATTTAGTGTTAGTTTATTTTCTACAAACCATGAACTATGTCACGAAATGCACTATCTGAAACAGAGCCAATGATGCACAAACAACATCCTATACCACCAGGGTAGTTTCGTCAGCAAACAGAAATATTTTAGAATTCCCCGTAATACTAGAAGGCATATCGTATGTATAGATAAGCAACAAGAGTGGCCCCAACACTGGTCCCTGGGGCACGCCCTCCTCCCTCCCCACATTTGATCATACCCCACTCAGACCCCACATCGTGGCCATTCTCAACTCTTTGAATAATGACCTTTTGCTGTCTGATGTTAAAGTAAGAGGTGAACCAATTGTGAGGTACCCCCCGTATTCCGTAATGGTCCAACTTCTGGAGCAGTACTTTGTGATCAACACAATCAAACGCCTTAGTTAAATCAAAAAATTTGCCCAGAATCCGAAATGTTTTGTTGAATCCATCCAGTACCTCACAGAAAAAAGAAAATATAGCATTTTCAGAAGAAGTTTAGTGATGTTTGTAGATATTAAAGCAGGGGTGTCCAATAGGCGGCCCGCGGGCCGGATGCCACCCAAAGCAAGTATCAATGCGGCCTAACACGTGAGCATTTATCACAGGATCGTTAAACAAGAAAAACCATAAAAATCCGTTTACGTAAATTTATAATAAACTGAATATTTTCAATCTGAGACTCCAGTCACACGATGCGATTCTCTCATTGGTCCATTCCCCCGTCTTTTGCCTTTTTAGGTTTCCGTGACCCAATTCTAACAAAGTAGCTTTACAGCATAGCTTTGCTGTCTATCTGTCTCTCCATCGGTCCGACTTTAATAACTATTTTATCAGGAACAAATAGGCGCATCAAGTCAAAATTTATATCACATATTAAGCTCTACGGTCCCTTGGGGATGTAAACATATTAAGCCTCTAGGTCAATTCAGTCAAAAGATACGGCCATTTATGTCATATATTTTTATACTCGAAAATTCGCTCATCATATATAGGGTTGGTTGGTTGTTTGGGGAAGGAGACCAGACAGCGAGGTCATCGGTCTCATCGGATTAGGGAAGGACGGGGAAGGAAGTCGGCCGTGCCCTTTCAAAGGAACCATCCCGGCATTTGCCTGCAGCGATTTAGGGAAATCACGGAAAACCTAAATCAGGATGGCCGGACGCGGGATTGAACCGTCGTCCTCCCGAATCCGAGTCCAGTGTGCTAGCCACTGCGCCACCTCGCTCGGTCATCATATATAGCGTACTTCCCGTTGGCCTAAAATGATCAAATTTATCAAGAAACAAGGCTTCAAAGTAAAAGCAAAGGGAAAAATCCGAAATTGTTAATTTGTAATTATATCAGACGAAAAAATATTTATGTTGTCATTTGTTATCCGACTACAAACTTGAAATTAAAAGTTCTAGAATGTTTTGGAATCCCTGCCAGTGTCAATGACGGTTACACGCAAAAGTCGTCATTATCCTCGAATGCCGGAATGGATAAACTGTCTATATAGCCGCAGAGAACCAGTCCTACTGGGAACTGGTCAGTTTTCAAAACAAAATTAATGGCGTCGAATAAGCTTAATGTGAAGCGGTCTATTGGGGCACCGATCTGGAAGACATGCTGGCAAAGGACTGCTACGCACTGCCATGAGCACATTAAGTTCCGAATTTTGTTGTGAATTTGAAGGTATCGATAAGGAACCACTGGGATAACCACTGGAGACCCTCTGCCATCTCTTGGGGGATGGTAATATAACGAGCTTTATCTATACGTCCTAGCTACATGGTGATATTCCAAACAAAACATCCCACGCTGGCTTTACAGAACGGTAATACGTCTGAAATTTAGCCACGGACGCTACGAAAAACACCTTCACCGACTCGGAGGAAACTGACTACACCTTCTGTGAATGTGGAGAGGAAGCAAATCTTATCCACATGACTAACTGGTACAAATAACGAAGGGATGCGTTTGATGCCCTACCCCTGCTGATGAGGAACATGGGACGTGGAGGACCATTTAGCGTGAAAACACTCCTGGCAATAACAGACACCAAAACTTTCAGGTGCAAGTCGAACATTGTGCCTAGATCTTCCATAGAAGGGAGGTAGGACCTTAAAGGAACTTTAGTGTCTTAACTAATTTCTCACATTTATGTTATTGTGCCTTTTTTTAATAATTTGTATGTTTTGTCTTGTTTCTATAAGATGTCATAACCAAGGCAGTGTTGCTCAATTACTCCCAGAAAACTCGCCATGCAAAACTGTGAAAGGAATGATGCACATGACTTGAATCGGGCCGGTCGGAGTGGCCGAGCGTTTCTAGGCGCTACAGTCTGCAACCGCGCTACCGCTACAGTCACAGGTTCGAATCCTGCCTCGGGCATGGATGTGTGTGACGCCCTTAGGTTAGTTAGGTTTAAGTAGTTCTAAGTTCTAGGGGACTGATGACCTCAGAAGTTAAGTCCCATAGTGGTTAGAGCCATTTGAACTTGAGTCGGCGATACCATAATTTCGTGAGTAAACAAGAACATTTTTGACGCATCGCACATGGCTGTATGGTTGTAAAAATCAAAGTCAACTGAAAATAAATAATTAAAAAATATAGTATGAGGTGACATTTACAGTTGCTTTCTGAAAAACTAGTCATCAGTTCAGCTAAACTTTTCGATCTATGCTAGAATATGTACATTTATAATGCTATTGTTGTTCTTACTAAAGCCTTATATGGCTGTTACCTCGATTTCACCTCTTTCCAGCAACGTAGTTACAGGAAGGAAATCATGTGATGCGTAATGATGCCGGAATGAAACTGAGATGTCACATAACTTTTAAAATAGCGAAATCAGCGCATCCTTTCAGTAGCGGAGATTTAGTGAAAGAATGCTTTGTAACTGCCGCAAGATTTTTATATCCACTGCAAAATTGCTCGTTTCGAAACAAATCACCTTTCAAGTGGAACTGTTTGCAGACGTGTTGAAGAAACGTTGATGAAATGCGGCCTGAAATCATACTGATTTATTTATTCGATGGGTACATAACCAGTATCCTCTTCTTCACCATATCGCCATATGTACACTGTGGAGGTGATGTAAGAACCACGCAGTGTACATGTGTCTCTACGCAGCTGCTTGCAATGGTGCTTCTGAAGATCCTTGAACGCTGGCACTTTTGCCATTCGAGTCATTTACTGGTAGTGAAAGGTGTATTTCTGTGTTATCTCTATCTACACATCAGATAGACTCTTTTCAATTTTTGTTTCGCATGTTCCAGACAGAAGCTCTAAGTTTTAGAATGTTTGGCTGTGATATCTAAATGGAGAATTAAACTATCACATGTGACCTCCTTAGGTAAAACATTACTATTTTGTTTCTACTAGTCCTGCAATGTACCTTCATCCAGGTGTAGCGGACCATCTGTTGATGGTTGTGGAATACGAGTAGCACATCCTTTATTTCAGGGACGCGCAAGACCTCTGTTCGAGTACGGTGCACATGCACATGTATCCATCTCTTTCGGCCAATGCATACTTCCCCCTCTATCACACCACGCTGTGTGAGTGTTAAGGGTGCGCGGAGGTGGGAGCTGTGAAAGCAGTGCGTGCTGCATGCAGCTTCGTTTCATACTTCTCAACAACATAGAACACAAGCAAAACAAATTTTTAGCATCATTTATTTATTTTTTTATGTGCTGAAGATATAATAAAATTTATATCAGCCACAAAATGTTGGCATATGGTCAGACACAGATAGTTCGCAGATTTTCGTTAGTCAGATTTAAACGTAATACTGACTTTTTTAATTTCGTAAACGATCTAAAGCCTTTCGCACACCTATGTTGATGGATAAATTGCAGCCTCATTATGGAGGCGTAGATACTCTCCCCGAGTAAAAGAAGATAGAACTCCTGAACAGTTTTCACGGAAAAGAATTGGTCTTTAAACAGGAATTAGACTGCAGATAGACCATTTGTATCTGCAGGTGAGCTGAGGCGCTTTTAACTGAAATGGCAAACGGTCTCTAAAACAGGTCAAAAACAGATGTACGACTCGCAATGTTCTAAGACGTTTAGAAAACTGTTACTGTAATTATTCCGACGCCACAAAAAATTGTTCAAAATTCGCCTTTTCTTTAATGCCATTGAGCTTTGGAAAATGGAAGTGTTCTTTGTCAGGAGTTTTTCCTTCCGTAATGCGATCTTTTTATTAAATGCAGCCACTTTCTCCATGAAATGATAAATAAGTCGCTTCTCGCCTTGCGTTACCTTGTATGCCGTAGACTCTGTTTAAAATGCGAGACATGCCATCCGTTCCAGATCTTCTAATTTTCGTTTACGCTTTCCTTTCTCCTTCACAAATTCAGCGATAGCGAGTCTTAAACCGAAAACTCGTTCTAGGCATGTCCTTTGACTTAACCAACGTACTCTGCAGCTATCTGCAGAGTAAACATTAATAAAACTGATGAAGTGCAGGGAAGGATTCCTGAATAGAAATGGGGGAAAAAAGGTCCTATGAGCATGTAGCCGGAAATGCATCGTTGCCGCGGTAGTTGGCGATGACGAACGGAAGTTCCTCTGACCACGTGCCGTGTGTTCCTTGTGCGTTGCAGGCTGTGTGACTGACGCAGCGTACTGAAAGCAGCGAAATGGTCCGGTATTCATGTCGGGAACAAGCCGAGATGGTGTTTGTGTACGGCCAAGCAGTTGGAAACGCTCGGTTGTATGACACCAAGTACTCTCACAGACACCAACCACATCAGATAACATTTGAAGCCCTTCTTGGGCATATGTGTGAGCATGAGTCCTTTCACACAGACGAACGTGCAGGGAGGCGGCGCATTGTGAGTAAACCAGATTTACACTAAAGGATTCTAAAGGATCTTGAGCTCCAGGCAAATGGTCCGCCAACATGGAGTAAGCCAAAGAACGATTAGTGCAGCCTACTTGGCAAGCGCTACTATCCCTACAACCTGCAACTAGTGCAAGCATTATCAGCAGCGGCTAATCCTCTATGAGAAGGATTCTGATTCTGTCGACGGTTTTTGGTCCAGATCATCAAAATTATGGGATTCCTGTCGTTAGTCCTCTTTGTCAACGAGGCAACATCAATTTGCATAATCGACATCTGTGGGCTACAGCCGGCCGGAGTGGCCGTGCAGTTCTAGGCGCTACAGTCTGGAACCGCGTGACCGCTACGGTCGCAGGTTCGAATCCTGCCTCGGGCATGGATGTGTGTGATGTCCTTAGGTTAGTTAGGTTTAAGTAGTTCTAAGTTCTAGGGGACTGATGACCACAGCAGTTAAGTCCCATAGTGCTCAGAGCCATTTGAACCATTTTGTGGGCTACAGACAATACGTGGGCAGTGATTCTGGGCGACCTCAAATTTGGACCGGTTATTTTTCCACAACAGCTCGATAAGGAACGTATCTTTACTTGCTGCGGAATACTCGTGCTCTGGCTGGGATGGTTGAGAACGTGCCTTTGGCAATACCACAAGATGATTTCTGCATGACGGAGCACCACCGCACTGCTGCATTACAGTTCACCAACACCTCAACAACATCTTCCGCGGACGTTCTATAGGACGGGGGGACCTGCAGCATGGCCTGCTAGATCATCGGATTGAAAACCGATGGGTTTTTACCTCTGGGGACATCTGAAAAGCGTTGTGTATGCTGAACTAGTTCCTGATGTGCAAACCCTTCAACAGCGCGTTCACGACGCCTGTGACGCTATTCAGAGAAAGGATGGAACTTACGGATCAGTGCATCCTTGTGATATGCGAATGCGTGCATTGAATCCCTTGGAGACTTACTTTCAACATCCGGTGTGACGCGGATGCGATGCAGCTCTGTGCTGTTTTTGTGGACCGTTCATTTCCCGGGACATGTTCATAGGACCTTCTTTCCTCCATTTCCAGCCACAAACCCGTTCCTGTACAACGTCTCCACACGCTTCTTTCAATTCCATCAAAAACTGTTGCAACAGGCAATGTAATAATGCGTGCGACTTCAGAAAATTCACTACTCCCACCACCAATCCCATTGTATGTCCCACGCGTGCATGCATGTTTTATGTACAAAATAATTAATCCAGCACAAGTCGTCTGTCGATCGCCTTAATTTTTAGCTTTTACGTCGTCAATTGAAAATGTAAATTCTTTCCGCCTGGTCTTTTAATGTCGTTTCATAGCAAATTTGCGACGCCCGTCGATATTGAAACTGCATAATAGATATTGAGAGCTCTCATCCTTTTCGTTTGTGATTCCCTTTCGCTTTTAGAGGATTACAGAGATAAATTGGCAGACTGCTTCTGTTTGTGGCAACAGTCACTGAACTTGCTTTAGGCGACGAATAGTGAATGATAAACAGTGATTACAACATGATTCCACCGAACTGAAGAAAGTTGTGCCAGTCAAAATAAGCCACACGAAATGCTGGGGGAAATCGTCTCATCGCACTGCTAAATTAAATGTCGCGCTATACCGAGAAGCACCGAGCAAAGCCAAGAGGTACCGTGTAGTGCCGAGAGAGAGGAGGATTACCGGACCGCACGTCGGCACCAAACTGTGCCGCGTGAAGTTCTGCACATCGTGGCCGACCCTAGTTCCTGTCATACGCTACAAGATCACAGAGCTAAATGAATCTTTCGTCAGAGGCTTAGAAGTTGAAACAAAAGTGAGGTCATCACCTAAACAAGTGTTTTGAAGATCTTTTAACGAAAAACTACGTTGCTGAGTGCTTCACTAGAAGACAAAGAGTTGAATATGATTCACTCTGTAGTCGGAAGACACAACGTACTCCCACAGTATAAGGGGCGTTCAAAAAGAAACCAGCCGGAGTCTGGAATGTGCAAATCGGTGACAGGAGGATAATATCGTGGCGTATGTAACGAGGTAATAAATAAATGTCGTGTGACTAGGGCCTCCCGTCGAGTAGAACGTTCGCCGAGTGCAAGTCTTTCGATATGACGCCACTTCGGCAAGTTGCGCGTCGATGGGGATGAAATGATTAGGACAACACAACACCCAGTCCCTGAGCGGAGAAAATCTGTGACCCAGCCGGGAATCGGACCCTGGCCCTTAGGATTGGCATTATGTCGCGCTGACTACTCAGCTACCGGGGGCGGACTGTAACGAGGTGTGGTTCCGACCAGACCGTGGAAGTTCACAGCCCTTGCACGTCACGTGACTATACAGAGCTAGCAGCAGCATGCATCAATCTCCCAACGTTGCCAGTCGCATTGCAAACAGTGACGTGGAGGCGTCAACAAAAGAGCAAAGAGGTATTGTTCGTTTTCTGCCAGCGGAAGGAGTAGGAGGAACGGACATTCATAAACGAATGTCACAAGTGTACGACGAACACTGCATGTCCCTTGCAAGGGTCAAGGCGTGGCACAACCGCTTCAGGTAATGACGGATGTCCTTAGCCGATGATGCACGGTCTGGAGCACCACAATGCATCACTGATGACATCGTCCTGCTGGTGGATGCACTCATTACCCAGGACCGCCGAGTGACAGTGAAAGCCATAGCCACCGTGGTCGGATTGAGCGTCGGAAGTGTTCACGCCATCATGAAGGAAAGACTGCAGATGCGCAAAGTGTGTGCCCAATGGGTGCCCCACAGTCTTCAAGCACACCCGGAGGCATGTCAAACGGCTCACTGTCTTGCTCATAGGCAGTGCTATGCTCGCGAACGGAATGCGTTCCTGGCACAAGTGGTCGCTGGAGATGGGTCATGATGCCATGTATTCGAACCAGAATCAAACCGACAAAGTCTGCAGTGGAAGCATCCTGGACCACCACCACCAAAAAAAGCCAAGGCCATCCACACAAGTGCAGGGAAGGTTATGCTGACGTTATTCTTTGACCAAGATGGCCCCCTTTTAATTCACTTCCTGCAGCACGGGAGAACAGTGAATGCCCAGCGTTACTCGCAAACTTTGACCACCCTTCGCCAAGCGATCAAATCGAAGCGACCGGACAATCTCACCCGTGAGGTCATTCTGCTCCACGACAATGGAAAACCGCATACGGCCAACACAGTCGCGGCACTCCTGAAGAAATTCAAATGGGAGGTTCTCGGCCACGCTCCATACATTGCGGACCTCTCTCCCTGTGATTACGGCATTTTTGGTCCCCTTAAAAACGCTCTGAGGGGCAATTCATCTCGGAAGACGATGTCCAGCTGTACGTGCGGAACTGGTTATCATCACAGCCCCAGGAATTTTATGATCCAGTCATTCGCCGCCTTGCATCACAGTAGGACAAGTGTCTCAACAGCCAGGGCCAATTCTTCTAACATACAGGTACTGGTTTCTGTAACTGTGCCTCTGGCTGACTTCTTTTTGAACGCCCCTTACATAAGACTGAGTACTGGGAGATGTCTGGCATCCAGTGTGTGGCGCCTTACCTATGATGGGCCCCACGGCGAGCAGCATGAAGCCGGTGCAGACCATGTTGAGCCCCACGGCGGCCGGCAGCTTCTCCTCGGGACACACGTCGGCGACGCACAGGTTGTTGTTGACGACGGCGGCGCCGCGCGAGAAGCCGCACAGCGCGTTCCAGACGCACAGTGGCACCATCCCGGTGCTCATCGCGATTGCTGAGAACAAGGCGTCATGACTTATTACACGGTGCAGTCAACAACTGCTATGCTACTTACAATAATGTGTTCCTTTTATAAGTAAGACGTTAAGGTGTATATGAGCGACGTTCAATAAGTATTGCAACATTTTTTTCGGTCAATTTCGGTTGAACAAATGCTGGACTTGTAGTGAACATCGTGAAATATTCCCGATCCAGTGATTATAAAACAAGCAAACACAGACCAAAAGGGTTTGAAGACAGAACGATACCGACCGGCCGCCATGTCATCCTGAGCCCTAAGGCATCACCGGATGCGGATACGGAGGGGAATGTGGTCAGCACACCACTCTCCGACCGTTGTCAATTTTCGTGAGAGGTGTCACTACTTCTCAATGAAGTAGCGTCTCAACTGGCCTCACAATGACTGAGTGCGCCCCTATACCTTCAAGTTCCCACAGGTTGCAGCGCTATACGTGACTTCAAAATGGCATCTGTAAAAATGACATCTCTGACGGTGGTGCGTTCCAAGCAGAGAGATGCCACTGAGTTTCTTTTCGTGCAAAACCAAAGCATTGCAGATATTCATAGGCACTTGAAGTATGTCTACGAAGACCTGGCAGTGCACAAAAGCAACATGAGACATTGGGTCTCTCGTTGTCGCAGCAAGATCGCGAAAACCTGTCTGTCCCATGTCCCGCGTGCCAGCCGGCTGTACGCAGCTGTCACTCCTGCAGTGTTGAAACGCACCACAAAAATGTAAACGAGTTTCTCCTTGTCAATTACACCCCAAGACCTCAAACAAGTCTTGCACACGCGAGAGGAGCTTACTAAACTTAATTGGACCATTTGTCTCATCACCCTACACCAAGGATCTCGGACATTTCGACTTTTATGCACTTGGCCCAAGGAAGGCTGCATTCCGCGGGAAGCAGTATGTGGGTTATGTGGAGCGGATTGATGCAACAAGATACTGGCTGTGACGTCGACCGGTAGACTGGTAGCATGCGGACATACGGGCCCTCCCAGTAAGGTGGCGTAAGGCCGCTGCATTGAACGGATATTGCGTTGAAAAGTAGAGGTTTATAGCCAAAAGTACTGAATAAAACTCACCCGCTTTCAGAAAAAAATATGTTGCATTTCTTATTGAGCACCCGTCGTACCTTAATAACGACACTGTTGTAAGTTGTCATTTTTATTTTGTTCAGTAGAGCGCATGAGCTCTAAGAGCAAACGAGGACTACAGAGCGAGGCGACCCACTGGTTAACATAATGAACTCACATTCGGGAGGACGACGGTTCAAACCCGCATGCAGCCATTCTGATTTTGGTTTTCTGTCACTTCTCTAAATCCCTCGAGGCAAATCCGGGATTGGTTACTTTGAAAGGGCACGGCCGATTTCCTTCTCCATCCTTCAAACCATCCGAGATTGTGCTTCGTCTCTAATGACCTCGATATCGACGGGACGTTAAACCTGCTATTCCTTCCATCTTTAAACGATAACGTGGTGGAGAAAACATCTTAAACACATCTCAATTTGGCTTACAATTCCAATATCTGTAATTTAACAGACATTAGGGTTCAGCATCGGATAGAGGCCCGGCATATGATTTCACGGGAGAAGACGCAAGAGAAACCTATTTGTACTCCATGAAACATAAGAAAATAAATGTTCTCTGAGAAACATTGTGCAACAGGCCTTGAAACGTAGGAACAGCTCGCACTCCTAAGGAACTAAGTTCGCCACACAGAATATTAGTCACCCCCATAAATAAGCTTAACGGTCCCTCTGGAGCGCTATAATTTCTGCACTACGTAAACCTCCAACACTCGCGTAGGTTGTATTGCCGCAGGGCAGTAAAATCGGTCGCCGTGGGGACGCGACACGATTCCAGAAAGGAGCATCGTATGCTATGTGCGCATTACCGCACGGTGAATGAAGTTGCCTGGTTTGTTTCCTTCTCAGTTCCGTTCAAAGTGTCTGCAACGAATTTCTTACCACTTGGTAGCATATAACAAAATTAACTACAGTGGTCGTGAGGATATGCTAACCGATACTGATCACAGACGAGTGTCATGTCTGGTAAATGACAATTTATTCCAGCGTCGACAGAAATTCCTGCTGCCATTGGATGCACCTCCAAATCAAATAGTTCCAGAGCGAACGTCGCGATAGAACCTACAAGCAACAGACACTTTGAGTCTCCTATCTCGAAAATTCCGCTGCTCGTGATCTCGCGGTAGCGTTCTCGCTTCCGGAGCACGGTCAGGGGTCAGGGATATTCACCTGCTTCGAGATGACTGGGTGTTGTTGTGTCGTCTTCATCATCATCATTCATCCCCATTACGGTCAGAGGAAGGCAACGGCAAACCACCTCCATTAGGACCTTGCCTAGTACGGCGGTGTGGATCTCCCGCATCGTTCCGTTACGTTCTGTTAAGAAGCATGGGACTTCATTTCCATGCGTCGCAAAACACTGCTCACGGTGACACATAAGACTGGACGCCTTCGCTGGACAAAGAAACACAGAAACTAGGCAGTGGCTCACTTCAGACGTGGACTGCTGCCCGGCAACCCTCCATTTTCCCTCTTTTGGAATAACGGAAGCCATCGAGTCCATAGAGTCTCCAGCGCGTTTGTGTATAGAACTGTGATAATTAGTGGACGTGCCCTCTACAGTCATAGCGAAACTTGTCGGATATTGGATTCAGTATTTTCCGTGGTGCCTTAGGTTATACTTAAATTGGTAAGAAGAGGATATATTACATTATATCTACATATACCAACGTACTACTTCTGAATTGGCTCTCGTATACTGATACTCTTTCATCAATGTTTCGGCAGTCACGTGGAAGTTTTCGTTTGAGATTTGTTTTCGGAGTAACTCATTGTAAATCTTTTCAGTCACATATATATTTTGAATTTCTGCATTTATGTCGTGGAATTTATAAAACGGCACACCCACATACTGTGGGTAAGGGAGGAGAATATCTAAACATTGCGTTACAAACGAAATGGCACAGTTTCAGAGACTTTACTGGTGTCATGTACATACGATTTTATGCATATAGACTGAAACAGGGAGTGGAAATTCGTACCAAGTCCGGGAGTCGAACCCAGTTCTGGTTACTAGGCAGGTGCGTTAGCCACTAAGCCAACTTGGCACAGCAGCACGGATTACCCTGGCACGTCATCCTACATCTACATCTACATGATTACTCTGCAATTCACATTTAAGTGCTTGGCAGAGGGTTCATCGAACCACAATCATACTATCTCTCTACCATTCCACTCCCGAACAGCGCGCGGGAAAAACGAACACCCAAACCTTTCTATTCGAGCTCTGATTTCTCTTATTTTATTTTGATGATCATTCCTACCTATGAAGGCTGGGCTCAACAAAATATTTTCGCATTCAGAAGAGAAAGTTAGTGACTGAAATTTCGTAAATAGATCTCACCGCGACGAAAAACGTCTTTGCTTTAATGACTTCCATCCCATCTCGTGTATCATATCTGCCACACTCTCTCCCCTATAACGTGATGATACAAAATGAGCTGCCCTTTTTTGCACCCTCTCGATGTCCTCCGTCAATCTAACCTGGTAAGGATACCACACCGCGCAGCAATATTCTAACAGAGGACGAACGAGTGTAGTGTAAGCTGTCTCTTTAGTGGACTTATGGCATCTTCTAAGTGTTGTGCCAATGAAATGCAACCTTTGGCTCGCCTTCCCCACAATATTATCTATGTGGTCTTTCCAACTGAAGTTGTTCGTAATTTTAACACCCAGGTACTTAGTTGAATTGACAGCCTTGAGAATTGTACTATTTATCGAGTAATAGAATTCCAACGGATTTCTTTTGGAACTCATGTGGATCACCTCACACTTTTCGTTATTTAGCGTCAACTGCCACCTGCCACACCATACAGCAATCTTTTCTAAATCGCTTTGCAACTGATACTGGTCTTCGGATGACCTAACTAGACGGTAAATTATAGCATCTGCCAAACAAACTAAGAGAACTGCTCAGATTGTCACCCAGGTCATTTACATAGATCAGGAACAGCAGAGGTCCCAGGACGCTTCCCTGGGGAACACCTGATATCACTTCAATTTTACTCGATGATTTGCCGTCTATTACTTCGAACTCCTCGATCCAAATTCTCAGTGCCGTTCCAGTCATCTTTAAATTCCCTGTTATACACGAACAGAAATGCCGAGACTCTCCATGTTCTGGAATAGCACCTCAACATCGAACATAAATGGGCGATCCGGTCTGAATCCAGGGGCAGGTACTTATACAAATGAAATGACACAATCTCAGAGACTTTACTTCTCTCATACAGATATGATTTTACGTACATAGACTGAGGAGGCGAGTGAAAGTTTGCATCGAGTGTGAGGCGTGCCAGGTCAATCCGTGTAGCTGTGCGAACCGCTGTGCCAAGGTGGCTTAGTGGCTAAAGCATCTGCCTAGTAACCAGCAGACCCGGGTTTTATTCCCAGCATTGGTGCAAATTTTCACTCGCCGCTTCAGTCTATATACGTAAGACGTTGCGTTATGGATTTCTGCAGGGACGCTACACACCATTATCATTGCCATAGGGCTGCTACGATAGGCAACAGTGTTTATACTGCAGAATCTTGGACTAACACTCAATAACGAATTCAGAATCTCTAGCTGATAATCCAAAACAAGGTCTACAAAAATTATCACAATTATCATTTCTCTATCCATCTTCTATCTTTTTCTTCTTCACGTACGTAAATTAAGTCCCCCAACGCGTTTTCTGTCGGTGTGTTCAGACAAATTTCAGGGGCTACTCTACCGACTGTAATATGATTTTGAGTAATGGAAGACTGAATCACAAGGAAGATTTCTATATACAATTTCTACAGAATTTCGCGCAATTTGGTTAAAGGATGATGGCACTGTGAAAATTGTTCCATTGCCATCTAGCGGTCAATAGCAGAACTCCTTCGAATCAGGAGACAGGAATAATTCCGCCCGACAGCAGCGCCAGGCTGGCGCGAGCTACCGCTACGGGGAGGCTGGTGTGGGCTACCAATGCGATATGCCGTATAGCAAAATCACTTAAACATTTATTTGCTGTCATGATATTGTTTTTTTGCAATTACTGACCGGATGCTCTTTTGGCTAAATCGTCGTGAAAGCATCGCTGAAGGTGTACTGCGTCACCAATGAAATGAACTGTCATCTGATGACACAGTTTACAACATAAATGTGTTTGATGAAGCTTTAAATAAATTGAATAAAGACGATGACTCTCCATCAGACAAATCTATAACACACTTGGTCTCCCTTTACTGATAAATTCAAATATAAATACATCAGTCAATACGGAATATTCGCGAGAAAGAATGTATGATCGTTCTCAACTTTCACAGACCCTTCAAAGTGAGTATAGTCTGAATACCGAGCAAAATCTTTGACGAGCCTTTTTCAGATCCACCTGGAGATATGCGCAAGATATTTTCATTTAATCTAGGCTACTACTCGCAAGAGTGAGGTATGGTGGGAAAAGTACCCTCGCTGTGGCATCGTCTGGTACTGCAGGCGAGTAGCTCATCCAACACTCAGTCTGCCCTTAAATTTTATGGTGACGAAACTTCCAGCGTTTGGAATGTTTCAGAGCGAGGCGGTACTGGTAAATTGATGCAGGGTTTCCCTTTGATTGTTAAGGATGTCGTTTCGATCTCCCATAAAACATCCTTTAGGCGTTCGGAAGGGCACTGCGAGTTCTTCCTAGCTAAAATAGCACTATGGGCGGTTCCATCGTTTCGTTCTCTGGAGACGTCGGCCAAATCTTTCCAATAACAGCGAGAGGGACGAGAGCAGACCTTGTCAATGCATCGTCAAGACGATTGTAACTAAGACCACACAAAATAAAATACGGACGTAAAACTACTACCATACAATGTAATAAATATTTTTCTAATAACTTGCTCAAAATAGGAAATTGCAAATTTCAAGCAACTAATGGTAAGATAAATCGTAATAATGACTTTTCTCTACATCTATATCAAATGTCTCTAAATTAGGTAAAAACAGTATAACGAGCTATTTATGACATGACAAGAGACTTGACTGGTTTCAGGAAAGTGCTATATTTTCACCTACAAGTCACTAAAGTAAACAGCTTAATTCTCTCTAAGATTTGAGCCCCAACGTTGCTGGAACTGACCTATTTTTCACATGACCAGTTGGATGAATATGTGGCTCTGTCACGAGTGACATCAAGACTTAATACATTTATTTATACAGCAAATCCTGAAGAGGTTATAAACATAGTATACAATGACATATTTTAAATACTCAGAAAATATCCGCTGCACCCTCACCTCCTCAAACAGGTAGAACACTTTGTGCTTGTTCAACACCTCCAATAATCTCAAATCTCAGCATCACAATGTAGCTCCTCTCACATCCTCCTTTTAAAACCCCTTCACCGTCTGCTACGCAAAAAACCGGCACATACCACCATTTTTTCATCTTTTAACCTCCTCCCAGAACATGTGTGAACTCCTGATAGATAGCTATCTACGTTACTACACCTGTTCTACTCATCGTGAAAGATCCAGTCCAACTTATTCCCTCGTGACAGACATGTAGCATACGTTGTTTTTTATGAGTTCCTTCCACGCGTACATACTTCATACATTTTCACACAACATCCTCTCTATTTCTATCCTCATTCTGGATCCTTGGTTACATCATCATCGTCATATCATATCTAGATAAATAACAAATTAATTGACGAGAAAAAGAACCCTTCTCATCCAGTGCCTTGAGAATGATATCTAGGTACCCGCCAAATTATGAATTGATTTGGACCGTTTCGTTTAGCAGCAGCCACGTATATAACACTAACAGTGTATACTCCGGGAAATGCTTACGTTCCACGTCGCACCTGGTACGATTTCACACGAAATCATTTGCATGAAATACCTTCGGTCGTTAACTGCTGACTGCAGTTCCGGGTGCGCCAGTTTTTTTTTTTTTATGTAATCAAGCTCCGTCTTCCATATGGGCGATCGTATCCAGCATAGTAAGGGGAAGATCGCTGAGTTTGTTATTATATCCGTGAAAAGTTTTTATAATTAGTTTGTGAGTTTGTGACAGGAAAACTCCAATCACCCGCCACAAGTGATCCATATTTACGACATTCAAATACGTAAATTTCACTCTTTGCTCCCGTCTACTTAAACCGAACTAACCTAAGGACATCACATACATCCATGCCCGAGGCAGGATTCGAACCTGCGACCGTAACAGTCGCGCGGTTTCGGAGTGCGCGCCTAGAACCGCGAGACCACCGCGGCCAGCGAACTTATGATATTAAAACAGTGTGATATCACGTGTACGTTAAAGATAAAGCAAATATTTTTTCCAAAGCTGTGACCTCAAATTACATTTCCATAATATCAACTCTCATTACATTTGAGTTGCGTGGAAGGCGGACAAGTCACAAGATGGGTTGTGTTTTTGAGAGTGATCGCACTAACTTCTAATCTGCGAGTAGCACATCACTTTTGTCTGATAAGGTTACGTGGTACGTTTCTGTTACAAGGTGTTTCCCTGGGAGTTATGCAGAATTGTGTAATGTGACTTATCTGCTGAAGTAAATTATCGCTAAGCATGCCACCTGTTTACTGTAGCCTTTCTACCAGATACTGCAGCTATTATTACGTGCTTAACCTGTTGATCGAGAGTGGAATTTTGACTGCTTCAAGCGTCCTTTATAGTTTCTGTCTTACTGCCTGCTGCCAGTAATAGAAAGTTCTCCTTTTACCTCTTACTTCTTTATGCATGAGTTTCTTTTGCCGTATATTTCTTAACATTTAAGCAGTATAGCCTATTTTCTTCTGTTAAAAGTATCTATGATTTTTGAAAAGAAATTATTCTGATAAGTCGTCAGAAGTTACAAGCACCAACATAGTTGTCTTCAGGTCAGGGCGCACCTTCTTTCTGTCGGCAGCGTCGACTGCACTCAAATTTCCAGGGCTACTTAGGACAGTTTATCGTAACCATTGTTCGCAAGGCGTGTTCTGGTATCAAAAACTAAACTCTAGTCGAAAAGCCACGGAAAACCGAACGGTACCGACTGGTCGCCGTCTCATCCTCAGCCCAAACCCGTCATGAGATGCGGGCGTGGATGAGTGTGGGTTTAGCATACCGCTCTCCCGGCAGTTACCAGTTTCCGTGACCAGGAGTCGCTACTTTTGAATCAAGCAGCTCCTCAGTTGAACTCACAGGCACTGAGTGCATGACGTTTGTCAACAGTTCACGGCAGACCTGGATGGTCAGCTGTCCAAATACTAACCACACTCGACAATGCTCAACTTCAATGATTTGACGGGAATCAGTGTATCCATCGCGGCAAAGCTTTTGGCCGTTTCTTGATACTACTTACTACAATTCCAGAAACACGACTGACAACAACTACTTCTGTAAGTCCTAAATTTAACCCAACACCCAACATCTCCCTTGCCACAAGTATAAATTCACCCAAAAAATATTCGTGACACCCTTATATGGAGACACTGGTTGCCTTGCATCGCTGTTGTTTATGTGGAAATGCTACCAGATGGACATGCGATCCTCCGTCACTGATGTAAGTCATGGCTATGAAGTGGTGTGTTTGTACCAGTTGGTTTATGGAAACAACGCATGAAGATGGAGCGACAAAGAAACAGAATTGCATAAATTAGCAATCGTGTCTGCTCGTAGCCATGAGCTCAATTTGTTGGGTTATCAGTGGTGACTATCCGACGTGTCTACAAGGAATGATGTGCCGCTCGCACAAATCTAACACATCGTAACAATAGTAGTCGTAGAAAGGTCCTAATCGACAGTAATCGGAGACGAGCCTCACGCCTTGCCATCGACAATGGGTTTCACAGATGTAGTCAATCATAGTCTGATCCGTGTAACTTTAGTGGCAAAATTTCTGGATGTTAAAATGAAAACAACAGTAACAGCCCACTCGGAAAAAGCTTCCTCTAACACCATGGAAGCTATTCCATCAGCCGGCCGCAGTGGCTGAGCGGTTCTAGGCGCTTCAGTCTGGAACCGCGCGACCGCTACGGTCGCAGGTTCGACTCCTGCCTCGGGCATGGATGTGTGTGATGTCCTTAGGTTAGTTAGGTTTAAGTAGTTCTAAGTTCTAGGGGACTGATGACCTCAGATGTTAAGTCCCATGGAGCTCAGAGCCATTTGAACCATTTAGCTATACCCACATGTATTACCACACATTCTGTCATCCTGTCCCTTCTTCTAGTAAGTGTCTTCCACGCATAATTTCCTTGTCAATTTTACCAAGAACGTTCTCGTTAGTTGCATTCCACTTAATTTTCGGCATTCTTCCCATTTCTTGAGATATTTCTTATTCTCGTGACGTCTATATTTGATAGTAGGAGGCATGTATTGGCGAGGAATGCTCTCTTTACCTCGTACAGTCAGCATTGTAAGTTCCCTTCGCTTCACCTGTCACGCATTATTTTGCTTGCGAGGTAGCGGTGTTCCTTCATTTCATCTTTGCGCGCCGAAGATTGTGGACGGTCCTTGTTTGCTTAATCTATCCGTGAATGATTTAGAACAGAAAATCATTGAAATTATTATGAAATGGTCTCCAGCAGGGAATTTACAGTGGCTTGCAGCATTAAGTATATAGATGTTGTTGTAGACTAACTTTGATCTGACAGTGAAAATATACAACATGATTCAGCTGTTCCTACCGATGGGTTTTATACAACCTGCAGCCCCTTCAAAAACCACATGCGAGATTTTCATATGCTTCCATTCACTACGTACAACCTGTTAGTGCTGCAGAAAAAATGAACAGGACATTTTTGTAGGAAATGAGATGTAGTTAAATTTTGTCCTAGGATACGTTTTCACTGAAGGCCACTTTTCGAGTTATTCAAGAAAAACGTGTTTGAATATCGCTTTTGTTCGTTTCTATTTAATAATTCGAAAACTACCGACCTACCCCAATATAAAATTTAACTACATAAAATTTCCTACAAAAGTGCTCTGTCCATTTTTTGTGTAGGATCAACAGTTTGTGCGTAGCGAAGAAGAGACTACGATAATCTGCATGTGATATTTGAAGATCAGATCGTACCTGAGTCTTCTATGCACCCCAAATAATAATTTGGAGAAAAAGATTTATTCATAATTTAACATCAACCTGAAAAAAATTTATTCATTATTTAAAGTCGACCCGTTCCCCTTTGAAAAACTCTGGTGACTATAAGATTCTTTGCGACACCTGCTCTTCTTACTACATAGGATCAACAGGACGTACCTTTGCAGTCAGATATAAAGGACATCTTTTAAGAAAAAATGGTACTAAGACCCGAAATTCGTCTTTTGCTTCTCACCTTCCATTTACAGGTCATGCGCCTAACGCTGTTCACGATATCAACATTTTGCACACCGAGAAGAAAGGGCGTAGAAGAGATGTTCTCGGGAAATTAGAAATTTTTAAACATCTTTTTCGAAATGATGGTCTCATTCTTAATGAGCAGCTACAATGACGTAATGAAATCTTCTTCAACGGTATAAAGACTTTACTTGATACTTGATTCGTGTTCCCTCGTGCACTTACCGAAATATTTCTTCTATCTAAGTTGATTCATAACTGTTTGTTCATAAAATGGTTTATATTAACTACATTTCATGTTATACCGTTTTTCTATTCGCTGAGTTATTCAGCTCCTTTTGTAATTCGGCCTTTAAACTGTACTTCTAAACTCTTATGTAGACAAATTGTTACCATGTCTACTGCTGTCAGATAAAATAATGCCTCTTAGTTCATGTACTACACATCTCACCCGTCTATATTTGGAATGTTAAGTAGCCGGTTTGTATTTGAGGCTAGTACACTCATGCTCATAAATTAAGGATAATTGCAGAATGAGGTGCCACACAACGTGGCACTACACAAAACTGCCGCTGATAGCATAGGCACATAGGGAGCACACACGACACAGATCTTTAAGTCCACATTATTGGTGATAAGTTGAGAAAGCCGTCCCGAAACACATGTACTACAGAATGCCACTGTTTCCTGAGCGTGTACCCTGACATCAGTATGGGATATGATCACCATGAACACGTACACAGGCCGCACAATGGGTTGGCATACTCTGGATCAGGTGTTCAAGCAGCTGCTGAGGAATAGCCTCCCATTCTTGCACCAGTGTTTGTTTCAGCCCCTGAAGTTTTCTATGAAGACGTGCAGCGATACGTCAACTGAGAACATCCCAGACGTGCTCGATGGAGTTTAGGTCCGGAGAACAGGCAGACCACTCCATTCCCCTAATATCTTCTGCTTCAAGGTACTCCTCCACGACGGCAGCCCGGTGGGGCCGTGTGTTATCATCCATCAGGAGGAAGGTGGGACGCACTGCACCCCTGAAAAGGTGGACATACTAGTGCAAAATGACGTCCCGATACACCTGACCTGTTACAGTTCCTCTGTCAAAGACACGCAGGGGTGCACATGCACCAATCATAATCCACGACCTCCATACAGGTCCCTTTCAAGGACATTAAGGGATCGGTATCTGGTTAATGGTTCACGCCAGATGAAAACCCAGCGAGAATCACTGTTCAGACTATACCTGGATTCAACCGTGAACGTAACCTGAGACCACTGTTCCAATGACCATAATTTGTGATCTTGGCACCAGGCTTTACGGGCTCTCCTGTGAGTGGAGTGCACCTTGCAGGTCTCCGGGCGAATAAACCATGTCTATTCAGTCGTGTGGAGACAACTGTATCAGTGGCTGCGGTAAGGTCCCGAGCAATTCTACCTGCTGTACTCCGTGGCCGTCTGCGGGCACTGCAGTTAAGATTCTTGTGGTATTGTACACTGTGAACGTCCTGTACTGTAGCGCCTGGACAAGTTTCTTGTCTGCTGGAATCGTTGCCATAATCTTGAGATCACACTTTGTGGCACACGGAGGGCCCGTGCTACGACCTGCTGTGTTTGACCAGCCTCCAGTCGCCCTAGTATTCTATCCCTTATACGTCATCAACATGTGTTCTTTGAGTCATTTTCAACACACAGTCACCATTAGCACGCCTGAAAACGTCTGCACACTTACTCGCTGCACCGTCCTCTGACATGCACCAACACACCTCTGCGTATGTGGACTGCTGCCAGCGCCACCGTGCGACGACAGCAGATCAAATGCACCGCATGGTGATACCCCGAGGTGATTTAAACCCGCAGATCGCCCACCAGAGCGTTGTTTCACCATGTATCAGCATTATCCTTAATTTATGAGCATGAGTGTAGATAGTACTTTTGGTGTAACGTTCACCTGCCCTCAATTGATAACGTGGGCGTCTCAGTCTGACGCTACCGCAGCTCGACATGTGGTGCAGCCCTTAGTGGCCTGCCTCTATGTGTCCTATTTTATTATTCTGTGACTAAGGCATGATCGCTTCATATTTATTTTATATGTGACATACCAGTTTTAAATGTTTTATTTCTGATGAAGGTACTCTTAGAAGTGGCCGAAACCTAGATCAAAAAGACTTCATTTTCACGACCGAGGGCTGCAAGTTTCTTATCTGCTGGAATCGTTGCCATAATCTTGAGATCACACTTTGTGGCACACGGAGGGCCCGTGCTACGACCTGCTGTGTTTGACCAGTATTCTATCCCTCTGTCAATGCTCTTCGCACTTCATTAAGGGGACGACCTGAGTTGTGGTTAGCTGATTGGTGCCACAGTCACCAGATCGCGTGAGGGCCATGAAGGAGGTGCCGAGGAAGAAGGTGTACCTCGCCCTCGCCTTAATGCGATCCGTAATGGAGGCCACGGTGAGACGCGAGTATTAATAAAATTATACATTTGACCGCACAGAGTCCCAACGTGAACTCAATGGTAAACCTCTGGAATAAGTTAAAACGTCGAATTCACTCAAGACCCCAGTGTCAAACGTCACCAACTACTCTCGCTTCGGCTCTTGAGGAAAAATGAGCTGCCATTCCTCCACAGACATTCAGACACCTCAATGAATGTGTCTCCAGCAGATTTGAACCCACCATAAGTTGAATGGTGAACCCACCCCATAGTAACGACAGCCAGTCCACGTCGGGTCGCTTTTGATCAAACAGTATACATACCTTCCATCTATGGGTTTATTAGCTGCAGAGAATTCTTCCAGGTTGCATGGGCGTGGTCAATGGAACTCTTCTATCCCTGACGTTTCGCCCAAAGTACGTTGGACATCTTCGGAGGTGCTCCTAGTTATGCTGAGTCTTACCGACTAGTAGCACCTCCGAAGACATCCAACGTAACATTAGATGAAACGTCAGGGATAGAAGAGTTCCATGTACCACGGCCATACAGCCCGGAAGAATTCTCGGCAGCTGAAACATCCGGTAGTGAAAGCCTTAATTATAAGAGTTTATTATTTTACGTATCAGAATCGTCTCACTATGACATCGCTGGAGAAGGGGTATAGTGGGTCTAGAAGGTCTTTTCTTTTTCCACATAGAGGAAAGGAAATTGAACGTACCACGTTCATAATATCTGCAGTTATTGTAGGCAATACATATAGTGCTACAGTGGGCTCATGGATTCTAGTGCTCAGAAGCAAGTACTTGGCTTCGTTATTCTAGTCCTAATGCAAGCAGGCGATCTTAAATAAGAATATAAATAGATAGACAGGAGTTACTTGGAGACTATCAGAAGCACTGAAAATCAAACTACAAAATATTCTAGAGGTTGATTTCTTGAAAACCATGTGGGCAGAACGCGAAACAAAGTCAAGTGAATCGCATGTAGCACAGATCAGTGTAAGAGTACTGAAACAGCACCAGTGGAAAGCACTCCTTCGGAATAGCAGCGGGTCAGATCTCAGCCCCAATCCTGGAATCGAGACCACCTGTTTTATCGACCACAAGAATTAAGTAACAAGAACAAAAAAATATCACCCAAAGTGGATTGAGGCATCTCCTTCTCTAACTCTCTGTGGTGCAAGGTACCTCTCACTCAACTGTCTGTGATCCCAGTATTTATGAAGTCAATACACATATAATAATTTGTTGTGTGACCTATCAAATTTTAGAAGAGTTGACTAAATAAAGATTAGATTGCGTTATGAGCGCTTGGAAGCAACAACATGAACAAAATTTTTCAGCTGTGCCTGACCGCAATGAAGTCTTAAAATCAACCGTGCAGAGTTCACACACAACACTACCCAAATCGTTGATGGCAATCGTAAGAGCCAAAGGTCACAAACATGAAGGACACTCTTGTAATAGAAGTAACTTTTCAGTGTATCAGCGTTCTAGCTGCCACAAGCTTAGAGAGGCGGAAATTCATCAAGCTTCATTACGCACATCATGGCAGGATACGAGTATTGATGAATGAAAGGAAGGAAACGGACTCCTCCGCCACTGTAACACTATTCCCTCCGTCAATGCTCTTCGCACTTCATTAAGGGGACGACCTGAGTTGAGACTAGCTGGTTAGTCGTACACTCACCTGATCGCGTGAGGGCCATGAAGCAGGTGCCGAGGAAGAAGGTGTACCTCGCCCTGGTCTTGATGCGGTCCGTGATGGGAGGCACGGTGAGACGCGACACGAAGTCGCCGGCGGCCATCATGGTGAGGCAGAGCGCCGTGTCGGTCATCGAGAGACCCACGTGTCGCTGCAGGTAGAACGGCAGCAGCAGCGAGTAGTTCACCGTCGACGTCATCATGCTCGCCGTGCCCAGTAAGACGTTCAGGTACACCCGGTTACGCAGCAGGTCCAGGTCCATGAAGGCGACCACACGTCGCCAGATCGGCTGCGGCTCTGCAACAACCCAAAAGATACTGTCAGATTCTGCAAGTCTTCAGCTCTTTACAGCGCCTATAGACTTAAGTGAAGCCTGATATTGTCAGCAAGGAGGCGGCACCCTTAATCTACTTATCGAACAAAACTCTTTTTTTTTTTTTAATTTAATGCCTATACTACAACTATATCAGTTTAATAAGTCACAGCTGCAAAATACTAACGCGAATTCTTTACAGACGAATGGAAAAACTGGTAGAAGCGGACCTCGGGGAAGATCAGTTTGGATTCCGTAGAAATGTTGGAACACGTGAGGCAATACTAACCTTACGACTTATCTTAGAAGAAAGATTAAGAAAAGGCAAACCTACGTTTCTAGCATTTGTAGACTTAGAGAAAGCTTTTGGCAATGTTAACTGGAATACTCTCTTTCAAATTCTGAAGGTGGCAGGTATAAAATACAGGGAGCGAAAGGCTATTTACAATTTGTACAGAAATCAGACGGCAGTTATAAGAGTCGAGGGGCATGAAAGGGAAGCAGTGGTTGGGAAAGGAGTGAGACAGGGTTGTAGCCTCTCCCCGATGTTATTCAATCTGTATATTGAGCAAGCAGTAAAGGAAACAAAAGAAAAATTCGGAGTAGGTATTAAAATTCATGGAGGAGAAGTAAAAACTTTGAGGTTCGCCGATGACATTGTAATTCTGTCAGAGACAGCAAAGGACTTGGAAGAGCAGTTGAACGGAATGGACGATGTCTTGAAAGGAGGATATAAGATGAATATCAACAAAAGCAAAACGAGGATAATGGAATGTAGTCAAATTAAATCGGGTGATGCTGAGGGAGTTAGATTAGGAAATGAGACACTTAAAGTAGTAAAGGAGTTTTGCTATTTAGGGAGTAAAATAACTGATGATGGTCGAAGTAGAGAGGATATAAAATGTAGACTGGCAATGGCAAGGAAATCGTTTCTGAAGAAGAGAAATTTGTTAACATCGAGTATAGATTTAAGTGTCAGGAAGTCGTTTCTGAAAGTATTTGCATAGGGTGTAGCCATGTATGGAAGTGAAACATGGACGATAACTAGTTTCGACAAGAAGAGAATAGAAGCTTTCGAAATGTGGTGCTACAGAAGAATGCTGAAGATAAGGTGGGTAGATCACGTAACTAGTGAGGAGGTATTGAATAGGATTGGGGAGAAGAGAAGTTTGTGGCACAACTTGACTAGAAGAAGGGATCGGTTGGTGGGGCATGTTTTGAGGCATCAAGGGATCACAAATTTAGCATTGGAGGGCAGCATGGAGGGTAAAAATCGTAGAGGGAGACCAAGAGATGAATACACTAAGCAGATTCAGAAGGAGGTAGGTTGCAGTAGGTACTGGGAGATGAAGAAGCTTGCAAAGGATAGAGTAGCATGGAGAGCTGCATCAAACCAGTCTCAGGACTGAAGACCACAACAACAACAACAACTACCACTATCCTATTACAATTAAAGTACGATCATTAGTTGCTATCTGCATTCATCTTCAGACCTTACAATGTAAAACAGCGGTGAATATGCGTTGGAAACTAACATTAGCTGTAATTACAAATTGACATCCACTCGTAAATACGAAGACTATGGTGCCACCGCAGGGCACCACACTTGCTAGGTTGTAGGCTTCAAATCGGCCGCGGTCCGTCAGTACACATCGGACCCGCGAGTCGCCACTGTCGACGCTAGCAGACCGAGCGCCGCCACTCGGCTAGTCTTACGAGACAAGCTAGCGCACTGGCCAGTTCTACAGCCGACGTTAGTAGGAATGGTCCACTTGTTATAGCTTCAGAGATCTCATGTGCAGAGACGCTAGTTAGCATAGCTTTCAGCTAACTTAGTAGCTACGACCTAGCCAGGCGCCACATGCAGTCTATGCATTGACTATTGATCTATATGTGTGAAGCAATCAGAATTCTAAAGAAGTACTCGCAGTGCAGTCTTTAACTGCACTTGGAAATATTATTGTAAAAAGTCAGGATCGACGTTCACCGCTGATGCTGAATTAAAGCTAAGTATTTAATTGTATTCCTGTCTACTAACTTTCTAATCACCTAAGGTGTTCCAGATACATCCTGTCAAGTATAGTTCATTGATCCTCACGTCAGCCTACGTGATAAACTCGTTCAATTAATGGCCACACCTCGTGATCAGACTAAGAGTCAAATTGCGTGACTCAGCCGGGTCACCCTTTTCCCACGAGGCCCATAGTTTCGTCTCATATGTAACAAAGACAATGAAAGTACATAGTTTAATAAACATCGCCCTGAGCAAGCCAAGTTTCAGACTAATCTCGCAGAATGACAGTAAAAATGAAGGAAAATGGTCGAAAATTAAAAATTCAGTCAACCCACATCGAAAGACAGATCAAAACTACCCTGTCACAGACCGTAAAATAACCGAGATGAGAGTGTGTGGACTAGGAGAGAGATAAAACGGTGCGCTGAACAAGTAACACAGATGATTTCCTTTGAGTATCGGAAAGCGTCACGCCCCTGAAGGGACCCCATGCACTAACACCTCGTATTGTAATCCAAAAATGTGACATTTCCATATAAGAGAACTAGGCAGCTGTTTCAATTTCCTAGCCATCATTATGGGAAGGAGAAAGATCTGAGCAATGTGCGAGTAATATTCTTTACGCGAAATGGAGGTATCTGAGTTCCGAATTTTCTGGAAAAGATTATGAGAACGTCACTCATGTTCCAGGTTTACACCTTTTATCTACCCCGTAACCAGTTTCCAATTAAGTGTAGCCATTTTAAGTGGAAAATGATAAGTTATAGCTCCCAAAGACTTAGGTTGGTTGACCACTGCCGCCTACGAAAAGATGGCATTATCAAAACCCTGTAAATTCATCAACCGACGTTTGCCTTCATTGATGCAGGTACCAGATACAAGGAAGGCATCCACGATAGCTTTGAGCAATAGAATCTCAGCAGGAGAATGGAGTCAACCATCACATCGTTCACATACACGCGTACTAACACCGTCTCGCCCGAGAGTGCCCCTGCTTGTAAATGAACAGCCATCCTTCGAAGGAGGAGCTCAAGTGGTAGAAGAAACAACGACTTTGAAAACGAATTTTCCTGTGGAAAATCCATACAGATGTCATGTCAGCTGGCCATTGACACCCACCGAAGCTTGGATACGCGTAAAAATTTATGCAAGACCCTTCACGCTGCAATAGTGAACCCAACGGCTTCCGGAATTTGCAACAGGAAGCCATGGCTGGAACAGTGAAACACCTTATCAAATTCCCTCAAAAGTCAGAGCGCAATGAATAGAAGTAACAGCGGCCACCTATACGACATCCCGGCGTTGAGCTACTGCAGTTATAATATAATGAGCAGGGATACAACTTTGATGGTCAGCAACAACTTTCTCAAGCAACGCAGACAGCAGGCTATTCACCGCCCTCGCCACTGTGTTATAATCTAAATTTAATTAAGTAATCCGCCGTAATTTATCAGTTGCAAGCGTCGAAGTGTCGGGCACCAACCACCTATTAACAAATCGTTCAAAACCAGCGTAAAAATAGTAGCACATAAAACTCTTCTGGCGGACAATCCAACTCCGCCAATTTACGAGAAGACGATGCGACATTCAGATCGTAAACATCTTCACACCGAAAAACGTCTAAAAACGCAGCATTACGTGCAGTAGTAAGACTACGATCCAGAGACCGAACAAGCAAATCGGATGCCATATCGACAGAATACCTTATACAGCCCAACTTAAAATTCATGGAGAGCATGCAATATGTTCTTCTGTGCCGTCACAACATTGCCCTCCTTCATGTTGAGAGACGTAATATGTGTAAGTCTACCTCGAATATAATGATTTAGAGAAGTCAGCTGATCCACTACTAAGGAACGTAGTTTGGATCGCATCCTTAACTCTTCCACATGACGTTGCTTCAACCGTAATAATTGCGCATTTTGCCGGCCGAAGTGGCCGTGCGGTTAAAGGCGCTGCAGTCTGGAACCGCAAGACCGCGGGGTCGCAGGTTCGAATCCTGCCTCGGACATGGATGTTTGTGATGTCCTTGGGTTAGTTATGTTTAACTAGTTCTAAGTTCTAGGGGACTAATGACCTCAGAAGTTGAGTCCCATAGTGCTCAGAGCCATTTGAACCATTTTTCAAATTGAGCCTTTACGCGTCTGATGTCCGAAATCCGTGGGGGAGTCCAATGAGCACTATTAAAAAGACAGTAGTAAAATTCTTGCTTCCTACGAAATCAACGCATCAGCGCAGAATTGTATCAAAGCTTTTCGGAGCCTCGGCTTTGCCAGTTAAATTCACAATGGAGGCGTATCGCACCGATGAACGGAGACCACTGTTCCACACTTTCTAAATCACCTCATCTAGTAAAGGATACAACGAGTGCACTACAAACAGCATCCAAGCCGATCGAAACAATTTCAGCGACGGTCGCTTGTGGTTTGAAATAAGTCACCGCGTAGTGGTCAGAGAGGCTGGCGGGGATACATCAACAACCAAAATCATGTCTCGCAACCAGTCAGATAAATAAAATTTGTCATGTCTACTGCTAGAAGTACCAATAAAAATTTCGCAGGAGTTGAATATTTATAGACGTGAAAGTCTTGCTGCCTCAAGGAACGAACTAGATCTTGCTATCCAAGACAGAAATTGGAACAGAGAAAGTGATCCAAAGGGCTTAAAATCACCACTTACCTGAATACTCTGAGGACTTTTCCATAATAAATAAACCACTTCTTCCTTATAAAATCGGGTACGGTCCAAAGTGCGTCTGGAACCGGAGATGCATAAAGGAGAATTAAGTCAGGTGAAGAGAAGTACATCGAAGTTAGCAAGAAGTACCGTACCATACTTATGCAACCATCGTTACGCTAAAAGGAAGTTAAGAACCAAGACGCGAAAACTGTTTGTCTACTTGTAGGAGATCAAAAACTTAAAGACACAGTTATCAGAGTCAAAATAGACAGTATGAATCTGATCACATGCTACATGAAGTATCGACGAGCCAATTATGAATCTCCGAAAATCCGGGCTGCACGGAACGCCTGAATTCGTGAGAGCTAAGATTACTGTAGCTCTTCTTGGAACACACCTGGAAACCATATTCGACATTATGGAGACGACTAGTCCACTACCAGTAGACACACGCAAGAATTGACAATGTGGACCAAACGGTGATGTGATGTGATAAACACAAAGACACGAATAACACTGAGGAACAACTGTCCAGGTGCTCGTAACGCTGCGGTGAGGCGGAAAACAAGAAAGCCCCCACGCTAGGCGCGCAAGGCGGAACTACAACTCGGTTAAGGAGGCCAAGAGGAAGAAATGGTATAACAATGAAACTTTTATGAGAAATTATTAATTAAATAAATGGTCGTTATCAAGAACTAAACAAAAATAGGTAATAACTGAACAAAATAATAGATTATCAACATCAAGAGCTGAGAATGGATCTGAGAAACGATCTTACACGAATAACAATCACTTTCTCATACTCAGAGCGATAAAGAACATTATTAAGGGAAAGATGCTGAGGCGGCAGAAGTTCAGTCTCTGTTAGTCTCACAGCATCATGAAATCACACTATTGAACCGAGCGCAGTATTCATGATGTCATTGTTGACATGCAAAGGTCATGTGACAGAAGCAATTCTGATGTCGAATCGATTCCTGATATGCAATGACGTTCTTCTGATCTTAACTTAATGTTAGTGAGCTGGATCAATTTGTCAAGGCCAAACATAACGTTGATCGAAGTTTAAAATAAGTGAATATTGATTCGCTACTGCAAGAAAGCTACTGGTCCACTGAAACATGTCATTAACAGCTCGCGTGTATCTGGCTATACTGTGACTGCGATGTTGGAGTACCTGGCACCACACATGCCCACATCTGAGAGTTCCGAAGTATGTTTTGTAAATGTAGGTAAGAATCATCGTGTGCATGAGTCATTGGGTAATAATTTATACGTAATTATAATAAAGAACGTATTTGTGACAATGGAAAATACAACTACGAGGAAAAAGCATTTGATAACAGATAACAACCGAAGTTAATGGCAGTGTTTATAAGTCGTTCCGGACTGTTACCGTAATAGTTGCATATTAAACGTGGTATAGTAACGTAAAGCTAAGCAAAACAAAGAACACTCTACCGAAAATAGTAGAACGAAATACAGAAACAGGCTCATACTCAGTTGTAGCAAAAGATTTGTTGTTATTTCGAATGTAAGTCTTGACGTCACTCCAAACCAACTCAACTGGGTTGAAATTGGAGTGATTAGGCGGTAGCGTAATTACCATATGACACTGTTCTTTTGCAGCTTCATCTGCAAAGTACACAGGCGTTTTATGAAGAGTGTAAGAGGAGCTTTGTCTTACGAATGACCGCAGTAGTGTCTTTCGTTAGCACCACTGCACCACAGTTTCTTTGCGGTCAATAGTTGTTAGTGTTTTGTCCAATATCACTGAAAGATAAGGTGCATTATACATTAGAAACACTAACAAAAAACTGAAATTCAGCGACAATGTTTTCAACCACTGCAGAAACCGTGACTGGTCCATATTCTCATGGCAGTCAGAAATTCCTCTCGGTCGAAAAATTGAAAATACTTCATGCATAAAACCGTTTGAAGAAAATGGATGGACCACAATTAATGTGGCAGCTCTTCCCGTTGGCTGATGACCGCTGCTCTCCGGAATATTAACTGCGCAGCATTTATCAACTCCTTCTCCAGCGTTCAACCAGATTTCATCTAACCACATAACTGAATGGATATCCTTCCCTATAATTTTATGCAAAAAGAAACTACGGACCGTAACAAAACGAGCTTTTTAGAACAACAGATTTCATCCGCCCAAGAAGGAGAAGCCAATACTTTTTAACATCATTTTAAGTTATGTTGCCCCCTCCCCCCCAAGAAAAGTTCTCCACTGCTTTCAGGACATTAGCAACCTCGCTGTTGTGGGGTTTTCTTTCCCACTGTAACATCTGTAAACGGGCCAACGATGGCTGAGATGCAGTATTGCAACATAACGTGTGTTCACATCTGGATATACCAAATTTTGAGATATTAATGTACAAACATGTACTCTTTTATGTAAAATAGGTGTCAGAAACTTATTTCCGTCCGCTTTTATTTTCTTTATTCATTTATGAGTTTTACTTGCGTTAATAATTTAAAATACTGTATCTTGTGTGTGTATTTTATACTTTACATAAGTAATAACGCCATCTGGCTATGTAATTAGCTATTATTTGTTCATGATGATGATACTAATGAAAAGATGATCTTTTTTAAATATTCATTTTTGAGAACATAATGAATTTTGTTTAATAATCAAGAACGGAATTTGCAGCTTATAATATACTAATTTCTTCTGTGAAAAGAAATTTGAAGATTATCTTGAAAGAGGCATTCTATGTGACACTGTAATTAGTAGCTAGTGGATTAATTTCAAGTATATCTTCACTCATTTTATTAACTACTTTATGTAAATAACAGTATTTATTAAAATTATAATTAAGTAGTTGCATTTGTTTCTGTGGGAGACAGTCCAAGATTTTGCCACTAAAATGTGGCTTCTAATTAACAGTTACCTTTATTATCAATTGCTAATGACACAGAAATAAACCCATAAAGTCTGTTATCCACCATTAACTGTTTTTCAAATGAGCGCGTCACAGTGTGTCAATTGCTAATGACACAGAAATTCTGTAAATAACTGTTAGTTCTTTTTCGTTTGACATTTTTCTTGAACACCACATTATTGAGATTTTTTTCACTGATGCCTTCCTGTACATGTTTTTTGAAGTTACTTTTTCCTGTAATGATATTTGTTTTTTGTACATAATTTGTGTGTCCATCGATTTATCATTGTGTACTAGGTAACTGACGTTCCTTTCCTGTAACTGGGTTAATTTCATTTCGAAAATTTAAGTTGCCGTAAATTTTGTGAGAAAAAAAATTTTTGACGTAGCGGATTCTTTATCCTCCTACATCAGAAGATTTCTTATATTTTGTGGAACGTTTTCTAAGCTTGTGGTTTAGCCATAGAACTGAATGAGAGATACATTGCTGCAGCTACCACTGGTTAGGCCCTAACCAGAGTTTTAAAACTAATCTTTTCTCACTGACATCGTTCTTTGAATTGTGATTGTAGCGTCATGCACGAACTTGGCGTAGCACAGTAGCAGCAAGTTAAAAGTCAGTCAATCGTTATTGCCGTCGGCCACACTCATTACATCCAGGAGCACGAGATGAACGTTGGGACTAAGTAATTGAGTCTAATTATGGTAACAGTTTCAGTGAGAAGCGATTAACGTTATATTATGTAATATGGGAGGTTGTTAAAATTCAGTGTAGTTAAATTGGTTTGCAAAGAGTAATAAGTTATGTATCAACTCATAAAGTCTGTGATGCACCATTAACTGTTTTTCAAATGAGCCCCTCACAGTACATTTCTTAAAATTACCGGTAAAAGAAAGAATATAACTGAATGTTTGCAAATGAAGATTTAACACAGATACATTACAAAGACGTTTAAAGTATGTGTCGAAATCTCTAGTGTGGTCCATGAAGATCCACGTAGAAAGTAAACTAACATTAAAACTGCTGTTTCAAGCAGATATTCGGCTTGCTCACACAGTTACGGGGCTGCACACCTCTTTATTAAAAAGATGAATTTAATTCGCTTAGTTATGTAAGGAAAGTAATTTTATGAAGTCATCTATAACTAAAGATAGCTTGCCCGAGAGCTGGTCTATCAAATGGTGGGAATAGATAAATTTGTAAATTCGTGAATCAGTTAATTCATGAATTCGTCAAATGGCGTAGGACTCCAGAAGATTCAGCGACCGTTCGTTTCAAAAATCCACGCTAAGGAGACGGTTGCGCAGAGGGAATACGGCATCTCCGACGGTCAGTCGCCTGGTACCACCCCAGTAATACCACCCTCTGCGTCGGCTGGCCGAACAGTCCGTCGACAGAAAGTCTAAGCGACTGTCGGCATTTCCGGGTTCGCTCATGTTGGTTGCAGGGACTTATGGCTGTCGCAGGAAGCATACAGTGTGCGACGGCCCGCAATTTTAAAAACTGCTGAGAGTCGCCCTTTTTCCCCCTCTGTTCGTGACAGTGCTCAGGAGGGTCAGTTTGTGGCAGTACGCCGCAGGCTTCATTTCGTGACCAGCAGTCATGCCGCCGTGTACGCCATTTTGCGCTGCATGTGTTCGCTTCCACCGCCATGGGAGCAACTAGCCATCATTACGCCCAGTTTTGATCGAGTCATTCACAGCAAAAAGCTCATAGAAAAGCCGACTTTCTTTAAGAAGTAAACATTCGGTTTGGATCGACAGAGATTGGCCTTCCGATTTGATCAACGTTAATTCGGTAGTCTCCGTTGTGCTGCCCCATGAACTCACAGCATGTTTCCATTCATGGCTCTTTATCACAAATTGTGATTCAAATCCTGGAATCCATCTTTGTTTAACTGCATCAAAACCTCCCCTACTGACTGGAATAGCTCTCGTTATCTTTGTTCATATTTTGTGTCTTTCGATGCAATTCTGGCTTGGCCCACAGCAACACTGCGGATCGTCTGTTTAGTCATAAATCGTGGATTGGCTAGTTGTCACCTACTTGTGTCGACACTGCCTTTCATTTCGATGTGTTTACGAGAGTATATCTGCTTTTCTTTAAGCTGTCTGTTACTGATCGGTAATTCCTTCCCTGTTACCTTCATTATCCAATCAGTTTCAATCAGCAATCGATATCCTTGCAGTACATGAAGAAGAATCTGATGGCATCACAGCCCGGAGAGTAGCAGATCATCTCGTAAGATTCTTCTAATTTGATTGGGGGGTGGGGGGAGGGGTGGTTAAAGGGAGGGGCGAACGATGGTAGGCAGAACTAATTTATCTCTTTCATTTAGATCCCTCCAAAGCCAAAAGAAGCGAGCAAATTACAAGCCCAGTAATATAACACGACTGTCAATCCATGCCATCGACGGTCATCTTATATTTTGATTGAAATAGCTAAAAATGTTTTCAGAAAATAATGTTTTTAGCGGTATTAAAACACTTGTTGGGAAAAATCTAATAAACTTTTCTTTGGAATGTAGTAATAACTTCTCTTGGAAAACTGCTAGAACATTTCTTTAGTATGTAATCAGGTCATATGAGAACAGTCCGCCCCCGGTAGCTGAGTGGTTTGCCGGCACGGTAACTCGGAGTGATCGGTGAGAGGGTTAGCTACCCTCTGTAATAAAAAAAAAAAACTGAGTTAATGGATCAACGACGAACTGAAACGGGTGTCTTGCGACGTCCACACCGAGCACATGAAACGAACAAAAACGAACAAATTGAGATAAAAAAAGTGGTTAGGGCGACAGACTGTCATTCCTAAGGGCCCAGGTTCGATTCCCGGCTGGGTCGGAGATTTTCTCCGCTCAGGGACTGGGTGTTGTGTTGTCCTAATTATCGTCATTTCATCCTCATCGACGCCCAAGTCACTGAAGTGGCATCAAATCGAAAGACTTGCACCTGGCAAACGGTGTACCCGTCGGGAGGCCCTAGTCACACGAGATTTTTTTTTATATGAGAACAAAAAAAAAAATTCTCTTATACCTACAACTGCTCAGACGAGGTGCTGAGGGTAAATTTTTGGTTTCTGGAAACGTTTTGGTCAGCTAGCAATGTACTGCTGCAGCTACTCACTCTGCTCGGTGGCGCCCCCACTCTCTTCCTCGTCCTCTTCTTTGGTAGGTCTCAAGCGCATGCGGCGGTCCTCGGGCACGACGTCGGCCATGTCGCCCACCTCGGAGCCGGCCAGCGACGCCATGGAGGCGTTCCTCCTGGGCCGGCGCGGCCGCACCTCGTCGCCAGGGTCGGACTCGCCCTTGAGCAGCGCCAGCTCGTTGGCCACAGGGCGGCGCTCGGCGTGCCACTCCACGGGGTGGAAGAAGAGCGAGCCGAGCGGACCGTGCATGGCCACCCCGCCCAGCACGAGCAGCGCGCCGCTGAAGCCGTACGTCTCGAGCAGCAGCCGCACCACGTGAGGCATCGCCATCTGGCCGCAGTTGGAGCCCGAAGTCGACAGCCCCACGGCGCGGCCGCGCGACTCCACAAAGTACGTCTTGACCGCCAGGAAGCCCGATGGCGTGGAGAGGCCCATTCCCAGACCTAGAATCACCAATTCATCACACTGTATATATCCAAATCCCTCAAATATTAACGAGTTATTACTGTTATCGTTATTATTTCTTATTATTATTGGTATAATATTGTCATATAGAAGAAGATGTAATTAGATGAATGACGAAAACTTTCACTTAAAGAAGGTTTATTCAGCACTTGCACATACAAGAGTGCAGACCGAACTGCCTCTGGCCAGAACACATACTGTATATATACACCTACAGGACATTCCAGTACAACGATTCTTGACATTTGTGGATACTTCTAGACTGTACTCTGCTGTGGCCTTCTCCACCAGACATCATGGCGCCTACAGTATCAGTAACCAAACTGACAGCCTGCAGCCGCGGGTTGCCCACCTCGCAGGAACACCAAAGCACTACACAACCGACAGGCAATATTGATGAACGGCCACAGCAACAAACACATTACAACACCACAGCAAAGACACCAGCGGCCACCAGGGGCCACTACCGGCCCACATAAACATAAGGAAGAGGTCGCTGCAGATCCCGGAACTATTTTTCACACGCCAAACCACGTGATGGCACATAGTTCCGAGGTACTCATCCGCCGAAGCGCTATAAAGGCCGGCGCTCGGCCGCACATCGGCAGTTCATCGACCGCCAACAGACTTGGATAGCTGCCGCCGAGGCAGTCCGCCTTGAGTTTCTCGCTGATCTGGATTAGGTTTGGTGTATCGGAGAAGTCTCTGGCGGAGACTAGTAGGAAATTATTTCTTTTGTTTTCTATCTTATTCTTATATGTAGTTGTGATTCGAAGACGGGTCACTGTTTTGTGTTGGTGTTAGAGTTGGAGAATTGTTTTGGTTAATAGAACAGCCCAAGAAATTGTTTTCGGACTTTGATCGTTAGTTTCTTCTGCTTACGCAGACGTATCATACTCGAACCGAATATAGAAATTAAAACTGTACATTCCAGATACGTTCCGAACTCACCATTCATCATGCAACAGTTTAGTATCATACCCACTACACCATGATGTTACACAGCTTCTGCTGCGACAATGTGAAGTACTATATGGAATCTTTCTTTGTGCTATTAAGAAAGAAAGATTAAATTGTTAAGTTAATTATGTTTGAACAACTGCAACATAATAAATAAATGAAATGTACTACATATATGGAATTTCAATCTATGGTGTTTTTTGAAAGATTTGTGTACAGCAGAAAACTGTTCCAAAGCTCAATGTGCACTTCTAATACGTCTGCGCCAGCGCCTCCACTTATACATTAGAAAGAAGGTTTTGAAACGGATTATTACTTAGTTGCTGTCCGTGTGTCCAAGGGGAGTCGTAATAGGATACCTGTTACGTACGTACGTAAAGCCTGAATTTTCCACAACATTATCTCTAATTCCTTTCAATGCTATGCAGTAAGTATCTGCAGCCATTTTTATTTGCTACATTCATTTTGAATTGCTCTGTAATTTGCTAACAAGTTATATCCTGAATGTCCCTCTAGATGCAGTTTCTAGTACATTGGTTTTTGCAGTTATATAACAAATTATATCAAATGAAATATTTCAATCAAAATATATCTTCATGATCTTGAGTTAAATAGTATAGGCTACTACTGCATTTACTGTAATCATAATAGACAAAATAATATTTCTAATTTAAAATACAACGTTAAAATTCAGGAACAGTGATTGATTAGTTCATATGGATTCACGAATGTAACTACAAAAACATCTATCTAAAGCATGTTACTTGTAATACCGTGAAAAAAGTCATCATGCATATCTGATTAGCATCTACTGGATGTGATAAAATCACAGCCCAAATGATGAATCTTATTATTGATTTGCTGCTGCCCCTGTAAAAATACCTTCAACTACTGCTTAACTAGAACAGGGACTACTTAAGCCACTATCTAAAAAAGGACGTTGTGACAGCACCCTCTTCTTACCGACGTATTGGCGTTCTTCCTTCAGTGTCCAGAGCCTTAGAATATATAAACTTAACGAGAAACTACCTGCTAGATGAATACCAATAGGTTTCTTTAAACATTGTAGCACGACATCTGCCTTAATAAAGATAACAGATGTCACCGAGCTTTCCATGTTTGGAGAAAAGACGACTATCTCGTGCTTCTTAGACTTCAGCAAAGCCTTTTACACTGTCGACATCGACATTTTCTTGTCAAACGCAGCAGCCTAAATTTCTTTCCAAGTGCAGTGCAGTGGTTTCGCTGATACCTGACGTCACGCCAGTAGTGCGTTGTCAGACAAAAACACCTGTCTCCATCAGAGCAAAAGCCTTTGTGTCCCACTTCACTGATCAGCCACTTTCTCGGATTTCTTTCCAGTAGCAGGAACTCTGCTCTGGAATAGCCTCCTTTGTTATATTAGAGGACTGAAAAACATCTCCAGCTACAGAAGACAGTTAATTACATATCTACTGAAGACCGTTATCCCTGTACACACTTGTTACCCCTTCCTTATTTCCAACCTGATATTCTTTATCTTCCAGCGCTCTCCGCTGGTGCAGTCGCCTTAAATTTCCCTTCTCTAGACGTTGCTATATCAGAAAATATCTATTTTGTACTCCTATAAACTCTTTCCGTATCTGTCACTAATAATCATAGTAATATTAATAATAATAATTGCAGTTTTAAATGTATTAGCTCTTGACAGTCCTGTTTATTAACATTGTGTCTAGTGACACTAAAATAGTCTGCATACGTGAAATCCTTGTCCAATGCAAGAAGGCGCTAATCTGATCAGGTTAAATAAATAAATATTAAATAATAGTAACTCTCTAAACTACCAAGAAAAAACAATAATCGAGCATTGAATGTAACTGACCTTCCTGATATAATAATAGTAAACATAGGAGCTTTGTCATTAATGTCGCAACTATAGTTGTTACACAATCGCACTACTGTTGTTTTGTTATTGATTACAGCTTGTTATTATTTTATATTAATTATTATTAATGAAACAATGTACTGTTCTTTAAAAGAACAGGTTCAGAGACCAATTGAGAGTAGGATGGGACCATTGGTACTTACTGACAGCCATTTTGTAACCTAGCTAATTTATGGAAATATATATTTCAATGCTGTTTCATGAGTCGATATCCAAATTTGAATGGGTACATCAGTCAATGTAATTTGAATTCAGTTAGTTACCCATTTTTAAACATTCAATTGATAACTTACGCAATATTTGTCGATATGATGTACATATTAGTTCATTAATAAAATTTTTAACATAAAATAAAAATAAATAACTAATAATAAATAATTAATAATTAATAATTGATAAATATTAAATTGCGCACTAGAATAAGAGGAAAAACCACTGTATAGTCTGCCACTGCAGAACTTCAACTTGGTGAATACACAGAAATTCCAATTTTGACTACTTTGTAATAGATTTTGAAGATATTGCTGCACATGTAAAGTAATTTGTCGCTTACAACAAAAATATAAGTGAAGCATCCATCATGCATTCCCTTTACAGTGTATCTATTCCATCTTTGCAATCTACTACGCAGTCTTTCTTCTTAAAGGCTGTGATCATAGTCTGTACCGTGTAGCTATTGTTCATCTGTGGCCATGTGACACGAGCTGTGTCAATTACACCACAGTCTAGAATGTAGGTACTGTAAGGTGCCTGGATGGAGTGACATTCCGCTTATAACAGCCCACAAAGATGTCATTCAAAGTGCTACGTAACTCCTCTCAACAACCGTTTCTGCAGTTGGCCAACAATATGCATTCGTTCAACACCATACTTCTGAAACTGACAACAAAGGATTTAACCGACGACAGTTAATGACAAATCAAAAATGTGTTATTTATTGTTGATATTGTTTCTTCCGCAAAAGCCAATCAAAGTTACGCCTCCATTCGTACCTACAATAAAAGCAATGCATGCCACAACACACAACGAGTTTCTTCTCACTGAAATTTCGAGTAAAATGTAAACGTGGCACGAATAATTAAATTGAACTTAAGGTATCGTGGTATCAGTCTTCTAAACAATGGCAACAAACTGGACAAAAAGATTTTTAATATCTAGATGAAAAGTACCACAGAAACCGTTATTTTTGAGGAATGGAATGAAATTTTGATCAGGAAATTCGTGCATGGACTATGTGTTTGTAATTAAGAGCATAATAGAAAAACACAGAGAATTTAATCGAGAGACTCATATGGCCTTATCGACCCTGAGGAAGATTTCGACCATAAAAGCTGTGGTGGGCAATGGAAGATTTTGTCTGAATGCTGCTATCCTAGTCACCTAATACAGATAGTGAAAAGTCTTCATGAAAATACACAGATTGCATATACATAAGCAGGAATCCATCAGAAAAAACATTTATTAACCTAGATGTAAGTTAAGGATGTGGAATGTTGCCTACTGTAATATTGAAACTGACTTCATTATTGAAACTTCCTGGCTGATTAAAACTGTGTGCCCAACCGAGACTCGAACTCGGGACCTTTGCCTTTCGCTGGCAAGTGCTCTACCATCTGAGCTACCGAAGCACGACTCACGCCCGCTCCTCACAGCTTTATTTCTGCCAGTATCTCGTCTCCTACCTTCCAAACTCAGATTGTAGAGCACTTGCCCGGGAAAGGCAAAGGTTCGAGTCTCGGTCGGGCACACAGTTTTAATCTGCCAGGAAGTTTCACACCAGCGCACACTCCGCTGCAGAGTGAAAATCTCATTCTGGACTTCATTATTGATGGCAACGCAAAGTAAACAATTACGATAGCATCTGATAAGTAGCTGAATGTGCTTTTGTTTGCAGATTATACCGTTACTATTCAAAAGAATGAAAATCACGCCTGAAGATCAGTATAGCAACCGAAACAAATTTGCAAGGAATACAATTTCAAAATTTCTAATAATAAAAAGAAAATAATGGCATTTTGAGAACTGCATTCAGTGAGATAAAACACTGTTTTAAATAATTCAATTTTAGAACAAATCTCTCAAATCCTTTACGTCAGATGTGATATAAGTTCTGATACTGACAGAAAAACACAGCAATTTCAAGATGTTGTGGCACTGTTAACAGAAGATTAGACCTTAAGTGCAAAAAAAAAAAGAGCAGCACAAAATTCGATATAGTGATGACAACTTCTGTCATCATATGGAAGCGAAAATTTGGGTACTACAAGAAGAAAGGTTCCTCAGGACGAGGATGGCACACACAAGAAGAGACACGATTGGAAATTAAGATCTTACAGCAGAATTAACTATTTTCAGCATGAATGAAGAAATTGAAAAACGTTGTGAAAATTGGTGACAACTTGTCAAGCGAAAGATAGATCGTAGAAATCCCCAGAAGATTCTGAATTACAAGCCGGACTGAAAATGATATATTGGAAGACTTGAGAAAAGATGGAATGATTTGGCTTTGTTCTTAGCTTAAGTAGTGTGTAAGTCTAGGAACCGATGACATAAGCAGTTTCATTCCTTAAGAATTCACACACAGTTGAATATTTGAAGATTATTTGTACTGCTCGATACTACTTAACTGTTGCTGAATGACTATCGATGCTCAATATGACGTGTGAAAATGTAGGATCCTGACATGCGCTTATGTTTATTGTACTATGCCTTTTATCAGGAAACTTGAGTGGATGTATATAGGGTCAATTATGTGAACTGTAAGGCATCAGAGTAGTGCTTGAAATCAGTCTGTCTTCCTGTTTTGAACATGCAGCACCGACTAATAATGTGCCAAGCACCTCCACCTGTCCAACCACAAAGGTACAGTTTAGGAGTAAAATTGTAAGGTAATGGAGACAAGTTCGGCGAGCTGTTATCTAAGGAAATTCAGACGATCAGTCCAGTCCTAGCAGAATGCGATCACTTCATAGACACGGTTAGGACTTGCTCTAAGCGTCATTTCCAAGAAGATGCATATCACTTGTCACTGAGACAGCCGCACCCCTGCACCAGTATTAATGCTCTATTCGAAATATATCCCTTTGCTGAAGAAACTGTTGTACGGGAACATCATCATCTCTCACGAAAAACGAAAGAATGGGGCAAGCTAATGGAGGAAATTGTTATGGGTCGAAGCTGTCACAAGGTGTAGAGACCTTTTCCCAGCGAAGCCAGTGACTCCACGAAAACCAACATTCATGCAAATGTCAAATCAGATCAGATTGGGCATCAGCTGACCAAAGGGTAGGCACCTGGACGAACGCAATACGAACATAAGAAATAACGTAATAGAATGAAACCATACAAGACAGCCGAAATATTTAGTACGACAGAACTCGAATCAATTAGTGCAAAACGCGCAAGGCAGCTGGTCCTCACGGCATATGCTTGGAACATATAAAATTTCTGTGTTGCAACCAAAAAATGGTTACCCAGTCTGCAAAATACCAAAGATCTTGACGAAGTACTGGGTCATAGCCATTCGAAAACTGGCAAAGACCCGAATACCCTAAGAGCTACGAACCACTTTCAATAATATGCCATTTTCATAACATTCTGGAAACGGTGATACGAACAGGCTGGCAGAAGTACTTGAGCCTCCTCTAACCCACAAAAAGCTGACCTCAGTACAGGCAAATGCAGTGGCGGCCAGTGATCGTGTGCTAATGTGCTACAGCACACCGTATCACACTACAGTTATGCCATTTCTCTTCGAACAAGAGGCAGAAACCGCATTATAATTTCGCGATTTTTATCGAATTGGTGCTGGTATGTAAAAGAGACTGATAAAAACATTTTTCGTAGTGCTGTCAACGCGATAACAAGAAACCGTAGTATGGAGTGCCGAAAATGATTTCAGCCATGCTATGAACCACTTGGAGAGGAGACGCAGCTGTCTCTGTGCGACAGCGCATGCGCTGGTGTGACGTCATCACATGGTCTAGTAATATCCCTACCACACCACCTGAGCCTTAACCAAGTGACAAATGAAAAGTCAGAAAAGTCAGAACTAGAAGGCCAGTCGAAAAGCATTGTCCCACCCAGATGCAGGTACATATTACTAATACTGTATTTATCCGGTGGAAGATGTATCACAAATATATCATCCTTGGTACGATTACTTATAAATAAGTATCAGTTAATGACACACAGGCGGTAAAGGCCTTCTGGAGATCCTAACATGTTTATCGTGCTTGTTCAATGTGGCCATCTGGTTAGAGAATGAGTTTGAATTCACATTGTGTTGTATGTTAACATTTTTTTTCCTCCTTCATGTTTGTAACAGATTCTGGGATCAGCAATGATATCTGTATTCTTGTGTGTTCTTTGGTTTTTCTGGCGAATACTCTGCTTCAAAGTCTCTCGAGCGTGCAACTGGACTGACTGATCGTTGTAGAACGCATTTTCGACAGCATAACGTGCCATTATCATTAGGTTACTCCTACTGACTGACGTCCTGGACCGGTGAGTAGTATATATATATAACGGTCGTCTGCACGCTCCTATGACCCAGTGTATGGACCGCGCGATGTGCCTTTTACGATGGTAATGGTAGTTCGCGCTCTGGACTCGTGTGGCCGTCCTCAGACTATGCCCCGCTTTCACTAAGGTCGCTGTTCCGTAACCACCACGTCTAGAAAACTTTCAGTGCCGGAGCCGACGCTTCACTAAGTTGAAATCTATTGTACTTGTTGATAAGTTTTTAATGTTGCTGGATTCCGATAGCCTCCTCATAGCCCCCATAGTGGGATGTCTTGTGCAGAATTTTTGTATCTTCGTACTTCATTTTGTGGTTGGTTTCAAGGCAGTGTTCAGCAGCTGCTGATTTTGTGGGCTGTTCGGTTTTTCGTGCAACTTTTTTCGGTTGTGAGAATAGTTCCTCCGACAAATGAATTCCCGTATTTCCGTGATATGTAATGCATTCCAGATTTCCGGAGTCCTGGATCGTCTTTTATTGTCCGTAAAAGGGATTTGGTCTTTTCCGTTGGGTGGTACACATATTTGATGTTTTCTCGTAGTAATGTTCTACCGATTTTTCCATATACATTGCTCGCATATGGAATGTAAACTACCTTTTTCAGTTGGACTTCATCGGGTGTTGGCTGTGGTATGATCCTTTGCTTGAAGGCTGGTCGGATTTGGCGGTCGCTATAGCTGTTTCTCTAGAACACTTCACTGAAGCGGTCCAGTTACATACATAGTCAGTGGAGGGGGGAGATGACTGGTATATATATCTCTTTCAATGGTCCAGGACATCAATCAGCAGGAGTAACGTGATGATGGCACTTTACGCTGCCGAAAATTCTTCCCACAACGATCAATCCGGCATCATGCCGGAGGTACTTCGAAACATTGTATTATTCCTTGCGAAAAAAATTTTCAGTTTTTATCTGCACATGCCGTGAATTCCGAGGGTGGGGTTAGGCAGAACAATCGAGAAGATCATGGTAAACGACGCTGAGGGTTTCATATCCAAAGTTAAACATAAATTCAGCAGTAGAAAGCAGCAATGTATGGACTTCATTTTTCGTCACTGAGTAACAACTACTTTTTATTTTAATACATTTTTTGTGATCTGATTTCTTGTTATTTTTGTAATATTGTAGCGTACTGGGAAGATTTTGACGAGCCGCCGTCGGGCGTTGTTACACAACAGAGATACTGAAGCTGACACAACTCATAGAGCATGGTTTCGAGGAAAGAATAATCAGCGGGGCTGTGTTATATGGAAATATCAGTAACCTACAACGCAGTCAGTCACCGCCTGCAGTTACGGAAAGTGTACTCACTAAGTATATATTATGCCATGTCACAAATGCTTAGGAATCTCATCCAAAACAGATGATTCTTTATCGATTTTAAGGGCAAAGAAACCGATGGAGAACACAGGAGAATGCGTTCCCGGAGCTTAGTGTCCTGCGCCATTGGTGTTCAATATCTACTCCACTGAGCGGCAACTACCAGAAGACTCTCAAAGTTTTATATACATCTAAATCATACTCCGTAAACCACCTAATGGTGTGTGGTGGAGGGTACTTTCGGTACCACTATCTGATCCCTCCAATTCTGTTCGCCCGCGAATAGTGCGTGAGAAGAATGATTGTCGGTATGCCTCTGTATTGGCTCTAATTTCTCGAATTTTCTCCTCGTGGTCAATGCGTGACATGTATGTGGTGGGGAGGGGGGGGGGGGAGTAATATGTTGCCCGACTCTTGAAAAGCGCTCTCCCAAAACTTCAACACTAAATACCTCCGTGATGCACAACGCCTCACTTGTAACGTCTGCCAGTGGAGTTTGTTTAGCATCTCCGTAACGCTCTCGCGCCAGCTAAATGATCCCGTGACGAAACGTGCCGCTCTTCGTTGGCTCCTCTATCAGTCCTACCTGATAGGGATCCCAGATAGATGAACAACACTCAATAATCGTCGAACAAGCACCTTGTAAGTCACTCCTTTCCTGGATGAGTTACATTTTCTTAAGATTTTTCCGATGGATCTGGTGTCTCCTTTTCCCACTACCTGTTTTCCATGGTCGTTCCACTTAAGGTCGCTCTGGATAGTTACGCCTAGATATTTTGCGGCAGACGCTGTCTCCAGCTGTTTCTCATCAACAGTGTTGCTGTACAGTAGTGGATTTCTTTTCCTATGCATGCGCAATACGTTACATTATTTACGTTCAGGGTCAACTGTCAGAGTCCACACCATTCAGCAATTCTCTACAGGTCATTCAGCAAATTCTTACTATCTTGTGGGGTTGCTACTTTGGTACAGACAACTGCATCATCTGCGAATAGCCTTAAAGAGCATCCAACGCTGTTTACTAGACCATTTATGTATATTGTAAGCAGCAACGGTCCTATCACACTTCCCTGTGGTACTCCCGATATTACCTTTACATTTGTCGATTTAGTCCCGTTAAGAATGACATGTTGAGTTCTATCTGGAAGAAAGTCGTGAATCCAATCGCAGGTTTGCTCCGATACTCCGTAAGTTTGTATTTTTTTTTTTTTAATTATTAAATGGCAATGCGGGACGGTGTCAAATACCTGACTGAAATCAAGGAACACGGCATCAACCTGGGCGCCATTGTCCACTGTGCTGTGGACCTCATGGTAGAACAGAGCGAGCTGAGTTTCGCAGGATCTGTTTGTGGAATCCATGCTGATTTTTATAGAGGAGACGTTCATTTTCCAATAACGTTTAATTCTTGAGCATAAAACATGTTCCATAATCCTACAACATATTGACGTCAACGACATAGATCTATAATTGTGTGGATCTGTCTTATTGCCTTTCTTAAAAACAGGAATGACCTGCGCTTTTTTCCAGTCTCTAGGTACCTTTCGTTGCTCAAGCGATCTACGATACATTACTGCTAGAAGGATGTGGTGTTAAGCTCATGCAAATAACTTTAAGACCATGGAGAAGAAATTATGAGAAACTCTTGTGCAACTGGCTGCCTACTACAAGGAAACCCAACTCAAACCGAATCTGTAGATGAGCCAAACATATGTTTTTCACTTAATATACTGTTGTCAAAGACACTACAAGCATTACGGGAGGTTTTACGGCAGGAGCATCGCGCAACCACAAAATACTTGGGTGGCACCTCAGATTGAGCACTCACTTAAGTAAACACTATATGAACACAAATCATAAAGTAGTTGCTAGACACAACATAGTGCCCAGAGTAGCAGGCATTATACGAGCTACAAAACCCGGGACAGAAAGGACTACACCATTATGGTCGTGCCAGCCAGCTGCGGAGTCGCGTATACAGGGTGTTACAAAAAGGTACGGCCAAACTTTCAGAAAACATTCCTCACACACAAAGAAAGGAAATATGTTATGTGGACATGTGTCCGGATACGCTTACTTTCCATGTTAGAGCTCATTTTAGTTTCGTCAGTATGTACTGTACTTCCTCGATTCACCGCCAGTTGGCCCAATTGAAGGAAGGTAATGTTGACTTCGGTGCTTGTGTTGACATGCGACTCATTGCTGTACAGTATGTTTGGGCACTGTGAACTCTGCCGAAGCACCTGCACTGTTGAGGATTTCATGAAGGCTAAACCAGATGCGTTAGGCGTACCCGGCATTTATTCCAATACATCTTAGTCCCATTGTATTAAATGTTATACGTTTTCTTATACACAGTCTGCAGCCTTTAGATGTGGCCGGTTTTTGGTCAAATGTTTCTGAATCCCGTTATATTACATGTTATACTTTTCCCTATACGCAGTTTCCACTTCTACATATTTTATCTTTACCATGTCGTACGTTGTTTATTGGTATATACAGAGCTCGATGCTTAAGAAGAGATTAAGGGGCTCCGGAACGCCCTATAGTTGCAATGTTAAAATAACGCTTATAAATTACATCTTTCCTCACAAAGTATTTGAGGTAGGAAGTTGAACTTTTTACAGATTATTTATTGGAATATGAGCTACAACTTAACACAGGGATTTTACAAAATTTTAGTTCAGTTATTAAAGATGATTTTTTTTCAATTGTAATGAAAATTCACAACATTTTTTTGCAATTTTTTATTTATATATTCAAAAATATACAGTTTTTTGGAAAAATGCTGTGTTAAATTATGCAGAAGGTGCTGTGTAACATTTACTGAAAGTTTGAAACAAATATGTTTGGAAGATCCTTAGAAAACATGTAATTAGTATGAGAAAATAAAAGTTTTGGGAATCGAGCGACAAAGATCGCATTAACTTTTTAGTGCATTCCAGGTCCATAGGATGGATTATCATCATCCTCTGCAAACTCCTCCTCCAGCTTCCTCTTGTTCCTCCTCCTGTTTACTCTTGCTTCTATTTCTAGACTGTTTACAGCCCTGTCTGCAGCCCGAAGGCGTTCCTTGTCTAAAGCAAGCATCGCTCGTACTATGTTAGATCCTATCTTCATTCCCATATTTCTAAATACCTTGCTCCTTACAATGTTGCCATCATTGAAAGTCGCAACAGCAACTTTACTTTTACTCATTATTATACTTTAACAAAACAGAGACTCAAGAAACAGAATTAATTACGAATATTTTCGAGATAACGACAGAGTAAATAAACATGAAACAATTGACAATCACACCAGCGATATATATTGAACCATCACAGGTTAGCCACAACACATACTTTATCTCACATCACTAAAATGTACCTGATGAACACGGACGTTAATAATAACACCACTTGACAGCAGTTTAACAGCGCCACAGTGGGTCACGCCCATGTAGAACACATTTCAAAAAAAATTTAAAAATAGTTGTAGTCTTCGGAATTGAATAAATTATATATCTATTAAAAGGTAATAGTCTGCAGATTCAGAAAACGCAAAAAAGTAAAAATTGAACTTTTCATGATTTTGAGCCTTCCGGAGACCCTTAAAGAAATAAATGGCGTACTTAACAGTGCAACTCCGTGAATCCACGTAGTTGAAGTTATGCACGTAATACGTCTTCTTCAAATATCTGAACTCAGGAATATCTATGGGGAGTAGTTATGAGACATATTTTCGCAATGATAATTTTGTTACAAATTGAAGATTTTTGCTAATTTAGATGTCCTTACGATATAATGTTAAGTAACTTTGCACTGGGAAGGAAAATAAAAGAGACAACCTCGCCGCAACATAATACCTAAAGTTTGTATGCAGATGTAACAACTATTTTCGGGCACTCTCTGATTTCGAAGTAGCACAATGAAACATTGTATTGTAAATAATACATTATCTACAAATGTTTAAATAAAAAAGGCAAACATTGAACAAAAAGAAACAAAAGACGGGACGTTACAGTGATATGCAGACACAGAGAGGATCTTGAGAATGGAGGAACTTGATTAAAGCATTGGAAAAATAAGAACGTAAGTGCAGTTACAGCAGCAGGTCTTAGCATCTGGACCTAGGTTTTCTGAAATGGCGGAATGGTTTCAACTCTGAATACTGTGAAGTCGATTGTGTCATTGATACCTGAGTGTATTGATCACGATGAATATCTCTTACCTACAAAGATACTGTAGGTGATGATGATGTGGATGATGGAATTGGCGAAGCTGGTGAGCACCAGGCCGGTCACCACAAAGCACCCTCCAGTGACAGCCACCTGTCTCATCGAGAACTTCTTCAGCAGTGGTCCGGTGAACAGACCTGGAAAGGCACGTATTTTCCACTCAAATCAAACAATTATACAGAGGAATTGTGTTCCGACATGAAATTGTATCGTTCATAGCTCTTAAACATTAGAAATCTGAAATTTACAGAAAATATAGATTATGATAGAACAGACACTAAGGTGTACTAGCTTTCCGTAGTATATGCTTGTCTTTATCTCCATCGCTGAGGTAATGTCATACTAGAACACTCCATCGAAAACAGGCGGCGAGGATAACTGGTCTACATCCGTTCCGCAAGTCAACGTACTCCACGCCCTGTTACTTTAGCATATGTAGGGAGGAAAAATTGTCACTTGTATGGGTGTATAGGTGCGACACTCTCTCTTATCCGATTCTCAGGATAATCACGCGACTTATAATGACAAAGGCAATAAAATTGCCCCAAAATCTACTTTTAATATCGATCTCTGAATTAACTCAATTTAATTATCCAATGGACCCACATTCTTGAAGACATCTCTTATAGATATTGTGTAAAAAAAATCCAGATTACTGTTATACTAGTTTAATGCTTTTGTTGTGATGGATCCATTTCGGTTAGTTTGCATCTTCAGACCATCCGGAAAGTTGCATAATATTTTTTTGTTTTTTTTTATAATTTTGTTTATTTCAGGAATAAAAATTTTGCTATTGTATCCATATATATCAGCAGTGGACGCTGTCACTTTGTATTGTATTACAGTGTCGTATAGATTTGGAATTCTTATGCTATAAGCTGTCTTGTAGCTTACTGCTGCTGTTAATTTCCTTTCTTGTAATATTTGTAATAATGACTCACAGGTAATAGAAATAAACAACAAAAAATCTCAAAGCCCTGAGGTAGGTTCAAACAAAGCAGTGAGGCTTATTACTGAGAATGGAATACAGTCCTTTAAGAATAAGTTAAAGATCTGGTATGGCATCAGGTGTACACAGAAAGAGATGCTAATGTCAAATTCAATTTATTCCATGGTCAATTTGTATCAATATTTGAAAGTAACTTTCCAAACCACCTATCCATTAAATTCCATTAGAGAAACCAGTAAGTCATAGGTAGGTAAGGTAACTGAAACGTTATGTAAGAGGAATAGAAAAATTTATATATAGGCCAGAATAAGTCAAGGTCAAACATTACATCCCTACTACAAAACATACTGTGGTATTTTACGGAAAGTTATTAACAAGTCAAGAATTCTGTATGCCATGACAGAAATTAATAACCCAGATAATAATTTTTATTTTATCTTTGATATTGCCAAATCGAAGAGAGGGCAACCAGTCAATACACAAGATATATCCTAACAATGAAACTAAATAACAATGTGGTGACTGATAATTCACAAGTTGTGAGTAGTTTTAACAATAGCTTTCTAAATTTAGCACCATAATGGTTCAGTAGAAGAAGCAGCAGGATATATTAAAAATATCATTCCACAAAACTTGAAGCAACAAGAGGTACCAACATCCTTCACTGAAATTAGAAGAATTATAAAAATTGTAAAAAAATGATAATATGGTGTTGATGAGACTTAAAACAGAATTATAAAAAGTTATTCTAACAAGTACCATCTTTGGGGATATATGTAATTGTGGTGTCACCGCCAGACACCACACTTGCTAGGTGATAGCTTTTAAATCGGCCGCGGTCCATTAGTATACGACGGACCCGCGTGTCGCCACTGTCAGTAATTGCAGACCGAGCGCCATCACGCGGCAGGTCTAGAGAGACGTCCTGGCACTCGCCCCAGTTGTACGGACGACTTAGCTAGCGATGCAACACTGACGAAGCCTCGTTTATTTGCAGAGAAGATAGTTAGAATAGCCTTCAGCTAAGTCAATGGCTACGACCTAGCAAGGCGCCATAGCAATTGATAGTTATCGTATGAAGCATGTCTCATCAAGAACGATGTACGCAAATGATGGATTAAAGTTAAGTATTCCAGAAGCTACGTACTTTTCTTTATAGCATTCATTACGTATCCTGTTTCAGACCTCACGCCATCCTGCATGAGCTTATAGCGTGCATTTCGGCCTTCTCTAGCAATATAACAAGTGGCGACGAGGCTAAAGAAAAAAGTCTTCTTTCTATTTGATTGATTTACTTGTGTCATGGCTTCGCCACAATCTCCAGATGTGCTGTCCGAATTGTATCGCTTGCAGAATCAGCAGACGCAGGCGTTATTGGATGCCCTTGGACAGCTCGTCCAGGGTCAACGTGCACTGCAAAACGATGCGGCGGCGGCCGCTTCACCGCTACCGCAGCCACAACATGCTGTTGCACCCCAGTTTCGTCCATTCGATGCGGAAATGGAAACATGGACGGAGTGGTCACGCCAATTTGGATTCCATCTCGCCACCTACAGAATTCAAGGTAACGAGCGGCAGCCTTTTCTTTTGGCCTGTGTCAGTGTGTCCACCTACCGTGTGATAGGGAAACTGTTTCCCCGACGCGACGTAGCAACTCTGTCCTACGAAGAAATTTTGTCGGCTTTAGATGCCTATTTCAAGGAATCAGTCAATGTAGTTGCAAAACGGTATACGTTCTTTCGTACAAAACGTACGGCCGGTCAAACTAATAGGGAGTGGGTTGCAACTTTGCAAGGCCTTACAAGGGATTGTGCTTTCGAGTGTGAATGTGTACTCCCTTATTCGGATACTATGGTACGTGATGCAATTGCACAGAACGTTTCTGATGTTCGTATACGGGAGCAAATTTTGAAACTAGTCAATCCCTCCCTTCAACAGGTGATAGACTTATTGGATAGGCGAGACACACTTGACTTTGCTCAGGAATCATTTGAAACTTCGCCAGCTGTGTGTCACGTTCACCGGCCCGCCGGGCGAGCTGCATGGAACTGTAAACAGCCCTCGCGCACGTCCACGCAGCCACGTGTCCCGCGCCAGCATGCAAATGCAGTGAAATCATGCCCGCGGTGTGCTACTAGACATTCGCGTGAGAATTGCCCATCACGCCAAGCTATTTGTTTTTTCTGTAATAAAAAAGGACATGTTCAACGTGTTTGCCAGAAAAAGCTCTGATCGGACAATTACAACAATTCCAGGCCCTTTGCTTCGCGCCGGAATCGAACCAAGAATACTCAGGCTCGTGAACCTTCGCCTATGGACATTCATGTAGTTCATTCCACACCGCCCAGTGCCACTCTCTCTACGAGTGACTGTGTTCGTCCCACAAAACGTGTGCGTCGACATCGACGGAAATCACGTCAAGTCGCAAGTGATTCTGTACCAGTGTCTGTTCACGTTGCACAAAACAGTCGCTCTTATCGTCAGCAGGACAATAAACTTTTTGTAGACTTGGACATTAATGGCAACGTGATCCTATTCCAGCTCGATACCGGAGCTGCAGTTTCGTTGCTCAATAAAGACACGTACAAACAACTGGGCACACCCCCGTTGCGTGCCGCAAATGTTACGCTAACTACATATTCAGGACAGTGTTAGGACAGTGCAGCCTTCTTGCAACATACTAGGGACAAACAAAACTTGTGTCATTTTACGTTCTTCGTTCTTTTTCTGCAGTGAACTTGTTTGGTTTAGATTTATTTCAGTTGTTTAACTTGTCTATAGTAAATCAGGTCCTCTCAGTGAACCAGACTGTGCCTTCTGAAAGTGTTTCTCGTCTATGTGAAGAATTTGCAGACATTTTTGCACCGGTCCTTGGTTGCGCTACGAACTATAAAGCACATTTGGAACTGAAAGTAAACGTGCAACCAAAATTTTTCAGAGCGCGCAATGTTCCCCACGCATTGCGTGATGAGCTCGCAAGAACATTACACGATTTGGAATCACAAGGTGTAATTGAACGCGTGCAGGCTTCTCTCTGGGCTTCACCCTTAGTAATTTTGCCGAAACCTTCCGGAAAATTGAGACTTTGCGTGGACTTCAAGGCCACAGTGAATCCACAACTAGTGATTGCAACTTTTCCTTTACCCCACCCGGAAGATCTTTTTGACAAACTGTGCCCAGGTAAATATTTTTCTAAGTTGGACCTAGCAGATGCGTACTTGCAAATACCGGTGGACGACGAATCCCAGCGCGTATTGGTGGTTAACACGCATCTTGGTTTGTATCGATTCAAAAGACTGCCATTCGGGTGTGCATCCGCCCCTGCATTGTTTCAGCAGTATGTACAAACTGTTTGTGCGTCGGTCCCTACTGCAGCAAACTATCTGGACGATATTGTGCTCGCCGGAAAGACAGAAGACGAACATTTAGCCAACCTCCGCACATTATTTCATGTCTTGCGACAAAATGGTCTTCGCTTGCGGAAGGACAAATGTGTGTTTTTTGCTCGCGACTTACCATATTTGGGACATTTAATCAATGCCCAAGACATACATCCGAGTCCAGAACACCTTCGTGCCATACAGGACTTGCTTTCGCCGCAGAATTTGAAGCAGCTACAGAGTGTGTTGGGAAAAATTAACTATTACAATAAATTTGTGCCGCGCGCTTCTTCCATTTCAGCTCCGCTTAATCGCTTACGCCGTATAGGTGCTCCGTTCGTCTGGACGACGGAATGCGAACGCGCCTTTCGCCAGTTGAAATCGGCGTTGCTTTCAAATACTTGCCTTACCCCATTCGATCCCCAGAAACCCCTTTTGTTGATGGTAGATGCATCGGATTTCGGGATCGGTGCTGTGCTTGCGCACAAAGATGGCTCGCATGATCGCCCTATTGCCTTTGCGTCCAAATTGCTGTCGTCAGCGCAAAGAAATTATTCACAGATCGAGAAGGAAGCTTTGGCTCTCGTCTTTGGTGTTACTAAGTTTCATGATTTCTTGTATGGTCGTCACTTTACCATCATCACAGACCACAAACCTTTGATGTCGCTTTCTCATCCGAACAAGCCTGTACCTCCACGTACAGCGCAGATATTTATTCGCTGGTCTGTTTTCCTCTCGCAGTACCGCTACGATATCTTGTATCGGTCCACTGCTAAGCACGGAAACGCCGATGTGTTGTCCCGTTTGCCTGTTGCTGAGGATAGAGCATTCGACTCTTCCGAACTTGCTTGCATGTTCATTGATTCGGAAACCGATGACGTGGTCGAATCGTTTCCGATTGATTTTCGTCGTGTAGCTACAGCCACAGCTGCCGACCCTGTCCTTGCTACCGTTTTGCGTTTTGTTGCTACGCAATGGCCCTCGTCGAAGTCACGGATCGAGGATCCGTTGGCTCGCCGATTTTTTGCTCACAAGGAGAGACTTTTTGTACGACGTGGTGTTTTGTTGTTGTGTTCTGATAATGATCAGTCCCGAGTCGTGGTTCCACGTTCGTTACAGTCCTCTGTCTTACAGCTTCTCCACCAAGGACATTGGGGTATAGTGCGAACGAAACAACTTGCTCGTCAGCACTGTACTTGGTTCGGAATCGATGCTGCGATTACGAATATGTGCTCTTCTTGCATGGCGTGTGCCGAACAACGATCCGCACCGCCGCGGAAATTCTTTGCATGGCCGAAAGCCACTTCCTCTTGGCAACGCTTGCACATCGATTTTGCTGGTCCATTCTGGAATGCTCGATGGTTGGTTGTGGTCGATTCTTTCAGTAATTTTCCTTTTGTTGTCAGGATGTCTTCCACGACGTCATCTGCCACCATCCAAGCATTGTCCGCTATCTTTTGCATTGAAGGTCTTCCACAGACTATTGTTTCCGACAATGGCCCACAATTCATGTCTGCGGAATTTCAGTCATTCTGCAAGGCCAATGGTATTCAACATCTGACATCCGCGCCGTTTTCGCTTCAATCCAACGGTGCCGCTGAACGATTGGTCCGGACCTTCAAGTCACAGATGTTGAAGCTGAAAGAGTCGCATTCTCGGGAGGATGGGTTGTTGCTCTTTTTGTCATCGTATCGCTCTCAGCCCCGAGATGGTCGCTCGCCGGCTGAGTTGCTCCACGGTCGTCCTCATCGAACCTTGATGTCTTTGTTGCATCCGCCACATCAGGTTCCTGTGCAGCGGCAGGCACCTGCTTTTGCTCCAGGCGACGTTGTCTATTATCGCAACTATCGCGGTTCACAGCGTTGGCTTCGCATTCTTCGCTGCCTCGGCCGCGCTATGTATCTGGTTTTGGAGGCCACTGGTGAGGTGCGTCGGCATCTCAATAAGCTGCGCCTCTGTCGTCGCACGGGTTCTGCCGCTCCCCGTCTGCTTTCAGCGACGGTGCCGTCCGATCAGCGCCCTGGGGACCCATCCCCAGGTGTTACCGACGCTGCCTTCCATTTTGCCCCATGGCGACGCGCCGCCGCCTCCGCCGCCGCCGCCTGTTCTCCCGCCGGCGCCGCCCGCAGTGGACGCTTCGCTGCAGCCGCCAAGCGCCTCCCTGGGTCACGCGCCGCCGATCGCTTCCCGTGACCAGCTGTCCTCCGACGTGGAACTCTTGCCCGCTCCGGACCAGATGTCGTCTTCGCCCGTCGGGTGCTCCGACTCGATGGAGGTCGCCCCTTCGGCCCCTCCTGACTATCTACGGGCGCATACACCACATGTTGGCGTGCACCCTGGACTAGGTTTTCAGGCGTTTCCTAGCTCCCCTCGGACCGAATGGCCGGGTGCGGGTGGCACAGCCTCGCCTGTTGTTAGGCTCCCCACCCCGTCGCATACGCCAACATGGGGTCCTCTCCACGGCGGGCGGAAGCCATATAACACAACCGTCCGCCGATTTGCGGGGGAGGAATGTGGTGTCACCGCCAGACACCACACTTGCTAGGTGGTAGCCTTTAAATCGGCCGCGGTCCATTAGTATACGACGGACCCGCGTGTCGCCACTGTCAGTAATTGCAGACCGAGCGCCACCACACGGCAGGTCTAGAGTGACGTCCTGGCACTCGCCCCAGTTGTACGGACGACTTAGCTAGCGGTGCAACACTGACGAAGCTTCGTTTATTTGCAGAGAAGATAGTTAGAATAGCCTTCAGCTAAGTCAATGGCCACAACCTAGCAAGGCGCCATAGCAATGATAGTTATCGTATGAAGCATGTCTCATCAAGAACGATGTATACAAATGATGGATTAAAGTTAAGTATTCCAGAAGCTACGTACTTTTCTTCATAGCATTCATTACGTATCCAGTTTCAGACCTCAAGCCATCCTGCGTGAGCTTATAGCGTGCATTTCGGCCTTCTCTAGCAATATAACAGTAATAATCACTGGACCCGCGAATTTTCCGAGACAGAATAAAATATGCAAATGTTAAACCTCCTTATAAAAAAGTTCAATTTCCTTACTCAGATCTTTTTCCAGAATGTTCGAAACAGTAATGTACTCAAGAGAAGTCTCACGTTTAAGTAGAAACAATTTACCTAGCATATCCCAACTTGGATTTCAGAAAGGTTACTCGACGGAGTTTGCTATTTATACATTCACTCAGCAAATATTACATGCGTTATATAGTAAAATATCCTCAGTTAGCATTTACTGTGATCTTTCCAAGGCAAGTCGATTATGTTACACTCTTCGAGAAAATCAAGTGTTGTGAAATGGATTGTTTTTACATAGAATTTGTTTGACTCTTACTTAGCAAACCGAATGCAGAAAGTTGTGCTAAATAATTCAGACGGTGCTGGAAAGGTAGAAAGTTTTAGTGGTTGGGGAGAAATCGCAAAGGGAGTCCCACGAGCTTCAATTTTGGGTTCACCTCTATTCCTTATACAGGTTTATTTCTCTCAGTAATCGTCACTCGCATTTTCCTCACCGATTAGGCGGGTAATTGCAATTTTGTTTTTGCATTGTGTAGGTGGAGTCAGTCCAATCAAATTCTGCTGATCACATCTATCGTGCGAAGCCCAGTGTCAAATGCAAAGTGTCGGTTTTGTTCCCGTTACAAACAAGTTTAAAGTGGAATTGTACTCGCGCATTCGACAGAGGGGACCAAGATTAGTGCAGAGCGATATTTTTTTTCCTCGAGTGTATTAACAGGGACGAAACTCGAAGAATAACCGGTACTCCAGCAGCGAAAGCCAGCCCGCGCTGAATGCTACAGCTATGCATGCAGAGCTGCTGAGTTGCTGCTGGTTTGCTGTTTGTTCTTTGTGTTTTACTGTTCCTGTTAATCACATTGATGAAACAAATATCGGATTAGATTAATTTTGGAGCGCTCTATCAACGTGTATGTAAAATTCCGATTGAATTTTGTTTTTTAACGGGAAACAAACCGACGCTTCTTGTTGACAATGTGCGTCACGTGGAACACGTGATGAGCGGTAACTGTTTGAGCTGACTGCAGCTACACAACGCAAAAACAAAAATGAAAAGATTTGCCGAAACGCCAGAGAAAATGCCCGTGCCAACTCTTTGGAGAGACACCCGGTGTATCTGAAAGAATTTCCACTTAACATTCAACTAGCTGAAGCGGTACTTTTTGGAGACTATACTATTATTACAATAAATCCCATTATAGAGCAAACAACAGAAGAGATCGTTAATGATGTTTTTCAAGGAATTATGAAGTGCTTATTTGAAAATGGACTCACCCTAAATTTTGAAAAAGCACACTCATGCAATTCTGTACAACAGATAAAGTCATACGAACATTTGATGCACCTCAGTAACAGGAATTATTAAATAGGGTAGAATACGACAAATTTTTTAGTGTATTTATATATGAAAACTTGAACTGGAGGAAGCATATTTAAACAGTTAAGTTCAGCTACTTTTGCTCTTAATATAATGTGTAGCCTTGGAAACAAACGAATCATCCTCCTCTTTTGCACATTTCCACTCAGTGATGGCTTTTGGGATAATTGTCTGGATTAACACACCACTTTGAAAGATAGCACTGATTTCACAAAAGCCAGCAGTAAAATTAGCATGTGACGATCACCTGCAATTATCATGTAGCTACCCCTGCAAGGAGTTAGGCATTTTAACTGCACCATCACAATACATATGTTCGCTACTCAAATTCGTCATAAATGCACTCCGTCTGGAGGCCAAAAGTGGCTCATCGGGACAATCCGACCGCCGTGTCATCCTCAGTGCTATAGGAGGGGCGTGTGGTCAGCACTCCGCTCTCCCGGTCGTTATGATGGTTTTCTTTGACTGGAGCCGCTACTATTCTGTCGAGTAGCTCCTCAATTGGTATCGCGAGGCTGTGTGGACCCCGAAAAAGGGCAACAGCTCATGGCGGCTGGATGGCCACCCATCCAAGTGCCGGACACGCCCGACAGAGCTTAACTTCGGTGATCTCACGGGAACCGATGTACCCACTGCGGCAAGGCCGTTGCCCCAAATTCATCTTAAATAATCTATCACAATTTGAGAAGAACAGTAATATCCATATCTACAACACTACTGGAAAATATGGACTTTATTATCCGTTATTAGAACTGACAACGGTTCAGAAAGTAATTCAGTATGTAGCAACACAAGTTTATGATCATTTTCTCAATATACTAAAACAGGTAGAAAAGGAACGATTTGACATACTTAAACCCAAATTTTGGATTGTCTAAGCTGCTGCAGTGACTACACGGAATTTCACTTGGAGAAATTCCAAATTTTTACTTACTCAAGTAGACAGAGATTGTAGATCAACTATGGTCACATAACTTTGACTGAGACACCATTAACCCAACATCAAATTGAATTACATCAAACTCTCAGTTTTGACCTAAGGTATAGATGAAGTTTCCCTTGGTTTTAAGACGAAACTGTCATATTCTGTTAAGAAACTTCGATTCACCCCATTCTCAGTCCAGTGTGACATAGCTAAGATCCGAGAAATAGCCGAACCTACACCTGCATACAGCATACACAGCGAGAAAAGAAAGCAACTCATAGACAACAAGAGAGTGACGCAATCATCTGTCGCACTCACCAGAGAAGTTCATGACTGCCATCATGACGTTCATTATGACGGCTGCACTTGTCGTCTTGTGCCCCATCGAGATCAGCTTGTCTCCAAACAACACGCTGAACACTGAGATGAGGGCTTGGCTAGTCATCTGCAGAGAAACAATAAAACATAAATAGTGGCATCACAATATTGTCCACTCCCCGACCACAATATTACTGCTCTCGGCCTCCTGTGGCCGTTACTAGGAAAAGGTGCGGACGCTACCGTAAACAAGTACGGTGGTCCAGAACGAGATTTTCACTCTGCAGCGGAGTGTGCGCTGATATGAAACTTCCTGGCAGATTAAAACTGTGTGCCCGACCGAGACTCGAACTCGGGACCTTTGCCTTTCGCGGGCAGGTGCTCTACCAACTGAGCTACCGAAGCACGATTCACGCCCGGTCCTCACAGCTTTACTTCTGCCAGTATCTCGTCTCCTACGTTCCAAACTTTACAGAAGCTCTTCTGCGAACCTTGCAGAACTAGCACTCCTGAAAGAAAGGATACTGCGGAGACATGGCTTAGCCACAGTCTGGGGGATGTTTCGGGAATGAGATTTTCACTCTGCAGCGGAGTGTGCGTTGATATGAAACTTCCTGGCAGATTAAAACTGTGTGCCCGACCGAGACTCGAACTCGGGACCTTTGCATTTCGCGGGCAAGAGCTTCTGTAAAGTTTGGAACGTAGGAGACGAGATACTGGCAGAAGTAAAGCTTTGAGGACCGGGCCTGAGTCGTGCTTCGGTAGCTCAGTTGGTAGAGCACTTGCCCGCGAAAGGCAAAGGTCCCGAGTTCGAGTCTCGGTCGGGCATACAGATTTAATCTGCCAGGAAGTTTCAAGTACGGTGGTGTCTTAAGAAAATGCGTCGCACTGTGATTCTCGTCAAAAACCACTATAAAAACTAGGGATACTCCGATCGAACCGCCTTAACTCCCAAATGCAATAATACTGAGGTCGACTAATACAATGATTGTTGAACGTTACAGTAACGCCAGCCTTTGTTTACCCTGTATCGATACAGTATTTTTGCTATTCAAGTTTCACTTAGAACTCTTTCAAAATAAAAAAGAAAAGAATAGAGGCAGTAGTTGGTTTCATATTTTTTTGGAGCTCTGTGATGGCTGCCGCCTTTCAAGAGACTATGTACAATGACAGATCTGTATTTATATTTAACAGCCATAGATTGGGAGACGCAAACAACGAGCAAACGGTGATTTTCTCTCGAGTGTCGAACATATGATAAATCGCTGTGTTATTGGTACAGTGTGTCACAAATCCAAAGCTCGTTTCCCATTAATCACGTGTTGTCAGTTAACTTGCATATGAAAAAGCGGAATGAATTTATTTCGGGAACAATTTCACAATAATTTGCGGAGGGCGATTATTTTGTGAATGCAAGACTCGCCGCACTGTGTTTAATGTAGAAATAACGCAACATTTATCGGAAATACTGAATATCTTGGTTATTAAAGAATAATTGTATTCGTAACAGGCAGCTGGGAGTGGCATTAACTACCACGCCCTTATCGTTGTACCGTTTAGTTTCATAATTAATTGTTATTGATCCTCTGAAAATTAAGAGAGGAGCCCGCTGGAAAATCATTCGATATAACAGAGACGCCGACTTTTTTATAAATTCCTAAATTTTCGTGGCAGTTACATTCATCAAGTGTCAATGCCAATGACATCGAGTCATCCAGATTGCAGTGAGATTCACATACCGCAGAGTAAAGTAAGTGGTCCTATGTCACAAAGAAACAGTGACGCCTAGAAAATAAATTTGTATGTTTAGGTAAGAATTTCTGGGAACATTCGTAAACATTGGAAAAAGTTACGTGGAAATTCCACCTCTTGCAAGACACCTTGGATTTAAATTCTCTTACGTTTTCGTTATAATTAGTGTGTTTGTATTTTAGTTACATATCTGCAAAATTTTGCAAAATAATAAAACTTTTTTTACGCCATCATATAAGTAAGATTCCGACTCCCTCCCCCCCCCCCCCCCTGCCCCTTCCTAACACTGCGCGCAGTAACTGCAGAAACGTGAACTATGGCAACATTATTACCAAATACGTCCAAACAGGGTCAATGTTCTATTACTATTTCTTAGCTGCTGAAAGACGAACACCGGTAGACACCCACTAGAGATTGGAGAATGCGTACGGGTCCGAAAAACACCACTGTGGAATGTTGCTCAACGTTCCGTGCTCGTCGCGATGCGACACAAGAACCGGTAGATCCGAGAGGCCAGCCTTATCGAAATGGGAGACACTTTTGCATCCGCCCTATAGTCCTCTTCTCTCCTCATGCGATTATTACACCTCCCGTCCTTTAAAAGAGTCCTTGAAGGGTCGACGATTCCTCTCGGAAGAGGATGATCAGCAGGCAGTTATGAATTTGTTCACTCAGTAGGACACTGTGTTTTACCAAACGGGTATCATCCTCCAGGTGCGTCAGTGGGGCGACTGTCTCAGTGCCCTCGGCGATTTTTCCTAAGGGGCGTTCCAATTCTGGACTGTACGGCCTACGAACTGAAGCTTTTCGATCGTCCCTTAAACTTATTGTTACAACAGTCGTGGCCAGTAACATGATATGAAGGCTTTTTAGTGGACGGTGTAATGATGAGATTTTACAGTCGCACGGTGTGTAAACCTGGAAACATCATCTGCAAAACGATTTCTCGTTGTAATCTAACCTGTACTTGACAACGATTTTAATGCCGCTCTCTCAGTTCATAAAAACTGTATAAAGCTTTCCGAAAAGTTGCCTTTAGAGGTTAGACGAAACAAACTTAAAGAATAAAGGCATTTGCCTTAGAATGAATAGACATACATGGTCAGTGAAACGATGGCAACATAGGTCTACAGAGATAAAAATAATACAATGCGGTCTCATTTGTCTAGCAGCTGTTTTCGTTAACTCGTATGAAAGTGTCGTTTCTTATTTATTTTTTTTCATGTCTTCATTTTCGCAGGAATCTATATTTAGTTGCATGTCTTCCATGAAAGTACTAATAAGTAATTCCGCGGCGGGAAGGCATACCGGTCCCCGGCACGAATCCGCCCGGCGAATTAGTGTCGAGGTCTGGTGCGCCGGCCAGCCTGTGGGTGGTTTTTAGGCGGTTTTCCATCTGCCTCAGCGAATGCTGGCTGATTCCCCTTATTCCGCCTCAGTTAAACTACGTCGGCGATTACTGCGCAAACCGTCTCCACGTACGCGTACACCATAATTACTCTACCACGCAAACATTTGGGGTTGCTCACGTCTGGTATGAGACGTTCTATGGGGGGTCCACTACGGGCCGAACCGCACAATAACCCTGGGTTCGGTGTGGGGCGGGGGCGGGGTTGGTGGACTGCTGTGGCCTGTTGTTGGGTTCTGAACGACTGAGGACTACGGCGGGCCGAAGCCTCTCCATCGTTTCTGGGTCCCCGGTTCAATACACACACAATACACTAATAAGTGGAAGGTACTCAGCACTATTTTGGTTGATTTGCAGTGTGTATAACATAAAAATTGAAAACAAACAAAGAAACATGATGTATCCGCGTAGAAACTCGACACTACGACTATCGGATTACCGTTCTGTACCCTTTCCTCCTGTGCCAACCGCTACCTGGAAACTACGGTGACATAAATGGCTCGTGCCTTGTAAGACCCGATCTAGAAACGCAATTTTTTTCTTAACGCTCCCTCTTCTGTCACTATTTTCCGCCCAAGCCACAATTTTGTAAATCTGTGATGACGAGTAGGCGCGGTTCCCTTGCCAGTGTGGAATGTTGCAGCGTTTTCCCCTTCAAACGAGGAAAACGAATTACATGACTTTATCATTGAGCTTAGGCTCCTTTTTTTCTCGTCTAGCTAAGTGCTCCGGCACTGTGGCGCGAGAATTTAGATGTGTGCCAGGACTGCACACTTGTACCAACATAATATTAATTACTTCACTTTCTTCGAGGCGACAAATTAAGTTTTGTGACTACCTCTCGTCTATAATGAGCTAAGATAATTAATAAATAATGCTCATTTTAGAACTGGTATGGGCAAAGTTTTTAATTCACTGTTAGGCTATCGTAAAGTTATGGCTGCTTTATTAGCCACTAACTGTTCTCCACCTATCCCATAACGAACCGTAATTGTCCTGATTTCAGAAGTGGATAATAATTAGCTAAACTGTTCAGGTGTCAGGCAGTACTTACGTAATTTAGGGCGACCCCCAAGACAATCATCCAGCCCCACCCTCCATCGGGCGGAACGATTTCGTACTCAGCCGTTTTCATTGCAGTCATCTTCGCATCTGAAAAAAAAATACATCAATAATCGTTAGTGTTGAATGATTAATAGTTTCCAGATAACTTCCATAGTGCGTTCAGTAAGGAAGTCTGCAGCTACTCATAAAATTATTATGTGATATTTTCAGTTCCACATGCTATGTTACATAATACTTAAAACTAAATATTCAATATTAAACTACTGTTAGTAAGTGTTACACAAATTTAAATCTCTGATCTAAAATATACAGTGTCACTAAACACTTGTAAAAATAGTTCAGGCAATTGTCACGTTGCAGAAACAGCATTCATTTAAAACCAAACAATGAAACACGTGGTTGCTCTTAAATACCTCCTGGATTTCAGGAGACGACTACATGAAATTAGACACATGTCAGTGGCTAGAACATATCTATAATTTTTAACGCACATTACAGATTCTCAACATGGCCACCGTTCGTGACGCAGCAGACCCGAACTAATTAAATCTCACAATATGCAGCGAATGATTCGTCTATATATTCAAACGCGCTTTCCCCTAATAACGTACTCTGGAATTACCCCACGACACGACGCACATTACGAATTTCTCCAGTGGCAGGTGTAATTTTTCTGTATGTCTTGTACGTTCCGTGCAATCGTCATCTGAGAACTTGGAGGTCGTAATGAATAGCCCTGCACTTATAGGCACAATGTATTCATTTAATTGCCATATCTTGTACTGGCACGAAATGGGTTAGAACGGGGATTAAAAATAATTTGACTACAGGCAAATCATAAAGAGTGCTCGCATGGGTCAAACAGTCCAGATTTATTGCTCATAGAAGAAGAAACAGACCAACACCTTCCGAACAGCCCTTGAAGGCACAACGGTATCGACCGGCTGCCGTGTCATTCTCAGACTTAGGCTTCGCCGGATGCGGATACAGAGCGACATATGGTCAGTACATTGCACTCCCTGCCGTTGTCAGTTTTCGTGACCGCTGCCGCTACTCCTCTACCAAGTAGCTCCTCAATTGGACTCACAAGGGCTGACTGCAGGCCGTTTACCAACTGAACTAGCCAGCCCGACCGATTGGCCGTGCGATCTAATGCACGGCTTTCCGGAGTGAGAAGGAGCGCCTGGTCCCCGGCACGAATCCGCCCAGCGAACTTGTGTCGAGGTCCGGTGCGCCGGCCAGTCTGTGGATGGTTTTTAGGCGGTTTTCCATCTGCCTCGGCGAATGCGGGCTGGTTCCCCTTATTCTGCCTCAGCTACACTATGTCGGCGATTGCTGCGCGAACAAGTTCTTCACGTACGCGTAAACCACTATTACTCTACCACGCAAACATAGGGTTTACACTCGCTGGTGTGAGATGTTTTTTTTTTTTTTTTTGGGGGGGGGGGGGGTGTCCACCGGGGGCCGCGGAGGGGTGAAGAGGACTGCGATAATCGTCGTGGGGTTGTGGGCCACTGCGGCTGCGGCGGGGACGGAGCCTCTCCGTCGTTCCTAGATCCCTGGTTAACATACATACAACATGTACTAGCCAAGCCCGATTGTTCTTAACTTGTGATATTACGGGAATCGGTATTACCACTGTCGTAAGCGCGTTGGCATTTCTTATAGGAAAAAAAAAACGAAAGATAAAGCGGTACACGTAAGAGTAAGAATCGCGCTCTGAGGGTTTCACAGGCACTTGATTATGTATATAGACAGTGCATGTATAGGTTTTGATCAGTTAGCAAGCATCAAATCAAAATATGTGACAAACATAGCCATATCTTTTGACTGTAGTGACTTACAGGCTTAGCTTTTACGTCGTAAAGGACTGTAGACGTCCGTATTTGACACTAATTTCAACTTTACACCCCTTCCGGTTCATGAGGAAAACAGACAACCAAAGAGACAGATGGACAATAAATGGCAAAAAAAAATATTTCTTTAGGTGATATAGTTACAAAAAACTATTTTAGGAATTTTTCTTTGCTTGTACTGTGAAACTTTGCTTCTTGTCATATCTCATGGTTCTCAGTCACGGGAAGCACCAATACTGAGTTTTCAGGTATCAAAATATGTGGCATAAATGCCGTATCTTTTCACTGTATTGACTTACAAGCTCAAATTTTTTATTCCCCAAGGAACCGTACACTTGTATTTGAGAAATTCCAACATGATACCTCTACCCCTTCCTGAGAAAAAGGGACATTAACAGACCGACAGACAGCCGGACAGCAAAGGTTCCGTTTTCACGTATTGAGGTACCGATCCCTAAAAACGAAAAGAAGTGCACAGATAAGTCACAATCGTTGTGATTATTTGTTTGCTTTTCAATATTATCTCTACCGATTTTAATTTGCAATTCATCTTAGTAAACAATGGGTTAAATTTGGAAGTTTCCACACCTTCAAGGCGACCACCATGTGGAGTTTCCTTAAGTGGCAGCAATGGACTTGCTATAAGACAGACTCGGTAAAACTTCCTATCTACATTTCGCATGGACATAGCTGTTAAGGCTTCGGTACATAGTCTTTTATTGTCATGGAAGTGCATGGGTGAACTCGTCAAAGGCATGATTTCTTCATGATGCTGATACATTGCACAGCCAAAACGTCTATAGGATTCCAAAAGGCGCTCAATGTACCTTCCCATATTGGTGCCACAGTTATGAATATTTTACTGCATCGTGATCTGCGTGATGCCATTCCATCGACAGTTTTTCAGAGTCAGCTCATAATAAGTTAGTCCCCATCTACCACGTATCGCGACATCAGCTACGAAGAGTACAGAATTTATATTTGGCGGATGCTGGACTCAAAACCCCGACCAGATTGTAGCGAATACCAGGATGCTTCCTTTGAAAAGAATGAGGCTGATTTAGTCTTATATTTTTGTTCAGCGTGAAATGGTGTTTCATATCTATGCCCACGAATTTATGGGACGATAAGACAAGAACTTCCTTCCTTTTTTCACTATCATGTCAAACTGTTTGGAAAGATATTTTCTCCTTTCAAGAGCTGAATCAGTTTAATGAATGTTAATGGCTTTGCGTTGGTCAACATTTGACGTCCCCAGTGGGCATGAAGCTTCACATCAGTATAGTATCTGTGATAATCCAGTGGAAATCGCCACTCAGATAGCGTGCAGCGCCCACAATAAGATACACAAAACAATTTTTCGTACTTTCATCACTGTACATATGACTTTTACGTTTCAGCTTTAGAGGTCATGATTCCATCAAAGTCCAATGTTTAACATGATCGTTAAACCCATTTTCCCAAACAGTATACTGCTGGAACAAGGTGATGGAACGTGCTGATGTTCCCAAAACGTGTAGCAGAAGGTTAGAAGATCGACGACAAAGAGAAATCAGATATAGAATAGTCTGTAATATGGTTCACAAGATAAAGTGTAGGAGGTGCTACATTCTGGCAGCCTCTAGAACATCATCTAAACTGTTCTGGCAATTCTTTTGAGGAAAAACCTCTACCTCTATAAGCACTTAACGGAATCATGTGGCCATAGAGGCCGCCGTCATCTTTTTCATATCGTAGCTGCGGACATATAGAGTTCAGTGCAGCTGACCACTCTCTAGTTCATTTTTCCAGAAGACCAAAAATTGATCATTGTACGATTTGGAAACATACACTCCTCGAAATGGAAAAAAGAACACATTGACACCGGTGTGTCAGACCCACCATACTTGCTCCGGACACTGCGAGAGGGCTGTACAAGCAATGATCACACGCACGTCACAGCGGACACACCAGGAACCGCGGTGTTGGCCGTCGAATGGCGCTAGCTGCGCAGCATTTGTGCACCGCCGCCGTCAGTGTCAGCCAGTTTGCCGTGGCATACGGAGCTCCATCGCAGTCTTTAACACTGGTACCATGCCGCGACAGCGTGGACGTGAACCGTATGTGCAGTTGACGGACTTTGAGCGAGGGCGTATAGTGGGCATGCGGGAGGCCGGGTGGACGTACCGCCGAATTGCTCAACACGTGGGGCGTGAGGTCTCCACAGTACATCGATGTTGTCGCCAGTGGTCGGCGGAAGGTGCACGTGCCCGTCGACCTGGCACCGGACCGCAGCGACGCACGGATGCACGCCAAGACCGTAGGATCCTTCGCAGTGCCGTAGGGGACCGCACCGCCACTTCCCAGCAAATTAGGGACACTGTTGCTCCTGGGGTATCGGCGAGGACCATTCGCAACCGTCTCCATGAAGCTGGGCTACGGTCCCGCACACCGTTAGGCCGTCTTCCGCTCACGCCCCAACATCGTTCAGCCCGCCTCCAGTGGTGTCGCGACAGGCGTGAATGGAGGGACGAATGGAGACGTGTCGTCTTCAGCGATGAGAGTCGCTTCTGCCTTGGTGCCAATGATGGTCGTATGCGTGTTTGGCGCCGTGCAGGTGAGCGCCACAATCAGGACTGCATACGACCGAGGCACACAGGGCCAACACCCGGCATCATGGTGTGGGGAGCGATCTCCTACACTGGCCGTACACCACTGGTGATCGTCGAGAGGACACTGAATAGTGCACGGTACATCCAAACCGTCATCGAACTCATCGTTCTACCATTCCTAGACCGGCAAGGGAACTTGCTGTTCCAACAGGACAATGCACGTCCGCATGTATCCCGTGCCACCCAACGTGCTCTAGAAGGTGTAAGTCAACTACCCTGGCCAGCAAGATCTCCGGATGTGTCCCCCATTGAGCATGTTTGGGACTGGATGAAGCGTCGTCTCACGCGGTCTGCACGTCCAGCACGAACGCTGGTCCAACTGAGGCGCCAGGTGGAAATGGCATGGCAAGCCGTTCCACAGGACTACATCCAGCATCTCTACGATCGTCTCCATGGGAGAATAGCAGACTGCATTGCTGCGAAAGGTGGATATACACTGTACTAGTGCCGACATTGTGCTTGCTCTGTTGCCTATGTCTATGTGCCTGTGGTTCTGTCAGTGTGATCATGTGATGTATCTGACCCCAGGAATGTGTCAATAAAGTTTCCCCTTCCTGGGACATTGAATTCACGGTGTTCTTATTTCAATTTCCAGGAGTGTATTATGGAATTGTCATCGTTTAAAATCATTCTCTTTTCCTCTGTTGTGCTTTAATGAAAGTTATGTATCATGGAAACGAGGGCAGATTTAAAAGAACTTCAGAAGTTAACAATACCGGTGATATCGTGGTCATTAAAAACGGAGCACTTGTTCAGATGAAATCACCAACCGAGGCATTCACCTCAACTGATTTATGTAAGCGTGTAAGACGTAAATTACAATTAGTAGAAGATTCGTTGTTCGCACTTGCAAACTAAGAGTCTAGAGTCCTCGTAACTGCTCCACCTGAAAGTTACATCCATACTTATACTCACTATTGTGCCCGTAATTCAATAGCAGCCTAACACAAAATGGGATGATGTCACTCTGAACCAGAACCACTACTGTCTTGCAGAAATCAGAACCATCGGATGGTACAAGTGTTTTCGTCCTGGTTAAGCCTGAACTCAAGAACTCTCGACACTGTATACCAGAGGATCCTTATTGTTTTGCTGGACAATAGCTGCATAATGTTGAGACTGGTACATGGCACTCAACGTTCGGTTTCCGAATCGCAGTAAGATTTTTTCACCAAATCTACTTCATCAGTTTATGGATTAATTGACCGAAGATGACAGACTATGCGAATATACTCATTCATTAACTATTGTAGCTTGTTTACTTACAATCTTGTTAAGTGATTCTTCTGTCACCTCTTGGTAGAAAAACACGATAAAAATGAGAAGCACGTATCTTTCGTATTTTATACAGGATTTATCACAATCTTGTACATATTTTCCTGGCCAACTTCCGTTTGGCGACCCAGTAGTTCCAAATATGAGGTGTCTGGTTGGCCATATCCCTAATCCGGTGCTCTCAAATGTCCAATGTACCCGTGGAAAGTTAGAGTTAGTTCTTTGTATTAAATTTCTTAATAGTTTATTGCAATGATGACACACATGAGTGAAACGAAATTGGTTTACTTCCGATTAGTTCCTTTGACCAGCATTGTGTTACTTTCACGGCAACATTCAGGCTGTACTTTTACATACGAGTTTCACCCATACATCAACGAATTACGTTTCGTTTCTTGACCACATTTTTGTTGACTAGCTGATATAGCTTTTTTCCCAATCTCTCTCTCAGTTTATACAAATGATTAAATTATTGAAGGTGTGATCTATGAAACTAATTTTAATTGCACCTTCCTTGATATGTGTCTTTTGTCAGTTTTGGAAATGATGAACCATAAATGCTTGGCTTTCTTCACAGATTTATTTTTAAAATGTAGTAGTTGGTTAGAGTTTAACAAATTATGTATCTGAATTGGGATAATCAGATGAGAAAAACACGGTGGTCGAAAAGAAAATGAAACAAACAGTGCCTACACGCATTCCCCGGGGAGGGGGGATGCTGTTTTGAGAAACAAATCGTCTGTTAGTTCTGGCCTTGAAGTGAAATAGTAAATGAAATGTTAATAAGTAATTACAACAGGAGACAAACGATAAATTCTGGAAAATTGCAATTAAACGTTCGATCAAATAAAGAGCATAATGACCCAAGTGTAATAAAACATTAACGGAAGTGTATTTCCGAAGATGCTCCTCAGCGATAAAATGGACACAGGAAACCATCAAGCAGAAGTTTTTTCAAGGAAGCGACGAAGAAAGAACATTCAGGAATAAAAACATGAGTTCGTATATCATGTGAGATGCCGTAGTATTCTAGAAAGAGCGTTACAAGGAAAAACACGACCGAGAAAGACCTTGATTGACATCTTAAATAAAGTAAAACAAAGGGCAATTACGGTGCAGAAATAAAAGTGTTTCCTTGTAACTTATTCACTTACAGACATGGCAACTGATGGGAAGAATGATGATGAAGAACAAGTTCATGGACAATCTGTCATTAGTGTTGGAAGAAGAATGTAGAGAAAATTAATATAGATCTGGTAACTACTCAAAACGTTCCGAATGTCACATTACGGTGAATGTGAGGGTATTTCAGCTTACATAGTCCTGTGTATTCCTATGCTCATAAACAGTGTGTTGCGTCACTGACGTTCAGGACGCACTGCTGTCATCTTTCTAATTTTAATGTTCGAGCATTCCGCTACAATTTATGAGAAGAAGACCGTTTCGACTGCAACCCAAATTTCTTCGTTGACAAGTTAAGCTATTATTTATTTCACTGCTGCCGTTGTCTTTGATCTACTGCCTACGTACTGGATGCATGTAGTATTATACCTGTTATTACAATTTTTAACTAGTTGTAAATGTAATCTGCGCTGAAAGGTGAGGAAGCGATCCAACTACCTTATACTGATGTGTATTAAACTGCAACTATCCAACGCGTGGTAATATGTTAGTGTTTTATATACTACTAGTAAACTGCATATTCTTTAAAGAGTAGAACTCTAAGCTTCAAACATCTGGCTACTTTACAAATGGGTTAACGTGCTAAATATTAGCTTTTAAGCACTTAAGCGAGAAAGAGGTTAGCAAAGGTTTGAAATTATGCTTAAAGTTCGTTGAATGTCGCTAAGTGCTCTCATTATGAAACGCCAGCTGAATGTAAATTGGGGTAATTGGCGCTCTGTTTTAAGCAAAAGCAAGTCTGTCACGCATCTGAATGACGTCATATCTCCTGAGCTATGTGTCGTACAGTGACATAATTTTTCAAGTACATTGAGTGGTGTAGGAAAATTAAAGAGATCTTTGTTGAAAAGAGAACCACTTGTATGAATATCAAGAGTTCAGATGGAAACCCAGTTATAAGCATAGAAGGGAAAGCAGAAAGGTGGAAGGAGTATATAGAGGGGCTATACAAGGACGATGTACTTGAGGACAATATTATGGAAATGGAAGAGAATGTAGACGAAGATGAAATGGGAGATATGATACTGCGTGAAGAGTTTGACAGAGCAGTGAAAAGCCTAAGTCGAAACAGGGCCCCGGGAGTAGACAACATTCCGCTAGAACTACTGACAGCCTTGGGAGAGCCAGTCCTGACAAAACTCTACCATCTAGTGGGCAAGATGTATGAGACGAAATACCCTCAGACTTTAAGAAGAATATAATAATTCCAATCCCAAAGAAAGCAGGTGTGAAAATTAGACAGACTTGAAAATTACCGAACTATCAGTTTAATAAGTCACGGCTGAAAAATACTAACGCGAATTCCTTACAGACGAATGGAAAAACTGGTAGAAGCCGACCTCGGGGAAGATCAGTTTAGATTCCGTGGAAATATTCGAACACGTGAGGCAATACTGACCCTACGACTTATCTTAGAAGATAGATTAAGAAAACGTAACCTACATTTCTAGCATTTGTAGACTTAGAGAAAGATTTTTACAGTGTTGACTGGAATACTCTCTTTCAAATTTTGAAGGTGGCAGAGGTAAAATACAGGAAGGGAAAGGCTATTAACAATTTGTACAGACACCAGATGGCAGTTATAATAGTAGAGGGACATGGAAGGGAAGCAGTGGTTGTGAAGGGAGTGACACAGGGTTGTAGCCTCTCCCCGATGTTATTCAACCTGCATATTGAGCAATCAGTAAAGGAAACAAAAGAAAAATTCGGAGTAGGTATTAAAATCGATGGAGAAGAAATAAAAACTTTGAGGGTCGCCGATGACATTGTAATTCATTCAGAGACAGCAAAGGACTTGGAAGAGCAGTTGAACGGAAAGGACAGTGTCTTGAACGGAGGACATAAGATGAACATAAACAAAAACAAAACGAGGATATTGGAATGTAGTCGAATTAAGTCGGGTAATCCTGAGAGCATTAGATCAGGAAATGAGACGCTTAAAGTAGTAAATGAGTTTTGCTATTTGGGGAGCAAAATAACTGATGATGGTCGAAGTAGAGAGGATATAAAATGTAGACTGGCAATGGCAAGGAAAGCGTTTCTGAAGAAAAGAAATCTGTTAATATCGAGTATAGGTTTAAGTGTCAGGAAGTCTCTCCTAAAAGTATTTGTATGAAGTGTGGGAATGTATGTATGTGAAACATGGACGATAAATTGTTTAGAGAAGAAGAGAATAGAAGCTTTCGAAATGTGGTGCTACAGAAGAATGCTGAAGATTAGATGGGTAGATCACGTAACTAATGAGGAGGTACTGAACAGAATTGGAGAGAAGAGGAATTTGTGGCACAAATTGACTAGAAGAAGGGAACGATTGGTAGGACATATTCTGAGACATCAAGGGATCACCAAATTAGTATTGGAGGGAAGTGTGGAGGGTAAAAATCGTAGAGGGAGACCAAGAGATGAATACACTAAAGAGATTCAGAAGGATGTAGGTTGCAGTGGGTGCTGGGAGATGGAGTTTGCACATGATAGAGTAGCATGGAGAGCTGCATCAAACCAGTCTCAAGACTGAAGACCACAACAACAACAACAACATGTGGATACTGTCTGCAAACTGCGAATAGAGTTAGTAGTAAAGAAGTAATAAATTAAATCACACGTCATGCCTGATGCTGAAGTTAATGTGCTTGAACAGCGAAAATGTAGCGAGCGGTAAACATTTTTTCTTTCATGATGTCAGGGAGAAGAAGTTTCCTAAACGTTTCAAGGTGAGGAAGTTGGAAGTAGCTAAGTGCAGTCATTCTCAAATGCTGGATGAATGAAGTCCGTGTATTTACGTGCTCTCAGTTACGCTGTCTCAAGAAAAACACATAATTTCTAATTGTATTACTTGTCTCATTGTGTTAAAATTTAAATGTAATATTATACCTCATAATTAATAGATTGTGACCGCATTTCAGATTTTTAAATTCGGCCAATAATTAAGTGAAATATCAAAAACTGAACTTTTGTTGTTTCTACGCTGAAACTGGTTGTTCCGGTTCCGGGATAGCGTTTTAGTAATACAGACAACAGTTTGCCCCAAGCTGCGTCCCGTTGCACTGCAAATGCTCGGAACGTACCGTCAGCAGTTAGCTATCAAGAAACACCACTGCAGTACCTTTTGCTTGCATGAATATTTTTCTGTACACGGTTCAAATGGATCAGGTGACTGAAAATTCCGCCAATTGGGGAATACACCCTGTTAATCGTTTTTTAAATGCAAGCGAATCGAAAGTTGCTGAAATTCATCAGCAGATTAGTGAAGGGTATTGGGAGGAAGCTATGAGCATCACGATGTTTAGAAAATGGTGTAGACCATTTAAAAGTGACCGCACAAATACATGCGATGAGAAACGAAGTGGGTGACCGTCCGTCATTACTGATGACCTCGTAGAAGCCGTTGATTTTGCTAGCTGAACATGGCAATAAGGGTGATTTATTATTGACGGTGTCTGTCCCCTGATTCCCAGTCAGCTGAAATATTTTATCTCACCTGCTAGTTTACTGTTGTTTTGACTCTGGCCCGCAAGGGAGACCGTTTCTTCTAGCATGGGTTTTCTAATAGCTGAAAAGAACATTGATAGGAGACAACGTGGAAATTATACAGGCTAGAAGATAAGACAGATCTGGTAAAAATTTAAGTGTTTTGCTCGAAAACACACTGAAATGCGAAGTGTTACAATATAAAAATGGTTAAAATGGCTCTGAGCACTATGGGACTCAACTGCTGTGGTCATAAGTCCCCTAGAACTTAGAACTACTTAAACCCAACTAACCTAAGGACAGCACACAACACCCAGCCATCACGAGGCAGAGAAAATCCCTGACCCCGCCGGGAATCGAACCCGGGAACCCGGGCGTGGGAAGCGAGAACGCTACTGCACGACCACGAGATGCGGGCTGTTACAATATAAAAACGGTTATCCACCCATAGCTATAACAAATCTGGCATGAAAATGTCTTACTGCCGGTAACAAAAGAAGTAACTGATGAATAAACGAGTATCTGAATAACTCGCAAGCCTTGTTCAGAGATAGTGCACCGAGAGATACGTTAAAATGATTAGTAGCCAAGACAACTGAGACGAATGAAACCGAAGCAGGAGCAGCAATAAGTACCTGTAACGAAAGTAGACTTAGCTTTGTCACACTTACAGAAAGGGGTGCGGTTGCATCATTATGAAGTCACAGCCGAAATACTCGTGGTTGCATTACTCATCAAAGCTGCACTAACACGAGCTGGTCGTCCATGACTGCTACCAAGTACAGGAAGCGCGCACACAGATAAGAAAATGCTGGCAGGAGCCTTGCTAATAACGATAACGACGTGCTCCAACCAGGAACTGCGATCTGCTGACATGGCGAGGACCTCTGTCTGCACTTCTGTCAACGCGGACGCCACACCTTAGTATGCGTCCTGGAGCAGAACGAGCGCACTGTGGCCAAATTAAGCAGGGTGGCAGTTACAAGTTGTTCTGGCTAGCGAAGCCAGATGTCATAGCTTGGAGGCTGGGGCTACTGGAGTGCCTGCATTCCGAGAAGGATGTGATGGTCTAGCGTCCCTACGCGGCGAATTAGCCGTGGCATTCAAAGCAACGGTTCAGCCAGTCTTTGTTGATTGTCGCTATCTTGCAAAATATCAAAATAATTAACCCAGCGTTCGGAAAATTACTCCACCCCCCCCCCCCCCCCCCTCAAAAGATGACAGTCCTCTTATTTGGCAAGCCTACGGTGATCTTAATTGCCGGGAAAGTTTGTTTGATACAATTTATTTAACTTTACTGAAGACAGACTTCTTTGCCAAGGTCGCTAATAAAAACTTTTATTCTCGATAACCGGTTTTGGTAACAGAGTTACCATTTTCCGAGCTCGACATGGTTATCTCAGCAATGAAGCTTATGTTCACTAACGTATTATCACAGATTGCCCCTTGCTTCTCAAAATGAGTAAACTTATTTAGCAATTAATGTCACTGATTTTTGACTTAGTAATAAGGTTAACCCATGACCTATGTCAGTTGTTACGTCATGCTATGGACAACCCGAATATGTGGTCGTATATGTAAATTATATTTTATTAACTCATACAGTCTGAAGCGAAATTATCACTGTGGAAGGAACGTAAATTGTCGACGTTACTCCGGAATCCAAACAACGGTCTTGGAATGGAAGAATTAAATATCCCCCACCACAAAACTGAAGTTCCAGCACACGATTTCAGCCTGAAAAATTATGTGCACTATGTTATGGGATAGAGAGGGTGTTTTTCTTCTCGATTTTGGGCCTTGGGGCGGCACAGCCAATTCAGGCAGTTTTTGTGGCGTTGAATCCTCAGTAAGGGGATCATTTCTCTACACGACAAGGCCCGTCCCCGTTTGGCTCATTGCCCTCAAGACTATATAGCGTGTTGTGTTTGAGAACAATTTGATCACCCTCCATATAACCGTATAACTCTGATCTAACACCTAATCACTATCATTTATTCTTCCATCTTGCCGGTGAGCACTACGAGTAAGACGAAAGCTATGTCAAAACGTCAGTACAGGACTGGTTAAAAGGAATAAGGCTGCTTATACAGGGGGTTTCAAAAATGACCGGTATATTTGAAACGGCAATAAAAACTAAACGAGCAGCGATAGAAATACACCGTTTGTTGCAACATGCTTGGGACAACAGTACATTTTCAGGCGGACAAACTTTCGAAATTACAGTAGTTACAATTTTCAACAACAGATGGCGCTGCAAGTGATGTGAAAGATATAGAAGACAACGCAGTCTGTGGGTGCGCCATTCTGTACGTCGTCTTTCTGCTGTAAGTGTGTGCTGTTCACAACGTGCAAGTGTGCTGTAGACAACATGGTTTATTCCTTAGAACAGAGGATTTTTCTGGTGTTGGAATTCCACCGCCTAGAACACAGTGTTGTTGCAACAAGACGAAGTTTTCAACGGAGGTTTAATGTAACCAAAGGACCGAAAAGCGATACAATAAAGCATATGTTTGAAAAATTTCAACGGACTGGGAACGTGACGGATGAACGTGCTGGAAAGGTAGGGCGACCGCGTACGGCAACCACAGAGGGCAACGCGCAGCTAGTGCAGCAGGTGATCCAACAGCGGCCTCGGGTTTCCGTTCCCCGTGTTGCAGCTGCGGTCCAAATGACGCCAACGTCCACGTATCGTCTGATGCGCCAGAGTTTACACCTCTATCCATACAAAATTCAAACGCGGCAACCCCTCAGCGCCGCTACCATTGCTGCACGAGAGACATTCGCTAACGATATAGTGCACAGGATTGATGACGGCGATATGCATGTGGGCAGCATTTGGTTTACTGACGAAGCTTATTTTTACCTGGACGGCTTCGTCAATAAACAGAACTGGCGCATATGGGGAACCGAAAAGCCCCATGTTGCAGTCCCTTCGTCCCTGCATCCTCAAAAAGTACTGGTCTGGGCCGCCATTTCTTCCAAAGGAATCATTGGCCCATTTTTCAGATCCGAAACGATTACTGCATCACGCTATCTGGACATTCTTCGTGAATTTGTGGCGGTACAAACTGCCTTAGACGACACTGCGAACACCTCGTGGTTTATGCAAGATGGTGCCCGGCCACATCGCACGGCCGACGTCTTTAATTTCCTGAATGAATATTTCGATGATCGTGTGATTGCTTTGGGCTATACGAAACAAACAGGAGGCGGCGTGGATTGGCCTCCCTATTCGCCAGACATGAACCCCTGTGACTTCTTTCTGTGGGGACACTTGAAAGACCAGGTGTACCACCAGAATCCAGAAACAATTGAACAGCTGAAGCAGTACATCTCATCTGCATGTGAAGCCATTCCGCCAGACACGTTGTCAAAGGTTTCGGGTAATTTCATTCAGAGACTACGCCATATTATTGCTACGCATGGTGGATATGTGGAAAATATCGTACTATAGAGTTTCCCAGACCGCAGCGCCATCTGTTGTTGACAATTGTAACTACTGTAATTTCGAAAGTTTGTCTGCCTGAAAATATCGTACTATAGAGTTTCCCAGACCGCAGCGCCATCTGTTGTTGAAAATTGTAACTACTGTAATTTCGAAAGTTTGTCTGCCTGAAAATGTACTGTTGTCCCAAGCATATTGCAACAAACGGTGTATTTCTATCGCTGCTCGTTTAGTTTTTATTACCGTTTCAAATACACCGGTCATTTTTGAAACACCCTGTATCTATGCTGGATTGCGGAAGCTGGTCATACGATACAGTAAGTGCCTTAATACAGCTCAATATTGTACTGAAACAAATATTGAAGACAAGGTTTGCATGAAAACGTAAAGTTGTTGTACTATTGTTATCATTTTTTATTTACTTTTAAAATTGTAGTTATTTTAAGATCGCGGTTCGAAATAAACTCACTTGTTAACGGCTATACAGCTGAATCTGTGCTGTAGTGGCGAATCCAAAATAAAATATATCTGTCCGACTAACAACAGTCGGTCGGCATATCGACGTCATTGAGAAATAAGTAACCGTAGGCAGTTTGTCCGAACAGCGTGAGCGCACGCAGAGTACTGAGCGACGGAGTCCGCGTTTCGCCACGTTTCGTGGCGGTGTGTCCCTGGCGCTAAGTTATCACGTGCAAGTCTCGCTGTCTGGTGACGAGAAGCGGCGTGTACGGCTATAATTGAGGACGTGAAGAGCAGATTATAGCCAGCAGTCTCTGACAAACAACGCAGATCGCTCCCGATAATGCAGACTCATCACTCACTGACAAGAGTAATTCTCCGTAATACACAGTGGAAGAACTGCTGTTCCCATTTCTCATTTCTTATTTCCCGATAGGTACACCAGTAGTCATAAAGACTGAAAGAAAGTAAACGTGAATTATTGTTAAGGTGGGGAAGATGTACATTCTATTTACTCTGAGCATAAAAATGTTGTTCGACCTTTCTAAACCTTTTGTTGTTCTGTATGGTACATTTGTTGGCAATGCTTGGTTAATACTTTCTTTTATATGTAGCTTCTGTCGTGGGTAATGTGACTGCAGAAAGAGTGAGTAAATAGGAGAGCATTTTCATTTGACAAACAGACGAACTGCGACTGGTGGAGGATACATCCGAACTTCACCTCCTCGCCCCCCCCCCCTCCCCCCCCCCCTCTCCTCTGCCTCAGCCTCCGTGTACATCGCGAACTCTTCCCCCGTACGGAGTACATATTCACAAACTAGCAACCTCGAAGTTCTCTCATGGTAATTACGCGAAATGATTGTGAGGCGAATAAGTACCTTTAAACGCCTTTTTTCAGTATTTTAAGAATAAACTTCACGGTGAGGTACAGCGTCTTTCTTGCAGCGTCTCACACTATAACATGCTGATTTTTGACTAAACTACCTCGTGTCAAATGGAGCAATCATTCTTTGAAATGTCATTGTCTCTCTATCTCTCTACCTTTCACTCTCCCTTTAATCAACTGGAAAACGATCGCTCACGAGGGCTCTGTAAAGAATAAATGTCTTCGTTCGGGGGGTGAACGTCACATTTGAGGATCTGAAGATGGCTAACGCCGATAGTAAAACTGTGTGGAACAGATTATTTGCGATACAGACGGAACTCTTACGTACTAGTGTCACAAAGAGCCTTGTCGCTTACATAGACTTTACATCCTTCTGTACAAAAGTCTAGACCTGAAACAAATCTTTCAGTTTCGTTATCTGAAACGGTGATAGGACGTTTATCCACAACAACACATAGCAAGGGAATTAATCGCAAGAGAGACACAAATACGTATAGCATATATCCAATTCATATTTCATCTGTACACATAGTGTGTAGGCGATGTTTGGAAACAGCGTAGATAGCGGTTCCGTAAATGTTATCTAAAATTAACAGTCATGCCACTAAAGATATATGACGATTAACGTACGCCAACTGATATCACAAAACATGTATTGTTTGATTTCGTATGTAGTATTTTTCAGCGAGCACTTTGATCGGTAACGATTTAGTTTGTATTTCCTTTACTGCCCATGTTTACGTTTTCTGTACAAAAGTGATATAATATCCACACATTTTACGTAATTTATTTCTCGTTCGGTCGTTAGCTACAAGCCGGTGATAAAAGGCAATGCTGAATTGTTTATGAATATTCTAAAGAACTTTCTCGTCTTCGGTCATCTTTTCGAAAACTTCACAATGAACAAGACGACATAGAAACATAGATATATCTTTCTTCAAATACTATGAGGGTAAATGTTTTCTTACACACTGTCCTACAACACATCAGCAGACTCTGAAAAAAATACCTTAATGTGGCCCCAAGCCAAACTCACGTTGTGATAGCAGACACAATGGTAGCCTGTTCCAACAATATCTGTGTAAAAAATATGCGACAGCAGTATACGAGCACCAAAGCTCTGAACAAGTAGTCTCTAATCTTTCCACACTGTGGAAAAACCAGTCACTATTTACAAGAATGCAAATTCAGCGGCTCATTGGTACTATGCAAGAGAACTGCGCTGCTTCCATTATATTTTCAATGCTTCTTCCGTAGTCGTTACCATCCATAACGAATTACTACTACACAGTCACATAATAATCCTTATGTCGCTTACATACATTTGACTGCAGTTAAAAATATTCTACATTAGTGTTTCACCAGGTCCCATCATAAAGCATCACATTGTTTGGAGTCGAACTGATGGCTAATGAAGTTCTTTCTTACCTGCAGAAATTTCGTCGAGGCCACTGTGTCCAAACAATAACGGTGAGTGGCGTCCTACTGTTCTCAAACGCTTCAGGAATGCCACTCAGAGCCTTGTTCGAAGTGGGACTGGTCGCTATCGCCTCGTATCTGACATTAGCTCGTCATCTTGTTAATTACCCCCTCCCCGCGCCACGGACTTTTACCGTGATGTCTGATGACGCAACGAACGAGAGGCGTTGTTGGACTGCGTGTTGCCACATGGATACGGAAAGGGCATTTATCACGGAACTGCATTCCACGTGATTGTCACGTGGTCTACGTAATGCGGTGGTGTTAGTCATCCACCCGCCACATCATCAGCTAAGGCAGTTGATTTAGTACTTCCCAGTTCGCCACGACGGCGTTTGAAATTCCTTGTGTGTTTACGTGGTAATTATACTCCAGCAGTGTTAAAGTACATTACAGTCAATGTTGTAAGAAATTCTTATCCAGAGACACAGGGCAAGCAACACATTTACCGCCAAGATATTACAAACTGTAGAGGAATCAAACTGTCTTAAGACGCTGTTGTACATATTGCTATAATCTGCAGTTACAACACTGGTTTGATACAAATACCCTGCACCTCCGTCAGGACCGATTAAAAAAAAAAAAAAAAAAGGTTCAAATGGCCCTGAGCACTATGGGACTTAAACATCTATGGTCATCAGTCCCCTATAACGTAGAACTACTTAAACCTAACTGACCTAAGGACATCACACAACACCTAGTCATCAAGAGGCAGAGAAAATCCCTGACCCCGCCGGGAATCGAACCCGGGAACCGATTCCAAGGTTTTGGCTGCGCAGTGCGAAGATACCAGTTTCCCCCCTCCCCAACCCCCACCACCCCATCTGCACCCCTGCCTGCAATCCTCTCCTTACATTTTGAGACGTAGTCAACCATTTTCACGATGTCATTCACCCATGGCATATCACACTCATGCGTTTTTTGACATGAATAAGTCTTTAAAACAAGGTAAGAGACACCACTCAGCAGAACAGAGGTGAAACCTTTGTACTGAAATACACTGAGATGGCAAGTCATGCGATACCTCCTAATATCGTATCGGACGTTCTTTTGCCCGGCGTTGTGCGGAAACTCGACATGGCATGGACTTATCAAGTCGTTGGAAGTCCCCTGCAGAAATATTAAGCCATGTTTCCTTTACAGGCATCGATAAATGTGAGAAGGTTGCCGGTGCTGCATTTTGTGCACGATTTGACTTCTCCATTATGTCCCATAAATGATCAATGGGATTCATGTCGGGCGATCCGGGTGGCCAAATAATTCTCTCGAATTGTCCGAAATGTTCTTGAAACCAGTCGCTATCGATTGTGACCTTGTGATATGGCGCATTGTCGCCCACAAAAATTCCGTATTTGTTTGGGAACATAGTCTAGGAATGGCGGTGAATGGTCTCCAGGTAGCCGAACATAACCATTTTGTGTCACTGATCAGTTCAGTTGGACCAGAGAACCCGGTCCAGTCCTCGTGAACACATCCCACTCGATTATGGAACCACCACTAGCTTGCACGCTACCTTGTTGACAACCTGTATGCATGGCTTACTGGAGTCTGCGCCGCACTCGAACCCTACTATCAGTTCTTACCAACTGAAATCGGGATTCATCTGACCAGGCCATGGTATTCAAATTGTCTAAGGTCCAACCGGTATTGGCACGAGGCCAGCAGAGGCGCTGCAGGTGATATTGCGCTGATAGCAAAGGTCCTCGTGTCCGTCGCCTGCTGCCATAATTCATTAACGCCACATTTCGTCGCACTGTCCTACCGGATATGTTCGTCGTACGTCCCACATTCGTTTCTGTCGTTACTTCACGCAGTATTATTTGCCAGTTAGCGCTGACAAATCTACGCAAACGCCGCTGCTCTCATCGTTACGTAAAGGCCATCGGCCACTGCGTTGTCTGTGATGAGAAGTAACGCCGGAAATATGATACTATCAGAACACTCCTGACTCTGTGGATTTCGGAATATTGAATTCTCCGACGATTCCCGAGATGGAATGTTCTATGCGTCTAGTCCAACTACCATTCCCCGTTAAAAGTCCGTTAATTCAGGTCGTTTGGCCACAATCAGGTCAGAAACTTCTTCACATAAATCACCTGAGTACAAATGACAATTCCGCCAATGCAGTGCGCTTTAATACACTACTGGCCATTAAAATTGCTACACTAAGAAGAAATGCTGATGATAAACGTGTATTCATTGGACAAATATATTATACTAGAACTGACATGTGATTACATTTTCACGCAGTTTGGGTGCGTACATCCTGAGAAACCGGTACCCAGAAGAACCACCTCTGGCCAATATAATGCCCTTGATACGCCTGGGCATTGAGTCCAACAGAGTTTGGATGGCGTGTACAGGTACAGCTGCCCATGCAGCTTCAACACGATACCACAGTTCCTCAAGAGTAGTGACTGGCGTATTGTGACGAGCCAGCTGCTCGGCCACCATTGACCAGCCGTTTTCAGTCGGTCAGAAATCTGGAGAATGTACTGGCCAGGGCAGCAGTCGAACATTTTCTGTATCGAGAAAGGCCCGTACGGGACCTGCAACATGCGGGCGTGCATTATCCTGCTGAAATGTAGGGTTTCGCAGGGATCGAATGAAGGGTAGAGCCACGGGGCGTAACAAATCTGAAATGTAACGTCCACTGTTCAAAGTGCCGTCAATGCAAACAAAAGGTGACCGACACGTGTAACCAATGGCACCCCATGCCATCTCGCCGGGTGATACGCCAGTATGGCGATGGCGAATACACGCTTTCAATGTACGCTCACCGCGGTGTCACCAAACACGGATGCGTCCATCATGATGCTGTAAACAGAATCTAGATTCATCCGAAGAAATGACGTTTTGCCATTCGTGCACCCAGGTTCGCCGTTGAGTACACCATCGCAGGCGCTCCTGTCTGGATGCAGCGTCAAGGGTAACCGCAGCCATGGTCTCCGAGCTGATAGTCCATGCTGCTGCAAACGTCGTCGAACTGTTCGTGCAGATGGTTGTTGTGTTGCAAACGACCCCATCTGTTGATTCAGGGGTCGAGACGTGGCTGCACGATCCGTTGCAGCCATGCGGATAAGATGCCTGTCATCTCGCCTGCTAGTGATACGAGGCCGTTGGGATCCAGCACGGCGTTCCGTATTACCCTCCTGAACCCACCGATTCCCTATTCTGGTAACAGTCATTGGATCTCGACCAACGCGAGCAGCAATGTCGCGATACGATAAACCGCAATCGCGACGCGCTACAATCCGACGTTTATCAAAGTCGGAAACGTGATGGTACGCATTTCTCCTCCTTACACGAGGCATCACAACAACGTTTCACCCGGCAACGCCGGTCGACTGCTGTATGTGTATGAGAAATCGGTTGGAAACTTCCCTCATGTCAGCACGTCGTAGGTGTCGCCACCGGCGCCAACATTGTGTGAATGCTCTGAAAAGCTAATCATTTGCATATCACAGCATCTTGTTCCTGTCGGTTAAATTTCGAGTCTGTAGCAAGTCCTCTTCGTGGTGTAGCAATTTTAATGGCCATTAGTGTACCTTGTGTAATCTATTCTCGTATGTGCATATCGCTGTCCCATAACATCTGTGCACTTACTGTACATTTTGAGTTATAGCTCCAAAATTATGTCAACCAAAATTAAGTTATGCAGCTTGCAGAATGTATCAGATCTGGTCAATTTCTCTCGTTCTTCGAACAGAGAAGAGCGTGCGTGGCAGAGGCAGGATCACTGTAACCACTGCAGGGAAGCAACAAGCGTAGAGTAGAGGCGAATTATGTTCTCGAATTACTTTCAACGCTCAGGGTTTGCTCTTCGTACCGACTGCTTGCTGTGTCGCAAATGACGTGCAGGAGAGACCGGTTTCGTGAAAGCGCGTATTTACATAAACGTCTATTTCCACACGTGGTACTTACTCGTAGCACACTGCAAAGAGAAATAAGCAAACTCACGCCTACTCACTGCAGACTGAACTTTTTTTCACAGAAGTCAGGGATGCCAATTTGGGAGTCTTTCCTCCATGTTTAGGGAAGAAATAGCTTTCAGGAACGGCTGTAGAAGAGGAAAGAGGATCAGTGGGATTTTTATTTTCAGTTTTTAAGAGGGGTTCTTCTTAAATGTTTGTAGGTCCTTTGATGAAGAATTAGGAATAAAACATCCACAGTCGAGCGGTTACTTCCCGTAGTCACTATTTTAAATTACGTAAGAAACGTGATAGTTTCATAGTAAGTGAATCGACAGTATGGATAGAATAGCAATACAAATGTAGGGGAAAACGACACTCGTTTCTATATGACATAGTCTAGTAACTTGTCATTCGCAAAGTTCACTGCACTTAATTACGTCACCTATTGCGATCAGCAGGTTGGTCCATTAGCTATCATCGTGTTATTGTATGATCTAACGTAATGAAGATTTTTACCTTAGTGACGACTTCAAGTTGCATACGAGTGCTGTGTGTAGGAAACGTACCGTATCACTGTACGCAATGGCTACAAAAGACACCAGGAAACTGTGAAAAAATATTCGATGAATAGGAAGTGGAACCTCTGTTGAAATGCATGTGTGTTGCACTTATTTCTTATTATAGCTTACTTTTCGATACAGCAGCACTAATTTCGTGTGCAGAGGCATTGTTAGATTTTACAAGGCTGAGAGCAAGTCTTGAATTTAGATCTCCTTCTAGATTTTAGAACGTGAATGCTACATTTCAGCTTATCGTTATTTTTGCATAAGCATAGCTTTTAATAACGCATTGAAATGGTGGTTCGTGTTGTGAAGTATTCTATTAATTTTATAGAGCCAAGCATAAACACATTTTAAAATACGTCGGACTTGAAAGTATTGTGAATATTCTCACATGAAAAGTAAAATTTACAAAATTTGTCAGTATTTATAATTATGTAAACATTTGTAAAAGCTAGTTTACTTTTTCATTCATTCTCAGATTGGTTAGAACCTGATCCATTTGGCCAGAACAGTAAGGAATTCTGTAGATGCTCTCATAGTTCTGTCAGTGCCTGCAAGAAGGATTTAATTGATTATGCAAAAACAAATAAGCATGGCGGGAAAGTGAAAATGGAATGAATTGCAAAATCCTCTCATAATTTTCAGCAGCGAGCAATTACTAATAATGTGAAAAACTCTGTACCTAATATTGCAATTTTGTTACTCAGCGCTCTACCATTAAAACTTTGACCACTTGGGGCAGTTTAGACGAAGTTTGATTCTACATCTTCGTTATAAAAATTTAGAAGTCCACTGCACTAAGTGCAGAATGTTAATAAAACATGTCATCCGTTCCAGTTCCAGACACAGGAAATTATTCTTATCCTATAATTATCAGTGAAAGTACTGACCTCATTACTACAAAACAACCGTGTATTATGCCCAGTCATGCATCCATAGGCAAGAATGATTGTATGACATTTTATTGCCTGTTACAAGTGACCTGCTCTGAGACCCAGACAATACACGGTACAATAACAAAAATAAACTAAAACAATGGTTCAAATGGCACTAAGCACTATGGGACTTAACATCTGAGGTCATCAGTCCCCGAGACTTAGAACTACTTAAACCTAACGAACCTAAGGATATCACACACATCCATGCCCGAAGCAGGATTCGAACCTGCGACCGTAGCAGCAGCGAGGTTCCAGACTGAAGCGCCAAGAACCGCTCGGCCACAGCGGCCGGCAAAACTAAAAACTGATGTTCTCATTCTTGAACATCTGGTAGGAATCGGGATGTATGGTACAAGTATGATGGTGGGCGTGGCTAATTTTTCATCAGTTCTGATGAAACATGTCGTTCCCAATATAACTGAGGTGAAACATATTTGTCATTCCCTCCAGCTCGGTGCTGAAACGTCCTCTGAAGCGTGGTGTATTGTAGCAAAACAGAAACAGATACAGATGAAATGTACACTATGCGATCAAAAGTACCCGTACACCCCCAAAACATACGTTTTTCATATTAGGTGCATTTTGCTGTCACCTACTGCCAGGTAATCCATAACAGCGACCTCAGTAATCTTTAGACATCACGAGAGAGGAGAATGGGGGGGCTCCGCGGAACACACGGGCTTCGAACGTGGCCGGGTGATTGGGTGTCTCTTGTGTCGTACCTCTGTACGCGAGATTTCCACGCTCCTAAACATCCATAGGTCCACTGTTTCCGATGTGATAGTGAAGTGAAAACATGAAGAGACACGTACAGCACAAAAGGTTACAGCCCGACCTCGTTTGTTGACTGACAGAGAGCGCCTACAGTTGAACACGGTCTTAATGTGTAATATAGAGACTGCCTGACTACCCTTGTCCGTCCTCTTTCGGAGTACCGCTGCGCGGTGTCAAATCCTTACCGCACAGAATGAACGGAGTACATCGAAAAAGTTCATAGAAGGGGAGCACGTTTCCTGTTATCGCGAAATAGTGGAGGGAGTGTTACGGACGTGTTATAGGATTTGGGATAGACATAATTAAAACAAAGGCGTTTCTCGTTGAGGCTGAATCCTTTCACGAAAATTCAATCACCAACGTCCTCCTCCGAATGCGAAAATGCTTTTTTGTTGCCGCTGAGCTACATAGAGAGAAACGATATGTCACAATAAAATAAGGGAAATCAGAACTCGCACTGGAAAGATATAGGTGTTCGTTTTTTTTTCACTGGCTGTTAGAGGGTGGAATAATAGAGAATTTTGTGAGGGTGATACGATGAACCCTTTGCCAGGCACTTAAGTGTGATTTGCAATGTATCCATGTAGATGTAGATGAAGAGGAAAATTTTGAAACATTCCAAAATCCTGGGCATCAATGTGATAAAGTGAATCTTTGGATGAAACAAACTTACCGTCGGTTCCGACCGATAAACGGGACAACAAGACAGCGTTCGAAAGATGTACAGCGCGCCTTTACAACAACTTTTAGTTGTGAGTAGACAATAACCAGATCCAAGCCTTGCAATTTTTGTGCTGTCCATGGCGGAACAGGCTAGGAAAGATAGAAAAAGGCTGTAAGGTTGATGATCTCGAATGAAATAGAACTTGGTAACGCTATAGATAATGGTGAGCGCCTCTTCTTCACCCTGACTGTAACTGCACTGTGTTCTGTTAGGAGTTTTCGAGGCAAAAGCAATGGGTCTATTACATTAACCAATTCTATGGGAGAGCACAGCTGCCATCCCGTAAGAAGATGCATCAGCAGCTAACACAACAGGCTTAGCTGGATCAAAATGAGTCCAACAACAACGACTTAAGAATGCTTCCTTTAGCCGCTGAAATGAGTCTGGCGTTCTTGGGATGACACAAACGGGGCATCCTTTTGTCGCAAGTTGTTCAGCGGCTCAGAAATTTGCACAGCGTTTGGAATTAACTTAACGTAATACGTGAGCTTTTCCATGAAGCCCTGAAGATTTTTTAATCGCCGGCAAGTGCGAAGTAGCAGTGTGAATACTCCGTGTTGTTATAACATGTTCTAATTATTAAAGTTCTTCGTGGAATAAGGAACACTTTTCCTTGTTTCACTTTAAGTCAGCCACAAGAAGAACACGAAAAAAATGGTCTAAACCTGCCAAATGATCAGCAGGTGTATCACCTGTGACAACAGTATCGTCCAGGTACCTTATACGCGAAAGGACTTTGGGTGCTAATTGTTCTAGGAAACGTTGAAAAATAGCAGTAGCTTGTGACGTCTCGTTTTGTCTCGGTTCGATGGTGATGGATGTCCCAGTCGAGATGACGTGGAACGGCGTCCGTCCATCACGACAACGCCAATCTGTAACTATTATAAAAACAAATTTCTCGCACGGTTTGGTTATTTTTCAGATACTGTCTCTCAAAACTGACATCAACGTCTCGAAGGAGCAGCACGCCGGAGTGTGTGCGCCGCCCTTGCTTGTAACTAAAGAAATGATGTTCGATGTCTGTCGATCTTCTCCACTTACAAACATAGCGACTGCACCACTCGATAACGCGATGACTCCCTTGATCTGAAATAATAACCAAACGTCCTTTGGGTGTTCGCGACGGACATTTCAGTTCACGCGAACTTCCTGACTTTAGTTCTTATGCCCGGTTTGAGAATGGGCATTCAAACATTGAAAATATAATGTCTTGAATCATCAATCCATCACCCAAGTCCATGTCACATCATGATTTTTGCGAGGATATTGAGTTGTTAATTATTATTCCGTCGCCAAGGTGTCGCTGCGTCGAGTATCCAACAACTACACGACGTAATTCCACAGATAACATACCCTTTAGCAATGTTCAGAATGCGTCGTATTTCGGTATAAACTTATTGCTGTTTATAGTTAAATTGTCACTAAATCACTTTTCACTTTTATTTTATCCGAAGAATCAGTTAATTCCACAAATACACCTTAAATGTCCATTAAATGATGTATGCGTCACGCAGAATTAAAGTTGAATTAAAGTTTATTGTTCTTCGCAATTATTTGTTCCTACACTGAGCACACACACCGATTTTTCATTCAGGGAATTGCGACTGTTAGCATCAGCAATTCTGACTTCCACGATAGCTTCTGACAACACGACGTAACTGTAAGTTCTTCGCGACTGCGTTTATCTGTTGCTTACTCAAGTCTAATAATTGAGCTTATGTCGGCGATCAGTCTCTTTCTGTGTCCTTTGATGTTCGTGACTATTAAGTATTACGAAGACTAAGTCCCATCATAAATTAGGAATCACACGAGTTATTCTTCTGTCACATATATCAATTATCCCGTTATCTGTCTAAACGGTAAAGATGATTTTACTTCAGTCCGAGTTCTGACTAATACTACCAACCGCAAAACTTTTAAACTTCAGATCGGTTTTAAAACAATCTAGTAGCGCTTAACATGGGTACTACTATTGTAAGAGTACAAGAGAGAAGCGAAGTTAACATCTCCTTGCCGAATTACATTGTTTCATTGTAGTCACAGTGAAGTTACAGCTCGATGCGGCTACAACTCTCTTACAGGATCAATGGTCAATTTATGGTCTGGGCTTCAACCTTTGTAAACAATAATTTTTTGAATTATTTCTTTAAAGTTTGTTTCGTATCATATGGTATTCTTTCATTCAGTCCTTTCATTATAATAAGCATTAGTATTTACATAACATTCTTGTTACTCAAACTGTCAAGAGTGTAAATTTTGTCAGTAGCTGTCATCACTGTCAGGATGACTGATTTTTCTATTTCTTTTTGCAACAAAATGGTGTTTATTATGGGTTCCATAATTGGAGTGTTACAAGCTGAAGCATTTACAAATGGCAGTCAATGAAACTGTAGCCAACGTAGGTGCATGTTGATCACAAAATATCTCTTGGACTGATCATCCAGTACGCCCCAGGTAAATTAATCTTGGCAAAGGATCTGCGCTGTCCGAGTCTGTCCATTAATTCCTCCTTTCATGAGAGAGGAAATAAATCCACGGTAGTCTGCGGATTTACTGTGGTTTTGAAATCAGTGCGCAAACGTAAACCCCCTGATAGCTTTTTATGAACGACAGTCCACTGTACTTATTGCACAAGTCAGAAACATTTATATGAGGAACTGAGACATGAATTTATAACACATTGGAACAAATCAAACAAGTCAAAATAAAAAATGTCTGTACTGCTTTTAGAACATAGCGCATGAAATGATACACTGTTTGTAATGTCACGAAAACGCTTCCGTAGATGTGGGCCACCGATGATTTCATAGTTGTCTTTATTGATTCGAGAAGCAGATGCAGCTGTGAGTAATATAAACTTTATAACTTTATTCTCTTTTGAGCAACTCGTAACTGCGCAAGAATTTCGTTTTTCTTCCTGTGGACTACAGCAGAAGTCCTCTGCGAAGCGGAAACGTCTGCCGGAGTATGTGCTTGTAGTATTTGCCTGGACGCGATAACATGTACTCTCTGAGAGCTACACGGTCGCCTTGTGATAGATTGACAATGTGAATCGTAGTGCTGTAAAAATACCATCTGGATATGACCTTGCTTACCACAGTGGAAACTTTGCGGTACGAACAGTAAATGATTGTCTATCACGTCTAGAAAAAACACTGAGGACAAGATTTTCTCACATTGTTCTGAAGTACACCGTGAGCACTACTAGACTGAAAAGACCTACTTCTTCTTTTGCCATTGATTTGATCTTTGTTTTTATTCATTCTTACATTCACTTTACATTGAGTACCTGGTGTAATATGAACAAGAGAAATAAATGGAGACTCAAAATCAACTTCGGATGTTTCCGCAATACTTTGAGACTCCACAATAGAAAAAACTGTTGTTGCTGATCACTGAGAAACTTGGCGCGTGTCTACATCGACGTCTCCAATTAGTGATACAGCTGGCGGGGACCGTCTTTATCGTTCATGCCGTCATGAGATACCAGCTTTTGCACCAGACGTTCTACGGACGTTAACACACAACGTTATACCACGCCAACTGGAGTTTGTTACAAGACAGGTAAGCACTTGGTTTTCGTACAAACCCAAAAATTTAGCTCAGCGCAGGTAATTGTACAAAACTATTAATGAAAATCACACACCAAAGTAAAATCAGCGTCATTGTGGCACTTGTTGGCCATGCAGGATTTACAGCTAATGAGACAAATCTGGAACAGTGGGATGAACTGAAACTTCTCTTTACCCTTGCAGAAAATGAAGATTTACACTCCTGGAAATGGAAAAAAGAACACATTGACACCGGTGTGTCAGACCCACCATACTTGCTCCGGACACTGCGAGAGGGCTGTACAAGCAATGATCACACGCACGGCACAGCGGACACACCAGGAACCGCGGTGTTGGCCGTCGAATGGCGCTAGCTGCGCAGCATTTGTGCACCGCCGCCGTCAGTGTCAGCCAGTTTGCCGTGGCATACGGAGCTCCATCGCAGTCTTTAACACTGGTAGCATGCCGCGACAGCGTGGACGTGAACCGTATGTGCAGCTGACGGACTTTGAGCGAGGGCATATAGTGGGCATGCGGGAGGCCGGGTGGACGTACCGCCGAATTGCTCAACACGTGGGGCGTGAGGTCTCCACAGTACATCGATGTTGTCGCCAGTGGTCGGCGGAAGGTGCACGTGCCCGTCGACCTGGGACCGGACCGCAGCGACGCACGGATGCACGCCAAGACCGTAGGATCCTACGCAGTGCCGTAGGGGACCGCACCGCCACTTCCCAGCAAATTAGGGACACTGTTGATCCTGGGGTATCGGCTAGGACCATTCGCAACCGTCTCCATGAAGCTGGGCTACGGTCCCGCACACCGTTAGGCCGTCTTCCGCTCACGCCCCAACATCGTGCAGCCCGCCTCCAGTGGTGTCGCGACAGGCGTGAATGGAGGGACGAATGGAGACGTGTGGTCTTCAGCGATGAGAGTCGCTTCTGCCTTGGTGCCAATGATGGTCGTATGCGTGTTTGGCGCCGTGCAGATGAGCGCCACAATCAGGACTGCATACGACCGAGGCACACAGGGCCAACACCCGGCATCATGGTGTGGGGAGCGATTTCCTACACTGGCCGTACACCACTGGTGATCGTCGAGGGGACACTGAATAGTGCACGGTACATCCAAACCGTCATCGAACCCATCGTTCTACCATTCCTAGACCGGCAAGGGAACTTGCTGTTCCAACAGGACAATGCACGTCCGCATGTATCCCGTGCCACCCAACGTGCTCTAGAAGGTGTAAGTCAACTACCCTGGCCAGCAAGATCTCCGGATCTGTCCCCCATTGAGCATGTTTGGGACTGGATGAAGCGTCGTTTCACGCGGTCTGCACGTCCAGCACGAACGCTGGTCCAACTGAGGCGCCAGGTGGAAATGGCATGGCAAGCCGTTCCACAGGACTACATCCAGCATCTCTACGATCGTCGCCATGGGAGAATAGCAGCCTGCATTGCTGCGAAAGGTGGATATACACTGTACTAGTGCCGACATTGTGCATGCTCTGTTGCCTGTGTCTATGTGCCTGTGGTTCTGTCAGTGTGATCATGTGATGTATCTGACCCCAAGAATGTGTCAATAAAGTTTCCCCTTCCTGGGACAATGAATTCACGGTGTTCTTATTTCAATTTCCAGGAGTGTATTTTACACAGCTGCGTAGCTGTATAACACAACGGAGGGCCCAGCTTACAAAGGCCTCTTAATTTTTCTACGAAATGAACTAAAGTGCTTTTTGCAGAGTGAATTTTGTTTTCCGAAATGACGGAACTGAGCCACTTAAAGCATTGAAAGATATGTTTATGTTGCTCAAATCTGTACTTAAAACATTGTTGTCCCTTTTGAATTAGCAGAGGTTGAAAATATCGCTAGATGTAAATTACTTTATTTTCAGACGACCGGTTTTGGACTGTTATAAGACCATCCTCAGGTGTCGTATCTTTGCTGTGGTCTCCGAGCGCCGCGTGTACCAGGCGCGGTGTGCTGCCTACGAGCGCAGAACAGCAGATCAGCAAAAAGATTTCGAACCTCTCTTTTTAACTTTCAGAACTAGATAATACATAGTTCCGCCATTTACTTGGGTTATGGCTTCGAATTTAGGCCAAAGAGTTTTTAAAACCGGAAGAATCTGCTCATGTACATGAACAATGCAAGTAATTTTGGTTAGTAAGTTGCACAACCGCACACCAGAAAATACTTGTGCTATGAACATGATAATCGTTTCTCATCCCTCTTCTGCAGCAACACAGCAGAAACCAGACATCCTTCCAGTCGCCTCAGATGTCAGCAGACACAAGTTAAATGCGTCAGTTGGCGTCGCTGTGTCACAATGGGATAACCCACAAAATTAGCTGTGGAAAAATACATAGAAAACCATATCATTCTGCGCTCACGTTCTGAATGATAAAAATGCGGCTCGGAAAGGTCGGTTTGGTGACATTGTAAACTTTACCAATGGAATGTTATCAATTCCTAAACACATTCCACAGTGGAACGTGCCTTCTCTGTTTTTAACTTCATAAAAATAAACTTAGAAATAAGTTATCGTTATGGCTACGAAGTCTTTCGCCACATATTTCTTGAATATAAATCTCTCGGTGTACATGCCGCATCAATTCAGGATAAAACTCCAAGCTTTCGACCACTACCTCCATGGTCGTCATCAGGGCTAAAACTGACTGTCGTGAACTAGCGAGGCTCCCACTTTTATATGCAAAGGACGGCTTCTGATTGGCTGGAATACGTCATAGGAACAGCGATATGGCGCGTAGTGAAGTGGTGCCCTCTACTTCCATAGACGTAGTTTCTATCCCGCGTTGCTTGCAGCGCCATCCCTTGAATCAGGAGGTAAAGTGCGGGAAGTTTTTCTCTGCGATTTTTCTTTGTCCGGTGCACTCTTCCAAGTGTTGTTAAGTGCATAGCCGTTGTCTCTGTTAAAGCTACTATCGCTAAGTCTAATTTCGACTGCTTCCCGGATCACAGAGTCCCAGTAGTTCGATGCGTGGGCTATTACTCTGGTCGTCAAGGTATGCCGGGACAACTTCAAAATTCTGAGGAAAAATGAGCAGCCAACAGTTGTAATGTGTCATCCACAGGTACTTTGGTGAACAGAGAAACCACGTCGAGGCTGACCATGATATCATTTGGGCCTATCTTCATTTGTTTTATGATATCAACAAACATTTTTGAATTCGTAATATGATGTGGGCAGTGACCGACTATAGGCGCCAATGATTTAGTTAAGTGTTTTGCAAGCCTGTACGTAGGAGAGCTAATAGCGCTAACAATCGGTCTCAACGGGGCGTTCTCCTTATGAACCTTTGGCAAACCGTACAGTCTTGGTGGCCTAGGTGCTCTCGGCCGTAAGTTCTTCCCCAGTTCGTCGGAGAGGCCAGAGTTTTTTAGTAGCTCCCTTGTCTTCCTGCTGAGCGCCGATGTGGGATCCCGTATGAGAATCCGGTATGTGCTGTCCTCCAGTAACAATCCAATTTCCTTGTGGTACTCTGCCGGCCGTAGTGGCCGTGCGGTTAAAGGCGCTGCAGTCTGGAACCGCAAGACCGCTACGGTCGCAGGTTCGAATCCTGCCTCGGGCATGGATGTTTGTGATGTCCTTAGGTTAGTTAGGTTTAACTAGTTCTAAGTTCTAGGGGACTAATGACCACGGCAGTTGAGTCCCATAGTGCTCAGAGACATTGTGGTAATCTGTAGCATTGAGGATTACCGTGGCGTTCTCCTTGTCCGCAGGTATTCATCCTTCTGCAATAATGTCAGTCCTTGTCTCTCCTCTCTGCTGATGTTTGACTTAGGCGGCTTGGATGTCTCTAAAATGTGGCTAGTAGCAAGCCTTACGTCATCCGCTGCTTCTTGAGGAAGATGACGAACTGCTTGTTCCACTCCACTAATGATCTCAACCATCGGTAACTTACGTGGAGCTGGGGCAAAGTTCAATCCTTTACTGAAGGCCACTCACAGTTAATAACATTAACATTTCCAAAATATATAAAAAACAAATTTTACAAATTTATGCCAGTTTACTTACGGCAAACACACACGCTCGCAAGGTAGGAGTTGCGAACTTTTACAACATTCTCCTTTCAAGGCTACAATTTCTACCCGTAATGAAATGGCAAACTTTTGCATGGCAAATTCGCGCATTATGCACGTCTCTGCCGCCGACCAACGTCTCTGGCGCAATGGCATCTGCGGCCGCATGCGCAGTCGCGCGGTACGACAGTATAAAAGGACGAAGCGAGCACTGGTGCGGCAGTCTAGCGGCTCACTCTGAAGATGGCTGAACGTTATACAGCCGAAATATTAGAAGAAGAAGGAGATTTATTGCGGCTGCACACCCGAAACTTAATGGAACAACACACAACAGTATTTGCTGACTAGAAACAATATAAAAAAACTCCACTACGTACATTCACAAACTTGCTTGATTATAGCCAAATATACATAAACACAAATTTACGTAAGTTACAGCTTCCAGATGAGCAGGAATTCGTTATGCAATTGACTAGTTCTTACCACGAGGCAAAAGGAATTTTTCTTCTTTCTTAGAGTACCAATATTAGTTATGGCAGGCGAGAGAATGGATCAGGTCTTAGTGCCTTGCGTTTTAAACAGTACAGCCGTTGGTGCCTTAGACTTTCACAGGCATCGCAGAGGCTAACAGTCGAATAACTCGTAGGTAAGCTGGGAGGGGAAAGAAGCAATCCGATCCACAGATCTCTGACTCCCTCTCCTCCCCTTTCGTCCTCAAAAAGGGATAAACGGACCACCCTTTCTAATATTACCACCTTCCCGCGGGTGGGCTGACGAGAATGGATGGAGGGAAACCCCCAAAATATACGGCTGGTATAATTAACAAGAATAAGTAAATTGAATTCAGTTACACTTCCTAAAATCTGTTAACAATCAATACTCAACTTCTGATACGTTACGATTCCCAGGACTGAGCCAACGCAACACCTCCAAATGTTCTGCCGAACCGCCCGCTGCCAGCCGTTTCAACGGACGCAGGAAGGCGCGCCGATTTTCAGAACCTCCTCGCCGGTCGACAGCATACGGCCGAACTGCAAATCAGGCTCCTTGTGGACCCACGCTGAGGAAGATTCCTTTCGAGACGAGCAGTTAACGCCCCATACCACGGAGCCGCTTACGCTGATGCCGCGCTCTGCGTGCTGTCCCTGCATCACCGTCAGAGAAGTCGCTTCTTGATGCCCCGACTGCCAACGCACGACGAGAGCCCATACAGCCACTTCTTAAACCCACGCGAACAGCCCACTTTTCCCCTTTCCCGCTAGAGGAAGACACCGAAGCCTTCAATTGCGACAGCGGCGCCACCGCCAGAAAACGGAGGGCGACTGCTTCACGCTACGCGCTGCGGCGCGGTTTTCAAAGCTAACTTTACTACGGCTCAAATATACCTTTACACACTTGCCTTATGTTACATTTATTTTTCTTGCTTTGGCATCACAGACTTCCTGTATGACTGTATGTATCCAAAATTCAACCATACTTTCTTCATTATAAGAATAAACATGATGTAAACAAATACAGACGCTATGATTGGTCTGCAGCCTTAGCACACGTACACTGGTATTGTTACGCTCTTGCAAGTAGGTCCTACCTATATGTTCGATGTCTTACAACTCTGTTACAATAAATGAAACTTTAAGATTGTGGTGTGCGTACTGCAAGACCATCGGTACACACACCATCAGATTATTTGACTTGTCGCTCTAACGAAGTAGGCGAGTGTCAGCAATATGTCTCGTGGTCTTATCGTGGCCTGTTTATCTTCTGCCGTTAGGTCAGACGATAGAAATGCCACTTACACGCTTACAGTAGCAGATTGACGGTGACCAACTTTAAACAAATTAATTTTCACATACATTTATTAAAATAATAAAAATCGTACATATACGTAACTTGATTCTGGATGCTGTTTACAATTGACAATCTGAAGTTCCTTTGGTCTTGGTATGTTAATCTTATTCTCACATATCTCTGATACTAGACAAGTGTCTATACATTTCTCTTCATGGTTATGTACAGGAATATAATCTTACTAGGCTCAGACTGAAACTTGACTACAGACTAATGCAGACTGGTACAGACTGGTGCAGACTGACTAATTGGAGGTCTGTACACTCGTTATAATACCTCGCGCGTTTAGGTATCGCTGCGCGAGTGTGATCTGCGAGGAGAAAAGGTTCTACGTTAGCAGCAATCTCATTGGCTGTGTGACATATTAATACACGGATCGGCGGAAGCAGAATTTGGTCCGTCTCTAAGACAGCGCCATCTCGTAGTGCGGAGACGGACGAGCGCGGCGCCTGCGCTGTTGTGCTTAGCGGGGCACGCTCTAGTGGGAAAGTTGTGTACGTGCTGACTACGCGGAACTATGTACACAATAAAGATATTCTGACCTATCAACAGCCATCAAATTTTTTATTAGTCGCACTTTAGGTATGTAGTTTTTATTTCAAAATTCGTGATCACTCTCACTCACTGTGCTGTCGTGTTCTGTCGAGCTGTTAATACGTACTGTGGAAATGGCGGACCCTGCTTCGTGCTCCAAACTGTTACATCCTCTTGGAACACCGTTAGTGGCGAGACTCGAACTCGGGGCCTTTGCCTTTCGCGGACAAGTGCTCTATCTTCCTAACTTCACAGAAGCTCGATTGCGAACCTTGCGGAACTAGCACTCCTGGCAGAAAGGATACTGCGGAGTCATGGCTTAGCCACAGCCTGGGGGATGTCTGCATTAATTCTACCGAACCGAACGAGGTGGCACATTCGGGGCGACGACGGTTCAGTCCCTCGTACGGCCATCCTCATTAAGGGTTTCCGTAATTTCCCTAAATCCGTCCAGGCAAATGCCGGGATGGTTCCTTTGAAAGGGCATGGCTGACTTCCTTCCCCGTCCTTCCGTAATCCGATGTGTCCGATGACTTCGCTGTCTGGTCTCGTCCCCCAAACAACTCAACCCATCTACCGAACTATCATCCTTGTAGAATGATAGTTCGGTAGAATTCATGAATCGATGGTACAAATGTTGCCTGCAACTTTACCATACTACTGTAATATGAACCCAGCATGATACAACTGATCTGGAGCCAAATTAAGGGATTTGTCGCGAGAAATAACAAGACATTTAAGTTGGCAGACAAACTGATACTTCTGCACTGGCTAACGCTGGCGGGATCCAGAACGCCACATGATAAAATAAGAGGTGATAATGTGACGCTTGGATGGCTTCGTAGATTCTGATATTGATCTACTCGTTAGCAATGTAGCAGATGACAGTTCCAGTACTGAAACGTATTTCTCGGATTTGGATATGGAAGGAGTTCAGAGATTACCGGACGATTGACTATAGATAATACGTTCAGTGGCTTCAGTAAATAATTACACGATGAAAACCCTGCAACAAACTTCTGCGTCACACGCACCGCACTCAGAAAAATTACCCTGTGTTTTAGTTAGGAATTTTCATCACCATTGTTTTTAATTACAGTACTATGTTAGCTAAGAACGGAACTCTGTTCTGTTTTCCGTCTGGTCCCAAAGAAACGTGAAGTGCTGGAGTTTTGGGAGAATGTTGTTTCATTCTCTTTCAAAAGTAAATGACATCCGAAGCTATACTGTTTCTCTGCTCGTCTCTTTTTGCGTCGTAAATGTTAACTGCTCACACCGCTGCAGGTTAGTTGGACCAGCTGGCTAGCCAGTGCTGTTCTAGTTAAATGAGCCGGTAAAGTTGTTGTCCGATATTATTTCTCAATCGACGTGCGCGTAACGCACAGCCTAAAACGTATCGGTATTATCGTACTTGACTGTACTCGAGAAAGCTTGGCTTCTGCTCCAAGTGAAAGGAAATCCAACGAGATTCCGGAAAACGCGGAAGAATACATGGTTTAATGTTTACCTCAGGTTTATTCTTTATGATGAACACAGTATAGTTGTTGTTAAATCGACACCCGTCACCAGGCCACACAGCCGTGCCTGGCCCACTGTTTAACTCGGTACATTTAATTAGTTTAAGCTTCAAAGACATTCTTTCAACACTTGTCACTGTCACTGGTTGTTTTAGCGTAGTTCGTGAGACTACACTTACGTTGATCGCCAAGTCATACTCCGGAATGAGTTTCAGTTTCAGATAGTGTGTTACCGTGCTATTTCAACATTGAGACCAATTTAAATTCATCTTGAAAGTCAGGAAGATGAGGTCCTTAGCTGGCCCATGACTAAAACTACAGCACAGTTTGGGACATTTGATTGTTATAACGGCAGGTCACATGTCTTAAACTTTACTAATGTCATACAAAAAGTGAAGCTATTTAAGCTGTTTAAAACTCTCGTGGAGAGCACATTTTGTAACATCCAGTACTTCGAAGAAAAATCTATTTGTACTGCGTTTCTGAACCTAACCTAACCTAACCATCTTCCATTTTCTCATCTCCTCCCACATGCTGGAACTGTTTCTTGTCCTAAATCTTCCGTATCTCAGTTTTGCCATATACGGTTACGTTTTCTGTATCGAGTTGGGTTGCCAGTTTATTTGCAAGTTCAAAAATGTTCAAATATGTGTGAAATCTTATGGGACTTAACTGCTATGGTCATCAGTCCCTAAGCTACACACTACTTAACCTAAATTATCCTATGGGCAAACACAGACACACCCGTGCCCGAGGGAGGACTCGAACCTCCGCCGGGACCAGCCGCACAGTCCATGACTGCCACGCCTTAGACCGCTTGGCTAATCCGGCACGGCTATTAGTAAGTAGCAGGTTCTCTTGGAGTAGTACCTCCAATTGTGAAATACTTCGTTGTGTCCTGAAGTATGTCAGTGGCCTTCACTACATCTGTTGTAACACTATGTAGCTTTTTGCTGAAAACATTAATATCGAGTAATGTATTATACCATATCATTACTGAACAAAGACACGTAATATCGCGAATAAGGTTTGCCAGATGGTCCTTATTTTCCTCTCCGATCATTTCAAATATATCAAACAGTGCATCGCAGACCTCTTCTGTGTTTTATTTACATCTACATCATACCCCACAAGGTACCTAACAGCGTGTGGCCAAGGGTTTGTCTGGTACAACTAATTGATCCCCCCTTCCCTGTGCCACTTGCGAATGTTGCGTGGGAGCCTCCGTCGTACCTTCAGTTCTCGAATTTTCTCGTCGTATTCATGTCTTGAGATGTATGTGGCAAGAAATAATATGTTGTCCGATTATCTCTGGAAAGTTCTTTCTCGAAACTTCAACAGCAAACCTCTCCGTGATGCATAACGCCTCTCTCGCAACGCGTGCCAGTGGAGTTTCTTGAAGGTATCGGTAACGGTCTTGCGCCAGCTAAACAAAGGCTCTACGAACAGTACCGCTCTCCGTTGAACCTGCTCTCTCTGTTCTGCTTAAGAATCGGTCCAAAAACCGCCTTGTAAACCTTTCCTTTCGTGGATGAGTTACATTTCCTTAAGATTATTCCAACGAATCTCTGTCTGGCATCTGCTTTTCCTACTATTTGCTTCATGTGGCCATTCCACATAAGGTCGCTCTGGATAGTTACGCATAGATGTTTTACGGCAGATACCGTTTCCAGCAATTCACCATCAACATTGTAGTTGTACAACAGTACATTTCTTTTCCTGCCTAAGCTCAATGTGTTACATATATTTTCGTTCAAGGTCAACTGCCAGTACCTGCACCATTCGTCAGTCCTCCGTGAGCCATTCTGCAAATCGATATTGTCCTCATGGCATTCCTACTTTCTTATTGACAACAGCATCTGCGAGTAGCCTTAAAGACCTACCGACAGTTTCCACTAGAACTTTTATGTAAGTTATAACAGGAACACTTATCTCTACATTGGCGGTTATGTTCCGTATAGAGCGACTTGTTGCGTTCTACCTGCAAGGAAGTCTTGAATCCAGTCGCAAATTTGGTCTGACAGTCGGTGAGTTCATTTTTTTTTCATTAAACTATGGTTGGGACGGCGTCAAATGCCTTCCTGAAGTCAAGAAACACGGCATCAAACTGAGCGCCTAGTCTACAGCGTTATGGATTTCAGTGAGGAACAGAGCGAGCTGAGTTTCGCAAGATCTCTGTTGCAGAATCCATGTTGATTTTTATAGAACAGATTTTCGTTCTCCAAAAACGTAGTAAGTTTTGAGCGTAATACATGTTCCATAATTCGACAACAGACTGACGTCAATGATATAGGCCTATAGTTACGAGCGTCTGACGTACAACCCTTCTTGAAAACAGGATTGACCTGCACTTTTTTCCACTCACTTGATACCCTTCTTTGCACCAGCGATCTACGATAAACAGGTGATAGAAAGGGAGCGAGTTCTTTCGCATAATCTTTGGAGAATCTTACAGGTATCTAATTTGGTCGTGATGCCTTTCCAACACTAAGCTAGTGTAGCTGCCTTTCTGCTCCTCAATCGGTTATCTCAATATCCGCCATTTCGATGTTCGTATGTTGATTGAAAGCAGGGAAGTTTCGGAAGACTGAATTCAGTATTTCGGCCTTCTCTTTGTTATCTTCTGTTGAGGTGCCAGGATGACCACTGAGTGAATTAACAGAGGACTTCGAACCGTATACTGATGTTTCGTACGACCAAAACCTCTTAGTGGCTTTACTGAGATTGGTTGACAAAATTTTACTTTCAGAGTCGCTGAACTCTTCTCTCATTGCTCTCCTTACTTTACAGAGACGACTGCATCAGTCCCGTTTCCCATCTTGTTGCGTTCAATGGCTTCAACGTTAGAGCACATATATGATGGTTCAAGACTCTCCACCTTAGCGTAGTCATTGAACAGCAATCATAAATTTTTCTTACCAAACAAAATAGTGTCAATATCAGTGTGAAATTCACATTAACGAAACGCACTGTTATTATCACTTTCGCAGGACAAGAAATGTCTGGTGTACACTCCAAAATTGTATTATAATAATTAACAGCTTTCAGTAGAGACTACATTTTGGTATTAATTTTGTGATGGGGAATGTGAATTATTTCATTATACATATTTTTCCCAGATAATAATGAGACTTATTTTCAACAGTTGACTTTCTCCCAGAACTGAAATAAATTTTCCAAGTAATTCGATCAACTTTAAGAACATTTTCTGGTTGTGAGTAAACAACTTTCTGAAGTTCCCATTCACTGTGAAGTCAACACCTTTCCAGTGCCGGGTATCCGCAGTCAATATCTCCAGAGATCCTGCATTGACAGTAATGGCATTTTTTAATCTTCTGCTGAGCTCCATCTACTTTTGGTGCGATTCTAAGTGCACTTGGATCCCGTGGCTACATCAGTTCTCAGAAATGTGCCATGAGTTACTGGAAACACCTGAAGTGAGCAATATTTTAATGTTAGAAAAGAGCTTGCAACACAAACAAAAAGCAACAGCGCTTTCTGAATAAACTGACCACATTCTCTGAGCAATTTCACCGTTTCACAAACTGTAATTGTAGTTTTTAGAAGTAGAGCGACGATTAGAATAATCCTTTGACTATCTGTCTAATTCGGTAACCTGATCAGGAGAACGTCTTTCGACTCAGGTTGTCCTAACAAAATCGTCTGTTTTTTCAGGCCGTTTTGCGAGACCTGAATCGACTGCATAACTTCGAATTTGATTGTGAGATATGCAGTTGCTAGACTAGGCTCGAACAGTTTTGCATTCATATACAACGACCGTTTTACCCTGAGATGCTGAAGGAGCATCTTCACCTACTAAAGACAGGGACTGATTTATGTCTGCATCTTCATTCGTGCCTGGATCATCTCGTTCAAAACCTTTAGGTTGAAAAAAATTATCTAATGGAAATTTCAATTTTTATGTACATTTTCCCTTTCATCTGGTCTTTTCCTATATTGACTTTTCGAGAGGCGCTTCCTGCCGTCAGACATTGTGAGAGTTTACAGAATTCGCAGTATAGCTTAACGAAAACACGTCCTTCTCAGTGCGAAAGTCTTTTCACATTAAACCACTAAAGCGTGGACACTGTCAGCCGACCATACAAATATTAACTTTTAATAGTCATTGGACTCGTCTTTCTGGACTGCCTATAGGAGGGATGTAATACCGCGGACAGAAACTTCTTCACCTGCACGATTATTGTTCGAAGTCAACAGATAATAATAAATTATTTGTAGCAAGTGAAATATGTTTCTAACAAGCACAGCACATTTTGACCTGTATCAGCGGCACAGACCACAGTTCGACCACTATATCACAGTTCACTCGCTACTTAACTGTTAGTTGTAGTCAAAACAAAGCAAGTGAACATTGTTACTCTACAGTGAAATGGCCAACGTACGCGTCGGCTGCTCGCAACCGGGAGAGTTTCGAACACCGTCTTGAAGACTGAACTGCAGTACTGGAGACAACGGTTGCGGCAATTGTCGGCGATTCTGCTGTACAAAGTATGTCATACGACAGCAAATGACTTACACGTAAATGCTTTATTTTTATTTGTTGAAAAAACGCATACATCGCAAGAACCTCTTTGGTGTGTCAACCTATACTACCAAGTTTTATATAAAGACAAGTCACTGCTTAAAATTTTACCGAAAATCTCGAAAAGTTCTTATCTGCTTTACTTCGAATTTTTACACAATACTGTAATAAACGTTCGGATGAGCACAAAATTATCGAAAAATTCTTGTCCGATTTATTTCCTATTTTTATACCAATAAAAGTTCGGACAGACGAAAGCTACATATTTAATATGTATATCAGTATTTTAAACATAGCTGCACAACAGCAACGGTTCCACGTAATAAAATTATAAACAGCCGACCAGTTATAATGGATAAAGAATTCTTTACCTAGGTTTCAACAAATTTAAATTTGTCTTCTTCAGAAGGTGGCAATTTTACATTAGTATGGACTGATGTATCATCGCCGTTTTTACAAATGTCTGCATAGATCCATTTGTCAAAATTAAAATATAGCCCTAAAAATAGGGTTTGTCATGTAAATATAAATTAGTACATGGATGTTGCAGAGCTCACAACCGATTCATTTCTATGCAGTGGTATCCTTCAGATGTACGTACTCAGACATTTTTTCATCAAACGAAGGGATACATTTGATATTAGGACATTTCTTTTAGCGAGGAAAGCGCTGTTCCTTGCCAGTCTCATTTCTGCTATTTCTCAATACTTTCAACTTTCTTTGATGTAAGGTAGGGAGCACAAATTTCGTCCCTTAGAACGTTAGGGCCTGTACAATTCCTGAAAGGTTACGGAAAAGGTTAGAAACTGGTATGTATATTTCTGAATTTATGCTGCACTTGAAGGCAAGCTACAATTAAATTGTTGTAACGTATTAAATCCAGTATTTGACATAAACGTTAACGTTGTAAAAACAGAAACACAAAAAGAGTGTTGTAATTCCGTCCCTCACAAAAATTCTCTAAGGTTGTATTAATTTAAATGTAGTTTTCCTTTCTAACATTGACAGGGTGTTTCATTATTATAAATCACTTGAATGTCATGAATGAACAATCTTTTCAAGCTTTCTCAGCTTTGTAAAGACGTGTACCTTATGAATTTGTATGTTTATGTAGATAAACAGCATGTTTCGTGATAACAACCTAAGAATTTTGTGCAACGAATCCATTTCCCTCCCTCTGCTTCTTCCCATACCAAAAGAAATAAAAAAGCAGTTCTTATAAATACTACATCAAATCAGTGTTTAATAACCTAAATTTTGTTCTTGGGGCGAAAATAAGAACTGCATGAGGAAAGAAATTATGAACATGCTCAGATTTATTATGTTGGCCGTTACAGCAGCTTAAGCAAAACCCTTGACTATCACAGTTACACACCAGAGACTTCAACACACGACTGAAATGCCCCCCAGGGGGTCCACAACACTTTTGTGGATACATGCGTAGCGAGCACTTGACCCCGAGCTAGTGTGGCCCTCCTTCCTTTTCGGGCAGCATACCTTCCTTTTCCACATCCTTCCCCATCCCCCATCTTCCCCCCCCCCCATCACCTCCGCTCTTCCCTTTCTCCCCCTCTGGGAGTATGTTTAGTGACTACGTCTGGAGACGGATTCTCGAAACTGTAAAACAGTCTCTCTTCTTCACTTTCTCTGCTGGCAAGTCTTCCTTTGTCCTTATCTTTTCCTTACCTCTTCTTTTTACCATTTTCTCCGCTGTGGCGTTCGAAACCTTTCTTCTTTCCTTTCCTTTCCTTTTCTTTGTTCCTCCCTTTCTCTTTTTCCCTCCCTGTGCGTGTCTGCAGGCCGACCCACGCATTCCCACGCGTAACTGGTGACGCAGTAACCCGCAATTCCCCGCCCCGGGTAGACAGGTAGGACACGTACGTACCCCCTGGTAACGGCCAGGCACAGGGAGGGGTGATTACCTGAGCTGATACCTTCCGAAAGTGCCGATTGGTCCCTCTGTCCCTTTCTCGGGAGGTGTGACCTGAGGTGCGAACGATCACCTAAGGTGGGAGTGCCCTCAGAGAGGGCCCCCACAAGGAAGGAGCGCGCCATCGGAGCCGCCGGTAATAATGGGGGATACTTCTGCAATGGTTTCCTCATAATCTACTATGTTCGCTCACAAGCGAAAGTTAAATGAGTCTCAGCCATGGACAATTCTTCCATCGTTGACACAGTTCCTTGTTGTTTCTCGGTCGGACGAAGGTCCAGACTGCTCCACAGTCAACCCTTTCATTATTCAGAAATATGTCGTCCAATTGCAGGTCCTCTAAAGTCTTGTTCCCGATTACGAAATGACACCTTGTTGTTAGAAACAGTCAGTGCCCTCCAGGCACAAAAATTGCTGCGTATTTCAGTGCTACACACCTTCCCTGTCCGGGTGGAAGTGCACCGCATTTTAAATTCATCACGTGGGATTGTCCGACGAGGAAATTCAACACTACCTGTCTGACCGGGGCGTAACGGCTGTTCATCGAGTCATCAAAAGGGTTGACAGGAACATCGTTCCAACCCATACTGTCTTCTTGACATTTGACAGAGTTCAACTTCCATCGAACATAAAAACAGGCTATGAGATAGTTTCCGTTCGCCCTTACATCCCAAACCCTACGCGTTGCTATCAGTGTCAGCAGTTCATTCATACCAGCCAGTCATGTTCCAATCTGGCCAAATGCGTTACGTGTGGTAAGGATGCCCATGAGGGTTCTTCTCCCCCTCCATCCCCTCGTTGCATCAACTGTATGGGTGACCACGCTGCTTCCTCTAGAGATTGCCCCATTTTTAAAGACGAACGCCTCATTCAGGAAATCAGAGTGAAGGAAAAGGTGTCGACCTTTGCTGCTCGAAAGTTATTCGCCAGTCCGAAGCCCACTGTGCCTCACGCATATAAATACAGCAATGTCCTTGCCTCTCCTCGTCCAACAAAGAAGGCAGCCACGCAGTCTTGTGATCTCATCTTTAGTGCCACGGTCGTCAGATCGGCCAGCGCAATAATCGCCCATTCACCCTCCCCACTCTCAGCTCCTCACTCTATGGCTCACCCTTCATGGGGTTCTGCTAAATCCTGAGCTCCAAAATCAGACACCCGGAGTTCCAAAAAAAAGAGCCTACTCATGAAGATTTTTTACGTACACCGACTTCACAACCATCGATTCCTCCTTCATCTCAACGTCCTGTTTCCAAGAAGGCTAATAAGAAACCCAGTTCCTCTCCTTCTCCGCCACGGCGTGTCTCATCTACAGCACCACATGGTGGTAGCCACCCTTGGTCATCTTCTGTGTCGCCGAGGCGCACTGCTGGCGGCCGATCAAACGGCCGATCGCTGGTTGCAGGAGCTGCTCCTGAACAACCTATGGGTCAGGATGTTATGCCTTCGGCTGAATGCCGTTCCACGCTATTGGTCGCCAGCTGTGAGCAGTCATTGAGTTGAGGGCAACCTTGGTCACAGTCTTCCCTTTTCTGTCCACCCTATGTCCATTATCCATTGGAATATCCGCGGCATTCGAGCCAAACGGAATGAATTGTCGATCCTCTTACGATCCTACTCGCCAGTCATCTTGTGTCGTCAGGAAACAAAGTTGTGTCTCCATGATTGCTTTGGTTTCCCCCATTTTCAGTCAGTCCGATTTGATCTCCCCTCTGTTGAAGGCACTCCAGCACATGGAGGACTCATGATTCTTCTCCATGATACTCTCCATTATCACCCAATCCCTTCCAAGCTGTTGCAGTCCGTCTTTCCATTTGTGGATACACCTTCTCTCTTTGTACTGTATACATTCCATCGTCCACACCAATGGCTAGAGCTGATCTCCTTCATCTTCTTGGTCAGCTTCCGCCCCCTATTTGCTGGTTGGGGACTTCACTGCCCACCAGCCGCTTTGGGGATCTCCGCGTCCTTGTCCGTGCGGCTCACTATTGACAGACGTCTTCCACCAAGCGGATCTTGTTTGCCTCAACGCTGAGGACCCTACATTTTTGTCTGCCTCCACGACAAATTTCTCTCACTTGGACCTTTCGGTCGGTACTGTTCCGCTAGCTCCGCGCTTGCTGATACACACTCGATTGACCACTTTCCATGCGTCCTCAGATTGCAGCCACAACTGCCATATATGCGCCCGAGACGCTGGAACTTTTCCCAAGCCGATTGGACACTTTTTTCGTCTCTAGCGACATTCGATGACTGTCACTTTCCTAGCGTCCACGATGAGGTCACTCATATTGCAGACGTTATTCTTACAGCTGCGGAACGTTCAATACCTCGCACCACCGATTTGCCCAGGCGCCCCCGAATTCCTTGGTGGAACGAGGCATGCCGCGATGCAATACGTGAGCGGTGACGTGCTCTTCGCGTTTTTCGCCACCATCCTACTTTGGCCAACTGTATCCGCTATAAGCAGTTCCGTGAGCGATGCCGTCGCGTCATCCGCGATAGCAAGAAGGCAAGCTGGGACTTCTTTACTAGCTCATTTAACACCTTCACTCCCTCCTCGGAAGTTTGGAGTAGGATTCTGGCGCGCCTAGTTTCTCCCCGGTCTCTGGGCTCACCGTCGCGCATGATACCTTACTGGACCTTGTTGCAATTTCTAACTCGTTGGGTCAACACTTTGCTGAGATTTCGTGCTCTTCAAATTACCCGACAGCTTTTCTCCGGAAGAAACGTGCAGCGGAAGTGTAACCTCTTGCTTTCTCCTCTCAAAATCGCGAAAGCTATAATACAGTTTTCTCCATGCAGGAACTCCAACACGCACTCTCTTCTCGCTCTTCCGCCCCAGGACCGGATGGTATTCACATCCAAATGTTGCTGCATTTATCATACCATAGTCTGCGTTACCTCCTTCGCCTATATAATGGAATTTGGACCGACAGTACTTTTCCCAGAAGATGGCGGGAAGCTATCGTCGTTCCTGTTCCGAAACCTGGCTATCGCCCCATTTCTCTCACGAGTAGTGTATGTAAGGTTTTGGAGCGTATGGTGAATTGCCGTTTAGACTGGTGGCTGGAGTCCCGAAGTCTTTTAACTCCTTCCCAAAGCGCTTTCCGAAAGCATCTTTCTGCAGTTGACCATCTTGTTTGCTCTCTCATATATCATGAACAGTTTTCGCAAGAAACGCCAAACAGTAGAAATATTTTTTGATCTGGAGAGAGCATAGGATACCTGTTGGGGGACGGGCATCCTCCGCACACTGTTCTCTTGGGGCTTTCGAGGTCGCCTGCCCCTTCGTGAATTTATGGCAAAGCGCACATTTAAAGTGCGAGTGAACACTACTTTCTCCCGAGAAAACGGGGTACCCCAGGGCTCCGTGCTAAGTGTTGTACTGTTTGCCGTTGCCATAAATCCAGTTATGGATTGTCTCCTTCCTGATGTCTCGGGCTCCCTCTTTGTGGACGATTTTGCGATCTACTGCAGCTCTCAACGGACCAGTCTTCTTGAACGACGACTTCAAGGATGTCTCGATCGCCTCCACTCTTGGAGCATCGAAACCGGCTTCCGCTTTTCTCCCAGTAAGACCGTTTGTGTTAATTTTTGGCGTCGTACGGAGTTTCTTCCCCCTTCCCTACACCTAGGCCCTGTCAACCTTCCGTTCGCGGACGTCGCTAAATTCTTTGGTCTTATGTTTGACAGAAAACTGTGCTGGTCCTCCCAAGTTTCCTATCTTTCGGCTCGCTGTCTGTGATCCCTCAACACCCTCCGTGTCCTGAATGGTACCTCCTGGGGAGCGGACCGAGTGGTCCTTCTCCGCCTCTATCGCGCCTTAGTGCGCTCGAAATTGGACTATGGAAGCATAGTTTACTACTCTGCTCGGCCGTCTATTCTTCGGCGTCTGTCCACCACCGTGTATTACGTTTAGTATCTGGAGCTTTTTACACCAGCCCTGTGGAAAGCCTTTATGCTGAGACTGCTGAACCTCCGCTGTCCAATCGGTGAGCTGTCCTTCTGAGTCGTTATGCTAGCCATATGTCTTCCATGCCTGCTAATCCAGCCCATGACATTTATTTCGACGCATCCTTGGATTTAGGGTATGCAGGCCGCCCTTCCTCCCTACTACCACCGGGAGTCCGCTTCCGTCAACTGCTACATTCTATTTGTCAGTTTCCCAACGAGTGTACCCCTTCTCTTGTTTATCGTCGGGTATTTGCTGCTCTATGCGCACAAATGAAGGATGCCACATTTATTTACACTGATGGCTTAAATACATCGTTTGATGTTGGGAGTGCCTATATTGTTGGCGACACCCGAAATCTGTTTCGGCTTCCCGACCAGTGTTCGGTTTTTACTGAGGAGCTTTACGCTATTCTCCAGGCTGTCCAATACACCCGTCGCCATCAGCGGATACAGCATGTTACCTGCTCAGATTCGCTCATCTCTCTCCTCAGTCTCCAGGCTGTCTACCCTGTTCACTCTCTGGTCCACCGGATTCAGGACTGCCTCCACTTGCTACACTTGGGGGGCGTCTCTGTGGCGTTCCTCTGGATCCCAGGACATGTTGGTATCTGTGGAAATAAGGCGGCCGATATAGCGGCCAAGGCCGCAGTCTGTCTTCTTCAGCCTGCTATTCCCATGATTTCCTTCACCGATCTACGGAGTGTTTCATGTCGTCGTGTTGCTCTTTTATGGTACCCACATTGGTCGACACTTCCTAATAATAAATTGCGGGACGTGAAAGCTCTTCCCTGTGCTTGGACCTCTTCCTCCCGAACTCGTCGTCGGGAGGAGGTAATTTTAACTAGACTCCAGATAGAGCACTGTCTTTTTAGTCATCGACATCTTTTAAGTGGCGATCCTCCCTCACTCTGTCCCCACTGCTCTCAACTGTGGACGGTGAGACACCTTTTACATGAGTGCCCCCATTTTACTCAGTTACGCACCCGTCTACAGCTGTCGCCTGATATACCTTCCATTTTAGCAGATGACACGCGCTCAGTCGATCGCGTTCTCGAGTTTATTAGTGCCAGTGAGATGACGTCAGTCATTTGAAGCTCTTTTTGGTGACAAACAACCCCCCTTCTATAATGGTGTTTTAAGTTTTCCTTCTGCTTTTAGTTTCCCCCCTTTTTTCAGTTTCGCTCCCATTGCTGCTGGTTTCCAGTTTCGTGTTTTTACCTTTTCCTATGTCACAGACCGGGCGCTAATGACCGTAGCAGTTTTGCGCCCTAAGAACCATAACAAAAAAAAAGTGACTGAAATGGAGCCCAGTATTTCACACAAAGAATTGAAGCTGTTAATTTAATTCCTACACTAACTCATGCAAGCTACACGTGCTCCACACAACAAACTTTGTCAACAACACAATGGACAGAGGTCACGAATATACGCGCAGCTAATCGTGTGTTAACAACTGTGGAAACCGGAAATTTCTAGGGGTACGAAATTAGGAATGAGGACGATATTAGGGCCTCTTACATTACCCCCAATAAACTGATCATTCCAGTCAGTAGTGAGGATAGACATGGATCACTGAATTTTATTATTACTATCCTCCCACCATTAGTTCTAACCTTTGTCCTAAACCTTCCTTTTACTTCCCTTGTTGTTTCCTCGATGTGCAGGTCGAACAACAGAGGAGAAACACTTAATCCATATACTATGCCCTTTTAAATCTGAGCACTTATCTCTTGAGCTTCCGTTGATATTGTTCCCTCTTCTTTGTTATTCAAATTGTATATTACCAATCTTTCGCTACAGCTTATACCTCCACATAGCGCCAGTAAATGAATTATTTGCTCTACAACTGTCGTGGTGTCGTATACACTATTTTATTTTATCGTACGCACTGTATTAAATTAGTTAGACACGTGTACACGTAATGTGGCCTTTGTTTGTCCTTAAGCGATCTGAGTATGTTTGATACCATTATCAGTGCAGTGGAAGACAAACACTAAGCTGTAGCAGATTCCACTGCCCACAAGTATATCAAGCCTTCATCTAATATGTATTAATTTTATCACAGCTTCAGCGTTTAAGGAATACCTAGTCTTCATGAATTCACGGTAGAAAATACATTTACTTTACAGTGTATTATGACACTATTACAGCTTATTTCAAGAATTTCCAGTAACAAATATCTTAAGTAGTATATCTACATCTGTGTATGTTCTGGCGCATAGTTCAAGTTTCTGCCAGTAGTTGGCACTTTTGTCGCAGCACTGCAGTCATTGACGATGCCAGAAAATCAAAAATTTCAGATGACGACAGGCTACGCCCCCATATCTATCAAGCGATAAACCACACCCTCCTTAAGTATGAATTCATCATCATCATCACCATCATGTGACACATGACACCCTCTCATTCCCTCTTCCCCGCTTTCCCTCCTCATTTACTGTCAAGTCAATAAGAGTGTAGTATTAAAACGAAACAGCATTTAAGTGGCCATTAAAACAGTGTAATACACCGTAGCTCAAGATCACCCCTCTCGACTGTGTTCAAAAGAATCTCAAGGATATGAACTTTTGTACCACATTGAAAATTATATAGGGGAGACCGGGGCTAGTAGGCTTATAGGTTAAGTTGGAAACCAGCTTCTTTTTTCTGCCCCTATAAGAACTAAGCGCTAGGATAGCATCAGTAAAATTCACAAACGACGTTGTACCTTCCATTATAGTTTCTTTCTGACGAGAACTCCTAGAGAGAAAGGACTTCATGTTTCTTGTTTTTAAGAGGTTAGAGTATTTATTTTTTTCTTTCACTGTAATTTTTTGTTATTACGTGAAGCTCTAGAATCCGTCGGAATTTTAAGCACCTGTGATGGGTAGAGGAGAGAATGGTTATTGTGTTCAAGTACTGAATTGCTTCGTAAAACTTTTTGTGTAGGGATGAAGCATCCATCTTGTCTAAAATGTGTTGCTGGGGCAAGAAGGCGTCTCGGCTTAGGGGCATGTTGACATAGACCACGTGGCGTATGTCAATTAACCCCTCACTGACATTTCTTTTACATGGGTATCTGGTGAAGTGTTTTAACTACTTCCTGATACATTTCGTTGAAGTTTATCATGAGGAATTACAAGAGAAAGACGGAACGCGCAAACCATACTGCTCGGAACGTAAAGAATGCCATACGTGCTCACATTATCGACAAGAGAAGCCGAGACACCTCAGCAGAGGAATTCAATATCCCTGTACGTAACTTAGCTAGATATTGCCTAAAAGCGAGAGAATGTGATGTTTTCACTGATGAAGTCCCTGATGTTGTAAGTGGATATAAAACTCCTAGGAAGGTATGTATCAGCCAAGTGACGTAACTTAAAAAAAATAGTTATGTAAGCTTTTCCTTGTAGTTCTATTGAACTCCAAGGCGATATATCTAGCTACTACACATGCCTGTCATAATATTAGATTCTCAACTGACGACATACTCCGTATTTTGTGTTACAGGTTTTCTCCCTTGAACAGGAGTATCTGTTAAGTGAATACATTAAGAAGCCTCAGATATTTATTTCGGCATAAGCCCGAAGGACGTTAGAAAATTTACTTTTCAATACGCCACCAAAAATGAAGTTAACGTACCACTTTGTTGGGCGCAAAAGAAAATGGCGGGACCTGATTCATACACGTACTTTATGATGAGGCATCAGAGCTTATCCATACGAACACCTGGAGCCACAAGCCTAGGCAGGGCCACCAGTTTTAATGAAGAAAATGTGAACAATTTCTTCAGTTTGCTTAAAAATATTTTCGATGGAATGAAGTTGCAAGCTCAGTATATATGGAACATACATGAAACGGGGATCACAACAGTACAGATACCAGACAGAGTGGTAGCACGGAAAGGTCTGAAACAAATTGAAAGGATAACCTCTGCTGAAAGAGGCAGTCGCGGAAGCCTAGCAACATGTGTATCAGCTGGAGGTAATGCTGTCCGTCTGTTCTTTATATTTCTTAGAGCAAAATAAAACCACATTTTGTTCTAGACGCTCCAGCTGGCTCTGACGGTGATGTCAACAAATCAGGGTGGATGGTAGAAACAAATTATATTAAGTTCTCCAAGCACTTCATTCGCTATTCTAGAAGTTCGAAGGATCGGCCAACATTTCTACTGCTTGACAACCATGACTCTCATTTGTCTATTGAAGCAATTGATTTATTGAAAGAAAGTGGGATGGTTGTCCTATCATTTCCCTCATACTGAAATCACAAATTGCAGCCTCTGGGACACTTAAAAAAATATGTGCGTACTGCTTGTGGTGCTTGGATGAGTAATCATCCTGGCCAAACGATTTCAATTTATTACGTATATAGCATTGTGAAGCTGCTTTTTCACTGTAGCAACCCCATCCAGTATCACCACAGGGCTTAGAGTGAAAGGCATTTGACCTTTTTAATCCTGACATCTTTCATGAATTCGACTTTCTGCCATCATCTGCCACTGATCGCCCGTCTCCTAATGGTGTCCAGACTGTGAATGCCGACGTTGTAACTGGTTCGCTTCCTCAGTATAGTCCTTCCACACTGATGCAGCTACTCCAAGCACACCATCATCGCCCGAAATGTAACACCAGAAGAAATTCACCCTTTTCCAAAGTCAGGCTCACGAAAACTGTGTAACTGTGGCAGGAAAAGGAGACACTCCTACCAAAAACATACTGGCAAAAAGAAAGCAAGTCTCAATTAGAAAGCCTATCTTAGAGAAGACAGGCAAAAGAGCTGTAACTCAAAAAAGAGGAAGGGAAAACATTTTCAGGGAAATGATTCAGTAATGATGGAATCTGAAGACGAAACGACAGATACAATAAGATATGATGATTCTGAGGATAGCGTCGATTTCCCACTAAGTACAGACACCGAAGAGCAACATGGGCCCAAGTCTCCACCATATCGAGAATGCTCGTCAACACCGACTACTAAAGAGGACACCATGAATGTAGTTCAAGAAGACAATTCGGTGCAGTATCACGTGGAAGACTTCGTGATGGTGCAGTATAGTACACATCTGTATCCTGGATAGATATTGGAAGTTGATGGTGATGAAATACTTATTTCCACAATGGTGAAAGAAAAGAAATATTGACGACGGCGTGACGTTACTCACTCGATTTAGTAGCAAAATCGTCCGAAAACTAAAATCACCAGTTCAGGTGAGCAATTGACCTATTTTCTTGGTGGACACGAAGTTATGATTCTATAATTTCGTTGCTATTTTTTATTTTACTATCATATACCTTTTCTGTGTTCATTTACTAACTTAATAATATTTTAATACTGTTGGCATTTTGACAGACACTAATACAATTCGTACTAGCAATTGAAAGAAAGTGCGAACACAATTTTGTCCTTCATATGGTATTGAAATAAAAGAATCTTAGTTACTAACTTGCGTCTATTCCTCAGAACCTGTTAAGCATGCCAGCTTACCTCAGCACGTTTGCCAACTTGCCTCACATGTGGGGTAAATTGGGATAGTTGTAACGTTTTAGTAAACTGCTTTTACGAGTTAAGCATGCAATTCTAAGAGATGCTTTCATAATTAGTTAATAGCCAAGGAATACCACTATCTGCAGCATCGACCATAAAAGCGGAAAGTACTATAGGAAAAACTAGAAAAATCGTAAAGTAAAAACTATGCCAACTAGCCCCAGTCTACACTATCCAAAAAATTACAAAAAGGGTGTAACTTTCAGTATTTCCACATCTAAAATACGTCAGTACATACAAGCACACACACACACACACACACACACACACACACATACACACACACACACACACACACACACGTTTGTTCCATATACGTACAAATTGAACAGCCATTACTGAACATGCGACTGTCAAACTAGTGTCTCAAATATGAACTCCCAAATTATGTGCTTGACTGTTATGTACATACCTAAAGACATGTGGCTAAAAATAATGTGCTACAAAGGCAACTAACATTTCATGTTTAGATGTAAAGGTGATGATATAGCAAAAGTAATTTGACAAAGCCCATAATGTAGGGAACAAACATTGACTGAAATACTATTCTAAGCAGGCAAGCATACAGACCAATGGTTCAAATGGCTCTGAGCACTATGGGACTTAACTTCAGAGGTCATCAGTCCCCTAGCACTTACAACTACTTAAACCTAACTAACTAAGGAACATCACACACATCCATGCCTCAGGCAGGATTCGAACCTGCGACCGCAGCGGTCCATACAGACAAGTAGGTAGTCTGAAGTACTGTCAGCTAGCGCGAGAATGTAATTATTTTCTTTTCTAGGTCTACACTTGGTGTAAGCCTCAATGTAGTACCGATTAAATAATTCCACATGTACATTTTTCTGTACATTTGTTTCAGGGCAATGGTATCTCCATATCTAAAATTTGTAAAGGGCGCTGTCATTTCAATCTGATGCTTTGTTTTGGCGGTTCATAGCACAAACTGTCATCGCCTGTCATTTTTATAAATTTATCAGTAAAGTTTTATCTTGCACCATTTTTGGAGCATCAAAAATAATCCATATGTATTACACTAGAAAAAATAATCTTTGTTTTGAAGAACCTAGCATTGCCTTTTACTTGCATTCCAACTATTCCTGTTAGAGGTTATGTTCAAAATGAGATTTCGGGAAATGCTTCAACATTTAGCAAATGGAACTTTGGTGCCAAGGCTCTCTAAAGTCTTTACAGACTGTATCTCCCATTATCACATGCCAAATAATACCATAAATCTGGTCAAAATATGTGGTGTATTGATATGTAATACTTAAACTACATAGCTTTGTAACACACAAGGAGAAGTTCCTAACACAAATAGAATACATTCAATACAACTTGACCAAAGAATGTGGTGGAACAAGACAGATATGAAACAGTTCCAAAGGTAATGGTTGAACAAGACACAAACGAAAATTCGATATCTCGAAAATATAATCTTTCTCAGCAAAATAAATGTATTGATAGTAATAAATAAAGATTTTGAGTACAAAACACATGCAGGTCTCTTATCATAAAACACAAATATAATTACAAATTCCTGACTGCAAACAAAAATTCAAATTTTGAATGAAAATAAAATTACATTATTTTTTAAAATATGTATGACTTTCAACACAAAACACATACGACAGTATTATCTTAACTTAATTATTCTATAAGATTTTTTGTTGGCAACCAAAGTTTGATGTTTGTACTACGCTTTACAAGCACAATGAACATACAAATTAAATATTTCTACATAGAAATTGTGTGTATTAATTACAAAAATTCATAGGTTCACTTGCTTACACTACTGAAATACATTATTGGTTGGTCGACGACTATAGTCTATTATTTGAACCATGCATTAAATTATTGAAAACACATAAAACTGGTTCTATATAGTGCTGAAAAACACACAAGGTCACTATCACTCATCTAATTTACAGCTTAAAATGCACTTTTCAATGACAGTTACCAAAGTAAACCATGTTATTCCAACAGCATTGGCATTCACAACATCTCATACTTCCAAAAAGCAGTTTGAGGTAGTTCATCATTCATTCATACATTTTCACATGCTCAGAATGCATTTACCAAAGAAATATGATCAGAATGCCTACCACCAGCCAGTGATTTTTGTTAATACATTAACTAGTAGCGAAAACATCTGGGAAGGTAAAGTTGTTAAAACTATTTTCCAAGTACCATCATCTTAAGAAAATTTTGTTCAGTCAACAACATCAAAGATCTGGCTCAATGGAGTAAGTTCGTCATTCCTTGAAGTAAGTCTTCAGAAAAATAGCAAACTGAATTTCGTTGATAAACATTCGTATAGGTGAGAAACAGAGTCGCATGCATTCATTTAACCAATCTCGTAGTCATTCAGACACCATAGTGACCCAACATTAGGATATTAATTTTATCTTGCACTACAAAATTTTGTCATCTTCTGCTAGTAATGCTAAGTGGAGAGGCAGTAATAGCTGACATAAAGAAACAAGCATTCAGAACTGAACTAGTATTCTAAAACCAGAAGCTGGCAGTGTGTGCGACATGACTTGACAATGTGTGTGCTGTAACTTGAAAGCAGGTGCCAGGCACTGAATCTTAAGACTGTATGGTAGTACCAATAGCTGACAGTATGTCAGCTCGTAATGTTAGCACTATAAGTCTGTCCATTTGATCTATTTTACTTTGAAATCACGTACAAGCTCTAACCATTTTCAAAGTGTGCTGTTAAGTAAGCAAATGCGAATTGTATCTTTTTTGGTTGCGTTGTTGTCTTTCAACTTACTGAATGTTCCCATATGCAATTTGTCATCCTATAGTTGACTCTTTCATTGTATTTTCTGCAGATGTTGTAAATTATAAGTAGTAATCGCTGCTTTTCGAAGTTCTTCTTCAACAGTTACTAATTTCATAGTCATTTGAATTATTGCCTACTGCTTTTGAAACTAGCAAGGAAAAAATTTTTCTACCAATGCATTCAGTTTATTCCAGTAGATATAGACGATATCTACCGGAGATTCGTTGGAGATTAACTTCCAATTTATTATAAACCTCGTCTTCCTCATCATGACCACCCTCTTCTACTTTTTGCTCGTCGTCATTTTCCTCACTGTAACCTTCATCTTCATGATCTCCACCAATACATCCAGCCTCCCTTTTCACATAGATTTTGTTCTCTTTGTAATTAACGCCTTCTTCTTCATCATGCTTCTTTATCATGCTCTTCTTCTCCATCACAACATACGAGATATGGTTCTTACTCTTTCTTTGGGTTCTTATTAGTAATACTGCATCTTGGTGGAGTCAATGCCTCTGGAATGCTTGTCTGGGTGTCTGTGCAGCTTGCGAGGTTTCTCATCTTTGAACTGAGTGCCCAGCCTCAACTCTGCAGCTAGTCTCTGGACACATTCTATTAGCTGACTTCCTGTTGTCCAGTCTCTTTGCGTCGGAAGAACGGAAATCGGTACTCTGACATTCTCTACACAAGGAAAGCCTAATACAAAAGGAAACTAAATAAATTGTGAGATATTGGCAAAACAGAAGACAGGTCTTTTTAACTCGTGGTTTGCACAACACAGTTATCAAGCTATATCATACAAAGCACGTAGAGAAATTATTGAGAGTCATTACCAAGTGTCGTTTCGGAGCACGACTTTTTCACGTACTATGGCTGTAACTACGCTATATGACGGATCTAACCTCAGTCTTTATGTGCTACAACGTTCATAGTACTAAGTGAAAAGTTATTTTGTTACATCATCTCCTCATTCCAGTGTTGACACAAACAAAAGTGTATTTTCCCTGGTACAGGAACAATGTTATGTATAAAAGTCCTGGCAGTTTTGTTAGTTAAACTTTGGGATAACACCAATCATAAGATGGCCCACATTCATCTCTTGCGGCGACACCAGTGCAGTACGCCTTCGACGAGCCAGGAGAACATTGCTATTGCCACCAGGACTGACAGCAGGTGCATACACAGTGGATAGTTCTCCGTCTCATCACGGACGTATCCTGAAAGCAAGAAAGATTTCATGCACTCTCAACTTGTTACAAGTAACGAATAGAGATTGATGTGTAGGACATTTTTCATATAGATTTTAAAGCGAACCACTATCATCATTTTTATTGGCAAACCACTACGTTAAGTATCAGTATTTGAGCCCTTTTGCAGTTACAAGGCTTCTTTTCTAAGTAATGATACAGTGCAGAGACTGAAACTGTCTCCACCTGCAACAATGAGTCCCGAAATTCTCTCAAAAAATCTCATACTGTCTGGAACCGCGCGACCGCTACGGTCGCAGGTTCGCGTCCTGCCCCGGGCATGGGTGTGTGTGATGTCCTTAGGTTAGTTGGGTTTACGTAGTTCTAAGTTCTAGGGGACTGATGGCCTCAGAAGTTAAGTCCCATAGTGCTCAGAGCCATTTGAACCAGACACATTCTCCTACAGTATAACTCAATTTCTTCATCTACGTGTGAGGAATGTGTCGTGCAATATGTGCCGTACATTTTTGTTACATCCTGTATATTCATTATGGTTGTATGTTTGTAAAAATCAAAGCCAGTAAAACAAGACAAAAATCATACGAGGTGACTTTTAGAATCGCGCTATGAGAAACTAATCATCAGTTTGAATACTGAAGAAAATAAAGCCACACTTCTCGAGCTAAGAGGGAATGTGACAGTTTTTTTAATTGGTTACTATTATTTACAACGCATTATACGGTTCTGACATCGATTTCACCTCCTCCTTATGATGTAGAGGAAAAAAAATCATGTGCTGCAGAATGATGCTGAAATGAAACTAACCTATCACATAGCCTTTGAAACAGTGAAGTCAGCACGTCCTTTCGGCAGTGGAGAATTTTTGAAAGAACTGTTTGTGCCGGGCACAACATTTTTACATCCGGCGGAAATTCGTCTTGTAAAACAGTTGTTCTCTCAAGGAGTACGATTAGGAGATGGATGTCTCAGACGTAGGAAATTGAAATACTGATTTATTCAGTCGCAGGAGATAAGGTCGGTGTTTTGCTCTTGGTCATGTTTACTCTGTTTGGGTGGTGTAATACTAACGCAGTGTGGGTGTCTCTTGAGGCAGCCGCTTGCATAGTGGTTGTGAGGATCCTTGAACGTCGGCAGTAATACAGTAACCACCATTTTTTAACTGTTCTTTTTTATGCCAGTACATGTTTCGGGGTTTCCCCCACCTTCAACTGGAGTAATACGTATTTAAATCTTCAGTTAACACATCGTTAAAAACAACGACTGCAGTTTGAATGTTGCAGTTTCCCTGTGCAAAATAACAGTTTTATTTAACTACTTAACTTCGCGAGTTGTATATTTACAATATATTACCCGTTACTTGTACTCACTTTCTGTTCTGCTTGATACTGCTCCAGTTTTTCGTACGCGCAATCGTGACATAGATATTTTGTCTTTTTACATTCCAGAAAAACTGCACAGTATTCGTCATGTTGCCGAATGACGTACTTGTTTACATCGAAACATTACGTCTATGGTCAAAGTTAAGTGCTGCCGATAGGTTCTGAAATTCCTGCTGAAGTCGGTTGGTTGCATACATGAAATATTTTTAATTGACACTTCTTTATGACAAAATAATAGAAATTGTTTAGCAGGAATATACTAAGTGCTGCGTATGTTAATCTACTAACTGCAGTAGCGACATGTTTACTGAAGTATATTGAATATTATAGAACTTTATTTTTTAGTTCATATGAAAGCTTAAATTCAAAACATGTAATGTATCAGTTCAACAGTAGCACTTTCAGAACCCGTAAGCAAGATGAAATTTTGACCATAGACGTATTTTTCCTTATAAACATACATTTCAGTCGGCAAAATAGCGTATACTACGCTGACTTTGTGCAACCTACAAAGAGAAAGAGTTTATGTGACGATTATTTATCCGGAAAATACGATAAATATCGAGCATAGCAGAAATTAAAATATCTAACGAGCCATATGTTGTGAATGTACAACTCGCTAAGTTTAGGAGTTAAACAAAAAAGTTATTTTGCATAGAACAACAGCAGCATCCAAATTACAGAGTATGTTTTCAACGATATGCAAACTGAGATTTAAATATATACGCTGCTTAACAGCAGCTAAGGAACAGAGACATTGTAGGACAGGAATAATCACAGGCAATAATGAACGCTTGAAGCACAGTACATGCGTGACAGAAGTCGAGTGGTAGATTTATGACGAAAAATGGTACTCATTTCACAGCATGAGAAAGCAGGATAACAGAGTTATATATACGCTGCTTAACAGTTGCTAAGGAGTAGAGACATGGTTGGACAGGAATAATCACAGGCAAAAATCTACTCATGAAGCACAGTACATGTGTGACACTAGTCGGGTGGTAGATTTACTCATTACAGTCATTTCATAACATGAGAAAGCAGTATAACAGACTTAAATAACGTTCCTGTTTGAGACATGTCAGACTGCCTACATAAACGTCAATATCGGACTCTCACTAAGGAATATGCCCTCCTCAGGTACTAACGCACATTTTGTGCCTATTACTCGTGCTAGCTACCTAAATGTTTAGTATTCCTTGGGGGACGTTGTGCCATTCCTAGTCTTCTAGTCTTTCGGTTTTCAGTTCTTGTACGGTTCGGGAAGCGGGTATTCTATGAAAAATATGTCTGCCAAGAGCATTCTGTACAGGGTTCGGGTCCGGGGATCACTCAGGCCATTTCATAAATTCACTCTATTAACTTTCAGTTGTGTCCGATACATCAGCGATCCCGTGCGGGCGCATTATCGTCCATAAGAAGTAAGTCGGTACCTGTCGTTCCCTTAAAGGGACGCGGACATGATTAAGAGCAATCTCCCTGCAATACCGCTGTGCCGTAACGGTATCTAGCGCAAAGATTTGGAGCGACGTTAGCAGTTGTGCATAATGCCTGCCCACACCATAACGCCTAGGCCATACGGATAACGTTCATGTACATGCTGTGGTGTACAGCGTGTTCACGTCTCTCTCAGCACTAACTGGCGGCCAGAATCACTTGCCGCAGTGGAGAGATATTAGTCAGGGAAGATTTCTCTGCGCCACCGTTGTCGATCGCAACCAACACGCCCCGTGGACCAACGAACTGTTTCTCGAGGATGGCTTGGTTGACGTGGCATACGTGGAACAGGCTTCTGAGCATACAAGCTAGCCTGATTTAATTACGCGAAATGTCTCTGACAGATACTCATATACAGATAGCGGTTGCTATGTCTTCAGCGATCTGACTAGGAGTCAAATGTCTGTTCTTTTTCGTCACTAGAGCTACGTGTCGATACTTCTACGGTGTAGTGTTTCGTATACGACCATCGGTATGCTTTCGCATAGAATTCCAACCTTCAGCTGCATTTTTAAGCGCGAGGTGCCATTTTTGGGCCTCGGCGGGTAGCTGCCCGGTCTTGGGCGTCTTGTCACTGTTCGCGCGACTCCCACCCGTCAGAGGTTCGAGTCCTCCCTAGCGCATGGTTGTTTGTGTCGTCCTTAGCGTCAGTTAGCGTAAGTTAGATTAAGTAATGTGTACGATTAGGGACCGATGACCTCAGCAGTTTGGTCCATAAGACTGTAACACAAATTTCCACTTCTGGGCACACTGTGGCCACACAAGTGATATTTTGACTGATTTCTAGCCATTGAACCATCGTCCACAATCGTAAGCTCTCAAATGATGTGTGGCAGACATACTGCCTTATCACACACAAGGTAGCACTTACTGGTTTCACCTTAACCTTCGTCAAACAACGTACTGTACGATGTGTCAAATGCAGACCGTTCGTGCACAGGCTTCGCTTTAGTGAACACATCCCACCCTCTAAATTTCCTTTTACGACCATTGGTCGGGTATTCGTAGCAATTATCGGTGTACTGTAACAATTGCCAGTTGTTTTCTAGATAGTGTCAGTTGTTCCTTGCGATTGTCAAGCAGTGTACCACGTCAAACGAAGATAGGCGAAACCCAGTAACGTTTACTGGCATAAATAAAAATACAAAACAAGTTACTAGTAGCTGTATTTATTAGGTAGTATAACAGAGAGCCATGGAGCTCAACAAGTATTAAAATTGATAAAGTAACGTATAATTTTATGTCTGAAAGACTCCTCACATTATTTGTTCCACATTTTCCTGGCTTAGTCTCTAGTTTTTCATAGTAAGTAATAATCTATTACTACTCCGTCGCTTGTGAATTCCTTAGCATAAACATCTACCGTTTCGTTCCCCTTAATGTGGCTTTAACGAGACGTAATTGCCCATCTACTGACTGTCGTGGCATATGGTTAATACATTCTTTATGTCGTATGGTACAGGCTGGTACCGGTTAAATAAACCTTCGGAGAGATTCTGAGCGATTTAAGCAACAGTGGAGGTCACTAACTAAATAACGTCCTGCCTAAGATCGTTCATTTAAAATGACGCACTTGTTACATACGGTGGAAACGGAAATGAGCGTTTGGCGTCATTGGCCGGGACGCCCTCTACAGGGCTGGGCCGGCCGCCTTGGTGCAGGTCTTATTACCTTCGACGCCACATTGGGCGACCTGCGAGCCAGATGGGGATGAAATGATGATGATGACAACAGCCAGTCCCTGAGCGGAGAAAATCCCCGACCCATCACGGAATCGAACCTGGGCCCCTTAGGACGGCAGTCCGTCACCGTGATCATTCAGCTATCGGGCTGAACGTTACATGCGGTACACCCTCACGATATACGTAATGTTGAGTACTGGGAAATGTTAGGTATCGAGTGTATGAAGCCAGACCCGACCCTTACCTATGATGGGCCCCACGGCGAGCAGCATGAAGCCGGTGCAGACCATGTTGAGCCCCACGGCGCCTGGCAGCTTCTCCTCGGGACACACTTCGGCGACGCACAGGTTGTTGTTGACGACGGCGGCGCCGCGAGAGAAGCCGCACAGCGCGTTCCACACGCACAGTGGCACCATCCCGGTGCTCATCGCGATTGCTGAGAACAAGGCGTCATGACTTGTTGTAATGTATGCTCAACAAGGCTACTTAAATATACCTACTCCTCTTAGAAATAATGCACAGTGGTCAAAATAAATGTTGCATGTTGATTTATTGCCAATACTGGACATAATAGGAAACAGAATTGGTTTTGTACTGTCAGATACAGCCACAAGAATACGAAAAAAGGGAGATAAGCACATTTACACTTGATCAACACTATCAAAGAAACAGAAATAAAGTCTTACAAAAAATTCTAGCAGTCACTACAGTTTATTTTCAATTTCATATTGCATAAAACATTCTTTATGAACCCATTGACCCTCCTCATAACTGGAGAGACTTTTGAAATCTGTTAGGCATATTCCTTTCCAAATTGTCCAGATAAGTCTGTGAGATATTCCTGCATTCCTCCACAGCGGCCTCTCTGCGATCTCTGGTGGGACGGAAAGATTACCAACCGCTCGTTTTAGCATGGCCCATGCATTTTCAATGCAGTTGAGATCTGGAGAATATGGGAGCCATTCCACCCGACTGTATTCTCCAACAGGAAAGTTTTCGCAAGCTTGTGACGGTGGGGGCCCGCATTGTCGTCAATCAGCTGTAATCCCGCTCAAATATGTTCAGCAAATGGAGCCGCAATGCCTGCAAGGATGTCGTCCCGATACTCCACACCAGTCATCTTCCCATGTATTGGCACAAGGGTCTTGATAAGGGTGGCGATCTACGATACAGCTGGGGCGTGGACGTTGTTGTTGTAGCCTCCACACACGAATATCAGTATTATAAGTGTGGAGGCAGTCGCAGGTCTCATCAGAAAAGAGGGTTGGGTCCCACTGCTGCTTAGCCCAAAAGAGTGATCTCATGCCTATGCGATACAAGCCCCACATCTAACCCAATTTAACAGTGGAGTCTTGAAAGGTCTTCTGACGCGCAATCCCTGTTCACGGAGCCTACTTTGTATCATCTGTGTTGACGCGTGGACTCCTGTAGCTGTTTGGAACTGTCAGCGTAGACGTGTCGCATTGTGTTGAGGGTGTCTATGTACAGATGTCGGTCCGGCACACCTGTTTCATTTTGTTCTGTGGTCACTACTGCCACGTCATCAGCTGACCCTGCGCTAGAAACTTGTTGCAGGTTCTAGAGGTATCACTTTGACCCACAGTGGCATTCACTGCGAGTCCACCTGTCTCATTCGCTGCCCCACTCGGAAGCTATACGGAACCTCTGATCGCACATTATTGTTGTCCAAACAATCCTGAAGCAACACAGCTCTAGGGTACTGCAACGTTTACAGGTGACGCGGTGGCCATAGACTGCACATATTGCCCCACTCACGGTAGAAACATCTACTTAAACCATTGTATTGATACCATAACGTGTTTTGTATCCAAACAGTCACTTTTAAAGCTTCGGAAATATACCAATATATTTTGAGCACTGTACATAATGATAGGTATGTCTGTGAATAAAAAAAATGTTCAAATGTGTGTGAAATCTTATGGGACTTAACCGCTAAGGTCATCAGTCCCTAAGCTTACACACTACTTAAACTAAATCATCCTAAGGACAAACACACACATCCATGCCCGAGGGAGGACTCGAACCTCCGCCGGGACCAGCCGCACAGTTCATGACTGCAGCGCCTTAGTGTCTGTGAATTTTTGTATATTCACTGTAGCTTTTGATGATTAAGAGAAGTGTGCATGAGTTCCAAGGGTGAACCACATTGTGTTAGTGGAAATGTATTAAACATGTAAGTACATAAAAGAAGGTAAGTCTACAAATAACATCTTTTACAAATATCACCTAATGGCAACTGTATGTGAGTTTATGTGATGATGATGACTCGAAACGCTTCATACATGAAGTTTTTAGTAATCAAGACGTTTTCGTGGAATTGGTGCATGCCACATAAAACAGCAACCAGTCACTTTTTATTCGAATAGTTATCTATTCATTCCATGAACCGGTTTCCGAACGATTTCAGGCTCATCTTCACATACATAGCTACTTCAAGCATAATGCTGGACTGTCTCTTTGAAAACAGATGGAACATGTTTTAAATGCATTTGTATTGTTTATCTATCGATTTTGATCCAAAATTTAGCTTTGTAGCTACCGAGACAGTATGGGCGACCAGATCGTTACCAAACGGCACGATAAGTATGATCCTCTCAAGATTTGTTTTAGCGTAAATTCACTCGATGAATGAATTCGATGATTATGACTGGCAATTAAAGGTGCTCTTGAGGACATGAAAAGAAATCAGAGACGACTAGGAACCAAAACTGTAGTTCTTCCTTACTCACTCTTCTTCGAAAATCCAACACACCCTTCCAAAGGTGTGGAAGGGGTGACGACAGCACCAAGTAACATGCCAACACCGTGAAGATACAGGAAAAATAAGAATTATGTTTCGTAAGTGTCTTCTGTAATTACGACATGGGACATAAAAAGGGGCACGTCTGCTTACTGCGGGAAAGAGAGGAGCATGCAGAGACGTTCCACTGTGGATTTCTGTCTAAAAGCTGGACATATCGCTGACATAGAATTACCACGGTAGCCCATAGGTCTCCATACATTAATAGTAAGATATCTACTTAAATCCTGGATTTAGTAAATTTTGTATTCAAATGCAATAGATCTCTACCGAGAAATGCTCTGATATTCCACTTTCATTTACAGCATGAACTGCAGCAGGTCTGTCCTGAGAAATGCTGTGATGTATCTCTTTCACTTGCAGTATGGAATTTTGAGCGGATTTACTTGGTACATAAATGAGGAAATATTTTTTAATTTCCTTTTTTTTTTGTAGAAACTCCGATTTGGGAAATCATTTAGGGAGTGCAGGTGCAAGACACGGATTGTCTTTCCGGTATTACTAACAGGTATGGAAGAACGCTCCAGTATATAAAAAACAGGTGTGGCAGCACGTTAGGTTTATCACCGTTCTTGACGCTTTATTAATATTGACATATTTAATAATATAATAACTGTTAAGGGATGTGGTATCTCAGGACATAATATCAATGTAGCTGAAGTGTTCGTAGCACATGACAAGGTAGAACAGATAGTATCACCAAAGGCAAAAGGACGAAAAAAAATTAACTACTGAATGACGATTTTAATTCTGCTCAGCTTTATTGGTGAGCTAAAACGTTGGTTCTGTGCGAAATTTTGCCAAGGAGGCTCGCTGTCATCTTCAGGTGACTGTTGACGACTGCTGGACTCCGGCTGAACGTTTATTGGTTCTCTTACCGGCTCTCCCAACTGCTGCTGCCGCCACAGCAATGAGGTTTTCATTCTTGTGACTTATCCCGCTCGACACACTGTCCGCAGTACGCCTATCCGAGACTCCCGACGATTCCTAAGACGTAATTCGTCTCTCTGTATATCAGATTCTTATTATTCGGGATTTTAAACGCTTGTGTTGCAATGAACCATAATAAATAATTCTCCGAGAAACATCGTTTTCCCATAGGCTACGGCATGGCCATCTCCTACGTGGGGCTCCGAAAGGACCGAGTCTGTGGTTGTGGGAGCTGTGCGAACGCAGTTTACGTTTGGCGTATCGCTCTTCAGGTGTGCGCACAGACTTCCAAAAATATGCTTTGCCACACTGGCAGAGGATACGGGTGACTTATAACTTACAGTAGACTGGATCGTTTTTCACTGATCATCATAAATCGAATGTTCCGGGAAGTGAGCCGAAACCACACACTTCGTGTTACGCGGTCATAGGTGTCTGACGATCTTCTTCGACTCGTTGCCCAAGTACGAAATGTATGCAGCTGCCTCAGTCTCTCCCACTCGTCCGTTTTCGCGGGTGCCAGTAGCTAGGTTGAAAGTCTGCAAACTGGGTTTTCCGATTATTGTTTTGGTTTGGAAAGTGACCAGGAAGAGAAGAAGATGTGGTCACTGGATGAGTGGGTACAGGATACAGGTTGGGGAAGGTAGGCGGATTTGGAAGGTGAAGCGATGTCCAAGTCTGTCTAGAATTTCAAGGCATGTATCGAAGAGGGTTGGGGCTGATTGCGCTTCGTAATATAAATCCGTATCAGGTAGCGTTGCACTGGCACGGGTGACGTAGAAGAGTATGCACGAGGGGAAACTAGATATCCTGTACACCAGTGCCACTTAACAGTAACAGAACAAACTGTGATGTTAACTCCACCCACCCGATGTTTCACTAAAACGAGGGGCTGTTAATACTGCCAGAAACAGCCTACCAAGTCAGACACTACAAAAACAAAAAGAAACTTCACCGAATATGCCGTTACATAGAAGAAGCAAAAACTCTGCAAATCAATAAATACAATGTAACTACTGGCTATTAAAATTGCTACACCAAGAATAAATGCAGATCATAAAAGGGAATATTATACTAGAACTGACATGTGATTATATTTTCACGCAATTTGGGCGCATAGATCCTGAGAAATCAGTACCCAGAACAACCACCTCTGGCCGTAATAACGGCCTTGATACGCCTGGGCATTGAGTCAAACAGAGTTTGGATGGCGTGTACAGGTACAGCTGCCCATGCAGCTTCAACACGATACCACAGTTCATCGAGAGTAGTGACTGGCGTATTGTGACGAGCCAGTTGCTCGGCCACCATTGACCAGACGTTTTCAATTGGTGAGAGATCTGGAGAATGTGCTGGCCACGGCAGCAGTCGAACATTTTCTGTATCCAGAAAGGCCCGTACAAAACGGGCAACATGCGGTCGTGCATTGTCCTACTGAAATGTAGGTTTTCGCAGGGATCGAATGAAGGGTAGAGCCACGGGTCGTAATACATCTGAAATGTAACGTCCATTGTTCAAAGTGCCGTCAATGCGAACAAGAGGTGACCGAGACGTGTAACCAATGGCACCCCATACCATCACGCCGAGTGATACACCAGTATGGCGATGACGAATACACGCTTCCAATGTGCGTTCACTGCGATGTCGCCAAATACTGATGCGACCATCATGATGCTGTAAACAGTACCTGCATTCAACCGAAAAAATGACGCTTTGCCATTCGTGCTCCCAGGTTCGTCGTTGAGTACACCATCGCAGGCGCTCTTGTCTGTGATGCAGGGCCAAGGGTAACCGCAGCCATGGTCTCCGAGCTGATATGCTGCTGCAAACGTCGTCGTACTGTTCGTGCAAATGGTTGTTGTCTTGCAAACGTCCCCATCTGTTGGCTCAGGGATCGAGACGTGTCTGCACGATTCGTTACAGCCATGCGGATAAGATGCCTGTCATCTCGACTGCTAGTGATACGAGGCCGTTGGGATCCCACCGATTCCATATTCTGCTAAAAGTCATTGGAGCAGCAATGTCACGATACGATAAACCGCAATCGCGATAGGCTACAATCTGACCTTTATCAAAGTCGGAAACGTAATGGTACGCATTTCTGCTCCTTACACGAGGCATCACAACAGCGTTTCTGCAGGCAACGCCGGTCAACTGCTGTTTGTGTATGAGAAATCGGTTGGAAACTTTCCTGATGTCAGCACGTTGTAGGTGTCACCACCGGCGGCAACCTTGTGTGAATGCTCTAAAAAGCTAATCATTTGCATATCACAGCATCTTCTTCCTGTCGGTTAAATTTCGCGTCTGTAGCACGTCATCTTCTTGGTTTAGCAATTTTAATGGCCAGTAGTGTATAATATAAGCATCGTAGGCCTAACCAATCCCATGCCTGTTTAACCTCTTACATCTGCGCACTCCTTCAAATCAACTACCTCACTACATGTACTTTCCAGCTATCTCAAGGTTATCCTACGTCCCTGAACCATTAATGTCCAGAAGATCTGCAATCATTCACTTAAACTTCGTATCTACCAAACCTTACATAGATAAGATTTCATTACTGGCAGTTCTACTGAGGGACACTTTGAAGCCCACCAGTACCATGCTAGTCTGCCTCTGAAGCTGGTGGTCGGAGTGGTAATGGCCATGAGGGTACACACGTTCGTCTCCTGGTATTATCAGGTTTTTATTCGTAGTGGGAGGACAGAAAAGTGGTGCACTTAGGATCGTAATACCAAATAGAAGCTACATGAAGAGCAGTAGCGGCATCAGGCCTGCTAAACCTTCAACCCTACGTCACTGGAGTAGAATGAGACGGCGGTCGGTCCGACCGATTACCCGTCTGTAACCAGAACAGCGGTGCTTCATTCCATGCCACTCTCAGCTCTCTGACCCATCCCCATCACATTTCAGTACAATATGCCCGACGTTGCTGATTCTCATCTCACTGGTCAGGGATGGAATCACAGCTGATGAGATCGACAGATCTTGAAATCTGGACTGCCGTTCGCATCTGTAACAACGATTTTTCTACATATCTCATTTTCCTCTTTAGAGAATCCCCAACGACCATATTATCTATAAATGATCCTTCACATACCTGAAATGTCACAAGGTAGCACCATCCAAGGGTAGTCAGTACAGAAGGGCTGACTACCCTAAACACTATTCGGTTCGCCTACAACGCTATTTTAATGGCAGAAATTGAAAATACTGCTTCGGTTGTAAATTACTTTATTTTCACACGACCGGTTTCGGACTGTTGTAAGTCCATCCTCAGGTGCCGTAGATGTGCTGTGGTCCCCGAGCGCCGCGTGTACCAGGCGCGGTGTGCTGCCTATGAACACAGAACTCCCTGACTGGTCTACGCGGCGCTCGGGGATCACAGCACAGCTACGGCACCTGAGAATGGGCTTATAACAGTCCGACACCGGTCGTGTGAAAATAAGGTAATTTACAACTGAAGCGGTATTTTCAACCTCTGCTACAATGCTGAGTTGTGGATGTTCTTCCAACAGGATTGTTTGTAGTTTGTTTAATCATTCTGCCAAGTACCCAACTGTTTCCACCTTTTTTTTTACTACCTTAACAGTCACGTAATACACCTACCTGTTGTATTGTGGATCTTGCGTCGCGCCGTTTCTACGAGAGAGTGAAATTCAAATCGCAGCAATACCGACAGTCTAAGTAACCATCTGATGTGGCGAAGGATAAAACGCAAGGAAGTGGAAAATCCATTCATAATCAGTCTTACGAATCGAACCTAGACACTTAAAAATCTAGCTAAAGACATGAGACGCAGTAATTTAAATTCGAAGATAGTGTGAGTACACGTGCTGAAGAGACAATTGGACGACGGAGAGGAATACAAAAGAGCGATGTATTCGAAGCCGAACTTGGTATTTGATTGAGTTGCTGTGTAAGAATAGAGGAGAGGAACGCCCCTTTCTTCACTGTTCTCTCAGGCGTCAGACAACGCTGCATTTTGTTGTCACTGCCTTTTGTATTAGTCGTTGATTCCATAATCATAAAAACTGCAGACAATTTCAACACGAGAATACGTATGAATGAGGAAATTAGGCTTACGGATCTGGATTTTGCTGACGACATCGCTTTTCTGCCAAAAATCCCAGAAAGTGTACAATTAATGAGTACAATAATCATCTTGGGGTTGAAGCTCTTTTCTTCCGTACTTGCTTTAACAATACATATGTTTTTGGATAGGGTCCGCCTCTAGTAAAACAAAGTTTTGTTTTTTAACCCGAACATGTTTCACTGCAGTTTCAGCATCTTAAGTGGGCTTTTATCTTTTATCTGTTAATGATAAAGAGTGTTATTTGCTGTTTGTATACATGTAGCTATTAGTTTTTAAATCGTAATTACAGATATTTGAAAAAACACATGAATCCATACCTTTTTCGTACCACATGGTGTGGTTTTTCTGATGTGTTGTGTTACTACAGTGACATGATGAATAAAAAGAAAATGTAAGTGAAAAATTATGTAAATAGACACACACACACAGAGAGAGAGAGAGAGAGAGAGAGAGAGAGAGAGAGAGAGAGAGAGAGAGAATAATATAAATTCAGGCGTAGAAATAACAAGTTTTGAAATCGTAATTTTAACTTAAACAATTTATCTACTATAAGGTATAAGTGGTTGCAGATCAGAAACTGTGGAACAAAACGGTCACTGTAGTAACACAACACATCAGAAAAACCACACCATGTGGTAAAAAAGAAAAGGTATGAATTCATAAGTTTTGTGTTTTTTCAAATATCTGTAATTACGATTTAAAGACTAATAGGTACATGTATACAAACAACAAATAATACTCTTTATCTTTAACAGATGAAAAATAAAAGTCCACTGAAGATGCTGCAACTGGAGTGAAACATGTTTGGGTTAAAAAACAAAATCGTGTTTTGCTAAAGGCAGACCCTATATAAAACATATGTAATGAGTACAATGCTGGATGGAATGGCAGTTCAACAGGACTCAAATTGCAGTGCAATAGAACGTACCACGAGGTGCCCATCGTTTACCATATCTCGGCAGCCTTATCTGTAACAACGGCAACGTAGATGCAGACATCAGCAGCTTAGATGCGAACGCTTCTATAGTCTCCAGTCAAATGCGATCCATATAGCTCTATAACTACGTCTACAAAGTTCCAACTGCGCTCTTCTGTCATCTTACTAATGGCCATGTAAGCTTGTGAGACCTGGAAAATGTCAGGAAATTGGGCACATAAGCTCAATGTTTTTCACCAACGATGTTTGAAGCACATTTTGAACGTCAATTACCGCAACAAAGTTTCAAATGATGAAATTCAGCCTGCACAAAATCGTTGCTGAAAGAAGACTGAAGCCTGCGCTTCATGTTCTACACACGAAAGATGGAATTATTCCCAAAACTGCACTATTGTGGAAACTAATGGACGGATACAAAAGTAGAGGAAGACCTTGCAACTACTGCCAATTCTAACTCTAGCTCCACACCAACGAACCCAGCCCCGGAATATGCCATCTAAATTAACCCAAGGTTACTTCTGTGCTGATTGGAATTTTTATAGTGAGAACAGCTACACCCAGATCTAACACTAGCCCGGTACCTTCCAATCCTTTCATCACTGCTTCCGTCATGTAGGACACCTTGACTGAAGTTGATGCTAACCACTTAAGCATTCGTTCCGTCTACCCAAACTAATATCCTGCCAATGCCTACAATACTTTGAGCACCATCAAATCCGAAAACTCTGCCACCCGTCCTTATTTCAAGTGCCAACACCCCCACAAAATCAGCTCCTACCTGAAATACACACTTCCCTGCCACAACTGCACTAAGATCTATCCCATGTACGTCCAAAATATGAGAACAAATCTGCTCCTACTACACTAGAACTCACTGTTTACAATCATTCAATTGATATCCCAATTCCTTCCATCCATCTCTGGCAGCTGAAGGCATAACAATATGCATTATCATCATCACACAGTTCTAAAGTACCCACAGAGGTTAAATTCCCTTAGCTGCCAAGCCAGTTTTTAAGTTCAATGTAAGAATGTAACGCGGACCTAGTTCTCTTTTAACAGTTTATCAACTGTTTCACCCCATCTAGTTCTCCACCGTACATTATTGGTTTAATAATGGCATGACAGCATTGCTACACTCTTCTCTCTCACGTTCGCTTCCTGAAATCCAGTTTCATGACCAACACCCATGGCCACAACATTATTTATGTTTTGAATCTGAATAGAAAAATGGTTCAAATGGCTCTGAGCACTATGGGACTTAACTGTTGTGGTCATCAGTCCCCTAGAATAGAACTACTTATACCTAACTAACCTAAGGACATCACACACATCCATGCCCGAGGCAGGATTCGAACCTGCAACCGTAGCGGTCGCGCGGTTCCCGACTGTAGCGCTTAGAACCGGTCGGCCACGCCGGCCGGCTTGTCAATAAAACTTTTCTTCAGCCATATTACAATATGCGCATATGTCGCTTTAAAACCCAGAGGACTGAGTTTCGATATTCATAAAAACCAACAAAACTGTCATTGAAACCTGTTCCTACTGACCCATAAGCCGAACCTCAGACTTCAAAGAAGGGCTTCAGAAAGGTACTGTAGTTAGGGTCTTGACGATAATCACAAGGGTACCCGTCAAATGACTGTCTGAGTTGGACATCTCCATCTAGTAGCTTTCCTGTAAACTATTCGATTGGTTTTATATATACAGACTGAAGTGGCGAGAGAAAATTTGAATAGAATCCTGGTTCGATTCCCGGCCTTGGTACAAATTTTCATTCGCCGCTTCAAACTACATGCATAAAATCATATCGCTATGGGACCAGTAACTGTGAAACTGTGTCATTTCATTAGTATTCGATCAGTGTAGAATCTGGGAGACGATTTCGTGCCATATTACACCTAGGACGGTTTCACCTACTTGCGTACAGTGTGGTTGATGCTTGACTGCTATCTGCACTTCACGGTTCGGCCTTTAAAGGATCAAGTGAATATTCTGTGCAGAAGCTCCGCCTTCTTACTTGACTGCTTGACTGCTATCTGCACTTCACGGTTCGGCCTTTAAAGGATCAAGTGAATATTCTGTGCAGAAGCTCCGCCTTCTATGCGCAAGATTCCACTCAGCAAGGTTATCTTGCAGCACACTGGTAGACAGATCAGTGAACTTTTTTAACATACATGAATTATAATAGCTCGTACTTAGTGCTTGGTAGAAAAAATGTAATCAGCATATTATTCGCATTGTCCGAACGAGGATACGTAAACCACACTCCTAGCTCTCGTGCTTGGTACATTTCGGCCCAGCTTCTCGCTAGAGCTGCGCTCAGAAACGAAGTTGTTCACTGATATAGCGCCACAATATTTAATCATGCGCAAGTTAAAGAAAAAGAAAAGTTCTTTTTCTAAAGCAAAAATTACATTTTCGTGACATCAACTTGTAATAATTTAGATAAATCGTGAAAGACAAACAAATTACAAACTGTGTTGTGTATTTACTGTGATCGGCTTACTGTCAATCTTCTGCATATCACATTCGTCCGATAAGGTGTCTAAGTTAAAATATGAAATAACACTGTCGTACAGTATTTTAGAATCTTTTTTATAACTCCATTTGGGTCTTCTATGAACCCCGTAAATAATAACTACTTCTGATTTAACATTCGGTTTTTTTAAAATAATTCTTCAATCTATCGGAGTGCTGTTGTTTCCGAATTTCCGATCACTCTTTTATTTAATTATTAGTTAATGCATCTAGGGATGATACGTTTCAATATACAATGCGTGCCTTTTACTGCTGCCCTACATATAGCACTTCTCTATATCGTACGAATCAATATGATAGCAAGCTGGTTCCCGCACAGCGATATTTCAAGCGTCCTAGTGTGGTACTTTCCTGTTATGAGATAAGGTGTTTCCTTGGAAATTCCGCGGAATTTTGTAACATGGCTTATCTGCCGAAGTAAATTATCTCTAAATGTATCACCTGCTTACTGAAGCTTTTTTGACAGATACGATAGCTGTCACATGTTCAACCTTCTGATCGGCAGTGCCGATTTGACTACAAGCAACGTTGTCTAAGTTTTGGGTCTCATCCCCTTCTGTGAGCAATGGAAAGTTCTCCTCCAAGCCCTTCCTCTTTTATGAAGGAGTTTCTTTTACCATAGTTCTCTTAGCATTAAAACAATATAGTGTATTTTTTGCTGTTAAAAATACCTACTGATTTTTGAAATTAAGTTATTATGAGAGGTCATCAGAGAGTATTGCGAAATTAAAAGATCTAAAGTTCTGCGAACAATTTCTCAATATTTTCGTAAAGACTTTCATCGAACGCTCACTCAAGTCCACAGCATTACCTTTGAGTACCATTTAATTACCAACGTGGTTGCTGATAACCACGACCAGAACGCATTTCTTCTAAAGACAAAACCAAAAACGAAGTAACATCTGCAAGCAGAATGTGTTGATCAGTATCGGAATGGTTATCGCAGACACATCCCTATGTGGCCACAGATCGTGTTCAGTCATTCTTATAGTGGTTCCATTTAGGTTCTTTACATATTGTATATTACCTGTTTTTGCCTACAGCATTCACCTATTTTACTGAGGATTTACAAAAAGTTGCTCCACTTTACCTTTTCCAGCACTTCCTCTAGGCCAACAAATCGTAAATAAGTCTTTTAATTTTTCTTTCGTCTTCCGGGAATGCTAAGGAAATGCGCTAAGATGGTCACTTATACATCACTACTGCGACCAATATTCTCGCTCTAGGGCTTATATCGAGTTGCGTAAACAGAAGAGACAGGATTTAAGTAAGAACTGTTGGCTTTATCAAGGATCTAGTTAGCGCGAAACTGTTGGAGAAATACTTAGGTAGGCGAAGTAACAGCAACTGTTCAGCTCTCCAACTTCGACACTCTGTAGTGTCGCTCAACAACGCTTCTGAGCATAAGTCTCTGTTCTCAATTTGTTCCTCAGGACCCTCAAGACATCCTCGAAGTCTCTCGGTAAAATTTTATTACACACTGTATACGTAAAGGTCGCAGGTTCGAATCCTGCCTCGGGCATGGATGTGTGTGATGTCCTTAGGTTAGTTAGGTTTAAGTAGTTCTAAGTTCTAGGGGACTGATGACCACACAAGTTAAGTCCCATAGTGCTCCGAGCCATTTTTTTATACGTAAACACAACGGACAAAAGCCTAGTAACCCCAAGATACGTTTCTCTAATACCGTGTAACAAAGCCTTCAAAATGGCCTCAATTCGGAGAGGCAAGGCTCTCTGATAAATGTTTAAAAGTAGATCTGACCCCTGTGAATGGGGAAAAGCATGTATTGCTTCCACATATGAAAGTATTACTGGAGAGAATGCAAAAATTACAGAGGGTTTAATGCGATGCCTTCAGAAGCTAGATGGTACGATAGAGCCTTAAAGAAACGGATAGAAGAACTCGTAGGAGAAAGAGAAGAGTAAAATGGATATCCACCTGGAAGCTCCTATATTGACGGAATATTTACTTCACGAAATTTAACTAAGAAGAGAATGGCTAGAAATCGACTACTCATTTGTTATTCACGGATATACATAAAGCTTGCGACAAGGTCCTGCTAAGTAAGATGTGGAAGAGCATGTTGAAGAATAATATCTGTAAGATATGCATTAGCCATGAGAGAACTTTATAGTCGATGCACCAGTCATACAAAGCCGAGTAAACAGGTAACCGTTGAATTTGAAATCAAAAAAGGACTCCAACTCTCTTCAAAATCTATTTAGAGGTTGCTTTACGACAATGTAAATGTAAATGTGGTGGTATGGGAATTCCTGTTGGAATAGAAACGTTGTGTTTCTTACTTTTTGCAGACGACAAGCTGGCCATTCTAACAAATGTTGAAGATGTTGAATATATGTTACGCAAACTCAGTGAAGGATATGACAATTGCCATCTTTCAGCAAATCTTGCAAAACTATCTTACGATGAGAGAAAATGAGACGATAGATCCGGTAACAGATGTTGGCGAGTTGACAGAAGCAAAGCTTTGGGTAACACTACCTGTTTGTGGAAGGAGCACAGAAGAAATAAAATAAAGTTGGGCAAAGCGAGAAGGCAGAACGACAGTTGAATTCTGCCTTATAGAATAAAGAACTAATAATCAATATAAAAAAATTAATATACCATACAATTGTGGTTGGTTGGTTGGTTGTTTTGGGGGAGGAGACCAGACAGCGTGGTCATAGGTCTCATCGGAATAGGGAAGGATGGGGAAGGAAGTCGGCCGTGCCCTTTCAGAGGAACCATCCCGGCATTTGCCTGGAGTGATTTAGGGAAATCACGGAAAACCTAAATCAGGATGGTCGGACGCGGGATTGAACCGTCGTCCTCCCGAATGCAAGTCCAGTGTCTAACCACTGCGCCACCTCGCTCGGTACAATTGTGGAAAGTATTGCTACATATGAGTCAGAAATCTAGAAAATTAGTGAAAGAGTGAAAAAGAGGATTCTTGCAATGTAAATGGACTACAGAAGGTGGAGTAGCGGAATATCGAGATTGGATCCTACAAGAAATGACGAAATACGTAGGAAAACGGAAGTTGGAAAACTATTATAAAGACAACTGAAACAGAAAAGCTATTTTAGTATGGAGAGCTTGAAAGGATGTGCGGCGCAAGAGGGTAGAGACGATTATGGCCGTGGATATCCCCTGGACGAAGGAAAAGTGGTAGACCGGCAAGAACATGGAAACAGTGTATAGATTAAGCAATGCAGAATACAGGTTATCAATATGGACACTGAATGGAAGGGATGCAACTAAAAATTGGAAGCGAGTAATGAAGACAGCTGTACTAAACTCGCATACGTTTATAGGGTAATTCAGCCGACCCTACTGCTGGGTTTTGTGCAACATGCAACGGCTTCAAATATCATGCGCAAGGTTTTCATATTATATCACTCGCTACGCGCCAACTGTTAGCCCTACAGAAAAAAGAACAGGACATTTTCGTAGAAAATATAATGCAGTTTAATTATGTGGGAATACGTGTTGCTGGGGGCCACAGTTTTCGAGTTATTCAGGAAAAATGCGTTTTAATGTTAATTTTGTACGTTTTTCTTCGATGATTCGAGAACTAAAGCCTCTATCGAAAACGAATTCCAGTACAGTTTTGACTACATTAAATTTCCTACAAAAAGTCTGAGTTTATTTCTTCTGTGGGAGTAATAGTTCGCACAAAGAGAGCGAGAGAATATGAAAATCTTGCGCTAGTATTTGAAGGTGTTACGGGTTGCGTAATACGCAGCGGTAGAGGGAGCTGAATCACCCTACACGTATATTCAACGTCTGAAATATTAAGTCTATTCAAATTTTACGCCAGTCGCATAAGAGTGGCGCTAGTAGGACGCAAATCAGGTTTACTGAAAATACACGCCTAAATCGTCGTGAGCATTAGCTACATTTGAGATTGGGCCTGGTGATCTGATGTTAGTCAAGAACACCTTTAAGGGGTCAAAGACGCCATTATCAACACTGAGTTTGAGCGTGGTCGTGTAATAGGGACTTGAGAAAGGAGATGCTCCTTCTGCGATATTGCGAAAGGCTTGGTACGAATGTAGGCACTGCACATGACTGGTGGGAGCATTGACCGCGGGAATGCAAGGTCGGAAGAAGACTGGATCCCGGACGGCCACTTGACCTAGAGAGGGAAAACCACTGTGTTCGCCGTATGGCCCTGACGCATCATATGCATCTGTAGCAGCAATCTGAGCAGCAGCTGGCACCACAGTGACACAAAGAACAGATATAAATCAATTACTTCAGGGACAGCTCCGAGTCAGATGCCCTGTAGTGGAGATTCCGCTGGCCCCAAACCTCCACCGTTTGCGCCTTCAGTGGTGTCAAGCGAGAGCTCATTGGAGGGCAGGGAGGAAGTTTGTTGTGTTTTCTGATGAAAACTGGCTCCTTCTCGGTGCCAATGATGGTCGAGTATTAGTTAGGCCAGCTGAGGGCCTGCAACCAACTTGTTCGCATGCTAGATACACTGGACCAATACACTGAGTCATAATCTAGGGTGCGTTTTTGTATGACAGCAAGGAACTCTGATTGTATATTTGTACGTTTATCTGGTGATTCGACCTGTTGTGCTACCATTCACGAGCACCATTCCAGCGGGGTTTTCCAGCAGGGTAACTGTCGGCCACATACCGCTGTTCTAAACTAACATACTCTACAGAGAGTTGGCATGTTTCCTCAACCTGATCGATCACCAGATCTGTCTCCAATTGAGAACATATGGGATATCGTCGAATGGCTACTCCAGCGTCATCCATAACTAGCATTAAGTGTCCCTGTACCGACAAATCCATAACTAGCATTAACTGTCCCTGTACCGACTAACCAACTGCAGCTGGCATGAAATTCCATCCCAGAAAATGAGATCTGTGCGACGCAATGTAAGCACATTTGTATACTTGCATTCAACATTCTAGCGACTACACAGGTTATTCATGTACCAACATTTTTGGAATGGCTCATGTTGCAGTTGAATTATCTGTGATCTTGTAATGTTGATGACTTAAATATGTTACCTAGATAAATGTATTACCGAAATTTCTTTACTTTTCATTGATTATTATTGGTGTCGCTATTGTTTTCTGACAGTATATGTACGAGTCTCAAATAATTCCAGAATTTTGTGTGGGGTTCAGATCAGGTGTGGAAGAGTCCAGTAGATGTGCGATAGGGTCCCTGAGTATTCATCAGTCTGGAAACATATGTGTGCATTCTTGTGAACACAGATGTTGTCATCTTGGAAGATGGCAATGTCAACAGCATTCTCATCTCGAAGCTGCAGAAGAAAGGACAACTCTTGGTCACCAAGAATGTTCAAACAAATGTTCTGCCTCATTCTCACGGTAACATTTATGAGAGGCCCTAGTCATGGTACGGAAAACACCCCAAAACGTCGCCGGCTGCAGTGGCCGAGTGGTTCTAGGTGCTTCAGTCTGGAACTGCGCGACCGCTACGGTCGCAGGTTCAAATCCTGCATTGGGCTGGGATGTGTGTGATGTCCTTAGGTTAGTTAGATTTAAGTAATTCTAAGTTTAGGGGACTGATGATCTCTGTAAGTCCGATAGTGCTCAGAGCCATTTGAACCCAAAACGTCGCACTCCTCCAGTCGATCGCTTTCACGTGTTGTTTTCCACAAAGAAGACATGCAGCTTTACCAGTGACTGTGAGCAACGGCTATTGCAAGGCACACGACTTAAGACGTCCATTACAACCAAAGCTCGCTTGGTCTTTGGTTAAGATGGATTTGCTTTCACTGGCAGCATCAAGTGCTGTCATTTTTTATATGGACAGTAACTGAAAAGGCCTGACAGTTGTCGCCAGCCCCTGTAGTTTTCAACGTTTTTAACCCATTATTCACCTCCGCTTTCTCTATAAATTTGCCGCTAGACGTAAGTAGCGTGTTTAATATTGATGCTCAACGTTTCGCTTTATATGTACAGCGATAGCTCTGCTACTGCATTATTCGTTTATTGACATGATACTTCGTAATACTTGCTCACATTTTTCATTTCATCTGACGTCGTTATTTTTCTGCAGTATGGTTATTTAATATTCTTTTTGTGCTGTTTCTCTTTTAGGTAATGTTTTCAGTTTGTTTATTTCATTCGATTTTGCAATGTTTTTAAAATGTGTTCAACAATGAAGTTCGTGAGTTACTGAAAAATACTTGTGAAACATACTATTTTAGTGAAAGTAGCAGCGGTTTATAAAGTGACAGTGATGTTCTTTCTGGTACACTGACTGAAATTGAAGACAGATTGTAAAATACACAGTGTACTGAAGTGATTCCACCTGAAACCCTACAGTCGCTGCTGCATGCATTTCACGATGTGCGTGGACCGAAGCATATGCCGCCAGTGGAATTTTCTGCAGCTGAATATTCCAATTTAGTTTTCACTGCAACGTTACTGCAGGTAATTGTCACCAAAACAAATCGTTCAGCTAAGGAATTTATTTCTATACATCTTTCGCCTATATCCAGCCCATATAAAAATGGAAGAAAGTCACAATAAATGAGATAAGAGGTTTTATAGCACGATTGCTGAATTTGGTACTCAACAAAAGACCTACATTGTTTTCATATTGGAGGATAAAACCATCTAAGGCACTTCCATGCTGTAGTAAAATGTACTCTGCTTTAAAACACAAGTGTTAGGTGATAAAGAACTGCAGACATTAGGCAGACTGTAATGTACTGTCCAGTTGTAATAATTATTATCCCTGCAAATAATATCGAAAACTTTATTTTTCTAAGGTTACTTTATTCAGCGATTTTTTTATAGATTTTGGAGACTTTAGTGAGCTTTGTTTAAATCACATGCAGCGTCAATTATATGGGACCAAATACAAATTTATAACAGTTTTATAAAATACAACCCTTTTCATCATTTATAAACAATTTTTAGTGAAGAAATGCTACAATCTGGGCATACCATAATAACTACATACTTTTGTGAGTAAGGGGTAAATGAGAAGATCACTCTGCTTACTACGTATTAGGCGGCTATGACTGTTACACCATTCTTTGTCGACACAATGAGAGTAGGCGTTGGAACACAGCCAACTGTGGCAACTTCAGTCGTGATGTGGTCATGGGACGAGCAAACACGATGTTTCCGTTCTACCATGCCGCGCTGGGTAAACGCGCAGTCCAAGGGTAGTTTAATTAAGTTATGTGGAAGCCTAGGGACCGGTGACCTCAGCAGTTTGCTCCCATACGAACTTACCACTGCCACCTTTCTACCATTCCGTTACGTTTCTATTTCGACCCATCTTACTGTGGAGATTCCGTCACACCAACTGGCACAGTGAGATCACTTCAGTGTTATGACTAACGTCTGTGATGGTTAGTCATCTCTACACGATCAACTGAATTCCAATTAGAGCAGTGTTACTGATATCTTATCCAGTGATCTTATATGTGTGGCATAGGAGACGTTGAGTAATGGCTGAAGTGTTGATCTCGGAAGTAGCTGGCATCTGTAGTTTTACGGTTGTGTATCTATACACATCAAAGCGCCACAGAAATTGGTATAGGCATGTGTGTTCAAATATAGAGATGTGTAAACAAGCAGAATACGGCAGGTCGGTTACTGCTGCCACAATGGCAGGTTACCAAGATTTAAGTGAGTTTGAACGTGGTGTTATACCGGCGCACGAGCGATAGAACTCAGCATCTCCGAGGAAGAGACGAAGTGGGGATTTTCCCGGACGACCATTTCACGAGTATACCGTGAATACCAGGAATGCGGTAAAACTCCAAATCTCCAACATCGATGCGGCCTGCAAGGACGGGACCAACGACGAATGAAGAGAATCGTTCAACATGACAAAAGTGCAACCCTGCCGCCAATTGCAGCAGATTTCAATGCTGGGCCATCAACAAATGTCAGCGTACGAACCATTCAACGAATCATCATACGGGCTTTAGGAGCCTAAGGGCCATTCTTGTACCCTTGATGACTGCACGACACAAAGCTTTACGCTTCGCCTGCGCCCGTCAACACCGACATTGGACTATTGATGACTGGTCAGATGACTCGTTTAAAATTGTGTTGAGCGGATGGACGTGTACGGTTATGGAGACAACCTCATGAATCCATTGACTCTGTATTTCAGCAGGGAACCGTTCAAGCTGGTGGAGGCTCTGCAACGGTGTGAGGAGTGTGCAGGTGGAGTGATATGGGACCCCTGTTGCGTCTAGATACGACTCTGATAAGTGACACGTACGTAAGTATCCTGTCTGGTCACCTGCATCCATTCATGTCCATTGTGTATTCCGACAGAGTTGGGCAATTCCAGCAAGACAATGCGATACCTCACACGTCCTGAACTGATACAGAATGGCTCCAGGAACTCTTCTGAGTTTAAACACTTCCACTGGCCACCAAACTCTCCAGACTTGAACATTATTGAGCATATCTGGGACCCCTTGAAATGTGCACTTCAGAAGAGACCTCCACCCCCTTGTACTATTACGGATTTATGGAGAGCCAAACAGGATTCCCTCCAGCACTACTTCAGAGATTAGTCGAGTCCTTGCCACGTCATGTTGCGGCACTACTACCTGCTCGCGGGGGCCCTACACTATATTAGGCAGATGTACCAGTTTCTTTGGCTCTTCAGTGTAAATCAGAATGTAAATGTTCGTTGTTTTTTTTTTCAAAATCGTGTATCTCAGAAGGTTCTTGACCGATTGGTTTGCAATTTTGACACAAGATTGAATTCTGTATATCCTCTTGTCCCCTCTCTCTATCTCCACCTCCTCTACATAAATAGAGGGTGAGTAATACGTAGCCGGCCGGTGTGGCCGTGCGGTTCTAAGCGCGCCAGTTTGGAACCGCGTGACCGCTACGGTCGCAGGTTCGAATCCTGCCTCGGGCATGGATGTGTGTGATGCCCTTAGGTTAGTTAGGTTTAAGTAGTTCTAAGTTCTAGGGGACTGATGACCTCAGTAATTAAGTCCCATAGTGCTCAGAGCCATTTGAACCATTTTTGAGTAATACGTTGTTAAGGTTATTCATATCGAAACGTGGTTTTCGGCAAATGTTAAAGCGTCGAGAGGAACATATCTTTTGTTTGGTTAATGGTTTTGTACCAACGGAGATACTGAACCAAGTATGTTTCTTTAAGTGGTAACGTATACTTTTTATAACTGCATTCGCTAGTTCTTGACAACACAATTACGGTGATTTAGCATTAGTCAATGTTGACGTTCATACCTTTCGTAAAAAAAAATTCGAAGCATGTCCTAGTATTGGAGAGCGCGGTGCTCGGAATCGGCATTAGCGATCCAAATACCGCCAAGCAGAGCTCTGGTGCTACACTGTGTCAGAATGTCAACACATTTGCCTCTTTCCCTGTCTGCACTGCAGACCGCTCATTTCTGCTTCAACATATGTATGGTTGGAGACGTGTACACAGATGAGGAGAAGTCGGATATACTACTTTTATCGTTCAAATGGCTCTTGGCGCTATGGGACTTAACATCTGAGGTCATCAGTCCCCTACACTTAGAACTTCTTAAACCTAACTAACCTAAGGACATCACACACATCGATGCCCGAGGCAGGATTCGAACCTGCGACCGTAGCAGCAGCGCGGCTCTGGACTGAAGCACCTAGAACCGCTCGGCCACAGCGGCCGTCTGTACTACTTTTATATGGTGAATGTAAAAGGAACGACGTAAAGCAGAATAGCTATATAGGGCTACCTATCCCGATCGCCTATGTCCGACGCGCCAGGCAATTGAACGAATTATTTAGACGCTATTGCGGACAGCCTGCCTGAACGTCACCAACAGGGCAAGAAAGAAGACTGCAACTGACAGAGGCCACGAAGAAGCTGTTCTGGCTACGACTCTTAGGAATCCACACCATGGTTCGAGACGTATTGCCAAGGAATGAGGAATCAGAGTGTCTTTCGCACCCCGCATCGACAGAATTTCCACCCCTATCATCTGTCACTACATCAAGCACTTGACGACCGTGATTTCGAATGTCGTACAGAATTTCGTCGGTTTGCCCTTCAGAAACAGAGATGATCCTACGTTTTTCCAGCGTGTGCTCTTTACCGATGAAGCAACGTTTATTAACCACACTAACGTAAATGTGGATAACGTGCGCTACTGGGCAGCTGAAAATACACACTGCCTTCGTCAGGCGCAACATCAACGACCGTGGAGCGTAAACATATGGTGCGGCATCATAGGAAGCTACATTGTGGGACCTCACTTCATCTCAGGGGTTCTAAATGGACATTCTTACGCACACTTTTTGATGAATATTCTTCTGGTTCTTCTAGAAGAGATACACTCGATATTCGACTGTATATTTGGCTGCAACAACACGGTTGTGCGGCTCATTCGTCCCGTTTTGCAACGCAAATACTGAGCTACAACTTTCCTGGGTGTTGGATAGGGCTAAATTCTGTTTTTAAATGGCCTGTGAGGTCACCCGATTTGTCTCATCTTGATTTCTTTCTTTGGGGAGCACTCAAAGATGCAGTCTATGGCGAAGCCCCAACTACGCGAGACTATATATGTTGTCGAATCGCCAGTGCATGCTCTACCATGTCATCTACTGTAATTACATCTGTTAATCGTGCTTTCGAACGGCGATTGCAAATGTGACTTCGAATCCATCGTCAACAGTTTCAATACAAGCTTAAATAAAGGATAAAGCTATTTTTTAAGACAATATTTATGTTATGTGATTTGTGTGGTTACCAAATCATTGATAGCAATTTGTTTATTCTTTTACGTGTGCACGAAATTGTATTGAAATGTCAAATAAGTCGCCAACATTTACGTAGCTGAAAACTGTGTCTTTACGCGCTTACGTTCAGCATGAAACGAGGTCTCTTTATTTTGCGGTGTACAGGTGGTGACCAAATTATTTTTAATAAAGCGTCTAGTTCAATGAAGGTACCCCATATGATACAATTTAGTGCAGTGTAGGTATAGACAGTTGTCCGACAGCATGTATTTTACCTCTAAGAAGCACACAGCCACACACAGGAAAAAATAGGTGAAATCTTCCTTCTAATATACAGATGTTGCTTTTTGCGGCGTGCAAAACCTATTTATTTTAGAAAAACGAACTGTTTATTTCTTTCATTCAGCTCACGTAAATCTGGGAGGATACAAAAATGTGAAATAGTTTTCCTAAGCCCTTTGTGATACCCTAGATTCTAGCTCATGTCCTGTTTGCATATCTAACATTCGTAGGTGAACTTGCATCTAGGTCGTAAGTTGGTTGAAGGGTAAATAAATCATTATTCTCGAAGCTCAGGCCAACCTTTACGGTATACAACTACCCAGCCTAGTTCGAGACGCCTACTTGACAGTGTTTGCACCGCAAATGCCATTTCCGGTCATGTGCTCTTGCACTGTAGGACATGTCTCGAATTTTTTTACGACTGTTTTGAACGTGAACATTAACGAACTCTATATAACTGTAATTGCCTTCTCAAGATCTATCAAATGCAGCTATAAAAATTATACGATTCTATTTAAGAAAAGGTATTAGCTGCAGTATCTCCGTTGATTAACTAACTCCGTCTAACTAACTCCGTAAGAGTTTGAGCAGGGACATGTCCGAAAGAACAGATATCATCTTCATACAGATAAGGCTTATCGGCCAATGATCTTCTTCAGTGCGGATGCACTCACATTGGTAAACTCTTACGGGAATCGGTAGACTGACTGCCACGAGTAATGAGTATAGTGGGGAGGGGCATTACAAATGTAGTGTGTGGACAAGAAGTTGTAAATGTGTGTCTCACGGGGAGCATGCCAGAGATAAGTCCCTGCACTCGCACTACCTTCTGTGTCCTCGATGACTCAGTCGGATAGAGCGTCTGCTATGCAGGCAGGAGATCCAGGGTTCGAGTCACGATCGGGACACATATTTTCAACTTTTCCTGTTGATATTTATCAACGCCTGTAAGAAGCTAATGGTCTCGATTTCATTTAAATTTCATTCTTCGAGAGCTGCAAGATCACCAATGGTATCTGATCTTTCTGACGTGTCCAAAAGTATAGATACCATCTTCATATAGATGGTACATTGGGTGAGAATATAAATAAGTAGACAGTGGATACTTGGAGGCTATGAGAGGCATTGACAATCAGTGTAGGAAATTTTCTGGGAGTTTCTTTACTGCACCACTTCATTACTGCTTGATTTAAAAAATTTCGCATCCGCCTGGACACCCGAGAGCACTGGAAACGAAATGAATCAGCTTTGCGTGCAATACTTTCGAGTCCATAGCTCCTTGCAGCTCTGCATCCTAGAAACTAAATGGAAAAAAGCTCATATACCACACTATCCAAACAGCTGATGGCCGAAAGCACAACAACCGAACGTCAATCAGTGTAAGTTTCCAGGGCCGGTACTGTCTTTCCTTAAAGTTTTCGGGCTGATTGGCTGTGGTCATTGCATAAAAAAAATTCCCCTAACGTTCCATCTCCGAGTGCGGGAGACATCTTCAGAGGTAAAGCGGCAAACTTCAACCAAAACTAGAGGAAGCGGTGAATGCATAGACAGTGTAGAGGGCACAACAGTCCATCACATTATGTCGGCTACGATATTATGTGTGGTAATGGCAACATTCTTGATCGAAAGTAATGATCATCATTCTCACAGTGCAACGTTGACATCCAAATCGAGAAGTGTCGACCACAGATGTCCAAGGAAGGCTACGCATAACATAAAAATTCTATCATCCCAGACAAAAAAGATGTATGTTTAAGACCTCGGTACACTTGAACTACCGTCGACATTCAAGAAGAATCGTTATTCCAACAAAGAGATAGATCGAGCGCATCGCCCAAACGAGAGAATCAAGATCAACGTGGAACAACTGCTTCCCAAAGAGAAAGGTTTTCTTGCGTTCATTAGGAAGATTACAGATCGAATTGGGAAAGGGTTGAGTAAGTAAGGCGTGGAAACTATCTTCTGACCCACCACGAACAGAAAAATCTTTTTTAAAAAAGACATATGACATGGTTTGGCTACATCGGGTGTATATAAAATTCCCTGTAGTTGCGAAATGGTTTGCATAGGTACCATGAAAAGATGTGTTAACACTCGTATGCTCGAACAGAAGAGGAATTTTCATCTGGGACATATGGATAAATCGGACGTAGAGGAAAATTTTTACGAAGAAGGTAATCACGAAATAAAATGCAGTCAGACGAGCGTCATACTGAATACATCACATTATCTTGCACTCGTATGTACGGGGACTATTGAAATTAATAGACAGTGGAATAATTTTACAGAAAAGAGTAAGGTGCTGAATTAGATAAAATTTGGGCGCCACCGTAGCACCATAAAAATGGCGATCGATGATTTTCAGTCGAGAATGTCGGCATTACTAGTGTTCTTCTTGTAGCCGACGTCATGTGATGGAGTGTAGTGGCCTCAGTATTGCCTATATATTCGGCGCTCCCTCGAATTCTGGTTGAAGTTCGCAGTTTTGTTTCTGAAGATGTCCCTCGCAGTTGGAGATGAAACGTTAGGCTAAAGTTTTATGCTTCGATCATGGCCTATCAACCCGTAAGTTTTTTGTGAAGCCGAACATCAATTCACGCCAGTGTGCCAGTGATTTAGTTGCCACGAGATTGGTGTAGTGGAAACTCATCTAGCCCCATTTCGTGCTTTACGACACGATGTGAGTAGTGATGAAAGGGAGTGGAAAAACTGAATCCCATCGGAACAGCATTTTCGGTGATAACATGCCTCACACTCCAACAAGTGAAGGACATGTGTTGGGACTTGCTGGTTGGTCGTACACTCACCTGATCGCGTGAGGGCCATGAAGCAGGCTCCGAGGAAGAAGGTGTACCGCGCTCTGGCCTTGATGCGGTCCGTGATGGGAGGCACGGTGAGACGCGACACGAAGTCGCCGGCGGCCATCATGGTGAGGCAGAGCGCCGTGTCGGTCATCGATAGACCCACGTGGCGCTGCAGGTAGAACGGCAGCAGCAGCGAGTAGTTCACCGTCGACGTCATCATGCACGCCGTACCCAGTAGCACGTTCAGGTACACACGGTTGCGGAGCAGGTCCAGGTCCATGAAGGCCACCACACGCCGCCAGATCGGCTGCGGCTCTACAACAGCACAAAAGATACTGTGAGATGCAGCGAGTCTTCGATGCTTTACTGCGCCATACATGTCTTACTGTAGGGCGTAGTCCATCAAGTCCACCAGCCCCCTTCCGTAATGACTGTGATTCTGCTACAACGCAAAAGATAGTTTCAGGTTCTGCAAGTCGTTACAGCGCCTTTGGACAACCCACAGTAGGTCCTGGAATACCAAAACGATTATAATTCTGCAACGATCAACAGTCTTTCTGTACGTTTCCCATGCCGTACTACACTTTCGGATACAGCACAGTAGGTTCAGGTCCTTTAAGGCCGCTGCGCTCTATCAAACGGTTGCAACTATGCAACAACCAAACAGACTGTTACAGATTCTACAGGTTTTTCTTTCGTTATAACGCTTTTTGAGCGTCCCACAATAGGGCCAGTTTCATCAAGAACGCAACATGCCACCGAAATGGCTGCAGTTCTGCAACCACGAGCAGATACTTTTGTGTTGTTGTTGTTGTTCACCCTTTATTACACTTTTTGATATATCATAGTAGGTTGAGTTCGATCAAGCCACAATGACCCGTCGAAAAGGCTGCGATTCCTTGACAACGCAAACAATAATTTCAGGTTCTAAGAGTCCTCCACTTTAACTGTCGTTCTTTACGTCCCACATTAGAAACAGTTCCATAAAGGCCACAACTAACACATTGTCTGTAATTCCGCAAAAAACTAAAAAATGACTATAAGAAAGTCATTCATTCACTACAGTTTTTTTTGCGTATCCCACAGCAAGTCTCTCCCACATGGCTGACCACTATCCACGATAGGATCATATAGAGTATCACCACAGATAAGTGACTGGTTCGGTGAATACTTGACTAATAAAACCCATTACGTTAAAGAAGACGTCGAACATTCAATAGTAACGAAACTAATGTCAGATCTGCCCCAAGGAAAAGTATAACCACGTTTCATATTCTCATCATATAAAAAAAAACCTTTTCACTGAGAGGATCTGCAGCACCATCATATTTTTCACTGATGATGCTACGATCAACAGGAAAGTACCGTTGTTGAACGATCGCAATGAAATGCAGAATACCTTGGAGAAAACTTCCGTTTCACATAATGAATAGAAGTCCTCTTTTAAAGTGGTTGGTTGCAAGTTAATGCCACAACACAGAGAAATTTGCCCATAGTATCCGATTAATGGTGTGCTTCTTGCGCAATTCGCATCGCTGAAGTGTTAATGGTTAATACTAAGAAGCGATATACTGTAAAACGTGACGAAGACGTAAATTCAGTATTAGGGAATGCGAATAGAACGATGTGTCTGAAGGGTTCTAGAAAACTGCAATGCATCTGTAAAAGAAATCGCATCCAGTACACTAATGATGCTGTTACATAGTTGTAGCGTTTGCATTCCTTATGAAGTTACGCATCTAGGATCGTAACAGTTTGGTGTAGCCCTTACGAAAATGTAACAAAAATACTCGGGGAACATAAATGGGAAGTCATGGAAGATAGCGTAGTTATCACGAAAATACTTTGGGTATATCTAGAGAGCCAGTAGTAGAAGGAGACTGTGGGCTCACTCTGCTGCCACCATCGTACGCAGTGCCTGATCAAAAGTATCTGGACTGTGTTAATGGACATTTATATGGCTTGTGTCCACCCTTCGCCTTTTGGATACTTGGAGTCTGCTGGGGCACATTCAGTGAGGTATCTGAATGTCTATGGTGAAATAGCAGTCCATTATTCCTCGAGAGTCAGAACTAGAGAAGGTAGTTCAAATGGCTCTGAGCACTATGGGACTTAACATCTATGGTCATAAGTCCCCTAGAACTTAGAACTACTTAAACCTAACTAACCTAAGGACATCACACAACACCCAGCCATCACGAGGCGGAGAAAATCCCTGACCCCGCCGGGAATCGAACCCGGGAGCCCGGGCGTGGGAAGCGAGAACTTAGAGAAGGTAGTGATTTGTAGTTGAAGGTGGCATCCGGTACGAAATCGACATTCTAAGTCATCACACAGTACTTCCATTGCGTTCAATTTCAAACAAATTGAAAAAAAAAATATTCCCTGTATTGTGCGTATTCGCGTAAATTTCTGTTATGATTGCATACAACGTGTGATGCAAACCGACCTAATCTGTATTTAATGTAGCGTGATAGCCCAATTAGTCATATTGAGAACATCTGTAGGATATGCTGCAACGAAAGATGGCAGTGGTTGCACGTGAACTCGGTGTGCGCTGATTACGGAACCTTTATTAAGGTTGTGCGGGAATTTGAAGTTAGGATTTAACACGAACCGGGAACTATTTCAGAAGACAAGGAACAGAAGAATGTGGAAGTGTTTTGTCGACTGCGTTTTGGAAGATGTGGAAACGCGATTCAGCATGATGCATCGTTAAGCACCTGGCGGATTGTTCCGTTATTAAAGGGGACAGGGTGGTAATTTAGATCGTGGATATGGACTTCGGAGAGGAAGAAAACCTTTAGTAAAAGGACCGGCTGAAGTGTGTGGACTTAAGTGAAGCTACTTCGAACGGTGTTGAACCATAAACTGTGACTTTCCGAACTGTGGTACAGGGCAACAGAAGAAACGAACGATCAACGATTAAGTGCACGGTAACCGCAGACTAACATTAGAATCGAAATTGTAAGGATCATTTTCAAGTTTTATTTGTTACGAAAGCCTGAATAAATATGCTTGTCCCGGGAAGATGAAGTGGAAGGGGGCGTATACGTTCTGTGTACAGATTTATAGTGTTTCAGTTGCATATCGATGCTTCGTCTTGCTTCAGAAATCTGAGTCGTGATCGAATGAACGTAAAGTTCTCATAGTGCGGTTGGTCAAAACTCGTGTTTCATTCGTATCAACAACACAGTAAGAAGTAATTTGCCGTTGTGGTCGACCGCCATCTTTCCTGGTCCAGCAAAGATTATTGCTATCTACGTCAGAGAACTGACTCCCAACGCAGGCGCAGCGTGATGGTATGTCTTTGCAGTTACACTGCAATTCCATCTCTGGAGAAGGCAATTACAACAAACCAACTGCGTCGTAGGAAATAAAATGTACGAAATTTTCTCAAGTGTATAACCGACAGTATTTTGCAAGGATCGTAAAAACGTCTTTGACCCTAGTGGGAAACGAAACATTTGTGTAGCAGCAGGAAATTACAATAAATTATTTAGTAACACATTTCTTTATAAACCTCGCGAATGGTTTCAACTTCACTGTATCATAACATTCAACAGCAACGTGTACATAGTATCACGGTTTAAACATTTGATGAAGCTTTCTGATGTGACGTAGCTGATTACTCGCATGCATTTACCCTCGTCATATATCATATAATTAATGAAAGGGGAGACATACGTTAGAATTTTATAAGACAGTGCAATTCCGTTAAAAACTTCACTGATCCTTCAGTTGCATGAAGAACTGACGGATAACTTGCCTCGTAACAATATAGCTTATGTCCACACTATTTAATAAATTTTATTTCATGCTGTAGCTCACTGCTATTATTGTTATTGTTATCGTCATTGTCTTACTTGTTTTTCTTGACTGAGAGAGTATAAGTGATACGAGTGTGTGTGTTTGTTACTCGTTTTCTTCCTGTGATAGTCTCAATAATTAAATGGTAATTGGAGGAAAGACTCGGAGTTAGTGCAGTCCAGGTGTTTGACTGGTGGAATAAAATAAGAGGTGATTAGTGCCCAAGATCACACACACATTAATATTGGAATTATCATGTTTTAACGATCAGGTAACTATAGACGTCTTGTTCTTAGTGAACAGAAACACCATTTAGAACAGGGATAAATAGTTTTATATGTGTTTATGAGAACGGGTTATTCCCTTTCTAAACGCAAGCGAGTTGCCTGAATAATAGGAGCTCTCCATTGTTATTAACAACTTTTCAGCTACATAGCATTACTACAAAGAAACAGATACATTTTACGCTTTAATGAGTCGAATACACTCCTTTAAACTGCACGGTGACGACATGACTCGACAGACTCTCCATATTTATTCTTCGAAATGTGCATTTCACAGTTTAACTGATGGATGTTTCTCGATAAGTCTCCTTCACATGATACGATTCTACTGCGGGATTAGCTCTTTGCCAATAATCTTTGACTTATCTCTGTGACTTGAAGAGCCCAGATTATTGTAAATTTCCATCCACAGCAGTCATTATTAATATTTTTGAAACAGGATGACGGCAAGTGCGAAACTTCTCATTGTTCTTCCTTTTGGCTTTCTTGGCATCGCACCCTGCCGCGCCGTCCAATAAACGTATATCTGCAAGTCTGCATAGAAAGTGGCGCTCCACCTTCGAAAATCAGTCACGAACTGTAAAGCACAGTAAAATACACCATGGAAGCATCTCTAGCGATTGCGTACGGTTCTTCAAAGTATTTAAATCAGCGTCGTCGTCGCAGGCAATTCTTTTCTATGGTACGAGAACAGGTTACAAACACTTACACCACTAGTACTGTTCGTTTAAGATTTCAAAGAACTAAATTTTTTATTCCTCTGGCGTCTGTACAATCTTGATCCTAAAGATTTGGCTCAAACAGAGTGAACAATTCATAATGTTTACACTGGTATTCATTTCGATTCCAATCTGAGATTCAAAGATAAAGTCAGCCCTAGTCTGAGGAACAGACCACGAGAAAATACCACATTTCCATCCTGGGCAAGGACCTACTGGGGTTCGTTTGCTGATTCCACATGTGTGTCACGTGGACGCGTGTGATGAGTTATTTACAGTCTGACGAAGTGATTATGTTGCTGCGAATGCGGGGTAGCACCAAGGCGATTGCGATGCTTAATGGCTTTGTCCGACGGACACTAGGAGGAAAACCAAATTTCAGGAACAGTTTTTCGATGTAATGTTCATAGCTAAGGACTTGGATCGATTTTGGTAACATGAATAACCTTGAGAAAGCAGTTGTCCATGTCATCCATTTGGTCTGGACGATGACTGTTTCGCTTCAGTTCAATACATGACATACATAAGTCCTGCCTCAGGCTAATATCTCTTTTCCTTCGCTGCACAAAGACTCACTCCGTCCAAATAACATGGTTTTTAGAAACGAGACGGAACCTGACAACCCAAGAATTTTAAAATCGGGTAAGCGTTCAAATGAAGTTCAAATTTATTGTGGAAGAGAAAATCTGGCAGCTAGAACTGGATTTACAATATCAATATTGAAGTATTTAAAAGAAAAATCAGAAACTGCATTGGGAAGAAGGTTTGCGAAAACTGACTTTGGGAGCCTCAGGTAAAGCAGTGCATGGCACATTACTGAGACATTTGGAAATTAACCCAGGACACTGGCGCACAGTCTTTTGATCGGGAACTGTACGCTTCCACCTGTCCTTCACTTGCCGGATAAATATTGCGAAAACTTCTTCCACAATTAAGATTCGAAACGGCTACTTGGTAAGAGAGCGCCACTGCACTGGCGTGTGTTAGTGATCTCGGCTACGGAGGAAGAGCAGAAGTTCAAACGTTTTAAGTGTATTTCTTTTGCAAGACGCGCTTTCAGGGCTTCTGTGTTCTCATTATTCTGCTGTATGTCCCTAGAATCGTTCTAAATTTGTTCCTAATGCCAAAACACGGAGAAAATGTTTCAAACAAATAACCAGAAATGCATGGTAGAAGAAATGCAAGCAAGGCATTCTTTGATTTGAAACTGCTGTTGAGACGTTGTTGTTAATGCACGCATGTAAGGTCTAGAAATGAAGTGTGATCAGTGTGTCTCATACTTATCCATCTCAAACAGCTACAAAAAATTCTTACTCTGAAACAGAATAATGAAAAAAGTCATTGTCTTCAAAGGAGGAAAGACCAAGGCTGCTGTATGCCATGCCGTACTTCATCTCAAAGACCAACCATGCTTATCTGTTACGAAACAGGAAGACCCGTTGATGATGTAGACCTGTTGACGGTGTTGACATTTCTTCCTCAACAGCACTGGACGTTCTAGAGCAAACTTAAAAACATCTGGTCGCTAGAAGAAAAGAGAAATCAATATTGAAAGATTTATTTTCTAAGTTAGTTCATAATTTTTTCGCAGAGAACGGGAATCAATAATTAAAGGTTTATTTTCTAATTTGTCTCATTATATTTGTATTGACGAAGTGATCAGCATATTTCTACGGTATCAGAATGCCTTATCAATTTTTTGGATTCAAGTAAGGTTCTCCAGACTAATATCAAATATGGAATTTAGAATGATTGACATTTCCACTCATATACAAGGTGATGCAGCCCTCAGTTTTATATCTGACCCGAAAACATCTGTCCGTCTGGTATGTTCAGCAAACACAGATATCTTAGATTTAGCGCGTCACCGTAATAGAACGCCTTATTGTTATTGTAGTGTTGGCAGAAAAGCCAACACTGTTTTTCTAGAGGAGGCCGAAACGCACGCGTTTAATTACACGCTGACTGGCGTGAGGTCTGGAACAGGACAATATCTTGAGAATTGCAAATAAAGTACGTAGTTGATATAATACTTAACTTTAATCCACAATTGTAGAACATATCTCGTTACGGTACATGGTTCATAATATTAATTATCAATTGAATACGGCGCCTTGCTAGGTCGTAGCAAATGACGTAGCTGAAGGCTATGCTAACTATCGTCTCGGCAAATGAGAGCGTATTTGTCAGTGTAGCATCGCTAGCTACGTCGGCTGTACAACTGGGGCGAGTGCTAGTACGTCTCTCTAGACCTGCCGTGTGGTGGCGCTCGGTCTGCTATCACTGACAGTGGCGACACGCGGGTCCGACGTATACTAATGGATCGCGGCCGATTTAAAGGCTACCACCTAGCAAGTGTGGTGTCTGGTGGTGACACCACAGTTATAATATTGTTAAACAATGGAAATGATGAGAGTGCTGTCTAGATAATTAGACATTGAAACGCCGATGAAACAATGAGGTGACATTGTGACCACGTTAAGACTTACTTAAACATGCTATACTCTGCAACAGTTATGTTGCAGTGAACAGCAGCGTATTGGGTAAGTACGGACCGAACGTTGCGGACAAGTCTTGCGTGTAAGGTGCGGCGTTCGAATCATTTACATTTGTTTGGTTTTACACTACGCACGCAATGTACGTGAAATATCTTTTTACGCAAACTCTATATGAATGGACGTGCCATAAGAAGGGCCTATTTGACAGCAGGCCGGACAAATATGAAAGAGAAATAAGGAGTATAAAACTGTACTTATTTTATCATATCAGCAGATGGTCAAGTATGACCGTTTTGGTTTACACACATCTGGGTACAATGCTGCATTCATCTTTTCGCGCACCGAAGCATTCGCGGTACTACTGACCTGTAAGTTTCCGTGATGAGGTGCCGGAGGTGGTCGGAATTTTCCGGCACCTGATTGTAAGCTACGTGTCTCAAATGCCCCAACAGGAAGAAGTAATGAAATAATGGTGTGAATTGTGCAAGTCTTATTTCAGGTGATGCCACATTGGGCTACTTGAGCGTCGGTGACGATGAGATGGACAGGACAAGACCCAGTCCAAAAGCGGAGAAAATCTCCAACCTAGCCGGGAATCGAACCCAGACCTGCTGCATGGTAGGTACACACGTTACCAGTCAGCTTAGCAGGCGGACAATAGGAAAAAAGCCGATGGTGTCAGATCAGGTTATCTGACAGTCCAAGCCACAGGTGTTCCTCTTCTTATCCATATCCCTAGAAGTTCCTCGTTCAAATGGTTACGAACGGGCGAAGTCGAGTGTGGTGGAGCACTATCTTGTTGAAACCACATCATTAAACAATCTTGCAATGGTACACCCTCCAGCAGTAGTGGAAGTTCCTGACACAGAAAGCGCAGGTATCGTGTGCGAGTCAAACGGAACTCAAAACAAATACGATCCAATAAAGCGATCACCTAAGATTCCACGCCAGGCATTCGCTCCCCATAGTACTAGGCAGGCTACCTGTTGCATCGAGCGAGGATTGTCAGTACACTAATAGTGCATGTTCTGGCGACTGATGGTCCAATCATTGTGGAATCGCGATTCGTCAGAGAGCAAGACGCGCGATATGAATTCTGCATCATTTTCCAGAGTGCCTAATAGCCACTGATAAAAATTCATTCGAGCTTCGAGATCCCGCCCGTGGAGCTCTTCGTATAACAGTAGATCGTATGGTTGAAATTTATGTGCATGCGACTGGATGTTGTTCAACTGTTGAGACGTTGCCCTTGTACTCATGTGTGGATTAGTAAGAGCTGTATCCAAGACGGGTTTTTGCCACGTGTTACGGTCCTCTATCTCACGGATGATGCTTTTTGAATCACAGTTGTTGTCGTTATATGTCTTTCAGCACAAGCGAAATGTCTTTGCAGCCGGGTGTCACCTGCCAAGATACCGTTCCTTAGTCAGAAGTACTGCCTACATCACATTTTCTTGCTTTACCATAAATAACAAGCATGTCAACGTATTCGTTTGTGAAAAACATGACAACTGGCGGAAGAGACCATATTCAGGCCATATACCAGCGCAGTGTGCACAGGGCACAGTATCAATAACAGCGACGTTTTCTTGTTTGAATGTGGTAAACGTTGGCCTGTGTGCTTACGTATTAACACATCATACCGATGCAAAATTTTCTGAACAATGTTGGATCCGAACCATTGATAACACGTTTCAGTGAGTGCTTGGCGAGGGCCTAACCAGAGCCGCCATGCCATTCTGTTGGAAGTATATTTGTACTACGAGTAGCTTAGATACATACTTCGTCACTTCGTTGTTTAATACATTATTTACTTCACTGTCACCTCATTTAAACATTAATTTCGCTCTTAGTTACACCCAGTCACTAAGCACCACATATTACTATAGTTACGTGGTAGACCAACCTTTCAGGTGTGTTCTTTCTTCTTTTGCAAAATGAGCTTACTGGAAATTAATATTATAAATTAAGTAAACAGGAGAAGGCCAACCTTATGACGACTTCACACGTTTGTTGTAATGCATCAGATAATTTCGATAGGGGCACCTAAATCACCACTTGGGACAAGGCTACAGTTTTATGAAAGAACGCGTTATCGGACCCATGTTTATTGGGATTTCGGTTTTGGTCGTTACTACCACCTCCCATAATATTCGATACTTTTTAAGACCATTTTATATGTAAAATTTGCCGCTCTTCTCTAATGTTCAATATATATGTGTATATATGGGCCATTATAATTCATAGTGGAAAATAAATCGTGACAGAGATGAGATACAGCAAAACGTTGCAGATAAAAGTCAGAGGAGGCAAAGAAGGCCATGCTTTGCTATTAACGGTCGTGGCCTCGAAAGCGATTTTCCAGAGGACTTGGAGATTTAAGAGAGTCTTTGAAACGGGAACGCTAAAATTTGATTCAAGATTTGAAAAGAACGGCAATTTTACGTACAAAATGACAGATTATTCAAGGTCACGCTAAGGTTCAACCAAGGTCAAATAAGCAAATATGTTTTTAGTTGAAGTAGGGATTAACGCGAAATACGAAGCGATATATCAAAATAAAATATTAGTCGCAGATTGTAAGGGGCATAAGGGCCCACGTGTCATTATCGATAATCATGATTTTAAAGGTAATTATCTAAGGTCATTCGAAAGCTGAGTTTTGTTTCATAGAAACCCCTATTTATGATGTCGGATTAGGAAAGAGAAAACAGAGATTTGTAATTTAATTTTTAATTAAGGTGTTAATGCCAAAAACAAATACTTAACAATCGTGTAAATGTCATTGTGGCATTTTCAGGCCAGAAAAAAACATGAATAAAAAGTAGATCGTTGATTTACAAATCGTCGAATGAGTTCCTGAAATATCATTTGTCGGAATGCCCCTTCCAGTTTGTACCCAACATTGCATTTGCTGTATCCCTTCTGCATTATCAGTTACTCCCTGCTAGAACTAAAATCATTTGCTTATTTGACCTTCATTGAACTAGCCATAACCTTGAATAATGCGTAATTTTATACGTAAAGTTTCCCGCCAAATCTTGAACCAAATATTAGCGTTCCCATTTGGAAAAAAAAATCACTTTCAAGGTCACAGCCATTAGCAGCAATGCGTGACCCTCATTGCCACCTACGACTTTCATCTAAAACATTTTGTTGTATCTCATCTCTATCCCGAGTCATTGCCCCCATGGTCCACCCTATATATGCAACGACGTGAACGAAGTTCGAAGGCCACGGTCTTCCGCATTTCAATGTGCAGCTTCTCACCGGCAAGCCTGTCGTAATGCTTCGGTCACATTCCTGGCAAAGTTTCAAATATACGAATACATATCTGGATTGACGCATCCACCTTCTGCTAGGAAGAACTTGGGGTTCTCTATGGTGATTCAGGAAGAATGGCACATAATTTGTCATTTGATTCCTTAGTGAAAGTAAACCGAAAGAATCCTATGAACATGTGTCTGATTTCCGATCGTTACGGAACTTTAGTAGGTTGAAGATTACACACATCCATGAATGGTTATGAAACACATGTGCATATTACGTACCGAAATGCCGTGTAGGCGATGTGGTCGAAAGAATAATCGTGTGACACATGACTGATGTATCCTACAAGAGGTGTTCAGGAAGTCCTCCACCCATATCAACGCACTTGTCAACACGTTGGAGGGTGTGTTTCGTTGCGTATCGAACATCAACTCGGCGGGCCTAAATTCTGGCAACAGATCGGTGATGTGAACGGCAAGTTCTTCACGTGTATCCACCTTTGCGAACACATCCCCTGTAACTACCCTCATAAACAGAAGTATAATGGGGTTAGGTCGGGTAATCTGGCAGGCCAGGTAATGTGTCCGCCACGGCCACTCTACCGTTGAGGAAATATGTTATTTAGGTACTGGGGTACTTGTCTGATACAGTGAACCGGTAATCCATCATGTTGCAGGTACATTTCCCGTCGTTGTTCTAATTTCACGTCTTCCAAAAGTGTAGGGAGGTCTTCTATCAGGAAATGTGCGTACGAAGCGGCTGTCATGCGATTTGGCAGGAACACAGGCCATATCGTCAGGTCATCAATCATACCACACCAGACGTTCACTGAGAACCTAACATGAAATTTTGTTTCCCTAGTGTCATGTCGGTTCTCCATCGCCCATGTATGAGAATTGCGGGTGTTCAAGATATTATTGCGTATAAAGGTAGCCTCACCTGAAAATCAAGTGTACTGAAATCGTTTAGAACGTTGTTGTCTGGTTATTGAGTAACCTGGATGCAGATGGTGCATGAGCTACAGATGGAACGGGTGCAAGCCCTCGGAATTAACGAATGCCACGCGTGTTCGTAGGACTTTTTCGGTTTATTTTCATATGCAGAATCATCTAATTACGTGATATTTCTTCTGACTCATCCTTTACATGTTCCCTAGACTCTTTTACTTATTTCTGTGTCCGCCCCGACAGCTGAGTGGTCAGTGCGAAGGACTGTCACGCCAAGTGGTCCGCGTTCGATTTCCGCTGGGTCGGAGAATTTCTCCGCTCAGGGACTGGGTGTTGTGTTGTCTTCTTCATCATCATCTCATCCCCATCGAAGCGCAAGTCGCCGAAGTGGCGTCAACCAAAAAGACTTGCACCAGGCGACAGGCTAAAAATGGTTCAAATGGCTCTGAGCACAATGGGACTTAACATCTGAGCTCATCACTCCCCTAGAACTTAGAGCTACTTAAACCTAACTAACTTAAGGACATCACACACACCCATGCCCGAGGCAGGATTCGAATCTGGCCCAGGCGACCGGCCTACCCGACGGTAGACCCTAGCCAGACGACATTTCGTTTCACTTCACTTATTTCTGTACAAGATCTTGCCCCTAAGGATTTTCAGTTTCGTATACATATTTTACGTGTGTATCAAGTAACACCGGAAAACTTCATGGACAGGAAAGATTCCATGTAAGTTATAGAAATAAGTCTAAACTGTCTCACTGTCTAGCAAACATCGGCTCTAAAATACGTAACTTAGGTGGTATTAGCTCTTTTCATCGTCACTACTATGAAACAGAATTTCTACTGCAAGATCTTTGCATTACATATTTTGGGAGCAGGAAGTATTGACCAAAATAAGAATTAATTATCTAGTAAACGTGGGGTCTAAAATGCATATTTTAAGTTCTGTGACTACTTGCTCATCTTCGCTAGTGTGAAACACGTCTCTTCTACTGAGCTCTTAAGGTACGTATTTTAGATCCCATGTTTACTAGACATTTTTTCTTCTCTTGGGCCACTCTACTTCCTCCTAAAATATGGAAAGCAGAGAGCTTGCACTAGAAGAGATGCTGTTCAAGTATTGAAGATAAGCAAGTGCTCATATCCCTTAACATATGAGCCTTAGAGCCCTTGTTTACTAAACATTTTCTCTAATTTTTTGTATGGAACCTGTATCTTAAGTTTGTCATATTTGGAGTTTGAACCTATGTCCAGAAACGTACCGTTTCCGTGCTACAACCATCTGAAACCATGTTTGTAACGCGACCACTTTTACAAGTTATTTGTTAGGCGTGACCCAGTACACCACTTGTTTTACAATGCCACTCATTAACAAGCAAAGAAACAAAAAGAAAACGTAATCAGTTTTCATAAACACTGTTGTTTGTGGTTTATTCCGGTGTGCGGCGTCTTCTTGGAGCACCACAGCCACGCCTGCTGACGGTGAAGGTACCCCTATCGCGAAACCGTTGCGTAATTGTGGTGGAATGGTGTGCGATGGAATCGGACTCTAATGTTCTTGATAAAGGCGACCATTATCGTGAGCTTCACCATACGGATCATGTCGGTGTATTCTACAAACGCGTACTCAAGCATGTTCCTCTAGCGCTCACAGACACGTGAATGACGTTCGAACCAGGCCAGAAAGGCAGAATAGACGTCTAATGATATCAGCCGATCTGACGTAAGTACTCCCTACCATGACTACCCTGTTACATACATACCTCGCAAACGTGTTTTCAAACGGCTGTGGCATGGAAACGGTACGTTTTCGGTCGTGGGTTCCAGTTCAGAAATTGTCGGACCAGTCCCCTCTACAAATCCTCGATTTAGAAAATTATCGGAAATATTACCAATAGATTTAACGTGAATGGGGTCAGCTACGAATGGCAGATGAATCGCAGTACGACGGCTGCGGTTTGAGTTGCACATTACACCATCCGAACTGTTCAACGTGCATAACTGCGCAAGTACGCCAGTCTACAGTTGTGGCATTGTTAGTTAAGTAGTTGTCTACCACGGACAGGTCGTACCATATCGGATGGTAAAATCGGTTTTTAATTGTCTCGAGGACAAAAACTGCATAGGAAGGAAAACATCATCAATTTTTAATTGTCCTGGAGCCAAAAACCGCATAGATATGGCAGACACGTTTTTAATATTTTTAAGGCAACTGAAGCACTCTATTTCATTGCTACGTCACTTCGTAAAAATATTTCCTGACTAGGACTAGTTTCATACTACAACCAGCGGATATCCGGCGACGGCGGCGACAGCGAGAAAATACCGTGTGGACCAGGTGGGGACATATCTTGGACTCTACACGTACACCAGTACATATGCCACGAAGCACGGCAACAGGGTCAATACTGTCTCACCAGTACAGTATCAGATCTTATGCCACTAGTTTATTGCTCGTTTCTATCGCCATTGTTATTACAATAGCCCCGTTAGCTTTCCCCATTCTCTATAGTAACTAAATATTTCAAACCAATGCAGAAATTTAATCTTTCTTTCAAAAAAGGTTTAGTTAAAAACGAAAAATTTGAAGAATGCTTTTATGGCTAATTGATTTTTTATTTTTTTCTCGCTTGTTAGTAAAAAATAAAAACCATCTATTACAACTGAAACCAAACAAATACCGAAAACTACCTATTATTCAGAACTAAAGTACCTGTATCAGTTTCAACCGGTAGGTTTTTCGCACCCCTACAGCGCCATCCGATACGTTGTCCGGCCGTTTTTCGCCGTGTCTTAAGAACACAGGTTCTCCAGCACCCCGCAGTGTGAACAGTGAGCAACCAGGTGGGGAAGCATGTTTTACGTTTACTGTGCAGTGATTGACAGTTGCAGAAGGCGTGAGTCATCCTTCTGTCTGGACGGTACTACGTGAACAACTGCTGCCTCAATAGCATCTTCAGCGAACCCAGGCACTAAGGCTAGAGGAGCACCGTAGCAGACCGCAGTTCTGTCAGTGATTCTTGCAGAAGTATGCTGCAGATGCACTGTTTTCGTCGAAGATTATATTTACCGACGGGTCCGTGTTCACAAGAGTTGGCGTTCTGAACTTTCATAATCAGTACTGTGGGATGATGGAAATTCCTACGCATTAGCAGAAAGAGGGTATCAACATCGTTTCATCGTCAACATGTAGGCAGGAGTTCTGGGTGAAAACTCGCTAGGGCCATACATCCTGCCTCAAAGATTAAATGGGGCTCAATATTATCAATTACTTATTAATGTATTGCAGACCCTGTTGGAGGATGTGCCACGTCAGCAAAGACTAAGCACGTTTAAGCACGGTGGCACACCAGCACATTTTCTCCACAGTAAGCTTGAACATCTTATACTGATATTTCAGGACCGCTAGATTGGACAGGGACGCCCAACATCTTATCCTCCCCGTTTTCCAGACTTCACTCTCCTATATTCGCGGTTGCGGGGACGCTTGAAGGCATTAGTTTGGGCAACCCCAGTCAACGATGTCCAGACACTTTAGGACTGTGTCGTCGTCACTTACAGCAGAGGGGTGCATTGCCCTGGACTGACGCCAGTTTGAGCACCTTCCATAAAAAGTGTCATGAATGGACGACAGGTTGAACCTACCTTACGAAGACGTGTACAGGTCGCAGAAAATACATTTTTCAAGATCCATGTGTAATTCTCTTTTTTTCATGTTATTATGAGTACTACAACCTCCTACAATAATGGACAATACTGGTGTGACTTGGTGAACAAGTGAACATATATTAGAAAGAATGCGTTTCCAGACCCAATTGTGATGGTCTTGTTTTCATGCTGAGATGTGAGCTACCACCTCTCACTATACTGGCTACTTTTGTTTTCAGTCAGTATGAACAGGTGGGTACCACAACCTTGTCGGCCGGTGTGGCCGAGCGGTTCTAGGCGCTTCAGTCTGGAACCGCGCGACCGCTACTGTCGCAGGTTCGAATCCTGCCTCGGGCATGGATGTGTGTGATGTCCTTAGGTTAGTTAGGTTTAAGTAGCTCTAAGTTCTAGGGGACTGATGACCTCAGATGTTAAGTCCCATAGTGCTCAGAGCCATTTTGAACCATAACCTTTCAAAATTTGGACACTACTTTGTTAATCTCAAGAGGCACTGTTCCATTTAAAAAATTGTATGTTTGCACAAAAAATACACTTTTTAAGTATTATTACAATCTATTGATAGGCTAACATTACGAGTTCTTGACTACCAATCAACTCTGTGGAAAGGGCACGTCAATAGTATTTTCCGTTTTTACAATATTTGCGGCGCAATTTTTATTGAGTGATCCAAAACTCTGTTAACATTTGCAAAAGCACTAATTCACGAATTAACGTAGGCAGAGACGTAAAAACTGACACACATGCTTGAAATGACTTGCGATTTTATTGAAACCAATAACGAGTGCAAAACCTGATGAACACATGGGGCCTGATGCCGCATGACAATTGTGTGTAAAATGATCTGTAGTAAGAGAGGTGTAGTCAGATCATCTTTAGCGAAGCTGATAAACATCGGCTGGAAGGTAAGAGATCTATGCAGGATGGTATGTCGCCCGATATATCAAAGGTCATTTGTGCACATCGTTTGGCGAAGATTGCGTACTGAGTCGCCACATCCGTCATTCTCGGCCTCCTACATTCCCAGACTGCATCCGTGTGATTACTGATCGTGGGGTTACCTTAAGTCGCAAATCCACTGTGATCTTCCGACCTCATTACGGATGATAACAGACAACTTCCGTAGCCAATTTCTCACCATACCTACTGATACGCTGTGCAGTGCTGTTCACAACTTTGTCCTTCGACTACAAGTATTGTCGACGAATGACGGCCGAGATGCTGAAAGAGATGGTCTTTACTAAAAATAAAAAAGAGATGGTCTTTGCTGAAAATCAATTGTCACGCTAATTATTGATTTTGTATCGTATGAAACGCCATCTGTTGGTTAACTTTCTTCAGTTTCAATATCATTTCAAGCAAGTTTGTCAAATTTTTCTTCTCTACCTACATTATTCCGTGAAGTATTGAAAGAATTTTCAAATTTTAAGGACTTTTGGGTCACAATATATAATTGTATGAGACAATGGAACGTTGTAACTACCTTGTTTCTGAATTGCAGGATACTGAAGTGAAACTCGGATGATAAACAGTTCAGACATGAAGAGAAAAGAAGCTTTGAAAATTTGATGGTCTAGGAAAATGATGAAGATTAGAGCGATAGTTCCTGAAACAATTGAAGAAGTACTGAAACGAATTGCAGAGAAAATAAAATTGCGGTATAAGTGAACTGAATGAAGGATTCGGTTGCTGGGACACATTCTGGGGTATCAAGGATAGCCTGTTTGTTTATCAAGGGAAATATCTGGGGTATAGAGGGAGACTGAAGATTGACTGTGCTAAGCAGGCTAAAATGGATGAATGTTGCAGTAGACGCGCACACGTGAAGAAACTTGCACAGGATAGACTGGCATCGAGATCTGCATCAAACCAATCATCGGATTCAAGACGATGACGAGGGGCGGGTTAGGCAGTGATGCGGCTACTCACTCTTCTGGAAAGTGCCCATTGCCACTCCCACGCCCTCTTCCTCGTCCTCCTCCCAGGTGGGCCCCAGGCGCATGCGGCGGTCCTCGGGCACGACGTCGGCCATGTCGCCCACCTCGGAGCTGGCCAGCGACGCCATGGAGGCGTTCCTCCTGGGCCGGCGCGGCCGCACCTCCTCGCCGGGCTCCGACTCGCCCTTGAGCAGCGTCAGCTCGTTGGCCACAGGCCGGCGCTCGGCGTGCCACTCCACGGGGTGGAAGAAGAGCGAGCCGAGCGGACCGTGCATGGCCACCCCGCCCAGCACCAGCAGCGCGCCGCTGAAGCCGTACGTCTCCAGCAGCAGCCGCACCACGTGAGGCATCGCCATCTGGCCGCAGTTGGCTCCCGCCATCGACAGCCCCACGGCGCGGCCGCGCGACTCCACGAAGTACGTCTTGACCGCCAGGAAGCCCGACGGTGTGAACAAGCCCATCCCCAGACCTGGTACAGCACAACAACGAAGCACTCACGTTACGTGGGGATCGTCACAGTTACTTGAAACTATGTGTGTTGCGCTGCACTTGGGCAGTGACATTGCTACATATTGGCAACCATTGTTTTAGCTTGGTGCAGTCAAGTGCGGCCTCGGGATTCGAGTACACACATCGTTTAATGAACAAAGTAAGAGCATATGGACTATCAGACCCATTGTGTGATTGGATTGAAGAGTTCCTACACAACAGAACGCAGCATGTCATTCTCAATGGAGAGAAGTCTTCCGAAGTAAGAGTGATCTCAGGTGTGCCGCAGGGGAGTGTCGCAGGACCGTTACTATTCACAATATACATAAATGACCTTGTGGATGACATCGGAAGTTCACTGAGGCTTTTTGCGGATGATGCTGTGGTATATCGAGAGGTTGTAACAGTGGAAAATTGTACTGAAATGCAGGAGGATCTGCAGCGAATTGACGCATGGTGCAGCGAATGGCAATTGAATCTCAATGTAGACAAGTGTAATGTGCTGCGAATACATAGAAAGAAAGATCCCTTACCATTTAGCTACAGCATAGCAGGTCAGCAACTGGAAGCGGTTAATGCCATAAATTATCTGGGAGTACGCATTAGTAGTGATTTAAAATGGAATGATCATATAAAGTTGATCGTCGGTAAAGCAGATGCCAGACTGAGATTCATTGGAAGAATCCTAAGGAAATGCAATCCGAAAACAAAGGAAGTAGGTTACAGTACGCTTGTTCGACTGCTGCTTGAATACTGCTCAGCAGTGTGGGATCCATACCAGATAGGGTTGATGGAAGAGATAGAGAAGATCCAACGGAGAGCAGCGCGCTTCGTTACAGGATCATTTAGTAATCGCGAAAGCGTTACGGATTTGATAGATAAACTCCAGTGGAAGACTCTGCAGGAGAGACGCTCAGTAGCTCGGTATGGGCTTTCGTTGAAGTTTCGAGAACATACCTTCACCGAAGAGTCAAGCAGTATGTTGCTCCCTCCTACGTATACCTCGCGAAGAGACCACGAGGATAAATTCAGAGAGATTAGAGCCCACACAGAAGCATACCGACAATCCTTCTTTCCACGAACAATACGAGACTTAAATAGAAGGGAGAACCGATAGAGGTACTCAAGGTACCCTCCGCCACACACCGTCAGTTGGTTTGCGAAGTATGGATGTAGCTATAGACGTAGATTACCAGGTGCACCAGAGCAAGTAAATGAAATGCAGTTACTCGCCCTTTTCCACAGACCAGCTTCAAAATTCTTATGAAACTAATGTCGAACTAATAGTTTATCAGCTATGTATGTATGTATGATTTCTTCGTTTATATGACTGACTATATTGAATATTAATGAACCTAATACGTTGAGTGAGCAATAGTCACAGAGAGACCCTGGATGTGACGGTCATCCGTCGCCCTGGACGGCTCTGCTGTCATTCTGTGTGGCAGTTTACGCATCTGGAAACATTGTTTCTGCAATACTGAACATCTAATCTGGACACAGTTTACTTAGGACGGCCGAATTAATGCATAATTTCCGATGTGATATGAACCATGCTCTTGTACAAATTACCATCATTGATTCCTAAGACAGTCTACTTGTAACGGGCTGCCATGTTCAGTGTAGTAAGATGTGGGCTGTCTTTTCATATTTGATAGCATGGAGTGGTTAATTAAAGTAGGAGGAACTTCTGCCTTGAAAATGGGTAATACAATTTGTTGCCCTAACGTAATGGAAAAAGTAGCACTGAATGGCCTTAAGAGACAAGAACAATATATAGCCATACCTCATATATTTCTTAAGATATTGACATGCATATGGAAATGAGGGGGCTTGAACTAAAAGAGTGAATTCAAACCTCTGGAATTATCAATGTTTACTCTTGTTGTTGTTGTGGTCTTCAGTCTAGAGACTGGTTTGATGCAGCTCTCCATGCTACTCTATCCTGTGCAAGCTTCTTCATCTCCCAGTACGTACTGCAAACTACATCCTTCTGAATATGTTTAGTGTGTTAATCTCTTGGTCTCCCTCTACGATTTTTACCCTCCACGCTGCCCTCCAATACTAAATTGGTGATCCCTCGATGCCTCAGTATATGACCTACCAGCCAATCCCTTCTTCTAGTCAAGTTGTGCCACAAATTTCTCTTCTCTCCAATTCTATTCAATACCTCCTGATTAGGTATGTCATCTACCCATCTAATCTTCAGCATTCTTCTGTAGCACCACATTTCGAAAGCTTCTATTCTTATCTTGTCCAAACTGTTTATCGTCCGTGTTTCTCTTCCATACATGGCTACACTCCATACCAATACTTTCAGACACGGCTTCCTGACACTTAAATCTATACTCGATTTTAACAAATTTCTCTTCTTCAGAAACGCTTTCCTTGCCATTGCCAGTCTACATTTTATATCCTCTCTACTTTGACCATCATCAGTTATTTTGCTCCCCAAATAGCAAAACTCGTTTACTACTTTAAGTGTCTCATTTCCTAACCTAATTCCCTCAGCATCACCCAACTTAATTCGACTACATTCCATTATCCTCGTTTTGCTTTTGTTGATGTTCATCTTAAACCCTCCTTTCAAGACACTGTCCATTCCGTTCAACTGCTCTTCCAAGTCCTTTGCTGTCTCTGACAGAATTACAAAGTCGTCGGCGAACCTCAAAGTTTTTATTTCTTCTCCATGGATTTCAATTCCTACTCCGAATTTTTCTTTTGTTTCCTTTACTGCTTGCTCAATATACAGATTGAATAACATCGCGGATAGGCTACAATCCTGTCTCACTCCCTTCTCAACCACTGCTTCCCTTTCATGTCCCTCGACTCTTATAACTGCCATCTGGTTTCTGTACAAATTGTAAATAGCTTTTCGCTCCCTGTATTTTACTCCTACCACCCTCAGAATTAGAAAGAGTGTATTCCAGTCAACATTGTCAAAAGCTTTCTCTAAGTCTTTCCTTAATCTATTTTCTAAGATAAGTGGTAGGGTCAGTATTGCCTCACGTGTTCCAATATTTGTACGGAATCGAAACTGATCTTCCCCGAGGTCTGCTTCTACCAGTTTTTCCATTAGTCTGTAAAGAATTCGTGTTAGTATTTTGCAGCCGTGGCTTATTAAACTGATAGTTCGGTAATTTTCACATCTGTCAACATGGTTACTTTTACACAAGGAAATGTTAACTGCGTAACAAACAATGTTCGTAAGTGATACTGTCCGCTACGAAATGAAGAGTTGATAACAATGTAGCAGACGAAATGATCAGCATTGGTGGGGATTTTGCAAGCTAGCTTGTGGTGTCTGCAAAACGCCAAAAAATTCGAAACCACCATACTCAAGAGGTGCCACGATTGTCAATAGCGCTAGGCTATCTGACTTTCGTAACTAGTGGCCCCAGTGTGGATTATTCCTGAGTTGGCTAACTTGACATAAAATTAATTTAATTTCTTCAAACCCACAACAAAATTTATTTTATTTATTTCGAGTCAAAAACATTACAACAATATTTACAATATATACAATATAACAAATCAGGTCAAATCATAAAAGAACAAACTAAACGGTATTAGCCCAAAATTGTGCAACGGCAGCAGCATTGTCTGAAACATCAACAAGCTCTTGTGTGGAACATGATACAGGACATCTAGGACAGTTAATTAAATGTTTGGTTGTCTGTTCTTCTCCGCAGTCACACAAGGTGGAAGATTCCTTCATGAAGCCCCATTTAAACAGATTGTCCTTAGTTCGTCCGACGCCACTCCTGAGCCGATTTAGAGACTTCCACACTGTCCAGACTTGATTTCCACCAGGAGGAAGGGTCTCAGAAGGAGTCATCCAATCGTTACTGTCAGATTTTGCTGTCCACTGAGATAGTCTGGCTGCTCCAGTCCGACCGGTGAGGGGTGTAGTAGTTCTCATGAAGCTCCTCCTAGATTTGAGTCTACTAATTGGTAGCTGGTATCCATGTAGCAGGTGATCGGTGTTATGATCTGCTTTATGTCTCTCAAGTTTGGCTGCGACTTCACGCCTTATGTCTGGAGGAGCAATACCTGCTAGTTTATGGAGTTTATCAATAGATGTAGCTTTGAGGCATCCCGTTACTGTCCTGCAGGTTTCGTTCAGGGCCACATCAACCTGCTTTGCATGAGATGACTTGTACCATACAGGACATGCGTATTCAGCTGCGGAATAACACAAGGCCAAGGCTGATGTTCTTAGTAGTTTGGGATCTGCACCCCAAACGCTGCCAGTGAGCTTCCGCAGGATGTTGTTACGAGCAGCAACTTTCTGCTTGGTGTTAGTGCAGTGTTTTCTGTAGGTCAACGTTCGATCTAAGGTGACACCCAGATATTTGGGGTAGAAACAATGTTCAAGCTCTTGATCTTCCCAAAACACTGTAAGTTTTCTATAGGCCTCTCGATTGCGTAGGTGGAAAGCACAAACTTGAGTTTTAGCAGGGTTCGGTCTTAAGTTATTGACTCTGTAGTACTCAGATAGGTCCTTGAGAGCAACAGTAAGCTGGTTTTCTACTGTGTCAAAATCTCTGGCTTGTGTGACTAAGGCAAGATCATCTGCATAGATGAAACTCTTTGTAAGAGAAGGTTGAGGCTGGTCATTTGTAAATATGTTGAACAATATGGGGGAAAGGACACTACCCTGAGGCAAGCCATTCCTTTGACTTCTCCATCTGCTCTTTCTTCCTTGGAACTCCACATAGAATCGCCGGTTTTCCAAAAGTGTCTGCACAGTTCTGGTGAAATTAATGTCTCTAGTGATGTAATAGACTTTGTGCAATAATTGTCGATGTTGAATGGTGTCATATGCTGCTGTGAGATCCACGAAGACAGCCCCGGAAATGTATCCTTTCTCATATCCCTCTTCAATATGTTCAGTCAGATTAAGGACTTGTGCTGTACAATTCTTTCCAGGTCGGAAACCTGCTTGTTGAGGTATGAGTTGTTTTTCAACAATGGGAGTGAGTCTATTTAGCAACATTCTTTCATAGATTTTATACAAATGGCAAAGGAGCGAAATCGGTCGGTAGTTCTTGGGATCAGCTGCACCCTTTCCAGGTTTTAGTAAGGGAATAACTTTAGTTTTCCTCCAGATGGCAGGGATCTGTTTCCGCTTCAGACAACCATTATAGAATTGCAGAAGCCATCTTTCCGTGATGGGACCAAAATGTTTAATTTGCTCAATCATTAGATCGTCTAGACCAGGCGCTTTACCATTTTTGCATTTCTGAATTGCGGTTCTGAGTTCTTGTAAGATGAAGTCATTTGATATATGGTTGTTTTCACGTTCAGGTTCTCTTTTGAGTTTTGTTCTATCTTTAGAACAATTGACCCTTCCATTCTGAACTAGATGATGAGCAATTTGATCTGGTGCAATGTTTGCATGGCCATGATTGTGGACAGGGTCGTTGTTCAGGCGTCGCAGCAACTGCCAGGCTTTCTGACTGCTTTTAGACATATCAAGGTTCTCGAGTAGCTCTATCCATCGTTCTTTTTTGGATTTGGCTAAGGCTGAGGATAAATTTTGGCCAGCAGTTAAGGTTTCAATGCTGTAAGGATTATCATTGAAAAGTTGGATATAGTTATGTAGATGCTTCACGGATTCTTCTGTCAAGCCAGGTATGTAGTTAACTCGACAGCCTCTGGGAGTTGAGAGTCTTGAGCATCTTTTCACGGCTTCTACAAACTCATCATAGTTGGAAACTGAGGGTTCTATGCGTGAAACTTCTGAGTCAAGGAGATCAGCAAAATAAATGACGTCGTAGGGAATGAGAATGGGTGTCATTGAAGAAATTGATAACAAGGACCTATGGTATCACAAAGCGATTTATTAACTAATATCAAGGTCAAAAGAGAACAAACATACAGAAACTTCAACCGTGCAACATTTCATTAACATGAACTCAGGTTGGTTGGCGGTAGACCTGGGGAGGCTACTAGAATTTACATGTAAATAAGACTGGCTACTGTCAGTGGAAGGGTGCCAATCTAGGCAAGCACACTCTGCTGTATCGTTCCGCTGATTGCTCCCACATCAAAATATAATTAACCATGCAATCGACACTTGTAGTGACTACTGCGAGTACAAGGCTACTATGGAAAAAGATGGTCGTGAAAACGATTGATAGGCTTCTGAATTTACCCAAGCTGCGCAACATTACCGATATAGCTGGTGAAAGACGAGATGCTGTCGTCTGCACGCAGGCGCTGCCGAAGTGCCGTACTGCGGGAGATGACCCTACATCCGCCAGTGATTGTCTCACGTCTGTGAAAGTATAAAGATTCGCCCGCGTGTCCAGGCGTCTTTACAACCAACTGCGCTCTCCGTAGAAATGGGAGACCTCTAGCGACTGTGCTCCACGGCTGTCGAGAAGCAAGTTGCCTCTCCCTTTTGCTCAAAACCTTCCGAAAAACAGCCATTTCCCCAATATTCTCGAATAAACCTGTCATAGCCCAGCAGTGTTTACCGTGCCAATCATGTTTACTAGCAAGGAGACCCGATCTTCCTCAACCAAACCCTACACTGCAGTACACATTCTGTTCTCCGAAAAAACAGCACACCTTGGCTGGAGATCCTGCAGCCAAAACCCCAACGCATTTCACAAGATGAGGAAAGCTTCCTAGTGAAAACAAGCTCTCTCTCGTCCATAAAACGATTTAGACGGCGCCATTTTGGCGAGGCGCTGCGGCATCTAAGAAACGCGACATCCGGAGAAATTCGTCGTCCCGTTTCACAAGGTACGCCGTTCTTGTAATAAACAAGTTAGCCGAGCGCCAGCCCGACACCGCTTTACCTGGACCCACACGCGGAATGAGGAGACCAGACTCCTACATCACGTCCACTCTCAAATAAAACGCTTAGACAGTCGGCAGGATGCCCGGCGCCGCCAATTTCTAAAGAAGTGTCATTTCGCATTCAACCATGGTGTTCCCACCCTCTTGCTTGGCCGCTAGTGCAACAAGGCCGGCCACAAGAATGGCTGCCCATAAACCACTGCCCCGCCGGGTCCACGGCCTGCTTCGCTGACCGCAAAGGAATCCGCCAACTTTCTTGCTGCTTGAGGAAGGTTCTAAAGCTGCCCCTAATGCAATGGCCACCTCCAGGGTCCAAAAATCTCTCTCTTTAGCCGAGTTTAATTCTACTACTGCTGCTCAAGTCATGCAAGTACTGTGAGATCAATCAGTGCTTTACCCTAACCCTAATAGTCCATTAGATTGATATCAATCAGGGAAAATTTAGATACATCAAAGGCGAATGAAGATGTATGATAATCACCGAAACAAAATGAAAGGGCCGGCCGGTGTGGCCGAGTGGTTCTAGGCACTTCAGTCTGGAACCGCGCGACCGCTACGGTCGCAGGTTCGAATCCTGCCTCGGACATTGATGTTTGTGATGTCCTTAGGTTAGTTAGGTTTAAGTCGTTCTATGTTCTAGGGGAGTGATGACCTCAGCAGTTAAGTCCCATAGTGCTCAGAGCCATTTGAGCCAAAATGAAAGAGGAGGTGCCTGACAGGTATTACCATGGTAGTGGCCTGCCCAGAAATCACCACCATCTTTCAGTTTTATAAGATTGTGTGTGATCCAACACGCTGCAACAGAGATATGCGTTGCTGAGAGCAAAGAACAAGAGAGAAAATTGCTATTAGTCATTCACAGAGGTTCGCGGGGCTAATAAACTTACAATTTTATTGACCGATTTACATCGAATGAGGACAGAATCAGAGAAAAACGGATATTAGTTACAATATTGGAGCGAGAGAACAAACATATTGGTCAACCTAAAACAGCACAGTGTAAAGAATTTAGCTTGCGACACGCATGACAAATATTTCAGCAATTCGGTCAGCAAGCATTTCCATTACGTCTCACCGTCATTGCCTCGTGGTACAGCTGCACAGTGTGTCCCCACCGGCTAACACGTCCATAGTGTAGCTTATCCAGCCTTCCACTAAATACCATTAGCTCTCATTACCCCTGAGAGGAAGCACTTTCTGGCGCATATTTCGGCCAACCATGGGCCTAACTTCTGGGCCCAACGCAACGACCCAATTGGCTCACGCCAAAAGTGCTCCCTATGGATCCCCTATTCGTCAGTTTTAACTGACGGATTTTCTAGAAAGAACTCAAAGCCTCTACTGTGATACCGCGACGTTGTTCCACCGACCCCCTCCAAGTCATATAAGCTCCAAGACAGATAGAGTTGCTGTCCACCATTCGACTCCTTGTTGACCGAGTCGTCGATTCCCCCCCCCCCCCCTCCTCTCCCCCTCCCACAGCCCTGCTACTGCCCTGTACGTTCCAACAGTTCAGCCCCCCTCATTGATTATCAATAGCGTGCTATATAAAACTGAAAGATACATACATCAGACAATAATTACGTACAAATTTAAACATGAAAAGATGATGTGGAGGCTGTGTATGAACAAACATAAACAAAAGTCATCTCGATATGTCATGCAGGTGTGTCGCTATTGCGACTGTTGCTGTAACCCATCTGAGGGACGCACCTGATGTGGTTTGTAAGCATGCACACAGGATATCTATGAAAAACAGGTGCATCGTCTAATGGCTCACTATACCACAACATACGTTTACACTCCATGGATGCTGACGTTCCATCTGACGGATTGTTAACAGACCAGTAGCGCGTGTTTCGGTGTCTTACCTGGCCATTATTGGTAAATGTAGCTTCATCACTAAACAACACATATGATACATCTGGAGTACCTCGTCTAAATAACCATGTACAAAAGTTAACACTATTCTCATAATCGTTTCCATACAGCTCTTGATGGAGAGAGATGTGATCGAGATGGAAACTATGTCGATGGACAACGCGTAGGACACTTGCCTGACTTACTAGTATACCACTTCCCTGTGAGAAAGCGCGGGACCTAACATGCGGATCAATAACACTTTCTCATAACTGGTTGAAGAGACTGATAAGTAACTGCCGAGATGGTTGACGTCTATTGTGAAATCTTGCTACAAACACCGTACCAGAATGAACTGCTTTCTTCCTACACTCTCTGAACGCCACAAGCATGCCGGCTTTCTCTGCATTGGCAAATGAAATTTTCTACTCACGACCTACGGCTTGGACCGTCACACTCAAGGAACACACAAGCACAATATAAGCAAACATAACAGCATCGTAGCTAGCAACTACGCCGGTTGAATGGCACAAACAAGTGTCGGCGTGCAAACTTTTAAAAATACGATATCTTGTAAATGACTGGCCTAGAATCCGGCAATAAAAACCACTGACATTTAATTTGCGCAACTTTTAGTTCGCCCGTGTGAATAGGCATTGTTGCATTTAACAAAGTGCATGTTTCCACAAAAACACTTTCTACGTGCTATGTTTTTGGCTAACAATACGAGACCCGACTATCAATCCATTCTGTGAAAGCTGCACATCAATAGCACTTCCCATTTCCGAAATATTTCCGGCGAAAATTTTAGGTGATTCAGCTTAGATGTATTCATGGATGTATAGTGAACCATTTACAACACATCAAAGAGTGGAACTTCCTGTAAATCCATATAGACAACGTACGAACTGTACTGCTGTCTCCACAGTTTTTTTTATATTTGCACAACAGTTTTCCTCATACAACTACACATGTTTTGGACCCAAGATGCTTGCATGGCGTTGTAAAGGGACAAATCCATTTCTACTGTTATTTTTACCATCATTAGTGTCTTGAGAACATAAATTAAAAAAAAAGATTTAAGATGTAATTACGATATTATGTAACGTGCTTTTGGACAGGAAATTGTTGATGATTAATGTAAAGTCTGTACTAGAAAGCAAAACAGAAACTGGAATAAACATCGCCCTCACACAATACCTAGCGTGTACTATGTTTGAAGGTGCACCGTGTAGTTTAGGTCATCCTTGGATTACGAAATAGTACAGTGAAACAGTTTGCAAATGGTACTTCAGAATGCACGCAAACCCATACATTCAACAAAACGAAATGAGGGAAAGGAAACCATAGTGATACGTATACACTGAGAGAAAACCTAGAACGAAGGAACACGATTATCGCAGTGGACAATAAAAAATAGCAGCTCGTAATCGAAACCAGTTATTCAAAGTCGCAGAATAGCTTAAATTCTGAACAATGAGAATTCGATTATGCGATTGCTCGCAAGTGTACATTGAACTTTTTGATTTTGTCTTACCTACGAAGATGCTGTAGGTGATGATGATGTGAATGATGGAATTGGCGAAGCTGGTGAGCACCAGGCCGGTCACCACGAAGCACCCTCCCGTGACAGCCACCTGCCGCATCGAGAACTTCTTCAGCAGCGGTCCGGTAAGTAGACCTGAAAAGACACGTTTCTTCCCGTCAGCTCAGAAAGTTAGGAGTGATAAAACTGTGTTCCGAATTGAAAATGTGTTATTCATTGATCTGAAAATGAAATAGTGCGAGTTAACTTCAAAAAGCAAAGTTACACGTTATTATGGCAGATAGAGTAACTTTCAGCGAACGCTGCACTATACTTCGAAATGACACAGGTACATGACACACTTTTTCAACACAGTCACTTAATCTCTGTAAGCAAGGGTAGGAAAGTTCTAGCAAACGTTCAGTTCTTCGACGATAGAAATCGAGTCCATGGTGTTTGAACCATTCGAAAACTGCTGCATGTACGTCCTCATCGTTGGAAAACCTTCCCCCAGATGTTCTTTCAGCTTTCCAAAAATATTGCGTGAAAATTCTCGTCTGTGGTCGATGTCGATGTTCTTCTTTCCTGATCTGCTTCACCCACGTCTTTGTCTCCTTGGCACTATTTCACAGTGGCTGGACACCACATTGCTTTGGTCTGTATTCACTGTCCAGTGGCATGAATGTGACCACATACCAAAAGCCTGGAAGGTTGTATGTCAGCTCTCAGTGAACGTTCTATTATGGTACTGGCACGCAAATCGCAACCTTTGTCGCCGATGAACAGCAGTCAGCATGGGTGCGTGAGCAAGGCGCCTACTGCAGAGTCCCATATACAGCAACGTTTTCCGAATGTTAATTGAAATTACGCTGTTGGTAGCCCATTGATTCACTTGGGCAGTCTTTGGCTCAACAGTTACACTGTATTCGCCCGGCCACGGCGACTCGTTGAGAAACTTAGCCGTTTCTCATATGAAATCTCCTGGCAGTGGCTGTGGCTGTGGCTGTGGCTAAGCCATGTCCCCGCAATATCCTTTCTTTCAGGAGTGCTAGTTCTGCGAGGTTCCAGGAGAGCTTGTGCGTAGTTTGGAAGGTAGAGACGAGGCACTGGCAGAAGTAAAGCTGTGAGGACGGGGCGTGAGTCGTGCGTGGGTAGCTCAGCTGGTAGAGCACTTGCCCGCGAAAGGCAAAGGTCCCGACTTCGAGTCTCGGTCCGGCACACAGTTTTAATCTGTCAGGAAGTTTCATATCAGCGCACATTCCGCTGCAGAGTAAAAATGTCATTCCGTTTCTCATATGCTTCCACCCTATTCCGGATAGCCAATGATCATACCCCGATGGACGTCAGATAAATCGCATTACGACTACGACTGCACTGTTTTCTGCGTCGCTTCGACGGGCTTTGACTACTCTCACTGCTAGTGCTGCCACTTTCCGCCTGTGAGTAGTTCTTGACTTTGAGGACGAAACTAGGTGGTTGTCATAGTAATATGATTGGACAATGTACTACCATAATTTCAAGGTGAATCTGCGTGTAACATAAACGTTATGGTAATAGCAGTCGTTCTGCTCTGCCTACATCAGGCCTCGAGTACGTTGAGGCGCCACTTAACTCGCAAACTGTGATGCACCGGTTATCCGTACCTCAGCAGAACTGTACCTACAAGAAACCGAGAATGTGTACTTTCCCCCGGGATACATCAGACTGCGCCACGCGTCAGACATGGAAGTCCTCCATTGACATCTTGGCAGAGGAGGAAATGGCTTCACGAACTCGTAGTCTGTGAAAGGCTGCAGTGTGCCCGACAGTTCGGATGCTCAGAGGATGGACAGAAGATCCGGGCCCGGCGATTGTAGTGGCAGCAGTATCATCGATACGGCGTTGGTCAACACACGCTGGACGTCACACTGATGTCAGCTGTTACACGGTCATGTGGTGGACAAGGGCGGCCTTAAATGCAGCTGCTACTGTCTGACGCTGGGGAAGCGTAATTTTTCTGGAAAAGAGCCAATGATCGTCGACCACGGCAGCTGGTCACATCCAGGAGGCAAGTCCCTCGGCACTGACATGAATGAGTGTCACAGAAGTGTCTTGCTCCTACTGGGGTGCTGATCAGGCAGGTCGGTGAGTGGCAGCAGCCGATGCTCAGTGTCCTGGAGAACCGTCTTCTGCTCGAAATCGTTTATCCTGTTACAATAGTGTCGCTAAATCAACGTAATCTTTCTTGAATCTGTTCAAATTTAAATAATGTTAGACTATTGTGTAGACGTACTGATCTGTTACGCCACTTGTATCATACCTCTCGATTCCTTCGACATCTTTGGCAATCGTATCTGATAAGAACTTTAAAGAGTTATCTATCCAGTTACGTTAACTAATGTGCTACACCCTTCCAGAACCCTTCCATCAAATCTGTACCTTCTATATGACTTCTTTACATTAGAAATGGCCGGCCGGTGTGGCCGTGCGGTTCTAGGCGCTTCGGTCTGGAACCGCGTGACCGCTACGGTCGCAGGTTCGAATCCTGCCTCGGGCATGGATGTGTGTGATGTCCTTAGGTTAGTTAGGTTTAAGTAGTTCTAAGTTCTAGGGGACTGATGACCACAGATGTTAATTCCCATAGTGCTCAGAGCCATTTGAACCATTTTTGAACATTAGAAATGAATTCTTTATTCTGTTTCGTATGGCATCTCAAACAGCCAGCTCCACTCCTGGGATATAATTTCTTTTTATGTTGTCTGGGACAAAAGACATTACCGCAGCAGTAAAGGGGACAGCTTTGGGGCGAGCGGGGTGGGAGGGAGGGGGTAAACGTTTCGCTTGATTGTATTGCGGTTCCCTGAACTGGAAATCCCCTCCCAAACGGTTCCAGTTGATACTGTCTCTGCTTCGATACCAGCGTGCACTACTTTCTGGGACAAAGAATGAAATGTATAAAGAAGAAATTTGGAATCACTTCATTAGAGGTAGATGCACAGTATATGCAAAGCAATTCATTGCCTTTAGTCTCTTGCTATCAAATAGGCATATTAGGACTTCATAATTTTATCCAGAACATATTGTTCCAGAAACTTATGAAATGCAAACGTAGGCCCTCGGTTCTTATCAATGTTTCCGGCAGATTTCCCATGATGGCGGAATTGGTAGTGCCCTGCCGAGTATTCCTAGCATGGGACCCGACTGCTTCACTTCCAGAATACTTAAATTAGTCTAAAACAACTAAAATAAAGGAAATAAAAAAACGTTATCTGATTTGTGTGGACCTCAGACAGTTCGTTCCAGCGTTAGAGGTAGACAATGAAGTATATAAAAAGAGGTTGCCCCTTTATCCCATTCCTGTCTCACTGGAGATTGATTGAATAGCAGCGATAGCTCTTCACCTATGTTCCCATCCACTGTGGTAAAGAATGAAAGATGAAAAATAAAATTATAAATAAGAATTCGCAGTTTCAATTACATAGACTGAGTGTTCTACAGTATGAAACTTCATTACGTTTGATAGATATTGCAGTATCTCCATGCAGTGGATAAACGGTTTGATGTGTTAAGCACAAATTTTGCATGCCTCCTTCTTACTTACTCAGATGAAAATGGTTATCTTCTTCTATACAAATAAAAAACTGTAAAACCGTCGTGTCTGTTTCTTTGAACACGCTAATCTCCAAATGTATTAGAAGAACCTTAATGGTGTTTTCACAGGTAATTTGACAGTAGCTTGCGGGAACATATATGCTTCATTTCATCAAAAGCGGATCATGAAAAGAAGTTATTCTAATTCAAACTTCCATAAACGTGAAAGTCTTTATTTTCTGTTACCTTTTCACAACAAAATCGCTGAACCGACATGGAAGAAATTTGGTGCGGATATAACCTGATCGCAGAAGAAGAACGCAGGCTTCTTCAGAAAGTGTGTCGTACGAGATACTTATTGATTTGAAGAGTATTACGCGAATTAGGGAAAAATATTTACTTGTTGAAAAAGTTATTTATTCTTTGGATTTTGAATTTTATCATATTTACGAAAATGTGTTTTAATGGAAAATACTTGTATTGATTCATATGCCCTCTACATAATATGATTCACTATAACGAATACAATGCTTGTATAATCCTCAAAGTGTTAAATCCTCACTTTTGTACTATAATATAATACATATGAGAGTAGGTCTGTTACGTTTTCAGGACTAAACCGCTGAGCAAATTTCGATGAAATTTGGCATGGAGCTTGAACCATGAGGAGAAACGTAGGCTGCTTTAGAAAGAAAAAGAAAAAAGAAAAGTCGACACCTAATAGTGTGAAGTTACGTCAGTGACCATAAACCATATCAAGAATAATTAAATTTGTTGCATAATGTACACATTATATAATGTACACCTACTACAGTAGCACTGTGCACAGATACACACTTCTGCCCATGCCTGTCCCCATGCACCTCACGGTGGCAACTCTACGTGCATGCTGCATTATCATGCGATGGGTAATTGGCTAAGCATGGAGGGGGTTGCGCATCACGAGCTATGATTACCCAAACATGTAGACACTTGAGGCCACCTGTCATTTTTGCATGTACAATAGATTACTTTCTCGTCATCACTCATCATACACAGATGCGAAGCCAAGAAGAAGTTGTGCAATATAAACGGAAGTTGGTAGGCGTGTTTCTACATCTGAAAGGTGATTTATATTCAAATTTCGCACCAATAACATAATAATGGCGCTAATAGCGCCGCTATGAGGATGCAAATCAGGTTTTCTTTAAATTCACGCTATTACGATCGTGTGCGTTAGTTACCTTTGAGACTGGACATGGTGAGACGATGTTAATCAAGAATGCCCTTAAGGGGTCAAAGACACCATTATCGGTACCTCACTGAGATTGATCAAGGTCATGTAATATGTCTGCGAGAAGCTTGATGTCCCTCCTACAATACTGCAGGAAGACTTTTTCTGGAATGTAGCCACTGCACATGACTAAAGAAAGCAGTGTTCAGGGGAATGTACGGTCGCAAGAAGATCGGGCTCCAGACGGATACGTGGCACTACCGAGAGGAAGACCATCGAGCTCGATGTATGGCTCTGGCGCATTACACTGTATCTGCAGCAGCAATTTGAACAGCAGTTGGTACCACAGTGACAATTCTGTTCAATTCCGTTTCAATTTATTTGTTACCTGGAAACGTTAAACAGGTCGTACATGCTCAATAATCATGGTGACATACAATGATTTATATTTTATATGCGGTAATAATTATGTTGCCATTACCTGTTTGTATTATTGATGTAGGAGTAAAACAGAAAATTGAAAATAAGAGACAGTTAGGTAAGAAATAACGAAATGTTACAAATCGGGTACATCATCGACAGCTCTGAGCCAGGCGACTCAGCTTCTTGCATTCCACTGATCCCAAACCACTGCCATTTGCGACTTTAGGGTGAGAGCTTATTGGAGGGTAGAGTGGCGGTCTGTTGCATTTTCTGACGAAAGCTGGCTCTGTCTCGATGCCAGTGATGGCCGCGTGTTGGTTAGAAAGAGCACTGTAGAGGACTTGCAACCAATCTGTTTGAATACTAGACCCACGCGACCAATACCTGGGGTAATGGTCTGAGATGAAATTTCGTACGACGGCGGGAGCTGTCTCGTGGTTATCCCACGCAGCCTGGCTGCAAATTTGTACGTCAATTTGTTGATTCGACCTGTTGTACCGCCATTCGTGAGCGGCATTGTAAGGGGTGTTTTCCAGCAGTATAACGCTCGCCCATTTACTGCAACTGTAACCCAACATGCTCTACAGAGTGCCGACATGTTGCCTTGACCTGATCGGTCGCCGTCACTGTCTCCAATAGATCGCATTTGAGGCATCACTGGACGACGACTCCAACGTCATCCACAACCAGCACTAACCATTTCTGTATTGACCGACCAGGTGCAACAGGCATGGAACTCCAGCCCACAAACCGGCATTCGGCACCTGTACAACACAAGGCATGGCTGTCTGCGTTCATTATTTTGGTTGTTGGCTGTTTATTAATGTACCAGAATTTCAAATCTGCAATGGCTTATCTCACGCTTACATAACCCGTGATCTTGCAATGTTAATCACCTATATATGTTATCTAGACAAAAGTACAGTAGAGCGTCGATTATCCGAACGTCAGTCAACCAAACGACCGCTTCACGGAACTGTGTACTCGCTGGCACCTGTTACTCTCCCACCCTACCGTCCATCATCTCCCTCACTCCCAAACCAAGTTTCCCACAGTAGTCGCCGCACTGTAGAGGTGGGTCGAACTCGTTCATTCCCGTGAACTTCTTTATTCATTTCACTCTTTGCCGTGAAGCGTTCAAATGAAGTAGTTCATTCGTGAAGTACGGAAGCCTAGCGAAGTTGCCCAGTTCGCCGCTCAGCCGCTGCTACGCTCGCTTCGCCTCGCTCGTACAATAAAGCTTCGTAATACTTCACAATTTTACCAACAGATGGCGGAACTATGGAGTAACGTGCACGCAACGTTTTACGCCCTTACAGCGTCTGAGTTATCTTAAATACAGCATGGTCGAAGAGGACAAAGGGCGTTTCTGTCTGTGTCCAAGTGTCTGAACAATTTTATCTTGGACTTTACGCCCGTGAACGGCACCTTGTATTTTAAAAAGTGTTTGGCTCCGTTTATATGTCCACCATCTTTTTTCTCTAATTGTCTTCATTTCTATCTTTTGTGTTTCTCTGCGGCCAAAGAGCGGCGTAGTATGCTGCTGCAGGCCTGCCTGTATACAGGTTTCAAAATGGCAATAAAGAAAAAAAAAGGGGGGACAAAGCAAAGATAAACAGAGAAGGCTGTCACATATAAAGAAGGTACTACATTTAATCTTGCTCGACATTTTCTGATGAAGCGCCCAAAAAAGTCTTTTATCTGCCAAATGAAACATTATTTGTTGTATTCATGAACTGAAAAATAGGGCTACCAACGAAATGCAGTCCAATTTTATGTTCCTTTTAAAATTTAATCCAAAATACACTCCTGGAAATGGAAAAAAGAACACATTGACACCGGTGTGTCAGACCCACCATACTTGCTCCGGACACTGCGAGAGGGCTGTACAAGCAATGATCACACGCACGGCACAGCGGACACACCAGGAACCGCGGTGTTGGCCGTCGAATGGCGCTAGCTGCGCAGCACTTGTGCACCGCCGCCGTCAGTGTCAGCCAGTTTGCCGTGGCATACGGAGCTCCATCGCAGTCTTTAACACTGGTAGCATGCCGCGACAGCGTGGACGTGAACCGTATGTGCAGTTGACGGACTTTGAGCGAGGGCGTATAGTGGGCATGCGGGAGGCCGGGTGGACGTACCGCCGAATTGCTCAACACGTGGGGCGTGAGGTCTCCACAGTACATCGATGTTGTCGCCAGTGGTCGGCGGAAGGTGCACGTGCCCGTCGACCTGGGACCGGACCGCAGCGACGCACGGATGCACGCCAAGACCGTAGGATCCTACGCAGTGCCCTAGGGGACCGCACCGCCACTTCCCAGCAAATTAGGGACACTGTTGCTCCTGGGGTATCGGCGAGGACCATTCGCAACCGTCTCCATGAAGCTGGGCTGTGGTCCCGCACACCGTTAGGCCGTCTTCCGCTCACGCCCCAACATCGTGCAGCCCGCCTCCAGTGGTGTCGCGACAGGCGTGAATGGAGGGACGAATGGAGACGTGTCGTCTTCAGCGATGCGAGTCGCTTCTGCCTTGGTGCCAATGATGGTCGTATGCGTGTTCGGCGCCGTGCAGGTGAGCGCCACAATCAGGACTGCATACGACCGAGGCACACAGGGCCAACACCCGGCATCATGGTGTGGGGAGCGATCTCCTACACTGGCCGTACACCACTGGTGATCGTCGAGGGGACACTGAATAGTGCACGGTACATCCAAACCGTCATCGAACCCATCGTTCTACCATTCCTAGACCGGCAAGGGAACTTGCTGTTCCAACAGGACAATGCACGTCCGCATGTATCCCGTGCCACCCAACGTGCTCTAGAAGGTGTAAGTCAACTACCCTGGCCAGCAAGATCTCCGGATCTGTCCCCCATTGAGCATGTTTGGGACTGGATGAAGCGTCGTCTCACGTGGTCTGCACGTCCAGCACGAACGCTGGTCCAACTGAGGCACCAGGTGGAAATGGCATGGCAAGCCGTTCCACAGGACTACATCCAGCATCTCTACGATCGTCTCCATGGGAGAATAGCAGCCTGCATTGCTGCGAAAGGTGGATATACACTGTACTAGTGCCGACATTGTGCATGCTCTGTTGCCTGTGTCTATGTGCCTGTGGTTCTGTAAGTGTGATCATGTGATGTATCTGACCCCAGGAATGTGTCAATAAAGTTTCCCCTTCCTGGGACAATGAATTCACGGTGTTCTTATTTCAATTTCCAGGAGTGTAGAATGTCTATATATCTACGCTAAGTAATTATTCAGAAGTTTTCCTGTAGATTTTATTTTTGTTGGCAATAATAACCCACTAGATTCAAAACGTAAACTCTCACCTGTAGTCACTGGTACGATTTCAGGTAAAATCCCTCTTTCAGTGTTATTAACAAACCTTTTACTTTCATGTTTGCTGTGCGTGCTCACACAGATAGCCACTTCGTTTCTATCTTTAATATTCATTTGTCCTCAAGCGCTACCAACGGTAGGCTACCCGTAGACGCCAAGTTTAACTGCACAAATAGTCACGGGTAATGATGTCAGCACTGGAGGTAGCAGCTGACGCTGCCTTCTCCTCACCCCTCACCTCCTCCACCCGTCCTAAGCCTATCGTTCCCCACTAACACCGCGTGATTCGTCGACAGGCAGGACAGGGAGGAGTGAAGTGATGGGAGGAGGAGTGACGTGGGTGAGGGAGAGGGGAAGAGAGTGAGTGAACTAGAAAAGAGTGTGGAGTGTGCTATCTGTGAAGAGTTTGAAGTACCAGTTCACTGAAATTGAATGGTTAGTTCGCACTTCACAGGAGTGAAGTGTTCATTTGAACGACTCATTCACGAGCTCCCCATCACTACCGCACTGGGCCACCGCTGGCGGAACATTGCTTGTAATGGGGCCTTCACAAGGCGCTGCTGACCGGCCAAGCCGCCAGTCGCTGTGTTTCAACAATCAGCACGCTTCTGTCGGCTTGGCACTGGCAGTAGCAGTAGTGGCAGTATCAAAGCTGTTCACAGCAACAGCTGCGCCAGCTGAGAGTTGAGGCGTGCCCCTCCGCGCAGTTTGAAGGACTGCGCGCCCCCAAGAAGAGCTTCTCACGGTGCAAACTAGTGATGGGCTAAACTGGGATTTTCCGATATCAGTGATTTCTGTGAATGCTACTTTTCAGTATCTGCTATTCTTAACTGTGATTTGTCGCAGTTAAGAGTCGCAGTTAAGGAACCTAGGTCGTGAATCCCTCCGCCACTGCTATTTCTGCGACTTCTGCTACTTCCGCGATTTCTGCGACTTCTGCGATTTCTGCTACTTCTGCGATTTCTGCTACTTCTGCGATTTCTGTGACTCCTGCGATTTCTGCGACTTACCACCGTATGAAAAAGTTACATCTGTCCACAGAGAAAATTGCATCTTAACAAACGTGTCATTGGTAAGTATGTTTTACGTTTGTTGTTCCGTTGGCTTTAATTTTGTATTAAAGAAACAACTGTGAAAATATTAATAGTGTAATTAATATGTAAGTAGCCATACAGTACCGTAATAGTTCGTGTTTAGAAAATGAATTCTAACATATTGTTATGTTCACAGGTACCCGAACTACATTTCAGTCACTCAGTAAAGTGATAACTCAAAATATCATTGTCAACAGATCTGGAGAAAGTGCCACTGCGTCTTTAGACCGTTTTCGTCAGACGAGAGGTTAGTTTCTAAGTGTTTTGACGAACTTAATTACTTCAGTGAGATCGTTCTTGCAAATATGAAATATACCCCATTGAGTGGCTTTCATTACAGCAAATATTAGCAATCTACTCCGTCAATTATATTGCTTGTAATTAGTGACAGCAAAAATTGTCTGATAATCCTTGTGATTTTGCAGACACAGTTCTGACTCTGATTATTGGTTGCTCTGCGTATCTATCCACATCAAGGCTGTTGAAGGAGACTCGTGAAGATTCAAGACAGCTCTTAGAGGATTTGCAATTTAAAGGTGACATAATTGTGAAATAAGTGTGCATATGAGTGATTAAACTGTGTTTTATTGAAGTTGTTGTGCGATTTTAAAGGAATAATAAATGTTAAATACAGTGAGTGAATAATGAAAATCTCATTTTCCTCATGTTAAGCCGCCCTATACCCGTAATTTTCCGCCACTTATTTATTGGTAAACACTTGTTGGAGAGTGGCATGCCGCCTCCCCCCCCCCCCCCCCTTTCTCCACAATCTTGGTGTGACACTGACCTGTAACATATCCCGAAGTCTACAATATGCATTTTGAGGCTGTTGATATGAAAGTGGGAAGTACAGATCTTCCAGTTAAATCAGGAATACACTCCTGGAAATTGAAATAAGAACACCGTGAATTCATTGTCCCAGGAAGGGGAAACTTTATTGACACATTCCTGGGGTCAGATACATCACATGATCACACTGACAGAACCACAGGCACATAGACACAGGCAACAGAGCATGCAGAATGTCGGCACTAGTACAGTGTATATCCACCTTTCGCAGCAATGCAGGCTGCTATTCTCCCATGGAGACGATCGTAGAGATGCTGGATGTAGTCCTGTGGAACGGCTTGCCATGCCATTTCCACCTGGCGCCTCAGTTGGACCAGCGTTCGTGCTGGACGTGCAGACCGCGTGAGACGACGCTTCATCCAGTCCCAAACATGCTCAATGGGGGACAGATCCGGAGATCTTGCTGGCCAGGGTAGTTGACTTACACCTTCTAGAGCACGTTGGGTGGCACGGGATACATGCGGACGTGCATTGTCCTGTTGGAACAGCAAGTTCCCTTGCCGGTCTAGGAATGGTAGAACGATGGGTTCGACGACGGTTTGGATGTACCGTGCACTATTCAGTGTCCCCTCGACGATCACCAGTGGTGTACGGCCAGGGTAGGAGATCGCTCCCCACACCATGATGCCTGGTGTTGGCCCTGTGTGCCTCGGTCGTATGCAGTCCTGATTGTGGCGCTCACCTGCACGGCGCCAAACACGCATACGACCATCATTGGCACCAAGGCAGAAGCGACTCTCATCGCTGAAGACGACACGTCTCCATTCGTCCCTCCATTCACGCCTGTCGCGACACCACTGGAGGCGGGCTGCACGATGTTGGGGCGTGAGCGGAAGACGGCCTAACGGTGTGCGGGACCGTAGCCCAGCTTCATGGAGACGGTTGCGAATGGTCCTCGCCGATACCCCAGGAGCAACAGTGTCCCTAATTTGCTGGGAAGTGGCGGTGCGGTCCCCTACGGCACTGCGTAGGATCCTACGGTCTTGGCGTGCATCCGTGCGTCGCTGCGGTCCGGTCCCAGGTCGACGGGCACGTGCACCTTCCGCCGACCACTGGCGACAACATCGATGTACTGTGGAGACCTCACGCCCCACGTGTTGAGCAATTCGGCGGTACGTCCACCCGGCCTCCCGCATGCCCACTATACGCCCTCGCTCAAAGTCCGTCAACTGCACATACGGTTCACGTCCACGCTGTCGCGGCATGCTACCAGTGTTAAAGACTGCGATGGAGCTCCGTATGCCACGGCAAACTGGCTGACACTGACGGCGGCGGTGCACAAATGCTGCGCAGCTAGCGCCATTCGACGGCCAACACCGCGGTTCCTGGTGTGTCCGCTGTGCCGTGCGCGTGATCATTGCTTGTACAGCCCTCTCGCAGTGTCCGGAGCAAGTATGGTGGGTCTGACACACCGGTGTCAATGTGTTCTTTTTTCCATTTCCAGGAGTGTAGCTTAAGTGCATTACTTGAAAGTAACACAGGAAAAGCTTACTTATGTAGGTGGTAGTAGTGTCGGCAAAAAGTTCTTGTGTGTGAAGTTGCCATGTAGAACACCAGATGTAAAACTTTGAACTGTGTCGGAACAAAAGTGAGGCACTCATATGATTCAATAATACTGTTTTCATTTCACTACTCTTATACAGATGTCTGAGTTCTGCTGTGTTAACATTGCAAAGTCCTGTAGGCATGTGGAGTATTAACCAAAACTGTCATATTGGAAGCAGAATCAAACACATTTGTTACGTTACTTGATATTTTCAGGAGAAAAAGGCAATGTTGCTTCTTATTAATGTAATATATTCAGAGTCACAGTTGTGTTTGACCAACCATAACTGGTGCTGAATGTGCATGTCGTCATATAATGTGAAGGGCTTATTTCAATAGTGGTACAAGTCCATTACCTCCACTTTTCTTTCTATAATGCTTCTGAAATTAATGATCCAAATAAACATAAATAAAGGTTCATCTCTAGCAAGAAGCCATATGCTTGAATATTTCTGGTATCCCAACTACAGATTTTTCAGCGCTTATTTAACTTTACGACTCTGTATCTCAAAATGAACAAAAATGGACTTGTACTACTATTTAAATGAACCCTTCATATGCGCACACAGCACGTCTTATCTCGTGAGGCACAAGGCTCTCATAACGAAGTATGTACGTCGGTCAACAGATGGCACTAGGAAAAGAATGTTAACTGCGCTTTTTAGTTGCTACTTGCGACTCTTAGTTGCGATTTGTCACAGAAATCGCAGTTTGACTCGGTAGCGAATAGCGTAGTATGAACTTTGCTCGACAGATGGCACTGCTAACTGCGCTTTTTAGTTGCTACTTGCGACTCTTAGTTGCGATTTGTCACAGAAATCGCAGTTAGATAGGTAGCAAATAGCGTAGTATGAACTTTGCTCGACAGATGGCACTGCTAACTGCGCTTTTTAGTTGCTACTTGCGACTCTTAGTTGCGACTTGTCACAGAAATCGCAGTTGGACTCGATAGCGTGTCGCAGAGATGAGTGCAGTACGAACTTTGGCCAACAGATGGCACTGTTAACTGCGCTTTTTAGTTGCTACTTGCGACTTCTAGCCGCGACTTGTCACTGAAATCGCACAAAGCAGTACGGAATTCGGCCAACAGATAGCTCATGGCGTTGAATGTGAAATGCCACTTGCGACTGCTAACTGTGACTGAAATCGCAGTTAGATTTTGTAAAGTTGTTATTGTGATATCTGTGACTTCTCAATCACTGTGATTTCTAACAGATACGCGATTTCCTGCCCACCACTAGTGCAAACAGTCACCTTCTGTTCTCTGGTACGACCACTTGTGTGCTGCTGCGTGAAGAAGTGAACTTGACGATACAAAATGCTTAAACGTAAACGTGTTGTCCTTTCTATGAGGGACAAGTACGAGATTATTACTATGTATTCCTACTGAAGTTGCCTTTGTATGTTACTTTGTAATACTAAAAGAGATGCCTGTTTTTATGAATAAATTTACTGTACAGTACTTCTTTTTGGCAAATAAACATGTACAGTTTGATTATCCGAACAAACCAGTTTTCCGAACACCTATGTCCCCCAATTACTTCGGATAATCGACGCTGTACTGTATTTCCGAAATTTCATTACTCTACATTAATTATTTTTTGGCACTGCGATTTTTTTCCGTGTGTGTATCAGAACAACTGGTATGTGAAACAAACTGTAGGTAACAACTAGTAGAGCGCTAAGGTCACATGGGTTTGATTGAGATAGTTTTAACCCAACATTAAAATTAATTTCAGAATCTCAATTTCGACCTAGGATACAGAACGGCTTTCTTTGGTTTTCAGATGAATCCGGTACATCCGCTTTTAAAACTTCGAATCCTTCCATTGCCAGTTCACTGTGATAAGGTCTGAAAAACAACTAAACCTGCCCCCTTGGGTATATCATAAGAAATGAAAAAAAGACGGCAACAAGTAGACAACAATATAATGAGGAGATTATCTCTCGTACTCACCAGAGAAGTTCATGACTGCCGTCATAACGTTCATTATGACGGCTGCACTTGTTGTCTCATGTCCCATCGAGATCAGCTTTTGTCCAAACAATACGCTGAACACGGAGATGAGGGCTTGACTGGTCATCTGCAGAGAAACAATAAAACATAAGCAATGGCATCGTAAGAGTCGTCTGCACAGGATATTGACTATGGCAAGTTGTAGTTATACCACGTTTCATTATCATGTATCGATACCATTTGGTTCTTCTACTCCTGATTGTCCCAGGACTCAAATATTAGTTACTTATATTAATTTTTGTATTTCGGCGATATCTTACGCCTTTCAAATGATTATTTACAATGACAAATCTGCAATTACAGTCTGCAGTCATAGATTAGGAAGGTATATACAAAGGATAATCGGTGATTTTATCTCTAGTGTCGATTACATGGTAAATGGCTGTTCTATAGGTAGAGGGCGTTAAAAATGCGAAGCTGGTTCCTCTTTAATCATGTGATGTCAGTAAACTTGCTTACGGAAAAGCGTATGGACCTGTTTCAGGAACAATTTCACAAGAATTTGCGGAAGGTGATTTGTTTTGTGAATGCAAGTTTCCCCACAGTGTTTTTAATGTAAAAATAATGCTACGTTTATCGGAAACACTGAGTAGCTTGGTTATTAAAGAACTATTGTTTTCATAACAGGCATTTGGGAGAGGCATTAAGCACCACAGTCTGATCGTTGTATCGTTTAGTTTCATAATTAATTACTACTGATCTTCTGTAATTAAGAGAGGAGCCTACTGGAAAATTACTAGATGTAGTGGGCTACCATACTGATTTTTTAAATTCCTAAATTTTCGTGGCCGCAACATTGTTTAAGTGTGAGTTCCACTGACAGTCATCTAGTTTGTACTGAGATTCCTACAGAAATACGATCATTCTGTTTGTTAAGCAAAGGGATAACCTGTTTCTGGCCAAACTTGAGTTGTTGCGACTCCAAAAGTAACGAAACACAAAAACCTAGAAGATGAATTTTTATCTATACTTGGCATTATTTGCGAACAGACCTCTTGTAAGACACTGAAGATAATCATTTTGCATTATATGTTATTTTAAGTGGGTTTATGTTTAATTCAGATGCGTGTAACATTTCGTCAAACTAAAAAAAAAGTGTCTGAAGACAGTTCATATAAATACGGCTGAAAACTTTTTCCACAAATGGGGATAGCAGCTGTTGTTCATACGTGGTCATACTCGTAAATGCTGTTCGCACGTTGGGAATACAAGCGCCAAATTCTATGGCTGTTTCTAAATTTTTTCACCACAGCCAAGGCTAAAAACCTACCAAGAAGGCTTTTCAGCGGTCAGTGTAATGTCGAAATTTCATTGTCGCTAGACGTACTCAACAAGAAAATGTACGTCGGAAATTACCTGCGAATAGTGTACTGTTGTTGTTGTGGTCTTCAGTCCTGAGACTGGTTTGATGCAGCTCTCCATGCTACTCTATCCTGTGCAAGCTTCTTCATCTCCCAGTACCTACTGCAACCTACATCCTTCTGAATCTGCTTAGTGTATTCATCTCTTGGTCTCCCCCTATGATTTTTACCCTCCACGCTGCCCTCAAATACTAAATTGGTGATCCCTTGATGCCTCAGAACATGTCCACCAACCGATCCCTTCTTCTGGTCAAGTTGTGCCACAAACTTCTCTTCTCCCCAATCCTATTCAATACTTCCTCATTAGTTATGTGATCTACCCATCTAATCTTCAGCATTCTTCTGTAGCACCACATTTCAAAAGCTTCTATTCTCTTCTTGTCCAAACTATTTACCGTCCATGTTTCACTTCCATACATGGCTACACTCCATACAAATACTTTCAGAAATAACTTCCTGACACTTAAATCTATACTCGATGTTAACAAATTTCTCTTCTTCAGAAACGCTTTCCTTGCCATTGCCAGTCTACATTTTATATCCTCTCTACTTCGTCCATCATCAGTTATTTTGCTCCCCAAATAGGAAAACTCCTTTACTACTTTAAGTGTCTCATTTCCTAATCTAATACCCTCAGCATCACCCGACTTAACTCGACTACATTCCACTATCCTCGTTTTGCTTTTGTTGATGTTCATCTTATATCCTCCCTTCAAGACACCATCCATTCCGTTCAACTGCTCTTCCAAGTCCTTTGCTGTCTCTGTTTTTATTTCTTCTCCATGGATTTTAATACCTACTCCAAATTTTTCTTTTGTATCCTTTACTGCTTGCTCAATATAGAGATTGAATAACATCGGGGAGAGGCTACAACCCTGTCTTACTCCCTTCCCAGCCACTGCTTCCCTTTCATGTCCCTCAACTCTTATAACTGCCATCTGGTTTCTGTACAAGTTGTAAATAGATTTCGCTCCCTGTATTTTACCCCTGCCACCTTTAGAATTTGAAAGAGAGTATTCCAGTCAACATTGTCAAAAGCTTTCTCTAAGTCTACAAATGCTAGAAACGTAGGTTTGCCTTTCCTTAATCTTTCTTCTAAGATAAGTCGTAAGGTCAGTATTGCCTCACGTATTCCAGTATTTCTACGGAATCGAAACTGATCTTCCCCGAGGTCAGCTTCTACTAGTTTTTCCATTCGTCTGTAAAGAATTCGTGTTAGTACTTTGCAGCTGTGGCTTATTGAACTGATTGTTCGGTAATTTTCACATCTGTCAACACCTGCTTTCTTTGGGATTGGAATTATTATATTCTTCTTGAAGTCTGAGGGTATTTCGCCTGTTTCATACATCTTGCTCACCAGATGGTAGAGTTTTGTCAGGACTGGCTCCCCCAAGGCCGTCAGTAGTTCCAATGGAATGTTGTCTACTCCGGGGGCCTTGTTTCGACTCAGGTCCTTCAGTGCTCTGTCAAACTCTTCACGCCGTATCGTATCTCCCATTTCATCTTCATCTACATCCTCTTCCATTTCCATAATATTGTCCTCAAGTGCATCGCCCTTGTATAGACCCTCTATATACTCCTTCCACCTTTCTGCTTTCCCTTCTTGGCTTAGAACTGGGTTTCCATCTGAGCTCTTGATATTCATGCAAGTGGTTCTCTTATCTCCAAAGGTCTCTTTAATTTTCCTGTAGGCAGTACCTATCTTACCCCTTGTGAGACAAGCCTCCACATCCTTACATTTGTCCTCTAGCCATCCCTGCTTAGCCGTTTTGCACTTCCTGTCGATCTCATTTTTGAGACGTTTGTATTACTTTTTGCCTGCTTCATTTACTGCATTTTTATATTTTCTCCATTCATCAATTAAACTCAATGTATCTTCTTTTACCTAAGGAGTTCTATTAGCCCTCGTATTTTTACCTACTAGATTTTCTGCTGCCTTCACTACTACGTGCCTCAAAGCTACCCATTCTTCTTCTACTGTATTTCTTTCCCCCATTCCTGTCAATTGTTCCCTTATGCTCTCCCTGAAACTCTGTACAACCTCTGGTTCTTTCAGTTTATCCAGGTCCCATCTCCTTAAATTCCCACCTTTTTGCAGTTTCTTCAGTTTTAATCTACAGGTCATAACCAATAGATTGTGGTCAGAGTCCACATCTGCCCCTGGAAATGTCTTACAATTTAAAACCTGGTTCCTAAATCTCTGTCTTACCATTATATAATCTATCTGATACCTTTTAGTATCTCCAGGGTTCTTCCATGTATACAACCTTCTATCATGATTCTTAAACCAAGTGTTAGCTATGATTATGTTGTGCTCTGTGCAAAATTCTATCAGGCGGCTTGCTCTTTCATTTCTTAGCCCCAATCCATATTCACCTACTATGTTTCCTTCTCTCCCTTTTCCTACATTCGAATTCCAGTCACCCATGACTATTAAATTTCGTCTCCCTTCACTATCTGAATAATTTCTTTTATTTCATCATACATTTCTTCAATTTCTTCGTCATCTGCAGAGCTAGTTGGCATATGAACTTGTACTACTGTAGTAGGTGTGGGCTTCGTATCTAACTTGGCCACAATAATGCGTTCACTATGTTGTTTGTAGTAGCTTACCCGCATTCCTATTTTCCTATTCATTATTAAACCTACTCCTGCATTACCCCTATTTGATTTTGTATTTATAACCCTGTAGTCACCTGACCAGAAGTCTTGTTCCTCCTGCCACCGAACTTCAGTAATTCCCACAATATCTAACTTTAACCTATCCATTTCCCTTTTTAAATTATCTAACCTACCTGCCCGATTAAGGGATCTGACATTCCACGCTCCGATCCGTAGAACGCCAGTTTTCTTTCTCCTGATAACGACATCCTCTTGAGTAGTCCCCGCCCGGAGATCCGAATGGGGGACTATTTTACCTCCGGAATATTTTACCCAAGAGGACGCCATCATCATTTAATCATACAGTAAAGCTGCATGCCCTCGGAAAAAATTACGGCCGTAGTTTCCCCTTGCTTTCAGCCGTTCGCAGTACCAGCACAGCAAGGCCGTTTTGGTTATTGTTACAAGGCCAGATCAGTCAATCATCCAGACTGTTGCCCTTGCAACTACTGAAAAAGCTGCTGCCCCTCTTCAGGAACCACACGTTTGTCTGGCCTCTCAACAGATACCCCTCCGTTGTGGTTGTACTTACGGTACGGCTATCTGTATCGCTGAGGCACGCAAGCCTCCCCACCAGCGGCAAGGTCCATGGTTCATGGGGGGGAATAGTGTACTAGCATTATCTTAATCAGGACTTGAGACTGCTTTTAATGCTACTGGCTTGTCTGAGAACAACTGCATAAGCCAATCTGAAAAATTTTCACGAAAAGATAAATAGAACAGTGCTTAACAGTAAATGCATTTACTTTAAGAAGAGCGGACATATATGTTCAGGGAAACGATGGAGATACATAGAGAATAAGAATATTAATCAAAATGCTGCCTTTCTTGTCTAATGGTCTGTTTCCTTCATTCGTATTAAAGAGTCAAGTTTCTTACCTTATTTATTGTTTTCATGTCATCATTTGTATAGGAACCCTTACCCCGAGCCTGTGTGTTCATGTTGTTTCCCATTGCTCATTACTATGGACCCTTAAGTTCGTAAGGAGATGGTACCGAAACATTCCTCATTGTTTTCTCCAGAAAAATCACTACATGTGTCATCAATCTTTATTTCTATTAGTATTCGTATTTTTGGTGTTGTCAAGTATCGAGAGAGGTGCAAGAAGTATTGACCACTGCAGAGATACTGCACAGCAAAGCCATATCATGAGGCGCCAATGAGATGCTGCGGAGAAGCCGTGCCTCCCGTACTTCCGAGCGGCCACGGCCGCGCCCCTGCCATGAAATAGCGTCGTCAGAGACCAGGAGGGCACTTCAGTTCGAGTTCGGATCCTGCGCACTTCCAGGAAGTTCCTGTCGGAGTAACGTCGTTGTGCTGCCTTCTCGCCGTGACACAGCCCGTACAAACCGTCGGAGAGTGAAGAGGCATCCTTCTCCTGTGATCTGTGTCTACGCGCCATTGCTATCAGAACTGTGTCAGCAAGTGTCTACGAACTAGCGTTTCCTAGTGACTGTAGTGAAGCCACGTTACAGCCACTATGAACTTGTATCAATTTGCGACTCAGTAATTGTGGCTGATTTAGCGTTTTCTGAACCGCAAGTCCACGTGTGCAGTTTCATAGCTACAGCCGAGCCTGGCGAGGAAAGACAAGTTTTGTTGTGACTAATAAAGTATTACTTATTCTGAGTGCTCTAACTAACTGTGTTATTACTCGCCATCTCAGTGTCCAAGAAGTCGGACAAAAAATCTAAACTATAGAGATGCGACTATGAGTCTTGGTGTCGGTCGGTCTTTTCATATTCACCCTTCAGTGTGACGTATTTTTCCCATCGTTAATTTTTTTTTATCCGAACCATCAGTCTTCTGATTGGTTTGATGCGGCCCGTAACCAATTCCTCTCCTGTGACAAACTCTTCATCCCAGACTAGAGCCTGCAACCTACGTCGTCAATTATGTATGACTTGGTAGCATCCGGTAACCTTCCATAAGATTTCTGCAGGATGCTCTTGTGACAGTCTGTGCAGTGCGAGATAAACGATTAGCACCACACCATGGCTATCCCAAGGATCACTGTGAATCACCTTGCCTCACGGTGGTTGAGTCTTTTCCATTTTGGTGATGTTGAAACCTCATGTTGCCATTGCTTACTTTGCTGTTTTGTTTCCCAGCACTATTTCATAGTGACTAGGAGGCTAAAGAAGCCATCTGGATTGACCTGAGACAGTTGGACTACTTCCGCTGCTGTCTGAGTTCGCCGGGGTTTTCGAACAGCTGTGAGCTGTCGTGGCACTCAGAAATCGACGAATTTTGTTCAGAATGTCATGAAAATATGTTAAAAATTAATCCATTAGGGATTTTTCACGTTTTTCACTGTCACCTCGACAGTGGATCGCCTGTCTTTCCAATCTAGTTCCTTTCGCAGTGAGCTGGTATGACATTTCGACAGGCTTGTTTAACTAAGCTGGAGGCGACTGCGTCAACTAACTACTGTCTCATATGACGGTGCATTGTTGTCGTTCACGTCCACCAACAATGCATGGACTGTGACAACGTTGTTCCCCATCAAATGCAGAAATTGAATTACCGCCCGTTACTCGACTTTATCAATAAGTTTGGCGAATGTTTTTGGCTCGTCTAGTGACGTGCTTCAATACCGTGGGGCGAAGATTTGAATCTTGAATCTTGAATATTAAATAAAAACAAAATCTTGAATATAAAAGGCAATGACATGACTAGCAAACTGACTGAATGAACCACCATCGCCCAGCCCAAACCGGTAAGGACAGCAACTTAAAATTTGGAGAAGACGTGGATCTTATACTGTAGGTGTCGTTTAAGAAGAGATTTTTCGAAATTCCAACCCTAAGGGGAGTGAAATAGGGGATGCAGGTTTTTTTTCTTTTTGAGAAATGTCACTATTAGGGTAATTTGGAGATTAGACCTACGACAATTGCTATTTGGTTCCTCAGTCATAAATAAAGAAATACGTGTTTCAGTATTTTAGGAAATGTAACCCTATGGGAGCGAAATAGTGCGTGAAAGCTTTATTTGAAAATATATTATTGAAGAACTACTGAAGTATTTTTAAGCTACATATATGAACATTGATATCTGACTTCTCGGTTACAAATAAAAAAAAAATAGTGTTTCAGTGTTTCGTGAAATTGAACCCCTATGGGTTGAAATAGGTGATGAGAACTTTATGGAAAATATTTTATTACGAAACCATTTTCAAAGCTAAATCTATGAAAATTTAAACTTCGGTTTCAGTTACAATTAAAAATATAAGTGTTTCACTGTTTTTGGAAATTTAGACCCTGTGGGGGTGAAATGGTGGATGAAAGTTTTCACGCAAACATTTCATTGTGTAAGCATTTTTGAAGATAAATCTATGAACGTTTGTACTGGCTTTTCTGCTAGAAATAAGAGATACGCTTGCAATGCTTCTCTAAATTCAACCCCTAAGGGAGTGAAACAGAGTGTGAAACGTTTTATGAAAATATTTTTTTGCGAAAACATTTTTAAAGATAAATATCTGAAAATTTATGTGTGACTTCTCGGTTACAAATGAAAAAATACGTGTTTAAACTTTTTTCGAAAATGGGACCCTTAGGGGACGAAATAGGGTCAGACTGATTCACTAACTCATCATCGCCCAGCCCAAACCTTTAAGGATAGAAACTTCAGGTTCGGATAGGGTGTAGATCTTACACCGTAGGCATCATTTAAGAAGGGACTGCTCGAAATTTCACTGCTAAGGGGGTGAAATTGGCGATGAAGACCTTTTTAAAAGTAAGTCGGTGTTAAGGGAATTTTGAAACTAGAACTATGAAAACTGGTATCTGGTTTCTCAGTCAGAAAATAAAATAATATATGTTTCAGCATATTTGGTAGCTCAGCCACCAAAGGGATAAAATATCGAAAATAAATAATTACTAAAGAACTACTAAAGGATTTTTCAATGCTACGTCTATGACAACTGGTATTTGACTACTTAGTCAAAAGTAAAAAAAAAAAATCGTGTTTCTGTGTTTCTGGAAATTCAACCTCTAAGGGAGTGCAATACGGCATGAAATTTTTTGAGAAAATACTACATTAAAATTGTAAAGTTAAATTTTTTGAAAACTGGTATCTCATTTCTCAGCTAGGTATAAAGAAATATTTGTTAGGGGTACGAATTGCTATGGAAATATCTCCACAAGAACGCAAAAGGCACAATTAACAAAAACACTCGCTTCTTGGTCAGAAGTATATTAGGAAAAGACCACGCTGATATGATCTTAATTAAGGTGAAAACCTTCAAATATGTTGAAATTTGTGAACAAGTTAAAAATTCGATTAAATAAAAACAAAAAATGTCTTCCATGCATCTGTAGTCAAACAAAAAATTAATCACGTAACTTTATTCCTAGGTGATAAGTAAAACTTTACGATTGCCTCTCGTTGAAAGTAAGCTAAGATAATCTCTCTTTGTAAATGACTGTTATTTTGAGAATTGGTACCGACAACAATTCTCTACACACTATTTGGGCATCGCAAACAAATGTCTGCTTTGAACTTCATTAACCGCTAATTGTTCTCCTTGTATTCCATTAGAATCAATGTTCTATAGAATTTGAACAGGACATTAATTTGATGACTTGAAAAGTTGAGACGCAGTACTTACGTAATTTAAGGCGACCCCCAGGACCACCATCCAGCCCCAGCCTCCATCAGGTGGAATGATTTCATATTCAGCTGTTTTCGTCGCAGCCATCTTCGCATCTGAAAAAATACGTTAACAGTTGTTACTGTTGGAGGATAAGCACCTTCCAAGTACGACAGCACATTAGTCATCCATGAAGACATTCAGAAAACTTACGTATTATGTTCAATAAGAAATTGTTGAGCACTTAACTAGAATTAGCCCACGTAACACAACTCTAAATAGCACTAAAATATACGGCGTCAATGAGCACTTGTTAACAGTTCCAAAATAACTGTTAAGTAGTGCAGAACAACGAAATAAGTGGTCATCTTTGGTCCTCGTGGGTCTCACAAGACAACTGCTTGAAAACAGCCACGTGACAGTGGATATAGTATCTTTAGAGGATTAACTCCTATTACAGGTTTCAGTACTGGCACCATTTGTGATGCGACAAACGTCAATAGGGACGGAAGGTTACGTACGAGGAATTCACTGAGGTCGCTACGACAGAAGTCAGCTTTGGTAAACTGCTAGCTGGGTTGCCTATCTGCAGGCAAGAACTATTTGGATCTGACAGTATGGAGTGGATGATATGACTACCTGTTCTGACACGCCTGACTCCTAGTGGTGCGCATCTACGCCGCGACGTGTGTTACGATTCGTAGCCTGGAGAGAAGCTCTGTCTACTGATGTCATTGTTTTTGGTATGCCTTGTACTTTTCGCGAAATAGTCTTCTGAAACTGGAGCTCATCTCAATAAACTATGTACGAAGTTTTGCAGTCTCCCCGACTTCAGGGCGACAACCATAATGAGTTTCCTTAAGTGTCCTAATAGATAGCAGCCTTTTCTATAAGCTAGAGGTAGAAAATACCGCTTCAGTTGTAAATTTGTCTTACTATCACGACCGGTTTCGGGCTCTCATAAGACCATCCTCAGGAGTCGCAACTGTACTGTGGCTCCCGAGCGCCGCGGTGGACGTGTAATAAGCGCGGTTTGCTACCTATGAACGCAGAACAGGGAGTCTATAAGGAAAATGAGGCAAGTTTTGGTTAAAGAGTAGTGCTTACCGTTCGAGTGCATAATCTTTCACTGTCACGCAAGACCATAAGTGAACTAAGGCATGATTTCCTCACGTGTAATAAGCGCGGTTTGCTACCTATGAACGCAGAACAGGGAGTCTATAAGGAAAATGAGGCAAGTTTTGGTTAAAGAGTAGTGCTTACCGTTCGAGTGCATAATCTTTCACTGTCACGCAAGACCATGAGTGAACTAAGGCATGATTTCCTCACAATGGCGATACATAACAGAGAATTATGTGTTTGCCACTTCTTGAAAATACCCACGGGTCCACATACACCGGATTCCAAAACACACGCGTTTCCCTTTCACATATACATTGCATTGTTCTGATTAGTTTTTTCCCCCGATGATACTGCGTAATGCACTTCCATCGACTGCGATACCGATTCCGGTCACAATTAATTAATTCACATCTCCGAAGGCACAAATTGTACTTAACTCACATTCGAGCCACTCACATTCAGTTAAAAATTATTTACAACAGTCTTGATCGCATAAAAGATATTTGTCAGTTATGATCATCTTCATACCAGGCTTAGGAATGCAGACAACGTTACAATTTAGAGGGACATAGCAACAATGAAAGTAAAAAAAAAATAAGACCTATAAAAATCATTGGAACATTTATGCCCTCAGGTGATGAAAGGAGACAGCGGGCGAAGCGCGAACTGCCCGTGTAAAGGTACAAAGGTCAATTACCTGTGAAAAGGCACAAACGTCAACTGCCGAATAGCGTGGGAGAAGCTCCACACAATGCCTGCACATGAAGTCAGTAGGAGCGAATGAGGCGAAACCTAAAGTAAAAACGTGTCAAAAGTATTAAAATAATAAATCCGAGACTAAAAGACAGAGATGATACATCAGATTACATTGGCTTTAACTTCTGTGAGCATTAGTTAATTACTAAAAGAGTGGAAAAAAGAAATACGGAAGCCAATTATGTAACAGTTTCCGACTACATAACCTATCCCCGATATTCGACCTTTTTTGGTCTGTGTTGACTGGGATTTCTCGCCACCAGAATAATCGGGTACTTCGTTAAAACTATTAATTCAAACGCGCCCGTGATGATACCTAAACAAAAATGACTTTCGTAAGCGTTACGCTAAAACTAATTGCATCGACAATTCGATCCAAACTTATCACTTAAAGACACTGTAGTGTCTTAGTCAGGAGGTAAGGGTGCCTGACGAATACAACGATGCAATTTGTCTATTTTATACCGTTAAAATTCAGAAAATTGTGGCATGTTGTTGTTGTGGTCTTCAGTCCTGAGACTGGTTTCATGCAGCTCTCCATGCTACTCTATCCTGTGCAAGCTTTTTCATCTCCCAGTACCTACTGCAACCTACATCCTTCTGAATCTGCTTAGTGTATTCATCTCTTGGTCTCCCTCTACGATTTTTACCCTCCACGCTGCCCTCCAATACTAAATTGGTGATCCCTTGATGCCTCAGAACATGTCCTACCAACCGATCCCTTCTTCTGGTCAAGTTGTGCCACAAATTTCTCTTCTCCCCAATCCTATTCAATACTTCCTCATTAGTTATGTGATCTACCCATCCAATCTTCAGCATTCTTCTGTAGCACCACATTTCGGAAGCTTCTATTCTCTTCTTGTCCAAACTATTTATCGTCCATGTTTCACTTCCATACATGGCTACACTCCATACGAATACTTTCAGAAATGACTTCCTGACACTTAAATCAATACTGGATGTTAACAAATTTCTCTTCTTCAGAAACGCTTTCCTTGCCATTGCCAGCCTACATTTTATATCCTCTCTACTTCGACCATCATCAGTTATTTTGCTCCCCAAATAGCAAAACTCCTTTACTACTTTAAGTGCCTCATTTCCTAATGTAATTCCCTCAGCATCACCCGACTTAATTAGACTACATTCCATTATCCTTGTTTTGCTTTTGTTGATGTTCATCTTATATCCTCCTTTCAAGACACTGTCCATTCCATTCAACTGCTCTTCCAAGTCCTTTGCTGTCTCTGACAGAATTACAATGTCATCGGCGAACCTCAAAGTTTTTATTTCTTCTCCATGAATTTTAATACCTACTCCCAATTTTTCTTTTGTTTCCTTTACTGCTTGCTCAATATACAGATTGAACAAAATCGGGGAGAGGCTACAACCCTGTCTTACTCCCTTCCCAACCACTGCTTCCCTTTCATGTCCCTCGACTCTTATAACTGCCATCTGGTTTCTGTACAAATTGTAAATAGCCTTTCGCTCCCTGTATTTTACCCCTGCCACCTTTAGAATTTGAAAGAGAGTATTCCAGTCAACATTGTCAAAAGCTTTCTCTAAGTCTACAAATGCTAGAAATGTAGGTTTGCCTACAATTTAGAAAAATTTCAGTTTTACCACTTATAAGTGCTCGAATAAGCCGGTGGCATAATAAGGCTACTCAATGAAGATCAAAAAGGGTTGAATGTGGAAAATAATTCGTGGAGTCGCAAATTTTTTTACAGCACTATTAGAGAGTGCCATGAACAGTGTACTAGAAATCCTGTCTGGTGAGAGATTCGTGGGCGAGGAGATGCTTTTGAGGGTCACTTTTGTACGTTTTTCTTAAATAACTTGAAAACTACGGCCTGTAGTGGAAATGTGTCCCAGTAGAAATTACAACTACACTCATGCTCATAAATTAAGGATAATGCTGATACATGGTGAAACAGCGCTCTGGTGGGCGGTGTGCGGGTTTAAATCACCTCGGGGTATGACCATGTGGTGCATTTGGCCTGCGGTCGTCACACGGTGGCATTGGCAGCAGTCCACATATGCTGAGGTTTGTTGGTGCGTTTCAGAGTACAGTGCAGCGACTAACTCATATTTATGACGTTATGAGGGGTAGAATACTAGGGCGACCGGAAGCTGGTCAAACACAACGGGTCGCAGCACAGGACCTCCGTGTGCCACAAAGTTTGATCTCAGGATTGTGGCAACGATGCCAGCAGACAGGAAACGTGTCCAGTGGCTGCAGTACACCACAAGAAGACCGATATCTCACCATCAGTGCCTGCAGCCGGCCACGGAGTACTGCAGGTTGCTTGCTCGGGACCTTACCGCAGCCACTGAAACAGTTGTCTCCAGACACACAGTCGACAGACGACTGAACAGACATGGTGAATTCGCCCGGGGACCTGCGAGGTGCATTCCACTGACCCCTGGTCAAAGGAGAGCCCGTAAAGCCTGGTGTCAAGAACACTGTACATGATCATTGGAACAGTTGTCCCAGGTTATGTTCACGGACAAGTCCAGGTATAGTCTGAACAGAGATAATCCCCGGGTTTGCATCTGGCGTGAATCAGGAACAAGGTACCAACCCCTTACTGTCCTTGAAAGCGACCTGTGTGAAGGTCATGGTTTGATGATGTGGAGTGGGATTATGATTGGTGCACGTACACCCCTGCATGTCTTTGACAGAGGAACTGTAACAGGTCAGGTGTATCGGGAAGTCGTTTTGCACCAGTATGTCCGAATTTTCAGGGGTGCAGTGGGTCCCACCTTCTTCCTGATGGATGATAACGCGCGGCCCCACAGAGCTGCCAGTGAGGAGGAGTACCTTGAAACAGAAGATATCAGGCGAATGGAGTGGCCTGCCTGTTCTCCAGACCTAAGCCACATCGAGCATGTCTGGGATGCTCTCGGTGGGCCTTTCGCTGCTCTTCTTCAAATCCCTAGGACACTTCAGGTGCTCCGACAGGCACTGGTGCAAGAATGGGAGGCTATAACCCAGCAGTTGCTGGTCCACCTGGTCCAGAGTATGCCAACGCGTTGTGCGGCTTCTGTACGGATGTATGGTGATCATATCCCATATTGATGTGGGGGTACATACGAAGGAAAAAGTGGCGTTCTGTAGCGCATGTGTTTCGGGACGGTTTTCTCAACTTATCACCAATACCGACTTACAGATCTGTGTCGTGTGTATCCCCTATGTGCCTATGCTATTAACGCCAGCTTTGTGTAGTGCCACGTTGCGTGGCACCACATTCTGCAATTATCCTTGATTTATGAGAATGAGTGTACATTAAATATTATACAAAAAGTTCGTGCTCGTATTTTTGTAATGCAAATAGTTAGCACGTAGCGAGCGACAGAATATGAAAATCTCACGTGTGTCTTTTGAAGGCCAGATGTAATATTTAGGGATGCATAAAACGACATCGACAGGCGGGAACACATAATCACCCAGAAACATTATCGAAAATGACCATTTGGTGATGCATGTGTTGTAATGTGCAGATGCATGATGTTGCATGGGCGTACTGACCTCCACATCATTGAGCACGGGCTGTTGAACAGTCAACGCTATTGTGACGTTGTACTCGTTCCGCATTTGTGTATTGTCAGAGGGTGGATTCATTTCTATGGATGACATTGCGCGACCGTATCGAACAGACGGATGAAGGAGCTCTTGGAACGACAGGATATTAAGTGAATGGACTGGTCTGCCCGTTAACCCAACTTAAGGGGGGTAGGACGTCAAACGGGCCGACTTGGAGCAGGAGAGACACCACAGGACATTTTAATTTCCACTGTCTATACTTTTACAAATAAATTCATAAAACTTTAACAGCATGACCAGGAAGGAGTCCTCAATCCTTCCTGGTCATGTTGACAAAGTTTTATGAATTTATTTGTAAAAGTATAGACAGTGGAAATTAAAATGTCCTGTGGTGACTCTCCTGCTCCAAGTCGGCCCGTTTGGCGTCCTACACCCTCCCCCCCCCCCCTTAAATTTCATCAAATACGTGTAGGATGAGTTAGGGAGACATACTGCATGAGGTGTATATGCACCAACAATACAGCTGTTGCGAACCGCACAGGTGGGGTATCATAAACCGCTGTGGCTTCAGGGAAATTATGGTCTTTGAATAAAAACGTCAATTCTGTTCGTATCATTACGTATTTCTTTCAGTTACCTTCTCTAATATACGTGCCCCTTTAAGCTGTCGCCAAAGATGTAGTGCCAAAGATCTTGCGAAGATAGATAGTAGGCGATCAACCAAGCTTGCCTGTCACGAGAGAGACCAGCGACGCATCAACAAGCAACAGCCGCAACGCCCTCTCGACCGCAAGTTCTTAGGCCGGCACCGCTGATTGAAAGGCTTCATTCACTACCACAGTCACTAACTCAGTACAGTTCTCCAGGTAGGCATCTGTCATTCATTTGCGGAGCGGAATAGTTCAGCACAGGCTACGGCAGTACTAAGTGTCCAGATTAATGTAATAGCAAGAGTACCGATATTGTCTGCAGGACTGTTACGGAAGAGCTTGTACCGCAACACATGGACTCTATTAAAGTTATCAGCTATCTGTTCATGTAAATAAAGAACCATACTAATCCACGTGTGCATTTGTGTTGTAGAAAGAAGATACCAGCCATTCATAACCACATCCTCTCCCTCGCTTCCTTAGGACAAGACTCTACAGTGGCGACGAGGATACAACAGTACACTACAGCGGTTCCTTCTATGTGTGGTCCAAGCTTCATCGATTTATATCACTTGGCACTGACTCATCACGCGACAGCTACTTTCGTCCTTACGTTTTGCAAACCAGTGAAGGTGAATGTAGGTTGACAGGACAGCGTGAGGGCCCAACGCATACTGACGAGCAGCGCCCGTGCTTCGTCACTTTCCTTGCCCATTTGACCCTGACGCTGAGTTGCCAGGTGCACGCTTCGCTTTGTAGTGACAGGAAGCGGCGTGTCAGACTGTAAATGAGGGTATGACCAGCAGATTACAGCCAGCAATCTCTGACAAATAACCAGATAACTACCGATAACGCCGACACGTCTCTTATCGACAAGAGTAATTTTCCGCGATATATCGACGACACAATCTATGACCCATTTAGCATTTTTTATTTCAGATTACATACATCAGAGAAGAGGAATTTGTGGCACAACTTGACTAGAAAAAAGGATCGGTTGGTAGGACACATTCTGATTCATCAAGGGATCACCAATTTAGTACTGGAGGGAAGCGTGGGGCGTAAAAATCGTAGAGGAAGGCCAAGAGACGAATACAGTACGCAGATTCAGAAGGACGTAGGTTGCAGTAGTTACTCGGAGATGAAGAGGCTTGCACAGGATAGTGTAGCATGGAGAGCTGCATCAAACTAGTCTCTGGACTGAAGACTATAACAGAACAACATCAGATTTCATAAATATATACAAGGAACAGTAACACAGCTGCTTGCCAAATTCGTTTTTTCATCAGCTTCATCATAACCATCGTCGTCATATATTAGAGCTAGTGGCATAATACACCACAAAACTGTTCACAACATATTCTTAAAAGTGGTCAGTATTTCGTTTTCCCGCGGACTTTATTGCACACCAGTTTTTTTTTCGTACGTTGACATGACCGTTCTGTTTATTCCGTACTCTATTTTTTATATCTGCACCCGAACGCATAGTTAATTCCCAACTAATACCAACTTTACTCTTATGATCTAGGACCGAGTCTCCTGCTACATTGCGGTAAAACCTCATTTACGAGAAAATCAGACTGTCTAATATGGTCGGAAGACAGAATGCAACTTTCGCACCCGTGCAGCAACGATGGAAGAACAACTTTGTTTAGCTTCGGAAGTGTTTCGTTAAGAGCATTACATTTTAATGTTTGTCGCGTTATACCACAGAAATGCCTAAATCTTTGAAGATTGATTTCATCATCGTCCTATTTTGTATGGTTACAATCATGTCCCAAATATTTCAGTTCAATTATTTTTTGATTATATAGATCTTAAGGCACGGATTTAGAGCCCATGTTTACTAAACATTTGTTTCTTGATTTGGTGTAAGGAACCTGTGCTGCAATGGGAATTTAATTATTGGTTCACGTGGCTCTCAGCACTATGGGACTTAACATCTTAGGTCATCAGTCCCCTAGACTTAGAACTACTTAAACCTAACTGACCTAAGGACATCACACACATCCATGCCCGAGGCAGGATTCGAACCTGCGACCGTAGCAGCAGCGCGGTTCGAGACTGAAGTGCCTAGAAACGTTCGGCCACAGTGGCCGGCTTAATTTAGTTATTCCCTGTATATGGTTTTGTTTATACATCGCTGTCTCTATTTCATTTCCACCACATCCCGTTGTCGTCAGCAAATAGAAATTTGTGAAATTTAGAGTTTTGTGTTTCGGTCTGAACTATTTAGTTGTAGGCTCAAGAAATACGTTTTGCTATTCTCAAATTCGGCCATGAAAACGGTAACTGCCTGCAGTGTCACCCTGTTCTGGGTGTTTTTTACCTTGCGCTGAAGTTCATTATGAATAAAGAAGTTTTTAAGATATTGTTTTTGTGACCAGAAACAAACAGGTAAATGAAGAGACCATCTTCAAACTACAAACCAAGGTATGGTGTGTCGTGGAGGATACATGGTGTGAAAAACATCACTCCATCCCTCTGTCTCTCGTCTCCCCTCCTCAACCCTTTCTCCAAACATCTCCTTTCCGAATGTGCTAAAGAGGGTTTTCATACGTATAATCCCGAATTTTTGCGTTATTAACCTCAGGGTAGACCTAAACGCGAAATGCATGTGAGGGCGTGTGATGTATTGCTTGGTTCGTCCATAGCCAAAATTTTAAGGACAAACCTGTCGATGAAATAAGTAGCGTCTCACATTGGAAAATGTTCGTCTTTGAATAAACGATGCAGTGACGAATCCCGCTGCTCTTCTTCCAAATTCTCTCTCCCTTCCTTTGATCCAACATGATTAAGATACCATATATGGGTTTTATAAAGGATAAACTACTTTCTTCAGTGGATGAACGACATTTCATTATATCTTTTCTTCATGTTCACCCAGGTCTGTCTTCTCCACATTTGAATTTACGTAGCTCTGTGGTAAGAAGATGGGCGAGAATATTGCTAAGTATTTGACACTCCTAGTCAATTCAAATGCCATAGTTTACTAAGGACTTCAATCTGGACGGCGATTTTTATACATGTTTTACACATCACTGTTTCTACGTTTCCGAACATCACTTCACGATCTTTTGTTACATGTCTTACTACATAAATCTGATGATGTCATGGCAAATGCCGAATTTAGTTATTTGTGAAATATAAAAAAATGATTTAATGTGTAGACTGAATTCATCAGTAAAAGTGATAAAATGATCTTTGCCTCTTACACTGATATTATGTATTGTTTTCTTAAATTTTCTGATACAAAAAAGTTAATCCGCCTGCGGGTTTTAGATGCAGACAAAGAAACATACACTTATTACGGTGATTGAAAATCATATCATACGTAAGATCGAACTGTAGTTAAAGCTAGTTTGTTCTGAAAAATTTTCCTCTGTTTTATTATTTGAAATACTGACACACTCATGTTTAGAAGAAGCAGAACTCCTTAAACGACTAGAGATACGATGCCTATATTCGTAGGACGTGGTAATTAGTTCGGTCTGGAGAAATGATTAGCATTTCAGTCATCTCAGTTCAACATGTATCCTATTGCTTAGTGGGCACAGGGTCCTCTATGGGCCCTGATTACTTGTTTCATGCGTGATGGCATCGACGCGTATGAGGCGTGTATGGTGTCCTATGGTGTAGCCATCAATGCTGCATTCACCTGATTCCAAAGTTCGTCTCTGGTGGTTGGGAAGGGGCCACAGCGCTGTGACAGTCTTCTCACCATATCTCAAACATTTTCGATTCGAGGGCCATGGCAAAAGGCTGACATCCTGTGACACCATGAAGTCACGTGTTCGAGCAGCAAAATGTGGTCGTGCATTGCCTGGCTAATAAATGGCGTCTGGGGAGTTGTGCAGAAAGGGTATGGCTACAGGTTGCAGGATGTCATCCACGAAGGTCACACTACTTGCAGGACACTAGGAACCTCCAATTGTGATTTGTGGTTGTGCCCAGCAGCACCTCACACCTTAAGGTCTTGAGATGGATCAGTATGTCTCGTGCGAATGCAATCACTGTGACGCTGCTCACCTTGCCTGCGGCGAACTAAAATGCGGCCATCATTTGGAGACAATCAGAACCTGGAGTCGTCCGAAAACACTATCTGATGCCATTCCTGTCCCCAATGACGTCGTTCCGTACACCATTGGCGTCTACTATATTTCTGCACTTTCGTCAAGGGTAGACGGAGAAGTGGTGACGCGCATTTAACCCATGACGTAATAACGGAGACAGACTGATAGTGTACGATGTGTTACACTGTTACGCCAGAGCCGAGGAGACCGCAGAACTGTCCTGCAATGCCATTCGGATGAGGTGTCCATCTTCCCGGGGGCTGTTGTGTCCTGACCTATCTCTTTGTGTTCTACGGCCTTCCGTGAACCATTCGGCACACATCCGTTGCACTGCCGAAACACTTAGTCCCACATGAAACAGCAACTTCCCGAATCCGTCCATCTCGCCCTTCATGACAATAATGCGCCCTCTTTCAAACTCACTGATTTGTCGGTACGGTTCGCGCATACCTCTGCGAGGCATCCTGCACGTCTGCTCAAGTGACACTGATCCACTACATTGGGTTTATAGCGACAACGTGAGCCGTAAGCACATTTTACGGACAGGTGGTGTTGCGCAGCGATATCGATGTTGACCTTGACACGGTGGGCTGACATGGTTCAAATGCTAATCATTTCTGCAGAACATACTAATGTGCACGTCCTGTGAGTATGAACGCCCTATTTCTAGTCGAAATTGGAATTAATTTTAATACCTCCAGCTGCTGACGGGCGTTGATATATATCAACGGGGGACAGGTGAAAATGTGTGCCCCGACCGGGACTCGAACCCGGGACGTCCTGCTTACATGGCAGGCGCTCTGTCCATCTGAGCCACTGAGGAGACAAAGGATACTGCGACTGCAGGGACTATCTCAAGCACGCCTCCTGCGAGGCCGAAATTCTCACCTTGTATGTCAGCACACTACATTCTCAGTGTCCCACCCCAACACACTCATTACTCGTGAAAGACATTCTTACCAAATCCCGTAAGAGTTCGGGGAATATATGAGCATCGGCAAAGAAGAAGAAGGTCATGGTCAGTATTGCCAGAACTATATACTTATATGTCATGTCCCAAAAAACAGACACCATATCCATACAAGTATCTATTTCCAGTCGGTCAAAGCGTTCTGTCTTTTCTCAACACGAACGTAGTTTATGTGTAATGCCACATTGCTGGAGAACTAATAACAAGGGAGACACTAATACGTGGAGAACACATCCAACACAGAGTGCTGTTATACAAGCAGGAGGTATTCACTCACATTGTGGAGGTGACATTAGGCAACGTGTGGAAACAGCACGACTACTGGTTCTTTCAATGCAATCTAAAGTTATCACCCGCCTTACTTAATATCTATGATGATGTTACGGATTTCTGTGCTTTTCCTAGAATGGAGATGTTGTATGTAGTATTTTCAGTTTACTCTTCTGCAGGTAACATTTCCACCTCATGTTAAAAAACGTGTTTGATGCACAACATAAATGAAGAATGCTCAGTTTGACAGTTTCTCAACCACTGTCAAGACCTTACAAACTTTAGCATTATGAACATGTAACCTGTAATAGCTTGTAGTTTAATTATTTGTTGCGCTTAATATTGTCCATTTCGTAAAGTGTAATTTCAACCAAAGAGTTTGGTGTACAAAATCGTACGCAACTGGATTCTATCTTTTCTTATAATGTTTGGTTATCTAAGAACTAGTGTCCATTATATAAGCAAGTCAGTTGTTTCCCGGAGATGGCCTAATAAGTGAAAACTAGTTAGAAATAAATGTCAGAAGAACAAAAGAAGTGAACCTCTTATTCAACCTTAAATATGGATTTGTTCTACCAAGAAGTAACGGAAGGATCCATAAATAACTTTTAAGTACAATTTCTTCTCTTGCAACCTTTACTTTTCCACATGGAAGCTATAGAATTTCATTGTATTTTACACAATTTGTTTCTGGTTTGGTCGTCACCTACCTGCCAGTAGTAAGTGCGGATGTTGAGAAGTTTTTTTGAAATGTGAAATGAACATCGAAGAATCTGTTCGTTTCAACTACGGAGAATCTGAAATAAATCTTTCGTGAAATACTGCGACGGTAAGTGTTCCCTTTTGTTCGGTCCTACAGCACGTTAACTGAGTTCCATATCTTTTCATAATCCAGTCCTTAGAAATTCACAAGAATTCTTTGGGGTGTTTGTACACGATGTTAGCATAACTCTTTCGAATCCTAATTGTTGAAGAAGTATCCAACACCAGTATCTGAGCATCGAAAGTGTGACTCAACGTTTACAATCACTATGCGGCAGTGAAGTTCGTCGCAAACCTTTACGCATTGTGGAAGCATCTGTGACCACTGACGGAGTTATTAAGTTCGATGGCTCTCTTGGTACTGTCCGAAAGGAATATGCTAAGAGGTGGCAGTAGAATTTAAGTGTTTCTCCTTCATACTCGCTATAGCCCATAACCAAATAATATTTCCTATAGAATTCCTCAGTAATCGTCATGAAACACACATATTATAATACGGTGAAGAAAATTCCATCTTAGTATTTCAGCAGGTCACACCTCACCAATTATAAAACATTACAATATAAAGAGACGAAATGATGACTAGTGAAGTATTTTCTTACCTGCAGAATTTACTGTGTCCAATCACGAGTGCCGAGTATCGTCCTACTGTTCTCAAGCAGTTGAGGATTGTCACTCAGAGCGTCGTTCAAAGTCTGACTGGTCGCTGTCGCTTCGTATCTGACATTAGCTCATCATCTTGATAACTACTCGTCCCCGTAACACGGACTGCTACCGTGATGTCTGATGTTGCAATGAACAAGCAGCCTTGTTTGACTGCGAGATGCCACATGGATACGGCGAAGAAGCTTATCGCAGAAGTGCACACCAGCTGATTGTCACATGATCCACGCCATGCGGTGATCTTAATCATTCACCAGTCACATGATCAACTAAGACATCTGCTTTCATACTTCCGGGTTCTTACTGTCGACGACTGAAAGTCTTTGTGAATTTGTGAGCTAAGTATATCATGATAATATCTTTGTAGACTACAATCAATGTTGCAATTAATTCTTATCCATATATTCAAGGTGTCCATTTCACGTCACTGACTCCCTCTATACCTCGAATGAACCTCTGCGCTACACTTTTTCACATTTCCTAGCTTCAAACTTCCGACATTCCGATCTCCGATTGGCAGCATGCCCTCCTCGACAGGGCAATTGCTGATGATTTTTATTCAGAATGCAAACAGTGACTAGGTTCGAACTCGGGACTTAGGACGTTTTGATGAATAGCTAGCAATGCTAGCCTAAGAACACTAGTAGTCAGTACATACCGTACTTCAGTTAGGCGAATTATTGGAAACAGGAGATAATGTTGTCTTCTGAATAATTATTTGGTCATCAGCAAGGTACAGAGTGCTTATTTGTGAAAGTTCTGGTATAAATCTGACGCCTTGTTAGCTAACTCGATTCCATTGTTTTAACAACGTGGTATGTATAAGGGATCCAGTAGGTGAAAGGCTACGGCCTTGTCACAGTACTGATCTCTGTTGGTTTTATCTTCAGTTTCTTGTGTTTCTTTTAATTTCTGTGTGCTAAAACACCTCATTTTTCTGTGATGTTCCAAAGCTTGCTTCTGTTCACTTTATCGAAAGCCTTCTCATAACCTATTAACGTGATGTATATGTCCAGGTTGTATTCTCGTCGTTTTTCACTTAACTAGTGAGCATTTGTAACATTGTCTCTTTGTAAATCCATTTTGTTCCTCCATTAGAGAGACAAGATTTATCTTTCAGATTCTCTTCTTAATAATTATTGGCAAAGTCCGTAAGAATCGTTTAGTACGCTTGTTCTTCCGGGGTCTCACAGGTATATCTTCCCCTTTTTTAATAGACTGGCATTATATCCGCTGTCTTCAACGATTCACTAACTAACATTGTCTTTGGGCACTTGTTTAAGAGGTGTAATATCCCCAACTGTAGCTTTAATCCTCTGTAGCTAAGGAGTCCTGCGTTGATTCTGCCAGGCCGAGCAGCTTTATAACTGCTAAGATGATTGAAAATACTATGAAAAGGATAGATTACTATTCACTATAAAGCGGAGAAGTTGAGTTGCATATTGAAACAACAAAAAACAACAAGTACGCCTTCGGCCTAACAGGCCTTCATCCGAATTAGACAACGTACACACTACTGTCTAATTCGGATGAAGGCCTTTTCGGCCGAAAGCGCACTTGTTTGACAGCCTTTCTGTTGTGCCTATCTGCGACTCAACATCTCCACTATGTTGTGAGTAGCAATCTATGCTTTTCATAGTACTATCATTATTGCATGCTGGATATTCATTGTTATGATTGAAAATGTAGTTGTGCTAAATCGTTTGGAGGTAATAGAACTTAAATCTGAATTCATCAATTGCATATTAGATTTATTCCTTTAGAGTTTTCAGCACTCTACGGCTGCCTCAAATACATCCAGTATGATTCCCTGACGTCTTAACACAACCATATCCTCTCATCCTGCCCCTTCTTCCACATATTCCCTTCCTTACCGATTCTGCAGACGACCTTCTCATTTCTTATCAGCCCACATAATTTTCAGTATCCTACTGTCACACCACATATGAAATGCTTCAATTTGCTTTCCAGGTGCTCCCACTGTCCACCATTCAGTTCCACATAAAGTACATTTTCAGGTATTTCTTCACAAATTAATGCCTATTTTTTTATTAGCAAATAGTTTTTAGCTATCAATGGGCAGTTTATCTGTGGTGGTTTCCGTTAGTTTTTTTCTGCTCTTTATTTTATCGTCAGCATCTTTTTAATTTTAATTTTAATCTTACTTCTGAACCTTTCTTTTACCTCCATCATTGTTTCTCCTATGAAAGGGTTGAACAGCAGGGAACAAATAGTTCATCCTTACACTGCAAACCTACTTAGTATGACCACTGACCCTCAATTCTTATACCTCCTTCTTTTTCAATTTTATTATAAGAATGCATTATTTATTTATTTCAATCACTTTAAGACGTTACCACACATTCACTTTGGGTAAGAACGAATTTTAGATGTTACATTTAGCACGACTTTAAACGGAAAAGAATATGGAAATAAAAAACTGGTTTTTACCATATCCTTTATATTTATTTATTGTTCAGCTAATTGACTCTATACTAGATGTAACCTCTTTAAGTTATTAAATACATTTTTAAGAGGTTTTTCCATGCATCCCTGTCCGCTGCTGTCTTCTGCCAGTTGAAGCCCGCAACTTCCCTGAGTTCCTTATCCCAGCGATCAGGTGGTCTCCCTGGTGGTCTTCGTTTTCCTCTGCGACTCCACTCTAAAACTGATTTTGTTCATCTTTCATCCTGCGTTCGTGCAATATGTCCTGCCCACTGCCATTTTAGAATCTTAACCCGTTCTATAATATCTTTTACTCCTGTTATTGCTCGAATGTCTTGACTTTTCTGTCGATCTTTCTTAGTGAGGCCTAAGATAGACCTTTCCATTGCTCTTTGAGCAGTTCTAAGTTTCCTTTTGAAAAATTCATTTAAAGTCCATGTTTCACACCCGCACATTAAAACCGGTAGGACACACTGATCAAAAACTGTCAGCGAGTCTCAGGCTGGTGAACCTTTTACCATTTATCCTTATTCCTCTATTGTTCCAAATAATTTTGGACATAGCAGTCTCAAGAACTGCTATAAATAACTTCGGAGATATAGCATCGCCCTGCTTTACTCCTTTTCCAACGGGAAATTCGCACTTTTTTCCTATGTTGATAGATGTTTACTGACGTGTCATAAATGTTACACAATATGTTTATATATTTTGTTTCCACTCCTTGGTCAGCCAGTGCTTGTATGACTACAGTGTGGCTGACAGAATCAAAGGCTTTTTCGAAGTCAATGAAGGCTATGCATAGTGGCATTTCATACTCATCGGCTCGACTAATTACCTCTCACAGTGTGTTTATATGGTCAATTGTACTGAAACCACTGCGAAATATAGCTTGTTCTATGGGCTGTGTAGTCTCCACTACCATTTTAATGCGACTTATCAAGACTTTAGTGAACACTTTATATATAACAGAAAGTAAGGTAATGGGGCGGTAGTTCTTCAGATCGTGAATACTTCCCTTCTTATGTAGTAAGGTTATGTTTGCTTTGCTCCAGCTGGTTGGGATGCTGCCATTCTGTATACACGAAGTAAATACTAGCCGGATATTTTACTGTTTCCTCCCCTTTATATACATCCCCGTGAAACGTTTGAACCGACCCGTACAATTTTAAAGTGTGGAAGTGACGCACTTCAAAAACCTTCCAGAACTTTTTTTTTTTCACTTAAAATCCAAACGAAGCAAGACTCTTCAAGCCGGTGAAACTCATCTTAGTCTACGGTCCGATAGAAAGGTGGACCAAATTTGAACCATCAGTTTCGCTCCAGTCCGATTTGCTTACGGATGACTGTTACTGCACATAAAATCCGAACACGTAAAGCTGTTTTTACACCTAAAATCCGGACGATGCACATCGAAATGGTGCCATTAGCTGAGCGTTAATTTCAGCCCAACTAAAATATTTTGGGAAAGGAATAAATCGATTCACACAATTTACCTGGCTGCCATCTCCGATTCAAACCTTGTCTAATATACTGTAACAGATGTTCGAATGGCTACAGAAATGGCCACTGGTCCAGGCTAAGCCAAAGGCTTAACCCCATGTTTGTGGCTCAAACAGGAAGTGAACACCAAGAAGCCCCCCCCCCCCCCCTCGCCCCCAAAACCCTGCGATTCTGCGGGCAACCTTTTCATGCATGCACTGATCAGTCAAAACAGTATGACCACTGCCCACCGTGACGTTGGATGCTGCCTGATGGCATTGCGTGCACATGCTGCGGTAACGTAAGTATGTAAGCGGAGCAGACAAGGGCGGGGGATCAAACTAGCGAAGATATGGCTTGTAAATGAGGATATGCATGGAGATAAGCGACTTTGACAAAGGGCACATTATTATTATAAATTTTGGAAACATATTCTATGGAGAGCAGCAACCTGATGCTATATTTACGTTAAAATGAACAGTCGATATCGCAATAATATTTCTTTACTAACCGGTTGCAGCTTATGCTAATAAAGAAATTTTATTGCCATCTCGACTGTTCATTTTATCGTAGATTACTACTGCGCAGAGCCTTTGAACGAGTACCTCGAAATATCGAGTGTGATCGAGTGTTCACAAACTACTGTCGTGAGCGTATACGGAAAGGGGTAGGACAGTGAAAGTAAGACTAGGTGCTAAGTGGTTGGACGTCCACGTAGGATAGACGGTGATCCGTGGCATCTCTGCCGAAAGAGCACAATACTGGTGCTGGTGTTTCGGAGCACACTGTTCATCCTATAACGCTGAACACAGAGCTCCGCAGCAGACCTCGCCTACGTGTTCACATTTCATCCAATGACATCGTCAATTAAAATTTCAGTGGGCAGGGGAACATAGGGATTCGACCGTCCATCAATGAAAACGTGTCGACTCTTCGGGTGATATCACATTTTTGCTACACTAGATCGACGGTCGTCTCCACATACGCCATCATCGAGGTGAACGGTGGCTCGAAAAGTACAGTGCACTACGGGCGCACGCTGGTGGGACCAGTATTATGCTGTGGGAGGCTATGTCCTGCACTTGCATGGGACCTGTGGTAGTAATCGAAGACACGCTGACAGCCGCGAACCACCTGCATCCCTTCATGCTTGATGTCTTCCCCGACGGCAATGTCTTCTTTTAGCAGTATAATTATTCGTAACTCGGAGCTACAGTCGTTTGAGGAGCATAATAGTGAACTCACGTTAATGTCACGGCGACCAGATTTGCCTGATGTAAATCCCTTGGAACCCATCTGTGTCGCTATCGGGCGCCATCACCGCGTACGCAAATCAGTGACGAGTACCAGTGCTCATTGTACTACATGAATAATCTGGAGGCTCCATAGAATTTATTCTAGTCTGGAATAACTATCCTGATTCTGCCTGGATACCCTGCGTTTTTGCATGTCTTTAAATCCATTTTGAAGTGGATGCCTATCCAAAGACTATGAAGAGGCTTTCCGTGCTGAGTTCCCATGTAAATTGACAATTTCCACTCCTCCCTCGTGAATACATAATGAACGAAAGTAATATAAGATGGTTTATGTTATGCATTTGTTCAATCTGGCATTACGTTTTTGCCATAAATAATCAGACTTCTGAATGTAGGTTAACTATTATTCGATATTATTCAACTTCCCTTTCCTTTAGAGAATATTTGTACGATGTCAGTAATCTACCAAAGAATATGCGCACCGAATGAACGTAAATGGCGGCCGCTGTGCCAGAGCAGTTCTAGGCGCTTCAGGTTCGAATCCTGTCTCGGGTATGCATATGTATGATGACCTTAGGTTAGTTAAGTTTTAAGTAGTTCTAAGTCTAGGGGCCTGATGACCTCAGATGTTAAGTTCCATAGTCCTTACAGCCATTTGATTTCGAACGTAAATCGACTCTTCAATGCATGGTCCTGTCGGATCTTTGCGTATCCATTGCGTTCGTTTGTTTTCCTTTATCAGATCAATCAAAAGATGTTGGGCTTAAATGTTTTATTTTAGCGAGTTAGAATCCAGCACAACCAGTGAAAGATTTATGTCGTCCCCTTGTTGTGACAACAAAATTTAGAGACGACAATTTAATGAAAGAATATGGTGCAGTTAGGTTAAAACCGATTGCAAGCGGCTACAGCTTCTTCTGTCTGATCTACGCCGAAGAGCCAAAGAAACCGGTACGCCTGCCTAATAACGTGTAGCGGCTCGCGAGCACGCAGACGTGCCGAAACGCGACATGGCATGGTCTCGACTAATATCTGAAATAACACTGGAGGAAACTGACACCATGAATCTTGTAGGGCTGTCCATTAATCCGTAATAGTACGTGGGGATGGAGGTCTCTTCTGAACAGCACGTTGACGGCATCCCAGATATGCTCAATAATATTCATGCCTGGAGAGTTTGGTGGTCAGCGGAAGCGATTAAACTCTGAAGAGTGTCGAAATTCTTCCAATCCATATGTGGCATACAGCAAACCAGTGCTTAATAGTATTGGTTAAAAACAGTCTTGGTTGCAATTTTAGTTTTTTTTATTTTTCAACGACGCGTTTCGCCTTATTTAGGCATCTTCAGGTTATCTTACTTTTGCATTTCTTAGAAGAATCCATTAGTCAGTGTAGGCAAAGGGAACCACTCTGCAGCAAGTTTGGACGTCTGGGGTGTGACATTGACCTGTTGGAATTGCGCAAGTCCGTGGGAACGCACAATGTAAATGAATGGATCCAGGTGATCAGAGAGAATGCTTACGTACGTGTCACCTGATACAGTCGTATCTAGACGTAACACGGGTCCTGTATAACTCCAAATCGCACACTCTCCATACCATTACAGAGCCTCTACCAGCTTGAACAGTCCCCTGCTGAAATGCATGGTCTATGGATTCATGAGGTGGTCTCCATAGCCGGACACGCCCATCCGCTCGATGCAATTTGAAAAGAGACTAATTCGTCTGACCAGGCAACATGTTTCCAGTCATCAATAATTCAATGTCGGTGCTGCCGGGCCCAGGCGAGGCGCAAAGCTTTGTCATGCAGCTTTGTGTCGTGTCAAGGGTACAGGAGTGGGCTCCGAAATCCCATATCGATGCTGTTTCGTTGAATGGTTCGCACTCTGACACTTGTTGGTTGCCCGGCATTGAAAACTGCAGCATTTGCGTAGGGGTTGCACTTCAGTCACATTGAATGATTCTCTTCGGTCGTCGTTAGTGCCATTCATGCAGGACTGACTGCGGACCTTTGGTACAGAGCCGAGTGGAGGGTCTGAATCAGAGGCTGAGACGGTTCTGCGACCGTGTGGGCTGCAGATTCCTCGACTTGCGCCATAGGGTGGTGGGGTTTCGGGTTCCGCTGGATAGGTCAGGAGTCCACTACACGCAACATGCGGCTACACGGGTAGCAGGGGTTGTGTGGCGTGGGCTGGGCGGTTTTTTAGGTTAGATGGCCTTGGGCAAGTACAGAAAGGGCAACAATCTCAACGGGTGCGGGGCAAAGTCAGGACATGTGGGGACCAAGCAGCAATCGGTATTGTAATTGTCAACTGTCGAAGCTGCGTTGGTAAAGTACCGGAACTTCAAGCGCTGATAGAAAGCACCGAAGCTGAAATCGTTATAGGTACAGAAAGCTGGCTTAAGCCAGAGATAAATTCTGCCGAAATTTTTACAAAGGTACAGACGGTGTTTAGAAAGGATAGATTGCATGCAACCGGTGGTGGAGTGTTCGTCGCTGTTAGTAGTAGTTTATCCTGTAGTGAAGTAGAAGTGGATAGTTCCTGTGAATTATTATGGGTGGAGGTTACACTAAACAACCGAACTAGGTTAATAATTGGCTCCTTTTACCGACCTCCCGACTCAGCAGCATTAGTGGCAGAACAACTGAGAGAAAATTTGGAATACATTTCACATAAATTTTCTCAGCATGTTATAGTCTTAGGTGGAGATTTCAATTTACCAGGTATAGACTGGGACACTCAGATGTTTAGGACGGGTGGTAGGGACAGAGCATCGAGTGACATTATACTGAGTGCACTATCCGAAAATTACCTCGAGCAATTAAACAGAGAACCGACTCGTGGAGATAACATCTTGGACCTACTGATAACAAACAGACCCGAACTTTTCGACTCTGTATGTACAGAACAGGGAATCAGTGATCATAAGGCCGTTGCAGCATCCCTGAATATGGAAGTTAATAGGAATATAAAAAAAAGGAGGAAGGTTTATCTGTTTAGCAAGAGTAATAGAAGGCAGATTTCAGACTACCTAACAGATCAAAACGAAAATTTCTGTTCCGACACTGACAATGTTGAGTGTTTATGGAAAAAGTTCAAGGCAATCGTAAAATGCGTTTTAGACAGGTACGTGCCGAGTAAAACTGTGAGGGACGGGAAAAACCCACCGTGGTACAACAACAAAGTTAGGAAACTACTGCGAAAGCAAAGAGAGCTCCACTCCAAGTTTAAACGCAGCCAAAACCTCTCAGACAAACAAAAGCTAAACGATGTCAAAGTTTGCGTAAGGAGGGCTATGCGTGAAGCGTTCATTGAATTCGAAAGTGAAATTCTATGTACCGACTTGACAGAAAATCCTAGGAAGTTCTGGTCTTACGTTAAATCAGTAAGTGGCTCGAAACAGCATATCCAGACACTACGGGATGATGATGGCATTGAAACAGAGGATGACACGCGTAAAGCTGAAATACTAAACACCTTTTTCCAAAGCTGTTTCACAGAGGAAGACCGCACTGCAGTTCCTTCTCTAAATCCTCGCACAAACGAAAAAATGGCTGACATCGAAATAAGTGTCCAAGGAATAGAAAAGCAACTGGAATCACTCAATAGAGGAAAGTCCACTGGACCTGACGGGATACCAATTCGATTCTACACAGAGTACGCGAAAGAACTTGCCCCCATTCTAACAGCCGTGTACCGCAAGTCTCTAGAGGAACGGAGGGTTCCAAATGATTGGAAAAGAGCACAGATAGTCCCAGTCTTCAAGAAGGGTCGTCGAGTAGATGCGCAAAACTATAGACCTATATCTCTTACGTCGATCTCTTGTAGAATTTTAGAACATGTTTTTCGCTCGCGTATCGTGTCATTTCTGGAAACCCAGAATCTACTATGTAGGAATCAACATGGATTCCGGAAACAGCGATCGTGTGAGACCCAACTCGCCTTATTTGTTCATGAGGCCCAGAAAATATTAGATACAGGCTCCCAGGTAGATGCTATTTTTCTTGACTTCCGGAAGGCGTTCGATACAGTTCCGCACTGTCGCCTGATAAACAAAGTAAGAGCCTACGGAATATCAGACCAGCTGTGTGGCTGGATTGAAGAGTTTTTAGCAAACAGAACACAGCATGTTGTTATCAATGGAGAGACGTCTACAGACGTTAAAGTAACCTCTGGCGTGCCACAGGAGAGTGTTATGGGACCATTGCTTTTCACAATATATATAAATGACTTAGTAGATAGTGTCGGAAGTTCCATGCGGCTTTTCGCGGATGATGCTGTAGTATACAGAGAAGTTGCAGCATTAGAAAATTGTAGCGAAATGCAGGAAGATCTGCAGCGGATAGGCACTTGGTGCAGGGAGTGGCAACTGACCCTTAACATAGACAAATGTAATGTATTGCGAATACATAGAAAGAAGGATCCTTTATTGTATGATTATATGATAGCGGAACAAACACTGGTAGCAGTTACTTCTGTAAAATATCTGGGAGTATGCGTGCGGAACGATTTGAAGTGGAATGATCATATAAAATTAATTGTTGGTAAGGCGGGTACCAGGTTGAGATTCATTGGGAGAGTGCTTAGAAAATGTAGTCCATCAACAAAGGAGGTGGCTTACAAAACACTCGTTCGACCTGTACTTGAGTATTGCTCATCAGTGTGGGATCCGTACCAGGTCGGGTTGACGGAGGAGATAGAGAAGATCCAAAGAAGAGCGGCGCGTTTCGTCACAGGGTTATTTGGTAACCGTGATAGCGTTACGGAGATGTTTAATAAACTCAAGTGGCAGACTCTGCAAGAGAGGCGCTCTGCATCGCGGTGTAGCTTGCTCGCCAGGTTTCGAGAGGGTGCGTTTCTGGATGAGGTATCGAATATATTGCTTCCCCCTACTTATACCTCCCGAGGAGATCACGAATATAAAATTAGAGAGATTAGAGCGCGCACGGAGGCTTTCAGACAGTCGCTCTTCCCGCGAACCATACGCGACTGGAACGGGAAAGGCAGGTAATGACAGTGGCACGTAAAGTGCCCTCCGCCACACACCGTTGGGTGGCTTGCGGAGTATCAATGTAGATGTAGATGTAGATGTAGAACAACTGCGCTAGATTTTTCGGTTGAGCATCAATGGTACAAACAGCCTGTTAGAGGTGTTCCCATAGACTCTCAGTTGGTTTTAAATATGGTGATTCTGATAGCCAGGAAGTATGGTAGATTCATCCTGGTGCTCTTCGAGCCATGCATCTTCACTGCAATCTGAGAGACACGCTGCATTGTCCTGCCGGTAGGTGTCATTGTGCAGAGGGAAAAACAAGCTGCATGTAGGAGTATACATGGTCCCCGTACATATGCCGATCCACTATGACCTCCAGAATGATGTGATCACCGAAACAAGGCCGCATAAAAATTTTCCACATCGTAACGCTCCGACTATTGTTGCAGCGTCTTTGCTCTCAGACTTTTCATGCCGCACGCGCCTACGGCCATCAGTCCAATGGAGCATAAACGTGATTAACCAGAAGAGGCCACCTGTCGCCATTCAATGGATGTACAGTCGTGGTACTGGCGTGGAAATGCCAGCTTTCGTCGCCCACAAGCGGCAGTCTGCAGGAGTACATGAACCAAGTGCCTGCTGAGGAGGCAGCAGCGTTCGCTGAACTGTCGTTGAGGAAACACTGTTGGTAGCCCCTTCGTTCATCTAGGGGGTCACTAACTCTACAGTTGCACGTCTATACACATCTCTGCAGACGTCGTTTACCCCTGTCATCAATTAACAGTTTCTAAACTGCTTCTACCCCTGGCCCGAAAGCAAATGATCGTGCCATTTTGGATGTCAGATAAATCTTTCCGTTTCTGCATTACAGCAACGAGTGGAACTGTTCCCGCGTCCGCGCAATACGTTTTATATGCCCTCCACTGCTAGTGCTGCCACCTGTCGCCTGTGACCAGTTATTTCTTGCCACCGACATCGAACATAGCTGATGGTCACTTTAATATGACTGGACCATGTATAAAAAAGAGGTCCTTACCTGGTTTTTTTGGCTGTTCATGAAAACTATTTTTCACTGACAAAATCTTTCACGAGGAAGATTCATCTGTGTAATTTATTATTGCTACACCAGACCAGCCGTCTATTCGTATATACACTATGTGATCAAAAGTATCCGGTCACCTGACTGAAAATGACTTACAAGTTCGTGGCGCCCTTCATCGGTAATGCTTGAATTCAATACGGTGTTGGCCCACATTTAGCCTTGATAAAAGCTTCTACTCCCACAAGCATACTTTCAATCAGTTGGGGAAGGCAGCCCATTTTTCAGGGACTGCCGCATTGAGGAGAGATATCGATGTTGGTCGGTGAGGCCTGGCACGAAGTCGGCGTTCCAAAACACCACAAAGGTGTTCTATAGGGTTCAGGTCGGAACTATGTGAAGGCCAGTCCATTAAAGGGATGTTATTATCGTGTAGCCACTTCGCCACAGGACGTGCATTATGAACAGGTGATCGATTGTATTGAAATATGCAATCGCCTTCCCCGAATTGATCTTCAACAGTGGGAAACAAGAAAGTGCTTAAAACATCAGTGCAATAGTGCCATCCAAAACAACAATGGGTACAAGCCCCCTCGATGAAAAACACGACCACACCGTAACACCACCGCCTCCGAATTTTACTGTTGGCACTACACACGCTGGCAGATGACGTTCACCGGGAATTCGCCATACCCACACCATGCCATCGGATCTCTACATTGTGCACTCTGATCCGTAGCTACACACAACGTTTTTCTACTGTTCAATCGTCCACTTTTTACGCTTCTTACACCAAGCGAGGCGTCTTTGGCATTTGGCGGCGTGAAATGTGGCTTACGAGCAGCCGCTCAACCATGAAATCCAAGTTTTATCACCTCCCGTCTAATTGTCACAGTACTTGCAATGGAGGCTGATGCAGTTTAGAATTCTTGTGTGGATAGATGTCTGCCTATTACACATTACGATCCTCTTCATCTATCGGCCGTCTCTGTAAGTCAACAGTCGAGGTCGGCCTGTAGGCTTTCGTGCTCTACGTGTCTCTTCACACTTCACTATCAAAAAGGAAACAGTGGACCTAGAGATGTTTAGGAATGTGGAAATCTCAAGTACAGACGTTTGACACATGTGACACTTAATCACCTGACCACGTTCGATGTCCCTGAGTTCCGCGGAGCGCCCAATTCTGTTATCTCACGGTGTCTAACCACTGCTGAGGTCGCTGATATAGAGTACTTTGCAGTAGGTGGCAGCACAGTGCACCTAACGTGAAAAACGTATGTTTTTTTAGAGTGCACGGATACTTTTGATCTGATAGTGTACTTAGTGCGAGACCAGTGTTACCTTAAATCAAACACTGGGGAAGTGGTCACGACCAGTGGTACTTTAGGACCAATAAAGTCTAGCCGTTTTGACACAGCTGGCCTTGCGACACCATAAGTAACGCAATGTACTGAAGGTCCACTCACCTGTTAATTTAATCATCACCATGAGGAAGATGCTGCAACAAGGTAGAAACATACACTCTAGAATTCTATAACAAGACAGGACACCAAGAATAATTTTAATGGAATTTTCCTACAAGTTTGATGTATTATGTGCTGCCTGTAATTACCGCTTGACAGTGTTCCTGGAATCATGAAGGGCGCTCGTTTCTGGAGCCGGATGGTTAAGGCAACATACATATACGGTGGCATATCTGCATACTTCACTTATTGTCACTGACCGTAGCTATTGCAACCGTAATCTGTGCACGGTTCTCTAGTAAGGAATACTACCAGTTTCCTCTAGTTGTAACCACTTCACTTGTTACCTAATTTTCGGCAAATACGTTAATAACAGCAAGTAAACAGAACTGATTTTAATGGAAAATTCTTCATTTAAATATTCCGCGGCTTAACGTCAGATTTTTTGATGAATATTTTTACATTACAGACCAGCTGCATCTGAACTGTAATCAATAATTATACAGCATTATCTTAAGTAGCTTCCAATTCTTCTGCACAGACATTTGTACGGAAAACTCATAGCATATGACCAGTAAACCACTGAGAAGTGGTCTGCAGTTCAGTGTTCATTTCAGAGAAAGATCAAAACAGTTTAAAAGCGCCTGGAGCGTCGTCTATTGTCACTTAGCGTTACTTCGAGTTTCTTTTTATAGAGTCCTGTGTCGATATAGTGCCCTGTAATGATGAAGTCTTGATTCAAACAAAGGAATCACTGATAGCCCGGACGGAGGCTTGGGAGCTTTATGTAAAGTGTACCGTCACCTTTAGAAGTGAGAAATATCTTCGTGCGAAACATGACAGACTCGCATCGTTAGTGTCAAGTATTTATTAACTACTTGGTATCGCCTGTTTAATTACACTTACACACACCCATGCCCGAGGGAGGACTCGAACCTCTGCCGGGACCAGCCGCAGAGTCCATGACTGCAGCGCCTTAGACCGCTCGGCTAATCCCGCGCGGATTGGTTTCTCAACCAGCGCACAATTTCGATCTGTCGCTCAAACACAGTAATCTGTGGATTTCGTTTGTGAAGACCAACGCTCTAGCAGGGTATGTGGATAACTATAAATAACTAACTTCCTTCCACTTGCAGCGTATATAACCAGGGACACATAGCCAGTTAGAAGTTATCAGTGAACGAGAATTTCCGATTTGGTTTCTCAAAGATGTGTGTGAAATCTTATGGGACTTAACTGCTAAGGTCATCAGCCCCTAAGAACAAACACACACATCCATGCCCGGGGGAGGACTCGAACCTCCGCCGGGACCAGCCGCACAGTCCATGACTGCAGCGCCTCAAACCGCTCGGCTAATCCAGCGCGGATTGGTTTCTCAACCAGCAAACAATTTCGATCTGTCGCTCAAACACAGTAATCTGTGGATTTCGTTTGTGAAGACCCACGCGCTAGCAGGGTATGTGGATAAAGAAGAATCTGCCATACTAGTGATGGTTTTGACCAGCGACGCAATGTAAATGGCTGTTGTAAAGCAGGTTCGTGATTCGCGTTTCGAATTGCAGTGGTTTATAGCGACATTTACTGCGATTTTATCTTCGGTTTCAAGATAATCAATTTCTTAATCTCTTCTGTGTGTGAAAAACAAAAGCCTACCTTTTCAATGTTGTTGGAAATTCTAACATTTCGTCATTAAATAGTCCTTTTAACATCGAAATATGGAGAACATCGCGAGGGTTGATACTGCGCCGGATTTCAAAGATTTTTTGAAGAGACGTTGTAGATTTGAAAGTGGAATTCCTCTCAAGCGACCTTTTTGTTTCAGTCTGATTTGGCTATACGGACACTATGTGCAAATACTGTTATGGTAACACCTTTCCTGTAGTGATGCGTGCTGTGGAAGTCTATCAGCAGTTACGCGCGTCGCTAAACTATGCTGATTTGGTGTTTATGCAATTTATGTGTTGGCAGATATAGAGATGACTGTGTCAGCTTAATACGGCGATGTTAATTACAGTCATGTGTGCCGAACTTTTCACCTGTATATCTCTCGTTGCTATTGCTACCTCCCAAGCTATATTTATCTTTGACATCGAGTTATCAACACTATTAGCGAATCAGTATGTGTACGTATCACAGGATACTGTGGCACATCAGTATTCATCGTTTTCTTCTCTTAAATTTTAATTCACTGTACATGATGTCGAAGTACATTTCAGTTAATTAACAGCCAATTTTCGAAAACATTTGCGTAAGCTCGCTCCAACAGAGACTCTCTTCCTGTCTCAATCGGCGGATTACGTTAGCTCTGGACCTCACGTTGCACGTATTTATAGAAAATGTCAGTGTTATCACACATAAATAAATACCACTTACGATGTCACTTCAACATCAAATTGAGAATCAAGTAAGTACTCCGGTGCAATGTATTTTTACAGCCTATAGTAGTAAGTGTTAACTTCGCTTTAAATGAAGTGCGAGAAATATCAAAGATGCTGCTCGTTGTCAATTGTATGGCGAACAAATTGACTTTACTTTACTATAAATTCTTCACAGATGGAAAAATCTGATACCTCTTAACAGATTCAAATATTACTAACGTCAAACTATTTTAGGCAAATCAAAACTCTTCATAGAAACTTTAGGCAGTTATAGATAATTTTATTTCATTCTCCTCATTCAGCACGAGCCACGTAACGTGAACACCCATGGCAGCATTACACAGACTGACTCTATACAATTCAAAGTTACACGAAATTTCCTTTTAGCTACTAAAAAGTCGTTGCAGCCATGACTAGACGCGCGAGGAGTCTTCTTCTTCCCCGTGGCCGTCGACTGAATGGTGAAGTCGACCAGATACTCTTACGGCTGACCTACGGAGTGAAGACTGCCGTCGTTGTCGATTTCTTTCTGCATCACTCATGCAACACAGCAAAAAAAAATCATTTTTGGACAACAGATGAACAGACGTCTTACGGCACAGAAACAAGAAGATATTTAACGGCTACACTTCACTGCTACGACACGCGTATCCTTAGCGCTGACCAAGAAAGCTATAGAGCAACCTTCTTGTCCAATTACAATACTCAGCTGCTGTTTGTTGGTACTGCAGAATATATTTTGATTGTAGTTCTTATTTGCATAATAGAGTTTGTGAATGCCAGTTTTGAGTTGCTTTTAGCCAACTACTGAATCGATAGTGTTAGATTATCCTAGCCCCCTGCAACGTGCTTGAGGCGAATATAATAATTGTTTATTTGATTCGTGTGGCATGTGTTGTAAGATTCTCGTTGTAATTGAACTTAGGTATCGCAGTGTGCGCTTGTTCAATATGGTCGAAGTGAATTTTCCGATACTAGCGTTTATTTCTTTGTAAGTGCTATTTTTAGTTGGTACTGTGATTTTGCGTTCTTCACTACAGCTGTAGAGCACTGTTTAGGATACTTGGTCCCATTTCGTTCGAAGAGATGTCTCTCATTTAACATATGTTTGGTTACAAGGGTTGTGACTGGAAATACTTTCTTCCGGTGTAATAAATTCTCGTTATCATAACTGTCTGTCTCATTTACGTTTCAAAATGCCGCTAATCGTATGAAGCTATAGTCGCTATACTTTCGGCGATTGCCGATTGTTAAGTATTCCATGGTCAAACCCAGTGTCTAGTATCGGAACTTCCTCTTTCTGTGGGTGACTCTGTTACATGCGTTTCATTTATTAATTCGTAATACGTTTTAGCGTTCCACATAGCTGACAGTGTAGCAGCAATCTTACCCCTCCGGCAGTCTGTGATCACCGCTCGGTATCCTTCTGTCACTTAATTTACGTGCAATAAAACAGTCAACCGTTATTCACTGAATGTGGTGCTGGAATATGCTCGCACTAGTCGGAGGGGGCGGACAATTGATTTTGCTGTGGGTGCATTCCTACGCTGGTATCCGCTACAGAGATGGAGTTGATAATTTAATAAAGCAAGCTGCATCTATAGGAACTGTTCTAGATTTTAAATTGCCGTATGCAAACTACTTACGTGAAAATACCAATGGTAAGAGTTGTGGAACGTGCCATAATAAACGTAACCTCAGTTGCTTGTAATTGTGACATCAAGTCACACAGGAAAAATGTGACCATACTCCAAATCAGTAGGAGTACTGCAGAATTCCTGTATTCGTCACTAAATAAGAAGCTACCAGCTGACAAAACAACGGTTTTATTTGACGCGTTTCGGGTAGGAACCGTCCTCAGATTGCCATGAACTTCTTGGTGATGAGAAATACGTTGTCGAGCCAAATAAACTGGTACACCTGCCTAGCATCGTTTAGGGCCCCTGTCAGCATGCAAAAGTTCCGCAGCACGACGTGGCATGGACTCGACTAATGTCTGATGTCGTGCTGGACGGAACTGACACCATGAATCCTGCAGCACCTGTTCACAATTCCGTAAGAGTACGACGGGATGGACATCTCTTCTGAACAGGGTGTTACAAGGTGTCGCAGATATGTCAAATAATGTTCATGTCTGGGGGGTTTGCTGGTCAGCGGAAGTGTTTAAGATTAGAAGAGTGTTCCTCGAGCCACTCTGAAGCTATTATGGACTTGTGGGGTGTCGCATTGTCCTGCTGGAATTGCCCAAGTTCATCGGAATGCACAATGGACATGAATGGAAGAAGGAGATCAGGCAGGTGTTTACGTACGTGTCACCTGTCAGAATCTTATCTAGACGTATGAGGTGTCCCATATCAAATGGCCGGCACCCCACACCTTTACAGAGCCTCCACCAGCTTGAACAGTCCCCTGCTGACTTTCAGGGTCCACGGATCCAAGACGCTGTGTCCATACCCGTTCACGTCCATCCGCTCGATACAATTTGAAACGAGACTCGTCCGACCGGGCAACACGTTTCCAGTCATCAACAGTCCCGTGTCGGTGTTAACGGGTGCAGGTGAAGTGTAACGCTTTGTGTCGTGCAGTCATCAAGAGCACACGAGTGAGCCTTCGGCTCCGAAAGCCATATCGATGATGTTTCGTTGAATGGTTCGCACGCTGGCACGTTGATGGCCCAGTATTGAAATCTGCAGCAATTTGCAGAAGGGTTGCACTTCTGTCACATTGAACGATTCTCTTCCGTCGCCGTTGCTCCCGCTCTACAGGATCTTTTTCCGGCCGGAGCGATGTCGCAGATGTGACGTTTCATCGGATTTCTGTTATTCACGGTACACTTGTGATGTGGTCGTACGGGAAAATGCTCACTTCATCGCTACCTCTGAGGTGCCGTGTCCTAGCGCTCGTACGCCGACTATAACACCATGTTCGACATCACTCAAATCTTGGTAGCCTGCCATTGTAGCAGCAGTAACAGTGCTAACAAAATATGGTGCTTTTGAGGGAATTAGATTAGGAAACGAGAGACTTAAAGTAGTAGATGCGCTTTCTATCCGAGCAGCAAAGTAATTGATCACGGCTGAAGCACAGAGAATATAAAAAGTATACTGGTAAAGGCAATAAAAGCATTACTGAAAAAAGAGAAATTTGTTAACATGGAATGTTGATGTAAGTGTCAGAAAGTCTTTTCTGAAACTATTTGTATGGAGTGTAGACATGTATGGAAGTGACACATGGACAGTAAGCAGTTTAGACAAGAAGATTTTGAAATGTAGTAGATGAATACCGAAGATTAGATTTGTAGATCACACAACTAATGAGCACGTATGGGGGGAAAATAAATTTATGACACAACCTGATTAGAAGAAGGGATCGGTAGATAGGACACATTCTGAGACATCAAGGTATCATCTATTTAGTACTGGAGGGAAGTGTGGCAGGTCTTAATATCTCCGAAAAGATCATCAAGAAAAATAAAAAAAAACTGTCAGCTAATAACGAAGATTTTTTATGGTCAAGTCACCTCTTTCGCAAGAGGAAACAGCAGAGATAGATCCTCCTCATATAGAAGAATGTGACAACCTTAACATATACTGTCACAATGTACAAGGGTTGAGTAATAAAGTAAGTGAACTTGAAATTCTTGTGAGTGATACTATTGTTTCGTCAGACATGCACTTACCGTGTATTAGTGAACACTGGCTAAAAGAGTCAGAATTACCTTATCCGTGTACTCAAAACTTCAGATTAGTTCACCACTATTCTAGTAAAAATTACAGAGGTGGTATAACTTGTATCTACATAAGATATAGCATTACCTGTAAACCTGTGACTCTTGAAATTTTCCCGGCGTATCGAATATTCCACAAGATTTCGGGATTGCAGCCGGATCTCATCGATTTCTTTCCACGATATTTCGGATGAAAACCTTACAGCCATCTTCAGGCGAGTGTTTGACACTGGAGATTGCTAGTGCAAGTCGCTCTATTTATACGCAAAAGTGCCGCAGGCGCGCATGCGCAAATTACCGTAGCATGCGCGCCACCTGTCGATTCCAAGGCCCTCTACAATATTACTGCATCTATGGAGCGCAATCGAATGCGTGAAATAAGTAAAACATGCACGCGTCTGCGTCCAAAACAATAAAATGCAAAATTTCAATATTAAAATTACTTGTCGCTCGACGTGTCAGAAGCCATAAAAAGTTTTCTTTTGGTTGAAATTAAAGATATCAACGGGTCCCAGGCCTTATTCAATAAAATGGTTCAAATGGCTCTGAGCACTATGGGACTCAACTGCTGAGGTCATTAGTCCCCTAGAACTTAGAACTAGTTAAACCTAACTAACCTAAGGACATCACAAACATCCATGCCCGAGGCAGGATTCGAACCTGCGACCGTAGCGGTCTTGCGGTTCCAGACTGCAGCGCCTTTAACCGCACAGCCACTTCGGCCGGCTTTATTCAATAAAAAGCCGCCATCACGATTAATGAGATTTTCCGCTAAACGTATTTCCACGGATTCCTTCACAACTGAATCCCAGAAGGATCTCGATGGGGCCAAGATTTTCGTGGCCGAATAATCCATAGTATGTCCTGTGGAAATACAATGTTCGGCTATGGCCGACTTACTGGGCTGTAAAAGGCGAGTGTGGCGCTCATGTTCAACGCAGCGGTCGTGTACTGTGCGTGTGGTTTGACCTTCAGTTGTGAAGGAATCCGTGGAAATACGTTTAGCGGAAAATCTCATTAATCGTGATGGCGGCTTTTTATTAATTTCAACCAAAAGAAAACTTTTTATGGCTTCTGAGACGTCGAGCGACAAGTAATTTTAATATTGAAATTTTGCATTTTATTGTTTTGGACACGTCTGCGTGCATGTTTTACTTTTTTCACGCATTCGATTGCGCTCCATACATGCAGGAATATTGTAGAGGGCCTTGGCATCGACAGGTGGCGCGCATGCTACGGTAACTTGCGCATGCGCGCCTGCGGCACTTTTACGTATAAATAGAGCGACTTGCACTAGCAATCTCCAGTGTCAAACACTCGCCTGCAGATGGCTGTAAGGTTGTAAGCCGAAATATCGTGGAAAGAAGTCGATGAGATCCGGCTGCAATCCCGAAATCTTGTGGAATATCTGTAAACCTTTCCATCCCTGTGAAATGTATTCCTTAGAGAAAGACACTGACATAGCTGGGGTAGTACTTGCCGACCTAAATATATATGTAATGTGTTTATATAGATCACCTAGTGGTAACTTCTCTGTCTTCCTCAGAACTTTGCACTATTGCTAGGAAAATCATTTCACAATAACTCAAAGAATATAATAATACGTGGTGATCTCAACACTGATTTTCCTGAAGAATCTGCTCGAAAGTCGCAATTAGTATATTTAATGGTGTCATTCAACTTAAATATGAAAGTTGTATGTCCAATGAGATTAAACAGCTGTCTTGATCATGTTTCTAGTAACACTGATTGCACAATATAAATTATAGATGTTGGTTTATCAAATCATAGTGCACCAACACATTTTAATCCACAACTCAATGTACTCCCAACAGGAAAATCAATTATTAAGTGTATAAGTTATAGTGACAGTAATATAAATAACTTTGTAATTAGCTAAAAGAAAGAAGTATGGAAAAATGTATTTACTTCTTCAGCTACAAATGAAAAATATGACAATTTTCTGCAGATATTTGAATATCACTTTAATTGCCATTTCCCAGAGAAAACAAAGACTATCATTAACAACAAACAAATTGCTTGAGTCGCAAAAGGTATTAAAACATCATCAGAAAAGATGAGGCTGCTGTACAGGCTTAGCAAACTGGACAGTGGCAAATCCAAAGAGTTCAAGGTGTACTATAAAAATTACAAAACCACATACAGGAGACTTATCAAACGGGCTAAAAAAACTCATAATGATAAAACAATTAGGTTCTCTTCCAACAAAAGTAAGATCATCTGGGTATAGTAAAATAACAGACTGGTAGAAAGTTATGGATAGAGGATAAAATCACACTAAATGTAGAAGGACCAAAGACTGAAAATGAACATAAAATTGCCAATAGATTCAACAGTTATTTTTCAAAAATTTCCACAAATCTCCTAACCAACTCTTCAAATGCAGTACACTCTCTTCCCACAAATCTCCTGACTAACTCTCCAAACACTGTACACTCTCTTCTCAAAAACAATACTCCTCTGACCTCCATTTTCCTATCTCCTACAACACCATATGAAATTGAAGATATCATTAAACAAAGAGTTAAAAAGATTTATTCTGGACTTCATGATGTGATACCCTGTTTCTTACTTCATAAGTGTTTAAATTACGTCAGTGGACCCCTGTCAAATATCGTGCATACTTCATTTCTAGAGGCAACATTTCCAAACCAGCTAAAAATTGATAACATTGTACCTCTGTACAAGAAGGGAGAGAAAATATACATAGCAAACTATAGGCCGAAAGCTATACCATGCGCCTTCTCATAAATATTTGAATACTGTATGACAATTAGATTAAAAACGTTTTTAAATTCTGTCAACAAATCACATGTTCCCAATACGGATTTCGGAAAAACAAGTCCACCACAAATGCTTTGTATCCATTTCTAGAAAAGTTCTCAAGTTTTGTTGATCATAAACAACCTGCTGTTGGTATATTTCTTGATCAGTCCAAGGCATTTGACATGGTCGACCAGAAGCTGCTTCTTACAAAACTCCAGAAATATGGGTTTAGAGGCGTACTCAACAATTGGTTTCATAGCTACCTTAGTGAAAGAAATCAATATGTAGAAACAAGAAAATCAAAGACATCCAGGAACTGCAGGTCAGATATACTACATACAACTAATGGCGTCCCTCAGGGATCTGTTCTTCGGCCTGTTCTTTTCATATTGTTCATAAATGATCTCCCAGAACAAATACCAAATGCCAGCTCCTTCCTGTATGCTGACAACACAAATATTCCGATAACCAGTAGCGGTGGCACATTGCGAGATGTAGTCAATGAAACTACTTTGTCAATTACAGTCTTGGTTTGAAGAAAATAGACTACTCATAAACACTCAAAAACTATAAATATGAACTTCCTCACTAGACAAAATCTTACCCCCTACAATGCAGTTATATTTATGGGCAAAGGTGGCATTACAAACAGGCAGGATACCAAATTTCTTGGACTTACCATCAGTAAGACTCTAAATTGGAAACCATATATTGACGCACTGTTACAGAAGCTTAATAGAATCTGTTATTTATTATGATCTTTGAAAGACACAGCCAGTGTAGATACCTTGAAGCTGGTGTACCATGCCCTGTTTCAGTCTCTCTTGAGCTATGGCGTAATCTTCTGGGGAAATAGCTCTGAATCTCTCATAGTTTTCAAGTTACAAAAACAAGTGGTAAGAATCATGAAATGTAAAAAAAGATCTGAACACTGTAAACCACTGTTTCAACAGTTATAACTCCTGTCACTGCCATGCCTCTATATAATGGAACTACCTAGTTTTACAGTACAGTACTTGGAACCCCTCCACAGAAATGCAGACCACCGCACACATGACACCATAAGCAATACCCAATTAAAATTGTAGCTCAAAATACAAAATTATATGCTGATGGGGTTAAGTGTATGGGCATTAAAATATACAACCAATTCCCAATAGAAATAAAAAAAAAGAAAAACCCAAAAATAATGAGAATTAAATTAAAGGAGTTACCGCTAAATCACTGTTTCTATTCTGTACATGAATTTCTTGAAACAAAATTTTAATTACTTATAATAAGCTGTTTATACATTTGTAGATATTTCTACTTACAAGGGAACCTCCCCATCGCACCCCCCTCAGATTTAGTTATAAGTTGGCACAATGGATAGGCCTTGAGAAACTGAACACAGATCAATCGAGCAAAAAGGAAGAAGTTGTGTGGAACAATAAAAAAAAAGCAAAATTTACAAACTGAGTAGTCCATGCTTAAGATAGGCAACATTAAGGACACCGCCATCTGAGTAGCGCTGTGGTCCTGTGGTTAGAGTGAGCAGCTATGGAACGAGAGGTCCTTGGTTCAAGACTTCCCTCGAGCGAAAATTTTAGTTTTTTATTTTCAGACAATTATCAAAGTTCAGGCACACACACACAATCAACTTCGCTCTCCAAAGTTCCAGGACATGTTCAGATTTGCTTGGACATATGCAGGATTTGACGGTGTACACACGGAAAAATTTGAAAACGTTAAAAACACATGTTTTGACAGAGCACAGGGAAAACTGTGCGACTGTGAAACTGTTGCATTCATTTGTTGCAGTTTATGAGACAAACTCTTGTGATTTCATCAATTTTTTGGGAGTGATTATTACATTCACAAGAAAACCTAAATCGGGCAAGGTAGAAGAATCTTTTTACCCATTCGCCAAGTTTACAAGTTAGGTGGGTCGACAACATATTCCTGTCATGTGTGGTATAGAATATATCAGACGTGTTTTCCTGTGGAGGAATCGGTTGACCTATGACCTTGCGATCAAATGTTTTCGGTTCCCATTGGAGAGGCACGTCCTTTCATCTACTAATCGCACGGTTTTGCGGTGCGGTCGCAAAACATAGACACTAAACTTATTACAGTGAACAGAGACGTCAATGAACGAACGGACAGATCATAACTTTGCGAAAATAAAAAATTAAAATTTTCACTGGAGGGAAGACTTCAACCACGGACCTCTCGTTCCACAGCTGCTCACGCTAGCCACGAGGCCATGGCGCTCCTGAACTCACACTCTCCTTGATGTTGAATATCTTGAATATCTTTGACATGGACTACTCAGTTTGCATATTTTACTTATTTTTTTCATAGTTCCACACAACTTCTTCCTGTTTTCTCAATTGATCTGTGTTCAGTTTTTCAAGGCCTATCAACTGTGCCAACTTATAACTAAATCTGAGGGGGGTGCGATGGGGAGGTTCCCTTGTTAGTAAGATAATTTAATTACTGTATCTCATTTATATTCAGTCTGTATCTCACATATGTATTCTGCTATGTGAAGTATGTACCACAAAATTTGAATTACTTGTAATAAGCTGTTTATTCAGTTGTAGGTATTTCTACATAGTAAGATAATTTAATTATTGCATGTTACTTATATTCTGTCTGTATCTATTATCTGTATTCTGCTATGTGTAGTATGTACCATCACTGTCATCTCTCATCACACACCACCTTTTTTTATTGTTGTGGCGTAACAAGACAGCTACGCCACACGGAAGTAGCCGAAAGGCACGCGTTAATCTCACGTAGGCTAGAGAGAGGTCTGAAACAGGATACTTAATGAATGGTAGCAAGAAAAGTACGTAGCTGCTATAATACTTAACTTTTAATCCATCCTTTGTATTCAGCATTCCTTGATGATACAAGTGAGACTCTACCTTAAAATGGTTAATGGCGCCTTGCTAGGTCGTAGCCATTGACTTAGCTGAAGGCTATTCTAACTGTCTCTCGGCAAATGAGAGAAAGGCTTCGTCAGTGTAGTCGCTAGCAAAGTCGTCGTACAACTGGGCCAGTGCTATTCCGTATCTCGAGACCTGCCTTGTGATGGCGCTCGGTCTGCGATCACACAGTGGCGACACGCGGGTCCGACATGTACTAAGGGACCGCGGCCGATTTAAAGCTACCACCTAGCAAGTGTGGTGTCTGGCGGTGACACCACATTCCTCCCCCGCAAATCGGCGAACGGTCGTGTTATAAGGCTTCCGCCCGCCGTGGGGAGGACCCCATGTTGACGTATGCGATGAGGTGGGGAGCCTAACAACAGGTGAGGCTGTGCCACCCGCACCCGGCCATTCGGCCCGAGGGGAACTAGGAAACGCCTGAAAACCCAGTCCAGGGTGCACGTCAACATGCGGTGTATGCGCCCGTAAAGAGACAGGAGGGGCCGAAGGGTCGACCGCCATTGCGTCGGGGTACCCGAAGCGCGAAGACGCCATGTGGTCCGGAGCGGGCAAGAGTTCCATGGCGGAGGACAGCTGGTCACGGGAAGCGATCGGCGGCGCGTGACCCAGGGAGGCGCTTGGCGGCTGCAGCGAAGCGTCGAATGCGGGCGGCGCCGGCGGGAGAACAGGCGGCGGCGGCGGCGGCTGCGGCGGCGCGTCGCCATGGGGCAAAATGGAAGGCATCGTCGGTAACACCTGGGGATGAGGCGAGCCAGTAGGTGGGTCCCCAGGGCGGTGACCGGACGGCACCGTCGCTGAAAGCAGACGGGGAGCGGCAGAACCCGTGCGACGACAGAGGCGCAGCTGATGGAGATGCCGACGCACCTCACCAGAGGCCCCCAAAACCAAATACATCGCGCGGCCGAGGCAGCGAAGAATGCGCCCTGTGAGCCAACGCCGTGAACCTCGATAGTTGCGATAGAATACAACGTCGCCTGGAGCAAAAGCAGGAGTCTGCCGCTGCACAGGAACCTGATGCGGCGGGTGCAGCAAAGACATCAAGGTTCGATGAGGACGACCGTGGAGCAACTCAGCTGGCGAGCGACCATATCGGGGCTGAGAGCGATACGATGACAAAAAGAGCAACAACGCGTCCTCCCGAGAATGCGATTCTTTCAACTTCAACATCTGTGACTTGAAAGTCCGGACCAATCGTTCAGCGGCACCGTTTGACTGAGGCGAAAACGGCGCGGATGTCAGATGTTGAATACCATTGGCCTGGCAGAATGACTGAAATTCTGCGGACATGAATTGTGGGCCATTGTCGGAAACAACAGTCTGCGGAAGACCTTCAATGCAAAAGATAGCAGACAACGCTTGGACGGTGGCAGAGGACGTCGTGGAAGACATCCGGACAACAAAAGGAAAATTACTGAAGGCAACTACCAGAACCAACCATCGAGCATTCCAGAAGGGACCAGCAAAATCGATGTGCAAGCGTTGCCAAGGGGAAGTGGCTTTTGGTCATGCAAAGACTTTCCGCGGCGGCGCGGATTGTTGTTCGGCACACGCCATGCAAGAAGAACACATATTCGTAATCGCAGCATCGATTCCGAACCAAGTACAGTGCTGACGAGCAAGTTGTTTCGTTCCCACTATACCCCAATGTTCTTCGTGAAGAAGCCGTAAGATAGAGGACTGTAACGAACGTGGGACCACGACTCTGGACTGATCATTATCAGAACGCAGCAACAAAACACCACATCGTACAAGAAGTCTCTCCTTGTGAGCAAAAAATCGGCGAACCAACGGATCCTCGATCCGAGACTTTGACAAAGGCCATTGCGTAGCAACAAAACGCAAAACGTTAGCAAGGACAGGGTCAGCAGCTGTGGCTGTAGCTACACGACGAAAATCAATCGGAAACGATTCGACCACTTCATCGGTTTCCGCATCAATGAACATGCAAGCAAGTTCGGAAGAATCGAATGCTCTATCCTCAGCAACAGGCAAACGGGACAACGCATCGGCGTTTCCGTGCTTAGCCGTGGAGCGATACAAGATATCGTAGCGGTACTGCGAGAGGAATATAGACCAGCGAATGAATTTCTGCCCTGTTCGCGGAGGTACAGGCTTGTTCGGATGAAAAAGCGACGTCAAAGGTTTGTGGTCTGTGATGATGGCAAAGTGACGACAATACAAGAAATCATGGAACTTAGTAACACCAAACTCGAGAGCCAAAGCTTCTTTCTCTATCTGTGAGTAATTTCTTTGCGCAGACGAGAGCAATTTTGACGCAAAGGCAATAGGGCGATCATGCGAGCCAACTTTGTGCACAAGCACAGCACCGATCCCGAAATCCGATGCATCTACCATCAACAAAAGGGGTTTCTGGGGATCGAATGGCGTAAGGCAAGTATTAGAAAGCAACGCCGATTTCAACTGGCGAAAGGCGCGTTCGCATTCCGTCGTCCAGACGAACGGAACACCCTTACGGCGTAAGCGATGAAGCGGAGCTGAAATGGAAGAGGCATTGCGCAGAAAGCGATGATAATAGTTAATTTTACCTAACACACTCTGTAGCTGCTTCACATTCTGTGGCGAAGGCAAATCCTGTATGGCACGGAGGTGCTCTGGACTCGGATGTATGCCTTGGGCATTGATGACATGTCCCAGGTATGGTAAGTCACGAGCAAAAAACACACATTTGTCCTTCCGCAAGCGAAGACCATTTTGTCGCAATACCTGAAATAATGTTCGTAGGTGTGCTAAATGCTCGTCGGCTGTCTTTCCGGAGATCACAATATCGTCCAGATAGTTCGCAGCAGTAGGGACCGACGCACAAACAGTTTGTAAATATTGCTGAAACAATGCAGGGGCAGATGCACACCCGAATGGCAGTCTTTTGAATCGGTACAAACCAAGATGCGTGTTAACCACCAAGACGCGCTGGGATTCGGCGTCCACTGGGATTTGCAAGTACGCATCTGCTAGGTCCAACTTCGAAAAGTATTTACCCGGGCACAGTTTATCAAAAAGATCTTCCGGGCGGGGTAAGGGAAAAGTTGCAATCACGAGTTGTGGATTCACTGTTGCCTTGAAGTCCACACAAAGTCTCAGTTTTCCAGAAGGTTTTGGCAAAATAACTAAGGGTGAGGCCCAGAGAGAAGCTTGCACACGTTCAATTACACCTTGTGATTCTAAATCGTGTAATGTTCTTGCGACCTCATCACGCAATGCGTGTGGAACATCGCGCGCTTGGAAAAATTTCGGTTGCGCGTTTGCTTTCAGTTCCAAATGTGCTTCATAATTCTTAGCGCAACCAAGGCCCGGTGCAAAAATGTTTGCAAATTCTTCACACAGACGAGAAACACTGTCTGAAGGCATAGTCTGATTCACTGATAGGACCTGATCTACTATAGACAAGTTAAACAACTGAAATAAATCTAAACCAAACAAGTTCACTGCAGTAGCAGAACGAAGAACGTAAAATGACACAAGTTTTGTTTGTCCCTTGTATGTTGCAAGAAGAGTGCACTGTCCTAACACAGGGATCTGCTGTCCTGAATATGTAGTGAGCTTAACAGTTGCGGCACACAACAGAGGTTTGCCCAGTTGTTTGTACGTGTCGTGAGTGAGCAATGAAACTGCAGCTCCGGTATCGAGCTGGAATGGTATGACCTTGCCATTAAAGTCCAAATCTACAAAAAGTTTATTGTCCTGCTGACGACAAGAGCGACTGTCTCGTGCAATTTGAACTGATACAGGTACAGCATCACTTGCTAATTGACATGATTTCCGGTGATGTCGACGCACAGAATTTGTGGGACGAACACAGTCACTGTTAGAGACAGTGGCACTGGACGAAGTGGAATTATCTACATTAATGTCCATGGGCGAAGGTTCACGAGCCTGAGTATTCTTGGTTCGATTCCAGCGCGAAGCAAAGGGCCTGGAATGGTTCTGATTGTCTGATCTGAGCTTTTTCTGGCAAACACTTTGAACATGTCCGTTCTTATTACAGAAAAAGCATATAGCTTGGCGTGACTGGCAATTTTCACGCGAATGTCTAGTAGCACACCGCGGGCATGATTTCACTGCATTTGTGTGCTGGCACGGCACACCTGGGTTAGAGCGTGGCGGCCGCTGCGCGGACGTGTGCGAGGGCAGTTTACTGGGCCACGCAGCGCGCCCGGCAGGCTGGTTAATGTTACACACGGCTGGCGAAGTTGCAAATGATTCCTGAGCAAAGTCAAGCGTGTCCTGTCTACCCAATATGTCTATCACTTGCTGAAGGGAGGAATTAACTAGTTTCAAAATCTGCTCCCGTATACGAACATCAGATACGTTCTGTGCAATTGCATCACGTACCATTGTATCTGAATAAGGGAGTCCACATTCACACTCAAAAGCACAATCCCTTGTAAGGCCTTGCAATGTTGCAACCCACACCCTATTAGTCTGACTGGCCGTACGTTTTGTACGAAAGAACGTATACCTTTTTGCAACGACATTGACTGTTTCTTTGAAATAGGCGTCCAATGCCGACAAAATTTCGTCGTAGGACAGAGTTGCTACGTCGCGTCGGGGAAACAATTTCACTATCACACGGTACGTTTGCACCCCTACACACGCCAATAAATGAGGCTGCCGCTCGTTACCTTGAATTCTGTAGGCGGCGAGATGAAATCCAAACTGGCGTGACCATTCCGTCCAGGATTCCACGTCTGCTTGAAAATTACGGAATGGTGGTGCAACTGCATGTTGTGGCGGCGGTAGCGATGAAGCGGCGGGGGCAGCATCGTGGTGCAGTGCACATTGACCCTGGACGAGCTGTCCAAGGGCATCCAATAACGCCTGCGTCTGCTGATTCTGCAAGCGATAAAATTCGGACAGTACATCTGGCGAAGCCATGACACAAGTAAATGTAAGCAATTAGAAAGAACAAGACCCTTTCTGTTGACTCGTCGCCAACTGTTGTGGCGTAACAAGACAGCTACGCCACACGGAAGTAGCCGAAAGGCACGCGTTAATCTCACGTAGGCTAGAGAGAGGTCTGAAACAGGATACTTAATGAATGGTAGCAAGAAAAGTACATAGCTGCTACAATACTTAACTTTTAATCCATCCTTTGTATACAGCATTCCTTGATGATACAAGTGAGACTCTATCTTAAAATGGTTAATGGCGCCTTGCTAGGTCGTAGCCATTGACTTAGCTGAAGGCTATTCTAACTGTCTCTAGGCAAATGAGAGAAAGGCTTCGTCAGTGTAGTCGCTAGCAAAGTCGTCGTACAACTGGGCGAGTGCTATTCCGTATCTCGAGACCTGCCTTGTGGTGGCGCTCGGTCTGCGATCACACAGTGGCGACACGCGGGTCCGACATGTACTAAGGGACTGCGGCCGATTTAAAGCTACCACCTAGCAAGTGTGGTGTCTGGCAGTGACACCACATTTATATTTTGTCTATATGTCCTATATGTATTCTGCTATGTAAGTTGCGTACCACTACCACCATCTCTCATCATGCACCGTCTCAACATAATTTTCAAATTGACTTCGCCTATATCATGATGCGCTTTGGTGTACAAAATATATGATCTACCTGACCAATAAATAAATACATAAATAGACATGCATAGGCACCTATTTCTCCCTATAGTCACATCTGGTAAAACGATGTTACACTTGAAACTCTAAAGTAGATGGCTTCAGGTTTGTTTAGATTGACGATTTGTTTACAATAAATTAAACAGCGTGGCTCTGGAGATGATAAGAACGACACATGAGTTACATAACATGAACAATCGTAAAATAACAAGTCAGCGTAAATAAATACTTACACTGACTCATGATATTTCAATTCAGTGCAGATGTACTAAAGTAGCAGTAACTTTTATTGCTTTAGTATTATAATATTTCTTTGTGAATATCTAACTAATGCGTTAGTTTCATTATTTCAAAAATGTATGAATTGTACAAGGAAATCTAAGAAAAGTGGCTTATTATTCAAACTACACTGGTGTCCAAAACTAAAGCACCAAACGGAAATATTTTGCCACAAACAGTATAAACAGGTGATAGTAAAATAGAAAGAATGTAGAAAATACAGAACGCAAACAACTGCAACATGCATAATGGTAGACAAAAATGTTCTTTGTTTTTTCCAACTTAACGGATTTGTACACACATTCCGACAACTGGTTAAAGTGCTCAGCATTGGGAATGACCACCTCTGAGAGCAACACAGACCTGACAACAATAGGACAAGCAGTGAAAGATACCAACAATCTCATGTTGAAGCAATAACGCCCATTCTGCCTGCAGAGTTGCTTGCAAGTCTTGGAGAGTGATTGATGGACGCCGACATGATGCAACCCATCTCGGCAGTGCATCCCATATATGCTCTATTGGATTCAATTCGCAGCAGCGAGCAGGGCACTCCATGCGTGCAATATCTTCCTCCCGCACTCTATGAGGTCCAGCATTATTGTTCATCAATACAAAGTCTGGGCCCACAGCACCTAGCGATACACGAGGTACCAAGATCTCGTCACGATACCTGACAGTTGTTAAAGCTTACCGTTTCACCCGCACAATTTCATGAAGAGCTGTTCGTGTGGTCAGCAAAATCCCTGCCCACACCTCGATACCGGTCTATTACCACAATTTTTGGGTCCAGAAATCGTGTTCTACGTTCTTGCCAGGTGCGAATCCGTCGAGAACCACTCTATAGAACACATCGGGATTCATATGGAAAAAGAACATTGGCTCACTATTCGACCGTGCAGGTGGCGTAGTGACGATTCCACTCTAGACTCTCTGAAGACATGTCAGAGGCAGAGGCAGGTCTCCGACAATAAAGGCCACTCTGTCGAAACCTTCTGTACACTGTTTGCCTCGATACAACACGACCAGTGGATGTCGCGAGGTCAGGTGCCAATTGCCATGCAGTACTATGGCGGTGCCGCTGTACCCTTGCAGCCAAATAACGGGCATCCCTTGCTACTGTTACACGTGGTCGGCCCTTTCCTAGCCTTTGGGATACAGTTTCAGTCTCTACAAACTGTCACTTTACCGGAGAAACAGCAGAATTATTCACCTCAAGCCATCGGGCCACATCCGTTCTCCCTATGGCCCTTCACCGCGGAGATTATATCGTGACTGAATCTTGAATTAGACACAGGATAGGGTAACAGAGGTTTGTTGCTTTAATTTTGGACACCAGTGTTTTTAAGCATAGTCTTCCAAAGAAACGATTATCTCATTACAAAATTATGGAAGCTGTGAGTTGTTGCTGCCAACTAGGAATTTGGTTACCTCTATTAAATTTTCTCTTCTCATTGCGGACAACTAATTTTTCTTGCTTCTGTTGTATATGTTATTCAATCCCTACAACAGTTTCGTTGGTCGTATGGTGGATCTGTCTCTGCATCAGTGTTTAGAAACGTAAACTACCTGCATGGTGACCAAGAAGTTGGGATTCCGTGATGGATTGCAGAATTCGTTTGAAAACATGACTGTGAATCCATCCAGTAAACTAAATGTTACCATGTGATTCTTGAAGTTTTCCCGGCGGACATAATGTTCCACCATCTTTCGGGTGTGCACTCGGGACTGCGACAATTCATCTTGCGATATTTCGGCTAGAAACCTCCCAGCCACCTTCAAGGCGAGTTCATAGCGTTTGCGCGTGCCTATTTATACGGAGAGTCACGTGATACAAAGCTGCTGAGGATTGAAAGCGCATGCGTCAAGATATCAAAGTCGCCACTACTGCGCTAGTCATAGATAAGATGTATGCAGCAAAGATAAACATATAAGCGCAGAGTGCAAACAAAATAATGCTGCTGCAAATCCACACCGGCCGGAGTGGCAGAGCGGTTCTAGGCGCGTCAGTCTGGAACCGCGCGACCGCCACGGTCGCAGGTTCGAATCCTGCCTCGGGCATGGATGTGTGTGATGTGCTTAGGTTAGTTAGGTTTAAGTAGTTCTAAGTTCTAGGGGACTGATGACCTCAGCTCTTAAGTCCCATAGTGCTCAGAGCCATTTGAACCATTTTGCAAATCCACCGTGCTTGTAAACTAATAATTAATCTTTAAAAGTGGTAACATCTGTCGGAAGTGAAGGTGCAGAAATTCTTTCCGAACGAAGGTGTGAAATAAGCGGTTTCCAAGCATTGTCAAGATGAAATCCTTCGTCACGGTTTAGCAGGTTGTCGGCTAGTTGTATTTCTACAGCTTCCTTAACAGGCACGCGCAAACGCTATGAACTGAGTCTGCGGCTCGCCTTGAAGATGGCTGGGAGCTTTCTAGCCGAAATATAGCAAGAAGAATTGTCGCTGTCCCGAGTGCACGCCCGAAAGATGATGTAACTAAATGTTACCAGTTTCATAAGTGATCGTAGCAGTTCAGCAGTACCATTTGAAAACATAACGTACCGTACATATTGCCTTGGTTACATTGATAAGAGTACGTCATTCACCATAATACGTGTTAGAGGTGCTTTATTGTCCATGACAGGTCATAGTACGAAAACGCTTCTTAAAAGGATGTAAATACGAAGTTAGAGTCGCTAAGTGCAAATGAATTTTAAATGTTGTTAGATATCTTCAACCCCAACTTTTCGAGTCTATTCCAAAGAAAGTGTCATTAGCGTGAAGAGGGGGCAGATTTACATGCAAACACTTGGCATAAGGTCACAACGATCAGTCATTTTTGACCAGAAAGTCGCTCGCATAAAACGGACCTAAAGCTACGTTCTCGGCTGGCGGCGAATCTTCAAGGACTGGCAGATCTCCTAAGGACAGTTCCTAGGGTGTTGGCTCTGAATTAGCAGCGCATGAGCAGCCTTACACTTTGTGGTGTTGACTTATGAGTAAGTTTTGCTGCAATTAAAGAAAATATATGATGACTACATTAAAATAGAGTAAGACAGAGGAAATTATTATTTTCAAACGAATAGGTTGTTGCTAAGCATCAGTAATTCTTCCGCCCGTCAGCAATAGAAACTTCGCAACTTCTCTTGTCATGGCACTGAGTGTAAAGTGTCATTTTGGTAGACGAGCCCGTTTCAATAGGCCAGACATGAGGGACCAAACGAAGAAAGGAATGTGAAAAATTGAGATTCTTTGTGATAACGCACCTGTGCCGGCGCAGGTGTTACAAAAGAAGAGACGCCAAATGGTAGGGTTAGTCGCTTAATCGGAAGGACTTTTGTTCCTCTACATCCAGTGATCTCTTTCTATGGATATGTGATAGTAATGTCTATACTGTATCTGTTGAGTGCAAGTTACCGTAATGAATTTGTATGTAGTGTGTGTCCGCCAGCTTAGGTGAGTGATAACGTGCTTGCCTCCCATGCAGCAGGCCCGGGTCCGATTCCCGGCCGGGTTGGAGATTCTCTCCATTGTGTTGTCGGCATCATCATTTCATCCTCGTCGCCGGCACGCGAGTCACGCAAAGTGGCGTCGACTGAAATAAGACTCGCACTTGGCGGCCGAACTTCCGCGGATGGGGGCTCCCGGGCAGCAGTGCCATACGATAATTTCATTTGATGTGGTGTGGTGTCATGTTTGTGTTGTGTGATGATGAGAGACGGGGGCAACGGAACACAAAAGCCCGTCGTATCAAGCAGGCCGCCAAGCTCAAAGTCCCTATTGGACATACGAATCAACATGAACAGTGTCATATGCGCTAATATTGCTACCTCATTTTCTATTAGGTCCTATCCGAAGAAGACATGATCAATTCAACAATGAAATTCTGTGTTTGGTGAAGTCGAAGAAAACAAATAAACTGCTACGTCGACAGAGACAATAACTGGAAAACTTCTCTTAGCAGCAGTTTCGAGGTGTTTAGGAAACCATAGAAAATTAGGCTGGGATTCTTTCTAGCGCTCAGCAACACACATTTAAATTAAAGGCAATGTCACGAAATATAAAATCAATATCAGTGCCGCTATTTGTTGTAATTCTCACCAGAGTACAGCGAGACTGATTCTCCTTAATTTCAATACCAAAAAAAAAAAAATGGCGGTTCGTTAGCTCGCGATAGAAGTTTGCGTCTTTGCATACCAATATCTGAGGGGCAAGTAAAAAAGTATTTTCTATTATTTACGCAGTTAGACTCTGCCAGTAGAAGTATGACAGATTTAAATAACTATGCTGAGTTCTGTTGTACCCAATAAATAATGTAAATTATACCTCGTTGGGTGTAGCAGAAATACGCAACTGGACAGGGTCGCTGTTTATTGTCTTTTATAACACATCGTGTTTCAAATAACTTTAGAATGGGACACAACAAAGCCTTCACTCCGTGGGACACTGCTTATAGATTTGAAATTTAATTCACGACATTGGCACAAAGTCTAGTTAGCAGGAACATTAGACCACAAATTGTCGTCTGTTGCTGACCTAATTACGCATGTGTAAATTTTTCTACCACCGACTTTCAAAACGGCTACCTTCGAGGAAGGTGGGTTCAAATGTTGGAGAAAGCAGTGGAGGGCTTTGTTCAGTGACTTTGAATGTGTAGTCACAATGGTGGAGAAGATCTTGCAAACATTACATTCATTATACAGGGTGATCAGAAACAGACTCAGAAGCATGTAAGGGTGCTGCAGGGTAGGTTATGCTAAGAAATAGTTGTTAACAAAAAAACTTCAATGCATTGCGTCATTTCCAAATTAAAAGCATTCAGGATAGCCAACCAGGCAGTTGCGCGCGCAAATTCAGGCAACACGCCAAATAGAATTAGTTGTTATCACAGCGTAGATTATAGGGCAGAGGACTGCTCAGACTTGGGTTCTGGTTCGATTCTTACTACCGCTCCACAGTCTCACTTTTGTGTCGCTCTCTTGTTTGGTTTTAGCAAACCAAATGAAGAACACGTTTGACGACACCGTTTCTAGCAGCCCACTTGAATTCGTGCGTGCAACTGCTTGATTGGCTAACATCAATGCTGGCTAGCTCGGAAACGGCACAACGTATCGAATTTTTTTCTTTACATGTATTTCTCAGCGTAACCTACCCCGCAACACATTTACAACCTTATCAGGCTGTTTCCTACCACCAATTATAGGTGTCAATACTTAACTATACAGGGTGTTACAAAAAAGGGAGGCCAAACTTTCAGGAAACATTCCTCACACACAAAGAAAAAACATATGTTATGTGGACATGTGTCCGGAAACGCTTACTTTCCATGTTAGAGCTCATTTTATTACTTATCTTCAAATCACATTAATCATGGAATGGAAACACACAGCAACAGAACGTACCAGCGTGACTTCAAACACTTTGTTACAGGAAATGTTCAAAATGTCCTCCGTTATCGAGGATACATGCATCCACCCCCCGTCGCATGGAATCCCTGATGTGCTGATGCAGCCCTGGAGAATGGTGTATTGTATCACAGCCGTCCACAATACGAGCACGAAGAGTCTCTACATTTGGTACCGGGGTTGCGTAGACAAGAGCTTTCAAATGCCCCCATAAATGAAAGTCAAGAGGGTTGAGGTCAGGAGAGCGTGGAGGCCATGGAATTGGTCCTCCTCTACCAATCCATCGGTCACCGAAACTGTTGTTGAGAAGCGTACGAACACTTCGAGTGAAATGTGCAGGAGCTCCATCGTGCATGAACCACATGTTGTGTCGTACTTGTAAAGGCACCGAAGTCAACATTACTTTCCTTCAATTGCGCCAACTGGCGGTGAATCGAGGAAGTACAGTACATCTGACGAAACTAAAATGAGCTACAACATGGATATTAAGCGTTTCCGGACATATGTCCACATAACATCTTTTCTTTATTTGTGTGTGAGGAATGTTTCCTGAAAGTTTGGCCGTACCTTTTTGTTACACCCTGTATAGTCATAGCTTCCTTCCTGCGTATGTATGTCATTAGCTAGCACACAGCAAGTCTGATGTCATATTTTGAGCACAGAGGTCACAGATGATGCCCACTATCTCATAAGCAATTGACGTTTCAGTTCGTCTTTACAAACAGCTGTAACCCTCGCAGATGCAGCGTGCGATTAACTACAGAAAACATTTTCGTTTTATCTTGGCATGGGCACGTGCACGGGACGTGCTGAAATGGTGACTACACCATATGGTGCCTAGTATACAACAGCAGAGGTTTCATTTAGAATTACCTTACAAACTAAATTACTACATTTTCAAAATACGATATTCTAATGCTACTTTGAACTCTGTCGTTTATTCCCATCACGTAATTTGTTTAATACACATTATCTTTAATCGAGTTATGTCAACGATCACTCCATTGTGCTGCGTGTAGGTTACTGAAATCCTGAGTGTGGTGTAGCAGCGCAGAAACATGGGACGGCGGCATTGTCTGCCAACACGAAAGGTTATGCAGTTCTCGGGCAACCACTCTTGTTATAATAATGGATTTAGCGCTTCTTTACTTTTATTTCATTGTTTTCTTCGTTTCCATGACAAATTGCAAAAGTTCCGTGAGTATTTTACATTTTTCCTATGAGTTTTCTCCCACAACAATGAACAAATATCTGAGAGCAAGAAAGTAATTGTGTTGTAGTACACTGCGAAAAAGAAAAAGCCTACACTGCGCTTATATAAGAACTTAATTAGATAAAATCTTTCAATCAATTAATTCCGTTAAATGGAAAACCAAGTTTAGGATTATTTATGGCACTTGGAAAGAAAATGATTCACAGTATAACGTAAAAAGACGTTATGTAGTGACTTCTGAATACTGTTTCATGTTTGATGTTGAATAACAAGTACTGTTTTTGTTATACTGATATTTGTTCCTCTCTCACTAGTTTTAGGCTTATTAGGGCATATTCAGGAACCAAGTGACCAGCTTCCACAAGGAACACTAGTCCTTAGGTAACTTGACGTTATAAACAAAAATACAATGCACTCCTACACAACGGTGCGAACCAAATTTGTTTTTCAGCTTCGTAAACTCCACTTTACGCACTAGATAATATTAAACGCAATAAATATTTAAAATAAAGAATATTACAGTAGTACATGTTATATACAGAGATACACTGCCGTAGTTTCTGAGGTCGTCACATTGGCTGAGAACTGTCTAACTGGGCACTAGACACATATGTTGTGCACCAAGTACGTTTTACATTGTATATTACAGTTTATGAAATGGACAATATTAAACACAATATTCTGTGCTAGTAGATTTTATCTTTGTTTATTATGTTTGGTTACCCAAGAACTAGTGTTGCTTGTGGACACTAGGCAGTTGTTTGATGAACTTGGCCCAATAAACCGAAAACTAGTTGGATATATATATATATATATATATATATATATATATATATATATATATATGTGTGTGTGTGTGTGTGTGTGTGTGTGTGTGTGTGTGTGTATATATATATGTGAAAAAATCAGAAGACTAAAAACAGGTTACCTGTTTTTGTACCTTAAACATGGAATTCTTCTACCAAAAAGTGACGAAATAGTGTATAAATAAATTTTTTTATGTATTCATATCCACTCTTATTACTATACCAAGTAAGTAAAGGGTTTTGATATGTAATGTTTGTACGAGACTTTGTTTGTTCATACAGCTTTCAGCAATATGGAGGATATTTCGTATAACTTTATCAAGTTCTTTCACTAAGAATTTGGTTGTTAATAAAATCTACTTTCGTTGCTAGTTGCTTAATGAAGTTTCTACAAGTATTCAATTTTTAATGAGAAAGACAGTCTCTCATTCCCTCACTTTTAGAACCGACAGCACTCAGAACATACTCCGATTTGGTGCTGGCGTCTTAAGGACATTCGTGACAAGGGACGCTGCGGTAGACTCAATTGCCACGAGTAGTTGGCTGAAGCAGATAAATACATTCGACAAGATATGTGTCACCCACAGGACACATCACGAAGATACGACATGCTATCATCTCTAACCTTGACAAAGAGTGTTGTGTCTAGACAAGACAGCCTAGACACAATGAGAGGAAGCCGAAAGGCACGCGCTTAATCTCACGCAGGCTGGCGTGAGGTCTGAAACAGGATACGTAATGAATGCTATAAAGAAAAGTACTTAGCTTCTGGAATACTTAACTTTAATATATAATTGTAGAACATCGCTCTTGATGATACATGCTTCATATAATAAATATCAATTGAATACGGCGCATTGCTAGGTCGTAGCAATTGACTTAGCTGAAGGCTATGCTAACTATCTTCTCGGCAAATGAGAGAGTCTTCGTCAGTGTAGCATCGCTAGCAAAGTCGGCGGTACAACTGAGGCGAGTGCTAGTAAGTCTCTCTAGACCTGCCGTGTGGTGGCGCTCGGTCTGCTATCACTGACAGTGGCGACACGCGGGTCCGGCGTATACTAATGGACCGCGGCCGATTTAAAGGCTACCACCTAGCAAGTGTGGTGTCTGGCGGTGACACCACAAAGAGAGTAAACTCCAGGTTTGCAGCATTCAGCTGAGTCATCTCACTGGTGATCAGATCCCACACAGTAAATGCGATGTTGATGGCTACTGCCATCAAAGGCTCCAAATAGTCCTAAATTTTTCCAGTCTGTTTAAAATCAAAGGATTTAGCGGGCTAGTGTTCGTCAAACAAGGAAGCTATACGGGCTGCTCTGTGAACACTGCTGTTATCCTTAAAGGCATAGAAGAAAAATCGAAATTTGGTCTACGAGAATGCTAAATTAATCATTTTGGTTCACGTTAATTTTAACCTGAACGAATGAGTCTAATCTAAACCATGGTACGAGGAACACACTGAAAACATAACAGAGCCCCCTCCAGCCTAAACTACAATGTCCACACACTGCAGTCGGACGCCTGATGGTGCCATTGGTGCAATAGAGTCATTGGGAAAAAGGCAAAACGCCGATTCCTTGGACGACATTACGTGACTGCTTTCAGTAACTGCCCTACTGAAGACGTTCTGCTTTATGTGCCATTATAAACTGTGGCCTTTTGCGAGGTAACCGGCTCCTAATCTCTGTTGCATGTAGTTCGCTTGACATTGTTCACTCAGGAATAATTTGAAGCGGATCTACATTCACCGAGAGCAGAAATTCCTTATGTCTTTGAGACCGATTGTCACAAAGCGGACCACGGCTCCGCTTCAGCTTCTTACGACCGCTGTTATTATGGCATAATATATGGTTGCAAGTGGTACACCATTCCTTGTAAGTTCATACAGTATGCACTGATACATCACCAGATCGGGGAACCACATTCACGGTGTGCTCACCGCACATCGGGACATGACAGCACCTTCTTTCCATATTGTCACATCTATAAGTAAACCCATTTTAATGCGATCACCAATATATCCGATAGGTACATACACAGCTTCACTCCCATGTCTTACGGTGGTAGGTCACATGATGGCATGTGTACCAGTTGCACAGCATATACTGTGCTCTAAAGCGATCAGTGTGCTCTTCTAAGCTGGTGACTAATTTATACTCTGTGAGCTTCTGTCGCTCGAGTAAAACGGGTTTCAGAATGTCCTGTTGGAGTAAAGAAGAATATGTCCATAATGAAAGCTAAGTTATCTTACGCAGCAGCTGGAATCCCAGTAGCAGTCTAAAGTGGCATTTGAGAGGAATCCAAAGTAAAGATGAAGCAACGTGGACATGCAAAGAGATGACTTCCGATAGCCTGCGGCGAGTGCATCCATAGCAGACAGCGCCAGCAGCATGCCCCATGTATAACTGGCGCTTAGAGCGCTCAGGTGAGGCAGTCCGCGTGAATTTGCCTGGGCTAACTGGCACCCCGAGTACTAAATCAGGCTCTGAACGCAACGTATCGACTGCTGCCTCGTCTGTGCTAGATATTGATATGGCTCACATGCCGATCGCAGTAAACAACGACCGAATTTACGAAGAACGAGTCATGAATACATCTTGCCATAATGCATGACGAAAAACTAGACAGCCTTGCAAAAGACTGCGTAAAAAAGTGAATCCGCTACTTACACAGTTTCCCTTTTCAGATTTTGTCCATGGTTCAAATAAATAGGTACGCCAGGCGTAGTAACAGTTGTGACAAATACTCTGACGGAAAAACAAAATCACTAACCAAGAAGGAGTTGTTCGACAAAAACGAAAGTTGGTATGTATGTTTCTACATCTAAAAGACGTAGTATATTCAAATTTCGTGCCAGAGTCAAATGTCGTTTGCTTTAAATAAACGCTGTAATGGTCGTGGCCTTTTGAGACTGGACGTGATGAGTTGATGTTAGTCATGAATGCCTTTAAGGCGGCAAAGACGCCATTATCGACATTTCATTGAGTTTGAACGAGATCGTGTAATAGGGCCACGAAAAGCTATATTTCGCAAAGACTTGGCATGAATGAAGCCACTTTACCTGATTACTGGCAGCGATGGTCACGAGAATGTATGGTAGCAAGAAGACAGTGCTTCGAACGGCTACGCGGCACTACCGAGAGGCAAGGCCTCTCGTTTCTGGCGTATGGCCCTGGCGCAGCAACAACTTGAGCAGTAGTTGGCACTGCAGTGACACAACCAACTGTTACAAGTCGGTTAATTCAAGGACAGCTCCTAGCCAGATGCCCTCCAACGTGCAGTCCACAGACCGGAAACTGCCACCATTTGTGACCAGTCGAATCAGGCGAGATTCCATTGGAGGGCAGGATGGAGGCCTGTTGTGCTATCTGATGAAAGCTGGTTCTGCATCGGTGCCGTTGATGTCCGTGTGTTCGTTAGAAGGAGGTCAGTTCAGGGCCTGCATCCAACCTGTCTGAGAGCTAGACACACTTGGAATTACGGTCCGGGGTGCCACTTCGTATGAGAGCAGGAACACTCTCGTGGAAATCTGACGCAAACTGACTGCCAATTTGTGCGCCACTCTGTTGACCTGTTGTGCTCTCATTCATGAACACCATTCCAGGGTGTGTTTTCAAATAGGACAATGCTCACCCACATAGCGCTGTTGTAACTCAACATGTTCTAAAAGTGTAGACATGTTCCCTTGGCAAGTTTGGTTTATTTCTGTCACACACTTTGTGAATATACTCTCATTTTTATGCTAGACATCTGCATTATACAACCTAGTTTGATATACTTAGACGATGATTTCGTTTATAGAAGTCTGATCATGCCCAAAATGTAAGTACCACAATCTCAAGAAATTTTCTCTCATCACAACAAAACAACGACATAATTTTACCATGGATTGGACCGTAGTAATGTAACACTTTTTAACAGACAGTTCCGCCATTTAACTGCACAGATGGTTTAGCATGAAAATGCAGTGGACCAGAAAATGTGTAACAGTGTGTCAGTACAGTGTAGGTTAGGACACAAAATATAATATTTTTCAAGCTCCCTGTCTTAGGATACCGCAAATGTTAGATGTAGCATAAATTTACTTAAGGTTCAAGTGGTTCAAATGGCTCTGAGCACTATGGGACTTAACTTCTGAGGTCATCAGTCCCCTAGAACTTAGAACGACTTAAACCTAACTAACCTAAAGACATCACACACATCCATGCCCGAACCAGGATTCGAACCTGCGACCGTAGCGGTCGCGCGGTTCCAGACTGTGGCGCATAGAACCGCTCGGCCACAACGGCCGGCAAATTTACTTAAGGACTGCAAAGTATAACAATGTCTTACTGAGATGTTCTAAATATTCTCCGTATCAGTACCAACTATGTGACACTTTGCAAAAATGCAGATTTTCTTGGCACCAAATATTGAAACTCTAATCAGTCATAAAATCTAGAAATTAATGGTTTAACAACACCTGCAGGAAGTAACTACAAATCTGTAGCTTATAAAATACTGAAATTTGTAAATTACTATAACCACGAAATAGCTGTATACTTAAGATTTAACTATCTTCCTTAATCTTAATAAGACTTGTTTGTAAGAAAATGAACCTGCTCGAAGAGCTAGAAATTTATATCCACAGCTCTAACTTACCAGACCTTATTCTCAACGAACAGGTGGAACCTGCAAACAAGTCTTGTCTACATATATTTAATTACATATTCAAAAACAAAAACTAATTATCCTCTGATATAATAACAAAGTAATATTCTGTGGAAATTCTATGTAGCAGTCATACAACAGTTCAAGTCTCATTACCGTATTTGTAATAGTCACATTGTAAACACAAGCTGAAACTGTCATTGTATGATTTGTAGTAGCTATTAAATTTTCATGTTTGTAACATCATTGTACTTACTAGATCTAAGTTCTCTGACAACAGTGTGGTTGAAAACAGTTCTAGCTGCCATTTTTTAATTTGTAATAGCTTTTAGTGATTTCATACATATAATATCATTGTACTTCCTGGCTCTAAGTTCTCCAATAAAAATGTGGATCAAAAAATTTCATAATGTGTATCAAAGAACTTCGCAGTCCATATTAGCTTTTCAAGTTTCTATATGTGAAACACCTTTGCACTTAGTGTGCCTAAGTTTTTTGACCATAACCTACATGTTTCAGTATGAGCAATATCTTTACACCTGCTACATCCACGTTCTTTGACCACAACCCACATGTTTGTTTGTAAACACAGTGAATTTCACGAGTGCACATCGTAATAGTGAACAGTGCAGCTACACTTCATAAAACTGAAATATCGACGTGAAAATGATGTGTAACTAAGTGGATAAACGGTCGCCACAGCGTAACTATAATAACGATTCTTCAGCTTCTCGTAAGTACAGATATATTTTCGACAAATGCTACCCTGCCACTTACAATTGTCCCACTTGTATCTGTTTAGTCACCAGCAAATAATGTTTCTGTATTTATACAGTGATCTCCAGCATATAAACATGTACATGAATGTATAAACACCTGAAGATGGGTGCAAGCCCGAAACCGATCGTGTTAGAAATAAATAACATTTTATTGTGACTGGTAGCGGACATTTTTCTACACCCTATAAAGGAACAGTAACGGAGTTCAACAGCATCCACTATGGATAAAATTCACTTCATCTGTATCTCTATCGAATTTCGCCATGCAGTATTATCTGAGTGCTGACGTAGATTGTAATGACTGGCCACATTTTTTCGCAAGGAATTAGATCTGCTAACAGACGAAATTCTTTCATTTTCGAAAATGTGGCTTCGTAATTTCAAAATTCGTCATTGCATCCGTAAACTAGTTGTTTCTGGGAAATAAAATCCGCTGATGAGAGTGCTGCAAATGAGTACAAAGCAAAATTTCGTTATCTTATTTATGAGCATAAATTGTTTCCACACAAAATTTACAAAGCCCATGAGGTTGGTCTGCTATGCCGGCCTTCGCCATATTCAATCTTAGTGGCAGCTAAGGACTCCAACGCAAAGAGTTTTAATAAGAACAAATGCAGGATAATTGTCATAGTGGGTGGAAATGCTTCAGGCAATCTTAAACTGCTTTTGATCGTGATTTTGAGATATCAAAAGCATACATCCCTAAAAAATGTGAGAAATTTGCCGGTTGTTTACGGTCCACAGACCAATGCCTGGATGAGAGCAGAGTTCAGAAAAAAATCTATTCTTTCGTCATTTCGTTCCAGCAATGAAAGAACCTCTAAAGGGGTTCCCATCATTACCAGTTGTGGTCTCACCCTCCATTACGGGACCTTGTGTCAGGTAATATATTTTTACACATATCCTCCTCCTAAAATTGCGTCACTACTTCAACAAATGAACGAAGGTGTCATACAACATTTCAAGTGGCTGCTTAGCTGATTGTAACGTTCTTGTCTATCACGCAGCGGGCCCGGGTAGGTGATTTTTCTCTGCTCGTGGACTGGATGATGTGTTGTCTTCATCATCATACCATCATCCCGGGCATGAAAGTCGCCCAATGTGTCGTCGATTGAAATAAGACTTGCAGCGCGGCGGCCGAACTCCCGAGGATGGGACCTCCCGGCCATCAATGCCACACGATCATTTCATTTCGTTTCAAATGCTAATACAGAGGAATGCTTGGGAAAAACTGAGAAGCTCAGAATGCAGTGTCAAAGATTTCCAACGGAATTTTTAAATTAAAAACGCTATTTTGACCCCTGCAATTGTTTAGAATACAACACTGCGCAGTGCCTGGAGAAAACTTTGGCCTAAACCACTTGAAGAAGCCTAGGCGGAAAGTAATGTAATTGACAATGAGTCGACGACCTTTCGCTATGAAAATGGACGATTGGTAAATTTGGCATCCACTAGTGAAGTGCGTCCGTTTTCATCGGTAGCAGTTGATGAATAGATCAACATTAACAGTAATTCAGCTATCGAAGAAGAGCCAACTGACGATGTTATGTTAGAAAGTGCTTTCTACCCAAAGGAGGCACAAGAAACTTAGAGCGACGAAGAAGAAACTCTTGCAATTCATGTCTCTTAGGCTGTGGCTCCAGACCCCTTGAAAGCTTTAGTGAAATTCGCTTAACAAAACATTTTTTGTCAAAATTGAGCTCAGCCCAAGAAACAAGTTAGTAAAGTATTTCTGCAATGTTTCATAGGACTCGGAAGAAAATTTCAGCAGAACCATCAGTGCTAGATACATGTCCAACATATTGCATGTCCTCGACAATGAGAGATACCTGTTCTATTCCTAAAGATACTGATGCCTATTAAACTGCACCAAAACTCTCGGTAACAGTTTTTGTTACCTATCTCGTTCTCCGACTTGCTGGGTTACCAAAGTCCTGCTGCATATGACAGAACTGTACGCTATTAATTTTCACCAGCTCTCCATTATGTTACAGCGATATCTGTGATATTTACCTGTCTGCAAAGTGTGGTCGAAGACAGCCAGATATTGAAAGGATGTTAATGGTGAAGGCTATATATAACAGTAATCTCTAAGGATATAACGGTTTTCTTGGGCAATACAAATTTTATCCATGCTTTTCTGAGATTCAACAATACATTCAAATTTGAAAGTGCATTTCTGCATAAGTACATTTACAAACATTTTCCCGTTCGTGACTACTTCGAAAGAATCTACTTTGCTAGACCTGAATAAATAACTCGTTCTTATGATCTATAAAATCTCTCTAAAAAAACTAAGGCATAAAACGACTGATGATCGGAAATGACTATAGACAGAGGATTCATCTCTTCTGGCGGTACCAATGAACGACGCCTTCAATAAACCAAGAAAACATGGCCGTGAGCAGCATTCCAGACAGGAGGTGCATACACAGCGGGTAGTCTTCTGTCTTGTCACGGACAAAACCTGAAAAATAGGAAAATATTTAATATAATGTACCCCACAACCACAACTGCTGCAAAATACATTCTGTTTATGGGTAAAGACATGGGCACGTAATTCAACGACAGCTCGTCTAGGAATTTTACAACACAGAGAGAGAGAGGAAAAATTGATCTTACTGTGGGATTAATGCATAATTCTGGATGTGAAAGATATATGTATGGATAGAAAGTATCATGAGCCTCAAAAATGACCGAGGAAGTGGTGGACGAATTTATGGGCTTTCTTAGATACACAAAGAGGACGATAATAATATCGTACAAACTAGTCCAGCACACAAATGCAGTAAGTATTGACAGGAAAATCATTTTGAAGTGTCTATAGGTTCAAAATGGTTCAAATGGCTCTGAGCACTTTGGGACGTAACATCTGTGGTCATCAGTCCCCTAGAACTTAGAACTAATTAAATCTAACTAACCTAAGGACATCACACACATCCATTCCCGAGGCAGGATTCGAACCTGTGACCGTAGCGGTCACGTGGTTCCAGACTGAAGCGCCTAGAACCACACGGCCACACAGGCCGGCTGTCTATAGGATATACGAAGCTTCGACATGGTGGAGACGACGTGTGAAAGCACAAACAGACCACCAAAATAGGTTAATTTTAATTGTGCTAATGTTTTCTCTCGTTGTAACTGCAACGGCATTAACGCAGAATTAATAAATAACGCTTGCCTTGTATAATTTGTCATATCATGGACAATGTGTCATTCCTGTCGTACATCCCTTACATTTAATTATAATATGCGACACCTTGGACAACAATAACCCACTTCGGTTCGATGGCGTCAGCTTCCACTCCCCACCCAAAGATACTGTTATACAAGCTTCATTTAATCAACTGAAGAAGTACTTCAGAAAATTGTTTTTGGTAAGAAGACGAGAAGATACGATGTCTGTGAATATGAGACCTTTTATTCGGATATTTGCAAAGGCACCTGGCCAGCAGAATGGAAGATTGACTGAAGGAAAATTATAATTTAACGTTTCGTCGACGACGGTGTTGTTATCGGTGCAGCACCAGTTGGAATTAAGGTAAGACGAGGAAGGATTGTATCGTTTCCAAAGGAACCATTTTAGAATTTTCTTTAGGGGCTTTAATGAAAGCATGAAAAGCCTAATATTCGATGGCCCGACGGGCATTTGAAGCGTAGCGCCTCTGAATACTATTCCAGCAACAACTGTATCTCTGCGATCGGTACAAATATTAAGATAAGAAGCACATATTACGGATGATATCTGGTAGAGCTTTTACAAGTAGATGATGTCGTGGATATTTACGAAGCGCTACAACGATTGGTGGTAATAAGACCCTCGGTTACTAGAAGTTATTGCGGCAGAATGATGCCCCCCCCCCCCCCCCCCAGTCTGAAGGTGATACATGACGCAGGTGGGTATCCTTAAGGCAAACTAGACCAAAGAGTGCTTTGTCCGTTCAGTTATTGATTATTTCGGCGAGGCTGAATGAAGCGGAAGCTAAGCGACATATTGTATCACATATAGTTAGGTATCATGTATGTGTACAACAGAAACACGTTAGGTTGTTTACTCAACTGGCTGCAAGGTTCACTTTTGATCACTAACTTGCCCAAAAATTTAAATTCATGGGTGGAATCGATGAGGATGAACTGAACGAAATTCAGTGACATCAAATGATGTCAGCGAAGTATACACAGAAAATGCTGAAGTTCAGTGTAATGAATAAGGCGTGACTGTGCCTGAACCCCTTTTTAAATTTTCTTTTCAAACTGTTTATTTTTTTCTTTTATTTTTACTGTTTTTATCGGGTCTTCAACCACCCCTTTCAGCCCCTGCTGGTTTTTACCAGTGAACGCCTTCGCAGTCATTTAACCTTTGGCGGTTGATGCCGTCTTCATGTATCCAAAGCAAGGCTTTTTCTTGAGACTAAAGAATTGTGAGTAATTAACCTTGAAACGAAAAAGCATGTCCTTCTTCTCTTGGCATGCTTACTGTGATAAACGATTAGACTGTGTGAGCACACCTCAAAAGCTGATTATAAGTTTCATTGTCACTAATGTTTTCTCCACTACTTCCAAATATCAGAGCAAACAGTATGTGGGAATTGTACATTGCGGATCGAAGTTTTGGTTTTATCCCCACTGATGCAATTTGTTTCATTTTAGTGGATCTGGCAAGGGAAGCCAGGAACCCCCAGTGAATCTGTTGCCCCAGGTCCCAGTAGTGCTATTCAAAAGTGTCGCGTGGAGAAAATTTGGCTCCTGTGTTCGGAAGTAACGTTAGGAAATATCAGTGATACCTCAACCAGTTTCTTTAAGCACGTAATTCCAGAACCAGTCCTGGTGCGGCACAAATTTTCATTAATCACCCCATAGCTGCCGGTAAAAGAAACGAATATTTGAGCCTAAACTACGATGTTAACATGTAGATTATTGTGATGAAGCCATATTACTACAGAAAGGAGTCTGTACTCTTGGGAGTGGGAACTAAAGTAGAAGTCGAGCAAGAAGATTAATTTCACAGAGACTTGTAGACTGTTTTCGTTGGAAAGCAGCGCAAGCTCTTGTTGGCAATACGTTCGCATGATGAAGAGGTTGAACACTTTTCCACTGGGAAAAAATAATTCTGTTGTAGCTACAACAAAAGTTAATGTAAACATTTGTAGCCCAGCGTCCAATATCAGTACATTCTCTGATATCAGCTGTTGAGTAAGAATGTGCTGCCATTTCTCCACAGATATTCAGACAGCTCATTGCAAGCGTTACCAGCAGAGCTTTAGACATCATAAAGGTGACAATTTGACCCATCCCACATTAAATTCCACTAATAATTTTAATAATTCTGATGAACGGCACTTGTAATTATAGTTGCCACTTATTACACAACAATTTCAACCCTACTATACGTCATTTCGCAGTCGCGCTCGTCTTCATTTTTGCAGCACTAATTTACTCAGGTTAGTGACACTGTGAAAATTTCCCCCTGCATATTACTAACGTTGAGATGAACCTCGTATTAGACAGTTATTGAGCTTGCTCATAATGCTCACTTGAGCTGCTAAAACCACTTTTCCCGTTGAAGTGTTCTATTGATGTTCTCCCTCTTATCACCTTTCCTCGTCTTAGATCGCAGGAATTTGTCTCGCATTTAGTAATCTCCAGCATCATTTAGCTTGATTCAACGTTCTGTCTACCTTCTCACGTGAAGCGAGCTACTGACTCACTGTAACACACACGACTCCCAAGCGACATAAGAAACTATCGTTAGGATATAGGAAAGCGATATTTCGAATAATTGATATGTCGGAATCACATAAGGCGACACTTTTAATCGATACTTGTCCAGCTGATATACCGGTGATATTGATATTTTGTGACGATGAAAACGGATAATATTATTTATTACCACCATGTAATCAATAACATAGAAAACTGAAGTTTGATTTCTTTTAATATTGAAGTACTTACAACCTAGGATCGATGCCAACTGTTTCTTACTTTGAAGTTGCTACAGAAATTTGGAAACTTCTCCCAGAATTATCACCCGAAGGACAGTTGTTGGTGTGTGCCTAATTCACAATCTGAAGGAAAGTATCGTATCTCAGCCTAGTTTCAGGCTGTACTAGATAGCTAGGAACTATTCGTCTATTGTAGACACCTTGGTTACCGCAAAAAGACATTTTCCAAAGTTGGTCAAGTGATTAATGCACAAAGGAGTAGATTAAAAGCGTAACGCACTACCAAATTTATTATTTTAATTTGTTTTTCAAAGTACAGTACTGACAACTTTTCCTTTGTATTATCTGTATTTTCACCAATTTTTTCTATTTTGTCCTATGGTCTAGTGTAGCTTCTTTATTTCTCTATTTATGTGAAAAATAATGTATGATTAAAATTGGTTTTCCGTAATGTTTTGGCATTTCATAAAACCCACTCCTCACAGTTTCAAATAACACAAGCAATCGTAATTAACCTGAATTTTAATACTGAATTTTTAGCGCCGATATATCGAAGTATCGATACTTCTGATTCGATGAACCGTCGATATCGGTACTTAGCAAGGCGATATTCCACTATACTGAATTACGATATTTATCTTTCGACGTACCTTCCCTAATGAAAACAAAAGCCCGCTCAAATCGTAAAATCTCCATTGTCAACACGACAATAACCAACGAATATCCGCCTTAGAAAGAATGTGGCTGCCGGTAGATATCGTAACCTTTTAAATCCATCCAATGTGCGTTAATAACGTGAAGCAGAAGTTGGAAGGTCAGCGCCTTACCCACAATGGGCCCAACGCCGAACATGAGGACGCCGGCGAACATCATGTTGAGCCCGACGGCGGCCGGCAGCTTGTGGTCGGGGCAGGTGTCTGCGACGCACATGTTGGAGTTGACGACGGCGACGCCTCTGGCGAAACCAGACAGGGCGCTCCAGACGCACAGCGTCACCAGCCCAGAGCTCATGGCCACCGCTGTAACACAGCATTTTCACTTCACGGTCTTGGAACTGAATACTATGCCGAAATAAGTGATCGCTGAATAGAAACTCACAAAAATCTCTCCTCAAAGGAAAGGTATGTGGACATGATAGGATATTTGTACGATTCTCTACATATTACGAGAGAACGCTAACATACAGGGTGTGACGAATACAAGAGCAGATATTTTTATATGTGATAATTTAATATACACACAAATCAGAGAGTTGGATGATTTTTCTGCGTCACTCTTCCCACAAACACTTCAGTAACTTCACAACCTGATGTTTTGTGCGCAGTCGTAACTGTACCAACAGGTGGACTACGCTGGTAAGTATAAACTACCTGTCTTGCGTCCATGCAGCCAAATTTCCACACCTGACCACATGCACTTGGAGGTAACACCCAACCCAAAAACATACGACTTGTAATAACTATAATTATTAGTCTGCAAATGAAGTAACTTTTGATGTAATGTTGTTCAGTACACCTTTCTCACTAATCAATAGAAATATCTGCACTTGTATCACTTACACCCCGTATTTCAAACGGCCGAAACAAGGGGCATATCATTCATACACACGTAATGACCGATGCTTGCGTAAAAATTGGACATGCACTTTGGAAACCAATTTCCACGTTTGTTTCTCTATAAGTTAGTTGGTTGGCATTATTGGTAACGTAATTGTAAACGCTGCCAAATTAGTGAAATGAATAATGGGACACTGTAACTTGCATTTGAACTAACTGCTAAACAATCTACTTTGCGTCATCAACACATAATGGAATGTACATACATTATAACTGAGTAACACAGCATACTTCACATTCGAGGCATCATCTCAGCGACGTGTCCCCTTATAAGTCGATTGCTCGCAGTGGTGTCATTTTCAGGCCAATAGAATCTCCATACCTAAAACTATTGCAGTTCTGTTTATGGAGGTGGATGCACAAACACATCTGTAGCAGATCGGCTTACGTGCGGTTTGGACTTGTAGGTGCCCTTATAATCACTTCTGTCGCTGTGATGGAATGCAGAGACGCTCTAGGATAAGCAACGCAACAGATTGTCTTCACGCTATAGATGTGTGTTGAAGGGGATTTTGTCTGTTTTGGAAATTTGTTTCAGAATGTCCAGAACTGACTGTCAACTTTTTTAAACTAAAAATCAGCTACTGAAAATGTATTTTGAATTGTTATAACTTTTAACCGTAACAACTACAACGGTGTTAGGGAACAGACTGAAACAAGCCAAAGGACTAATGTGCCAGGGTACAGTTACATAATTATCATCATCATAATTTTGTGAATGCGGATGATGACCTATTAGTGCATGTAACTTGTGCTATGGAAGAAGTGAGCGCGTATGTTGTATTAGGAAATCTGCATGTGAAGCGAAGGTAAATAGCACCGTACCAGCACCGGCACAACTTCCAGCTCTTTAGAGGCCATGAGAAGGGGCTACGCATTGGAAGGCAGTGTGTAACCCTCGTACTGTGATACTGTGTAGTACACAATCCCGATGTCTTTACGAGACTGTTTCGTAACATTTTTATATGTACACTGAACCAATGTTGCTGTTCTTACTATTTAAGGTCAGGCAACGTGACAACTTCAGCAACTCGTTTTCTTTCTTTCGTAGTCATTCAGACATTTACTTACAAATGTCACAGACGATAAAGGTGACTTGAAATTTATTTGTAATATGAGCAAGAAGTCCACTGCTCCACAGCTGTTTACACATGGATCAGATGGCTCTTCGAAACGTCTGCATGCACTGCTATGAATTATTAAAACAGTTCTAATAAACCAGTTGTTTTGAAACTTTGTAAAACACTTAGTAAGAATGATAGTTAACAACGGCATTAATGAAATTATAATGAAATGAATACCCCTAGGTGCATGCAGGCGTTGACATAAGTCAGCGGGGACAGTTAAAAATGTGAGCCCGGACCGGGACTCGAACCCAGGATTTCCTGCTTACAGGGCAGACACTCTATCCTTTTTTTTCGTTTTAGTTCGTTGCATCTGCTCAGGGCGGACGTCGCAAGACACCCGTTTCAGTTCGTTGTTGATCAATTTATCTCAGTTTTTTTATTACAGAGGACAGCTAACCGTCTGACCGAACACGCTGAGCTACCGTGCCGGCGTCTATCTGAGCCACCGAGGACTCAGAGGATAGTGCGACAGCAGGGACTTATCTCTGCCACGCCTCCCGTGAGACCCACAAACTTAATGTCCCGCACTATATTCATAGTACCATTGCCCATTATACTCATTAATTGCAGCTTTTTGCCGATTCCCGTAAGAGTTCTGGCACTGTTTGTGCATCCGCACAGAAGAAGATGGTCAAATGGCCGGGGAGCCTTAACTATATATATATATATATATATATATATATATATATATATATATATATATATATCAGATTAACTGCTCTCACCAGCTGCTGCGTCTGGTGGAGGTGGCAAAGAGGGCGCTGTAAAGAAGGAAGTACCTGCTAGGACCTTCCACATGAGGACAGACGATGGGTCATCCACAGAGAGGCAGTTACGTCAAACGGTGCCTCAGGAATTGGTGCTCGGCCCCGTGTGCTTCCTGCACAGACCTTCACGTCGAGGCTGGCTCGCGTAGAGATGGCACTCACCCACAGATGTTCACCTCCAGTATGAATGTCCAGACGATGAGTCACCACCTCCAGCTCTGTTGTGACTTTCTAGGTGCCTGGTCTTCAAAGTGGCGCCCCAGATTCAATGCCGCCAAGAGTCAGGCTGTTACCTTCGCCCAATAGATGCTGCCGCCACTGTCAACATCCTGGGACAAAGGCCGCAAAATTCCCTGGTGTGCCCTCAAATAGGGGCTAATCTGGGCGCCGTGTTCACGAGAAGCGGAGCAGTGGGGCGCCTCCGTACCTTCTCTGCTTAACCCTCAGTCATCGCTGCCTTCGCCACACAGCACTAAGCCCTACCCATGCCTTGTCAGACCATTGTTGGAGTACGCGGCAGTGTGTGGGGAAAAGTGGCAGACCCGCAAATCAGGCTCCAAGCTCATGTCTCTTGCAAGGCCATATTCGTCTGCTGCGTGATGAGACAGGCATCCCACTGCAGTGAGTCAGCTTCCAGCGGACCAGTCGTGCTTTCTACTAAAGAGCAGGTCAATCCTGCAGTCAGCTCCTCCTGGAACTGGGCCATGAAGAACAATGCAGGCGGTCAACACATTGGCTAAATCTGCTGCGACAATTATTTTCTCAGCAACCTGAGAACAGATCACCTCCACATCACCTGAGGCCAGTCCTGAGAACAATATTCTCCATAGCAGCTTGAGGACAAGGCATCCCCACATCAACTGAGGCTAGCCCAGCTGGTCAGGTTACCGTAACACCGAATGAAGACGTTCAGCAGGGATAAGATTTTCGTGTTTGACCTGCATGCACGCCGAGCAAGGAATGCTCAACAAAGGTCTGACAAGGGATGGGTAGAGCTTAATGTAGTGTTGTGGAGACAGCGATGACTTAGGTTTAAGCAGAGAACACAAGGCCTGGAGGCGCCCGACTGCTCCCTACTCGTGTGCACGGCGCCCAGGAGCCGCTAATTGAGGGCACTCCGACGTATTTTGCGAACTTTTTCCGAGAGCTAGAGTTTCCCAGGATGTAGAAAGGTGGCAGATCAGGCGGCAGCATCTTTCGGGTGAAGATTACTGCCTTCCCCCTGCCGGCATTCAATCTGGGGCGCAACTTTCTTGACTATGCACCCAGTGAGTCGCACCTAAGCTGGAGGCGCCGTCTCATCGTCTGGAACTCATGCTGCGGGTGAACATGCTGATGGTAAACATGCTGTCTCTACGCGAGCCACTCACGACGCAAAGGTCTGACCATGGAGTTCAAAAACGGTCCGAGCACCGGCCCCTGCGGCACCAGATAAACAACTAGTAACGGACAGTCTGCTTCCTTATGTGTTTCATGTGACAGTATCATGCCGCCACTTTTCAACAGGACAATCTCTATGAACTGTCTGCGCGTGATATTGAGATTCTCCAGTGACAAGCTAGTTCGTCAGATCTGCCTCTGTAGAATACCTACGACATGAATAACAAAAAATGGTTCAAATGGCTCTGAGCACTATGGGACTTAACATCTGAGGTCATCAGTCCCCTAGAACTTAGAACTACTTAAACCTAACTAACCTAAGGACATCACACACATCCATGCCCGAGGCAGGATTCGAACCTGCGACCGTAGCGGTCGCGCGGTTCCAGACTGAAGCGCCTAGAAACGCTCGGCCACTCCAGACGGCCATGAATAATACTGGCGTGCGAAATGCAATTATAAGACAAACTTTTGCATCATGTGTCACTGCCAGCATAGATCGATGAAACTTGGATAATACGCAGAAATAACTGCTGGAATATAGTACACAAGGTAACTGAAAGAAATATGCAGTATGACAAAGAGGAACGACACTTTTATTGAAAGCCATTAATTACACTGAAGTCATCACGATATATGATGGTCGCTTTGTCATTATGAAAGATGGGACATGGTCCTCAAAAGGGTGTGTGATCATCACAGTCGTAAAGTCCTGGGTGAATACCCTCCTAAAAAGACGCACATAGAGAATGAGTATAGTTTCACCACTATGTTGATCAGCGAGTGAAACGTTCTCAAAGATTTGGAGATAAGTATGCCTATGCAATATTTTGCCTCCCCGCACAACACAACATCTGGACCACAAAAACAATCATTTTCGACAATGTTCCTGTCTCGATTACGGGCTCCCACCTCTCGCCATGTGAGGGTATGTCCAGCACTATCGAATACGGTCGTTTTGGCGGGCCACGTGTTTGGGGAGGTATAATGTTGCACGGGAGTAGTGACTTCCAGATCTTTGAACTTGATTCAGTCACTGGTCGCCGTTATTGTGACATTGTAGTATTTCCCCATATGCGTCCTGTGAGAAGAGCATTCAGCCCTGACTTCATTTTTGTGGATAACAATAAACGGCCGTATCAAACAGCGCAGGTAGAGGAGTTTTTGGAACGGGAAGATATTTTTGTCGAACGCACTGACCTTTCTGTTGCCCTAACATAAATCGTGTCGAGCACGCTTGGTATGCGTTTGGGAGACGTACTGCAAAAAGAAAAATTTTTCGCGTCCCATCGCTGTCGACGTCATTAGGGACGAACACAAGCTCGGATTGTTTCATTCAAGAATGGAGAAGGAAATTGGCAATGCCCATTCAAAAGAATAATTATCGTGGCATTTGCCCAGTGCGATGTAGGATAACGACGGAACTTAAATATGGAAGGCTGTTAGCGGATTTGAAATGTTGTCCTCCCGAATCACAGTGCAGTGTGTTAACCACAACGCCACCTGCCTCGGTAGGGACATACTGCAGCACATCCACAGGTACCAACGAGTGTCAACCGCACTGGTAGAGGACTGCAACGCCGTAGTACTAGAACCACTAACCAGTTTTGTGGCCAGCATGGGAGGACGTCGCAGAACGTGCATTCCGTCCGTGGTGATGACTCAACCCGTTGAGAACGACTTCCCGCCTTTTATAATGTCCAAGGGGACCATCATAAATCGCGTAAACTTCAGAATAATTACTGTCTTAAAACAAAGGTGCCATTCCCATTCGCCACACTGCCGGGAAAAAAGCAGCTACAAGAAGGAGTTGTGTGACGTAAATGAAACTTGGTAGGTGTGTTCCTACATCTGAGAGATAATGTCTGTTCAGAGTTCACCCCGGTCGAATAAGAGCGGCGCTAATAGCGCCGTTACGAGGAAGAAAATCATGTTTGCTTTAAATACAAGCAGTGACGGTCGTGAGCGTTAGCTGCCTTTGAGATTGGACGTGGAGAGCTGATGTTAGTCAGGAATGCCTTTAAGGTGACAAAGACGCCATTATCAATATCTCATTGCGTTTCAACGAGGTCGTTCTGCGTAAAGACTTGGCATGAATGTAGCCACCGTACGTGATTTCTGGCAGCAGTGTTCACTGGGATGTATGGTCGCAAGAAAACCAAGCTCCGCGCGCCCACTTGGCACTGCCGGGAGTGGAGACAATTTTGTTAGGTTCATGGTACTAGCGCATCGTACTTTGCCTCCAGCAGCCATGTGAGCAGTAGTTGGCACCTCAGTGACATAACGAATCGTTACGAATCGGTTACTTCAAGGACAGCTCCGACCCAGACGCCCTCTAGCGTGCGCATAACTGACCGCAAAGTACCGCCATTTGCGACCTCAGTTGTGTCAAGTGAGGGCAGAGTGGAGGTCGGTTGTGTTTTCTAATGACAGCTGGTTCTCTCTCAGTGCCAGTAATGGCTGTGCGTTGTTCAGAAGAAGACCAGTTGACGGTCTGTAACCAACGTGTCTGCATGCTAGACACACTTGAGATACACCTTGAATTATGGCCTGGGGTGACATTTCGAATGACAGCAGAAGCACTGTCGTGGTTATCCCACATAACGAATGCAAATTTTTTCGTCAATCTGGTGATTTGACCTGTTGTGCTGCCATTCATGAACAGCATTCCAGGGGTCGTTTTCGACAAGATAAGGCTGGCCCTCATACTACTTCTGCCACCCAACACGCTCTACGGAATGGTGACATGTTCCCTTGGTCTGCTCGATCACCAGATCTTCCTCCAGTAGAGCACATACGGGAAATCATTGGACGACAAATCCCACGTCACCCACAAACTGCACTAAGCGTCCCTGTATTAACCGACCAAGTGTAACCGGTATGGAACTCTGGAATTCGACCGCTGTCAACGTACCGTGTGTTCCTCATGTTTTGCAGGATGTATAACTGCCGCAGCGTACTGTAAACAGCAGAATGGTGTGGTATTCAAGTCGGGAACAAGCCGAGGTTGTGTTTCTGTACAGCTAAGCAGATGGAAGAGATCGAGAGGTAGAACCTGGTCCTCCAGATCTGGTGAACACACATCCACCGCCCCCTGTCTGAAAGGACCCATGATGAGACAAACGCCCTTGTTTTGGTATAGCCGTGCTGCCTCTCGGCCGTTTCCATCTGCGTTCCCGTACACAGACAGAATCTCGGGTTGTGCCTGACATGAATACCGGAACATTCCGCTGCTTACAGTACGCTACGTCAGTCACACAGTCTGCAACACACAAGAACACACGGAACGTGGTCAGAGGAACTTCTCATTCGTCAGTGACGTCTACCGCCGCAGTGACTGATTTCCTGATCCGTATTCATCATGACTCATCCTCCATTTCCAGTTAGGAAGCCGTCCCCGGTGTTTGTCGGTTTTATTACTGTTCATGCTGTATATGGAGTTCATTCTACGCATGGTGCAAATTTCATCGAACTAAATTACCTTAGAGTGACTCATGTGAAATTTATTTTCGCCCTTAAATTTCGTACACCAGTGTAAGTCCGAGTGTCAGTACCCAGGATACAGCGGTTGTGAGCCAGGTTGCGTCAGGAGCGGGTATAATGACTTTATGACACTCATCCAAACTTAATCAGTAGGTGCATCCACAGCAGCGATGATGATGATGATGATGAGCTTCTGTGGACGCGCGACAGGAATGTCTTTAGCGCCCGTACGTCCAGGCCAGTGGGAGAACAACGTCATAGTGATGAGCAGTTCATCCTGCCAAGTTCTTTGCTAATTTGAGTCGACATCGTGATTATTGCAATATCACCACACAGTGTCCCAAACTGTGAAGTTTCATTTCGTTTCCTCCAACACTTGTGGATGTTTCATTTTATGTCAGGTGGTGTATATTTTACTACTGTAGCCATGAATGGAAGATGCTCATTAATGGAATGTACAGTTCATCGTAATAGCTGGACGGCGGCCATAAATTTTGTCTAAAAAATTTAATAAAGAAATATCAGAGTCAGCCCTTTCACCATTGCTATTCATCGTTTGCATGGATACGGCAACAGCTGCCATACAGACTTCACATCCCTTGGACCCTTCTTTATGCAGATGATGTGGTACTTGCCGACCAAGCCCGCCCTGAACTCCAGCACCAGGTTCAAACGTGGAAGGGCAGACTGGCTGTAAATGGACTGCACCTCAATGGCCAGAAGACAGAGTACCTAGAATGCGGCTCCCAAACCAGAGGTACCGTAAGAGGACTTGCAGAAGACCATACATTTTAAGTCATCATCTGATCAGAATAGCAATAATTAACATAACAAAGTAAGACAAAGTAAAGATGATGTTCTTTACAGGAAGGTCTGTCGTCACCTCAGACTGCGACAAAACTCTTGATACTCGGATGAGGCTGCATGCAGCTTGGTTCAAGTGGAGACAGGTCACTGGTCCTCTGCGACAAAGAGGTGCCACAGTATCTAAAGGAAAAAGTACCAGGTGATCAAAAAGTCAGTATAAATTTGAAAACTGAATAAATCACGGAATAATGTAGATAGAGAGGTAAAAATTGACACAGATGCTTGGAATGACATGGGGTTTTATTAGAACCAAAAAAACAAAAGTTCAAAAAATGTCCGACAGATGGCGCTTCATCTGATCAGAATAGCAATAATTAGCATAACAAAGTAAGACAAAGCAAAGATGATGTTCTTCACAGGAAATGCTCAATATTCCCACCATCATTCCTCTAAAATAGCTGTAGTCGAGGAATAATGTTGTGAGCAGCACTGTAAAGCATGTCCGGAGTTATTGTGAGGCATTGGCGTCGGATGTTGTCTTTCAGCATCCCTAAATATGTCGGTCGATCACGATACACTTGCGACTTCAGGTAACCCCAAAGCCAATAATCGCACGGACTGAGGTCTGGGGACCTGGGAGGCCAAGCATGATGAAAGTGGCGGCTGAGCACACGATCATCCCAAACGAAGCACGCAATAGATCTTTTCACGCGTCTAGCAATATGGGGTGGAGCGCCATCCTGCATAACCGTCGTACGTTCCAGCAGGTGTTTATCAGCCAGGCGGGGGATGAGTCGATTTTGTAACATATCGGCGTACCTCTCACCCGTCACGGTAGCAGTTTTGCTGTCCAGCGCCATCTGTCGGAGATTTTGTGAACTTTTTTGTTCTTGTTATAATAAAACCCCATGTCATTCCAAGCATGTGTCAACTTTTACCTCTCTATCTACATTATTCCGTAGTTTATTCAGTTTTCAAATTTATACTGACTTTTTGATCACCCGGTATATAAGACCATGGTACGCCCCGCAGCAAAGTATGGGTCTGAGTGTCGCTCTATGACGAAACAACAGGAGGAAATGTTACACACCATGGAGATGAAGTTGCTCCGATGGTCCGGAGGGCTGACACGATGTGACCACGTAAAGAATACAGACGTCCGGCAAAGGTCTCGTGTCGCGCCGATCACGGACATAGTGAGAGAAGCCTGTCTTCGCTGTTACGGCCACGTCATGAGAAAGCAAGACGGTCGCAAAAACTGCGCTCCACATCAACCCAAGACGAACAAGACCCCCGGGAAGACCGGAAAAGAGATGGACTGACAATGTCAAGGGAGACATGCGCGTTGTTGGCTTAAGACCAGAAGATGTCAACGACAGGGAGAAATGGAGGAGATGTAGCAAAAAAGAAGACCTCGCAAGTCGGGATTAATTCTTGGAAAGAAGGAGATAGAGAGTGAGCACATTTATAAGTTTTTTTGGGTCCCGCTTCAGTTTCTAATGTGAGAGAGACCGTCACCTGATCGGGTGAGTGCGGTGAGAACGGCTCCGACGAAGAAGATGTGGCGCGGCCTGGCGCCGAGGCGGTCGGTGACGGGCGGCACGGTGAGCCTGGACAGGAAGTCGCCGACGGCCAGCATGGTGAGGCAGAGCGCCGTGTCGCTCAGCGGCAGGCCGACCACGCGCTGCAGGTAGAACGGCAGCAGCAGCGTGAAGTTGACGCTGGACGTCACCATGCTGCCCGTGCCGAGCATCGTGTTCAGGAAGACGCCGCTGCGCAGCAGGTCCAGGTCCATGAACGAGGCCACGCGGCGCCACACCGGCTGCGGCTCTGCAAGCGGGAGTACTTCAGTCAAGCAGCCGACTCATGCGTCGTCGGGTATGCAACGATCCAGGAAGGTAGTACTATATTAAAGGTACTAGCTGATAAGGCAGGCATTACCTAGGTATTCATTTTGCCAGTTTTCTGTTGTAAACGGAAACAAAACATGAAGTGTGTTTTCAGTGTAATACGAAAAAATTTGAAATTATGAAACACTCGTTCGAAGATACCGGAGGGCTGGGCAAAGCTGTTTCGCGTGTCTTCAACGCGACATTACAAACGTCTGTATGACAAAACATCTTCATGGCTCTGTAGGCGGTTATTGTTTTAGCCTACAACCGTTTCTGCTTCGCAGTTGGAAGCTGTCAAAGTTCTGCCAGGTGTGAAGTATTTCCTAAGGTCGACTCGACTGTAGAAGTTTCCTAGCAGTAAATAATAAATGTATTGAAACATTCATGCTATTTTTCACGAGTTACATTGTTTATGACTTTATATTTCGTGAACTACGAGAGGTAGGCGATTGTTATGCCACACAGCGTTCTTGCCTGGCAGTAAAGCATATGTTTACTAAGTTGCACCTGGTGATACGCCAGTATGGCGATGACGAATACACGCTTCCAATGTGCGTTCACCGATGTCGCCAAACACGGATGCGACCATCATGATGCTGTAAACAGAACCTGGATTCATCCGAAAAAATGACGTATTGCCATTCGTGCACCCAGGTTCGTCGTTGAGTACACCATCGCAACCGCTCCTGTCTGTGATGCAGCGTCAAGGGTAACCGCAGCCATGGTCTCCGAGCTGATAGTCCATGCTGCTGCAAACGTCGTCGAACTGTTTGTGCAGATGGTTGTTGTCTTGCAAACGTCCCCATCTGTCGACTCAGGGATCGAGACGTGGCTGCACGATACTTTACAGCCATGCGGATAAGATGCCTGTCATCTCGACTGCTAGTGATGCAAGGCCGTTGGGATCCAGCACGGCGTTCCGTATTACCCTCCTGAACCCACCGATTCCATATTCTGGTAACAGTCATTGGATATCGACCAACGCGAGCAGCAATGTCGCGGTACTATAAATCGCAATCGCGATAGGCTACAATCCAATCTTCATAAAAGTCGGAAAAGTGATGGTATGCATTTCTCCTCCTTACACGAGGCATCACAACAACGTTTCACCAGGCAACGCCGGTCAACTGCAGTTTGTGTATGAGAAATCGGTTGGAAACTTTCATGTCAGCACGTTGTAGGCGTCGCCACCGGCGCCAACCTTGTGTGAACGCTCTGAAAAGCTAATCATTTGCATATCACAGCATCTTCTTCCTGTCGGTTAATTTTCGGAATAACTTACGGAAAAAGTCATCGAAGGACACTACACACCATCGAAGTTGCTAACGGCCACCGCTAAGCTACCCCTTGCATAGGAAACTTAAGTTTGGAGCATGGCGTATGACGGACCGCAGACTCTGTTGTTGTGACAGGCGTGAAAGCGTTCGACACCGCCCAACGTCCTGGATGCTGTCATGCTCACTGCGTACTTTCCGTCCACAGCTCGTCTACGAAAAAACTAGCGTTATCTGTGGAAGGAGTGGCCTGACAGTAGTTGTTCAATCGTATAATTTCTGCTCTCGGTGTAGTCGTTGCCTGACGCTTGCAGACATGGATTCCCATCCTGAACTGGGCCCTGAAGACATAAACTACAGCCTACGGCGTTTGTCGATATACTTTTGTTATGTGTGTTCTGTATTACGAGATATTATAAATCAAAGTCCCCTACCGCCATTTATAAATCATGTTTTTTTCTCCTTTATTGGTTTTCGATCCCCCCCCCCCCCCCCCCCCCACCTTCCACAGCTTGATACGCCGTTCTACAGCCGATAGTAGAGTTAAAAAACATAAAGGGAAGATGCCCAAAATATGTAAAGGCGATAAAACGGTGACTCTTGAAAACAGTAAAAAGGCGGAAAGTTACAGAAATTAAAGTAGAAAAAACATGAGGTTTACGATGCTAATGAAGGCACACAGTAAGTGCACAGGCACAACTGAAAAACACGGTGACAGTATGTTTTCAGTTCGCAACACTTTAAGAAGGGGCACACAACACTCCAACACTCAAACACTGCACTAGAGATTAGAGACGAAGATAACACACCACTGTCTAAAGCAGATGGGAGGGGGAACCCGAACAGATGAGGGGAAAAAAGGGTGGGGAAAGCAAAAGGGGGGCCGGGAGCCGATGGATGGAGAGGACACAGCAATAGGGCAGATGCGAGAAAAGGAGTGGGAAGACAATGGAGGGGAAAGAAAAAGGACTCGGGGGGAGAGAATGTAGTTAAGGAATGGGTGGGTTGAGAAAAAACAAGATGGAAGGGGGGGAGAGGGACCCCAGGAAAAAGATGGAGGGAGGGGAAGGTGAGGATCGAAGTTGATAGGAGGGATAAATGGGGGGAGAGAGGGCATCGTCCGGGAGGGGAGCTGGTGGAGGCCACCTCGGGAAAGGAGATGAAGGGTGAAAAGGTGGAGGGTATGGGGGACAGAACGGTGAAGGCGCGGTAGCAGGTGGGTGTTGGAGAGGAGAGGAGCAACCAGGGTATGTGGGGGATCAAGTCGGTAGGAGATGTAGAGGACGCGCATGTGTTCTAGGGAAAGGAATCAGTTCATAGAGGATTTGCATTTGGGACTGGAGGCCTATATGGAAGGTGAGGCCGGCCGGGGTGGCCGAGTGGTTCTAGGCGTTACAGTCTGGAACCGTGCGACCGCTACAGTCACAGGTTCGAATCCTGCCTTGGGCATGGATGTGTGTGATGTCCTTAGTTAGGTTTAAGTAGTTCTAAGTTCTAGGGACTGATGACCTCAGATGTTAAGTCCCATAGTGCTCAGAGCCATTTTTTGAAGGTGGGGCAGAGTGCATGGCTCTCGAGAATCTGGAGAGACTTATATAATTTGGGGGGGGGGGGGGGGGGTGGATATCCAGCTAGGACTAGCATAACAGGGGATGGGACAGATTAAGGATTTGTAGGTATGGACAATGGTAGAGGGGTTCAACCCTCATGTCAAGCTAAAGAGGACTTGAAGGATATGGAGGCAGTTGTGGGCTTTGGATTGGATAGAGCAGAGATGAGGGATCCAGGTGAGGTGATGGTCAATGGTGAGTCGAAGGTAGGTGAGGGTTGGGGAAAGGCAGACAGGGCAGGCGCAGATGGTAAGGGAAAAATCAAGGAGCCAGAAGGAGCGAGTGGTACAACGTATGATGTTTGCCTGTGTCTTGGAAGGATTGATTTTGAGGAGCTCCTGATTACACTATGTGCCAGAAAGGTCAAGGTGAGTCTGTAGACCACTGAATGGCAAGGAAGGCGGTGTCATTGGCACACTGCAGGAGGTGGACTGGGGGGTGTGGTGTTGGGGCATACCTTCTGTGTACAGGAGGTAGAGGAGAGGGGAGAGGACAGAGCCCTAGGCACACCTGTGGAGGGGTAGAAGGTGCGGGAATCGGCGTTATCGATGGTAACATAGGAGGGGCGGTGGGAGAGTAAGGAGGTAATCAGACAGACATAGTTGATAGGAAGGGCATAGGTCTGGAGATTAAACAGGAGACTGGGATGCCATACACAGTCATAGGCCTTTTCGAGGTCTAGGGAGGGCGAAGGGACGGTAGTTAAGCTGGAGGGATAGGAGATAAGTGAGGCGTAGGAGTTGGTCATCGGCAGAGAAGGAAGGTCGAAAGCCACATTGGGTGTATAAATCATGTTTCATATGTATTACAAATCAAAGTCCCCTGACGCCATTTCCGTCTGACCGTGAAGGCTAATCTCAGGATCTACTGTAGGCATGTCGCTACAGTTTTCGCTAGCAGAAAGAGTCATTCTCGAGGAATATTTGTGCACATAATTCATTGTTACATTAATGATGACTGTTTAATATATGTATTGGTATCTTTTCCACATTTCATTGGCGTTTGGAGTGACATCTGATGGCTATGATACGAGCTACGAGCTGGTCAGCTACAGAGGAGGCGGTATCTAGTGGGAAAAGCAGTAAACAACCGCTGCAACTCAAGAGGGCAGCCGATTCTCCCGCCACTACTTTCTGTCTGTCATAAAGTCTGATCTCAGTAAGTACTGCAACACGGGATTGGCTAATAGAGAGATTCATTCGCGGAAGAGCTTTGTGTATATTGCTACATATTAGGAAAATGTTGTCTGATGGTAGATACTTAGAGCAATCTACACATAGCTGGGAAAGATCGCTAGTACTGTACATGCGTAACTACACTCCTGGAAATTGAAATAAGAACACCGTGAATTCATTGTCCCAGGAAGGGGAAACTTTATTGACACATTCCTGGGGTCAGATACGTCACATGATCACACTGACAGGACCACAGGCACATAGACACAGGCAACAGAGCATGCACAATGTCGGCACTAGTACAGTGTATATCCACCTTTCGCAGCAATGCAGGCTGCTATTCTCCCATGGAGACGATCGTAGAGATGCTGGATGTAGTCCTGTGGAACGGCTTGCCATGCCATTTCCACCTGGCGCCTCAGTTGGACCAGCGTTCGTGCTGGACGTGCAGACCGCGTGAGACGACGCTTCATCCAGTCCCAAACATGCTCAATGGGGGACAGATCCGGAGATCTTGCTGGCCAGGGTAGTTGACTTACACCTTCTAGAGCACGTTGGGTGGCACGGGATACATGCGGACGTGCATTGTCCTGTTTGAACAGCAAGTTCCCTTGCCGGTCTAGGAATGGTAGAACGATGGGTTCGATGACGGTTTGGATGTACCGTGCACTATTCAGTGTCCCATCGGCGATCACCAGTGGTGTACGGCCAGTGTAGGAGATCGCTCCCCACACCATGATGCCGGGTGTTGGCCCTGTGTGCCTCGGTCGTATGCAGTCCTGATTGTGGCGCTCACCTGCACGGCGCCAAACACGCATACGACCATCATTGGCACCAAGGCAGAAGCGACTCTCATCGCTGAAGACGACACGTCTCCATTCGTCCCTCCATTCACGCCTGTCGCGACACCACTGGAGGCGGGCTGCACGATGTTGGGGCGTGAGCGGAAGACGGCCTAACGGTGTGCGGGACCGTAGCCCAGCTTCATGGAGACGGTTGCGAATGGTCCTCGCCGATACCCCAGGAGAAACAGTGTCCCTAATTTGCTGGGAAGTGGCGGTGCGGTCCCCTACGGCACTGCGTAGGATCCTACGGTCTTGGCGTGCATCCGTGCGTCGCTGCGGTCCGGTCCCAGGTCGACGGGCACGTGCACCTTCCGCCGACCACTGGCGACAACATCGATGTACTGTGGAGACCACACGCCCCACGTGTTGAGCAATTCGGCGGTACGTCCACCCGGCCTCCCGCATGCCCACTATACGCCCTCGCTCAAAGTCCGTCAACTGCACATACGGTTCACGTCCACGCTGTCGCGGCATGCTACCAGTGTTAAAGACTGTGATGGAGCTCCGTATGCCACGGCAAACTGGCTGACACTGACGGCGGCGGTGCACAAATGCTGCGCAGCTAGCGCCATTCGACGGCCAACACCGCGGTTCCTGGTGTGTCCGCTGTGCCGTGCGTGTGATCATTGCTTGTACAGCCCTCTCGCAGTGTCCGGAGCAAGTATGGTGGGTCTGACACACCGGTGTCAATGTGTTCTTTTTTCCATTTCCAGGAGTGTATTTCACGTACGATACAAGAACTGTGTCCAACGTTGCACAGGAACCAACACCAGGGACGCAATCTCACATGCTCCGATTTATAGGTCAGACTATAGCAGGCTGTGTATAAGTTTCAGGTGAACTAGATGTCTTGGAAGCTGCAGTGGCAATAAATAAATAAAGAAAGCGTCGCACTGGCGTAACAGTAGCATCTGCTAACGCAGTTCTGCACAGATAGAAATTATAGCCTTACAAAATAACTAATTTATATACTTTTGCCTGAAATCAGCGCGGTAGCATGTTGAAAATGTTGATCATGGCCTGTGTTCCTGACGAAGCACAATACGGATTTCAGCTGTTAATACTGCCGAACCGACCACCCGAACCTCTGGTAGTGTTTGAAGGTGATGAGGGCTTCGTGGACGTCTCGCGAGCAGTCATCTAGTCAAAATGCCTTCAAATTAATTTTCTTTTACCTCATCACTCCACATAATTTTGAACACTCTTCTGTAGCACCACATCTCAAATATTTCAATCCTCTTCTTTCCCGGCTTTCCCAGAGTCCATGTTTCATTACCATATATTGCTGTGCTTTACTACTAAATATTGTTTGAAACTTCTTCCTCAAATTAAGGCCTGTGTTTGATACTAATAGACATTTCTTAGCGAGGAGTACCCTTTTTACCAGTGCTAGTGTGCGTTTTATGTCTTCCTTGCTCTGTAGGTCATGTGCTATTTTGCTACCTAGGTTGCAGAATTTCTTAACTTCATCTACTTCGTGATCAGCAATCGCGATGTTAAGTCTCTCGTTATCCTCATTTCTGCTACTTCTCATTGCTTTCGCCTTTCGTCTATTTACTCTCAGTCCATGTTCAGCCGTCATTAGACTAGTCATTCGTTTCAGCAGATCTCGTAATTTTTCTTCTCTTTCGCTGAGGATAGCAATTTCGTCAGAGAATTTTATCATTCATATTATTTCTCCTTGAGTTTTAATCTTACTCTTGAATTTTTCTTTTGTTTCGATCATTGCTTCTTCGATGTACAGACTGAACACTAGAGGCGAAAGGGTACATCCCTGTCTTACACCCTTTGTGCACTTCGTTCTTGATGTTCCGCTGATATTGTTCCTTTTTGACTCTTGTAAATGATATATATCATCCGTCTTCATCTATGGGTTTCCCCTAATTTTCTCAGAATTTAGAGATTTTTGACTATTTTAGATTGTTGAAGGCGTCTCCAAGTCTACAAATCCTATGATTTTTCTTTAAACTTGCAACGTCAGAACTGCCTCTCCGTGATTTTACTTTTCCTAAAGCCAAACTGATAGTCATCTAACACACTATCAATTTTCTTTTCCATTCTCCTGTATATAATCCTAGTCAGCAGCTTGAATGTATGAACTGTTAAAATGACTCTGTGATAATTCTTGCATTTGGCGGCTCTTCGGAATTGTGTAGATGGACGTTTTTTCCGAAAGTCAGATGGTACATTGCCAGACTCATACAGTGTACATACCAACGTGAATAGTCGTTTTGTTGCACAATGACACAATGACAGTCGTTTTGTTGTCGCTTCCCCCAATGATTCTAGAAATTCCGATGGAATGTTATCTATCCCTTCTGCCGTATTCCTTCTTAGATATTCCAGAGCTCTGTTAAATTCTTACTATAATACCGGATCCCTTATCTCTGCAATATAAATTCCTGTTTCTTCTTGTATCACGTCGTCAGACAAATCATCCTCCTCAGAGAGGCTTTCACCCTACTCTTTCCATCTGTCCCCTTTCTCCTCTGCATTTAGTAGTGGAATTCCCATTTAACTTTTAATGTTAGCACTCTTGCGTTTAATTTCACCAGAGGCTGTTTTGACTTTTCTATCTGCTGCGTCAGTCCTTCCGACAATCATTTCTTTTTCGAGTTCTTCACATTTCGCCCAATCTTCTTGCCACATTTTGCCTTAGCTTCCATGCTTTTCCTATTTATTTCATTCCTAAAGGAGTTGTTTTTCTGTATTCCTGAATTTCCCCGAAAATTTTTATACGTACATCTTCCATCGATCAACTGAAGTATTTCTTCTCTTGCCCATGGTTTCTTCGCAGTTACTTTCTTTGTACCTTCAGTTTCCTCTCGAATGTCTTATTCTGCAATAATGGGCCAAGGCTTTCTTAGAATCTACGACTGCCTAAAAATTTTCTTGATTTACACCAGTTCTTAAGCTACTAAAGAGCGCACGTTCAGAATATCTCTGCTGCTTACAAATCCAAACTGATCCAGGCTGAGTATTTATCCAGTTTCAGTCTTTCGTTTATGCACTCCCGTATCATTGGTAGCTTCGACCTAAAGTCCTCTATGCGCATCTGAAATTGCACACTCAGGTAGGCGGCACTGATTTTTTTATTTCGGGCCTGTTTAATGCCACCCTGTCTCTATTAGGAAATTAGTTTATCTTGTACCATTGTTTTAACAAGTGAAAATACCCCATAATCTCTAGATCTTGTCATAATGATGCAAAAGTTAGGCCGTACTGAAGTACTGACGCCTCAGAACACTTCTCGAGATGCTATAGTACGCATCATAAGATAAATAACTGTACAACGTAAGCCTAAAAAGTAATTCTTGAGAGCAGCAGTTCACTAGGGCACTCATTTTATGATACCTCCTCTCATTTTCAAATGATCTTCTTACCTTCTGTGATACTATTGGAAAGATTTTCTTTCTGGAATGGGCCTGTCATGTACTCATGTTTCCTGCCTACGATTATACATTTAACTTAAATGCTCAGTGAGCAGTTTGCAGATTCATACCTAAGTTCATATATCTGCAGACTGTATGAAATTTTCCTGCAGGTGATTGTTTTGAAATTTCCCGATAGTTCATAATCTTTACTATTTTACTTCTTTATGTAGTGTCTTCAGTTCGTTCCTAAACTATAAACACTTTGGTTTCCTATATCATCGCCTGTGGCCAGTACAGCTTTCCATAAGATAAACTTTGGTAATATTTCGTCAACTGTGCAAGGAGTAAGTTGTTAGTTACAACCATTCAGGTAACCCAAGCTTCAGTTTTCCTAATTTATTATTTCTCACACCTCACTGAACTATTCGTTGTGCCTTAATACTCGCTACTTCGGAGTCTTAAGGATTTTGTCCTATTAATTTACAATTATCATTGTTATATTTTGCCGTGTGCTTTCAGTTCTTTTCCCCATTCATTTCGACTCACTGTCTGTTTCATGTGGGTAAAAGGTGGTTTCCTCTCATGAATCCAATAGGAGCAGGATCATGTCAGGGAGTGGCGACGCTGCGCTATACGAGCACTCGATATCCTGAGGGAAACATGTCCTTATTATGCCACCTTTACACGCCGTGTGGCTCTTTAGTGGCTACATAACAGATGTTGCTCATGAACAGAGAATCCTGACATTAATTTATTCTACAACTAATATCAAATAGCAAAAAAGAGAACATACTTTTGTTGCTTTGCTGGGACGTCAGTTGCTAACAGCTGCATTGAATGTTGAAACATACACAGAAACAGAAGGTTTATAAATCTGTCACTCTCCAATACAATGTCTATTCAGAAGATGTGGAGCCCTGGCCACTACGAAAGTCTGAAAATGTTATTAAGCAAGCAAACACATAAAATGGGCACAGTGCTTGGATGCTCCAACTTAAATACACCCGCCGCTGGCGACCCCGAGTGTGGTCGTTTGCATCTCATTGGCAGCGGCGTAATCATTCGTAGCAGCGTCCTCTTGCTGCAGTGGCGGCTGCAGGAAACGCGGCGGCGTAACAGGCGGCGCGCGTATTTGAATGTGCACCCAACCAGATAACGGCCGATACCGCAGCCCTCAAACACTTACCGCTCCTAATCTCTACTAATTACTATGCAATGCTGCACCTCTTCCGAACCTGCATTAGATCAGCGTTAGAATATATGGTCCAACCCTTCCTTAAATGAAAATGACGAACTTTGAAACAAGCACCCCCAGGCAAATAGAGCTGGAGGCTCAGAATCTGGCACTAAAATGTCAGTGGATTTTTGGGAAGGGAGAGGTGAGAGGCTGGTAGGAATTCGACAAATCCTACTGAACAACAAAATACTGCAGCACGTAATGTTCGCACCATGGGACTTGAAGAACATCTCGCCCGTGTGGAATACGAAATGAGGAACATTAAATGGGGCGTTGTTGCAATCAGTGAGATGAGGTTGAAAGGTGGCACAGCTACTATCTTAATGTCCAGGCACCTCCAATTCCAGAATAATTCTGATGTAAATTCGCATATTGACGACTTGTATCTGCTAATTCGCAATACCCTATCACCAAGATCACTTTCATATCAGACTGTGTGGTCTACGTGGTCCTTGAGTTGAAAGCCAACATTGATTTCCCAGATTTCTCAGCCATTTGTGCCTCTGCACCTACTTCCACCTGCACTGATGACGAGGTAGAACAGTTCTATGAAACTTTGACAGCGTAAAAAATTTACAAAATACCACTTTTTCCTTAGTACCGGCCGATTTTAATGCTGTGATAGGAGGGAAGACCGCAGAAGACCCTCCCTTCATTGCAAATTTTTGGAACAGGAAACCAACGAGGACAAATGATGATGGATAAACAAAGAACGTTTACACTACATAAACGTATTTTACAATAAAAGTCCGGAATGAAACTGGACCTGGAGAAGCACTGTTGACACGGTTAAGAATGAAACAGACCACATCCTCACATCGAACAACCAAATGTGATAGACGTGTCAGTCATACATTGGTTCAATATAGGCAGCGATCATAGGCTATTAGAGACAGGATGGATATTAACGCTGGACGTTAGACAAAATGTCTGATGGGAAGGTGGATCCGATCCACAATAAATCTGCAGAAAGAAAAATGAAAGGAATTCAGTCACTGAATTGACAAGGAACTACTAACAGAAACGGTGAGAGGAATGGAACTCAATGAATTTTCAACAGGAGTTATCAACAGTATTCGAATGGCAGTAAAGAAAGTTATAGCACTTCGAAAACAGAAAAATCACTCAGCATCGAAACAGGGCATCTTATAGAAGAAAGAAGAAACACTGAGAGGGACTCACTTAAATACAGACTCCGCAACAGAAACGTAAAAATAAAGTTTAGAAGAGGTCGGAGGAGGCAAAACACAAGACTTATGGAGGATCGTTGGAAGAAATGTGAACACGAGAGCCTTTTGGTCAAGTCAACCAAAACGTAACATGATCATCCACAAAATTCGGAATGGCTGAGGAGAAGTTGTTACTAAAACAGACATAATTATTAAAAATATCGCGGACTTTTTCGGAAGCTCTGTAGTCAGTCAGTGCATGATTAAACAAGACACTCTGTCGTTAATATAGGATCGAAAGAACTGGAACCTATCGATAAAAAAATGGAATCTCCTGAAACAACTCAAGAACTGTAAGGCACTAGGAGAAAATCTTATCAGAAGTGTGATCCTTAAAATCTGCACTCCTAATTATGATAAATAAAGGTATCGAGGAAGGGTTGATTCCAGAGTCATGGAAAACTACAGACGTCGTCCTCCTCTTCGATAAATGTGGCTACACGAACATGGGGAATGACTGTTCCGTTAATATTTTACTTATCTATTCCGAGCTGCTAATAAAAACCATTAAGAACCGTTTGAGTTAGAAATTTGACTTTTACCAGCCAGCTGAACAGCCGCGCATTCAGCAAACGTTTCAGTACATATGACCATATTCATGTAGTACGCACAGTGATAGAGAAATAGCGAAGTATAATATCCCTTTTCATATTGCCTTGTTGAACTACCAGAGGGCGTTCAAGACACTCTAACCCGGGCGGTATTCAGGGCGATGAACAAGGCCGCATTGACTACAGATGTATCAACCTAACCATCTACAATTACGAGAACGCCACTCTACAGGTGAATGTAAAGAAAGACTGGATCAGTAGAAAGGTTCCAGGAAAAAGAGGCTCCAGACGACGAGTCACCTTGGCTCTGTGGAACATGTTCAAGTGTCTATCCAGGGGACAGATAGTTATCAATATGTATAGAAAACATCTCACCCATCTTCGTTTTGCCGATAGTATCATTCTCTGTCGCAATGTCATACACGAATTGCCAACAATCATGAGACTTTTGATTATTACCGTCTCCATCGAAGAACACACTCTGGAAATAAATAAATTCATTTATCAGGGACATAAAAACAAAATTGAAAAATATAATCAGACAGCAGAGATTACCTATCGAACTGGCTTCAGGTGGACAACGTTCTGGCAAAATATCCACAACTGGACTATTCCTATAAATTTAAAAGGAAAGATTTATGACACATACATCGTAAACAATGGCACAATTAATAGCTCAAATCTACTCCCGGTCTGTCAAAGGGCAATAGGGAGAGCAATGCTGAGAGGGAGTCTGAGAGACAGGAGCAAGAACGAAGGCATAAGGAGAAGAATGTGGGTCTGTGACGTTGTCGAGAGGAGAACGAGACATGTAGGGAAACACTTGGTCGAGACCGACCAACAAAGAGCGGTATGGATATCTTTGGAAGACGTTTATGTCCAGAAGGCTGAAGAAGACGAAACAGTCAATGTCATCTGAATATTCCTGAGAGATAATACTCTGTTGTGGTCTTCAGTCTGAAGGATGGAGTAATGTAGTTCTCAACGTTCTCTTCACCCCTGCATAACTAGTACTACAGCCACTTTAATCTCTTTACTGTGTTTAACTTTGATCTCCCACTACAGTCTTAGCCCCCACACAGTTCCCTAAGGTGGCAAATTAACTCCTCCTTGAGGCCTCCGTACACTTCCTATCAAACTACATTTTTTTTAGTCCAGTTGTATAATAAATGTGTTTTTTGTCCTTCTCATTTCTGTCCATCTTCTTTTGTTATTTGATATGGCCTGGTAATCATCAGCAAACTTCTATAACAACACATTTAAAAAGTTCCTATTTTTCAGTAAAATTTGTCGTTGGCGCTTCGCTCGATACATACATCTTAAGAAAGTAGTTCCCAACACTAAAATTTATAGTATATGTTAACGTTTGATCTTTTCAGAAAAATCTGCATTTTATAACGTCTTTATTTATAACTTCATTAATTATTTTGCTTACCAATTAGAAAATTGCTTTACTACTTTCAGTTGTTTATTTTTGATCAAATTTCCGCAGAATCTTCTGATTTTTCTAGTGCAATCCATTCCCCTTGTTTTCATTGTGATGGTGTTCATCTTGGGTGTATATCCAATTCCCAAGTCATTGTCTACTGTAGTGCTACTCACAAGAGAAATTAAAAGAATGTTTCCGAAACGGATTCAAAGAAATTGCTTTCTGTAGTTCGTATCTTACATCAGAAATTAAAAACTCGTCAATACATTCTGCTCACACCTTCTAGATCATATCTTCCGCCAATTCTGCAGTTCTCTCGCTCACCTTTCACAAAACTCCAGCCTTACATGGTTCCTGATGTTTCACCCATTCATTAATACTGAGATATTTTCATGTTGAACACGTATGTACTAACGAAGTTCGCATGTCACGCTGTAACGAAGTTGGAGAAGTGTGAAGATGGCCCATAACGGTCGACATCAGCAGTCGCCTAGATTTCAAGCATAGCTGTCATATGTACAAAGGCTCAGAAATTCCTTTCCAGTTAGACGTCAAAACCAACCCAGCCCGCAATAAAATACGAGTTTTTCTTGCTTACCAAAGCAGTAGCTATATCTTGCAACAAAAGACATGCCAGCAGGGTCACTCACTTTGTTCTGCGGTACCTCCGATGTCCTCGTTGGCTGGCGTCGCCTTCTTGCCGTGAGTTTCGAACACGACGTCCGTGACTTCGCCCATCTCAGAGTTGGCCAGGGACAGCGACGAGGCGTACCGCTTGGAGCGCCGCATCAGCGAGGCCTCCGCGTCCGCCGGAGCGTCGCCCTCGACCTCCGCCTTGAGCGGCTTCAGCTCCCCGGCCAGTGGTCGGCGCTCGGCGTGCCACTCCAGGGGGTGGAAGAAGAGGCTGCCCATCGGGCCGTGCATCGTCACCCCTCCCAACACCAGCAGCGCGCCGCTGAAGCCGTACGTCTCCAGCAGGAAGCTCACCAGGTGCGGCATCGCCATCTGGCCCACGTTCCCGCCCGCCATGGACATGCCGACGGCGCGCCCTCGTGCCTTCAGGAAGTACGTCTTGACTACCAGGAAGCTGGAAGGCGACACTAGGCCACTGCCGAGACCTGCGCAGATGCCAGGAGAATATCAGTTCTTGATATCTCAGGAGGTCAAAAAAAAAAAAAAAAAATAGATCAAATGGCTCGGAGCACAATGGGACTTAACATCTGTGATCATCAGTCCCCTAGAACTTAGAACTACTTAAACCTAACTAACCTAAGGACTTCACACACATCCGTGCCGAGGCAGGATTCGAACCTGCGACCGTAGCGATCACGCGGATCCAGACTGAAGCGCTTAGAACCGCACGGCCACACCGGCCGGTTCAGGAGGTCACAAACTTTATTCTAGCACTGGGGGTTAAAAGATGTCTGTTAGAATTGGCTAGCTATCAAGTGTTATGGTAGTCTGCGGTATCCTAAACTCTACATGATTTGATATTCCGACGGACCAGCTGTCTGCTATCTTCAGGAGATTGCTGCTGAGTCCATCTGAAATGTTGTGCCAAGGCTGCATATCGTCGGCCTACATAGGCCTCCAGACTGTACATAGCGCATGCCTGTCCGCCACAGTTGCTGCTCCCAAGACTGCGCTGCTGGTGCTCCCCGTCGGAGAACAAAGGTATCAATGATATATTGCACTAAGAGACTATCTTCAAACACTTGGAGCTGCTACATTAGAGGGTGTTGAACAGGGTGTCCCAAAAAGAATGACCCGATTTTGACTTTTAATAATATTGAGACAAATGTCACAAGGTAACTGAAACAGCGCTAGATTCAATCGGCATGGTCTAGAGTTTCAGAAAAATAATCCGCTAGATAACGCTAAGAGCGCTGATCTGGAGCACGCAGCCAGTCTCGCACAATATGGCGTCCGCGCAACAGAAGGTGTATTGCGTTATTGAATTTAGTCGTACTCAATCAGTGATCGCAATTCAGTGGGCGTTTCATATTCGATTTCGTGCTAAACCGCCATCACTAAAGAACATTTGATGGTGGTATAAACAGTTTGAAGAAACAGGGGGCCTCTGTAAAGGCAAATGTCCTGGCCGGCCACGCGTTCCTGAACAAACAGTGGAAGCAATGCTACGAGCATTTGAGCGCAGTCCCCGCAAGTCTAGCCAAGAACTTGCGTTACCACACATGACAGTGTGGCGTGTGTTACGGCGTCGTTTAGCCCTCAAACCATACCGATTACAACCGGTACAAACTCTTCGAGATACTGACAAAGTGAAGCGAGTGGACTTTAACAATGCTATTCTAGAGGACATGGAAGATTACACTTTTATGTCACGGTTGACATTCAGCGATGAGGCAACTTTTCATATTAGTGGTAAGTTTCACCGTCATAATGTGCGTATGTGGGGCTCGAAAATCCTCATGAAACAATTAAACATGATCGTGATTCAGCAAAAGTGAATTTTTTTGTGTTGTTTCTCAAAGCAAGGTTTATGGACCCTACTTTTTTGCGGAAGAAACCATAACAGGACAATCACATCTTGCAATGCTACGGAACTGATTATTCCCACAACTTGACACGGACAACTTCATCTATCAGCAAGTTGGGGCAACACCGCACCGGCACAGAAACGTGCACAGTTTCCTCAATGCCAACGTGCCTCAATGTTGGATAGAGCGTACAGGACCGTGAGACCAGGCTTCACACTCTTGGCATCCTAGGTCCCCTGTCTTAACACCATGTGATTTTATTTTTCCTGTGGGGATATGTCAAACAACGTCTTTACGTTCCTTCCTTACCTCGTGACATTGATGAACTAAAAAAATGGTTCAAATGGCTCTGAGCACTATGGGATTTAACATCTATGGTCATCAGTCCCCTAGAACTTACAACTACTTAAACCTAACTAACCTAAGGACAGCACACAACACCCAGTCATCACGAGGCAGAGAAAATCCCCGACCCCGCCGGAAATCGAACCCGGGAACCCGGGCGTGGGAAGCGATTGATGAACTAAAAACCAGAATATCAGCTGCTGTAGCTTCACTGACAGAAGACACCTTACGCTCAGTTTGGAATGAATTTGGCTGTCGGCTGAGATATTACAATATCTCTTACATTTATTTACACGTCGTTCCTTAGTCAAATTAAGTACATATGTACATTTTCTTATAAAATTTGTCTCCCAAATAAATGAGACTAGATGGACTTACATTGAGCAGTAAAGATAAGTAATTACAATCTTGTGCCATCAGCACAGCCATTATTCCCATATTAATTGTTTTCACTTCAAGAAGACGGGCCGGCCGCGGTGGTCTCGCGGTTCTAGGCGCGTAGTCCGGAACCGCGCGACTGCTACGGTCGCAGGTTCGAATCCTGCCTCGGGCATGGATGTGTGTGATGTCCTTAGGTTAGTTAGGTTTAAGTAGTTCTAAGTTCTAGGGGACTGATGACCACAGCTGTTAAGTCCCATAGTGCTCAGAGCCATTTGAGCCAAGAAGACGGCCTTCAGTATTCTATCAGACTTATTCCAGGATACTAAAGATAAATTTAGGACAGTAAGGCGTTACATAGAAAAAGATTATGGCATCACATGTACGTATCAGTCGTAGGAATATTACTCATAATAAAATATTAGCCGGGCGCTGTGGCCGAGCGATTCTACGCGCTTAGTCTAGGGGACTGATGGCCTCAGATGTTAAGTCCCATAGTGCTTAGAGCCACTTGAACCATTTGAATAAAATATTAGATAATTCTAAGACCCGATTATACCTTAGACCTTACTATGTACGCCTGTGTTGAGTTGTTCATAAATGATAGATTACGTCATAATATTATTTTTATAGGTCAGTATTATTCACCGATGAAGATTATTTCCATCAGTGTAATTTTCTGTGGTACTTTCTAACATCAGATTAAACTGATTCCATATTGTTTTTACTCCGTTCCTCACAAGCGACTTCTAATCAAATTGCATGCCTATTGAGTATCGTCTCAGTTGCGTGACTAGACCGTGATTTCCTGTCGGAAGATAGAGTGCGTGACTAGACTGGTGATTTCCTGTTGTGAAGTTCACAGTTCGTAACATTTGGTGAAAAACCATAGAGTGAAACAGAAGGAATATCTGCTTTTCCCTTTTCCCCAAAGAAGAGTTACACGCCTATAGGCCCTATGTTGTTCCTGATCTACGTAAACGATTTAGGACATAGCCTGAGCATCCCCCTTAAGTTGTTTGCAGACCATGCTCTCATTTACCGTCCTGTAAAGTGGTCAGATGATCAAAACTAATTGCCAAATGTTTTAGACAAGATATTTGTATGGGGCAAAAAATGGCAGTTGTTCCTAAATAATTAAAAGTGTGAAGTCATCCACATAAAAAGTAAAAATAATCCGCTAAATTTCAGTTACACGATAAATCGCACAAACCTAAAGGCTGTCAACTCAACTAGATACTTACAGATTACAATTACGAATAACTTAACTTGGAAAGATCTCATAGATAATGTTATGGGGAAAGAAAACCAAAGACTATGATTTATTGGCAAAACACTTAGAAAATGTAACATGTATACTAAAGAGACTGCTTACACTACACTTGTCCACCCGCTTTTGGAGTACAGCTGTGCTTTGTGGGATCCGCATCGGATAGAATTGATGGAAGACATCGAAAAAGGGCAGCTCATTTTTTCCTATAGCAAAATGGGGGAGGCAGTCATTAAAACAAAGGCGTTTCTCGTTGCGGCAGGACCTTCTAATGAAATTTCAGTGACCAACTTTGTCCTCCGTGTGTGAAAATATTTTATTGACACCCACCTAGATAGAGACAAATGATCATCATAATACAACACGGGAAATCAGACCTCACACTAAAAAATTTTACGTGTTCTACGCGCTGTTCCAGAGTGGAACTGTGGAGAAGAAGCTTAATGGTGGTTCTATAAACCCTCTGCAAGGCACTTAATTATGAGTTGCAGAGTAATCATGTAGATGTAGATAGTTTCATAAAAAGTCTCTGGTTTAATCGAAAAAAAATATCTTTTAGTTATTAAAAACATATGCCAAAACATTAGAGATATTGAAACTACCTGGCAGATTAAAACTGTGTGCCGGACCGAGTCTCTAACTCGAGACCTTTGCTTTCATGGCCAAGTGCTCCACCATCTGAGCTACCCAAGCACAACTCATGACCCGTCCTCTGAATTTTACTTGCGCCAGTACCTCGTCTCCTACCTTCCAAACTTCAAAGTTCTCCTACGAAACTTGCAGGACTAACACTGCTAGAAGAAAGCATAATGCAGAGACATGGTTTAGCCGCAGCCTTGGGGATGTTCCCAGAACGAAATTTTCATTCTGAAGCGCAATGTGCGCTGATTTGAAACTTCCTGGCAGATTAAAACTGTGTGCCGGACCGACACTCGAACTCGGGTCCCGAGTTCGAGTCTCGGTCTGGCACACATTTTAATTTGCCAGGAAGTTTCAAATCAGCGCACACTCCGCTACAGAGTGAAAATTCCACTCTGGAAACATTAGCGATATTGCGCCTTACAGCATTACAATATCCTTTCCGGTAAAAAATACTGCTGTATAAAACAGCACATCAACTGTCTCAAAGATGATCATGAACAATGTTAATTATGAATAACGTCTATTGTCTGATCAAGTTATATGTAAGTGAAAGAAATAATACAAGCGAAAAAATATGATGCTGGCTCCTTTTTTAAATAATTAGGTTCTGTATTTATGTTGCTATTGATTAAGAATGTTTAAATGAGTCAGCAGTCAGAAATTCGGAGGAGTACTTCTAATGATACCAAAAAATTATTTAATTTACTTTGCATGTGTTGGTAGGTCTCATTACAAAAACATGTTAGTAAATCTTCGAGTACAATTGGCATTCTGCAGTAAGATGTGAAATGAAAATTCTTGTATTTTGTTGCTGATGTAAAGCAACTTAAGCCAGAGAGATAAAAATAAATAAAGACTGTTTTAATATCTGAAAATAAACTACCTTAGTGACGGTGTACAACAATTTCTGCTTTTAATTGATATTTTAAGATCACGAATCCCGAAGAGAAATAAAACTGCTGTGAAGATTTACTTTAAAATGTGTTAAATCATCTAACAACACCAACATTGTAAATTTAATATTAAGGTCTGAACACATGAATATGTTGAAAACATTCGTGTCGTCATCAACGAAGATAGATGATGGACCGTTGAAGAAACGGTGGAGGTATTGGGAGTGACATGGAGTTTTGTGCAGCGAATTGAGACAGGAGATTTGGTAATGAATAGGGTGGCTGCGAAATTCATGCCACGACTGCTGAACAAAAACAAGGTTGCATGGAAGCGTGCTGTCCTTTGAAAGAAGAGTCCTGAAATGATTCAAAACTTTGTTTCAAAAATTGTTGCAGATGACAATCCTGAATCACGGCAATCGTGAATCAAAGTAATAATCAAGCCAGTGAAAGGAAGTTCGCCTCTCCACGAGAAAGCTCATCAGGTGAAATAAAACATTAAAGCAATCCTAATTTGTTTTTCAAAGTGAGATGAGTTGTCCATTCAGAGTTTGCTCTGCAGGGTCATACAGTTAACCAGGCTTTTTGCTTGGAAGTTTTGAAAATAATTACAGAACAGCGTGCAGCTGATGCGATCTGATTTGTGGTAGTTGGGTGACTGGTTTTCTCCGTCATAGCAGTGCCCCTGCTCACACAGCCTTGTCTGTATGAGAGATCTTGCCCAAAAATGGTATGACCCCTGTTCCTCATCCTTGTAGCCTGAACTTGCCCCATGCGGCATCTTTTTGTATCTTAGAATGAAAAAGAACATGGAAGGAAAACATTTTGTTGATGTTGCTGGGGTGAAGAAATCAATGGCAGAGGTTCTGTCAAGCGTCACAAAAGATGAATTTAAACAATGTTTTGAAAAACAAATTAAAAAATTAGACAAGTGTACCCGTGTAAAGAAGAACACTTTGAGGAGGATCGAACGTTTGTGTTTAAAATGTGAACAAATAAGTTAAAAACATAAGTTTGGTTCTTCTGGGTGCCTCTTGCATTTATGCATGTATATTTGGGACCACTGTCAAAACCACTGCATCGATTGATCCAAATTTTGCACAGAAACTGCAGACCTTCTGAGTATCAGCACCGTGGTACTTATAGCCGGCTAATTTTAATGGCAGTGGGGATATGGGCAAAACATGCCCCTAGCATATAGGTTGCCCTGCATGGGAGGTATGTTTTGTGGGAACAGTATCAGCTTACCAATTCGATCTGTGTTGCAGGGCAGCCTAGACGTTATTGGCAACAATCAGTTTTCTGGACCTCGATATGCAGGCTGCCCTGCATGGAAGGTACATTGGAGTAGCATCAACATGCCTTATGGATCTATTTTGCATGAAAATCCGTACATCTGGGAAGGAAAATATGGTGAGGGAGGGGATGGGGAAAATGGACAAAAAGAGGGGAAGAGGATGTAATGGGACATAGAGAATGAGGAGATAACAGATAGAGGGGGGGAAGATGAGGTGCTCAGGTAGAGGGAAAAAGAGCTGGACACAGCGATGGGTAGAAGGAGGACGTGTGTTCAATATATGTGACAATTGCATATGTGGGCAAAGTCAATGGGATAAGGCTAGTACATAAAAAACTCAAATTTGTATAGGATACATAGCTACTTCGGTTTGTCTTTGAGTGAGTGGGGGTCATCAGAGGAGAGCGATGGAGAATGACAGAGAGCAGCCGATTGATTACATTAGATGTATTACTTCTCTCATAGATGCGCAGCAAGAAGATCCGCAAGGATGCAGTAAAACGTGGTTTTTTAATATATACAAGAGATATGCCGTTGTTCCTTCCACTGATTCTAAGTAACAATATCTTCATGGATGGCGACTAAGTCAGAAACTGCGAAACGTATTTTCATTTAACGTGTAACAAAAATATAAATGCATGGGTATATATTCAGAGGTACAAAACATAATTATTAGGCTAATGCAATCTCGTATCTTCAAACAGAATAACGTGTAAAACACGATTTTACGTTGAAGACGTTGCTGAAGATTCGCATATGTCAGATTTTACGTGACATCCAAGCTATTCGATGTTATTAATAATACATACAAGAAATATTTACCGTAAGAAATTCATCAATGTAGTAGAAGTAGTTGACCGCCTATAAATGTTTAGTCTACACTAAAACTGAACCTCGTTAAAAGCAGAATTTTTATAGTTGCTGGCACGTTATTAAAATTAATTTCCTGAATAGTGAACATCTTCGTGGACCAAGTAAACGAACTGAACTCTCTACTTCGAATATCCTTATTTCTGATGCTGATCGCATGAACAGAGCTGTTTGTTTGAAAACGAGGGACGTTGTTTATGATTAATTTCGTCAACATATAAACGAATTGGAAAACTTTAATTGATAGTTCCTTGAACAGGTCTCTGTTGGCCGTCCTTGAGTTCATTAAGTTGTGTGCCGATGAAGTACACCACACGTTTGGTGATTTATCATTCACACTGACATAACGGTATGCTCTCACTGACCTACACAGATGCTGTACGTGACGATGATGTGGATTACAGAGTTGGCGAAGCTGGTCAACGTAACTCCGACCACCACCAAGCAGCCACCGAACACAGAGACTTGACGTATGGAGTATTTCTTCAGCAACGGAGCCACGAGAAGGCCTGCAAAGAAATGCCTTCGGTAAAAATATGGCTGTGATTTGACATACTGTTCCTATAAAAAAATACTAAATAAAGAATACGTACTCTACAGATAGCACTTAGCACTAAAAGCAAAATCATCAAATGTCTGATTAATCCATCGTTGAGTCAAAAAGCCATATAGGTTATTAACACAAAACATTTCATCGAAAGAGGAACTTGGAGGAGAGAGGGAAGTGAAAATTACATCTAAGTGTAGGCCACTAGCAATGCAGTTCATTCGCGATGGACTAAAGAATCTAGACGCTCTTGAAGGAAATATTCCGGTAATTTTCGGATATAAATTTGCAGAAACTAGAGAATACCTACTTGTCTGGTGCTGGTTTGAAAACCGCTCTGACCAGTGACGATCACTGCATGACGAACGTCTGTTGGTATTTTATATTCGGCACAAACGTGAAACTGTCTCGTAGTATTTGAAATTCTAGTTTGATGGTGTATTTGCAATAATATTTATTGCCATTCCCGAATAGAAGATGTGATGGAAAAATCACACCTATGACGATATGAGAAGGCCATATTTACTTAAGGCTATGATGCAGTCCAGTCAAGGCAGTGATTCTAAGTTTCTTGCTATAGGTGATACAATTGTTATGCCATGACAAAAAAAATTGTGAGCTTATAACAACCGTACTTTACGTACTGAATGTGTCGCCTGCTCTGAGCTCGCATTGAGATAGTCAACATTGTTGATATGACAGGACGTCACCGACAAGCGCAATTTATTAAATGCCAGTTACTACAGAGTTTGGAGAACCAGGAAATCGGCAACTAGTGACCTAATGGTGAGACGACTTGTTTTTGCACGTGCAAAAAAACTGTTATTTTCATCTTTTTCAAGCTACTTATTTACCTAGTGGTAAATAAAATTGTTACTTTCCAACCTAGGACCTCAGATTATGGTACAAATTATCCTGTCGGAACAACTAGAATCTGGCACAATAGATGAATTAATTAATCATCAAAAGCAAGTACGAAGCAGTATGTACGGGACCTGTCGATACGATACCTACATGCTTCGAAGGGTTGTAGTAGGTGTCTTGAGAAACAGACTGAGGACAGGAGCCAATATATGGAAACTAATGCCCTACGGATCGTCAACGATACTCCCTAACACGTGGACCGTACGTAATTGCCCCCACCGATTTGATTCATATTCATAGGATATGTAGATCATGGATAGGACTTCAACATACGTAAACATGAAGACGCAACTCTCAACTTTCTTCGAGAAAATCAAATCTGAATTTACATATATATATACTGAAGTGCCACTGTTAACAGCAAAGAAGTCCGTAGCCGACAGAGTGGGCGCCTGGTTTCACAAGCTGGAGGACTCCTGATCGAATTTCGGTCCTGCTACTGCTTTTCCCCCTTCCCACGTAGCTATAACAACAGGTTTATTATAATCGTGTAAAGTATCGGTATCTAAGGAATCATTTGCTGTTAACATAATCTTCATCTAGAAAATTCGGGTTTTTCTCTAACATTTAAGAAGTAGTTAACAACTATAACCGTACTTCAAAAGATACGTTTCGAGCCATCATGAGCCCATTTTCCTCGTATAGGGAAAGGTAAGGTACGATTCACCGTATGAACCCATTTTTCTGGTGATCTTCCAGCTAGTTCTGACGCACCAGAAACAGCTGCATTGCACAAACAGCTTTCCGTTGGTGGTGGGAGAAAGGGAAAACCGTTTACAAACGTGCAGATCATTCGTATGTTAACTCCCGGGGTAGTTCCATGTTAACACTCCAAGATGTCTGGTTTTACGAGTGAATGTACTCATGTGCCTGATACTTCGAAAGCAAGAGAACCTGAACCTGGCTATAAAACCGAATCGCTTTATAGAAAAGTTTTAAAAGTATGATTAAAAACTGGACTTGTGTACAGTGAAGAGTTCCTTGTGTAAAATGATTTCATCGCTTAGAAATCTTCTGCAGTAATAACAAAGAATACATGGGAATTAGAGAAGAAATATATCGAGGAATATTCGAAATGCAAGCGGAGAAAAAACTCGAGGTACAAGACGAACTAATTGCGCACCAAGATATTGTTGAAGAGGGTGTGTTTGAAGAAACCGAAGGTGGCTTCATCTTCATCAGACGATTACGAGGCAGAAGATAACCAGTCAAAAATGGACAGCAATTACGTTCCGCAGTATTAGAAGATTAGGATCGTCTGTTAACCAAGAGAGCACCCAGGAGGGAGTTTGGCCAAGCTTCATAGAAGGGGAGCTTCACGCCTAAAAAGCGTGAAAGGTTTACAGTGATGGGAAGACCATATAAAGCAAGCTGGAACAAGGCAAGAACAACTCAAAAATATTGATTCTTGGACCTATGACAATTTTCCTACAAGTTCGAGAATGTAATCAGCGAGTGACGGCGAGAAACCTGCAGCATTGGACCCTTGCCGCTGTCAGCCAATTTCCTTATGTATACTTTGAAACTTCCGATTCGTGGGTAGTGTTCTTCAAACGAAGACTTCTGATTCGTCAGAGAAAGTCATCAGATTTGTATCCGAGAACGAAAGTTCTTCATTGAAGCAAGTCCTTGATGCAGCAGCAAATTTCCGAATGTAGACGTGAGCCCTCATACCAAAATACGACAAGGATTCTGTTATGAACACTAGTCAAACAAGTATTACACGTAAAAGTACCTGATTCATTTACATCAACTGCAGTACTATTTTTATAGATCATACGATGCTAATTTTTAAATGTTTGTTCTAGGGTGCCAATATCAATCAACTTATGACGGAACTCTCACCGAACGCGAAACAAGGGTGGCTCTTGTGTACCGAAAGAATATGTAAGAAGTGACACACTCGTGCACTGCTCAATATACTGTCACCTTGTCTGGAAATTACTACGAACGGTCTTCGTTTGCTTGCAAGAGACCACTGGCTCATTTGGGCTAAGGGAGCAAAAAGCAAGTGATGAGTACGCACACAAATACAAAAACGTTGTGGTAACAACTTCGAAGTCCGAAACACTCACAACAGTACTATACAGGGGATTTTTAATTGACGTCTTGAAGCCATACGTGAGAGAAGAACAATTTCTTTTCCTCCTCGATTCATGGGAAGAGCAAACGAACCCGATTTTGTACGACGAAATTTGTCAAGACGGAGCGGATCTGCCAGCGAGCAGATATTAAAGTAATTCATCCAAAATAAACTCCGTTGGTGCAGACCTGCGACGTTTATTTTTACATGCAGTTGAAAAACCTTATTATGTGAATATAAAGTTGCTCTTACATCATCGAACACATTAGAGAGATAGCTTCAAGGGAAGATTTCATAGCCATCAGTTATCTGCACTAATATCTGGTAATATGATCATGTATACGTGATGGCCGAGAACAGTTTATGAAAGTAAACCAAGTTTGTTTTGTAGTAGGAACACAGAAGAAACCATGCTAATGCAGAAACTCGGCGCTCATTGCGTTTGCTGTATGCCGCAATAATTATTGTTTTACATGTTTCTACGATCAGTATCATCCTGACTTGTGCAGTGCTCCGTAACTATCACACATGTGGATACAATAATGTCAGTAAAAAAACTATACTGATTAGTTTCAAAATGGTCGTGTGTCCTTTCTTATATTGGATATGTCCTTAAGTTTTTTGTTACCCTATTTTTCCTCATAAATATTAAGCAAATAATAAATGAATCATTATATGCTGATAATTTTACAGCCATAATAAATCTGTCGTTATAGCTATGTGGGAATAAAAAAGAAATACCAGCAGCGAGATTCTATCCAGAGACCTTCCGCTTACGTGACTAAGTACTTAATCACTTGGTTACTGGCCCCGTGCGGATAATCGCCAACGCAGTAGCACATATATGCATCCCTAAAACTTTCAGACTCGATTTTCTCGTAACCGGTCGAGATTTGCCCCTTGATCTTTACTTAATCTGACGTCATAGTCATGCTGTATGCACCATGTTTACATGAATTAGATCGGTGAGAGAAAGTACTTACTGTCCCCTTGTGAGGTCACAAAAGTCATGGCCTAGCGATATGCACACATACAGATGGCGGTAGTACCGCGTACACAATGTGTTGGTTGGCGAAACTGTCATTTGTATTCAGGTGATAAGTGTGAAAAGGTTTCCTACATGATTATGGCTGCACGACGGGAATTACACTTTGAACACGGAACACTAGTTGAGCTAGAAGCATGGCACATTCCATTTCACAGCGAACTTTGTATTGATGGGATCAACACTCCAATGCATGTAAGTTTACGTTTCTATTCACGGATGTTTGTATTATTAGACACCCAGTATACTATAAACAAGGCCTCTTCAGGAAACACTATGAAATCAGGGATTTCTATAGAGACCAATTTTCAAACTCCACTCAAAATGGCTGGACTTTCGGTGGATAATATGAGAAAGACTCTCAGATCAGTTATCCTGCTTTTGTTCAGACCTCGTGCAACTATTAGTGCCACGATAGCCTCTAGTCGCACATTCCTTTCCGGATAGGATATTGCAGCACACCTCGTATATATTTCTTACATTCCAACAATAAATGGGACCGGCTACTCGCAGGCGCCTATTACAGATTCGAAAATATTGCTACGCGGTTGCTGTCATTGCTACAATAGCACGGCGTAGAATCGTTGTCCGTTTTTCAATTGAATTCGGCTAACCCTTACTCTTCTTCAGTAAACTTATCCACATTGCTATCCATATTGAGCTAAATTTGTAGGATAAACTAATCCGAGTCAGCAACGCCCAGTACCGAACGCAAGGCTGAGAGCGAAGAGTAAAGTGGGCGTTAGTGTTGTCGACAACAAATACCGTGAGTACATTGAACAAGTTGGAATCCAAACAACACACACAGTGAATACCGTCGTCATGTATACTGTTGTACGAATATTATCATTACAATACCGATACAAAGACGAATGAGGGTAGGAAATCAAACGTGGAGCCAGAGCCAGTATATTGAAATATACAGAACCAAGTTGGTAGGTGGATTCCGCATTCATCTTGTATAATGAAAACTTGAATATCAGATAAATTCTAAAACTGAATTCGAGACATTTGTATTTCATTGTATACTGGTGTCTCTAAAAGGAATAGCAGAAAATTATTAGTTGGTATTTTCTGGTATAACTACACAAAAATAGAAAATAAAACTGAGGATCTGGTAGATGATGATCAGTTTGGCTTTAGGAAAGATAAAGGCACGAGAGAGGCAGTTCTGGAGTTGCGGTTGATCATGAAAGTAAGGCTGAAGAAAAACCAAGACAACGTAAAACGATCATTTGATTTGGAAAAGGCGTTCGACAATGTCGGATTTTAGAACACGTTCGATATTCGGAAAAAATAGGTGTAAGTTATACGGAAAGACAGCTAACATATAATTTGTACAAGAACGAAGACAGGAAAATAAGACTGGAACACCGGAAACGAAGTGCTCGGATGAAGCAATAGTAAGACAGAGCTGTAGTCTTTCGCCCCTACTGTTCAGTCTTCACACCGAAGAAAAAACGACGCCAATGAAAGAAAGTTTCAAGAGTGGATTAAAATGTAAGGCGAAAGGATATCAACGATATGACTCGCTGATGACATTGCTATCCTCAGTGACAGTGGAAAAGAATTATAGGATCTGTTGACTGGAATGAACAGTCTAACGAGTACGTAATATGGACAGAAAATAAATCGAAGAAAGAGGATAGTAATGAGAAGTAACAGAAATGAGAACAGCGAGGAACTTAACATCACAGTGGGGATCACGATGCAGACGAAGTTAAGCGATTCTGCAATTCAGCAAAATAATCCATGATGGATGTAGCAAGGAGAAGACAAGTCTACTAGTGTCATACGCCTGAATTTGAGAAAGAAATTTCTGAGAATGTACATTTGGAGCGCAACAATGTATGGTAGTGAAACATGGACAGTAGGAAAACCGGAACGAAAGAGAAGCGAAGAATTTGAGGTATGGTGCGACAAAAGAATGTTGGAAATCAGGTGGCCTGATAAAACAAGGAACAAAGATTTTCTCTTCAGAATTGGTGGGGAAAGTAACATATGGTAAACACAGACAGCAGGAACAAGATGACATCTGTTAAGACATCAGGGAATTACTTAGGCCACTAGATGCAGCTGTAGAGGGTAAAAACTACAGAGGGAAATAGATATTGGAATACATTGATTAAATATACTGCTGTCAAAAATTAAAGCAACAAACCACTGTTTTCCCGCCATGCGTCTAATTCACGATAAAATAATACGAACTGTCAACAGATGTCTGTACGATCGTGTTCTGCACAGAAGATGGCATTCCCGTCAACGGACAACCACGCCAACGCTGACGTCAAGACACCTGTCAAACAGGGTAGTGTTTGCCGGGTAGTCTCACATCCACAATCGCTGTGTACACAGTCACAGACGGTGCAGTATGGCACAGAGAAGACGCCTACCAGACTCTCTGTGGTGGAGGGCCAGAGAAAGAAAGGAAGCAGGACAGTCGCAAATTAATATGGGCCGATGACTTAGGATGACTCGTTCTGTTGTTTCTCGGATGTGGTGACGGTTTGTGGAAACCGAAAGTGTATTCCGAAAACAAGGACAGGGCCGATCACTTGTGACACCAGAAGGAGAGGACCGTTATTTGGCTGTAAGGGCATGATGGAACCGCCTTAGTACTGCACCACGACGGGCATTCGACCTCGCAGCATCCACTGGACGAGTTGTATCGAGCCAAATGGTGTACAGAAATCTTTGACTGAGTGCCCTTTACTGTCAGAGACCTGCTGAATGTGTACTTTTGACGCGTCTTCACAAAAGGGAACGTCCAGAGTGAAGTAGTCAAAATGCTACGTGGACAGTGAAACAGTAGGCCAACGTTCTTTTCACAGATGAGTATTGATTTGGTCCAGAGAGTGTTCCTCGACGGATTCGCATCTGGAGGGAGCGTGGAACACGATTTAGGGACCCAGACATTGTCGAAAGAGATCGATACTGAGGAACATCCCTAATGGTGTGGTTCAAATGGTTCAAATGGCTCTGAGCACTATGGGACTCAACTGCTGAGGTCATTAGTTCCCTAGAACTTAGAACTAGTTAAAGCTAACTAACCTAAGGACCTCACAAACATCCATGCCCGAGGCAGGATTCGAACCTGCGACCGTAGCGGTCTTGCGGTTCCAGACTGCAGCACCTTTAACCGCACGGCCACTTCGGCCGGCCCTAATGGTGTGAGCAGGGATTATGTCGACCACTCGAACACCTCTTTATGAAGTTGTACCGGTGAATCGGCAAGGTTTAACTGTTGTGAGGTATTGTGGCGAGATCTTGGGACCTGGTGTGTAGTTGTTGCGAAGTGCTGTGGGCCAAGATTCAGTACTGACGAACGATAACGCTGGACCTCGTAGACCACGGGTTGTTGATGTTTTCTTGGAAACGGAAGGTATTGCACGCATGGCGTAGTCTGCTTGCTCTCCCGATTTGAATCACATAGAGCATGTCTGGGATGCACTATGGAGACGGGCTGCATCACGTCAGCATCTGCCAACCATCCGCCAAGACTTGGGAGCAGCTCTGCAGGCAGAATGGGCGTTATTGCCTCGACATAAGAGTGATGACCTCATTCACAGCATGCCCCCGTCGTTGCCAGGCCTATACTGCTGCCAAAGGTGGTCACACCCCAAACTGAGCACATTAACCAGTTGTCGGACTGTGTGTGCAAATCCGTTAAGTCAGAAAAAACGGACAACATTTTTGTCTACCGTTATGTATCTTGCAGATGTTTACATTCTGTATTCTTTACATTGTATCTACCTTACTGTCACCTGTCTATATTGTTTTGTTGTAAAACAAACGCAACCTTGCACAATTTCCGTTTGTTGTTTTAATTTTGGACACCAGTGTAATTGAGGGCGTAGACTGTAAGTGCTACACTGAAATGAAAAGATTGGCACTGGAGAGAAATTCGTCAGTCAGAAGACTGATGAAGATGAAGTACATTTCGTCACTGGCTGCCTCCAGCCTATCGTCAAGACGCAAAGCCAAGATCTGCGCTTTGTGGCGCACTAAAACAGCAAAAGGGGACTTTTCGTGGACTTTAACAGCGTTCGTTACAAGTTAGACTTCTAGAAATGCGCCACTCGTCATATTTCCACTCTCATATTGTATCTAAGAGGCACATCTTTGGTGCAAAGAAAACCCCAGTTACTTGAATGAATGGTGTGCAATGGTATTAGTGAGGAGAAAAGATTCTGTTTTGGCTCCAGTGACGGTCGTTTACGAGTACGCCTTCAACCAGAAGAGCAGTAACTCCTAAATGTGCCAGAAAATCAACATACAGTACAAATACCAGGCGTCAAGTTATGGGGAACTAAAGCCAACAATGAGGTACATCTGTAACTGTTGCCGGAAGACTGAAGAGTGTAGGATACCTTTATCTGATTGCTTTATTATCCCTAAAGTACCGGGGCGATTTGCTCTCCCAAACGGACACTTCCAGTGCACACGCGCCTTTTGTTATCCAGATTCTTTGTTGACTACGCTGTACTACATGAACGCCACTAGCCTATCATTATGCCTGTGTGGAGCATCATGGGATGACGTCTGTTTGATTTGGATTGTTGGCAACGTTCCCTGGCCGACTGTAAAACGTACCCGACACGGTACGTTGACGAAAGTCATCTTACGGTAGAACCAAGCCTTGTAAACGAGAGTAAGTTAACTAGCACATGTAAATTTATTGAACGGCAAAGGATTCCTTTTCATTTTGACGCCAAAACTATTTTAATAAACAAATTTGAGAGTTTGTGCTTTGTCAGGTTTTCCCACTTTTCCGATTAGTGGCGACTGCTCACCAGAAAGATAAAATCAATATAATGGCATTTTTCACATAGAGACCCGACATTTCATGTCAACAGGTTATATAAGTCCGTCAATCACTGAGAATTTCTTCCAGGACAATGATATCAACAAGTACAGTCATCTTCCTTAAATATGTTGCTTGTCGTATATCGAAGGCCCAGAGACTAGGTATTCGGCACGATGCAATGTCAACCACACAGCGTTTAACCGTGGTCCAAAATGAGACTCGAATGGATAACACAAAGCATACAAGAGAACCGCCTCCACAGCCGTGGTAGCCAAGCTATGCGGGGGGGCTCGACTCGGATGTAAACCGCTTCGAATACTGGCCGTGAATGAAATTTTCATAGACAATATTCGGCCGGCAAGGGAAAGAGGTGGAAGAGTTAAGTTTTTGATCACCAGTCTCTGCATCAATGGGCTGGATTAAATTCCAACCTCTCCGTAGAGTCTCATGATCTGAGGGGATGTCACACTGTTGGCAAGTGGTCCGTCCATCAGAGGGGCACATTAAGTTCGGTGGTCAGCTTGGTGGTATTTTAGAAGACAAGGCTATGTACCGGCACCAGGTTACACCTCTCTTCTCTCTGCATCACCATGCACCATAAACATACTCACCTGCACGCTAAAAATGCGACACAACACTCGTATATCCACAAGGAAAGTGGACAATTTGCTCGGAGAAAGAATACGTTATTCGACTCGTTGCTGATGCCACACCATGCGATATTACAGCCAACAATGTCATACGTCATTCATATTTCACATTTTTACATAACAAAATTGGTCAGGTGTATCACATTCGGACTAGCGAATTTTGCCGCACTGCAGCTAGCTTTTCGGAGCCTCTCTTTCAAAGAATGACGTCCTAATACGTTTTTAATTTCAGCTAAGGACGTAACAGTTATTCAGATTATCCTTTCGTGGGATGGAGTATAAGAAATCTGACCAGTGGTGCAATGAGGAGAACTAAATTTGTCAGAATATTTTTTCGATGGGGATATATTACATGAGAGTGTTATCAATCGAACAACATGTGAGGTTATCACTGAAATGCTTCTGATTAAACTCTACTTCTTTCGAGTACTTTTCCGATTTCCCATACGGGTTGAAGTGTTGTACAAAACGAGTTTTATTTTGTTATCTCCACAATTATATTGAAGCTATCGAACTGAGCTATCGAAATATTACCTGATTTGGAGCTCTTACGTTTCTTATCAGAAGTGTTGATCTCGCTAACAAGTATCAGTAAACAAGTACGTAAGTAGCAGAAGGCCATCGGTCAACGTAATTTCAATGTCAAATCAAGATCTCTTTCAGTTATTTGCTAATGTACGTTGAAAATGTGGAAAGTATCCCCTCAATCGAGAAACAGTCTAACAGCGAAACCAAACGTTTCAACAAACAAAAAGGAGAATAAAGCTGTGTAGGTCAGACCCACTGGAAGTCGTACGTTGACCCCACAACGATACGATTTATGAGTGGGCTGTGGCTGTAGATGCAATGGACACGAAATAATGATTACGGGAAGGAAGAGGGGCAGGTAGGAGATAGACGGGTAAAGGGGGTTATCCAAATGTGTAGCGCTGGCGTCGCTTATCAGTGTGAATTGGTACGTCGTTCCCCTTTGGTCAGGTTCAGTGACCACTGTGTAAGTCTACCGGGAAAACTGTGTCTCGCTATCTCAGGCCTCATCCAGTGTATTTATCTTTAATCAGAATACATCTCTTGAAAGTTCTTTTCGACCTGCTTTTTCAAGCGAATGATGCCGAAATATTTCTCAAAAATCAGTAACATGTTAAAATATTTCATCTCAATGACGATTTTACCGAGGTTTACTTTAACAGCTATGTTTTGCAGGAAACGCATGATTTTACATCCTATTTAAGCAACACGCAGATTCACCCATTCGACTAAAGATATAACTGCGCTAGTTTTTGTGTCTGTACGTATTGACCCTGCAAAATAGTATGAATAAACGGCATCGTTGTTTGTTAAAGTGTGATACATTTGAAAAAAAAATGGGAAGAAAACAAAGTCTATACTGCAGCTGCAACGCGTTTCGACAGTTGCACCATTATTATCAGGTGCAAGACGTCTCTTAGACTGCTGTTCATGGTAGAAGCATCGGCGACTTCTTGCAGGAGCATGTGAGGCGTTCGAAAGATTAGAGAGCGACTCGCAGTGTTCATAATTATGTGAATTATGCACATTGACTACAGATGGAGAAAGGTAGAAAATAGTTGAAAGGTATGGAAGGCTCTTAGTGCAAGAAGAACAGTAAGTGTGTAGTGTTTTGAATAGGAAAATCGCCTATGCTGCTAACCGTACATGAGTTGCACAATATTGTGTAACAACGAACTTACATTTTTCGTTAAAGATTTTAAGGCCACAGCAAACAGAAGATGGATCGGAACATGAATGTACATTTCCTAATCATCACGAGCTAGTCTCTGTATATTACAGAACTATTGTTTAGGAGTGGGTAGGATGAATAGATAACTGTTGCCCTGAAGATTCTGTTAGCATTGACGGTCTGGCTCAGCATTGCTGTGAGTGTGGGATGGGAGGAGGGGGGGGGGAGTGGATGGGGATGTTGTGTAGGATGTGGGGACACTGAGGATACTGTTTCGCTGTTTACCGATCCGACGGGACGTCTTGGAGGTGCACCACCTGCAGGATGAGGTATGCAGGCTGCATTGCGATACTCTTCATCGTTGTTTGGTTGGTCGTAGGAACAAAGATCCTTCCTCGACTGTTCGTGGTATGGCTGTTCTACACTGTTCTCTCAGTCAGTAAATTTTCGATTCCTGTCTTTGCGAAATAAAGTTGTAACCCACTTGTTCGTTCGTTCAGGTTGCTTTGTCCTCATATCCTCAGATCAGCATGATTTTCTCCCCATCGTTAAGTGAAACACAATGCGCGAAATTTACTCATGTTGAGGAACATATGGTGTGATGTGTGGGATATCATGAGGTCTTCCTTTGATCCAACAGAGCTATTTCTAATAGTAGTTTTGTATTGTATACCTATAGAATAAATGTTTGACCTGAAGTTATTTCGTACCTTTTGCCCATTTCATATGCAATTTCCCATCCATGTGTTTGAGTACATTAAACAGTAGTAAGCTCTGGTAGCTCATTTGTGTGCATGCTTCATGGAATGAGTTAGTACTGACCCTCCGAGCTTTGAACTGGCGAGTGATATTCCTGTGCTACAGTTGGCCGAAATGCAGCGTTCAACAGTAAATTACGACGATTACGCGCGTACTTATTGCTTCTGAACGGGGTGCACGAGTTGATTCAACACGATACTTGCGTTTCGTAGAAATGAGAATCAAACCCTGTTCTGCCCTCGAGCTTTTTCCATTGCTTAGTTAAATAATTTACAGTGAAGGCCACGTTGGACTTTTGAAGAAACTTACTGGTGATTTTCTTCCCCAAGAGTAAAAGCTACCAGTACTGTGACACTAATAATGTTAATGTCGACCAACTTTTAAATCTGAATTTTATTTCTCTCCCTTTAGGTTACCGTGATGCTACTAACACTGTACTCTCAGATGACTTACCTAAAGAGGGTTACGAGATCGGATATCACTTATCTGTCAAGATCTCAAGGTGTACAGCGCCTTCGAATTTTATTTTCAAACAACAATTCTTCTCTTGATATATTAAGATTACTGAAGCTTGAGAACAGAGGCAATACGATGCTTGACTTACCTGAGAACTGCATGACAGCCATTCTGATGCTCATGATAACAGCAGCGCTGGTTGTTTTGTGTCCCATCTCTGTCAGCTTGTCTCCGAAGAGGACGCTGAAAACTGAACCCAGGGACATGCTGGTCATCTGCAGGCGTACAAAACAGCAGGCAGTAAGCATTCTGTCAGAGAAAAGGTGTCTGAAAAGAAAATATTTTTGCTAAAAGTAGGAAATGAAGCACATTAGAGAAACATTTGGTGCGCCTCTAAATGATACTCGAAATCACGTAAGCAAATAAGATTGCGCGGTCGACATAATCCACTATACGTTTGTCAACTAGTACTATTTAAAATTCTAGGTAAAATTCTGAACTCTGATTTTTTATTCTCCTCCTCATTTGCTGTAGACGATTTAGAGCAGCTTCAGCAAGTTGGTCAAATGATTCTCTAACCAGTTTTATTTCCTACTTTTAGACCAGTAATTTCACATACATTTGACCGTTTCCTTTTCAACATTTCTTTCGGATGTTTTATTGACACTTTAATATCGAATCGGTGTAATGTTTTATACAGAATACAAATGACCTTTTTGACATTTCGTGTACATAGCTAACAGCAACTGTTCATGAAATATTGCAATTTTCTCTCAATTCACTAATTAAGTTTTTCTTACTTATGCTGATTACTTTCAAGCAATTAAATCTTTTGCATGAAGCTGGATCCTTTACTGGTCAACTTCACACATCACTTGTACATTTTCCACTCTTCGTTTGGCTATGAAAATTTGGAAAAGAATCTCCTCTAATGAATAATTAAGTTTTTCGTAATTAACCTGATTCATTTCGAGCAAGTAAATCTTTCCTTGCAAAACTAGAGATCACGCTGGTCGATTTGTTACCCAATTTGTCTATTTCTCACTCTTAGTTTCGTTAGGACAATTCGGATAAAATTCCATTGTGTAACTTATAAAGTGGTCTCAGTTTCGTTCCACTCGAACATTTGCACATAAATATGTGCTTCCCTTTGAATTTCATGAATAAATTAATAGTTTGCTATCATTTACACATAATTACGCTGTCCAGTCACGTTAATGCGATCACTTGTCAAAAGTCTGACCAAGTACCTTTTGCAGCACGGATCGCTGCGACACGTCCAGCAAGAGAGTCATTGAAGTTATGGAAGGCAACGACAGGGATCTGGAGACATGCCGACTCCACTGCCGTTGCCAGATGCGCGGGAATTCTCGGCTCATAATCCATGGTGCGAGCAGACTGATATAGGTGGTCCCACAGATTCTTGACTGGATTTACCTTCATGGAGTTCGGTGGCCAGGGGAATACAGTAACCTCATGCTAGTGCTCTTTGAACAGCGCACGTACGGACGATTGTTGCAGGGTTTTTGCTTTCTGTCCGATGGAGCATAAAACGTGATTCATCTGAAAAGGCCACCTGTCGCCACTCAGTGGACGCCAGGTTGCGGAAGTGGCGCGCAAATTTTAGCCTTCGTCGACCATTAACCAGGTGCCTGCTTCGAAGGTCCATACCAGCAACATTCGCTGACCGGTCATTCAGGAGGCGCTGCTTCATCTGGACTGTCGGTTGCTCAACTGTTGCACGTCTATTCGACAGAACACTTCTCCACAGCCGACGCTCACCACTGTCATCTGTGGACTGTGATGCACCACAGTTGCTTGGGAGCTAGTTTTGGATAGCGACATTTTGCCATGCACGGTACACTTTTACCACGGCGGCTAGCGAACAGTTCACAAACTTAGCCGTTTCGTAAATACTTCCATACTTGGCCCGAAAGCAAATGATCGTGCCCTACTGGATGTCAGATAAACTGTTGTCTGTGTCCCCCCGATCTGTCTTCCACACCCTTCAGTGTTAGTGCTGCCACCTGCCGTGTGTGAGTGGTTATTGTACATGGATGTCGAACGTAGGCAGTAGTAGCTTTAATGTGGCTGGACCTTGCATGAATTCGTACTAGTCCTAATAACACGGGATTTGGGTACTGGCTTGTTGTTCTGGATTAGGACATTCTTTATCGATGTTATTAGTGTTTGGCTTACTTTCTTCCCACCGGGTCTTTCAACTTACAGTGTTGAGGGCGACACCCAAGACGACCATCCAGCCCCATCCTCCGTCGGGTGGGATGAGCTCATAATCAGCTGCACTCGGCTGTTTCATGTGTGCGCCTGAAAACAAAAAACGATATTTATGTGGTTTAAAAATGTCAGTTGGTAACAAGACCACCAAGATATGGTCTGAAGTTGCAGAGCAAGACCTCACAAGGTACAATCGTTTTTCATGTACATACAGGTTCAATTTTTGGTACTTACGTAACTTGTGTTATTAAATTCAATGAGTTTTCGGTAACTCAATGTTAATGGGGTCTTAAGGGACAATGACGCTTTTTTAAAATATTTCTTGGGTTCAGTACATTGAAATACTTTATTCAAAAGACACAGGCAGCAAAATTTTCGCTTTTGCATTAAGCACAAGGAAAACTAATAATATCCTTATAAAAGATGGACAGAAATATGAAGTTATCAATGTGCACAGGGGTAAAGTTCCAATTATACACGTGTTACAAGCGTTCGCTGTCGGGTCTACTGTTGTGATAATAAAGGATGAATAGTGTGAGGTTATGCAATTTCTTGAGATGCTTAACAAGCTCATTCTGTAGTATTTACTGTTATTGGGTTTTAACAATAGAAAGAGCTGTGGATACACCAGAAATATCATATTCTGTGATCACTGACATAAACTTAGACAGGCTACAGAGGCGGAGCCGGCCAGAGTGGCCGTGCGGTTCTAGGCGCTACAGTCTGGAGCCGAGTGACCGCTACGGTCGCAGGTTCGAATCCTACGTCGGGCATGGATGTGTGTGATGTCCTTAGGTTAGTTAGGTTTAATTAGTTCTAAGTTCTAGGCAACTGATGACCTCAGAAGTTAAGTCGAGTGCTCAGAGCCATATAGAGGCGGAAACTGGTGAAGCTGAACGGCAAACAAAATTTCAATGGATCGTAATCTTTGAAAGAGAGTTCAATTTAATCAAAGTAAAGCTGAAATCCGACAGCTATTACAGCTACAGTCTTTTCATTACCACCTACAATTTACCATCTTGGACTTGAAGTAACGGAAAATGTAGGCATATCTCTACTGTTGTGGGTTGCTTCTCTAGGCATCTTATGCAGTCTTCTGCAGCTAAACATCTTACGGAGCAGAGAAGGGTTAGTAAAGTAAATAATTGGAGTAATCTTTGGATTTGGATACAGATAAATTTTTCTAACAAATTGCTTTAGTATAAACATTAGCTCCTGTCTTATCTATCTTGCTGTAAAGTAAATAATTGGAGTAATCTTTGGATTTGGATACAGATAAATTTTTCTAACAAATTGCTTTAGTATAAACATTAGCTCCTGTCTTATCTATCTTGCTGTTGGCTATCTATAGGGATGGTGTTGTGTATGCATTCATTGACCAGTAATTTAATAAAGTTTTGTCAGCTTCAGTAAACTTACGGGATATAGATGTTTCTACACGTCTGCAGTTGGCAGTTCAAATGGTTCAAATGGCTCTGAGCACTATGGGACTTTACATCTGTGGTCATCAGTCCCCTAGAACTTAAAACTACTTAAACCTAACTAACCTAAGGACATCACACACATCCATGCCCGAGGCAGAATTCGAACCTGCGACCGTAGCGGTCACGCGGTTCCAGACTGAAGCGCCTAGAACCGCACGGCCACCCCGGCCGGCCAGTTGGGAGTCAACTGAGTTAATGTCCCTACATCTGTGAAGGCAGTGAGGAAAGTGTCACTGGTAAGCAGGCACGTATTTTCCTCTCTTCGAATACCGAAAACGTTGGTGGAATTCAATGAGAAGTCCGTCCAGTCCTGCCCATTTGTTTCTTGGTACCGCTAGGATTATCTCTTTTAGGCCTTCGCATGTAATACCTGCAATGAGTTTCCTATTCTTTCCGTACTGCCCATTCTTCGAGTCTATGTTCCACCAAGCCCACTCCGCTTTCCAGTGTGTGTCGGTTTAATTACGTAAGCATGTATAGTGTCCGACAACGTAATTTCGTATGGAGCTTTGACATGCGTATAGGTTACTTTTTCGTACTGAATGTTTGCTATTAGTTTCTGCCAACCCCTTCACAATCGCAATAAGGCTCCCTAATATAGCGCCTGATAGGATGTTCATTACAACACACGCGCATTTTATACGCATAATCCTCTTGATTTACGCTCTGAGAGATGGAATTCAAAGTTCGGGTAACTTCTCAATTCAGTAAAATGAAATTATAGTGTATCCTTTTCTTGGCATGGAGAATGAGATAAGAATGAGATTTATCCAAATGGAAAACCAATCGGTAGATGTGATTTACATGTACAGACCAACAAGTCATTACAATTACAGAGAAATTGGATTATTCATTCAAGAGAAACAGCTTCATAAATTGAGCAAGTCAATAACATGTTGGTGCGCTCCTGGCACTTACGTTAGCAGTTATTCAGCTTGGCATTGATTGATACCGTTGTTTTATGTCTTCCTGTGATCAGGTTGGTATCTCATTGCTGTCCATGGCGTCTGCAGACAAGTTTTTGCTGTGGAACCTCACTGAGTTACGTAGAATTGTCTTCACTGCAAATTATGTCCAATTGGCGCTGTAGATCTTCAAAGTTCAGGGTTGGTTGGAGGGCCCTGTTCATAATGTTCCAAAAGTTCTGAATTGGGGAGAGATCCTGCGACCTTGCTAGCCAAGCTAGAGCTTGACAATCACGAAGACAAGCAGTGGAAACTCTCGCCGTGTGAGGACGTGCGTTATCGTACTAAGATATGATCCCAGGATGACTTACAACATGTTGTTGTTGTTGTGGTCTTCAGTCCTGATACTGGTTTGATGAAGCTCTCCATGTTACTCTATCCTGTGCAAGTTTCTTCATCTCCCAGTACCTACTGCAAGATACATCCTTCTGAATGTGCTTAGTATATTCATTTCTTCGTCTCCCTCTACAATTTTTCCCCTCCACGCTGCCCTCAAATACTAAATTGGTGATCTCATGATGCCTCAGAACATGTCCTAGCAACCGATGCCTTCTTCTAGTCAAGTTAACCCACAAACGTCTCTTCTCCCCAGTCCCATTCAATACCCCCTCATTAGTTATGTGACCTACCCACCTAATCATCAGCATTCATCTGTAGCACCACATTTGGAAAGCTTCTATTCTCTTCTTGTCCAAACTATTTATCGTCCATGTTTGACTTCCATACATACCTACACTCCATACAAATACTTTCAGAAACGACTTCCTGACACTTAAATCTATACTCGATGTTAACAAATTTCTCTTCTTCAGAAACGCTTTCCTTGCCATTGTCAGTCTACATTTTATATCCTCTCTACTTCGACCATAATCAATTATTTTGCTCCCCAAATAGTGTCTCATTTCCTAATCTAATTCCCTCAGCATCACCCAACTTAATTCGACTACATTCCATGATCCTCGTTTTGCTTTTGTTGATGTTCATCTTATATCCTCCTTTCAAGACACTATCCATTCCGTTCAGATGGTCTTCCAAGTCCTTTGCTGTCTCTGACAGAATTACAATGTCATCAGCGAACCACAAAATTTTTATTTCTTCTCCATGGATTTTAATAACTCCTCCGAATTTTTCTTTTGTTTCCTTCACTGCTTGCTCAATATACAGATTGAATAACATCTGGGAGAGGCTACAATCCTGTCACACTCCCTTCCAAACCACTGATTCCCTTTCATGTCCTTCGAGCCATATAACTGCCATCTGGTTTCTGCACAAATTGTAAATGGCCTTTAGCTCCCTGTATTTCACCTTTGCCACCTTCAGAATTTGAAAGAGAGTATTCCAGTCAACATTGTCAAAAGCTTTCTCTAAGTCTACAAATGCTAGAAACGTAGGTTTGCCTTTCCTTAATCTAGCTTCTAAGACATGTCGTAGGGTCAGTATTGCCTCACGTGTTCCGATATTTCTACGGAATCCAAACTGATCTTCCCCGAGGTTGGCTTCTATTAGTTTTTCCATTCGTCTGTAAAGAATTCGCGTTAGTATTTTGCAGCCGTGACTTATTAAACTAATAGCTCGGTAATATTAACATCTGTTAACACCTGCTATCTTTGGGATTGGAATTATTATATTCTTCTCGACGTCTGAGGGTATTTCGCCTGTCTCATACATTTTGCTCATCAGATGGTAGAGTTTTGTCTGGACTGGCTCTCCCAAGGCTGTCAGTAGCTCTAATGGAATGTTGTCTACTCCCGGGGCCTTGTTTCGATTTAGGTCTTTCAGTGCTCTGTCAAACTCTTCACGCAGTATCATATCTCCCATTTCGTCTACATCTACATCCTCTTCCATTTCCATAATATTGTCCTCAAGTACATCGCCGTCCGCCTTTCTGCTTTCCCTTCTTTGCTTAGAACGGGTTTCCATGTGAGCTCTTCATATTCATACCAGTGGTTCTCTTTTCTCCAAAGGTCTCTTAAATTTTCCTGTAGGCAGTATCTATCTTACCCCTAGTAAGATAAGCCACTACATCCTTGCATTTGTCCTCTAGCCATCCCTGATTAGCTATTTTACACTTCCTGTCGATCTCATTTTTGAGACGGTTGCATTCCTTTTTGCCTGCTTCATTTACTGCATTTTATATTTTCTCCTTTCAGCAATTAAATTCAATATTTCTTCTGTTACCCAAGGGTTTCTACTAGCCCTCGTCTTTTTACCTACTTCACCCTCTGCTGCTTTCTCTACTTCGTCCCTCAAAGCTACCCATTGTTCTTCTACTGTATTTCATTCCCCCATTCCTGTCAATTGTTCTCTAATGCTCTCCCTGAAACTCTGTACAACCTCTGGTTTAATCAGTTTATCCAGGTCCCATCTCCTTAAATTCCCTCCAGGGAACCAAAAAGAGGCGTAGAATATCGTCGACGTACCGATGTGCTGTGAGGGTATTGTGGATTACAGCCAAAGAGGTCCTGCTATGAAAACAAACGGCACCCTAGACAATCACTTCTGGTTGTCGAGCCGTATGGCGAGCGACAGTCAGGTTGGCATACCACCACTGCCTGGAGTGTCTCCAGATAAATCTTCGGCTTGGAACCTGATTGACTGGAGTGGAATTGTCTTCAGTGAGTTGTCCCGCTTCGAATTAAGCCCCAATGACCAACCCGGACATATCTGAAGACGCCCCGAACTGCGGAGTGTAGTGGCATACCAACCTGTGTGAGGCCGCCACACAGCCCGATAACCGAGAGTGATGGTCTGGAGTGCCGTTTCTCTTCGTACCAGGACCCCTTTGGTTGTCATTCAAGACATAGCGGTCTCCTTTTCTTTTTTAGAGTCATGATCATGTAACTGGTTAGACGCGGCCCGCCACGAACTCTTCTCCTGTGCGAACATCCTCATCTCAGACTAGCACTTGCAAGCTACCTACTCAATTATTTTCAGGATGTATTCCAAACCCTGTCCTCCTCTACCGTTTTAGCTCTCTATAGCTTCTTCTAGTACAATGGAAGTAGCTCCCAGATGTCTCAACAGTGTCTTACAATCCTGTCACTTCCCATTGTTAGTGTTTTCCATATATTCCTTCCCTCTTCGATTCTGCGCAGAACCTCCTCATTCCTAACTTTATCAGTCCACCTGATTTTCAATATTCGTCTGTAGCACCACGTCTCAAATGCTTCGATTCTCTTCTGTTACGCTTTTCCCACAGTCATACAATGCTATGCTCCACAAGTACATTCTCAGAAATTTCTTCCTCAAATTAAGGCCAGTGTTTCATACTAGTAGACTTCTCTTGGCTAGGAATGCGCTTCTTACCAGTGCTAGTATGCTTTTAATGTCCTCCTTGGTCCGTCTGTCATTTGTTATTTTCCTGCTTAGGGTAGCAAAATTCCTTAACATCATCTACTTCGTGACCATCAATCCTGATGTTAAGTTTCTAGGTGTTCTCAGATCCGCTGCTTCTCATTACTTTCGTCTTTCTTCTATTTACATCCATTTTCTGTACACATTAAAGTGTTCATTCCAGTAAGGATAATAATCGTAGCATTGATATCCGCTCTCCTTGATTTTTAATTCCATTCCTGAAACTTTCTTTTGTTTCCATCATTGCTTCTCCAATGTCTAGATCGAACATTACCTTACACCCTCTTAATTCGAGCACTTCGTTCTTGGTTGTCCACTCTTATTATTCCGTCTTGGCTCTTGTACATATTGTACATTACACGTCTCTCCCTATAGCTTACCCCTGTTTCTCGCAGAATTTCGAACCTCTTGCACCATTTTACATTGTCGAAGGCTTTTTTCGGGTGTATAAATCCTATGAACGTGTCCAGATTTTTCTTTAGTCTTGCTTCCATTATCAACCGCAACCACAGAATTGCCTCTCTGGTGCCTTTATCTTTCCTAAAGCCTAACTGATCGTCATCTAACACATCCTCAATTTTCTTTTCCATTCTTTTGTATATTATCCTTGTCAGCAACTTGGATGCACGAGATATTAAGCTGATTGTGTGATAATTCTCGCACTTGTCAGCTCTTGCTGTCTTCGGAATTATATGGATGATATTTTTACGAAAGTCAGATGGTACGTCACCATACTCATACATTCAACCCAGTAATGTGAATAGTCGATTCGTTGCCACTTCCCTCAATGATTATGCTGGATTGCTATCTATCACTTCTGCCTTATTTCATCTTAAGGCCTCCAAAGCACTCTTAAATTCTGATTCTAATACTGGATCCCCTCTCTCTTCTAAATGGACTCCTCTTCTATAACATCAGACAAATCCTCCCTCTCATAGAGGCTTCCAATGTATTCTTTCCACCTATCCGTTCTCTCCTCTGTATTTACCAGTGGAATTCGCGTTGCACTCTTAATGTTACCATCCTTGATTTTAATGTCACCTAAGGTTGTTTTGACTTTCCTGTATGCTGAGTCTGTCCTTCCGACTATCATTTCTTTTTCGATGTCTTCACATTTTTCGTGCAGCCATTTCGTCTTAGCTTCCCTGCATTTCCTATTTATTTCATTTCTCGGCGACTTGTCTTTCTGTATTCCTGAGTTTCCTGGAACATTTTTGTAGTTCCTCCTTTCATCGATCAACTGAAGTATTTCTGCTGTTACCCGTGATTTCTTCGCAGTTACCTTCTCTGTACCTATGTTTTTCTTTCGAACTTCAGTGACACCTTTTTAGAGAAGTCCATTCCTCTTTACCTGTACTGCCTACCGAGTTATTCCTTGTTGCTGTATCCCTAGTCTTAGAGAACATCAAGCGTATCTCATCATTACTTAGTTCTTTCGTATCCCATTTATTTCGGTATTGATTCTTCATAACTAATCTCTTAAACTTCAGCCTACTCTTCATCTCTACTACATTGGGATCTGAGTCTATATCTGCTCCTGCTTACGCTTTGCAATCCTGTACCTAATTTCGGAATCTCTTCCTGATCTAATTGAAATATTCCCGTATCATCCGGCCTTTTCGAAGTATACCCTCTCCTCTTGTGATTCTTGAACAGAACATTCGCTATTACTGGATGAAATTTATTACGAACTGAATTAGCCTTTCTCCTCTCTCATTCCATGTCCCAAGCCCACATTCACCTGTAACCTTTCCTTCTACTCCATCCTCTCCTGTATTCCAGTCCCCCATGACTATCAGATTTTCGTCTCACTTTACGTGCTATATTACCCTTTCAGATATCCTCATATATTTTCTCTATTTCTTCATCTGAAGCTTGCAACGTCGGCATGTGTACCCGAACTAACATTGTCGGTGTTGGTTTGTTGTAGATTCTGATAGTAACAACGGTACGTCGACGATATTCTACGCTCCGTTTTGTTGCCTTCATGGCAAACCCTTCCTGGGCTTACATTTCAATAAAACAATGCCCCCCGCACACGGTGAGCGTTTCTGCTGTTTGTATCTGTGCTTGCCTATCAGGGTCGCCGGATCTCTGACCAACTGAGAGCGCATGGAACATTATGGACAGGGGTCTCCAGCCAGTTCGGGACTGTGACTACCTAATGCGGAAATTGGACAGAATTTGGCACTGTAGAAATTTCTACTCGATTCAATGAGATTACAGGCCGAAGACGTACCTGAGAACGCCTGGGACGGCAGTGAGATGCCAACCCGACCTCAGGAAGACATCCAAGAACTTTATCAATCAACGTTAAGCTTAATGACTGTTTACATAAGGACCACGGGTGGTCCAACGCTTTACTCATCTCCTCAATTTGTGAAGTTGTATTCTCTTGAAGAAGTCATCCAGTTTTTCTAAAGTTTTAATCGTATGTTTGTCTATACATGCGCAACACACTTGCCGTTTTCTGTCAAATTCCGATGATTCCTTCGTAGTGAGACTTTTATTTCTTTTTTTCTCTTCTTCTTCTTCTTAAAGTGTACATACCAATAAAGTGGACGAGTACGTTAAGGCCAGTTGTAATTTCTTTCGTATTTCATTCCGCTTTATGTTAAGAAAAGGGAACACTATAGTTTCACTTTACTGAACTGATAAGCTTTGCTTGTCATCTGCAACGTCCTTAGAACAGAGTGGAATTGGGACGATATACTACGAGTCGTATTGTTGCCATTCATGGCAAGCTACTCTGCGCTTACATTTCAACAAGATAATGTCCGTCTGCACACGGCGAGAGTTTCTGCTGCTTGTCTACGCGCTTGCAAAACCCCACCTTGCCTAGGAAGGTCGCCGGATCTCTCCCCAATTGAGAATGTTTCGAGCATTATGCACAAGGCCAATTGGACAGAATTTGCCAACTTATCCCTCAGGAGGACAGCCAATGGATATATTAATCAGTGCCAAACTGAATAGCTGCTTACATAAGGGCCAGTTATTGACTAGCTCAGTTTGTGCAGCTCGTTATCTTGAATAAATCATCCAATTTTTCTGATGTTGCAACCATTTGTTTGTCAGTACTTGTATATCACATCCACCGAGTTCCATCTCATTCGAATTATTCTTTCGTCGTGCGTCGTTTTTTCTTACTTTCTATTATTTGTAGAGTGTGTATCGACTGAAATAACAGTTGGGATGGCGGTTATTGCTGAGACAACCGGTTTTTCCACGCAAGTTTAAACGGACTGTTACAACCACTCGGAATGACACTTTTCTGAAGTAACCGCTTATCGGTGTTTTGTTCCTGTTATTTCATCTAGTAAATGTAGTAATCGAACGAAGATTGAAATAGTTTGGCTGACTCTGTTTCTAGATACATCGAATCAAAGTATTAAATTAAATAAGCAAATAAAAGAAAACTTAGACTGTCCATCGTTGGCCGCTTTACTCGAAATGTGGTAAGTGGTTCAATACTGCAAGAAATCACCAGTATTCTCCTGCTGATTCTAATGTTTTCAAACTCTGGCAAAAAGTCACCTTGTAAGGGGGAATCATACAATTATTTGGACATTACGAATAGTCGGTGCACAAGGGTGAAAACTGAGGCTGAAGAACTCTTATGTTTCGTGTCAGTTTTTCCGTTGTCAAGAGGTACAAGCGGATAAAGGCATGAAACTTACTGACAGATTACAACTATGTACCGGACCGTTACTCGAACTCGGGACCTTTGCTTTTCGGTGGCAAGTGCTCTACCATCTGAGCTACTCAAGCATGACTCACGACCCGTCCTCGTAGCTTTAATTCCGCCAGTACGCTGTCTCCTACCTTCCAAACTTCACAGAAGCTCTCCTGCAGACCTTTCAGAACTAGCACTCCTGGAAGAAAAGATATTGCTGACCCATCGCTTGGCCACAGCCTAGGGGATGATTCCAGAATGAAATTTCCACTCTACAGCAGGTGTCTCCGCAATATCCTTTCTTCTAGGAGTGGTACTTCTGCAACATCTGTAGGAGAGCTTCAGTGAAGTTTGGAAGGTAGGAGACTGGGTACTGGTGGAATTAAAGCTGTGAGGACGGGGCGTGAGTCGTGCTTGGGTAGCTCAGAGGGACGCCAGCATGGTAGCTCAGCTTGTTCGGCCAGAGAACTGGCTGGTCTCTGTAATAAAAAAACTGAGTCAAGCGAGTAACAAAGAACTTCAACGGCTCTCAAGCAATCTCCGCTACGACCAAATACCACGAAAAATAAAGTACAAATGAAAAAAGACGGTAGAGCACTTGCCTCCTTAAGGCAAAGGTTCCGAGTTCGAGTTTCGGTCCGACACTCAGTTTTAATCTGCCAGGAAGTTTCATATCAGCGCACACTCCGCTGCAGAGTGGAAATCTCGTTCTGGAGAGAAAGACATATTATGTAGATCAGGCAGAAGATCAGCAGCTTTATATTTTTACTGTGACTATGACTGAACTGTTAACTACTAAGTTTTCTCCTTGTATTATACCACAAGTTTTTGTCTTCTCCGGTTTCTGATCTTTTCACGCGAACTGAACGTTGTGCTTTACTGATACTGCACATCATTAAATACTTCCAGGCTAGGGATAGTCTCATTCTGTGATACAATTGATGTCCGACAACAGTGCAAAATTGTCGTCTAGACCATATGGGGCAACTCTCACACATTGCATGTGCATGTGTGCTGTCTAATTGGCCAAGCAACGGATAAGAGGTACATTACTATGTCAGCAATGCTGTACCAATTATTAATACATGTATTTGTTGCTTGTTTCTGGCAGCATTGTTATTAAAATACCAGTAACCAATTTTCCCATTTTCTATAATAATGCAATACTTCAAAGCAATACAAATTTTACAGATAGAAATAACTCGTTCTTTAGAGTTTGTTTGAAAACGAAAAAATTTAGCAGTGCTGCTATGAGTAAGTGATATTTACGTTTTTTACCTTGTTATTTGTAACAAATAAAAACACTTGTTATAACCGAGACTAAACAAATACCGGAAAATACCCGTTACTCAGAACTAAAATATTGATATCGGGTTTAGCTGATCGTTTTGTCCTATCCCTCCCTAGATAGCAGTGGTTTCCTCTAGCTATCGACAATGTGTTGTTAGAGACTAGGCTACAATAGACGTACTCGGCTGTGTTGCCAGATCCCGGGCCCCTGGTAAACTGGTTGAGGTATACGTTTTATTAGTAAATGATTTGCAGAATGATCGAAAGCGTTTAGTACCTAGAATCTGCGGTTGAGATGTGTCTGGATTACCTTTGTTTGTGCAGAAAATACCTTTCACTGTACTCGATGTCATCGCAGATCTGTAACAGTAAGAGATCATATTCTGGTGTAGATGCTACCATGCATCAAATAGGTTCAGATTCTGTGCTGCATATATTTATAGTTCCGCGCTGCGCACTATGCAGTTAAACAGTCCCCCTCCTAAGATGGTATGGTAACGTAAATTATTAAGCAACTTCACCATTGCGCCTCTTACGAAATCTCCTTTCGTCGTAAGTCCACTGGATGGTTAAGGTAGTTATGCACTGATAAACAACAAATGCTATCGCTGAAATGTAATGGCTTTTGATGCTTGTAAAATCAGGTGTTGTTCACAACTGCTTTGAGTAACGTAGCTGTTCCTGGTTTATTTTCAATACTGAGTACTTAATCAGTGCTTGAGATTTCTGTAAATCGTAAAATCTCACCCTGTGTAGCATCACAATATCAATTTCGCCCGTGCGCAAGTATGGTAAGATTTAAGGCTTGTTTCAGAAATTATGAGGTTAAAATGTAACGTGACTGTGTTAAAGGTTTTGGTTTTGTTGGCGCCGATCGTAAAAAGTCCTTATTTTCCGACAATATTAAACTCCTAGCGGAGTTGGCATTTTTGGCTGTCTCCATCGCTGTCGGAAACAATATATGGTCTCCACGACGTAAGCATCATCCACGGAGACATCAACTTTCTCCGTTTGCTCATTACTAGTTTTTCGGACCCGTTTCTTTGTTCTTGGAATTTTTTTCTTTCTTGCTTTCCGGTCCTGCATGTTCTGAGTGTGTATTTTCCGTCGTCGCTGAATGAGTTTGCTAACTTCGACTGCAGTTACACGCAACTTCGCGTTACAATCTGAGGTCTCGTTTGCTCTCTATCACTTATTCGTAAGTTTTACCCTGTGTTCGCATTTTGGGCTCCGTATCTCCAGTATTGTTCATTTGGTAACGCAAGAGATGGTTTCTGCTTGTGTCGTGTTTGTCTCTAATTTGAGTATACGTGTGTTCATCATATCAGCAGTCGCAGCGATACAGATTTCAAAGTTTAACACGGTACATTACTGCGGGTACCTTTTCCTCGTGGTGAGAATTTCATCTGCGGCAAAATATACGGCGCAAGTGCTCCGCTAACTTCATATACAATCGAAAATTTAAATCCATGTTTCATAACGTAAGATGCAGCGTCCGTCTGTAAATCTGTCTGGACGCCTTTTGCGGCATTACAGTACGAGGGCTACTCGTAAAGTAAGATCCGCTCGGTAGCGAAAGAGAAACCACAGTGAAATTCAAAAATTGTTTGTTACCAACAGTTAGCTACACCTTCGAGCTACTTCTCTACATAGTCGCCGTTCTGAGTAAGACATCTGACGTTGCGTTGTACCAACTATCCAATATCATCATGATAGAAGGCAGCAGCCTGTGCTTTCTGCCAGTTCTCTACGCTGATCTGCAGCTTGTTGTCTGATTAAAAAAAAAAAGATGCCGAAATGTTGCCTTCATAGCCCACAGTTCATGTGAGCAGAGGTGAAAATCGAGGGTATCAAGTCGTGGCTCTAAGGTGCATGATAAAATACTTACCACCGAAAACGCTGCACGAGCGTTCTCATTGCCCCTGCAGTGTGTGGCCTTCATGAAGAAGGAAATGCGCGAAAGACACGTTTTGTGGGCTGCCTGAAATCAGGCGAAGTCGGTCACAGGCACTCATATTTGGCGGAAGATATTACCTTCTAGGCATTTTCACATGCTCACTGTGCACTCAGAACTGGTAAGACTGATGTGACGCGATCTATGGCTGTACTACAGATACTACCCAACACATCCATGGAAAACTTCATCAGATTTTCATAGCGGTTTCCATTTCGCAGTCGACCAGACCTTACTTTCCGAATAGGCCTTGTATATGTTATTTTGCTGATTCTTTGCTTTTACCTTTCATACCAAGCCAAGTGCTAGCTAATTCGTTCCTGAAGAACTTTAAGTGGCACCTTTTATAAGCGAACATGAACCAACACAGAGATTTTCGATCATCACTTTACTGGCCTCTCCATTTGGGTGTCCGGGGACCTAGAAACGATGGAGAGACTTCGTCCCGCCATAGCCCTCAGTGGTTCACAACCCCACAACAGGCCACAGCAGTCCACCTACCCCACCGCCACCCCACACCGAACCCAAGGTATTTGCGCAGTTCGGCCCCCAGTGGACCCCCCCAGGAACGTCTCATACCACATGGGTGTAGACCCAAATGTTTGCATGGTAGAGGAGTTATGGTTCACGCGTATGTGGAGACAGTGTTTGCACAGCTATCGCCGACATTGTGTAACTGAGGCGGAATGAGGGAACCAGCCCGCATTCGCCGAGGTAGATGGAAAACCGGGCCTCGACACCAATCCGTCGGTCGGATTTATGCCAGGGAACGGGACACTTTCCCACTCGGGAAGCAGCGCGTTAGACCACATGGCAAGATGGACGGGCTGTTTGTAAACATACTTGATCGTCTTCTGCTCTGACTTGAAACACGTTAGCGAGAAAATTGTTTGGAAGTCTTGAAATCTCTGATCCCATGGGGCATGTGGAACTCCAGTGTCACTACGTATTCTCTTCAATGCAGGTTCAGTTTATGTAAACAGACTGTATTTCGTATCACAAGATCACTAGTCTATTTAAGGTCTATCTTCGTATACTTCATCCCCTTCGACCTATTCATTTTTATGTGTTTAACACACTTGATAGATAATTTTCTGACACCAGGTTTTCTAGTTTATCGGTTTTAATGGATCATTCACAAAAAGTCTATGTTAATACGCATACTACTTTACAGTTCAAATTGACATATCACTTGTGGCAACATGAATAATACGAAATTTGGTTGACATAAACGCCATCTTCGTGTTTGTTTGAGAAGTTTTTACTTTTCCCTAGTAAACTGAATCTACCTGGTTAGTCCAACTACCAGAACTATTCTCCCAAAAGCTGACTGAATCAAGATATACTCATGTATTGGTATTGTGGTCAAGCAGCGGCTCGATGTCCAGTACAGCTCTATATTTGCATGGTCATCTCCCTCTTGATAGCCTCCTCCTGGTCATGTGATGAAATACAAATGTAGTCTTTTGCCAATGGAGAGATGGTCATGACACATATCAGTTACAAGCTATAATTCCTGCTGATACACATTATGCATATTTAATGCACAAGTCGTCATTGCCTTCTGCATTTTCATTCCTTTGATTATTGCAGATCTTTTTCGCCTTTAAGGTCAGTTTTCGGATTCAATGGCAAGAGGCAGGAAGCTGTAGGAAACGACAGAATTTGGAATATACACAACAAATAACTCGGGAAGTTGGATGTACGCGCTACTCTGTCATCAAAAGATTGTCTCAGAACTGGAGAGCGGGTTGGTCCACACCAAATTAGTCACACTAATGAAGAAAAGGAAGAAATTAATAACATTATTAGGTTCAGTATTTAAACAAGTCTCTTGTTAGTAAAAGTGTCTTTGTTTCCAAATGGCCTTTGTGTAAATAGGTAATTTTATGTTGAAGCTGATTCGACAAGTTCTTATAGATATTCGATATGTACGGCTATAGGGTCACATTATCTGATGTTACAGTTAAAGAGAAAACATTATGTTTATTTATATGAACAAATATTGATGTCCAACTGATTTTTAAACAGTTTTCGCAGTAATTCGCAGTTCATTGCTAAGATAAACAAAGCCAAATAGCAAAACCCACAATATTGAGTTCCAACTGATTTTTAAACATTTTTCGCAGTAATTCGGACTTCATTGCTAAGATAAACAAAGCCAAATAGCAAAACCCACACATTAACACCGATGGTCTGTACGTGGGTTAAGCTACTGATATCTGGTGAGATTCATTTAGGTTTTCATCTCCCTTTTATTTAACTAATTCGTGATAATCATTCCCCAGAGAGGACTGATTCATGATAATCATTCCGCAGAGAGGAGTGCGCGCTTTGACCAAGTTTGGACGCAAAACATATTGTTTGCGAAATATTATTCGTTACACTTTTATAATCTAATCACGCTGAAGCATTTTATGACATGACGTAAACGTGAACGTTGGACTGTAATCATCCTGTCACTTTGTCCAAGGAAGCCGTAAGTGACGCATGTATTGCCTGAATTTTAAATCAGTTCCATTGTCGATAACATCAGGCCTGTTAATTCGGTGAGATATCATTTATTATAAGATACTAATTGCCTACATTCTCTGCACCACACGAACTGTGAACCTTGCCGCCCTCGCGTATCTCAACGATACTGATCGCCGTACCGTTGCAACAATAATATCGGAGGGCTACCCGTGGAGAGGCTAGATTAATATATGTTTCCTCAGGAAAAACAGCAGCATTGTCAGCAGTTGCAGGGCCAGCAGCCTGGGTGATTGATGCGGCCTTGTAAGATTAAGCAATGTGGTCCTGCTACGTTGAAACTGAAAACAGCTGAAAGCAAGGAAAAACCACAGGCGTTATATTTCCTAGGGACATGCAGCTCTACTGCATGTTTTAATAATGATAGCATCCTCTAGGGTAAAACATTCCATTCGAATTTCCAAGCGGGTTCTACTCAGAAGAATGTTCTCATCAGAGTGTGAAACGTTAGTTCGCTTGATTGGTTAGATAGGTTATAGTATTAAAAAAAAGACACATGAATAGGTTGTAGTTAAATACTGCGAAATTAGTGAAGTGCGGTGATAGGAAAAACTGGTCTTGCGATCAGAGGTGTATACGGTTATTAACAGAAAACCAAACAGGAGGAGGTCTAATAATGAATAAGAAATAGGAATGCGAGTGAACTACTATGAACAGCGTAGTGAATGCATTAGCATAGCCATTCTCCCCCACCACAGTAGTACAAGTTAATATGCCTACAACGTACGTAAATGATGAGGAGATTGAAACAATATGTAATAACGTAACAGAAAATATTTGGATTGTTAAGGGCTATGAGAAGTTAATTATAATGGAGGATTGGAATTCGATAATAGCAAATGGGATAAATGGAAAAGGGTAGGCGAACAGGGACTGGGGGAACTGAATGAAAGAGGAAACCGCCTAGCAGACTTTTGCACAGACCACAATTTAATCATATCAAACACTTTTTTCAAGAATTATGGAGCGATTCGTATACGCCGAAGAGACCTGGGGACACCGGATGATTTATTGTAGATTATATAGTGATAAGGCAGAGATCCCAAATCAAGATTTTAAACTGCAAAACATTCTCAGTGCAGATGTCGGTTCTGACCGTAACTTATTGGTTATGAAATGACAATTACAACTGAAGATAGACTGTACTGTAACAGAAATTTACAAGTCTGACCGGTGTTGAATTTTTTAGCTTTGACAATCCATACTAGTGGGGTTGACAATAGGATCGCTGTATTGTCAAATACTGAAAATGTTCTTGATAGCAGCAGCGGCATGCAATGAGGCTAATTAGTATAGGGTAATAATGAATCATTTGGAAGTGGCTAATGAAACTGCAACAGCATCCAAAAGGAAATAAAAGACCAAAGAAGTGACTATAGTATTATGGTTTAGACTTAGTCCACTAGTCGCTACACGCTATCCTACGTATCCGGCGTGCATACTGAGCTTTATCTACCGAGGTTGCTTTCCCTCGTGACGAATGATGTCGTGTCTGCATGTTGCTGGAATAGCCCGCTGAACATCTGTTCAGATGAAGTGCGGCTTTGAGGATATTGTTCGGCTTACATCACAGTTACCCGCAGATTAACGCCGCTGACCAAGACATAACAGAATACCAATTCTGGCCAATTATCGTGTTCAACAACAGAATATTTCGCTGTTTGCGTTGGATAACGTACAAAGTTACAAGTTCTTTATCTGACAGAAGCATGACATCAGAGAACAAAGAACAAAGACAATCACAACGGATAGAAAACTAGCAATGAGCGTGACAGGAAGACAGTGCTGATCGCTCTCGACACAAGTGGAATGGCCCCTTTCTCAACAAGTATTTGTCCGCCTTGCTCCTGAAGAAATTCACAGCGTGTGAGACAGCCATACTTGATAATGTACTTGGGGCTCCAGACCGGACCAGCACAAAATAAAACAATTCATTCTGAAATTTTGTTCGAATCATTCTCTATAGGTGAGGGTTCCCTGTATCTCCAAGACGATAATGTCTAACGTGCTGGGCAAAAAAATTATCAAACGGAATTATGTTGACACCAATTGCTTCCCCAAATCTACGCTCCATCTATACGCCTGTAGCCATGGGAAGACCTCTTGCACCAATAGATTCTATATTTGCAAGACAGTGGCGGAAACCAAAATACAGCGAGAGCAGAAATACCACGAAATGACGAAACGCATTCTTCATAGACAACGATCCTGCTGCTGCCGACACGTGATGGTATACGTCTCTCCGTCCTGTATGAGGCATAGCTTTAGGTTTCCCCAAACGAAACTCAAATGCTATTTCCGAATGAGAAACCCGATGTGCATTCTTTCATTATGTATAGAATTTAGACGGCATTACTCCTAGCCACGTTATCAGTTGTGCTGAAATCCTACTAAAATGAAAATCCTAGACTGTAGTAAATCTCATGACAATTTAAATTTCATGTTATTGCAGTTTCAATGGCAGCCACTGTATCTAGATTTCTACAGCATATCATAATAATTTCCTTCCACGCTCTTTGATAACTAAACCACATGAGTATCGTGCACGAAAACATTTTATAGAGACAACTCTGCAAAGAAAATAATGAACTCATAAGATATTATTGCATTAAAACATGAAAATTGTACTACATCTGTAGCTACAATGAAATTATAGTCTTTCAGCTGGAAGTTTGTAGACTTTGGTTGACTTTAAAAAATTAGGTAATGCAGAACGTTAATGCAAAATTGTTTGCCATTCTTACGATGATGACACAACAGTGCTTTTAATAAATGACGTTGATCAGTCAGAAAATATAATATGAGATGGTGACACATAAAAGGAAACACAGAACTCTCAGGCTTTGAAATACGTGGCTTTAAAGGTGCAAGATGACACAAAACAAAAAAATCATTGATTCTTAACATACATAATATGTTTGATGGTATTATTAATGCAGTGTTTGGGATTTTAAGTATGAGGCACTTCGTGGACGGAACATTGAGATACGAGAGCAGTTCAATAAGTAATGCAACACATTTTTTTTCTGAAACAGGGGTTGTTTTATTCAGCATTGAAATACACCAGGTTATTCCCCAATCTCTTAGCTACACAACACTATTTTTCAACGCAATCTCCATTCAATGCTACGGCCTTACGCCACCTTGAAATGAGGGCCTGTATGCCTGCACGGTACCATTCCACTTCTTCATCATCCGCGTAGTGCCTCCCACGGATTGCGTCCTTCATTGGGCCAAACATATGGAAATCCGACGGTGCGAGATCGGGGCTGTAGGGTGCATGAGGAAGAGCAGTCCACTGAAGTTTTGTGAGCTCCTCTCGGGTGCGAAGACTTGTGTGAGGTCTTGCGTTGTCATGAAGAAGGAGAAGTTCGTTCAGATTTTTGTGCCTACGAACACGCTGAAGTCGTTTCTTCAATTTCTGAAGAGTAGCACAATACACTTCAGAGTTGATCGTTTGACCATGGGGAAGGACATCGAACAGAATAACCCCTTCAGCGTCCCAGAAGACTGTAACCATGACTTTACCGGCTGAGGGTATGGCTTTAAACTTTTTCTTGGTAGGGGAGTGGGTGTGGCGCCACTCCATTGATTGCCGTTTTGTTTCAGGTTCGAAGTGATGAACCCATGTTTCATCGCCTGTAACAATCTTTGACAAGAAATTGTCACCCTCAGCCACATGACGAGCAAGCAATTCCGCACAGATGGTTCTCCTTTGCTCTTTATGGTGTTCGGTTAGACAACGAGGGACCCAGCGGGAACAAACCTTTGAATATCCCAAATGGTGAACAATTGTGACAGCACTACCAACAGAGATGTCAAGTTGAGCACTGAGTTGTTTGATGGTGATCCGTCGATCATCTCGAACGAGTGTGTTCGCACGCTCCGCCATTGCAGGAGTCACAGCTGTGCACGGCCGGCCCGCACGCGGGAGATCAGACAGTCTTGCTTGACCTTGCGGCGATGATGACACACGCTTTGCCCAACGACTCACCGTGCTTTTGTCCACTGCCAGATCACCGTAGACATTCTGCAAGCGCCTATGAATATCTGAGATGCCCTGGTTTTCCGCCAAAAGAAACTCGATCACTGCCCGTATTTTGCAACGCACATCCGTTACAGACGCCATTTTAACAGCTCCGTACAGTGCTGCCACCTGTCGAAAGTCAATGAAACTATACGAGACGAAGCGGGAATGTTTGAAAATATTCCACAAGAAATTTTCGGTTTTTTCAACCAAAATTGGCCGAGAAAAAAAATGTGTTGCATTACTTACTGAACTGCCCTCGTACATTTCTCTGAATACCAATACGTGTCGGCACTGTGACAACAATGAGGTATAAAATGTTTCGAACTATCATAACTGTTCGTTCCACGTGAAATTGGTAACAAAAAAAAAATGGTTCAAATGGCTCTGAGCACTATGGGACTTAACATCTGTGGCCATCAGTCCCCTGGAACTTAGAACTACTTAAACCTAACTAACCTAAGGACATCACACACATCCATGCCCGAGGCAGGATTCGAACCTGCGACCGTAGCGGTCACGCGGTTCCAGACCGACGCGCCTAGAACCGCACGGCCACTCCGGCCGGCGAAATTGGTAACGCAAGGCTGTCATATGTGGTCTGGTATGTAGATATGTGAGCGCTCCTACTTTTATATCAGATTTCCGAAAGTCGAAGAATCCGACGCCGACTGAAGCACAAAAGTAATATCAAGTTTCTTGATATCGGATTTCTTGCGTTCTGGAACATCGAAAATTACAGTTGGAAAGTCTCAAACATATGGTCAAATTTCCTAGTAGAAACTATTGCAAGCTTCCAATACTTCAGTTGTAAGCTGACCATCTCTGCACGGTGAAATATTACAGTAGCAAAGAGTGCAAAATGAAAGGATTTTTTAATTCAAATAGGGCGACCCAGTGTGGAAAATTGTCGTCATTCAGAAATAAAAATATTTCTCACTTATCTGTGTGTCGATAGCGAGAACTTACATCGATATGCCAGACGGCAGACAGGGTGCCTTATCTGCACGTAGATAAAATTGTAATCAAACACCGTCACATGAACGCCACCAGTCAACTACACGAGCGTCTCACGGCGCCAGTTGCTGATACTGATCAGAAATGGAAACTATTGAGTGAGCTTCGCGTCTTGCAGATGCAGCTCTGATTTCCTTTATGCTCCTCTTTCTCTTGTCTTAGGTTATCCGGAAAACTGTACAGCCCTAATAGCTCACTCATGAGTGTACGCTGGCTACTGAGTAGCGGCAGAAAAGTATGGCTGGATTACTGTGGCTGTTTGGCAAGTGATGTGGTGATGGCTGGTTGGCAACTGGTGTGCTTCATGACTGTGTTGTCACGGGTAGTCACGCGTGTGCAACGAACGCGTAGGTTGAAAAGTGGCGCGAGCGTTGCATGCTGGTGCAGCTTCGTGTTGTTTACCATCAGGGTCGTCCTGGATATGACAGCCTACAGAGAAACCACTGCAGATATGAGCGACATGCGTCTCGTCACTTACAATTTGCAAAATAACCTAGGTAATCACACTGGAGCAGTGGAGTATCTAAGAGCACCTGGCATCTACAGTAAAATACATTTTTGGCCTTCATGTCTCTCCTCCGAAAGCCCTCCGTTTCATCGGCCCACAGATGAAGTACCGGTTCTGTCATCAACAAATTCCTAGACAAAGCGTAGTGAGGACGGCGTTATGCACACGGCCGTAATGAACAATACAGTTTCCTTTACAGTGTTGAAAGAAAATCAGAGAACTGGAACGTACGCTGACGTGTTTGCCTCAACACTTAGAATGGAAGAATTGTGCTCGAACGCCTAAAACTCAGTGAAAATTATTTTAAAATGCGAAGATTTGCCTTCTATACCACCCATCACCGCAATTTAAAAGCAAAACTCTGCAATTGTTTTCAACCGTTCTTGGAAGGTTAACTGAAGAAGTAATACCGTGTAACGGACAATTTCATCATTGGATTCATACTATTCATAACGACTGTGATGTATTCACACGTCGCCGGTTCACAACGGACGTCAGGACACGTACTCCATGTACCTCACGGGCCCGGCCACACTATACCTTTCTTCCAACGGGGTAGGAACCTCCCGTGAGAACCAAGCAGCCCCTCCTATATGCCAAGAGAGTAGACTTTCAGCTCCTGGCGAGAAGTGTCTCTGCTATTCAAAAGGATAAAGTGGTGTGAACTCACAATGTCAAGCTAGAGGAAAGGAGGTATTTAATGGACGGCAGTTTTGCATGGATGGCTTACGGTTTACTAGGTGAAGGAATACTTCTTCTTGAAGCAAATTTATCTCTGTGCGTGGCCTCCTGCTGACAATTGTGGCAACGATAGCAGACCCAACGCATTATTTTGCTGCAGTGAAATTGGACATTAGTAAGTTTAGTTACAGTGATTTCGGATGAGTGTACAGGATACAGGACATAAATTTTTAAATGACAACATGCTGTTTGATAGGGGAGAGGAATGACGGCTAAAATAAATTCTGTGTATGTTCTTCCTGTTTTAGTGTGAGAATTATGAGCAGTAAAAAAAAATGGTTCAAATGACTCTGAGCACTATGGGACTTAACATATGAGGTCATCAGTCCGCTAGAACTTAGAACTTCTTGAACCTAACTAACCTAAGGACATCACACACATGCATGCCCGAGGCAGGATTCGAACCTGCGTCCATAGCGGTCGCTCGGTTCCAGACTGAAGCGGCTAGAGCCACTCGGCCACAGTGGCCGGCTATGAGCAGTGAAAAATATTTCAAAATGACGTTGACTGGCCTGAAGACAGACTTAAGCTGGTCATTTGGGTGTATAGCCAGGCCCATCGAAATAACTCTAGAGAATGACTCGGACTCGGTGGCACTTGTCGTCGAGATGAGAAACAAGGCACTCGTCCTCGGAGCAGAACAGAGGACACTGGCCGTCGAGACGGGAAATAAGACGCCAAAGGGGACACTTACTGACAGAGTGGAGAGAAGGCACTTGGCTTCTCAGCATCTTCCACTGTGCCGTCAACGCCAGACATATAGCTCCGGCTATCTCTGAAAGAGACGCATTCTGCTGCACTGAACTCACAGCTATTGACGAAAAATATGGCCAACCGCCCCAGCCCCATCTTCCGCAATAGGCACCTCCAACTGCAGCACTTGTACAGTCGTCAACAATCACGACATGTGGACCACAGTAGGTCAGATACTGATCGCAAGTATAAAACCAAGCTGATGCCTACGATAACCATCTACGACTCCTCTGCGATTGCCAGACGATGAAATCAGAATGCCGGCCGCTGTGGCCTAGTGGTTCTAGGCGCTTCAGTCCAGAACCGCGCTGCTGCTACGGTTGGAGGTTCGAATCCTGCCTCGGGCATGTATGTGTGTGAAGTCCTTGGGTTAGTTAGGATTAAGTAGTTCTAAGTCTAGGGGACTGATGACCTCAGATGTTAAGTCCCGTAGTGCTTAGAGCCATTTGAACCATTTTGAAATCAGAGTTATGATAGATCACTCAGTGCTATGAAGAATTCAGAAAGTGGCAATTTACGTATGTGAGGAGAATCGCAAACTTCATGCTAAAACTCTTTCGGCCAATGGTGCACGTTCGTATCTACAACACCTGCCACGTGAGCAGACACACAATTTCAGCTTCGCAGTCAGTCGCGAACGAGAGAGTGAGAGTCGGAATTCGACAACAGACACACACATGTGATACGGATAGACTGCAGCATCTGTTCCAACACCGAAACAGGAACAGGTGAATACAACGAATTTTTCTCATAGAGCAAGGACAAAGATGAAGAGGAGTACAGGAGTTGTAATGTTATGCATATGTAGGCGAGCTAATCCACTGTCTAGAGTCGCTATGAGGTAAGGTGTATTTGATGTACGGCTGAACACTACCGGGCCTCAGGCTCAGGGTGGTCTGCAGCAGAGGCTCCTGGCTCTCCTGGAACCAGGACCAAGGGCATCAGAGAAGGATGGGATGTGGGTTAATGCCAGTACTGGAAATTTTGGCGATGGACAGTCGTTTAGGAGGACAGACAATGCTACAGGAAACTGCAGAGTGTCAGACAATTATAAATAAGTGTAAGATACAGCTCTCTGTACTGCGACAGTAAATCACAGTTTCTGATTAACTCAAAGCTGAATACATCGGCGATCTCAGATATATGAGGTGCATCCAATGACAGAACAATATTTCAATACCTTTAAAACTACAGAACTTAATATTTCACAGAGAATAAACATTTAAATGATGACCTTTGAATTACCATCTTTCAATCGCTTCATGCGATTTCAACAAACGGTATCTCAGATGATAGCACTGCACGGTAGCTATCATCGCTGAAAGATGTGTATCGGTATCTGTTTTAATTATTGATTTACAATGACTTCTATATCTTTTCATTATGCAAATGTTTGTCAGGACATCATATTCTCTATAATGACACAGAAAAACATGGAAAACCTCATATTTTATCATATTTGAGTATTTACTGAATGAACAATTTACTATTTTCCCAGTAACTTTATTCAGATGTTGAATGCAACTGCTGTTAAAAAAGGTGTGTTAACTTAAAAGTGGTCAATAGTGTGTGTTAGCGGACACAGCAGTTGAAAAGAGAAGCAAAAGACGCTTCTGTTAAGAAGGCATAAATAATCTATAAATAATAATTGGTCACAATCTGTAGTCATCTAACATTAGCGTACTTGCTCAAGAATACTGGCTTATTTATTTATGAAGCAACTGTTGCTTATATTTATTGTAAATAATCACAGTGTAACCGAACATTTATAGCAGTTCTTGCATTTATAGCAATTGTTGCTCAACAACACATCACACGGTAAATTTGAATAACACGAGCATTATGCATTTCATATTCATTAACAAACAAACACCTACACATTTTTAAAGGACGTTACACATATTTTTAAAAAACATTATGAGCTAAATTATGTACATCCAATAACACAACAGCATTTCAGTACCCCTGAAACTACAGAACTTGATATATCACCATGAATAAATATTTATACAATGAACATACAAATTACCAAGTTTTAATCGCTTCATGCGGTTTCAGCAAACGGTATCTCAGATGTTAGCATTGCACTATAGCTATCATCTCTAAAAGCTACATATCTATATCTATTTGATTTACTGATTTACTATGTCCTTTATACCTTTTTCATTATGCAAATGAACAGAGCAAGAATACCTCTTATTTTGTCACAACGGAGTATTTCTTGAATTAACTCATATTTTTCCCGTAACTTTATTCAGATGTTGAGTACAAGTAGTTTTACAAAACTGTGCTGCTTTAAAAATGGTCAACCACATGTGTTAGCAGACACCACAATTAAAAAGAGATACAAAAGACGCTTATGTTAAGAGGGCATAAATAACTGTGTAAATAACAATTAGCCAAGGTCTGTAGTCGTTTAACATGAGTGCACTTGCGCAAGAATACTGCCTTATTTACTTATGAAATCAACTATTACTTATATTTATTGTAAATACTAGTAATCGCACTGTAACTGAACATTTATGACGTCTCTTCTCTTAAATATTGCTGTAATATGTTTCTTTAGATAGGGGAAAGTAGTCAAGATGAACAGATCATATCTGTAGAGCTTAATGACGGGACTGATGACCCTGTAGTTTGTTCGCTTTACACCACAAACCAACCTGCCAAACTTGAAGACGATGTATTTTTGGTGGGGACGGCCTGCAGCCAATGGAGAAGCATACAGTAACGGAACACCATGGGAGTCAAGTGAAGACTGGGAATTTTCTAGTGACCAACTCAAGGGAGCGATCTTACACACTTGAAAAAGGCTGACCTCCCATGTGTTTTTCGGTCATGTAAATGACTCATTCTGGGCAGTGAACAGCAGATGCCATACTTTAATTTCTCTAGGGACGTTATACTTCGAGTCATCTGAATGTGCTCCAAAGTAGAACTCTAACATATTCCACTTATTTTATAGAACTGGGGAACGACAGAGAATAGTTACTATTTTTCATATTGTGTGTGCTAAATTCAGAGTCATCATGTTGAACGATGAATTATTTTGAGCTGGTGAACCTTTGTGTATTGTGATCGCGACATTGACTTAGTTTTAGCGACTCTTTGATGACTATTTAGTTTGGGGTTATCGCTGCCATTGTCATAACGCTATCAACACAATTTTACTGCATTTGACAAAAGGATTTCCTGTCTGTATTTTAATTGAATATCTTAGGACCAGTTCCCATTTATTTGAGATGCCGTTTCTTGAATAAACATTATCAGCATAATTCTCTGTCGTCTTTATCAATTACAGACATTATAATAGATCCCATTTATTAAGTTATTATTTTATCTTCTATTTTATGTTTCTGTGTATTATGTTAACTCGCAATTCTAGCCAATGCATAGACTACTCGTATTTGAATGCAGGATCGCAGCTGCTGGTTATTATTTGCAGTGAACTGACTGCGAGCATGGAAGCAGACGTGCACGGTTCGACCCTATGACTACAGCTAGGTATCCTTTTTAAACAGAACCGTGCATGGTGCCATTACCTAAAGTACAAGTAACCGCAGGTAATGACGCAGCACGTTTGCTCGTATGAACTGCAGTTAGGAAGAGCAAGTATACAGGCATAACAGTTGGGTACTGTCTCAGAGTACTTAATAAGGTTCTTGACTCTATTTTTTTGTTTTATCTGTGGTTGATTTTGTGGTGTCACCGCCAGACACCACACTTGCTAGGTGGTAGCTTAAATCGGCCGCGGTCCATTTAGTACATGTCGGACCCGCGTGTCGCCACTGTGTGATCGCAGACCTAGCGCCACCACAAGGCAGGTCTCGAGATACGGAAGAGGACTCGCCCCAGTTGTACGGACGACATTGCTAGCGACAATACGGACGAAGCCTTCCTCTCATTTGCCGAGAGACAGTTAGAATAGCCTTCTGCTAAGTCCATGGCTACGACCTAGCAAGGCGCCAATTGTAACAGTGCATGTATCTTACGAGTCTCATTTGTATAGTCCAGAGAGATGTATCACAAGGAGTAAATAAAGTTAAGTATATTCCAAAGCTACGTATTTTCTTGATAGCAGTCATAACGTATCTTGTTCCAGACTTGACGCCAGTCGGCGTGTGTGTACGCGTGCCTTTCTTTCCGCTACTTCAGTGTGGCGTAACAGTCTTGTTACGTCACAACAGATTGGCGACGAGTAAAGAGTTCTTTCTAATTGCTTACATTTACTTGTGTCATGGCTTCGCCAGATGTACTGTCCGAATTTTATTGCTTGCAGAATCAGCAGACGCAGGCGTTATTGGATGCCCTTGGACAGCTCGTCCAGGGTCAACGTGCCATTCAAACCGATGCGGCAGCCGCCGCTTCACCGCTACCGCAGCCACACCATGCCGTTGCACCGCCGTTTCGCAGTTTTAACGCGGCGCACGAATCGTGGCCAGAATGGTCCCGACAGTTCGGCTTTCACCTAGCCGCCTACAGAATTCAAGGTAATGAGCGGCAGCCGTTTTTGCTTTCTTGTGTTGGTGTGTCCACCTACCGTGTGATAGTGAAATTGTTTCTCCGACGCGACGTAGCAACTCTGTCCTACGAGGAAATTTTGTCTGCTTTAGATGCCTATTTCAAAGAAACAATTAATGTGGTTGCAAAAAGGTATACGTTCTTTTGTACAAAACGTACGGCTGGTCAAACTAATAGGGAGTGGGTAGCAACATTGCAAGGACTTACTAGGGAGTGTTCTTTTGACTGTGACTGTGGCCTTTCTTATTCAGATACAATGGTACGTGATGCAATTGCACAGAACGTTTCTGATGTTCGCATACGGGAGCAAATTTTGAAACTAGTTAATCCCTCCCTTCAACAAGTGATAGACATATTGGATAGACAAGACACACTTGACTGTGCTCAGGAATCTTTTGAAACTTCACCAGCCGTGTGTAACATTAACCGGCCCGCCGGGCGAGCTGCACGGCCCGGTAAATTACCCTCGCGCACGTCGAAGCAGCTGCCGCCGCGCTTTAAACCAGGTGTGCCGCGCCAGCGCACAAATGCAGTGAAATCATGCCCGCGGTGTGCTACTAGACATTCGCGTGAACGTTGTCCGTCACGCCAAGCTATTTGCTTTTTCTGCAATAGGAAAGGACATGTTCAAAGTGTTTGCCAGAAAAAGCTCCGATCAGACAATCACAACCATTCCAGGCCCTTTGCTTCGCGCCGGAATCGACCCAAGGACACTCAGGCTCGTGGACCTTCGCCCATGGACATTCATGTCGTTACTTCCACCCCGTCCAGTGCCACTTTCTCTAACAATGACTGTGTTCGTCCCACAAAAACTGTGCGTCGACGTCGCCGGAAATCACGTCAATTAGCAAGTGATTCTGTACCAGTGTCTGTTCAAATTGCACAAACCAGTCGCTCTTGTCGTCAGCAGGACAATAAACTTTTTGTAGATTTGGACTTTCATGGCAAGGTCATACCATTCCAGCTCGATACCGGAGCTGCTGTATCATTGCTCAATCACGACACGTACAAACAACTGGGCGCACCTCCGTTGCGGGCCGCAAATGTTAATTTACATAGTTATTCAGGACAGAATATACCTGTGTTAGGACAGTGCAGCCTTCTTGCAACATACAAGGGACATACAAAACTTGTGTCATTTTACGTTCTTCGTTCTTCTACTGCAGTGAACTTGTTTGGTTTAGATTTATTTCAATTGTTTAACATGTCTATTGTAAATCAGGTCCTATCAGTGAATCAGACTGTGCCTACAGACAGTGTTTCTAGGCTATGTGAAGAATTTGCAGACATTTTTGCACCGGGCCTGGGTTGCGCTAAAAACTATGCAGCACATTTGGAACTGAACGTAAATGCGCAACCGAAATTTTTCAGAGCGCGCAATGTTCCTCACGCATTGCGTGTTGCGGTCGCAAGAACATTACCCGTTTTAGCATCACAAGGTGTGAGTGAATGTGCGCAATGCCTCTTCCCTTTCAGCTCCGCTTCATCGCTTACGCCGTACAGGTGTTCCGTTTCTCTGGACGACGGAATGCGTACGCGCCTTTCGCCGGTTGAAATCGGCGTTGCTTTCTAATACTTGCCTTACGCCTTTCGACCCCCGGAAACCCCTTTTGTTGATGGTAGATGCATCGGATTTCGGGATCGGTGCTGTGCTTGCGCACAAAGTTGGCTCGCATGATTGCCCTATTGCCTTTGCGTCCAAATTGCTCTCGTCTGCGCAAAGAAATTATTCCCAGATAGAGAAAGAAGCTTTGGCTCTCGTGTTTGGTGTTACTAAGTTCCATGATTTCTTGTATGGTCGTCACTTTACCATCATCACCAACCACAAACCTTTGACATCGCTTTTTCATCCCAACAAGCCTGTACCTCCGCGTACAGCGCAGAAATTCATTCGCTGGTCTATTTTCCTCTCGCAGTACCGCTACGATATCTTGTATCGGTCCACTGCTAAGCACGGCAACGCTGATGCGTTGTCCCGTTTGCTTGTTGCTGAGGATAAAGCATTCGATTCTTCCGAACTTGCTTGCCTGTTCAATGATTCGGAAACCGATGAAGTGGTCGAATCGTTTCCGATTGATTTTCGTCGTGTAGCTACAGCCACAGCTGCTGACCCTGTCCTTGCTACCGTTTTGCGTTTTGTTGCTACGCAATGGCCTTTGTCAAAGTCTCGGATCGAGGATCCGTTGGTTCGCAGATTTTTTGCTCACAAGGAGAGACTTTTTGTTCGACGTGCTGTTTTGTTGTTGCGTTCTGATAATGATCAGTCCAGAGTCGTGGTCCCACGTTCGTTACAGTCCTTTGTTTTACGGCTTCTTCACCAAGGACATTGGGGTATGGTGCGAACGAAACAACTTGCTCGTCAGCACTGTACTTGGTTCGGAATCGATGCTGCGATTACGAATATGTGTTCTTCTTGCATGGCGTGTGCCGAACAACAATCCGCACCGCCGCGGAAAGTCTTTGCATGGCCAAAAGCCACTTCCCCTTGGCAACGCTTGCACATTGATTTTGCTGGTCCATTCTGGAATGCTCGATGGTTGGTTCTGGTCGATGCCTTCAGTAATTTTCCTTTTGTTGTCCGGATGTCTTCCACGACGTCCTCCGCCACCATCCAAGCGTTGTCTGCTATCTTTTGCATTGAAGGTCTACCGCAGACTATTGTTTCCGACAATGGCCCACAATTCATGTCCGCAGAATTTCGGTCATTCTGCCAGGCCAATGGTATTCAACATCTGACATCCGCGCCGTATTCACCTCAGTCAAACGATGCCGCTGAACGATTGGTCCGGACTTTCAAGTCCCAGATGTTGAAGTTGAAAGAGTCGCATTCTCGGGAGGACGCGTTGTTGCTCTTTTTGTCTTCGTATCGCTCTCAGCCCCGAGATGGTCGCTCGCCAGCTGAGTTGCTCCACGGTCGTCCTCATCGCACCTTGATGTCTTTGCTGCATCCGCCGCATCAGGTTCCTGTGCAGCGGCAGACTCCTGCTTTTGCTCCAGGTGACGTTGTATTTTATCGCAACTATCGAGGTTCACGGCGTTGGCTCGCAGGGCTCATTCTTCGCTGCCTCGGCCGCGCGATGTACTTGGTTTTGGGGGCCTCTGGTGAGGTGCGTCGGCATCTCAATCAGCTGCGCCTCCGTCGTCGCACGGGTTCTGCCGCTCCTCGTCTGCTTTCAGCGACGGTGCCGTCCGGTCAGCGCCCTGGGGACCCATCTACTGGCTCGCCTCATCCCCAGGTGTTACCGACGATGCCTTCCATTTTGCCCCATGGCGACGCGCCGCCGCAGCAGCCGCCGCCGCCGCCGCAGCAGCCGCCGCCGCCGCCGCCGCCGCTTGTTCTCCCGCCCGCATTCGACGCTTCGCTGCAGCCGCCAAGCGCCTCCCTGGGTCACGCGCCGCCGATCGCTTCCCGTGACCAGCCGTCCTCCGCAATGGACCTCTTGCCCGCTCCGGACCACATGACGTCTTCGCACGTCGGCTACCCCGACGCAATGGAGGTCGACCCTTCGGCCCCTCCTGTCTCTTTACGGGCGCATACACCGCATGTTGACGTGCACCCTGGACTAGGTTTTCAGGCGTTTCCTAGCTCCCCTCGGACCGAATGGCCGGGTGCGGGTGGCACAGCCTCGCCTGTTGTTAGGCTCCCCACCTCATCGCATACGTCAACATGGGGTCCTCCCCACGGCGGGCGGAAGCCTTATCTCACGACCGTTCGCCGATTTGCGGGGGAGTAATGTGGTGTCACCGCCAGACACCACTCTTGCTAGGTGGTAGCTTAAATCGGCCGCGGTCCATTTAGTACATGTCGGACCTGCGTGTCGCCACTGTGTGATCGCAGACCTAGCGCCACCACAAGGCAGGTCTCGAGATACGGAAGAGGACTCGCCCCAGTTGTACGGACGACATTGCTAGCGACAATACGGACGAAGCCTTCCTCTCATTTGCCGAGAGACAGTTAGAATAGCCTTCTGCTAAGTCCATGGCTACGACCTAGCAAGGCGCCAATTGTAACAGTGCATGTATCTTACGAGTCTCATTTGTATAGTCCAGAGAGATGTATCACAAGGAGTAAATAAAGTTAAGTATATTCCAAAGCTACGTATTTTCTTGATAGCAGTCATAACGTATCTTGTTCCAGACTTGACGCCAGTCGGCGTGTGTGTACGTGTGCCTTTCTTTCGGCTACTTCAGTGTGGCGTAACAGTCCTGTTACGTCACAACAGATTTCTTATTCAGTCAGTTGTGCAGTGCTGAGACGTTCTTATTTGAAGCATAGTAGCGTGGAGCTGAGTGTTTCAAAGAATGAGATCTCTTTTCTGTGTATCTGGGAGATACTATGTAGCATACTTTATTATGGTGGTCAGAACTCACATATGATGGTGTCTTGTTCATGTTGTTGATAGACTAGATTTTGGAGGAATTTTAAAGGTATGTTTGTAGTTTCTTTGTAATGAGAGAATTTTGTAATTGTGGGATTCTTCTTACGTTGTGGAATCTTATTGTCAATAATCAGAATTTGATTTCTCTAAAATGATTTTCTTGAATGTGTAATCCACTTTCATGATTCACAGTGAAGTTTTGAATTTTTATCGTGTGTACACTGCGCCTTACGCCACACGGAGCAACAAATTGTTTCAGACAAAAAAAATTACAGTTGATTATTAGTCTTTAGCTGTCTTTGTCTTTAGTTGCTTTCTAGAACGTCAGTACTCTAAACACAAAAGCAGCAAGCCGAGCAAGAGGTAAGTCACTTTTATTTCAGAGTAGATCTCACCTTGTATTCTTATGCAAACTCTGTGCACTCGGGATTGTCAGGTGTCGTGATAGCTAGTACATAAAGGTTCAGTCAACAGTGTTGGTAATTTCAAAGAGTTATGTCCTTACGAGTAGAGCAATAACTTATTTTTGTGGATACTCCAAGTCTAACATTGCACTCCATATCATGCGACGTTCGTAATGCACTCCGGTACTGAGGTTTAGTTATACAGTTATCATTAAGCACACAATTAGTTTCTTTTGGCATCTAATTACATTCATTTTCTCCTTTTAAAACTTGCATTTAAAAAGTTTAAAATTTGGTTTCATGACACTGTTCATATGCGTATCACAGCGTTAACCGACATTCAACTATGCTCAGTAATTGAATTCGTTATCTAAAGTACATGTTACACGAGAAGAAAGTTTTCGAAACCAGTGTATTCAGTTTACTCTTAGGCATACAATGTTTCATAGAAAGTTTACAAGCTTCGTGCAGCCAAGTCAGTTATAGATGAATTACAGCAACCCGGAATAGCAGGACAGTCTGACAACCCTTGGATCTCGTCCATCGATCTCGTCCCAAAAAGAGAGCAGCACAAATCGATTATGTAGCATGTATCAGATGCTCAATGCTCTTACAGTCCTCGATAGCAACCCCGTGCCAAACATTCAAGACGTTACACATAACTTGGCATGAATTTCTATGTTCATTGTTTCAGATTGTAGGCAAGCTTACTTGCAAATCTCTGTAGCCAACGAGACATACCAAAAACGGTAATGAATTGAGTTCCCTTCCAGATAGACATATCTGGACGATATTTTAGTAATTACCCTTCCTCACACCAACATGAGGAACATCTCATTTCCGAACCACAGAAATGTTTCGGCGACAAGAAACGCCAAATGCGAAAATCTGTAGTGATCTTCCGTGACCTTGCCCATCCGACCGATTACGCAACGTACGTAACTAGTCTGCCAGCTGGTGTGACCCCGAACTACCACCAATTAAGCCGACTTCTTGACATGGTGAATCTTTACTGACGGCTCTTACCCCATGTGGGTATAGTTCAGGCTCCTTTGGCGAATGCACTGGCAGGAAAACATGCAGACAGGAAAATAAATCTCTTATGGACTAGATAAATGTAGGAAGCATACAGTAAGGAATCTCACGTTTCGATTGTCGTACTTCTGACAAACCAAGGTTGTTTATAGCGGTGTTTAGCGCTATCACGTCACAGAGTATCATCTTAAAAGCTATGGTTTGGCGGAGCACTGGCACTGCACACTAAAAACAGCATTCATGTGTCACAATGGTTATAGGACAGAATCCTTACAACGGCTGCTATTAGGCGTTGTTCTGCGTATGTGGAAGACCTTTGTGCTTCGTAACCAGAAACCCTATACAGGGTGAGGCAGCTAAGTCATAACACCCCTTGTATCTCCCCAATCGTAATACATACAAAGATTCCGTTTGGACAGTGAATTGCAGAGACAGGGGCTACTTCAATACATCACATTTCATGTTTCTGCTATTTTTTATTACAGAGATATGATTTTTTTAAAATGGAACCCTAAGTTAAATTTTAGCGTATCATGAAGGGTTTAAAAAGATGGTTTCAAATATGTGTATATCATAATATATAGGCGAATAGTTTTTGAGACACAGATATGTTCCCGGATCGCATTCGTACTTCAAAGCGGAGTTGTCCATTGCGACCTTTCCTGTTGACCACTGAGCAGCTTAACAGGGAAGGCGTTGTTTTCCTGCTTCTCGATAACGTCGCGAGGTGACGCACGAGGTAGCTGCAGAGAAGGGTATAAATGTTTCCGTCACAGTTTCTTGGAGCAGACATGCACACCAACTAAGAAAAGTTAGATATGCTTCTAGTGTATGGTGAAAGCAGAAGAAATGCTGTTAGAGCAACAAAGCGATATGGAGAGCTGTATCCTGACCGTGATCGTCCTACGCGCCAGCTTCTTGCACTTATTTGCTAGAAACTACTTGAATCGGAATCATGGAACGCCATACAGCCGGCCGAAGTGGCCGTGCGGTTAAAGGCGCTGCAGTCTGGAACCGCAAGACCGCTACGGTCGCAGGTTCGAATCCTGCCTCGGGCATGGATGTTTGTGATGTCCTTAGGTTAGTTAGGTTTAAGTAGTTCTAAGTTCTGGGGGGGACTAATGACCTCAGCTGTTGAGTCCCATAGTGCTCAGAGCCATTTGAACGCCATACATAGGACAAGGCAGAAAACTGCAACTGGCGAGGTACATGAAGAGGGCGTTCTAGTGTTGGCGCATAACGACCCTACTGTTTCGTCGTGACGTATCGCCTCGAAATGTGGTATAAGTCAGAGAAGTATCCTACGCATATTCCACCGGCATAAACTTCACCCGTTTCACCTCTCATTACATCAAGCACTCTCCGGTGTGGATTTCGAACGGCGTCAGGAATTTTGCCGGTTTGCTCTGCAGCACCTACAAGATGATCCACCGTTTTTTCAACGGGTGATTTTTACTGATGAAGCGACTTTCACCAGCCACGGTAATGTGAATTTGCATAATATGCATTACTGGTCAATAGAGAACCCGCACTGGCTCCGACAGGTACAGTATCAGCAACCGTGGAGTGTTAACTTGTGGTGCGGCATCGTCGGAAATGTCATTGTTGGGCCGTAAGTCATTCCGGGTATACCAAACGGCAATAACTATGCACAGTTCCTACCAAACGTTCTGCCCATTTTGATGGAAGAGGTACCACTAACTAGGCGTCAGCGCATGACGGCTGTCCTGCTCACTCTTCCCGTGTGTTAAATGAAAAAATCCCGGAGTGTTGGATAGGACGACGTACTGAAGTGAAATGCTCAGCCCGGTCTCCTGATTTGACCCCTATCGATTTTTTTCTGTGGGGAGCAATCAAACATACAGTGTGTGCTCAAATACCAACTACGCCAGACGGTATGAAGCGTGCGCTGATATCTCACGTGACACCCTCGCAGCCGTTCTCAAATCTTTCGAACGGCGACTACAAATGTGCATTGCAGCAGAGGGAAGCTTTCTGAGCACAAGCTTCAGTAGACTCTTGTATCATGTGCAGCATGTATTTTGCATCTTTGTGCGTATTTGCTTCGTATTGTGATCAATAGTAAATAGTCCCGGTGGATGTTCGAGTCCTCCCTCGCGCATGGGTGTGTATGTCTGTCCTTAGGATAATTTAGGTTAAGTAGTGTGTAAGCATTTGAGATGTGGTGCTATAGACGAATGTTGAACTGGACTGATAAGGTAAGGAATGAGGAGGTTCTACGCAGAATAGGAGAGGAAAGGAATATGTGGAAAACACTGATAAGGAGAAGGGACAGGATGATAGGACATCTGCTAAGACATGAGGGAATGACTTCCATGGTACTAGAGGGAGCTGTAGAGGGCAAAAACTGTAGAGGAAGACAGAGATTGGAATACGCCAAGAAAATAATTGAGGACGTAGGTTGCAAGTGTTACTCTGAGATAAAGAGGTTAGCACAGGAAAGGAATTCGTGGCGGGCCGCATCAAACCAGTCAGTGGACTGATGACCAAAAAAAAAAAAAGTGTGTAAGCTTAGGGACTGAGGTTCAAATGGCTCTGCGCACTATGGGGCTTAACTGCTATGGTCATCAGTCCCATAGAACTTAGAACTACTTAAACCTAACTAACCGAAGGACATCACACACATCCATGCCCGAGGCAGGATTCGAACCTGCGACCGTAGCGTTAGGGACTGAGGACCTTAGCAGTTAAGTCCATAAGATTTCACACACATTTGAACATTTTGAACAGTAAATATTTTCAAATAAAAAGCAAATACATACGAAATACTTGTGACCAATAAGGGTCTCCTCATTTACAATTTTATTTCTGTTACTTAACATGTATTAATATCTTGTGGTATTTTAATACCGTACGTTGTCTGCTATTTTAGTATCACAGTTGTCAAATAACTAAATAATATTTGCGCGACATCATCAGTTAATTTTTGCGAAAAAATATCTCAGTATGTATTACTATTGGCGGGTAAATGGGCGTGTTTGTGTAAGGACGGACTCACGACGTTTACCATGTACTCTACACAACAGGAAAGGTCGCATTGGACAACGGCGCTTCGAAGGACGAACACTATACGAGAACATATATGTGCCTCAAAAACTATTCGCCTAAACATTATGATATACACTTATTTCAAACCAACTTTTTAAGCCCATCACGTTACGCTAAAATTTAACATAGGGTTCCATTTTAAAAAACCAAAGATGGCCTCATATCTCTGTAATAAAAATTGCACAAACATTAAACGTGATGTATTCAAGTAGCCCCTGTCCCTGCAATTCACAGTCCAATCGGCATCTTTATATCTGTCACGGATGGGGAGACATAAGGGGTGTTACGACTTAGCTGCCTAACCCTGTATAGTGAGCTACTCACCCTACCAGGTGATTTCGCCTCACTGATTGCCAGTGGACAAGGAACTCCCTACTGTCGTCCGCACCTAAACAGCACGTCTCACGTCTGAGAATACCAGTTCCTCAGGTACACGGATCATCCAGAATTACTGACATCCAGCTCTAAAAAACTGTTACTATGTCATGTTGTGAGAAGATACGATCTACCCTGCTTTGCAGCCACCATATTGAGGCTCCCAGAGAGTGATAAAAGTGCGGAGCGAACGCCTTCTACATTCTCTTCCACAGGACAGTGATCACTGTCACAGCCTGCGTGGATTCTATGCCATGCCTGTAGCACAACTGACAAAGGTACGAGACACACAAACGGCAATTCTCACGCCCCTCTAAGGCAGACCCGTGCATCTGACACGTGTTATGAAATCAACACCTTCCTGCTGATACGTGATGTGCAGAAATTTCAGTCAGAAGACGTGACAATGAAACCGGTCGGCGTTTTTATCCTCGTCGAAGGACGGCACGGGGAAATCAGGTCGACGATGGGACTGTTCACTCGCAACTAGAGACTCCATCATGATGTCGAACCGACCACAATCACGTCACGACTGTGAGCTGAAGGAGTTATTACCATCAGAACCACTAAGAAACAGCACACACTCCCACGCATACAAACAGAGGTTGAGGCAAACGCCACTTTAGCTGCACCGTCCTCGCAACTGTGTCTCCCACTTCACTCACCCCATTCCAACATAGACCGACAGTCACGCTATGGTTGAACGCACCGACTCCTTCCCGCCTTACACGATACCACCTGTTTTGAAAGGGGGATGAAAATAACAACACACAGTCTCTTTCTCCCTCTCTCTGAAAAACGATACAGCCGTACACTGCGAGGCATCCAGACACGATATTGCGGGTCAGACGCAGCTGTGCGAAGATAACCTAATTTGCCCCCCCCCCCGCTCCAACAGTCAATAGAGCCCCTCGGGAGGAGGGAAGAAGGGGATGCTCTGTGACGGCTAGTGAGGGAGGGGATGCTCTGTGGCGGCTACACTATCGATAACCGTAGCAAGGAAAATGAAACTCCAAGGTCAGTGGTGAGGGCGCCTGCGGCGAGACTATCTTCAGCTGAGTCAGTTCTCTCTGAACAATAGTTCCGTGTGCACGGGCTTTTCTGTATATCGCGGAGCCGGTAATATGACGCGTATCATCTACACTAGCTGCATTAGTTATTTCTACCCATATGCATTCAAATCAACTCTGGATGCTTTTTTTCCACTCTGAACGTCTTTTTCAAACAATCCAACAGATTCATGAAATAATGACAATCTCCGTGAATACATTTCGTATTTGGATACGGGCAATGAGAAATTATTCGAAAACTTTATATGTCAGGTAATCAATTTTTTTTACGTCTTGTGTGACAGCTGGGATTATCATAGTGCAGGATGGTGCTGGGTTTTAAGTTGTTTCTCCAGATTCCATCGCTAGACTGTGGGTAAAAAATTGTGGCTAAGTAATTGTAACCTGTTGTTTCTGGAGGGAATTGAGCAGCACAAGTTGAACAAAGAGATACGAGCCATTGTTGTTCAGTTGTTGAACCGCTAACAGAATAGCGAGAAGTGATTCAGTGTAAACCTTCATGAGAAATTTCGAGTATTTTAAAATAGAGTTTCTTCAAGTGCTCTCTGTGAACAAGCTACTCAGTTATTGAGCTGTCACTGTTCTAACAATTAGAAAAGATGAATTTGAAAACAGTAGTAAAGTCACATCCTAATAGCATCATCTGTTGATCGTCTGTAAAAACATAAAAAATTATCATTGTTTACCGTTATATCAAAATGGAGTGTACGTTGGAGACTCTAATGTCCCATAGAGAAAACTTAGTGCTTAACAGGCCTCAAATCTTCACCTGTGATATTCACGAAATACACAATTTTCATGGTACTTTCTGTAGCAAACATAATTTCGGCCATCACTGGCCTCTACAGTATTTTCCTAACAGTTTGCGCACAATATTGGTAGAATGGTTTCTCTGTCTCGTTACCACTTGCCACAAACCTATTCCTTGTGAAAAGGACCTCTCTTGTAACCTAAGAGTGAACACGAAAGGTGTGTGGTCGTAAAATTGTGGCTGGGCAGTGCCTATTGACATTCAGTTTGATTGCTGTACTACAGTATCTCGTTCATTTACTGTCTATTTCTCGAGAATGCGAATTATTCTTTGTTGAAATTTTTTCTTGTTTTAAAGTAACACGTCTGCTTTGAGTCTAGCAACCAAACAATGGTTTAAAGGTTTACTTCTTCTTTTAGTGGGGCAGTACTCGTTGTAATTGGTAAACTTAGCATCTCCAACAATACCACACCCTGTTCTCCAAATAGCTTGATCCCACACTCACCTTCTACAGCCTCTGTATAGATCCTCTATATTAGAGTAACAAATCGCCGTTTGAAACTCTTGTGTTTACTCCAATCTTTGATGGCACGTGTGGTTTTCTGTTCTATTTGAAAAATAGCTCTAACTGTTAATAATCACCTTCAGATAGCTCTAAAAGACACAAAATTAAGGAACATGTAGTTATTGGTAAACATTATTCTTCAATTCTATCTCCTTTTTTCATTCTCTGAAGCCGCCAATCTTCGCACAATTTTTGTGATGTTTTCATGCAACTGAACTGACACAGGTATGTTTCCTAACGGAGACATTATCCTAGCTCCTATGTCGGTCTCTACAAAATGTACGTAGATGTTATTGCTAATACTTCCCAAGCATTATTTTTTATCTTCTAGACTAATCTCAAGATGATATTAAATATAATCTGGCCTTCTAACAATAACCGAAACGACCTTGCTGTCCTGGTACTGCGAACGGCAGAAAGCAAGGGGAAACTACAGCCGTAATTTTTCCCGAGGGCATGCAGCTTTACTGTATGGTTAAATGATGATGGCGTCCTCTTGGGTAAAATATTCCGGAGGTAAAATAGTCCCCCATTCGGATCTCCGGGCGGGAACTACTCAAGAGGCCAAGATAGACACGATGCCCATGCCTACTACAGTAGTACAAGTTTATATGCCAACTAGCTCTGCAGATGATGAAGAAATTGATGAAATGTATGATGAGATAAAAGAAATTGTTCAGGTAGTGAAGGGAGACGAAAATTTGATAGTCATGGGTGACTGGAATTCGATAGTAGGAAAAGGGAGAGAAGGAAACATAATAGGTGAATATGGATTGGGGATAAGAAATGAAAGAGGAAGCCGTCTGGTAGAATTTTGCACAGACCATAACCTAATCATAGCTAACACTTGGTTCAAGAATCATAAAAGAAGTTTGTATACATGGAAGAATCCTGGAGATACTAGAAGGTATCAGATAGGTTATATAATGGTAAGACAGAGATTTAGGAACCAGGTTTTAAATTGTAAGACATTTCCAGGGGCAGATGTGGACTCTGGCCACAATCTATTGGTTATGAAATGTAGATAAAAACTGAAGAAACTGCAAAAAGGTGGGAATTTAAGGAGATGGGACCTGGATAAACTGACTAAACCAGAGGTTGTACAGAGTTTCAGGGAGAGCATAAGGTTCAAATGGCTTTAAGCACTAAGGGACTCAACATCTGAGTTCATCAGTCCCCTAGAAGTTAGAACTACTAAAACCTAACTAACCTAAGGACATCATCCACATCCATGTCCGAGGCAGGATTCGAACCTGTGACCGTAGAGCTCGCGCGGTTCCAGACTGAAGCGCCTAAAACCACTCGGCCACACCGGCCGGCAGAACATAAGGGAATAATTGAAAGGAATGGGGGAAAGAAATACACTAGAAGAAGAATGGGTAGCTCTGAGGGATGAAGTAGTGAAGGCAGCAGAGGATCAAGTAGGTAAAAAGACAAGGGCTAGTAGAAATCCTTGAGTAACAGAAGAAATATTTAATTTAATTAATAAAAGGAAAAAAATAAAAATGCAGTAAATGAAGCAGGCAAAAAGGAATACAAACGTCTCAAAAATGAGATCGACAGGAAGTGCAAAATGCCTATGCAGGGATGGCTAGAGGACAAATCTAAGGATGTAGAGGCATACATCACTAGGGGTAAGATAGATACTGCCTACAGGAACATTAAAGAGACCTTTGGAGAAAAGAGAACCACTTGTATGAATATCAAGAGCTCAGATGGAAACCCAGTTCTAAGCAAAGAAGGGAAAGCAGAAAGGTGGAAGGAGTATATAGAGGGTCTATACAAGGGCGATGTACTTGAGGACAATATTATGGAAATGGAAGAGAATGTAGATGAAGATGAAATGGGAGATACGATACTGGGTGAAGAGTTTGACAGAGCACTGAAAGACCTGAGCCGAAACAAGGCCCTGGGAGTAGACATCCTTCCATTAGAACTACTGACGGCCTTGGGAGAGCCAGTCCTGACAAAACTCTACCATTTGGTGAGCAAAATGTATGAGACAGGCGAAATACCCTCAGACTTCAAGAAGAATATAATAATTCCAATCTCAAAGAAAGCAGGTGTTGACAGATGTGATAATTACCGAACTATCAGTTTAATAAGTCACAGCTGCAAAATACTAACACGAATTCTTTACAGACGAATGGAAAAACTGGTAGAAGCTGACCTTACGTCAAAGATTAAGGAAAGGCAAACCTACGTTTCTAGCATTTGTAGACTTAGAGAAAGCTTTTGACAATGTTGACTGGAATACTCTCTTTCAAATTCGAAAGGTGGCAGGGGTAAAATATAGGGAGCGAAAGGCTATTTACAATTTGTACAGAAACCAGATGGCAGTTATAAGACTCGAGGGGCATGAAAGGGAAGCAGTGGTTGGATAGGGAGTGAGACAGGGTTGTAGCCTCTCCCTGATGTTATTCAATCCGTATATTGAGCAAGCAGTAAAGGAAACAAAAGAAAAATTCGGAGTAGGTATTAAAATCCATGGAGAAGAAATAAAAACTTTGGGGTTCGCCGATGACATTGTAATTCTGTCAGAGACAGCAAAGGACTTGGAAGAGCAGTTGAACGGAATGGACGATGTCTTGAAAGGAGGATATACGATGAACATCAACGAAAGCAAAACGAGGATAATGGAATGCAGTCGAATTAAGTCGGGTGATGCTGAGGGAATTAGATTAGGAAATGAGACACTTAAAGTAGTAAAGGAGTTTTACTATTTGGGGAGCAAAATAACTGATGATGGTCGAAGTAGAGAAGATATAAAATGTAGACTGGTAATGGCAAGGAAAGCGTTTCTGAAGAATAGAAATTTGTTAACATCGAGGATAGATGTAAGTGACAGGAAGTCGTTTCTGAAAGTATTTGTATGATGGAGTGTAGCCATGTATGGAAGTGAAATATGGACGATAAATAGTTTAGAGAAGAAGAGAATAGAAGCTTTCGAAATGTGGTGCTACAGAAGAATGCTGAAGATTAGGTGGGTAGATCACATAACTAATGTAGATGTATTGAACAGAATTGGGAGAAGAGGAGTTTGTGGCACAACTTGACAAGAAGAAGGGACCGGTTGGTAGGACATGTTCAGAGGCATCAAGAGATCACAAATTTAGCATTGGAGGGCAGCGTTGAGAGTAAAAATCGTAGAGGGAGACCAAGAGATGAATACACTGAGCAGATTCTGAAGGATATATGTTGCAGTAAGTACTGGGAGATGAAGAAACTTGTACAGGATAGGGTAGCATGGAGAGCTGCATCAAACCAGTCTCAGGACTGAAGACCACAACAAAAACAACAACAACATACAATTCAACGCTTATTTGACTAAGAAGTGTAGGACGTTAACATGATTTAATATAAAGGGATTTAACGTACGTTTGATAAACGAACTATGCATTTTGTGACAGCAACTAATAACATGCTGCAGTTTGACTTGTCAAAGTTGCAGGAATGTTCTGCAGAAGTTTCACAAAATGCGATTCAGTAAATGCGAGAACGAGTTGCAACATACGGCACATTTAAGAATGTAATTTATTTAAATAATGCTCGCGATCGGTCTCTAGGAAATTAGCCTAGGGAAAGGTAACTATGAGGTCCAACTTCAGGAGACGAAAACTGAGGCCAGGTGATAGTCTACCGTGACAGTTTCGGCGCACCAGACAGGCTACAGTAGCTTATAAAATGTAGATACTCGTCGATGCAAATTGCAAACTTGTGGAAGGAGGGTTAGGTATGGATAAGGTACTTGATAACGCAGATATTTCTCTTACCCTATCTGACCTCTGGCCATAGACATTGTGCCATGTATGAAGCGCGACAACCAGTATTTGTGGACGAAAAATGACAATTGAACGCTATGACAAAATAAATGTATCTTATATCTACACAGAGAACGGCTTCTCCTCTGATCTAATTCTAGTAACACATTCTGTTGATTCTTACCTACAGGTAACTGTTACGTATAAACTGGCACAATGTGTTCTTTCAGTAGTACATGTAGACGCCTCGGCGAACCGATACACCACAATAACATCAAGATCTCAGTGGCGTTCAACGAATAAATGGTTCACTGTCAGATACTGTCACTGCTCATAGAACGACTCCTTATTACTCGTCTTCCATTCGCGTGGAGGTCACAGTGGCTACTGATATTCCAGCGCTAGATCACAATCTTTGGATAAGATGTAAGCTGGCCATCCCTGCCGTTATGAGAGTGTCTCTTGTTGGGGGAAAAAACCATGCATTCTAAACTATCATAAGACGATCTTGACGATATCACGCAGTAACACAGTCAGAGATCATTTAGCGAAACACACAGAAGCACTGATATGGATAACGGTGTACAGCTATCGTTTTGCAATCGTTGGCCTTCGACTGGTTTGTTCTGCCCAGCTATACACTTGAGTCCGTCTTCCACAAAAATGTAATCTTATCTCGGATAGTTGTTGAATATTCAAGTAATATAGTAATTAACTCAAATAATAATTAGATAAATCATTCGGGATTTCAAAACAACGTTGTCATCCACTTACTGGCCTCGCAGTAGGGAGTGTTTTGTTAAAGCTACGAGAAGTTTTATGGTCTACAAGCCACGGTAAATGTCATTATGGAAGAAAGTTCCTAGGTATATTCGGAACTTTCTTCCCTTTCTAATCGTAAGGAAGTTTACGGGCCCAGGCGAGTGGGCCTTCGGCTCTGAAATCCCGTGTCGATGATGTTTCGTTGAATGGTTCGCACGCTGACACTTGTTGATGGTCCATCATTGAAATCTGCAACAATTTGTGGAAGGGTTGCACTTCTGTCGCGTTGAACAATTCTTTTCAGTCGTCGTTGGTCTCATTCTTGCTGGATCTTTTTCCGACCGCCCCGATGTTTAAGTTTATATGTTTTACCGGATTCCTGATGCTCACGGTACACTCATGAAATGGTCGTACGAGAAAATCCCCACTTCATCGCTACCTCGAAGATGCTGTGTCCCATCGCTTGTGCGCCGACAATAACACCACTCACTCAAATCTTGCTAGCCTGCCATCGTAGCAGCAGTAACGGATCTGACAACTGCGCCAGATCCTTGTTGTCTTATATAGGCGTTGCCGACCGCAGCGCCGTATTCTGCCTGTTTGCGTATCTCTATATTTGAATATGCGTTCCTATATGTTTCTTTGGCGCTTCGGTGTATGATCATATGAAGTACCCTCACAAACATGTGATAACCTCGATGTTGTCTTCACTGACACAATCCTGTGTATTACGGATTTTCAACAGAAACGTATAATTCATTGACGAGAAAGGCTCAGTAGTGCAGTGAGATTATTCACATGTGATGCTGTTGTCTGCATGAAACGATTATTGTTTGGTGACTGTGACGAAATGCAGAACGAGTTAGGCAGAACTACTTACTTCTTACTGACGTTATATTTGAACTGTCTGAGGCAATACTAGATGACAGCCGCCTATAAAAGCCGATAAATGGAAGACAGTATCCATAAAAAACTATTAAGCTAAAAAAAAGACTCCGGAAATATATGATTACGAGGCTAGTGGACGACATATAAGCTAAGCAAGTACACGGATTAAAAGTGTCAGCACGCCCATTAGTGGACACTGATGTGGGTTGTACCCACCATTCACCGTTATGGCGACAGCAGCTCTGTTAGGAACACTTTCACTGAGGTGTCTGAATGTCTGTGGATAAATGTCAGTTCGTTATTTTACAAAAGCAGAAACCTCAGCCGGCCGGAGTGGCCTAGCGGTTCTAGGCGCTACATACTGGAACCGCGCGACCGCTACAGTCGCAGTTTCGAATCCTGCCTCAGGCATGGATGTGTGTGACGTCCTTAGGTTAGTTGGGTTTAAGTAGTTCTACGGTCTAGGGGACTGATGACCTCAGCAGTTAAGTCCCATAGCGCTCAGAGCCGTTTTTTTTAAACCTGAAATGTTGAGGTGTTGGACGCTGTAACTCATTCCAAAGTTCCATTGGGTTCAGGTTGGGACTCTGGCTGCCCATTTCATTGCCGGAATGTTATTTTCCACAAACCAACATATACTGTTTCATGACGCGGTACACCGCCATACTGATACAATCACACACCGGACTGTTCTTGTAATGTACGCACTTCACAATGTGGTAAACGTGTTCATATTCTTTCCGCATTTAGCGTTTTCTTGAGCGCATAAAAGGGATTACAGATAACGACAAAAACACCTCCTTACCGTAGCATCACCTCTTCCATACTTCACTGTTGGCACTACACAGGATGGTAGATTACGTTATCCGGGCGTTCGCCAAACCCAAGCCTTTACATCGGTTTGCCCCAGAGTACAGCGTGATCCACCACTCCAAACCAGCCGTTTCCACTGTCCAGTGGCGTTGCTCTTCACGCCATCTACAGCGTCGCTTAGAACTGGCTGCAGAAATGTGTGGCTTATGAGGAGTTGCTCGAACTCCATATTCCATTCCTTTAACTCCATACGCACAGCTATTGTGCTAGATGGACTGCCGATAGCAATTTGGAACTCACTAGTGAATCTTTCACCTGACTTTGTGTTTTTTTTTTTTTTTTTTGCTTGGTTTCGTGCAGAAGGAATTCGGTGTAGTACGAACTCAACAAGTCGTTGGAAGTCCACTGCTGCCTCTATAGCCATCCATAACTGCGAAAGTGCTGCCAGTGCAGGATTTTGTGCACGATTTGATCTCTCTATTAGGTCCCATAAATGTTCGGTGGAATTCATGTCGGGCGATCTAGGTATGTCAAAGGTCAGCCGGCTCATCTGAAATTAAAATTGAGTTGACGCTAGCGAAGCATATAAGATTCTTTAGAAGTTGTACCTCGCTTAAGTAATTTGGACAATTGGAAACGAAATGGCGGCCATTTCGAAAATATAGGGTTTCTTTAATAGATATTCGACTTCATCGTCCCAGTAAAAATATTTACAATTGATGGATCGGAATAAAAGTGGTACAACTCCTAGAAAATTTAGTTAGCGGAAACGAAGACTCATGTCAATCGGTTCTGTAGATTTGAAGTTACCATACCTCACGGTAAAAAAACCTGAAATTTGGTAGGAAGTATTCATATCCTGCAGTAAGACTTCGACTACATGACTTAAGTATATTCTTGAAGATCTATAGTTGCAAACATGTGATGCTAAAAGATCGCCTCTATACCCTAGCATATACAATTCTCCTTACGTGCCCACTGATTAGTAAAACAACATCGTTTAGAAGGCGTGATTGGTCTGCAGAATTTGACTGAAATGTCTTATTTACCAGCCGACATTCTTCCAAATAGGGTTTCGGAAAAGTAAGATAAATTTTGTTCACATCGTCACTGTATATATTATGAAGGACTTGGGCAGTATAGCACTTCTCATGAAGCGCTGCTATCTCAGAGTTGGTTTTTAGTTCAAGCGGCTGAGACAAAGCACGAGAAACAGCCTCAGAAATAGACATCCAACGTGTATTGCACTTCTGAACTATTTTCAATGGATTAGCTCCGTCATTTAGTGCACTGAATAACCTCTATTAGTAATTTGACGAGATGAAGATTTGGAAAACCAAGAATATGTTTCTGACAGAAAAAATTCCGAATTCCGGGGCAAATTTTCAGATGTAGCAGGACATACCGACAGCTACACGGAATGACAGACACAAGTAATTAACACTAGATTCAGATTCAGATTCTAATACACACCATTATTGATTCCTACCATAACTGCTGCATTGTCAGTACCAAAACCGCAAATTAAATGAATGTTCAAGGCGTACCCATTAAGCAAAGAATTCAAACCATTGGTTACTGCCACTGCGATGCCTTCATCTAACTCTGCCATTCCAAAGAATGTGGAAACATTGCGATCTCGGGCCTCAGAAAGGTATATCACACATGCAGCTGACAATTTACTGGCACTAGTGTCTGAGGATTCATCCAGAAGTACACTGAAATGTACGTCTCCTACGTCCTTTTTCAGACTGTCCTTGAAATATGGGTAAAGAGTATTTTTTATCACACCTCTACACTTGATTCTATGCAAACGCATGTGAGAGACATGGTCAGCACCTAAAAAACACCTCTTTGAAAGGCTGTGGAGATGATCCACAGATTTTCTTGCGGAATGGTTAGCCATAAATAAACATAATGCAGCTTCTTCAACAGAAACTTCATTGGACTGCCTAACTACATGTGCATCGAGTTTCAACTGCCGCCCCTGTGAAGAAAAAAGTGCTGCAGCTTTTACATGCTTTTTGAATGATTCCACCAATCCGACAGATGCGAATTTAAATTGCACTGGTAAAATCGACATCACACTCTAGAAGGATCTCAACAAGCCATGTCTTTCAATTGTTTGTTGCTAAGCCACTGTTTTCTAAACTTTTGGGTGTATTTTTTGTACTTTTGCTTCGATGTTTTGATGAAACAACTAATAAAAAGTTAAGAAAATCATTGATTACAACAAGATTAACTGCACCATAAACATTAACAGTCCAACACTGTGCACTGAACCGACTTTGGTACACGGTAACTTGTCACTACAATGCTAAGAGCAAAGAACTGAGATGGAAAGGATTGTTCTGTTCTGTTGAGGCAGGGGAAACACTATATCGAAATCTGATTTAATAGAGTTAGCTGGAGCCATATTGTTACCGGTTTATGATTTTTCACGCCAAATGCAATTTCAAATTGTATATTGGAAAGACTGAATTAAACATAAAAATATTGTTGCAGACATCAATCCACAAATCCGTTAGAAAATCCGTTGACCGCTAAATGCAAAATTTCCCCCGCTGACAGTATGTAAAATCCGTCAAATTTAGCGGAAATTGCGATAACTTGGCAGCCTTGTTATCGTCAAAACAATAAAGACTGAATTAAACGTAAAAATATTGTTGCAGACATCAATCCACAAATCCGTTAGAAAATCCGTTGACCGCTAAATGCAAAATTTCACCCGCTGACAATATGTAAAATCCGTCAAATTTAGCGGAAATTGCGATAACTTGGCAGCATTGTTATGGTCAAAACAATAAAGACTGAATTAAACGGAAAAATATTGTTGTAGTTATCCATCCACAAATCCGTTATATAATCCGTTGACCACTAAATGAAAAATTTCACCCGCTGACAGTGGGTAGAATCCGTCAAATTTAGCGGAAATTCCGCTAACTTGGCAGCCCTGTTATTGTCAAAACAATATATTCCGTCTCCATGAACGCATTTATGATACGGAGGCACTACCGTCAAATGTTAATGATCAAAATCAAATTGTTTTGCTACAATTGGCACCACAGCCTATGTCATAAACAGTTTCTGTTAAAGCGGCTGCGAGAAAGAACATGCTAAGTTGTGCTGTGATAACGTGCGGTTTTGTTTTTCTTTTCTCAGTCATTTTTAACAGAAAACAGGAGTGTTATGTTTGTGCCTAACTTTATAACCCTGCCTGTTCGTAGATTAAAACCATGCCAAATACTGCCATTAACGGTATTGTTCTCACAGGTCCAGCAGCTGGAAACGTCTCTCTTATAGCCCGTGTACTAATGATTCCACCTGATTTACCCATTCATTTTGACTTCTATTCCCAATCAAGATTCCGTTTGCAATAGCAACAAATAAGAACAGAGAGAGGGAGGAGAATGAGATGGACAGAGAACGGGGGGGTGGTGGGGGTGGGGGGGAGGGAGACTGGATATAAAGAAGGGGAAGAAGGGTTCTGACAGAGAGATGAGGGAGGAGGAGATGAATGGAGAGAGTATGGAATAATAGTTGTACAGGGAGCTGGAGAAGTAGGTGGACAGTGTTAGGGGGAGGATGAGGGGATAGAGAAAGAGGGGGGAGGAAGAGACTAGGACGTATGTCCACTTCCCATTCTGTTTCCTCTAATATCTCCTAGATTTGCAAGACACAAACCAAGATTTCTAATTTCGTGTATAATGTTGTTACATTTCGCCGAAATGACCTTGAAACTCCACAACACCACAAAACAAGTGGATAAAATATAGAGTAGCCGCTTAATCGAGTCTCTCAAAATGCACCATAAAATAGTTTACTAACATAAAAATTTGTTCTTTGTGAGCGCCTACTTGAGCAGAAATCGTTTTTTCGATGCAAAAGAACCACTTGGATTAGGTACGAGGCTATTTAGTTTAATTACGTCCACGTAGGCGCTGGGTTACACCTCACGCTTGCTCTCTTCCACAGTCTGATAAAATGTATGCTTCAGATCATTAAATTTACAAAAGGTGCGAATCTGAAAGAAATGAGATTCGCGCTCACTCTACAATTACTATTGTACTTCAAAATTTACAAAAGTCTTACACATTTCAACTTGTTGCTGTAGAAACGTCTGCTGCTCTCGGCGTCGTTAGACAAAGATCGATTCCTTAATACACGTTTCAAAATGGTATGAGAGATGCAAGACCTATTTGACGAATGAAGTACCGACTTACTACATTCCATTATAGGTCAAATTAAGGTGATTGACAGAGCAATATCCGCCACTCATTGATCGTAGGCGTTAGCGCCTGTCTGCTGCACTTTCGCCAAGAGGACGTAAGCAACCACACTGCTCCAATGTAACATGTCAAGCTGTAAAGTAAAAGTACACGTTATTTCGTGCAGCTGAGCTGACCAATAGAGCGGAGCGGTATGTGCCTTTTGTTCTAACGTCCTTTCTAAAGTTCTCAATACGAACTCCTTATTGCACTCAGCTCTCTCTCTCTCTCTCTCTCTCTCTCTCTCTCTCTCTCTCTCTTTCTCTCTTTCTCTCTCTGTCTCCCTTTCTGTGCATCTTGTTGTAGCGGTGCCCATTACCACTTTATACCAATGTCACACCTGCTATCCGTAGAAGTTCCGAAAAACAATACATCAGACAACTGTCTGACAATCACGTACAAATTCTAGCGACCACTTGCATTATCAGGCTGCTTGGAACCACGACAGCAAACACACTTCAACTGACTGCAGTACTCTAATTGCTGCCGGCCGGAGTGACCGAGCGGTTCTAGGCGCTACAGTCTGGAACCGCTCTGCTGCTACAGTCGCAGGTTCGAATCCTGCCTCGGGCATGGATGTGTGTGATGTCTTTAGGTTAGTTAGGTTTAAGTAGTTCTAAGTTCTAGGGGACTGATGACCTCAGAAGTTAAGTCTCACAGTGCTCAGAGCCATTTGAACCATTTTTACTCCAACTGCTACTTCTTCCTTTCGAAAACTAGCCCTCAAAATCACAGAAAAAGAGATAAGGGTATCAAGAGAAAATGCTGAAATCGATCAGTCTTACAGATACAAAAGCAAAAGTGCGCGTCGGTAAACAACATGTAAATAAATGGGAGATATGACATATGGCTGACTAAAGAAGACGTCTGTCGGTATAAACATAAACACATCATCGTCACTAAATCCTTTCTTAATTGCGACACCCTCCAGCAGCTCTCCAATTCTAAACTGGTGATCCCTTGATGCCTCAGAACATGTCCTACCAACCGATCCCTTCTTTTAGTCAGGTTGTGCCACAAACACCTCTTCTCCCCAATTCTGTTTATTACCTCCTCATTAGTTGCATGATCTACCCATTTAATCTTCAGTGTTCTTCTGTAGCACCTCATTTCGAAAGCTTCTACTCTATTTTAGTCCAAAACACACTCCTGGCAATGGAAAAAAGAACACATTGACACCGGTGTGTCAGACCCACCATACTTGCTCCGGACACTGCGAGAGGGCTGTACAAGCAATGATCACACGCACGGCACAGCGGACACACCAGGAACCGCGGTGTTGGCTGTCGAACGGCGCTAGCTGCGCAGCATTTGTGCACCGCCGCCGTCAGTGTCAGCCAGTTTGCCGTGGCATACGGAGCTCCATCGCAGTCTTTAACACTGGTAGCATGCCACGACAGCGTGGACGTGAACCGTATGTGCAGTTGATGGACTTTGAGCGAGGGCGTATAGTGGGCATGCGGGAGGCCGGGTGGACGTACCGCCGAATTGCTCAACACGTGGGGCGTGAGGTCTCCACAGTACATCGATGTTGTCGCCAGTGGTCGGCGGAAGGTGCACGTGCCCGTCGACCTGGGACCGGACCGCAGCGACGCACGGATGCACGCCAAGACCGTAGGATCCTACGCAGTGCCGTAGGGACCGCACCGCCACTTCCCAGCAAATTAGGGACACTGTTGCTCCTGGGGTATCGGCGAGGACCATTCGCAACCATCTCCATGAAGCTGGGCTACGGTCCCGCACACCGTTAGGCCGTCCTCCGCCCACGCCCCAACATCGTGCAACCCGCCTCCAGTGGTGTCGCGACAGGCGTGAATGGAGGGACGAATGGAGACGTGTCGTCTTCAGCGATGAGAGTCGCTTCTGCCTTGGTGCCAATGATGGTCGTATGCGTGTTTGGCGCCGTGCAGGTGAGCGCCACAATCAGGACTGCATACGACCGAGGCACACAGGGCCAACACCCGGCATCATGGTGTGGGGAGCGATCTCCTACACTGGCCGTACACCACTGGTGATCGTCGAGGGGACACTGAATAGTGCACGGTACATCCAAACCGTCATCGAACCCATCGTTCTACCATTCCTAGACCGGCAAGGGAAGTTGCTGTTCCAACAGGACAATGCACGTCCGCATGTATCCCGTGCCACCCAACGTGCTCTAGAAGGTGTAAGTCAACTACCCTGGCCAGCAAGATCTCCGGATCTGTCCCCCATTGAGCATGTTTGGGACTGGATGAAGCGTCGTCTCACGCGGTCTGCACGTCCAGCACGAACGCTGGTCCAACTGAGGCGCCAGGTGGAAATTGCATGGCAAGCCGTTCCACAGGACTACATCCAGCATCTCTACGATCGTCTCCGTGGGAGAATAGCAGTCTGCATTGCTGCGAAAGGTGGATATACACTGTACTAGTGCCGACATTGTGCATGCTCTGTTGCCTGTGTCTATGTGCCTGTGGTTCTGTCAGTGTGATCATGTGATGTATCTGACCCCAGGAATGTGTCAATAAAGTTTCCCCTTCCTGGGACAATGAATTCACGGTGATCTTATTTCAATTTCCAGGAGTGTATTTATCGTCCACGTTTCGCTTCCATACATGGCAACACTCCACACAAATACTTTCAGAAACGACTTCCTGACATTTAAATCTATACACGATGTTAACAAATTTGTCTTCTTCGGAAACGCTTTCCTTACCATTGCCAGTCTACATTTTATATCCTTCCTACTTCCACCATCATCAGTTATTTTGCTCCCCAAATAGCAAAACTCATCTACTACTTTAAGTGTCTCATTTCCTAATCTAATTCCCTCAGCATCACCTGATTTAACCAGAATATATATTCCATTATCCTAGTTTTGCTTTTGTTGATGTTCATCTTATAGCCTCCTTTCAAAACACTGGCCGTTCCATTCAACTACTCTTCCAGGTCCTTTGCTGTCTCTGACAGAATTACAATGTTATCAGCGAACCTGAAAGCTTTTATTTCTTCTCCACGGATCTCATTTCGTACTACAAATTTTTCTTTTGTATTCTTTACTGCTTGCTCAATGTATAGACTGAATAACAATGGTGATAGGCTACAACCTGTCTCGTACCCATCCCAACCACTGCTTCCCTTTCGTGCCCCTCGACTCTTGTAACTATCTGTTTTCTGTAGAAATTGTAAATAGCCTATCGCTCCCTGTATTTGACCCCTGTCACCTTCAGAAGTGGAAAGAGAGTATTCCAGTCAAAATTGCCAAATGATCGCTCTAAGTCTACAAAAGCTAGAAACGTACGTTTGCCTTTCCTTAAACTATCTTCTAAGATATGTCGTAGGGTCAGTATTGCCTCATGTGTTCCTACATTTCTACGGAGACCAAACTGATCTTCCCCATGATCGGCTTCTACCAGGTTTTCCATTCCTCTGTAAAGAATTCGCGTCAGTATTTTGCAACAATGACTTATTGAACTGATAGTTCGCTAATTTTCACTTCTGTCAACAACGGCTTTCTTTGAGATTGGAATTATTACATTCTTCTTGCAGTCTGGGGTATTTCAGCTGTCTCATACAACTTGCCCTCCAGATGGTAGAGTTTTTTCAGGGCTGGCTCTCCCAAAGCTATCAGTAGTTCTAATGGAATTTTGTCTACTCCTGGGGCCTTGTTTTGACTTATGCCTTCTAGCGCACTGTCAAATTGTTCACGCAGTATCATTTCTCCCATTTCATCTTCACCTACGTCCTCTTCCATTTCCATAATATTGCCCTTCGGCCTTATATAGACCCTTTATATACTCCTTCCACCTTTCTGCTCTCCCTTCTTCGTTTAGGACTGGTTTTCCATGTGGGGTCTTGATATTCATACAATTGGTTCTCTTTTCTCTAAAGATTTCTTTAATTTTCCTCTGGGCAGCATCTATCTTACCCCTAGTGATGTATGCCTCTACATCCTTACATTTGTCCTATAGCCATCCATGCTTAGCCATTTTGCACTTCCTGTCGATCTCATTTTGAGACATTTGTATTCCTTTTTGCCTGCGTCATTTACTGCATTTTTATATTTTCTCCTTTCATCAATTCAATATCTCTTCTGTTACCAAGGGATTTCTACTAGCCCTCGTCTTTTTACTTACTTGATCCTCTGCTGCCTTCACTATTTCATCTCTCAAAGCTACCCGATCTTCTTCTACCATATTTCTTGCCTCTGTTCTCATTAATCGTTCCCTAAAGCTCTCTTCTAAACTCTCTACAACCTCTGGTTCTTTCAGTTGAACAGGTCCCATCTCGTTAAATTCCCACCTTTTTTGCCGTTTCTTCATTTTTAATGTACAGTTCATAAACAATAGATTGTGGTCAGAATTCACATCCGCCCCATGCAAATGCCTTACTGCTTAAAACCTGGTTCCTAAATCTCTGTCTTACCATTACATAATCTATCTGAAACCCTCCAGTGTCTCCAGGCCTCTTCCATGTGTACAGTCTTCTATTATGATTTTTAAACCAAGTGTTAGCAATGATTAAGTTATTCTCTCTGCAAAATTATACCAGGTGGCTCCCTCTTTCATTCCTTACCTGCATTCCTTATTCACCTACTACTTTTCCTTCTCTTCCTTTTTCTACTATCCAATTCCAGTCCCCCAACACTATTAAATTTTCGTCTCCCTTCACTGTCAGAATAATTTCTTCCCATCATACATTCCTTCACTCTCTGCTTCGTCTGCGGAGCTAGTTGGGAATTAAACTTGTACTACTGTGGTAGGCGTGGGCTTCGTGTATATCTAGGCTACAATAATGCGTTCACTGTGCTGTTCTTAGCAGTTTACCCGCACTCCTATTTTTTATTCATTATTAAACCTACTCCTGCATTACCTCTATTTGATTTTGTGTTTATAAGCCTATATTCACCTGACAAGAAGTCTTGTTCGTCCAGCCAGTGAACTTCACTAATTCCCACTATATCTAACTTTAACCTATCCATTTCCCTTTTTAAATTTTCTAACCTACATGCCCGATTAAGGGACCTGACATTCCACGCTCGGATCCGTAGAACGCCAGTTTTGTTTCTCCTGATAAAGACATCCTCCTGAGCAGTCTCCGAATGGGGGACTATTTTACCTCCGGAATATTTTGCCGAAGAGGACGGCATCATCATTTAACCATGCACTAAAGCTACATGCCCTCGGGAAAAATTACGGCTGTACTTTACCCTTGCTTTAGCCGTTCGCAGTTCCAGCACAACAAGGCCGTTTTGGTTAGTGTTACAAGGCCAGATGTGTTAATCGTCCAGACTGTTGCCCCTGCAACTACTGAAAAGGCTGCTGCCCCTCTTCAGGAACCCCACGTTTGTCTGGCCTCTCAACAGATACCCCTCCGTTGTGGTTACCCCTACTGTACGACTATCTGTATCGCTGAGGCACGCAAACCTCCCCACCAACGGCAAGGTCCATGGTTTACGGAGGGTGCAGAGACGTGTGTATGAAAAATGCATGCAGTGGCGGTATGTAGGTACATAATGAATGTATATCTATTATTTTGCTGTGTGTCGAATCTGAAAGCCTGAACTATATTTACTAATTATTTTCAGGTTGTCTCCATTCATTACATTCATGCAGAAGAGGAGATTTTAGGAGTTTCTCTGGCTCACCTAGTACTGGATGTGAGATTTTGCTACCAGAGAAACACATACCAATCGTTTCTTCCGTCCATTTTGATGCACTATGGTATCTATAGTTTTGATCCATCTCCCTACGATAATTAATTGGTGATTAACATAGTTAATTTATCATAATCAAATGCAGCCCCACCAAACGCCTCCCACTATCCACAGGTAAAGGCATTACTCTCTGTTTGCTGTACAGCCTTTAAATGACGACATTGTTGTGAGTCATCAAGCTTCTCGGTAGTTGCTAAGAGACGAGTGGCACTCAGCGTCTAAAATTAGACGGGCTTACGGCTGTTCTAACGTCTGTACACCCCTACGTTCTGCATCCAAGCTCTTGGGGACATGAGATTGCTCTGAGATTTGTTGAATTCGATTAACTTGGGCAGCGTGAGCTCTCTTAGGACTAAGCGCTCAATCAGACTTACGTTTGCGAGGCTTATAGTAATAGTTTTAAATATGGTTCTCAGGCTTATCGTCCGATTTTATTGTTGTTTATCCACCAAAACTCTCTAGCTATGCAAGGTGCTGCAGGAACTGAAAACGGGCACAGTAATATTGGATTTGCACTGTCGCGGAATAATCTATAGACACTAAAAATGGCCTACCAGCCTCGTCTGCTTGCCACTCACATATACCATACTTAAAAATGTTAATAACAGTCAAAAAGTAAAGTAGCCTGTGGTCTTCCTGAGGGTTCAAGCTATCTCCATACTAAATGCCACAGGAATTGGTTCAGCGAGAGAGTCGTGAAAACGTAACAAGTTAGTTACTTTCACAGTTAATAACACTGGCTGAGGATTGATCAAACGAGTTGAGAACTAAATAAACATTGTATTGGTTACGAATATATCAACGACTAAAACCATTTTCACAAATATCCCATAATTCAAAAATGAAAGAGTAAATACTCAAATTGATAAATATGTTGTACTACACACTTCCTAAAGTTGCATATCTTCTTCACTAGGGTTCAGGCTATTTCACGTCAAATATCATGGATATCGTTTCAGTGGTTTAGTCGCAAAAACGTAACATAAACTCACTTTCGTATTTGTAATACCAGTATGGAAGTATGGATTGCATAGAAAAAGCACGTTAAGGATTGTATAAGTACGTATTCATTACGTGGAATCGCATTATGTAGAACATATCAAACAAAGAGAACACTTTCAGAAATGTGATAAAGTTCAAAAGACAAAGAATAAATAGCTTTCTGAAAGAGTAATCATGCTTCCATTTTTCACGTTATATTCTTCAAATCAATAAATATCTTCTACTACCCCCTTCTACAGTAGCCTATGCTCTTCCGCAGCGTTTAAGCTACCTCCATAGAAAATTTTATCAAAACTGATGCAGCAGGTTAGCCGTGAAAGCGTAAAAGACAGAGTTACTTTCGCATTTATAATTTTAGTATGGATATGGATTAAGTGTTACTGAATAGCCCGCCAAACATGTGTACGTCCAAAGACTGTTTATAATTTGATTATTATTATGTTTTTACTTCACACTGTAGTTATCTTTTAGTTTAAATAGGGTCACTTATTCGTCCCCACTCGAAACATTCCCAGATGTTCAGGTGATGTGAAACTCCTTCTGATAATGTCATTACCAGGACTATTCTGAGAATGTACATCCGATTTCGCTATGACATCAGAAATGTCATAATTTTCATGTGCAGAATACAATGCTGTCTAAGTTTGTAACATGTAGTTTCTCTTATTAGTTTCTATATGTTACAGTTTAGTGTCGTAATTGATGTTAGCAGAATGATGCTAGGTTAGCGACGAAAAAGTGTCACTCCGGTTCAGATTTGTGGACACATAAATAAGAAACAAAACGCGTTTTCTGAAACCAGAAATTCACAAAATTTAGTGTCAGATTCCGAGGATAGCTTTATCGTACTACTGTAAAGAATAATACCCACAACCAGGTAATTATGAAAGCTATACTCTATCAGTTGTCACCTAGTGCTTTCAAATTAATGACTAAAATAACATGTAGATTTAATTGATTTATTCTTGTAGATCACATGGAGTGTAAAAATACAGTTATATAACACTAATATATGCAAACGATAAGAATACAGAAAGACAAAACTACTTATAAAACTAATAAAATGTCAATATCTCAGTTCGTAATAAATATAAGACCTGTATCGTCAGCTTTCATGCAGTCGCTCCGACTCCCCTGATAGGAAGCAAGGGTCATTCATCTCTAATGTGCTTGATTGTCTGTTCGGAGCCCCACTCTTACAAACTGGAGATTCTGTAGCACCCCATTTGTAAAATTATTATGTGCATCGATCATGCCCTCTGCGGGCTCTGTTCCATTTGACCCATACTTTCCTGTCGATTTCTGTTTCAGTAGATCACAGTTATATTTTCGGAGTCATTCACGCTCTTCAGGATTTTCAGTAAGTCGACAGTTCCGAACCCACAGGACTGTCACCTCAATTTTACTAGCATTTAACTGTTCTGCTTGCCGTAAAAGTGTGTTTCTTGAACGGAGTGTATTTCGTGGCAACTTGGTATGTCTCCCTCTACCGGTAATTCCAGGTTCTCCTGTAGCTTGTTGTATTCCTGAAGCAAGGTCTCGCTTCTACAGATTGCGAGAGGACAAATGTTGCTCAGCATAGGAAGCCAATAAATGGGTTTTGCTAGTATTGCCCCAGTTATTAACTGCATAGTGTGTTTCAACTGGAAGTCGATCAAGTTAGTGTGGCAAATGTTTAGCCACAGCGAGGCATAACACTCGGCCTTTGAGAAGACCAGCGGAACGAATGACGTGCGCAAGATATCTTCTGAAGCTCCTCATGTCATTTCACACATTTTTTGAATAATATACTGACGAATATTTATCTTGGCAGAGGTATTTTAAAGATGTGTTTTACATGAAAGGATGCTGTGAAGATGACAAACAGCAACATGTGGAGTTCTGTAATTTCGTTCTTGGCAACATGGAGGATGACAGTTTGAATCCACGCTTAGTGTTTAGTGATGAGGCAACATTCCATTTAAATAGACGTGTGATCCGTCATAATGTGAGAATGTGGGGTACTGAACAACCACAGGAAGTTGTATAACATAAGAAGGATTCTCCAAAATTTAATGTGTTTTGTGCAGTTTCACGGAAAAACAGGAATGGACCATTTTTCTTTGGCGAGAACACTTTATAGGAGGCATGTATCTCGATATGGTTAACTTTCTTTTCACACAGTTGGAGACATTCGAACGACTTCGTTTACCAACAGGATGGGGCACCGCCACACTTACATCTGGAAGTGCGGGAATTTTTAATTCAAAGGATTACTGAACGATGGGTCGGCGGCACTGGACCAAATGATTCAACCTTACGTTACTGGCCTCCAACGTCACCAGACCTGACTGTGTGTGATTATTTCTTGTGGGGTTTATAAAAGACTCTATGTGGTTCCGTTACCAACAACAATGAATGAACTGAGACATTGCACAACAGCAGCTGTGGAATCTGTAGTTGAAGATATGCTCGCTACAGTGTGAGAACAATTTGAATATCACATTCACATATACCGTACATCTCAAGTAGGGCATATTGAAAACCTATGAAAAGGTATGAAAAAAAAGTTTTTGAGTTTCCTGTTCATCAAAAACCAAAATTCATTGCATATGTTTATTAGTTTCAGAACTATAGACGTGCGAAATCGGGTGATTCTCTTTTTTTACACATTGTTTATTGCTCTCAGGCCTTCATATAAATGCAGTCGAGCCTCAACTTCGAGTCAGCAACTGAAGGGAGACATAAGAAGAACCAATAATCCACCAAGGTAGTTTTAGACACGGAGAAATCTTTTAAATTAGCCATTTAGGATAACATGTTCGACATTACATAGTGAGTAAAGATGAATTACAGAGGTACAGTAGTACAATATACTTAAATATATTTACACATCCTTCACGAAGAGTAGAGATTTATTTATTCCAATCTTTTGTTGGAATTAGAGAAAAACATTTTAAGTATGTCTGTTTGTATCACAGCAATGAAGGAGTAAAGTGAACTGCATGATATTTTGAAAGGAAGAGGAAGGGGATAACGTTACTTAGACAAATGAATAATCCAGTCATGGAGAAGTGGACAAAATAGGTCGATACAAAACTGCTAAATCGTATTAAACGTCACTGAAATCAATGAGCGACTTGTAACAATGAATCTGTATAAGGCAGAAAGAGAATCAGAAGTTTCGGCGCTCAAGTTTAAACTGATCCTCCAACATCATTATCTATTTTGTTCCATTCACAGAGAAATTTCTGTTGCATTTGGCACATTTTTGGTATAGACACATGATAGTATGGCAACGCTATCATTCAAGAGATATTTTTGTTTATGAGGCATCCAGATACATGCATTACAGTGTCGTATAGTAAGATATTTGTTAATCAGGAAAAAAAATATTTCTGTTCTTTTTACTCCTGAAATTACCTTTATTTCTGTTTTACATCGTTTCAACACTGTTTTGGTTGAAAGCACCATTTGTACATTTTACAATTTCACAGGACTTGCTAAACTCTGCAAGACGTAGTTATGTATGTGGTTAACTTACAATATGTTCCATGTGACGTCCCACTATAAATATTGAGAAGTTAGCATTGTTGATTTCTGCCAGAAGGGTAACATGAGTAAAGATGAAATTAACACACGTCAAATAAACACACAATTTATAACTTAATTTCCCTATGAGATTTCATGAAGAAGCTTACAGATGTGCAATAATGCTTTAAATATAAGATTCCTGTTCAGATGTAGAGAGAGACATCATTGTTCTCCGTCTGGTTACTCTTCATCGTTAACTGAAGTTTGGAATCATCTCTTTCGGTGGCACCAATGCATGGCGCCCTCTATGAGCCAAGCCGCCATGGCGACGAGCAACAACACAGTCAGCAGGTGAATACACAGTGGGTAGTCTCCTGTCGCGTCACGGACGTAACCTGAAAATGGAAGACAGGTGAAGAATGTGATAACGATTCCATTTGATTAAACCATTCACATAAATGAATGAAAACTAGCGACAGAGCCCAGTTATATAATTTATGTGCTAATTCTACAGTGCAGCAAAATTATACAATTCTCTGCAAAAGTATTGTGCTTGATCTGAATCAGAATCTACCTGCTTTACACAGAAAAATGTCAGGAAGTTGAAAGATTGAATTAGTTACTTAAAGTACTTAAAATAAAAGTAAAAGAGATCTGGACAAATCCATTATCTTGGAATTGTAAAGCTGGGATTGTTTACCAACACTTCGTTTTTCTTTTATTGAAGGACTGACTCGAACTCTCCACATACGAAGATACCATCTTCTTCAAGTTACCCTGTTTATAAGACTTTCAGTCTCAACTTTCCAGAGTGCCCTGGACATCATCAGTATTATGGTTTTGTCTCCCAATACAACTGCAGCATATCATATGCTTTTCTCAAATTATTTAGTGGTCTTGATGTCGATATAATCTAGATTTCTTCATGCGGTTCTGATGCAAGGGTAACTGCCGAAGGTTTTTCAATGACATTTTCAGTCTCATGGTTAATAAATATTGGCGAACTGTAACACAGTGAGTCATAAAGATGTATTCGTAACATAAGTTAAATATTCTGCCACAGCCCTAAATTTATAGCTAACGAACAAACAATCAAAAATGCTGCTCTAACAGTGACTGAGTTTATAAATCTTTATCTGCACTTAACAATGGCAAATGTTGTTGTCACAAAACAGCATAGAAGTGTCACAGATAACTGACTTAATTTCCTAATTCGGCAACGCCATTTAGCCTCAGCATCTGCTCCGTGTTAACAAACTTGCACTGCCAAGCAGTTAATATTTACTAGTAATAGTTTTGTGGTTCTAAATACTTAATGTTCACTACAAAATTGATACTAAAACAATGTCACCAAGCTAAACTATGTTCACAAGTACTATAACTTCATAACGACAATATTCTATTTTAGACAGATGCGGCTACTATCATTGAGCTAAAACTCATTATGTAGTTGGCGATTTTGGATGTTATAAATCTCCTTTAGTTCTCACAGTCTCTGTCACCTCAGTTCTCCAACTTCCTACCTACACGTGGTGCCCCTGTTAAGCCGAGCAACTCAGCGGAAGGTTGGGTAACCAACCCCAGTGGGAAACTGAGTCGGTGAGCAGGTAGGAGTTGGAGGACAGTGGATGGCAATGGGAAACCACCACTGAACTATCCCAAGAAAACCCCATGGCTTCACTCAGCTCAAAATGTTCCAGAGTTTCAAGTTCCCCGATCGGATCTCCGGGGGGAACCAGGTTGAGAGGAGCTTCATGAAGAGTAAGATGGTGCAAAGAGAAGCACTGCATAGGAACATGGAGTGTAAGATCCATGTATCAAGGAAAACTAGACATAGTGAAAAGACAAATGGAGAAAATTAACATCGACATATTGGGAATAAGTGAAATAAGGTGGACTGGCATGGGAGAATTTGCTTCAGATGGCCATATGGTGTATTATTCTGGGCACGATAACAACAGAAGTAATGGAGTAGCCTTCATAGTTAGTGATAAAGTGAAAAAAGCTGTAATGGGATGCAAATATAAAAATGATAGAATGATGTCCATCAGACTTCAAGGTCAGCCCCTCAACATCACAGTAATTGAAGTTTATGCACCAACAACCGATGCTGAAAAGGAAATTATTGACCAGTTCTATGGAGATTTACAAGAATTACTACTGTCAACACCAAAAAAGGATATCGTCTTCATAGTTGGAGATTGGAATGCAAAAGTGGGAAATCAAGCTGTAGAAGGTATAACAGGGAAATATGGTCTTGGTACAACAAATGAAGCTGGACAGAGACTCCTAGAATTCTGCCAAGAAAATTCATTGATAATTACTAATACACTGTTTCAACTACCAAAATGACGCCTATATACCTAGACTTCGCCAGATGGATAACACCGGAACCAAATTGATTACATACTTTGTAATCAGAGGTGGAAGAGCGCGGTTCAGTCAGCTACAACAAGACCTGGTGCTGACTGCGAATCAGATCATGAGCTCCTGATTGCAAAATTTCGACTGAAACTTCATAATGTAGCAAAAAGTGTCCCAACCTGCAGATACGACCTTAATTCTATACCCTCCGACTACGCTGTAAAGGTACAAAACAGATTTAATGTATTACAGCTGGAGGACAAAAGCTCGCAAGAGATGTGGACAGAAGTAGCTAATACTGTCAAGGAGGCCGCAGAGAAACACATTCCCAAGAAAAGGAACAGTAAGAAGGCTAGATGGCTATCAGTTGAGGCACTGCAAGTTGGAGAAGAACGAAGGAAAGCAAAAATCAAGGGAGATAGATCGGCTATGTTTGAATTAAATAAAGATTTTCAGAAATTAGCTAGAAGAGATAAAAATATATTCCTTAATGAACAGTGCAAGGAAGCTGAAGATAGTAACCGAATGGGGAAGACAAGAGATCTTTAAAAGAAAATTAGAGAAATTAAAGGAAAATTCCAGGCAAAAATTGGAATGATAAAAGACAGAAATGGGAAAGATCTGAGTGAAGCGTAGGATGTTAAGGAAAGATGGGCAGAATATGTAGAAGACCTATACAAGAAAGAACTGCATAATGATAGGGCTCCTACTGCTGATGTTAATGTTAATTTAGAACTAGAGCCAGATATTTTGGGGAGCGAAATCCAGTGGGCCCTTGAAAATATGGCTGATAACAAAACTAGTGGACATGATGAAATACCAGCAGAATTGTTTAAAGTCACTGGAACGGATGCAGTGAAAGTGCTGCACTCAATATGTCAAAAAATATGGATCACGCAGCAGTGGCCAGAAGACTGGAAAAAATCAATATTCATCCCCATTCCAAAGAAGAGAAGTTCTAAAGAATGCTCAGATTACCGAACAATCGCACTTATTTCACATGCTAGCAAAGTTATGTTGAAAATCTTACAAAATAGACTTCGCCAATATCTAGATCGAGAGCTACCAGAAGAACAAGCTGGATTTAGGGAAGGAAGAGGAACTAGAGATCAAATTGCTAACATTCGCTGAATTATGGAAAAAGCGAGAGAATTCCAGAAAGATGTGTACCTCTGCTTTATTGACTACGCTAAAGCCTTTGACTGCGTCGATCACAACAAATTATGGAACGTACTGAAAAACATGGGTGTACCAGATCACCTCATTCATCTGATACAGAGTTTATACCTTGACCAAGAAGCCACGGTGAGAACTATGTATGGAACAACGAAATGGATAAAGATTCAGAAAGGGGTCCGGCAAGGCTGCATACTGTCACCGTACTTATTCAATCTGTATGCAGAACATGTTATGAGGAATGCAAGGCTAGATGAAGGAGAAACAGGAGTTAAAATAGCTGGAATAAATGTAAACAACCTCAGGTACGCGGATGATACGCTCCTGTTGGCAGAAAGTGAAGAAGAATTGAGAACACTCTTACTGAAGGTGAAAGACGAAAGCGAAAATGCCGGTCTTATGCTGAATGTGAAGAAAACGAAAATTATGGCAACTACACCTACCAATTCGTGGGATATAGCAGGAGAAACCATGGAGGTAGTGACCACATTCAGTTATCTCGGTTCCCAGATCTCTGCTGATTGCGACTGCAGCCATGAAATCAAGAGACGCCTGTTGCTCGGTAGACAGGCGATGTCAAACCTTGACAAGGTTATAAGTTCCAGAGATATAACACTAGCAACAAAGATCCGTATTGTGAGGGCTATGGTCTTTCCAGTTGTGATGTATGGATGTGAGACCTGGACCATTAGAAAGGCTGAACGGCGAAGAATTGACTCCTTCGAATTGTGGTGTTGGAGGAAACTTCTTAGAGTTCCACGGACTGCAAAGAGAACCAACAGATCAATATTGGAGCAAATAAAACCAGATTTCTCCCTGGAAGGTCTAATGTTAAAACAAAAGCTGACCTACTTTGGACACACAATGCGAAGGCATGCCTCGCTGGAAAAAACATTAATGCTGGAGAAGATTGAAGGAACTAGAAGAAGAGGACGTCAGAGGATGAGATGGATCGATGGCATTACAGAAGCAGTGTGTTCCAACCTGGAAGGTCTACGGGAGAGAGTGCAAGACAGGAAAAAGTGTGTGAGAGAGAGAAATCTCCTTTAGTTCAGCTGTGGTCTATTATAGCATAACACGTCACATTTGTCGACTTCGATGGATCAATATTAAAATGCTGGCCAAAACAACGTTCAGTGGGACTATCCGTTAAACTCGAGGGTATCTGGTGCTAATCGACACACTCAGACCACATGCAAGTACAGAGGTCTAGCATATCCGCTGCTTTCATTTTTTCAGCCATCATCTATAAGAAACAACAACATAACACCTCTTAGAGCTTTCTACCGCAGGACAGCATGTCGAGTGTGATACGGCACAATACAATTCGCGAAACCATTCTGTACAGACGCTCATACACCAATGTTACAGATACGTTCTAGGGTGTGGGATAACTAGCGGCAAAGACGTCGTCGACACCCACAAACTGTTTCCAGCGGCTATTTTTCAGCTACAGCTTACAATCATGACTCAAAGATAGTCATCAGGCAATATTAAATCTTACTCTACTCTTCTCAGGACCCTGATAAAATGGGTAGAATACGTTGTTGCATTCATTAGTAGTAACGTACACTTGCTTGTTTTGCTACTGTTCCCAATGGAGAATTAGGTTGCCTTTAACTATAGGTTACTCCCGAAAGGTGGACCTTTGTTCCAGTCAAAGATAAGAAAAGTCTGAAGGAAATTTCTAATTAAACTGCCAACTTCTAGACGACCTCAAAGCAGCTTGAAGTTGAGAATTTAAATACACATCGATTAAGTTCATTTCGAAGTGCTCTACACTTCATAATCTCTGCCGTTCCTTTTTTTATACTAAGAGAACTTACTGAGTTAATAACGAACATCAAATAACGAGCATCAAAACCGATTCAGGGATTAGTGAACACAGAGCTGTCGTAACAAGACTGAATATTGTAATCCCCAAATCCTCGAAAAATATACCTATTCAAAATGGCAGATAAAAATTCACTTGACGCCTTCCTGAGAGACAATCTCCACTCATTCCAAATTAATAATATAAGTGTATACCAGATACGGCTTAAATTCAAAGAAACAGTATCGGCAGCAATTGAGAGACTTATGCCAAATAAATTAACAAACGACGGAGCTGATCCTCCTTGGTACACAAAACGGGTTAGAACACTGTTGCAGAAACAACGAAACAAACATGCCAAATTTAAACAGACGCAAAATCCCCAAGATTGGCGATCTTTTACAGAAGCTCGAAATTTAGCGGGGACTTCAATGCGAGATGCCTATAACAGTTTCCACAACGAAACTGTGTCTCGAAACCTGGAAGAAAATCCAAAGAGATATGTGAAGTATGTTAGCGGAGAGAAACAATCAATGCCTTCTCTGCACGATAGCGATTGAGATACTATCGATGAGAGTGTTACCAAAGCAGAGTTACTAAACACAGCCGTCCGAAATGCCTTCACAAAAATATTAAAGAATTCGAATCAAGAACAGCTGCCAACATGAGTAACGTAGAAGTAAATATCCTCGGAGTAGTGAAGCAACTCAAATCACTTAATAAAAGCATGTCTTCTGGTCCAGACTGTATACCAATTAGGTTCCTTCCGGAGTATGCTGATGCATTAGCTCCATACTTAACAATCATATACAACCGTTCGCTCGACGAAAGATCTGTACCCAGAGACTGGAAAGTGGCACAAGTCACACCAACATTCAAGAAAGGTAGTAGGAGTAATCGTCTAAATTACAGGCCCATATCATTAACGTCGATATGTAGCAAGATTTTAGAACATATGTTGTGTTCGAACATAATGAATTACCTCGAAGAAAACGGTCTATTGACACACACTCAACATGGGTTTAGAAAACATCGTTCTTGTGAAACTCAACTAGCTCTTTATTCACATGAAGTGCTGAGTGCCATTGATATCGGATTTCAGATCGATTCCGTATTTATGGATTTCCGGAAGACTTTTGACACTGTACCACACAAGCGGATCGCAGCGAAATTGCGTGCTTATGGAATATCGTCTCAATTATGTGACTGGATCTGTTATTTGTCAGAGAGGTCACAGTTTGTTGTAATTGACGAAAAGTCATCGAGTAAAATAGAAGTGATTTCTGGCGTTCGCCAAGGTAGCGTTATAGGCCCTTTGCTGTTCATTATCTATATAAACGATTTTGGAGACAATCTGAGCTTACGTCTTAGGTTGTTTGTAGATGATGCTGTCGTTTATCGACAAATAAACTCATCAGAAGATCAAAACAAACTGCAAAACGGTTTTGAAGATATATCGGAATGGTGCGAAAAGTGGCAGTTGACCTTAAATAGCGAAAAGCGTGAGGTCATCCACATGAGTGCTAAAAGGAACTCGTTAAACTTCGGTTATACGATAAATCAGTCTAATCTAAAAGTCGTAAATTCAACTAAATACCTAGATATTACAATTACGAACATCGTAAATTGGAAGGAACGCATAGAAAATGTTGTGGGGAAGGCTAACCAAAGACTGCGTTTTATTGACAGGACACTTAGAAAATGTAACAGACCTACTAAGGAGAATGCCTACAGTACGCTTGTCTGTCCTCTTTTAGAATACTGCTGTGCGGTGTAAGATCCTTACCAGATAGGACTCACGGAGTGCATCGAAAAAGTTCAAAGAAAGGCAGCACGATTTGTATTATCGCGAAATATGGGAGAGAGCGTCACAGAAATGATATAGGATTTGGGATGGACGTCATTAAAAGAAAGGCGTTTTCGTTGCGACGGAATCTTCTCAGGAAATTCCAATCACCAACTTTCTCCTCCGAATGCGAAAATATATTGTTGACACCGACTTACATAGGGAGCAACGATCACCAAGATAAAATAAGGGAAATCAGAGCTCGTACGGAAAGATATAGGTGTTCATTCTTTCCGCTCGCTATACGAGATTGTAATAATAGAGAATTGAGAAGGTGCTTCGATGAACCCTCTGCCAGGCACTTAAATGCGATTTGCAGAGTATCCATGTGGTTGTAGATGTAGATGTAGATGGAAAACATCATGGCCAACGCAGCGCTTGATAAAATTTTTTGATACGCTGATGCGCCAAAGAAACTAGTACAGTCATACGTATTCAAATACAGAGATATGTAAACAGGCAGAATACGGTGCTGCGATCGGCAACGCCTATAACACAACAAACATATGGCGCAGTTCTTAGATCGCTTACTGCTGCTACGATGCCAGATTATCAAGATTGAAATGAGTTTGAACATTGTGTTTTTGTTGACACGCGAGCTATGGGACTGTTGATGACTGGAAACATGTTGCCTGGTTGGGCGAGTCTCCTTTCAAATTGTATCGAGCGGATGGACGTGTATGGGAATGGAGACATCCTCATGAATCATTCGGTGGACCCCGCATGTAAGCAAGGGATTGTTCAAGCTGGTGGAGGCTCTTTATTGGTGTGGGGCGTGTGCAGTTGTAGAGATATGGGACCCCTCTTACGGCTAGGTACGACTCTGACAAATGACACGTACGTAACCATCCTGTCTGATCACCAACATCCATTCATATCCATTGTGCATTCCGACGGACTTGGGTAATTGCAGCAGGACAATGCAACACCCCACACGTCCATAATTGCTACAGAGTGGCTCTAGGAACCCTCTTCTGAGTTTAAACACTTCCGCTGGGCACCAGACTCCCCAGATATGAAAATCATTGACCATATGTGAGATGCCTTGCAACGTGCTGTTCAGAAGAGATCTCCAATCCCTTGTAGTCTTCATGGACAACCCTGCAGGATTCGTGGTTTCAGTTCCCTCCAGCATTACTTCAGACATTAGTTGAGTCCATGCCACCTCGTGTTGCGGTACTTCTGCATGTTCGCGGTGTTCCTAGACGATATTAGGCAGGTGTACAGGTTTCTTGGATCTTCAGTCTATAAACTTTCCGAAAAACATATAAACGTACACTTCCGCGGACATTGTCACATTCAGTAAAATTTCTCTGAGTTTGTGTCCATATTGTCAATACGTAAAATGTAAAACCACCGACGTTTCGGTCACTGTTGCAAGTGACCTCTTCAAGGTGTTTTTTATATGGGACCCCTAATACTTCTTGAACATCCTAAAAAATGTCACTTTCAAAAGTGACCGAAACTTCAGAAGTTTTACATACTGACAATGCGATCACAAACAAAACAAATTTATTTATTTATTTTCCAAACATATTTTTTAAGTCTTCTGAAAAACGTGAAAATTGTAAATAAAATATTATTTAGTTAATAATGCTTACAGCTTCTATAACAGATAGAAGATTTGGTTGCATTTGGCTCCTCCAACCACGACCTAAGAAAAAAATTGTTTCTCACCTTCGTCTTTTGTGAGAATGCCCTCGTCATCTTCTCTTTCTGGAAATAACAATTCTCTTTGGTGATGAAAAGTCGCAGCTGATAGGATCTCTCCTGAAGAAAATTCTTGTCCAGAAGTTACAAAAGACGATAATTGCATATTTGTGAAGGGAGAAAACTCAGTTTGATGCAGAATGGACTTTTTTTTTCGTCTGCCCCTTCGTCTATTTGCCTTTTGACTTGCCATATACTTGTCTAATCCGATGTTGGAAAATCATCATAATGTATTCACATTAAGGAAAGTACCAGACGACTGGAATTTTTTTTTCATAGCAGCCTTACATATGCCCATATCATCGATAATTTATCAGTTGACTCATGAAGTATAAATTATGATAAGATGTATCAATTTCATATTATGAGGCAAGACAGTCTGATTCGTTCGTTCAGACAAGAAAAATTTTTACTCTTCCTAAAGACCTCTTCTCCCAGTGAGGCAATTGAAGCTTATATTTGAGGAGGTATATCTTGAAATCGGAATCTACCTTTGGCAGTCTCGTAGCACGACGCACAGCTCCTGGATTCGGAACTCAAATTCTGTTCTTCGGAATACTGACAGTGACTCATCAGATTTTCTGGTGCCACATCATTGTTTCTTCATCGAAAGATGGTGATCAAGAAATCTAAATGGTGGAAAGGGCGTCATCTGGTTCTTCATTGCCATCTGATATTTTGTGATAAAACAGCTGTACAAGTGTCATGATTTATTATCGGTGTATCTCAGCTGCATACCACAGATGAACTGTTAAAATGTATGTAACATGTTGGCAGTTATTTGTAGTTGGTTACACATTGAAAAATTTTCTTTATTACAATTTGGAAACGATTTTTGGCTTCCTAATAAAGTTGTTTTATTAGAAAGTTTTGAGCGTGATCTTCAGCCACGAACAAAGAGAGTGTACACCATCTTGTCTTGGAGCCCTATTCTTTACTAGCAATCAGTCACTTTTAGGCAATGTCAGAAATGAATAATATGCACAACAAAATATTACTTATTGTTCACTAAAGTGGCGCAAAATGTAGAATGGGAGCATCGTTTAGATACTTTCAAAGTAACAAGTCGTCTCATTCAAATAACTGCCTCAGATGCATGTTTCCAAGCAAACTTTGCGTGTTGATTGCTCACGCCACAAGTGCATTGTAGTACTTCAAAAGCAAGTGAAACCCGAAGTGTTTATTTGTGCTATATGATATCAGGTTAATTATAACGTTTGTCATAGTGTCAGTTGTTTTCCATGCTATTATACCTACAAAAATAACTGTATTTGATTTGTTTCGCATGACAACCATGACAGCGACAAGTTACAACAGAAGTGTGTTGCCGTTTCGGCCGTGTCCGAATGCAGTCATTATTACAGTGCAGCCGACAGCCAGCCGACGGGAAGATGCCTTGGGGACTTTGCTGACACTCTTATAGCATTGTTAAAATATCGAAATAAATGATGAAACGTAATGTTGTAACCAATTATGTAGAGATTCTCAGACTGTAAACATTAAACGTGTGTGATTCATTCACTCAGTGTTGTTTTATAATGTCAATAAAGATAAAGCACTTCAGAATATTTCTGAAGAATATTCTGGACTTATCAGGATTCAAACTACAGAGTTCAATAATTTGAGCCTGCATATTCAAGAGATTAATCCTTTCCTAACTGGATCACTGCTTGCATACAGGCCAAAGAGTGTGCTATGTCATATTGACAGTGGGCTCACACTGTGAAGTTCTTTGTAAATTTGACTAGGTTTTATAATCCTTCAAATTGATTGAAAATTAATTAAACATAGAAAGGTAATTAGAGTTTCAAAAAATGAGTATAATATGTTTTTGATCATAATGTGGACTCTTTCGCTGTACCGAAACTGTGTATTCTAAGACAGAACAATCGAGAAGATCGTAATAACTCGTGACATTGAACATTCAAGAGACAATTCATAATGTGTTTTACTATGATTATATTAGTAGTCAGTACTTAGGTTAAGTGTTAATTGAGAATTACATGTAACTGAGACCATTGATAGTTATGTAATCTTGAAAGGCTTTTCTGTATCGTTATACACTTGTGTGAAGTTAAATTGTCGTTTCAATCAATTTAGAAAGGCAATAATACTACTTGTCGATACTGAGTTTTTACATGTGTTAGTATCTATGAATACAATATGATATTAAGTAAAGTTCTGACTGCAGATAAACTGAATCGTATTACCGGGCAGCTCATGTTAAACGCAGTTAAATTCTGAAGATAAATTATCCAGTTATGATAATCCAGAGTTGTGTGACACGTAAACTGAACATTTATTGATACCAGAGAGAGAACATTTAGAGATCAATGTAGTAGCGATGGCATTCTGTTTTGTGAAACTTGCAACTTTTGATACTATACTGATTTTACGTGACCAGCAATAGGAAGATCTTCTGGTTTTCTTTGTTTGATGTTGAAACACGTATGTAACGCAGCAGCGATGGCGAGGCATTGCAGCGTCTCTGACCAGAGAGCCATTTTATCGTAGTTAGTCTGCGCTTGACCGCGCGAGTGTTGCGAGCAGTTCGCTAGTAGTAGTCGTGCAGTGCAGTACTCTGTCAGTAGTCGTTGCGAGCAGTAGCTCTGTTCAGTTGCGTGGAGTATGTCGGCAATAGCAGTCGAGCGGAGTTGTGTGTGTGAGCAGTCGGGGAGCGTCGACATGGCATTCTGGTTAAGAGGATAAATGAGGTATATATAATTAGGATTTGGCTCTACGCTTTTACTAATCTTGTGACTTTCTTTCTACAGGTCAACGGCAATTCGTTGCTCTGTTGTATTTGTTTGTTGCCTTTCTGTATTTGTGCTTATTTCTTTTGTGAATAATTGTGACTATTGTGAAAATGCCGCGAAAGACTATGAATAGTGTATCGCGAGGTATTTTGAATGAAATTACCGACTTAAACAGCGTGACTGATAGTAATTGTGACACGCAGTGTAATGATGACAATCCTGCGTTCACTAACAATCAGTGCATCCCAACCACTAGTGATGACTTTTACCTTGATAATGAACAAACGAACTCAATTGTTTCGTCTGTTAATTTGACGACAATTGATGACGCAGAACGCTCTATTGTAATGAGCGCTGCCGAGCTTAACACACTCGATTTGGAAAATTCAAGTAACATACAAACAAATTTTTCGAATGAAAATGGTCAGTGTAGTGAAAGTACGACGGACTTATTTAATTCTGAAATAGGGACTGACAGTGTATGTAAATTACAGAATGACCAAATGGTCACGCAAAACGAGACAATTCCAGATCGACCATTGAATAGCACAGAGAATAGAAATGCTAATTTTGAATCGGATCCAATTATGGGATTTTTGCGGCAAAATTTCAAACAGTTTAATGAAAAATTTAATAAAATTGATGAAAATTTCAAACAACAGAACGAAAAACAAGACAAACTTAGTGAACAGGTCAAACAAGATAATGAAAAACTCAAACAACACTTAAATGAAAAATTAGACGACAATTCCAGACAGTTAAATGAAAAATTAGACGACAATTCCAGACAGCTTAGTGAACAAATAAGAGCCGTTGCCGCGCAGTGTCATGACACTAAGGAACAGTTGCGAGTGGAAATTGAGGCTTGTTCAAAAAAAAGTAGCGAAGAAATTAAGTCTGTTGCTCAGGAATTAAGGGAAATGCAAACAGCCGCAACAGAAACACTTAGAGCGGAAATTAGTACAGTCGCTAAACAATGCTCTGAAAAGGCTACACAATTACGCGACGAGTTTAAAACAATGACAGCGGAACTTTCGCGCACAGTGGATGAAAAGATAGACGCGAAATTCGAGCAACAGAACTCTCAAATTAACGAACGTCTTAGTGTTCACATACAAAACAGTGATACGCGTTTCCGTAAATTTATTCAGGATCAAAACAAAGTAAAACGACAAGTCATCGAAACAATCACTCCACAAAGATAAGAAGACAAACGTAAAATGTTCGCGAAAGCGAAGACGTATGTAGACAATAATATTACTACAGTGTCCGACAAAATTAATGCCATAGAACAGTTGAACGCGGAGTTACGCGATGAAATTTCTGATCTTAAATCAAAAACAGATACACACACAGTAAATATTCAAACAGTGACAGACAGATTCGAACAATTAGAACTAACACAGGATTGCGATGTCATCAAAGCTGATGTTAAAAAACTGAGCGAAACTACGCGTAAGTTGCAAAAACAGATTAATGCTTCCGATTCTAAAACCGATGATCAGGCAAAAATACTGACTGAAAAATATGATGAATTGGCTAGTCGTATAGATGCTATCGAAAGTAATAATGATAATAAATCAGACGATACTGCACCGATTTCATTTAACCAAACACCTGAATTTCAAAATTTACAGCAGACAATTAATGAGATCGATTCGTCTAATAACACGTTGCGTAGAAAATTGTCGAGTTTACAACAAGAAGTAACAGAGATGAAAAGCATTTCAGTTAATAATAACATACAACAGACGCCACTTTATGAACATTTGTCAGACTCGCGCAACGCGTATAATTTGAGTAATCTACAGAGAGTAAGGGACTTAGATTCCGAACAACCACAGTTCAATAGATACTCTTACGATCCTGAACCTGTTCCATCACACAGAGATGATAATTTTGATTACAAACATTTTCTGTCAGTGAGAAAGTTTAAAGTTTTTAAAAACGATAGAACGCAGATTCACCCACTGGATTGGATTCAACAATTTAGCTTTGCTCTTCCACCGACTTGGCCTGTAACACATAAACTTGAATTTATTTGCAGTTTTTTGGAAGGCGAACCGGCAACTCGTATGAGACCGATCGCGAGACAGTGTTACTCGGTAGAGGAATTTCAGAATGCTTTTCTGTCAGCGTACTGGTCGAAGACGACACAGCGCGGAATTAAAGACCAATTAATCAGCTTACCAAATTATGAGAACACAAATTTTCCCAGTGTCACGCAATTTTTTGAGCACATGGTGCAACAAAACCAGTACCTAAGTGAACCGTACAGTGAATCCGCACTTGTACAATTATGCATTTCCAAATTACCACGGTCATTACGAGTGTCACTTCTAACGGGGCAGCAAAAAGAAAACATTTCAGCATTCAGAGATCTTTTACAGCTCTTGGAAGTACAGCAATCTGATTATTCTTTTGTAAACAAAAACTTTTCGTGTAACAACCAAGGTCAACAACAGTACTGCAATTATGATCAGACACGTAATTTCAATAGAAAAGATAACAGACGCTTTAGAAACGACAACTACCAAAATTCTAATAATAGCCAAAATTCTAATTCTCAATATCGTCAAAATTTTCAGCAACAGGAACCACACTTTAGTAACAATAGAGGTGTTTCACAACAACTACATCAAAAGCAGCCGGTTAGCATACCTAACCAACAATGGAATGCACAAGGTCAACCAGGCTTTAATGTTCCGCCGCGTGCACGTATAGTTCGAGATCCAACAAATAGTAACGCACGGGAGCAGAGAAACAACTATGTACAAAGAAGACAGTATTTCAATTCCCATCGCAATACACCGTATAAGAATGACTATTACGACAGACGTAAAAACGATGAGCACAATTATCAGCGTACATATAATAACAGTCGGTCTCACCGACAGCAAAATTATACGCAAGAACATATTCTCATGAATGAACCCGACAGTAGGTATCATCCAGAGCGTAACACGTCTGGAAGAAGTAATAGAACAGTTCAAATAGTAGAAATGCCACAGAATCCTCCTAGTAATAATAACACGTCAGATAGAATCTGACTAGATACTGCACAGGATGCATCTTCCAATAACACAAGCACTACCTTTGACACGCAAAATGTTGTTCACGAAAATGTAATTACTTTTGACGATATCAGAGACACACTCTTGCAGGAAAGACCATTTGTTCAGAAAACTATTTCACATCCTGTCATCGAAATTAAAATTGGTTCATCGAAATTCTCAGCAGTAATTGATTCCGGATCACCAATATCAGTAATAAATGAGGAGACTTTCAACGAGTGCAACAAAGAGAATACCTATCCGACATTACCTTTAGGCAAAACAAAAGTAAAAGGAGCAGTATCGAGTAAAGGAGTAGATGTTAAATTACAGACGCATTTATCATTTTGTATTGGAGGTCATACTTTCCACTCAAATTTTTGGATTGTTCCTTTATTGACAACAGACGTTATTTTAGGTACGAATTTTCTGGTACAACACGACGCAGTTATCGATTTTCAGAATTCTTATTTAATGTTAAAGGATGAAAATATACAATTTGCTATAGAATTTCAGCACTCGCTATTTTGCGGAAGAGCAAACAATTAATCGCACAGAGGTCATTTCCGCGTCACATAGCATAGACTGTAATCCCACATTGTTCACGGATACGTACGTACACAACTATAATACTCCAGACGAAGCTGACTACGACGTAATGCAATTGATTTCTGATAAGGTTAAAGAGAGCAGTGCAACTACAGACGGCGAACGAACGCAATTACACAAAATTCTTTCACAGCAAGCTACAGTTTTTGACAACATTCCTGGTACTATGTCCGGTTTTATGTATGAATTTCAAGTCAAACAGCACGATACATTTAAAACAAGGCATTATCCTATTCCATATATCCACAGAGAACAGGTTAAAAAAGAATTGCAGGATATGCTTGATCAAGGAATTATTGAACCGGCAGTTAGTCCGTACACAAACCCGCTACATATTGTTAAGAAAAAAGATGGCTCACTTCGCCTCGTACTTGATTCACGTCACATTAATGACATTATTATTAATGAAACAGATCGACCACAGACATTAGAGGAACTTCTACAGAAATTTCACGGTACAGCTATTTATTCTACACTAGATTTGAAATCGGGATTTTGGCAAATTCAACTTCATCCGAATTGTAGAAAATATACAGCTTTTCTCTGTTTCGGCGACTGTTATCAATTTTGCAAATCACCGTTCGGCTTAACTATTTCTTCTGCAGCTTTTATTCGCGGTTTGAACACAATACTTCCGACAGAACTTAAGGACAGAATTACGACGTATGTAGACGACATTCTTATCGCAGAAGCTAACTGGTCTGAACACAATCTGATTCTTGAACAACTGTTACAAACTTTTCATGCACAAGGACTTACAGGTAACCTTAGTAAATCGCACTTTGGCAAAACTTCCATAAAATTTCTGGGACACGTAATTTCAGCAGAAGGCATTGCACCAGATCCGGAAAAACTTCAAGCTCTACGTGACATTACTGTTCCTACGACGAAGAAGCAATTACGCAGTTTTTTGGGCTTAATTAACTTTTTTCGTAAATTTATTCACCATTCTGCTTTAGACACGCCTAGACTATGCCAATTAACAGGTAAAAACACTATTTGGTCTTGGGATAAGCAAGCACACTCTGAATTTATGAACCTGAAACATGCTTTGTTGAATGCTCCACTTTTATCGCACCCAGATCTTACCAGAAATTTTTCTATTGCCACCGACAGTTCCAACACCGCTTTAGGCGTACGTATTTTCCAGGAAATTGAAGAAGATGGTTCTACAGTAATTAAAAACATCGCATTTGCAAGCCGCATTCTGTCACCTGCTGAGCGAAATTATTCCGTTACAGAACTGGAAACATTATGTGTTGTATGGGCTTTTACGAGATTTAGGCACTTTCTTTATGGCAGACATACCACAGTTTACACAGACCACAGAGCTATACAACTTTTGCTTTCAGCTAAATTTACTCACGACAGATTAAGTAGATGGAAACTTTATTTACAAGAATTTAATTTTACGATTGTCCACATTCCCGGCACACAAAATGTTATAGCAGACGCACTATCGCGTTCTCTGAGCAACAATCAGCAAGACGTAGCAACCAACTTCTGCAAAACAAATTTCAGTGTCATGTACATTCAGCAAGTTGCATTTGAAAACTTTATTTCATCGTCATTACAGGACGTAGCACAAGAGCAAAATAAAGACAATGTGTGGAAAGAAATTAAACACCTTTGGAAAGATAAGAATAATGTTACGATTAGAAACCATTACACTGTACGCAATGACATTCTGTTTCGCCGCTCTCATCCTGACAGCAACAATTGGTTATTATGCATTCCTGACGAACTGGTTAACAAATTAATCTGGTACACTCATTTAAGTTATGCACATTACGGAGCACGAAAATGTTTTCTTATACTGAGACAGAACTGTTATTTTACTAACATGGAGAAACGTATACGACGAGTTTTAGCGTCTTGTAAAATTTGCCAGAAAGCTAAATCAGACACCACTTCACATATTCCTCCATTATATCCCATTATACCTGTTAAATTAAGACATATGGCCGCTGTAGATATTTTTGGTCCAATTCCGAGAACTAACAGAGGTTTTTGCTACATCTTTGTCGCTGTTGAGCTCACTTCAAAATTTGTTACTTTCACTCCATTACGCAAAGCTACTGCTAAAACTGTTTCGAAAGCATTTGTAAAACATTTTCTATTTCATGTAGGGCATGTGATGAAAGTAATTTCTGACAATGGATCTCAATTTCGTAGTAGCGTATGGACACGCATGTTACGAGCCAGAAACATTTCTCCGATTTATATATCCAAGTACCATGCTTCTTCGAACCCTTGTGAACGGTTAATGAAAGAAATTGGTAAGCTGTGCCGAATATACTGCCACAAAAGACATATTGATTGGGATACACACATACTCTCATTCCAAGACGTAATTAATTCCATTCCAAATGAATCCACTATGCTATCTCCGTCTGTTATACTGAAAAACGTTGAACCACCAAACAAAATTAAAGAATTAGTAAACTTCCCCAAATGTCGTCGACTAAGACACCACGAAATAATTGACATTGCGCTGAACAACATCAAACGTGCCGCAGAGCGCCGGAGAAGACAGGAAAAACAGGTTTGTAGACGCCGAGACTTTCACGTTGGACAGAAAATATTAGTACGTACACACTATTTATCCAGCAAATTAAAAGGTAAGTGCAGTAAATTTGAACTTCTATACGCAGGTCCATATCGGATTCGCAACATCCCTCACCCCAATGTTGTACACGTCGAAACTTTGAGAACCAGAAAATCGAAAGGCAATCACCATATCTCAAACATTAAACCGTTTATTGAGTGAAACCATTGTATGATTCAACACACTATGATGCCATTTACTAATGCAATTATTTCACCTGACTAATTACTGATGATTATCGTATTTTTTCTTGGCAAGTGCCCGGCAAGGTAAGGTTAGCAGGTCGCTTTTCTTGTCGTTACACATCAGACCGTGCATATTTTTTCACACTTACGTATTTTATGACTAATTATGCAATGTTAGCTAATGACATGTTAATTTCATTACATTTTTTTTCATTAAAGTCTTTAATTCTCGCCTCTATTAACTACACTACATGCAAGCTGAACACAACGAACGTCACATTTTGTCTTTTTTATGTATGATTGTATTCCAGTTTTGTTTATATGCACTGTGAAATAGTTAAGATATAACACACACCAGTCGACTTTGACATTTTTTTTTTTTTGCCCTATGACATCTCAAGATCGTGACTGTTTTACATTTTTTGCTGCTGCATTGTGATATTCTCTGTACATTTTGGCTTTGAACACTGTCAATGTCTTTGACATATTACGTTTTCTGCCATGTTATGCTGTATGGTTAATTATGTCACCATAAACCAGTCATTATTTAGTGGGTATATGATTTAAATGCAAGACATTAATCTTTGTTCATCAATTTCAGAAAGAAATGATGCGTGTAAGAAATAAATTCAACAGAAATGGGAATTTCACCTACGGAATAAACGAAAGGAGATGCAATAACTTTATGGGGAAGAGTAAATGGATCTGGATTAACAAGCATTAACACGCATATACTATACTCATCGTAGAATAGCAGTCTTAACTAATTTTTTCTTTCAGAATACAAGGTGATTGATGCAGGCTGTCAGACAAAACTACACATCTTAGTTTTAGTGATGAAATATGCTAGAGATAAGGAATAGTTGTGTAATGAGTAATGAAGTGATTTTTTTGCAGATGATAATGAATGCGGATGAATAATGATGAAGGATATGGTATTATGAATAATGAAGTTTTTCTTTACAGGTGATGATAATAATGAAGTTATGATAATATGGATAATGAATAATGAAGTTTTTTCTTTACAGATGAGGATAATGGTGAAGTTATATTTAGGCTATGTAGTTATTTAAGTATTTGTTGCAGTTTGTTTTGACAGCAGATGTTATATTGCATAGTAGGATGACGGAAAGTTTTGGAAAGGACAGCTATGGAACACATTTTTATACACATTTCACTACCTGTTAATTCGAAGTTCACTACTTTTCAGCATAGTGTGCGTTTCTTCTTTCAGGTCAATAATCCATTTTGTATTTTTTTTTCAGGAGAAGCTTTTCATGATACTTACTAAACCTGTTACTTATTATACCTGTTCTAGTACTTGCATTTTTATTTTTTACCCATTTGTGTTTATCATTTATAAACGTGATCACATATACTGCTTTGTCACATAACCTTGCTACAGCTGACTCATGACGAATGACGTTACCTATCCTCATTTGCAGCAATAGGTCAAAAGCAAATAGTGTTATACCTCAGCAATTAATTATCGATCCCAACGCAATGCATTGCTAACAAAAAAAAATGTATTACCAGTCCCAAGTAGTGATACCAGTTTGAGAAAGTTCTGAGTAATACTGATTAGCTCTGAATAGTATGTCACTTCAGTAATGACTTCTTAATGAGACAAAAAAAAAGTATATATATAAAATAATGCTTTGTCACTAGCTAATAACTGCCACTGTTTATTGTAATGAGACTACTTATAATGCTCGTGATTATTAATGCTTTGATTGTAATTAGCTGTTTTTTAATAATGACTTCATAATGATCTGAGTAATACTGAATGATGAACTATGTTTTATTCCATTCAATACTTGCTGGCCACTGAGTGCCAATAATTAATGTCACTCGATGAATTGTTATTAATTATGCCATTAATTAGCTCTTGTTTTCAATGTTCATACTTTGTAATTGGAAATGAATGTGACTGTTTAATAATGCTTTGTAATTAGAAGAAGGCTAATGATTCTTACTAGATTGGAATGACACATAATTAATTAACTATGCTATTGTTTCATAATGCTTTGTAATTAGGAAAAAGCTAATGATTATTACTATTGGAAGACAAATGATTAATTAATCATGCTATTCTTTATAATTGGAAAAGAATGCGATTGTTTCATAATGCTTTGTAATTAGGAGAAGGCTAATGATTCTTTCCATATTGGAATGACAAATGATTAATTACGCTTTATAACTGGAAAGGAATGTGACTGTTTAATAATGCTTTGTAATTAGGAGAAGGTTAATGATTCTTAATTATGCTTTGTAACTGGAAAAGAATGCGATTATTTCATAATGCTTTGTATCTAGGAAAAGAAGGCTACTGATTGTATGTAAAACAATTCATGAACATTTTTCTGTAATACTACATACTTGGTACAGAAATGTTCAATAACTGGGCTATGAATGCCACAAACTACTAATGAAGACTGTAATTGTCAATATTATGTGACATAATGTCCTTCTCCTCATAAGCTAACTACCCTGAATTACTGCAATGTCCATTTGTCCTGTTTATCCTAGTGATCATGGAGCACTATATTTGGTTTTGCACTAATGCTACGTTGGTGTGCCTTGTAAGAGCGTGGTGTTGACACGACATGCTGTCCACCACCGTGAGGGTGAAGACGTTATTATGGTCCCACTGTTTGGTGTGCCTAATGTACTGCCAAAATGAAAACATGGAATATTACTACGACAATTCAGTGTCTTGGCTACGCTGATAAATTCTGATGGGAAAAGAACTTCAAGTTGTGTCACTTGGTGTTGTACTTCTGTGGAAAGATATGGACTTTCAGAACAGCTGTGTGCAATCTAAAGTGCTACAACCATGATGCGATCCTTCCCTTTCCTATCCAAATTCTTGTCACATAAGGAAAATCATTTTTTGGTAACATCATTTATGTTCGTGGGTTATACATTTTTTTTTCGATTCGCTGAACTCCAGTGCGAGTACACTTATGTCACTGGTCGACATGATGTTTTGCCATTATGTTTATTTGTTGTGAAAATGCTAAAGACATTTTTTCAGTGCGTGTGCACTTTGGACATGATTTTTTGCCATTATGTTTATTTATTGCGAAAATGCTAAAGACATTTTTCGATTTGTTATGAAGTACAGTATATGTACACTCTTGTCTTTCATATTGTATATACATTTTTATTTTAATGATATGTTCTGAATTACAGTGCATGTGCACTTATGTTAGGTGTTAATATGTTTTCCACTGAACTTCAGTGCCTGTGCACTTTTCTCATTTTTCAATATGATTTGTACTCATTCTGTATATTCAATACTTCAATGCATATGCACTTATGTCATTTGTTACTCATTGTATATACGTTTCATCATTTACTGATATGTTCTCAACTGCAGTGCATCTGCACTCATGTCACTTGTCAACATAATATTTTTTGCCAGTCTGTTTATTTGTTCTGAATATGCCAAAGAATTTTTTCAGTGCGTGTGCACTTTGTTATCTGTCAAATAATTTGTATATACATTTTTCTGATTAGCTACTATGTTTTGTACTCACATTTTGTCTTTGTCGTATATATTTTGTACTTAGTGCGTGTGCACAACATTTAATTTATGTACTACATCTAAATATTTTGTAAATTGTAGAAGTTAATTAATTAAAAAAAAAATTTTGCCGCGATTGGCAAGTCCAAATGACTCACCATCGCTGGCAAATTTTTGCCCCCCCAGTGGAGGGTTATGAAACACGTATGTAACGCAGCAGCGATGGCGAGGCATTGCAGTGTCTCTGACCAGAGAGCCATTTTATCGTAGTTAGTCTGCGCTTGACCGCGCGAGTGTTGCGAGCAGTTCGCTAGTAGTAGTCGTGCAGTGCAGTACTCTGTCAGTAGTCGTTGCGAGCAGTAGCTCTGTTCAGTTGCGTGGAGTATGTCGGCAATAGCAGTCGAGCGGAGTTGTGTGTGTGTGAGCAGTCGGGGAGCGTCGACATGGCATTCTGGTTAAGAGGATAAATGAGGTATATTGTAAATTAAGGTGATCAACAGATAATGTAAAGTTTATTTATTGTAATTAATCTCCAACAAGTCTCCCAATAATAATTTTTATTCCAAAGCAGTTTTTACAAAACAAAATTTATTTAATTGCACTTCCCTTTTCATTCCACTTCCGTTAAAGAAAAATTTCAGTAAAATCACAGAAAAAAAGGAATATTATTATTTGCAATGCAGTTCCTCCAAGCCGTGCGCACGAATAAGAGCAGAAATTTGACATCCAGTTATACTGAGGTAAGAATTTAATTCTGATTGTTTTATACAGGGCCAAAGACCGATATTTCGGTTTAATTGAATTTTCTTATCACTGAATAGACTTTAATTTTTTTGTGAAGAACTTATATTTGAGTCAGATTGCTAATTTTTGTCAGTAGATTCCATTGTGGGGAGGTTACACTTAGCGCAATGTCCATTTGCATTTCTAAATAATATTGTCTTTTTTTTTTTAAATTTTTGTGGGGAGGTTACAATGTAAAAGGATCTGCAACATTCAACTGAATCTATTATTTTGAGAAGCTATTGTCATGAAGATTAAATTTTCTGTGAGCAAGCTCTGTTTCTGTGTTGCGGAGATGTACACAGTTCTATGGGTGGTGGCCTATGGTGTTATCAAGAAGTAACAAATACAAGCAAGTCTTATACATATCGAAAATAATAACCATGGAAGGTTTGTGGACCCCTTTTCATAACGAGGAAATGAAGACTGAGTTGTGAATCCGAAGACTCATGCCTGCAGCTGGCGCCTTGCGTGTTGGTTGGGCCCAGGAGTTCACTGTAAGTGGGTATCTGATACCTAGTACTGACATGTCTACACAGATCATCAGAGATGATGTTACATTTCGTTGTTCCTATTTTCCTTTAAATTTCACCTATTGCCAGTGTAAATTTTGCTCACCATAAGACTACTTCTTTTTTATGCTATTATGTCAATAAGGTTTTCGAGATAGTATTTATGTTTAAAAACTGTGTGTTTGCTTAGAATTTCGTGTGAATTTTTCCTTGTATGAATATAAACTTTCAGAGGGAAAATACATCAGGTAAGATTGTTGTGGTTTCTTTAGTACTGGTGTTTAATGACTAATGCAAAGCTATCTAAAAGACAAATTGGGTGAGAAGTGAAGTATAAATGAAAAGTGATTGTTTATTTATAAACAGCCTCAATAATGTCCACTAAACACTTTGGATAATAACGATGGCCCCAGGCATTGTTTGAACAGATGTCATAACATGATTAACTTCTCCAAGAAATTGATACTACAGAGGTAAATTCCCAATCATTTACTTTGTCAGTAAAGGTAATCACCAATAGTGTCAATATTTAACTTTACTAGCCTTTTTGAGTACACAATTTATGTCAGTAGCTGCCAACAGCGAAGTAACAGATAAAAGAAAGAGGATATAAAAAATAGTTATCTTAAAAATTTTTACTTAATAATAGAACCCAGTCATCAGACTTCTTGATAAATTTTATCCATATTTCTCTAAATCTTTCGGAAATCATCCAGTCTGTACCTGACATATTGCTATCAATAAGCCAAAGCAGCTTAGACATGTGTCCATGGAAAGGGAGGGACAATGGGTTACAGTTAAATAATTGGTTTCTGATTTTGTACAGGTGTTATTTAGTCAACCTATGTTTCTTGCTGCCATATCACTATGAAATGCGAGAATTTTGTCAGTTATAACCCACTTTGTTATTAGTTGCCAAAATCAATTTAATTACAGTCAAATAATGAACAATTAAATTTAATTGAACCATTTTGAACTGTACCTGAAAACGTCAGAAAGATAAACAAAACTGATGGAAAATTAATTATCATATTAGGGACTCCTTCTGTTAAAAAATTATAGAATATTTAACGAAAAAGAAAGGTGGTAAAAGTTTGACACAACATGAAGGTGGATTTCTTCCATTATTATTAGCTGCTTTACCATATTTAACAATTATTGGTTCATTAGCTGGAGGATCTGCAGCAATTGCAAATGTATTATTAAGCAAAAGGAAAAATGATAAAGAATTAGAGGAACAAAAAAGACATTATCAAGCAGTGCACAAATGTAAAAAATTTACAGAAACCACATAACCCACATCGAGTAATAACTACAAATGGAAGAGCAAGACTTGAAGGTATTAGTACAATTTTTAAATCTAAAAAGAGCAATTAATTAACAAAATTTTGTAGACAGTGAAGGTTTAAATAATATTCATGAAAATAATAATCGTGAAAATATAATTAATGAACTACATAAACTAATTAGAAAAAAATTTAAAGGAAGAATATTATTCTTTTAATATAGATTATGTATGGCAAGCTGCACTAATTGAAATGGATTCTGGTAGTTTAAAAGGAATCTTAAAGATAAACAAAGGTTATAAATATTTATTTACAATAATTTATGTTTTCTCAGAATTTGTATTTGGTGTTCCTATTAAAGATAAAATAGCTGATATTATAGTTGATGCATTTCAAAAAACTTAGAAATCCAAATAATTTACAATCAGATAATGGTAAAGAATTCTGTAACAAAGAGTTTATGGGTTTAAAGGGAAATATAACATTTATCATTATTCAACTTTGTCAGAAATAAAAGATTCTAGAATGAGATTTTCACTCTGCAGTTTTAATCTGCCAGGAAGTTTCAATTCAGCACACACTCCGCTGCAGAGTGAAAATCTCATTCTGGAAACATCCCCCAGGCTGTGGCTAAGCCATGTCTCCGCAATATCCTTTCTTTCAGGACTGCTAGTTCTGCAAGGTCGCAGGAGAGCTTCTGTAAAGTTTGGAATGTAGGAGGCGAGGTACTGGCAGAAGTAAAGCTGTGGGGACGGGGCGTGAGTCGTACTTGGGTAGCTCAGATGTTAGAGCGCTTGTCCGCGAAAGACAAAGGTCCCGAGTTCGAGTCTCGGTCGGGCACACAGTTTAATCTGCCAGGAAGTTTCATATCAGCGCACACTCTGCTGCAGAGTTAAAATCTCATTCTGGAATCCATTAGTTTTTAACAACTGGAATTTTAAAAGAATCAGTTTACTTTTTAGTTTAACAATCAATTTGTTTTTAAATAAGTATCAACTATTTCCATCAAATTTTGAATTTGCACATTTTAGACTTAATTCATTTTATCTTTTACTTTAATTATTTCATCTTTTATTTTACTTATTTCATTGTTTATTTTAATTATTCCTTCTTTTATTTCCTTTATTCTGTTGTATATTTTATTCAGGGTTTGTAGTTTCTTACACAAAAATATTTATGATTACTTTAACTTGTAATATGTTTCCATTCATAAAGAAAAGATTTTATACATTCAAAATATTTTATTAATTTTATTTACATTCAATTTTATTAATGTCATATATAAAACATTTTATTAGATTTTTAATAACATGTAATGAGCATATGGTATTGTATATATTTAATTTTCCAATGCATATCTTTTATTATTGTGAGGATTTAGTGCTTTTTTTACATACTTGAATTGTATAAAATTTATGTTTCTCACTTTTAATGAAATTAATTTTTCCATTTGTGCTATATTGTTAAACAAACAATCTTTATAATCTTGTAAACTTATTTTGTTTTTTACGACACATTTCTCAATTAACCTTTTTTATATTATGAGCAACCTTATAAGCATACATTTTTGCTCTTAACCCACGAAATTCTTCAGTTACTTTTCCACTACATTCATCTTTCATTTTGCAAATAACTTTTCTCTTTATTTGTCCAATATTATATATATTATCTGTTGGATAATCATTTGTATCAAATTAATCCATCTTTGATTTCATATCTTCATAGAAATTTTCAGTTTTTATATTATAAATATTATTATATGTATCTTGATAACATAATTCAATATATTCTCCATACTTAGAATTCATAAGTCTATAGTAATAATCATACATTAATTATTTAGATAAATGAAGAGTAATTAATCCAACATAAATAGGTGTATCAAATGTGATTTTAGTTTTATTCATATGAATTGCAATAAGATTTTCATTAAATATAGTTCTACATTTAAAGTTTGGTTTAGCTACAAGATTATCATATATTTTACTACATTAAACTAAGTTTACACCTTATCTATTTCTTACATTTTCCATTGTTTTTCCTAATACAAAATTATTCATTAATTTATAGAAACCTTTTTCAAAATCCTTTATAACTTTAGTTCTTAACTGTGTGTTAAAATCTATATACTTGTTTAACCAATTAGTTTGCTTAAATTTTAAAACTTTGTTTACTTTTGTAATTTGCGTTCATAGGGATGAGTATTGTTTAAGATTTCTATAATATACTACATAATTATATTTTTTATCTTAAGTAGTTATGAATGTACCTGGAACAATTTTTGATTCATAAGCTAAGGGTAAATATTTGTGCAAATCATGTAATTTTTTATATATTTTAAATCTACTTTAAATATATAACCATTTTCACAATTGATTGAAATTTCATGTATTATTGTACAATTCAATTTATTTGGTTCATCCCATTTAATCCACCATTGTTAATATTGGTTCATAGCATAAACATATAAGTTAATTGCAGCTAGATATGTTATATAATTTGATATTTGTTTAATATCAAAATCTTTTAAATATTTATTATTTGCTGCTACATATCCTTGGAAAATGTAGTCCATCAACAAAGGAGGTGGCTCACGAAACACGTGTTTGACTTATACTTGAGTATTGCTCATCAGTGTGGGATCCATATCAGGTCAGGTTGACAAACTAATTTTATATGTTCATAATTTTCATCAGTTATATTACAATCATTAATTTAGTGGTAAAATTTTCTTTTATTGGTAATTATGTTTCATCAAATTTTTTCAAAGACTCCATATAATCATTTGGATAAACATCTTTTCTTGATACTAAATTAAATATTTTATATTTTTTAATGATTTTTCTTTAAATTTGTTGAAAGTATATCAAGTAAAGAAGCCACAAATCTAAAAGTATCCACAAATGTCGTTTTTGATTTTTTTTTGTACATTTACTAAAACTAATGTGTTTATTTTCATTGTTCGGTAACAGTTATATTTCTTTACTATCATTACCAGCTCTTTTACAAAAAGATGAGAATCATAACCAGAAAAAATAATGTAAATAAATAAGTACAAAATCCGGTTGTTGTCAGTTTAAATTACAATTATTGCCCAATGAAGCAAAACGATCTCGATGACGAACTTTTTTATTATTTTTTTATAAATAAATTTATACAATGTGAAAAATTTAGAATTATTATGTATTACGTTTTCGTCGAATGTAGGTGGTTTCATTTCTTCAATTTCAGAATAATTTTTTCCAATTACTTCAACTTCTTGTTTTATACATTCAATACATTTTTATAACAATTTGATCCTCTATAAAAAAACACGATCAATTTGGTACATATTTTGATATTCCATTGTATATGATTTTTCTGGATTTGGTTCACAATTGTGCATATTTCAAAGGTGTTGTTGTGGTCTTCAGTCCTAAGACTGGTTTGATGCAGCTCTCCATGCTACTTTATCCCATGCAAGCTTCTTCATCTCCCAGTACCTACCACAACCTACATCCTTCTGAATCTGCTTAGTGTATTCATCTCTTGGTCTCCCTCTACGATTTTTACCCACCACGCTGCCCTCCAATACTAAATTGGTGATCCCTTGATGCCTCAGAACATGCCCTACCAACTGATCCCTTCTTCTAGTCAAGTTGTACCACACTCCTCTCTTCTCCCCAATTCTATTCTATACTTCCTCATTAGTTATGTGATCTACCCATCTCATCTTCAGCATTCTTCTGTAGCACCACATTTCAAAAGCTTCTATTCTCTTCTTGTCCAAACTATGTATCATCAATGTTTCACTTCCATACATGGCTACACTCCATACAAATACTTTCAGAAATGACTTCCTGACGCTTAAATCTGTACTCGATGTTAACAAATTTCTTTTCTTCAGAAACGCTTCCCTTGCCATTGCCATTCTACATTTTATATCCTCTCTACTTCGACCATCATCAATTATTTTGCTCCCCAAATAGCGAAGCTCCTTTACTATTTTAAGCGTCTCATTTCCCAATCTAGTTCCCTTAGCATCCCCCGACTTAATTCGACTACATTCCATTATCCTCGTTTTGCTTTTGTTGATGTTCATCTTATATCCTCCTTTCAAGACACTATCTATTCCGTTCAACTGCTCTTCCAAGTCCTTTGCTGTCTCTGACAGAATTACAATGTCAATGGCGAACCTCAAAGTTTTTATTTCTTCTCCATGGATTTTAATACCTGCTCCTAATTTTTCTTTGGTTTGCTTCATTGCTTGCTCAATATACAGATTGAATAACATTGGGGAGAGACTTCAACCCTGTCTCACTCCCTTCTTAACCACTGCTTCCCTTTCATGCCCCTCGACTCTTATAACTGCCATCTGGTTTCTGTACAAATTGTAAATAGCCTTCGCTCCCTGTATTTTACCCCTACCACCTTTAGAATTTGTAAGAGAGTATTCCAGTCAACATTGTCAAAAGCTTTCTCTATGTCTACAAATATTAGAAACGTAGGTTTGCCCTTCCTTAATCTAGCTTCTAAGATAAGTAGTAGGGTCAGTATTGCCTAACGTCTTCCAACATTTCTGTGGAATCCAAACTGATCTTCCCCTAGGTCGGCTTCTACTAGTTTTTCCCTTCGTCTGTAAAGAGTTTGCGTTAGTATTTCCAGCTGTGACTTATTAAACTGATAGTTCGGTAATTTTCTCATCTCTCAACACCTTCTTTCTTTGGGATTGGAATTATTATATTCTTCTTGAACTCTGAGGGTATTTCGCCTGTTTCGTACATCTTGCTCACCAGATGGTAGAGTTTTGTCAGGACTGGCTCTCCCAAGGCCGTCAGTAGTTCTAATGGAATGTTGTCTACTCTGGGGGCCTTGTTTCGTCTCAGGTCTTTCAGTACTCTGTCAAACTCTTCACCCAGTATCGTATCTCCCATTTGATCTTCATCTACATCCTCTTCCATTTCCATAATATTGTCCTCAAGTACATCGCCCTTGTATAGACCCTCTATATACTCCTTCCACCTTTCTGCTATCCCTTCTTTGCTTAGAACTGGGTTTCCATGTGAGCTCTTGATGTTCATGCAAGTGGTTCTCTTATCTCCAAAGGTCTCTTTAATTTTCCTGTATTCAGTATCTATCTTACCCCTAGTGAGATAAGCCTCTACACCCTTACATTTGTCCTCTAGCCATCCCTGCTTAGCCATTTTGCACTTCCTGTCGATCTCATTTTGAGACGTTTGTATTCCTTTTTGCCTGCTTCATTTACTGCATTTTTATATTTTCTCCTTTCATCGATTAAACTCAATATATCTTCTGTTACCCAAGGAGTTCTATTAGCCCTCGTATTTTTACCTACTTGATTTTCTGCTGCCTTCACTACTTCATGCCTCAAAGCTACCCATTCTTCTTCTACTGTGTTTCTTTCCCCCATTCCTGTCAATTGTTCCATCATGCTCTCCCTGAAACTCTTTACAACCTCTGTTATAGTCAGTTTATCCAGGTCCCATCTCCTTAAATTCCCACCTTTTTGCAGTTTCTTCAGTTTTAATCTACAGATCATAACCAATAGATTGTGGTCAGAGTCCACATCGGCCCCTGGAAATGTCTTATAATTTAAAACCTGGTTCCTAAATCTCTGTCTTAGCATTATATAATCTATCTGATACCTTCTAGTATCTCCAGGGTTCTTCCATGTATACAACCTTCTTTTATGATTCTTGAACCAAGTGTTACCTATGATTAAGTTATGCTCTGTGCAAAATTCTACCAGACTGCTTCCTCTTACATTCCTTACCCCCAATCCATATTCACCTACTATGTTTCCTTCTCTCCCTTTTCCTACTCTCAAATTTCAGTCACCCATGACTATTAAATTTTCGTCTCCCTTCACTACCTGAATAATTTCTTTCATCTCATCATATATGTCATCAATTTCTTCATCATCTGCAGAGCTAGTTGGCATATAAACTTGTACTACTGTAGTAGGCGTGGGCTTCATATCTATCTTTGTCACAATAATGCATTCACTATGCTCTTTGTAGTAGCTTACCCACATTCCTATTTTCCTATTCATTATTAAACCTACTCCTGCGTTACCCCTATTTGATTTTGTGTTTACAATCCTGTAGTCACCTGACCAGAAGTCTTGTAACTCCCGGCACTGAACTTCACTAATTCCCACTATATCATGTTTATTGATTTGACTGGATACAAGTTAAGATAATTTTTTTATACAAGCATTGTGTGAATTATTATGGTACTTGAAATAAAGTTATTTATATGTTATTCCTTTTTAGATTTAGTAATTTTTAATGGATACACTTGATATTTTTCATCATCAAATGGATAAACATTAATAGATACATTAAATCTATTTTCTGTTTTTGGAATGTTATCAACTAATACTGGAAATTCAATAATTTCAAATTTTTTATCAAGATCAAGGACAACATTTTTATATTTTGTTATTATTTCAGCATCTTTATCTACAGGAAAAAAGCTGCTTTTATAGACTATAAAAACATTTTTCATCATTATTTTTTTACTTTAATGCAAGCTTTTCTCTTTCTTATTATTTTAGGTAAATCAATACAAGATCCTTTTAGTCGAATATATTTATTAACATCTAGTTGCAAACCTATAATTCTAATTAATGTCCATCCTGATCCTTGAGTTTGAATTTTTTTTTCGAAAATTTCTCTTTTACCTTGTAAAAATTTTTTACTACAATCTTTTTCTGTTAAATAGTATAGTTTCATGTTTGTTCTCCAAATTCTTGAACATTTTCATTAATTTAAAAAAAATTTGTTTTTACTGCAATTAAAAATGGTTAGGATCAAGCATATCCATACTATTTTCATAATTTATAGCTTGTCATCTGTTTTCAATAGTTTATTCAAGTAATCTTTAATTATGTTTCTATCTCTTGGTTTCAGTATTACAAATATGTTTAAAAGAAATGGAAATATTTTTAATGATTTATCTTCATTAGTTATAAAAACATCATCAATATTATAATATGGTAACTTTTTCCAAAAAGTTTCACTTTCTTCAACAACAGCTGCAGCGGTCTTAGAACTGCATTCAGGTGCATAATTTTTAATAATATTTGTTTGATTTTCACTTACATCAGGTGTACAATTTCTAACAGTTTTGGTATCTATTTCCAAACATTATCATTTAATTCAGGTGTATAATTTGTGACAATATTTGTATGATTTCACATACATCTGATGTATAATTTCTAATAAAATTTGGTAACATCTATAATTTCTAGCAATAACTGAACTATTCCTACTAATAAATCTTATTAAATCAGTTTTACACAAATTTGAATATCCTCATCGATTATTTATTCTACAAAATTAACAAAGGCTAGCAACAGTAAGTTGTTGCAGTGTATAAGCAATGTATGTTGCCATTTTGATCTTTTAATTATAAGAGAAGTCTTTAAATTTGTAACAAAAATTTAACAAAATGATAATTACTTATTACATGGATAAGGATTATTAGTTAATACATAATTAATCAAAAAGATAATTAGTTTATTGTTTAGTTTAACAATCAATCAGTTTTTAGACAGTTAGTCTTTTAAAGAAATTAGTTTACTATTTAGTTTAACTATCAATTAGTTTCTAAGGAATTAGCTTTTAAGACATTTAGTATATTATTTAGTTTAACAATCAATTAGTTTTAATAATTTATTTAATTAAACATAAAGAAATATTATTTAATAAATGATAAATCATAAAGTTTACGCTGTCTTATTCCTAATGCATTCTAAAGTACAATTCTTATATTTATTATTATGTTTATCTTTATGTGAAGGATTTATATAAAAACAATTAGAGTCATTAATCTCTTGACAACTTTTGCAAATCTTTGTAGATTTAGATGTTTCTTCAATTAAAAGTTCTTCATTATTTATTGTAGATGTAGATTTTTCTTCATTATTCATTTTAATAACATTTTTGAATTTTCATCACATGGATTTTGTCGTAAATGTACCTTAAATAAACTACCGATCTTATTGAATGGCGACAAAAGGACTTTTTTACTGTTGTAACTAACAGCTTGGATTTTATATGTTCGTTATGCACAAAAGTTGTGTATGAGAAAACTGGATCACATTATTCTTGGTAGTTGTTACACCGATATCAAATTTTATTCAGGAATTGGTGTTATAGTTCTATATGTCACAAGATATACTATATAGGTAGAAAACAGCGGTGGCGGCTTGGTGATGGGTTATAGCTTCACAACCTACACAATGACCTTGCTTCCTTTTAGATGAGCAAACCATGGCCATTTGAGATGGCACGATTTTATTGGGTTGTAATTGGGTAAGGCACTCAAGACAAGAATTGTCCTGTACTGTTATGCACAGTCTACTGAGGTCCATAGCTGAGCGCGGTATGTAAGCCGATCGTCTGGGTAGCAATCTGTTCACTGCTCTAAACATGTATTATTAATAGCCATTGTTGAGAATATGATTCACTGCACTTGGCCAGCATTCATAGCCAAGAGCAGTCCCATATGTTGAGTCATAATATGACTGCATTAATGTTTCTGAGATTTTGTGTTCAAAGCTATCTTAAACATTGATAATGAATATGTGATTGTAATCTGTGTTCAACTTTATTATTATTCATGAATTCCCAGTACCGATTTACATAAGATTGTCTAGAACTCGGTGTATAACTTTTAGGAAGTACAGCACTCAGTAAAAAAGTCTGGATGAAAATTTTTGTACTCTTTTGAGGAAAGGTAGATCCACATCATCACAGTTGCAGCATATCTTCATACACCAAGCCACCTCCGAACATTACCTTCTAAAACGAAAGGAATATATTTAGAAGACGAGAGGCGAGTTCTATAGAAAAACTGTACGTTTCCAACTACAGTCCCCACACATACCAATAGCTTGTTACAACCAACCACCCAACCATGGTATTTACAGAGCAGAGATGTCGTACTGTTGACATAGGAATGGCCTTCACTGATCTTTCTCCCTTCCGTTTTAGTTTTTGATCTACATCAGCAATGGAAGTTGGTTATCAGTTGTGACAGTGAAACTATATTTAAGTCATATCCTCGTTTTTTTTTTGTCTATTGGTATGTTTCTCAGTAAGTTACACCTAAGACATCAGATATCATTTACACAAAAGCATCTTTTCCTTCCACGGTTCTAGTCAGTTGTATCTATGAATCATTCCATTCATTAAATAGTTGGAATAGTTTATCAGCTTATTAGCTTGTCGAGTAAGATTATATGCATGTATTCAAAACCTGGACACATTCTGAGTAACCAACGCTGTATCAGTAGTATGGCTATGGTGACACTGGCTCACTTCACACTTAAATACAGCATTAAATTGTGTGATAACACTGGCATCACAATCCAGCATGCAGCCAGTTTGCAATTAAATACACTACTGAACAGTGCAATACCACTAAAGTCACAAGCTTTGCCACCTTATCTACGACCTCATAATTATGATATCACATTGCCAGTACAAATGACTGGTATTATTTTCTTTAAAAATACTTAAACTATAATGTGAATTTCGTAAATTGCCGTCATATTCAAAAAGGAAGTACTCCCAATACCTCAGCACTCTCAGAAAAAAATGGAAACTTCAACTGAATTGTTTAAATTGATGCTATTCATCTCTCTCTCTCTCTCTCTCTCTCTCTCTCTCTCACACACACACACACACACACACTCACACACACATACACATATACACACATCTGAAAAAGATAATTTGCTCCTAGCCCTCTTGGCTTGAGTGCAGTTGGAAGGCTTCTGTAAAAGTCTTTGTCAAGTCAGCAGTGGAGCGTTTGATTTCCAAAATATCTATGATCAGCACTGTATTGTCTCATCCATAAATTGTAACTTTCTCGCCCTCTCTCTTTATTTTGTACTTTACTAAAAAATGTTTATGTTAAACATCATCTCTCCCTCTGTTTGTGTAATGGTCCCTGCAATGTGGGAGAGAGGGATGGAACTAGATCAAAATATAGGATTATTCTAAATGATGGACCCATTTTCAAAACTTCATACTTATTCAAGTACAAATTCGAATTGAACAAGCTTCATACCAATGAAAAGAGAAAGTTAAAAAGATTTTTAATAAATTTAATAATTTGTAATTAATTAGTTTTTAATAATTATTTAAGAATTAGATGTTATAACTGATCAATGTGGCTATGGTTGGCTACACAGTGAATGTCGACACGGTAGCCAAACTTGCGACACACACGAGAAATGTATCTGCTGTTACTGAGTGCACAACAGCAGTCATCCGGTTCCGCAGATCGTTCTGAGTCGTTGCCAGAGGCGGGACGTTAACAGATTCCTGCACATAACTTTATACATCCAATAGAGTTAGCTTGTTCAAATTACATAGTTATAAAGTTATGAGTAGTGTAGACTTTTCGTTCCCCAAGTACTGTAAAACCTAAATCTTTTTCGCTGTCACAATTTTGACCTTTTTCATGAGAGAACAGTCGCAGATCTCTCGCAGTGCAATACAAAAATCCAAAGTTCTTTATTACAACACGAGTGAGTGTAGCAAGAATTTGTCAATATCCAATTTTTGCAAGGGATGCCACGTCCCCTTAAAAACAAATACAGCTATTTTTTATCATTTTTATGCTTATAAAGATTTATTTCTCATTTTATTTATAGATCCAGATGTGCTTAACATTTCTACAAGCTGTACTCAGTGGGTGTCGTGGAATACATTATTTGCCGTTTTTAGATTTAAAACTTCATGGAAATATTTAATAAGGAAATGAAGACGTTCTTATAGTAAAACTTATAATTCATTCTCTAAAAGCCTCGCAGCTTTCCTCCAAGTAGAAATACGATTGCAAATTTCCAACTTTTCGTGTTGTCACTGTAATTTCTCTACAGATAATAAACGCAAACTCTATCGACCTATTTTCACAGTTATTTATATTTCGGTATAAGGTACCCATGGCTTCCGATAACTCGTAGCATTTCGTTTGATTTCATACACTGATAATACCTGAAAATGATGAGGATATGCTCTGTAAGCCTTGTTGACAAGAATAGCACATACTTTACTTTACTCATCACCTTCAAGCTTACATTGAGTACCTCTCGGGCTAGCTTTCCCAGGAGTGTTAGTTGTACATTAACAGAGACACACAGCAACAGGGATAGGTCTACTACTGAAGAGTTAATCGAAATTCATCTTCTACACAGGTGCACTGAACGCAGAGAGTGGCAAAGTGGCACTACGTTGAACTGCCTCTGCGGTACTGGCATGCGTCGTCATTGCGTTATAGAAAGCTTTCATCTACGACTTCATTATTTTCAAAAACAAGCCGAATGTAATTTAAGACATCTATATAGCTATCATGTTATCCCTATTAAGATTTTTAATACTTTTCTCGAAATATGTAAACTAACGTGTTCTACTCGTAATTATAGCAATCGACACCTATGAAAGTTACTTTAAGTGTACACTCAGTGTAATTCAAAGTGAAATTTCACTAGTACAAAGCTTCAAAAACTACACAACATACATCTATGTCCACCAGCCTAATGTATAATTAAAACCTCATGCGAAATTTGGTGCCTCTAACTTTAATCAAATATCGAAACTCAATTTCATTTTAAGAACGATGAATTATTAATAACTTTCCAACTATTTTTTGCAACATGATAAAATACTAACTTTAAGAGGTATTTTAGCAACTTGGAGAAGGATCTGTAACAGAAATCATTGATCATCATAGACGTAATTTTTCAACATCTCTCTGCCGTGTCTAACGAGAGGTGCGTCTTGTCTACATCTCCTACAGCTGAGCAATGAAACCACACTCCATAGCTGTATTGACAAGGTATTTAGCAGAGATGTCAGTTACCGATAGCGATGGACTGCTCTCTCATTCATCCAGCTAGTAGATGCACTGAAGTCTAGAGATATGTGCGTAAGATACTGCAATATATATATATATATATATATATATATACACACAGGGTGAGTCACCTAACGTTACCGCTGGATATATTTCGTAAACCACATGAAGTACTGACGAACCGATTCCACAGACCGAACGTGAGGAGAGGGGCTAGTGTAATTGTTTAATACAAACCATACAAAAATGCACGGAAGTATGTTTTTTAACACAAATCTACGTTTTTTTATATGGAACCACGTTAGTTTTGTTAGCACATCTGAACATATAAACAAATACGTAATCAGTGCCTTTTGTTGCATTGTAAAATGTTAATTACATCCGAAGATATTGTAACCTAAAGTTGACGCTTGAAACCTCCGACGTTCAGTTACGTGTTGTAACAAACACGGGCCACGGTCGGCGAGCAGCATCTGCAGCGACATGTTTACGATGACGACCGTGTTTACGAGTGTGGCTGTAGTGCACTGTTGTGGTTTGGTCTAGCTGTCGCAGTGTCCGCATGTAGCGCTTGCTGCTATTGTTATTCTGCATTCGTCTCCGCACGCAGACCAACTGTAGTACACCGTGTTACCAGACGTCTGTATAGTGTAGTGTTGTAGGAACTGTGACCATGGTGTATTCGAACTCTGAAAAGGCGGAGATGATACTCATCTATGACGAGTGTCGACGAAATGCAGCTGAAGCTTGCAGGGTGTATGCAGAACGGTACCCGGACAGAGAGCATCCAACGTGCCGCACATTGCAAAACATCTACCGCCAACTGTATGCAACAGGTATGGTCGTAGCACGCAAACGGGTCCGTAACAGGCCCGTCAAAGGAGAAGCGGGTGCAGTTGGTGTGTTAGCTGCTGTTGCCATGAACTCACACATGAGTACACGGGACATTGCGAGAGCCGGTGGACTGAGTCAAAGTAGTGTCATGCGCATACTGCATCGTCACCGGTTTTACCCGTTTCATGTGTCGCTACATCAGCAAATACATGGTGATGACTTTAATCATCGAGTGCAATTCTGTCAATGGGCATTAACGGAGGATGCGTTGCATTTCTACCTGTTTACCGATGAAGCGGGTTTCACAAACCACGGGGCAGTGAATCTACGGAACATGCCTTACTGGTCCGTGGACAATCCTCGCTGGCTCAGACAGGTAGAGCGACAGCGACCGTGGACTCTAAATGTATGGTGCGGAATCATGGGCGACCATCTCATTGGTCCTCACTTCATTGCAGGGGCCCAAACAGCTGCAACATACATCGCGTTTCTACAGAATCATCTGCCAACGTTGCTCGAAAATTTCCCACTGGAAACGCGTCGACGTATGTGGTATCAGCATGATGGTGCACCTGCACATTCCGCAGTTAACACTAGGCTGACCCTTGACAGGATGTTCGACGGGCGTTTCATAGGACGTGGAGAACGCATAAATTGGCCAGCCCGTTCTCCTGATCTTACACCTCTGGACTTCTTTCTGTGGGGTACGTTAAAGGAGAATGTGTACCGTGATGTGCCTACAACCGCAGAGGATATAAAACAACGTATTGTGGCAGCCTGCGGCGACATTACACCAGATGTACTGCAGCGTGTACGACATTCATTACGCCAGAGATTGCAATTGTGTGCAGCAAATGATGGCCACCACATTGAACATCTATTGGCCTGACATGTCGGAACACACTCAATTCCACTCCGTAATTGAAAACGGAAACCACGTGTGTACGTGTACCTCACCCCTCATGGTAATGTACATGTGCGTCAGTGAAAAAGACCAATAAAAAGGTGTTAGCATGTGGACGTAATGTGCTGTTCCAGTCTCTTCTGTACCTAAGGTCCATCACCATTCCCTTTGGATCCCTACGTAATTCGGTGCTCTCCGATAAACACGATCGAACAGCGGAGGAGTGGTACTCAAGCGTCAACTTTAGGTTACAATATCTCCGGATGTAATTAATATTTTACAATGCAACAATCGGCACTGATTACGTGTTTGTTTATACGTTCAGATGTGCTAACAAAACTAACGGGGCTCCATTTAAAAAAAACGTAGGTTTGTGTTAAAAAACATACTTCTGTGAAAATTTTTTATGGTTTGTATTAACCAATTACACTAGCCCCTCTCCTCACGTTCGGTCTGTGGAATCGATTCGTCAGTATTTGATGTGGTTTACGAAATATATCCAGCGGTAATGTTAGGTGACTCACCCTATATATGTCTGTGTGTGTGTGTGTGTGTGTGTGTGGCAGAGAGATATAGAGAGAGACGTAATTTAGGTTAAGCCCCTAGCCAATTTTTGGAAATTCTGCAATATTAGCAACACATTTTTTAAATGGCACCACTTTACGCAGTTTGGAACGAAGATATTAAAAAAAGAAAATTCTACTGATATTGATTAAACAAGCTGTATACATACTGTTTCTGTGCCCATGGCTGATTTTTTTTTTTTTTTTTTAATTTCCCGCCTCTCTGACATCATGATTGTCACATCAATGATAAGGGGTGATCATAGGTAATGGCTTTTGACCTTAGTGATATTGCATGGGGCAATATGGGTTTAAAGAGCAAAGTGCTCACCATCTTGCATTATGACAGTTGTATCACATAGTTCAGTACTGTGTTTAAGTGCATAGTGAGTCAATGTCGCTGTACACATACTACTGATACCCTTGGTTCTAAACTTTGGAGATCTTAAATTTTAGAAAAAAAAATTATAGCTCACCAGTTCGATAGTACCACGAAATGTCAAATGAAAAATCTTCCCTGAGAGATAAAATCTTATGTGGTTATGAAATAAGTAAACCAAGCACATGAAACCGTAAAGATGAAGACATTATAAAATAAAATTATGAAATAATAAAATAACTATTCTAAAGATAACATCATAAGATTATCTAATGACATTTCTAAGCAAATGCATAACATTAACCTTATGAAAAAGATTAAGTGTTCTTTCATAATAAGTTATCAATAGAAAATCACATGGCTCTGGGAATAAATATTAAACATCAGTTATTAAATTTACTGACAAAAATTGGCATTTCTACTGTCTAAAAGTGAGTACAAATAAATAATTTAAGAAAAATGAACTTATGAGTGACTGTTTCAGAAGGTGACGGTCATTTGGGGGGAGGGGGGGCGGGGGTTGCTTTCTTATTGTTAGACAGACCTTTTAGGCAATTGGAAGATAAGGGCAATCATAATAGTCATAAACAAATGTGTGTATGAAGCGTGTCAGTGTTTCGTTTTATAATGCAGGAGAAAAATACTGATAAATCACATAAATAATCAAACTTTAGTAGCAAAACCTTATGCCGATTTCGCAATTTCTAACATATGGAACTGAGTATTAAGTCAAAATTGTCTAAAATGGCCATTGCACACTCCCATAAATACTTCTGTAAACAGTGTGAGTTTACAGACGTATGAAAAAGAAAATTATGCACTAGTCCTACACTTAGTATGTGTAATTTTGTGAGTATATGACGCGGATTTCCTTACCTATAGCGGGTCCAAGGGTGAAGAGGAAAACGCCGCTTGTCACCATGTTAAGGCCTACGGCGGCTGGAAGCTTGTGGTCGGGGCACACTTCGGCAACGCACAGGTTAATGTTGATGATGGCGGCGCCTCGAGAGAATCCAGCCAGAGTGTTCCACACATACAGCGCCACCGTGCTAGAGGACGTGGCTATCACTGCAGAGAGGTATAGTGACCAGTAGCGAAGCGAAGTAAACGGCGGTAGCGCATTCAAAGCTACATTTTGAGTGATACAGTATCACTTAACTAACGACCAACTGAACCACATGTAATACAAAATAGAAATGTCAAATCGTTCGCAGCGTGATATACAGTATTGAACATTTAAAAAAGAAAATACAAACAAACCAGCACTTAGATCACGGATGGAAGTTATTCAGTTCAGCAACATACACACCTGGAAATGGAAAAAAGAACACATTGACACCGGTGTGTCAGACCCACCATACTTGCTCCGGACACTGCGAGAGGGCTGTACAAGCAATGATCACACGCACGGCACAGCGGACACACCAGGAACCGCGGTGTTGGCCGTCGAATGGCGCTAGTTGCGCAGCATTTGTGCACCGCCGCCGTCAGTGTCAGCCAGTTTGCCGTGGCATACGGAGCTCCATCGCAGTCTTTAACACTGGTAGCATGCCGCGACAGCGTGGACGTGAACCGTATGTGCAGTTGACGGACTTTGAGCGAGGGCGTATAGTGGGCATGCGGGAGGCCGGGTGGACGTACCACCGAATTGCTCAACACGTGGGGCGTGAGGTCTCCACAGTACATCGATGTTGTCGCCAGTGGTCGGCGGAAGGTGCACGTGCCCGTCGACCTGGGACCGGACCGCAGCGACGCACGGATGCACGCCAAGACCGTAGGATCCTACGCAGTGCCGTAGGGGACCGCACCGCCACTTCCCAGCAAATTAGGGACACTGTTGCTCCTGGGGTATCGGCGAGGACCATTCGCAACCGTCTCCATGAAGCTGGGCTACGGTCCCGCACACCGTTAGGCCGTCTTCCGCTCACGCCCCAACATCGTGCAGCCCGCCTCCAGTGGTGTCGCGACAGGCGTAAATGGAGGGACGAATGGAGACGTGTCGTCTTCAGCGATGAGAGTCGCTTCTGCCTTGGTGCCAATGATGGTCGTATGCGTGTTTGGCGCCGTGCAGGTGAGCGCCACAATCAGGACTGCATACGACCGAGGCACACAGGGCCAACACCCGGCATCATGGTGTGGGGAGCGATCTCCTACACTGGCCGTACACCACTGGTGATCGTCGAGGGGACACTGAATAGTGCACGGTACATCCAAACCGTCATCGAACCCATCGTTCTACCGTTCCTAGACCGGCAAGGGAACTTGCTGTTCCAACAGGACAATGCACGTCCGCATGTATCCCGTGCCACCCAACGTGCTCTAGAAGGTGTAAGTCAACTACCCTGGCCAGCAAGATCTCCGGATCTGTCCCCCAATGAGCATGTTTGGGACTGGATGAAGCGTCGTCTCACGCGATCTGCACGTCCAGCACGAACGCTGGTCCAACTGAGGCGCCAGGTGGAAATGGCATGGCAAGCCGTTCCACAGGACTACATCCAGCATCTCTACGATCGTCTCCATGGGAGAATAGCAGCCTGCATTGCTGCGAAAGGTGGATATACACTGTACTAGTGCCGACATTGTGCATGCTCTGTTGCCTGTGTCTATGTGCCTGTGGTTCTGTCAGTGTGATCATGTGATGTATCTGACCCCAGGAATGTGTCAATAAAGTTTCCCCTTCCTGGGACAATGAATTCACGGTGTTCTCATTTCAATTTCCAGGAGTGTATTTTTATGTCTGTCAGAACATAGTAAATGCAAAACATAGTGCACTAAGTATAATTATACTGTTGTCCATAACATTGAATGAAGTAAGAAAGGAAATACTGTAAACAAAAAATAGTACATCCATGAAGTGTCAGTTTGCGCTGAAGGAATTATTATCGTTATCAATATATAGAACAGGCGCAGACATGGAATATGTCTAATTTAAAGAGAAGCTTCTCCAACATTTTCTGACGTCTTTTGCCTCCTCTACCATATTCTAATTGTTTCCCTAACCTTGGACACTTTCGTATATTTCCTTCAGCCTTTGGAGGTCTTTCTCGTGGTCTCCTAATGTTTTTCATATTTTTGGTATCCTTAAATTCATCTCCTGTGTCAATAACGCTCTTTCATCCCTCTAATTAAATTTCCTATGCTTCTATTCCGTGAAGAAAGTTAACTTCAGTGTCCATATTGCTGCATCATAAGATAAAATGAGTACATGCACTCTTCCATATGACACTTATCGACCTTTGGGGAATATTTGTGTTCCAATTTCGTTTCTTATGGTTTTGAAAATTCTACTGTTTTTCTACTGCTTTAATTTATCTTTTTCTGCTGTCGCCTTCTGGAGCCAGCGCGGTTCCGTATAGACCACTGCTACCATCAGGGTGAAGCAGTGGCGATGGAGAGAGGTGAGTTACATCGGCGGGCGAAGGGGGAAACAGCCAGCAAGGTGTAACTAGGGGGCGCCCGCGCGGACACACAGCTGGAAGCGTTGCAGGGCAGAAAGGTACACTTAAATCCACATACGTACTCGGAAATTCATCATACTACGTGTGGTGGAGGGTACCCTGTAGCAGTACAATCGTTTCCTTTCTCTCCCACTCGTAGACAGAGCGATGGAAAAACGACTCTCTATATGCCTCTGTACGAGCCCTAATTTCTCGAATCTTAGCTTCGTTGTCCACATGACAAATGTACCTTGATCAGCCAGAACATTACGACCAACGACCTACTACCGATATAAACCCATCCAGACGATAGCAGCGTTACCTGGCGAGGAATGAGTGCTAGGCAGACACACACACAGGGGGCATGTAGTGTCAATGAGCGTGCTGTCCGTGAGTAGAATGGGGGAGGCGTGTGATATATCTGAGTTCGATCGAGGGTAGGCTGGAGGCTCGGCACGAGCATCTCGGAAACTGCAAGACTTCTCGGATGTTCGAGGAGTGCTGTGGTGAGTGTCTTCAACAGGTGGGGAAAGCAAGGTGAAACCACATTCACACGCCGTGAGGTTTGGCAGCCACCCTTCATTACAGATGTCAGACGTAGTAGGCTGTGTAGACTGGTAAAACAAGACAAGAGGCGAACTGTGGCGGAACAAACATCAGACTATAATGCTGCGCAGAGTACAAGTGTGTCTGACCACACACTGCACCGAACCGCTTAACGATAGGCTTTCGCAGTCAACGACCCATGCAAGTGCCAATGTTAACATCACGACACCAGCAACTACGAGTGAAGTGGGCACGTGTCCATCGGCACCAGATGTTGGCGAAGTGGCAGAGCGTTGCATGGTCTGATGAATCCCGATACCTTCTTCATAATGCAGACGGAAGGGACGGAATCTGTCGTCTTCCGGAGGAAGAGCTCCTTGACACCTATACTGCGGAACGGAGACGAGCTGGCGGCGGCTCCATTATGCTCTGGGGAGCATTCAAATGGGAATCCACGAGTTCAGTGGGGCTCGTGCAAGGCACCATGACGGCCAAGGGGTATCACACATGGGTTTCAGACCACGCACACCCCTTCATGACGATCATATTTACCGACGGCAGTGGCATTTTTCAGCAAGACAATGCGCCATGTCAAAAGGTCAAGAGTGTAACGAGTGGTTCGAGGAACACAGTGGCGAATTCCAGTTGATGTGCTGGCCGCACAACTCGCCAGATATGTACCCGAATGAGCACATACGGAATGTGATTCATTGTGATGTCGGACCTCATCACCCCCCTTCCAAGAATTTACGGGAATAAGGTAACTCGTGTGTGTATATGTGGTGCCAGCTCCTTCCAGCGACCTACCAAGGCCTCATTGTTACCATGCAATGACTCGTTCTGGCTGATCAGTATATGTTGGCGGCAGTAGGATCGTGCTCTCAATTTTCTCAATACTGTTCTTCAAAAAGAATGTCGCCTTTCCTCCAGGGATTCCCATTTGAGTTTTCAAAGTATCCTAGTAAAAACTGTGTGTTGATCGAACGTACCAGTAGCTAATCTAGCAGTCTACCTCTGAATTGCTTCGATGTCCTCTGTTAATACGATCTGGTGAGGATCCCAAACACTCGACCAGTACTCAAGAATAAGTCACACTAACGTCCTATACGCGATCTTCTTTACAAATGAATCACACCTTCTTAAAATTCCCCCAATAAACCGAAGTCCACCATTCGGCTTCCCTACCGCAATCCTGGCATGCACGTTCCGTTTCACATCGCTTGGCAACTTTACTCCCAGATATTTAAACGATATGACTCATAGAGAGTTTCAAGTAAGCAGATAGTCCTACCTTTTCAGCACTAATTGTGTCGTGCTTGATACAGTGTCTCCCCTACCCAAGGTTCCTTTAGCAAACAAAATGACTGAGTCATTGTGATCAACTACCTATCCAGACGCCGGCCGAAGTGGCCGTGCGGTTAAAGGCGCTGCAGTCTGGAACCGCAAGACCGCTACGGTCGCAGGTTCGAATCCTGCCTCGGGCATGGATGTTTGTGATGTCCTTAGGTTAGTTAGGTTTAACTAGTTCTAAGTTCTAGGGGACTAATGACCTCAGCAGTTGAGTCCCATAGTGCTCAGAGCCATTTGAACCATTTTGAACCTATCCAGAATGTCTAACACGGACAGAGATCTTCTATGACTAGAGAAAGAAGCAAAATCGAAAATACGCAGAAAGCTACAGGCCAGTTTTCTCTGCTGTTATCCCTTGCCAGGAAATATTTCAGTTATACTACATGTAGTAAATGCCGTGTGTATAGGGCCTCCCGTCGGGTAGACCGTTCGCCTGGTGCAAGTCTTTCGAGTTGACGCCACTTCGGCGACTTGCGTGTCGATGGGGATGAAATAATGATGATAAAGACGACACAAGACCCAGTCCCTGAGAGGAGAAAATCTACGACCCAGCAGCGAATCGAACCCAAGCCGTTAGGTATGACATACCGTCGCGCTGAACACTCAGCTCCCAGGGGTGGACACTAGATGTAGTAATAATAAAGAAAAATGACACAGTTTAGTTTTCAAATTGGCACCATTACTGCATAAGTTACATGAGAGAGTATAGAAATGGGACGATGCACTTGAAGAAGGTGAGAACATCACAGGAACATTTTTATATCTATGATAGGTAATTAACGCTTCAGACGAATCACATTAGTTCGTTGACATTTCGTGTTGGCACAAGTGTAGTTCGAACACTATATAAATCACTTCAGAAATAGTTAGAATGGAGAATATATTTGTAATAATTGACAGAACGTGAGGACTCTTGGCTAGAGATACAAACAAAATAAAACCCGATAAAAGGACAGCAAATTAGATCGTTAGCTTAAGTAGAGAACACAGTTCTGTATGTTGTGTAACTAAGAAAAACACTGTTGTCACTGAATCAGTTTGACAGTGAAAGCGATGTGAACACCAGAAATCTAAGGAAAGAGAACATGAATAACTTCCTTGATTCTTACGATTCTCTATTCAGTATACAGCAACCGGCAGTTTTTTGTGCACATTAGGAAAATTATAAAATATTATTGTATACACCGTTATGCAGGGTGTTATGGGTATAAGTGCAGTACATTATTATCATTGGTACATTAATGAGTGCGTTAGTTGTTTTTTTCTCTGCATCTAACATTTTTCTAGCAAACACATCACATTATGCGCTGTCTGATGTTTTCTGTGTGTTTGTAAGTGCACCACTAATTGTACGAAAACGGTGTAGGCTAATCATTTTGCGTCCATGCATCCATACATCGACACCTGACCTGCTGCTCAGCTGAAAACATGCGTTAATGGCTTCTTCTTGCCGCATATACTTGGAAGTAGCTACCCACATAAAAACACACTACACTCATGGCTATCATTATTATTCTGTAGTTGAGATAAACACTGTTGTAACGTCGTTCAGTATACTTCTCTCAGTCTTTAGAAAAATATCAGCACTTATACCCCTAACACCCTATATATGGTTACACGAAAGAAGTACGAAAAAGGTGTAACTAGACATCAAATTTCCTATCTGTCTAAGGGAATTAAAGTAGTATATTAAAATGACAGGAAATTTCTGACATGAAGAACTACACTGCAGTGTCGCAGAAGGAACGTCCTGCTTCTCGTAGCCCTACGGCATTTCACGACCTTGTTCAAACTTATTGAAGCGTTGCCAAAGGCGTTTTCGTTGTCTGTAAGCCATTCTTGATAACACCAACTCACCACGTCTAGTACCCAAAGGTAACTAACGCTCACAACTATTACAGTAGGTGTTTATTGCATACCTGATTCATATCCTCATAGTGGTGCGAAATTTGAAAAGACATCGTCTTCCAGATGTAGAAAGACACCTACCAACTTTCGTTTATGTTGCACAACTCCTTGACTTTAAGGTAAAATAAAAACAATTATCAATAGGTCAATGACTTTGAAACAGGTCGTATAAAAGGGCTATGAGGGGTTGGATGCTCCTTCTGCGATATTTCAGAAAGAGCTGGTAGGAAGGTAGCCACTGTTCATAATTGCTGGGAGCGATGGTCATGAGAATGTACAGTCGAAACAAGACCAGGCACTAGATCGCCACTTGCCAGTAGCAAGAAGAAAGACCATCGTGTTCGGCATATAGCTTGGAGAATCTTACAGTATCTGCAGCAGCAATGTAAACAGCAGTTGGCTCCCCTGTGACACAACAAACTGATACAAATCGGTTACTTCAGAGACAGCTGAGAGCAAGACGTACTGCTGCTGCGTATTTCACTGACCCCAAACCACAGTCATTCCTGACTTTAGGACCGAGTGGTTAGACACTGGACTCGCATTCGGGAGGACGACGGTTCAATCCCGCGTCCGGCCATCCTGATTTAGGTTTTCCGTGATTTCCCTAAATCGCTCCAGGCAAATGCCGGGATGGTTCCTTTCAAAGGGCACGGCCGACTTCCTTCCCCGTCCTTCCCTAATCCGATGAGACCGATGACCTCGCTGTCTGGTCTCCTTCCCCAAAACAGCCAACCAACCTGACTTTAGAGGTACCTAGCAAGATCTCATTGCAGGGCAGGATGGAGGTTTGTTGTGATTCACAATCAAAGCTAGTTCTGCCTTAGTGCCAGTGATAGCCGTGTATTGGTTAGAAGGAGGCCTGCTACCAGACTGTCTGCGTGCTTGACACACAGGACCTGCACCTGAAGTTATGGTATGGGGTGCGATTTCGTATGATATCAGGAGCACTGTCGTCGTTATCGTACTCACGATGAGTGCAAATGTGTACGTCGATCTGATGATTCGACCTTCTGAACTGTATTCATGAACAGTATTCCAGCGGTGTCTTCCAACAGGATAACACTCTTACACATACCTCTGTTGTAAAACATGCTCTGTAGAGTGTCGAACCTCTCCCTTTAGCCGCCTACCTCCAGATTTGCCCCAGTAGAGTACGTATTAGACGTCATCGATCTACATCGCCAGCGTCATCAACAAATAACATTAACCGTCCCTGTACTGACCGACCAAGTGAAACAGACCTGGAACTTCGTCCCACAAACTGTGATCCAGCACCTGTACAACACAACGCAATGCCGTTTGCTTGCTCGCATTCAACATTTTGGTGATTACACCTGTTATTCGTATACCAGCATTCCACTTTTGCAGTGGCTTATTTCACTCTGACATTAACCGTTGATCTTACAGTATTCATAACTTAAATAGACAACGCATTCCCAAAATTTCATTATACCACAATAATTATTTAACGGCGTGCAGTTTTTTCCATTAGTTTATGTAAGTAATGCTGTGGACAGTTTGACACAAAATTGATATCTGACTCGTCCTCTCTTTGGAATCTTCCTCATGGCCTGACAGCCCCACTTGACAAACATTAACAACAGTTAAACCATTCTACTGATGTTTCCATAGCCGTTCAAAGCTATTGAGGAAATTACATTTCTCGATGAAAACAGTTGTACCTGATTTTGTATTTCGGTTAACATCATTTGTACAAAACCTGGTTAGGATATACTGACTCATTCACAAAATAAAATATGATTTAGCCTTCATGTATGTACAGTCATACAGTTCCCCATAGTTAAATGGTTGATTTGCTGAAATACAGGTTTTTGAAATAAGGAAGATGCTGCTTTCATCCTCAGTAGTAACTGTTGGGTCTATAAAGATAGTTCGATCTTACCAGATACATTGCTACATTTAACCAGACCAGTCTGTTGATGAATCTTTCCTATCTGAAACAACGAAAAAAAGAGAATTTGATGTTAGTTTTGGTTTTGCAGAGACTAGGGTCCTGACCTGAGCGAGTGATTGTACAGAAGATGGCGCCCACCAAGAACGTAAGGCGCGGCCTGATCTTGAAGCGGTCCGTGAAAGAAGGCACCGTGATCCTGGACACGAAGTCCCCGGCGGCCGTCACGGTGAGGCAGAGCGCCGTCTCCGACAGCGAGAGGTGGAGGTGGCGCTGCAGGTACAAGGGCAGCAGCAGCGAGAAGTTGATGGCCGCCACGGTCATGCACGCCGAGCCGAACATCACGTTGAGGTACACCCAGTTCCGCAGCAGGTCCAGGTCCATGAAAGCCATCACTCGACGCCACACTGGCTGAGTCTCTGCGAAGTCGAACAATTAACGTAAATTTTGCTGCAGTTTATTCTATGAAAAGAGAATACACTCATTTTTTGGAATGGACAAAGGTTCTGTTCAGTCTTCACAAGAGTTGAAAATATGACTGTTGTTGATAAAATGTTTTCGGAGCTGCGAATACGCACAACCATCAGCTGTGTAATGGAATGACGACAACGGAAACTTACCGGACCGAGACTTGAGCCGATACTTCCCGATTTACACGAGTGGTCGCCTTAACTATCCGTGCACGACTTACAACCAGACATAAACGTTCATATGTTGTCATTCACATCATGTAATTCTCGTACAGGAGGTTGGGGTGGGGGAGGCATTTTGATTGAAAGTCTCTGCCTTGTATCACTGGATTAGTTCGATATAGCAGTACCTGTGTTCTTAAGTAAGGTATGATGTTTCTTCAGAATTGCATGCACTTCCTGTCTCGTGCCTCGTAACGCCACAGGTACTGCAATATCGTACTGACTCGACGATACCAGGCAGCGACTAAGAATCAAAAATCCCCCCACCCCTCCATGCGGGAATTTCATAAGAGGTACACATGAAGGTTCTAACGCATAAACAATGGCACTTGGATGTTTGGGTCTGGCAGTGAGTCGTGCGCCAATTCCAAAGCAGTTAATTCGACCACTCATGTAAAGCTGGAAATCCGGGTTCTAGTACTGGATTGGCACAAATTTCCGTTGACGTAATCCATTGCACAGCTGATGGTTGCCGGCATTCACAACTGACTTATTGCATGACGCCTGTAGTCGCAGGAGTGCTTGATTCTTCGGCCATGCATACATATCTCAAGGAACGTTGCACAGCGTATCTCAACAAATGGGCATTTCAGTAACTTCATAATTGTGGTTCTCTAGGTTCACAAGTAGAAGAATGACAAGATAAAAGTAATGACTGAGTAATATACTGACGTGGTGCTTAAATTAAACAAAATACAGTATATGAGATATGTTATTTGAGATAGAGGCTCGTTGGAGGTTATGGATAATATAAAAGTAAGCACACTGAAAAAAAAGTACTGCAACTTGTGGTCTAGTGGTCAATATTGTCACCTCTAGACCTTATGGTTACAGGTTTGTTTCTCGGTCGGATCAGACATTTTCTTCAGAGACTATGTATTGGCGTTGTCGTAATCATTACATCTCGTTTTCATCAACGTGGAAGCTGCCAAAGTGGCATCATATAAAAAGACTTGCAGCAGGTTGCTGAACAATTCCAGATCAGGTATCCCAGCCAATAATGCCATACAATATTTCATTTTACTGGCTCAAATGGCTCTGAGAACTATGCAACTTAACTTCTGAGTCGCCTAGAACTTAGAACCAATTAAACCTAACGAACCTAAGGACATCACACCCATCCATGCCCGAGGCAGGATTCGCTCGGTTCCAGATCGTAGCGCCTAGAACCGCACGGCCACTCCGGCCGGCTCATTTTACTGCACAAAGTATTAGTCACTCCCCCAAAAGATATCAGACCTCTTAGCAACACCTCTAGCATTACAATGGCCTAAATAGTGTGAAGAAGAGAGTTCAAAACTTTCTTCACATATGTCATATCCAGTTGAATCCACACATAGCTAATTAGGCCATATTGGATTACTAAATTGTGGAGATGTTAGCTGTTACATTTTACTTGCTTTTCCAGAAAATCACAGATATTTTCGCTTGGGGCATGGGATTTGGTGATTTAGTTGGCCAGTCGAGACGCAACAGAATGCTTCTGTGAAACAGGAAACGTATATGAACAGCCCTTTGTGACTCCAACTTGAAAGACGGGAGTATCCATAGCACCTGCATTGGGAGATGTAGGAAAAAGTGCATTGCTTGGCCCCGGCAGGTGTTGAAATAAACATCTCAGTCATTAACATGGTAACCTTAATGAGTGGAGTGAAGTCATGCTAGGAAGCCCACCATCAAAACACCACAGAACCACCTCTGGCGTGAAGTACATCCTCTAAACTCCACAAGTTAAATGTCTAATTAGGCCAACAATGTAGTCGACAACTTGGATCACTTAGAAAGTCCGCGTCCTTGACTGAGTGGTCAGCTCGTCTGATTGCCACACAATGCACCTAAGTCCGATTCCCTGCCGGTTTGGAGATTTTCGGCACTGGGTGTTGTGTTGTCCTCCTCATCACCAACACGCAAGTCGCCCACTGTAACGTCACCTGAAAAAAACTTGCAACTCAACAGCTAAAATTAACAAGGTGAGGAAGCACGACCATAATTTTCTCATTTAGAAACTCAGTAAATTGCGACCACACAACACGCTTCCAGTCATCTGCGGTCGAGTTTCTGAAGACGTGCAGCTTTATCTGCCTGTGTGAGCAAAATCCTTTTATGAGACACCCGTCTCCATACGCCCATCGTATGCAATTCCCGTCATACTGTTTGTACCAAAACTGCATGAAATAAATCTGTATTCATTAACATTCCTGTAGGATTGGAAATCAGTCTTATTGGTAGCAAGTGACATGCGTCTATAGTTTGTCGTTCCAACCAGTGATCTCTTTGCTACCACTGGCACTGCATTTTTTGTGGAAACGCTGAACAGTACACACCGAGAGCTACGTCTAAGTCCTGTACCATTAATTAAAAATTACACAGCACTTCACAATTCGCGGCCTGCTTAGCTGTTTGAGACAGTGCGGTCCACGCAATCTTGGCACGTTTTAGACGGCGCACATCTACTACATACACTCCCTGGGCCGAGAGAAGAGCTCTGACAGGTGAAGTGGTCTTGGCGCACGTGCTTCGCGCGTCTACGATGGCCAGTCAGATTCTGAGATTTTTCTTACGTTACTGAGGCAACGCCCCAGTGTTGCCGTAGTGCTAGACTGCTAGACGAACCCCTGCTTTCAATCAAGGGTGCTGCGTGCTTCGTTCACGTTTGTGTGTGCATTCCACTGACTATGTGGGTTTCTTGACATGTGTGTGGGTTGTGTTGTTTGGGGGAAGAGGCCAAACAGCGAGGTCATCGGTCTCATCGGATGAGCGAGGGACGGGGAAGGAAGTCGGCCGAGCCCTTTCGAAAGAACCACCGTAGCATTTCCCTGGAGCGATTTAGAGGAAAACCTAAATCAGGATGGCTTGACGAGGGACTGAACCGTCGTCCTCCCGAATGCGAGTCCATTGTGCTAACCACTGCGTCACCTCTCTCGGTCATGTGTGTGGAAAATGGCTTCCTATTGTGAAGAGACGATGACTTTTGGGAAAGATGCAACGCTGAATTTTCATGCACACGAATTTATATACAGTCTGTCTGTTTAGTGTGAAAGGGAAAGGGGCAATGGAGGGCCCTTGACGCCAATGAATAAAATGATTGACTAGGTAGTGGAAGTATTGAACATCATCTCTACAGCAACGTGAAGAGAGTGATAAATGATAAAGAGGGTGCCAGTTCAGCTGGTGGCCTTGTTATCGTCACGCCTGCAAAGTCAAGGAAGAGATCGCGTCGTGTGGCTGAAACAGGCACGTTGGACGAAAGTGCTATGAGACAACATACAAACACGTGTTACAGCACGAAAAAGTTCCCAACACCTAAAAAGTTAATGGCTTCACTGTAGAACGGTGATTACTTTATCGGCAGAACGACAAGTCTCTCCATTGTTAAAAACGAAAAAAAACTGGCTTCCGGTCGACAAAATTCTCTGGAAGAACGGTATTAATGGAACGCGGGGACACTAACCGTTTTCTGCCTGAGTTCCTAGCAGTGCATCTGGAGAGTGTAATAAAATTAATGACAAATGTATTAACTGCTGTGCCCAGTGCTATGGTGTCATTTCAGTGAAAAAAAAACCTGTCTATTTCCAAGACGAAATGAATGCAGATACATTTAAAGACCATTTCATCATTCGTCTACTTCTAAAAGTCAATTATGGTAGGGTTTCGTAATGGTAAATGCACCTTACCATTCGGTACAACGAATGCTGCTGCAAGGAGAGACGGAATAGGCAGCTGGTTGAAAGATAGTAAAATATGCTTAGAACACAATATGTGAAAAGCGGGACTTCTAGTATTAGTGAAGCGATATAAGACACAGAAGATGTAGTATGTAAGTGATACGATAGCAGAGAACCACAGCCACAAAGTTATACGTCTTCCACGGTGTGCCACCGAAGTTATCTGAGCTCAAATAAAAGCAGATGTCGGGGAGCGATATAAAACCTTTATGTTGCGAGTCACAAAGAGGCTGGTGAATGAGGTGTAACACAACGCCAGAAGATTGGAATAATATCGTGAACCATGTGTGAAAAGATAATATTAAGGTCGAATATAAAAGGCGGGACGATTTCACTGGGGGCAGGAATGGCATTGACAGTGTTTTTGCACAAATCCGGGTTCTTATTGTTTAAAAATGATGGCCGCATTTTGGTGCCCCACAGACAGGGGGAGTGGCATCACAGTCATTACATTCGTAAAGGACATGCAATGCAACTCGTGACCCTGCAGTGTGGAGTGCTATTGGGTGGGTACTGTGACCAGTGTGACCTACGTGAATGACATTTGCAACCCACAGCCATACCCTCTCTGCACAAAACCCCAGACGCCATTTTTCAGCAAGACAATGCACGACCAGATCTTGCTGCATAAACACGTACCTTCTTGGTGTCCAGGATATCAGCTTTCTGTCCTGGTCTGCCTGATCACCAGGCTTGTCGCCAATCGAATTTGTGGTGGATACGATGAAACAACAGGTGCAGCACTGCGACCCAATGCCAAGCACCTATGATGAACTTTAATACCAGGTGAATGCAGCATGAATGGCTGCACAACAGGACGCCATTCGCGCCTTATACGCACCGGTGCCAACATGCACGGAAGAATTTATCAGTGCCCATGGCTTATCATGTGCCTACTAGACTAGAAGACATATGCCGAACTAAGGTGACTGAAATGCTAATCATTTTTGAAGAACATTGTAATGTACATGTTCTATGAATATGAAAGTCCTGTCTCTAGTCGTTCAAGGTGTTCTCTTTTTTCTGAACCTGAGCGTACGGCATCGTGGTCTACACAACGCTAATGCAGACCCACATTATAATTGGCAACACTTCCTGTCGTCCCACATTGCAGTTGTCAATACCTCCCAGTGCCTCATGTTAAATCTGCACCCCAAATCATGTATCCAACCGGAACAACGATGCCTGATATCGCTCTGCTGTAGGTTTTTACGATGGTACAACTAACCAAAAGACATATGTTTTGGACATATGGTTTAGATCGGATGTCGCCTACACGGTTCGATTTAATATGACAGCTTCTCTATAGTTCTTATTAGCATTAATGAACACTGAAGATATATTTACTGCTACTGAACGCCGTAAATCACAAGTTACCGTAAATCACAAGTTCTTCAAGACAGATTTACTGTACACTTCAACTTGTAAACATAGGCTGAAGTTTTAAAGACCTTTACAAAATCAGTGATAATGGTGGTGTATCTATTACTATACTTTCAACAAATTAATGGAGTTTCCTGTGTTTAATCCACATAGTGATGACATAGATGTTCGTCAAGTTAGTCTTCCTTATATAAACTACATCAAAAGCATATCAACTCATTACCTCTTACAAACAACTATTTGTAGGTTCTCCAGTACCTCAAAAAGTAGTTTCTTTAAGAGTTGTTGGCTCAGTCGCCTTTAGTCATAGGATTTGTTAACTGAAACTGATACACATCACGTTCTTGATAGTCCCCAAATAATTGTGTCATCATGATGGACACAACCTGTAGATTTTGCAATTGCTTTGGGATGTGTAATGTGTTACACATGGCAATGCGCCTTAATACAAGGTTTTCTCTAGAACTGTTGAGTGTAATTCTGCACTACAGTAAAATTAAGCTCTTCACGTATAGAGTATAATTTAATTGTAAGGTATCGTAAACCAGTACAGAACATCTTTTTGTAACGCTTTGAAAGTCAAACTCTTCAACAGCCACACAGCAACACAGCTTCACAGATCCAGATCAAAATTTAATGTGCTCTCTTTTTGTATGATTTAGGCTGAACCGGAGAAATCGAGATGCTATAGACATTACTTTATGTGCTACCGCATATTGCTTTTAACTTTAGATGTGGCAGATGTCAAGGCATGTGATTCTAAAATTTGAAGCAAATATTTTTTAAATTGTGTACTGAGATGTTTAGTACTACACCATATTCTATTCATTTATGTGAAGAAATCCATTTTATATTACACCATTGAAAAATATTATACATATGTATGTATTTCGTAATGGATAATTTTTGTATTTTACAGTGATTGTTGTATGTTTCTAGGGTCTCTCAAGAATACATTAATAGGCAAGTCTGTGAAGATGTTGATCATTCCTAGTCTTCATCTATAGCGTAATGTATGTAGCTGAATAAGTTTGACAATAAACATAACAAAATTTAATGATTTAGGTGACCCACAAAAACCATGAATCTTGTGAAGGATAGGTGATTTGCATACCTCTGTGTTACTGATAATCGATCACAGCTGCAACCACATAGGAGGGATATGTGTGTGGAGAGACAAGGAAATGGTTTTTGAAGAGTGGCAGCAGTCCTTTCAGTTGTTGCAGAGGCACCACTCTGCTCAGTCACCTACCATGTTGGTGCTGCAAAAAGTTGAAGGAAGGGAAAACTAGGGACTTCTTACTTCCTGGGGATAGCAGCTCTACTGTGTGACCTACAGAGCTTCATCGAACCAGTCTTCAGACTGAAGAGTGCTATAGCAGGAACAACAACAGCCACAGCAGCAACAACAACAACAGCTAATCTAATAAGTACATATAGTACAACAATGTTTAACCTTTGGTATTTAATTGAATTGCTTTGGTATTACGTACTGTCTTTCCAGCAGCAACTTCCACACAGTTTAAGTTTTTTTAGGAACAGCGAATATACCTTTTTTGAGAAGTTCTGTATGGTATTGAAAATTAATGCATACCAGTCAGTTTGAAACATTATTTGAAATATAGAAGCTTATGGTATTACATTCTGTTCAGTATGAATTTGTAAAAAGTTCGATTATTTCAAGAAAAACAAATGCACCTCCCTTGGCAACTGCGAAGTATTTGATATCGATCCTTTGATTACAACTGCAAAAGTAAGCTGACAATAGAGCTAACAAGCGTTTAGGCTGCTATAATGACCTGCACTGGTTGGGTCAAGAGACAGATCCTTCCACATGAACCCAGACACGAAAATAAATCTGACAAGCAGTGGACTGAATAATTTAACAGAGAGGCCTTCATACGTTAGTACCGGGTCTTGGTTCTTACAAAATTCTTTGCAAGTTTAATTATCTAGAAAGGGTTCCTCTACCAAATGAATTAAAAGCCTTGGCTCAAATTGGTCTCAGTTTATTACAATTACTCCTCACCAGCACATGCATAATCAAGAAAACAATAAATGTCACAATAAAGTCATTAATAAAAGACAGAGTGAGAGAAGGGGCCAATTCAGGACTAAAAGTAAACTAAACTGAACTCTTCCCGAACAGGCCATGAAGACCCTACGGTAATGACCGGCTGCCGTGTCATCTTCAGCTTATAGGCGTCACTGGATGCGGATATGGATGGGCATGTGGTCAGCACACCGCTCTCCCAGCCGTATGTCACTTTCCGAGGCCGGATCCGCTTCTTCTCAATCAAGTACCTCCTCAGTCTGCCTCACAAGGGCTGTGTGTACCCCACTTGCCAACAGCGCTCGGTAGACCGGATGGTCACCCATCCAAGTGCTAGCCCAGCCCGACAACGCTTAACATCGGTGATCTGACAGGAACCAGTGTTCACATTAAACCAAGTTTAAGCCAGAACTAGGCTGATTTGTCAATGTCCACAAAGAACAAGTGTGATGTGAGTAACTATCGTTATAGCTACACATTCTCGAAAAAGTATAATCATGGATGAATGTGCAGTGATTGCCCTGATCATGTCAGAAAGTTGTATCAAACCCACACACAAATTGAAAACCCTGCTTGGTCATGGATGAACCCTCGAATGTCTAACCGAGAGCTAAATAAAGGGACCTAGCCAACTGCTCTCCTTCCTGAGTAGCCTGGATTGCCAGATGTTCCCACCACAGCTGACGAGCTGGAGAGTCGAGTCATGCATACAGTCGGGCCTGCTGATAAGTGCTATTCATTAGCCGCAGTGTGATGGACTGCCCCCCCAGGAAAGTAAGTCTGAATTTTGCTGTGTCTCCAAAGTCAGTGTAATCACAGTGCCCGCTTCTCTATGTCTCAAAATCCAAAAAAACAGCTTCCATTTCTCCCCTCAGAACGTCGAAAAAAGTTTCTCTTTCCTCTTTACCCAGCACTGAACCCACACAAAACATATTTCGAAATCAGAAGCGTACACTAAGAATTACTAATCATAATGTGTCTTAAAATCTAGCGAATGTTTTATAAGGTAACCAATGAGCTGTCCTCAGAATTAGACAACTGTGAGAAAACTAAGCTTCAAACTCCTCATATATATCTTTTTGTGTCCCCAGTGAATTGTTTTCCTGCATTTGAAATTTCGAGAGAAACTATCACTTACTGATTTTTTTTATATCACCCAATGAGCTTCCTTCCCGCCTTGCGAGGCATAGAAATTCTGACAGCGTGTAGAGTTGTGCCTGTCTGCCGTACTTCCCACAGGGGAGAAGAAAAACTTTTAGCAATAAACAGCTACCAAGCTTCCCACGAGAAAGGAGACCACCCAGCGCACTGCCTAAGTTTTGAAATGTTGTCCGCTTGTGTCATACTAGCGCCGAGGCAGACAGTACAGGACCCGTAAACGTCTATGTGACGCTAAGTTACCAGGTCGCTGTTCCCTGCTCCAAGTAGCCTAATGTTTGGAAGCTGACCTCTCCAAGGGAGCTCTTGGGGCTGGTCACCTTCGTGAAGCCTATCTCAGACTCCATCAGATTCCTATTACACAACGCATATCGAACATATAAGTAACTACACAGATAGGAGAAAATAAAGACAATTGTTAGTCGTTCACTCTTTGCGTGTCACTGACATCACCAATGTTATCAGCATCCAATATTCATCAACTGGCCGAAATATGACATGGATCACAATTAATTGAATCAATTGCCACTATATATGAGGTATGGCGATCCATCAATTGACTGATGCGTTTCACAGTGACTGAAATATCATTGGACTGCGAAGAGGTAAGTAATTTCGCAGAATGAAGTGTCTGTAGGTTTTAGAGAAGAGCTTAAAAGGCAGTCAGTATTCTGAATTTTAAGTTCCAGTTTTAACTTGGGTTCAAACATGAGAGTTTCTGCTTCAACTCGAAAATATTCTGTTGGCGTCCACTTACATAGAAAGAAATGATCTTCATGAAGAAATAATAGAAATCAGAACTCGCACAGAAACATTTACATGCTCCTTTCTCCCACTCTCCGTTCGAGAATGGAATGGTACAAAAATGAAGTGTAAGTGGTTCTATGAACCATCTAGTTGTGATCTGCAGAATTATCATGTAGATGTAGTTGGAGTGCCTCGTTCAAACAGTTTCTTTTATTGAATGTAAGCTTAGATCATTACAACATTACTTGGTAAGGTGATAATCGTACCACTTTTAATGTAATATCTCACAATAAATAGACCATTATTATATGACATATTATGAGACTTACATAGTCGTAGGAAGGCCATATGGACGTATTACTCAGATCCGTTAACATGTGACATTGCAAGAAATTATCTGTATCATCAGGATACACAAACTGTTTCAGAGACAAATAACAACTGATAAATAGTTAGTTCAATAATTTGTATTATTTACAAATGCAACAACATTCTGATGAATATTAGCAGGTTCACGGTGCAGGAACCATCATCAGATCTATAATGAGCATGGAAGAAGTCTATGTAGCACACTATTTTAGTATAAATTTTCAGATGTTAAGGCCATAAGTTATAATTTTGTAAGGTGGTTTCAGTTTGATAAATCGCATACAATATTCTTCATAATACACAGCTGCCTTATCATTTAGTTACTGGGGGGGAACGTTTCCAACAAGGAAGGAAGATTGGTACTTATTATCCCATCACCAATGAGGTCATTAGAGATTGGCTTTGTAATGTAGGTGATATGAGTAACGAAAGGAACAAAGACCCAGTAGAAACATGATTTCAACTATTGGGTAAGGTGGATTAAATATGAGAAGTCACTTACCATAATACCACTTGTAGATTAACATACATACCAAATTCATACGAACTCTAAAAAGTGTTTTTGGTTCTTTTGCGATTAATAAAATATGAGAAGTAAAGAGTAACAACGACAGACATACAATATAAATCCAAAAGATAATTAGATATCGGTTATGTCAAAATCAGATGCCGAAACTTCCGACATATGTTATAGTTCCTATTGTATACCTATTTCAGTAAAGTTGCCATTGATTGTGACAAGTGGCTGCATGGAAGATTCCATGGTTATAAACTAATAATTACAAAATTCGTTTCCAGCATAGTATGTGAGATGAATCTGCCGTTTACAGAGATGATAACCAACTACATGGTAATTTATTTGGGAAATCGTACTCAGGCATTGCCTGTAATGATATAACGTTTCTGGTAGCAATTAATGAAAGCTGTTACCCAAACTGCAAATTATTCTAATTGATTGCGTTTTTGCCTCTGTTTTTTTTTGTTTTTTTTTTTTTGTGAGGAAAGGTTAACTGACTTTTACAAGGATACTTGACAAGCCACCGTCAAAGTGATAACTGATGAGGCCAGTTAATAATGGCACAGGACTAAAATGTGTAACACATGTTGGATCCTTTGTCTAAGCACTTTCTATTATTTCAGGCAGACAGAGCGTGCTATACAGCAACATCGGATAGAACACGAGAGGTACCTGTATCTAGCTTATTCCGAGAAAACAGTTGACGTGGATCATGTTTCCAAAAATCGACAAATAATTGCATTAGACGATTACATGAACAGCGATACAGCGTAACAAAAGCAGTAACTTGAATTCACCCTTAATAAGGACAGCAAGTTTCAGTTCAACATACCAGCTGGCCCTTGTGGGGCTGTCCCAGTGGATGCATTATGTACGTATTGCTCTATTCGCTAATGGACTGACAATCACTAAGGTCACAGCTAGTAGAGCGACAAGATGTTGAAACATATTCGTCGGTACTCACTCTGCTGGACAGGGCCTGGGTCTTCTTCGCTAGTGGGAGGTAGGCACTTCTTGTTATCGACAGGTATGGCTTCGCTCATGTCGCCCAGCTCGGATGTGGCTAGTGACGTCACGGACGCGAAACGCCTCGGTTGTCGGACCTTGGGCGACTCCTTGTCCACTGCAGTGCGATCTGTGGAACTGTCTGGCTCGCCCTTCAGCGGCTTCAGCTCGCTGGCGACTGGTCGGCGCTCGGCGTGCCACTCCAGCGGCTGGTAGAGGAGGCTGCATGCCGGAAGGTGCATCGCCACGCCTCCCAGCACCAGCATGGCGCCGCTGAAGCCGTAGTTCTCCAGCAGGAAACGCACCAGGTGTGGCATCATCATCTGCCCCACGTTGCTGCCAGCCGTAGACATGCCGACGGCACGCCCTCGTGCTTTCAAGAAGTACGATTTGACTGCTATGAAGCTAGAGGGCGCCACCAACCCACTGCCGAGACCTGTGCAACGATAGCTGTAGCATTTTATTCGCTTGAAAACGTCTGTTGAGAGGCTACAACTATGAAGATAATTACGTTGTTTTTAAGATTAAAAGCTAGTAATTAGGTTAATTATTCAAGATACATTTTCAACTGCTTGCAAGGAGTAAGGACGATATAAGAAACATACTAGCATAGACAAAGAGGACATTCCTCACTAAAAGGATGGTACCAATAACTCACATAGATTGACCGAATCTCGGTCAAAGGTACGCACTTCTTCCTCTGTAACGTAAAAAATACTTCAATGGGACGGGGCTCATGTGATCTGTGAGGATACATCATCACACTCCTGACAGTGGAGTATTTCTCATACCACTATGAATCATCTCAGGAGCAATAGCATGCTCTAGAACACCTCTGGAGCGATAGCGGGCTAGATTGTCTTGTTGAAGGTACAGGACACCTTAGATGTGCTATAGGTGAACCAATAGATATACATTATTGGACAGTAGATTCACGTATCATGGGCTGGTGAGAGCAGATGGTACATGTAGCATGAGCTCCATTTCATCCCATGTTAACGACCCCCACACGAGGACACTCCCCTATCTGTCTGAAAGTTGGCCTATTGGCACGTCGACTGCATCGTTCAGTGTGGTTCTCGAGGTAACCGTAGCTACGGGTGTGAACGAACGTGTACCGTGACTCACCAGTACAAGGGCGTTTTCCAATGTGCTCCCAACATCCCATGCCCGTGTCTCTGCAATTCGACCTACAGTGAGCAGAAGTGCCTTTGTTGGTCAGGACTCCTGTATTCTGCGGGTTGGGGCAACTAAGGCCATCCGAAATACATCCAGAAGAAGATGAAAGCGGGGTGTAGTGCGTTATCAGTCAAGGAGCAGAGTAAAAATGTTGTCTCGTAGAAGAAGGTGTGATTAGGTGAATGACGAACACTAACTTCACTTAACGAAGATTTATTCAGCACTTGGACATACAAGGGCGCGGAGCGAACAGCCTATGGCCAGAACACATACAGTATATATAGAGTTACAGAACATTCCAGTACAATGATTCTTGAGATTTGTGGATACTTCTAGAATGTATTCGAACCGAATATAGAAATTAAAACTTTACAGTTGAGGTGGACGTTGGACTCGCAACCTTCGATACAATAGTCTAGTATCACAACCACTACACCACGGTGACTGCGACGTTGCTTCCTCCTTAATAGGAAAGTGTCTCCGTTTTACGTCCTCCAAGTCCGGGAACAAGTCATTGGTCTTGCGTACTCCGATCTTCTTATAACTTCCTTTGCCGCTACGCTTGTAACTCCATTATCGATTGTAAGACGTCTATACAGTGTAATTATGTGTATGTAACTACAGGGTGTTTCAAAAATGACCGGTATATTTGAAACGGCAATAAAAACTAAACGAGCAGCGTTAGAAATACACCATTTGTTGCAATATGCTTGGGACAACAGTACATTTTCAGGCGGACAAACTTTCGAAATTACAGTAGTTACAATTTTCAACAACAGATGGCGCTGCAAGTGATGTGAAAGATATAGAAGACAACGCAGTCTGTGGGTGTGCCATTCTGTACGTCGTCTTTCTGCTGTAAGCATGTGCTGTTCACAACGTGCAAGTGTGCTGTAGACAACGTGGTTTATTCCTTAGAACAGAGGATGTTTCTGGTGTTGGAATTCCACAGCCTAGAACACAGTGTTGTTGCAACAAGACGAAGTTTTCAACGGAGGTTTAATGTAACCAAAGGACCGAAAAGCGATACAATAAAGGATCTGTTTGAAAAATTTCAATGGACTGGGAACGTGACGGATGAACGTGCTGGAAAGGTAGGCCACCGCGTACGGCAACCACAGAGGGCAACGCGCAGCTAGTGCAGCAGGTGATCCAACAGTGGCCTCGGGTTTCCATTCGCCGTGTTGCAGCTGCGGTCCAAATGACGCCAACGTCCACGTATCGTCTCATGCGCCAGAGTTTACACCTCTATCCATACAAAATTCAAACGCAGCAACCCCTCAGCGCCGCTACCATTGCTGCACGAGAGACATTCGCTAACGATATAGTGCACAGGATTGATGACGGCGATATGCATGTGGGCAGCATTTGGTTTACTGACGAAGCTTATTTTTACCTGGACGGCTTCGTCAATAAACAGAACTGGCGCATATGGGGAACCGAAAACCCCATGTTGCAGTCCCATCGTCCCTGCATCCTCAAAAAGTACTGGTCTGGGCCGCCATTTCTTCCAAAGGAATCATTGGCCCATTTTTCAGATCCGAAACGATTACTGCATCACGCTATCTGGACATTCTTCGTGAATTTGTGGCGGTACAAACTGCCTTAGACGACACTGCGAACACCTCGTGGTTTATGCAAGATGGCCACATCGCACGGCCGACGTCTTTAATTTCCTGAATGAATATTTCGATGATCGTGTGATTGCTTTGGGCTATCCGAAACATACAGGAGGCGGCGTGGATTGGCCTCCCTATTCGCCAGACATGAACCCCTGTGACTTCTTTCTGTGGGGACACTTGAAAGACCAGGTGTACCTCCAGAATCCAGAAACAATTGAACAGCTGAAGCAGTACATCTCATCTGCATGTGAAGCCATTCCGCCAGACACGTTGTCAGAGGTTTCGGGTAATTTCATTCAGAGACTACGCCATATTATTGCTACGCATGGTGGATATGTGGAAAATATCGTACTATAGAGTTTCCCACACAGCAGCGCCATCTGTTGTTGAAAATTGTAACTACTGTAATTTCGAAAGTTTGTCTGCCTGAAAATGTACTGTTGTCCCAAGCATATTGCAACAAACGGTGTATTTCTATCGCTGCTCGTTTAGTTTTTATTGCTGTTTCAAATATACCGGTCATTTTTGAAACACCCTGTATGAAGTGATTGTTCTGTACTAGTTAAGATTTTTGAATTGTCTGAGGGAAAGTGGAAGTCTATGAAGTATATATTGCAAAAACTTAATAATGTTTAAAACTAGTGAAACTTTATAAAATATGTATGCTGGTAAAAGAGAAATTGTACTTTTAATACTGGTTCATACTTAGAAAAGTAGGATTATATAATGGAAAAGGTGTAGGGAATTCACTAACTACCTTAAATTGTCATTTCACATCCTCTGACTGATTTAAGGCAAGCATAATTTGAGATATCTTGGCGTCCTTCTGCTGCTCAGCAGAGACAGTCACTAACTTCATCAAAGTCTTGATGGTCTTGCATAGGGTTTCTTGAGAGAGAGACCGCATCTTGATGTGTTCTTTTGTACACTATTGTAATGTCATACTCTTGAAGACGTAGTGCCCACCTGGCGAGTCGTCCTGTTGGATCCTCAAGACCTGTCAACCAACAAAGTGAATGATGGTCTGTAACAACTGTGAATGACCTTCCATAGAGACAGTGCCGAAATTTGCACATGGCCCAGATCACACGAAGACATTCTGTTTCTGTAGTTGAGTAGTTTCTCTCGGCTTTTGTAAGTGTCTTAGAAGCATAGGCTTCTCTTTTCCATCTGAAATTTGCCCCAGAACAGCACCGATCCCATACCCACTGGCATCTGTGTGTAGTTGTGTAGGTGCTATCTCATCATACAGACCAAGTACAGGGTCAGTCGTCAGAGCTTTTCGGAGCACTTCGAAAGAATCTTGTTGAGTACCACCCCAGATAAATTTAGCATCGCCTTTTAACAACTCTTGGAGTGGCCTGGCTTTGATACATCAGTCTTAGATAAAACGACGTTTATAAGAATATAATCCGAGGAAGCTTCTCACATCTCTAATGCGTTTAGAAATAGGAAATTCCGTTATAGATCGCACCTTTTCTGGGTCTGACCGCACGCCTCCGTTTGCCACAAGGTGTCAAAGCATTTTGATTTCTTTTGCTCCAAAGAGACACTTTCTCGGATTAAGTTTCAGTCCGCCTTTTTGGAGACACTTAATAACGGCCCTCAGTCTTTTTATGTGTTCATAAAATGTTTCTGAGAACACTATAATGTCATCCAAATAACAAAGACACATCTTCCATTTCTTGTGACTTAGAAGACTATCCATCATCCGTTCAAAAGTTGCTGGTGCATTATACAAACCAATCGGCATTACCTTAAACTCATACAGGCCTTCAGGGGTGATGAATGCAGTTTTCTCACGATCAGCCTCATCTACTTTGATTTGCCAGTATCCCGAGTACATGTCCATGGTCGAGAAAAACTTAGCCCCCTTCAGACAATCTAGTGTATCGTCAATTCGTGGAAGAGGGTAAACGTCCTTTTTATTTATCTTAGTAAGCTTCCTGTAATCAACACAAATGCACCAACTGTCATCCTTCTTCCTGACGAGGATCCCTGGTGACGACCATGGGCTCTGCAAAGGCTGAATGATGTCATTCTTCATCATTTTCTCTACCTCGTCGCGAATTATTCGACGTTCCGTCGCTGACACACAGTATGGTCTCTGGCCTATTGGTTGATGGTCTCCAGTGCTAATCCGGTGTTTCACCGTCGATTTGTCTAATTTGCTCTTCACCTATGGATTGAAGCATTCAGAGGACTCTTGAAGAATGGCAAGTAGCTTCTTCAGTTCTTTCTTTGTGAGATTTGGTGATAGTCGAGCTAGAAGATCTTGTCTCGTAGTGGTAGCGCTAATTTCGCCCACAGACTTGGCATGGGAGGTTTCTGTGACGCTCAGCTGTTCTGCAATTAACGGCTGAGCGTTTGCTACGCACGTACGTCTTGGAAGGGTCTGCGGTTCTCGGCGACAGTTAACTACACAATTCACCGAATCCGTTCTTAAAAGGGATGACAGAGGCTGGGATGACCAAGTTATTCTTCAGTGGTATGCTTCTCTTACATTCTACTACAAGATCAATGGTTGATGCATGACACATGACAGTTACCTTTCTAGAGCTGACAGCAGGAATGACCACTTCATCCAGCACACATAGTCTTCACACACTCTGATGCCCATCTTCCTGCCCACAGTATCTCATCTCGTCTAGCATAATCTTTGAGCTATCACAATCTATCATTGCTTGAGAAGCTTTGAAAAAGTCTCATCCAAGAATGACGTAATGATTACACTCTTGTAAGACGATGAATTCTAAGGGTTGTGTATGACCACTTATACCCTCACGAATGGTACATCTTCCAGTAGTTTTTAAATATTTCCCATTAACCACCTTCAGCAGCGAGATTTTGCTGTCGACGAATACGGTTTTCTGCAACGGGCGACGGTACTTCTCCGAAATGATTCAATATGATGCTCCCGAGTCCACAAGAGCTTGGGTTCGATGTCCATCCATGAGGATATCGACGCAGTTTCCTATCATTTTTGTCGTTATCGGTGGCAGAGGATATTTCTCTTCGGCGGCTTCACCTCTAAGGAAGGTCACACCATTTGATTTCCAGGTTGGGGCGGCTAAGTGATCGGCTGGAGCTTCTAAAAGGCAACGGAGACCTTGATCGGCGTATTGGGGAGCGTCCTCTCCAGCGGCTACCTTGCAGCGATGGTGACCTACGTCATCCTACACCCACATCTTCTCGTTCATCTCCGTCGCCCCGCAGTTGGGATCGGCAAAGATCGGTATGCTGTTTTCTGGCGCGGGCGTCATCAAATATCCGCCGCCTTTCTCGACAACAGCGCATCACATGTCCCGGTCGTCCGCAGTGGAAACATACTGGTTGGTCATCCTGTGTCCTCCAGACTTCAGTCTTCCTTGGAGGTCAAATAGGTTCCTCATGCGGCATTGTAGGAACGTAACGTCCCCTGGGTCTTGACTTTTTCACCGTTTTAGAGGGTAATGAAGGGCGAGAGATTGGATTCAATGTCTGACCCACTTCCTCCCTTATGACCTTCTTGAAGCGTCTCGGTTTTTTGCTCGCTGTGCAATCCAAGTGCCTTCTGAACTTCCTCTCACACCATCTGACGAAGAACACTTGTCAAATCATTTCCTTCCTCCATCAAAGACATCGATATGACGTTTGGAAGCCGCTCTAACTTCTTGCGTGTAATTCTTTTTTTGATGCTCTGTCTCGATATACTGGCGCCATTTTATGAAGTCGTCTGTGTCGAAACTTCCTTCAGAAGTAGGGCGTGATACATGTCCTCAGCACCCTTCATGAGATTTGCAACCTTATCTTCCTCTTTCATTCTAGGATCCACTATTTTACACAGCTCCAAGATGTCTTGAATGCAGGATGCTGTAGTTTTTCCTGGACGCTGTGCCCTGCACTTTAATTTATCTTCAGCCTTGCACTTCTGTCGTTGTGTGTCGCTGAAATACTTGCGCAGTTCCGCCTCGAATACTTCCCAGCCTGTGAACTTCTCCTCGCTGTTCTCTTAGCATTGCTTGGCAGTGCCCTCCATGTAGAAAAATACTTTAACCAATCACACGGTGTCATCTCATTTGTTAAATTTGGCTATACGCTCATATACCTTCAGCCACTTGTTTGGATCTTGGCCATCGTCACCAGAGAACCTGGAAGGATGTCCCATGTGGTGGTACACAGTTACTGTCATCGTAACGTCCTCTTCTTCTTCTGTCTCCGATAGATTGCGATTTATTGAATATGGCTCGAACTCGGGATTCTCGCCACGTAAGTGGCGGCTCTGTCGTGGCCTGATGGGAGCCACTGTGTCGTCGATATAGTGAGCTATCACAAGTTCCAATACCCAGCGTCTCCACCAGAATAATGCCACGTAGAAGAAGGTGTAAATAAATGAATGACGTACACTAACTTCACCTAACGAAGGTTCATCCAGCACATGTACATACAAGAGCGCGGAGCGAACTGCCTCCGGCTAGAACACATACGGTATATATACAGTTACAGAACGTTACAATACAATGATCCTTGAGATTTGTGGATACTTCTAGAATGTATTCGAACCGAATATAGAAAATAAAAATTTTTCAGTTCAGGAGAGCGTTGAACTCACGACTTTCCATGTAACAGTCTACTATCATAACCACTATGCCACTGTTTCTGCAACAATATGAAACTGCGGTTGCTCAATGCGTCGAATTTTCAGGAAAACGTGTCGCCCGTAAGTTTCCACTTTTGTAGTTGCCGAATTATGAAGCTGATTTATTTTTATTAGTTTACCCTACTGAGGACCACACGAAATGACTTACATCTTCGTATTTTCTTTCCAGCAGTTTTTTCCCTTTCCCTATTTTGTTATCTGGTTTCTTCTGACCATATTGCACTTGCATTTTTCTCCGTTTTCGCCAGGAACGCTTTAAAGATTTTAGTTTTATTGTAAATTTTTCTCTTTTTTAAATTTTTTTCTCCGTTATTTCCATTTTCATCGGGTCTGCTTTAACTTCTTTGATCCACATCATTGATGTTCCATTGTTTCTGTCACCCGTTAGGCAGTACTAAACGAATGTGCTTCAGCCAGGGTTGGAAAGAAACTTCAGTTTTTATTGCCTGTATTAAATTCTGTTCCAGGGTATTAGACTGCATTGACCATATAGATATTTAATTTATGTAGCCTTTTTCACTCTTTCATATTACGTTTCCTTATATTTCGGTGCTTCCATCCCGTCTGTCACATACTTTGTTCTCACAAAGATATCCATAGCCCGCTTGAGAAAATGTCGCTTGTAGGACATTTATGTGTATTGTTGCTTCTTCTATAGATTCCGCTAAGATGGAATGATCGTCTGCAGAATACAAACAATCAATAATCCTCAGATTACCACCCTCTCTCCCGGTTATGATTTTTTGAATTCTTTCTTCTTCTGTTCATTTACTCACCGTCTGGCCACCTTTTCTGGCACACAACTGAACTTGTAGGGCCACGAACCATTTTACACCATTTTTGAGCTCAAAATGTTTGAAGATTTCACCTAAAAATTTAAGTTAACATTTTATATTTATAAGTGTGCCTTTTATTATTGCAGATGACTTGTTATCACTCCTACCACTCCTACAACGTTTGAGTACTACACAATTTATTAATGATTTTCATTCTAATTCTTCTGTAAATGACTGTAAATTTCAGATTTAAAATTTGTACCGCGCAGGATTGTCCTTTTCTAAATCAAAGTTGGTACTCTCCCAATTGCTGACTCTGTTAGCTTTCCAGTCCCTTTTGTAATTCATTTGAAAGAAATTTGCTTGTTACTGATAAGTTTCCAGGGTCAATAGAATGACTTAATGACTTTTCCCAGTCTTCTGGTGTAGCTTCTGCTTGCCAGATATTTTGAAAGACACCATGTAGCTTCTTTATTGTCCCAAAATCTGCAGTTTTCTACTTTCCCTTCCTTGGTGCCTTTTTTCTTTAATGTTACTTTGTGTTTCAGTCATGCTTGGTGGTTATTATTTTCTGTAAATACAGTCCAGATTTTATTCGAGAATTTTTTTGTTTACTATTTAACTACTTGTTGAAATAATTTGTTAGTATTTCGCAGTTTTCTTGGGTCCTTAGGGCTAATTTTCCATCTTTATTTTTGAAGCTGAAAGTATATGGTCATTTGGAGGGTTTGTTTAAAAGTTTTGTAGAAGTTCCTGATATTGTTCTTTTAGAAGTCTTCCTCAGTCAGTGATACCTGGTTCCCTTCAAACCTCCTTTTATGTGTCCTTATCTTGTTTGATTTTTGACACCTTTGCTGTCTGAAGCTAATACATTCCACACTGGTTTCTGGCGGAGTGCCAGACCGTTTTCTAAGCGGTGCTGCATCTTCACAGTGTTCATTTCGCTTCAGTGCTTTTTGTGTCTTATTAGTGGTGCTGTTTCATGGGCTATTAAAACTAGTTTTGTTTTATTCTCTTCTGAGTTTAGCTTTGATCTTGCCTGAATTATATGTTTGCTGACATTTACTACAGTGAGACAGATGGCAAGGTACCTTCTAACGCAACGACAGAACAGTGGTTTGCAATGTTGTTATCCTATTATTATTTGATCATATTCCACACAATTCCTCTTGAAGAACATTCAAGTGCCACGGAAAAACTATAGAGTTTCATTTAGAAAAGTCTGAGTCATAAATTACCAGGTATAAAAAAATGTTCAGTTGAATGACGATATATGTGGTGAAATAGACTTTCCTGCGAATCAACTGAGCAACGTGTATGAAAACATCACCTTCGCCAAAGAAAATGAAAATAATAAAAGCATTACAATTATGAATAAAAATCAGAAATACCAGTTCGGTATATTCAGGGAATCAACAGCCCTGATGTAAGTATTAACAATAGTTCTTGTCAGCCATATCAACATGAAACATCATATTATAGAACAATGCTGAAGCAGATCCTTAAGATACCGCATGACAGAAAAGAGGAACTAAAGGAAATTAATATTATTAAACCAGTACCGAGGAACAATGGTTACAGCCCTCCACTTTTTGGACAAATTTTTGGATATAATGAAAACCAAACACAACACATCTATTGCAGTATTGTTGCCACTACAATATGCCAAATCCACCACAAAACATGCTCTATGTCCTTTCTCGGAAAGATTGTTCTATAAGTTAGTCAATCTCTTCAAAAGTATAAATAACAGAATACGTTTTTTCATTAACAATAAGCTGCAGCACCAAGCTATTCCTGAAATGTACTTCCATTTATTCCCATAAGGAAGCAGGCATATGCAAACTACTATGTGAATCCTGCCCAAAATACTACATTTATCGGATAGGCAGAAGCTTCAGCATAAGGTTTAGGAAGTAAGTCAATGCAGTTTGGCTAAACAGTTTAAGTAAAAACACCTTGGCTGTTCGCATTGCTGAATGTTCTGTGCAAAGTACTGAAAACAACCTACAGATTCTTCACTATGCAGACAAGGACAGTATTATGAGTATCTTGAAGAAACAGAAATATTTCCAAATAAAAGCATGTTAGCACAAACATCCTCAATGAACAAACTAAACTGGTTAACAATCCTTTTATAAAATACTTCCAAAACAATACTCTCTCATAGGACACAAAAATAAATTTCGCGAATTGGTAACACAGAAATGTACCTCACATACTTCTAACATGATTTCTACGTGATAAAAGGTAAGTGTTGGAACTATTTTCATTATAAAGGATTATTTCATATGTGTTCTAAAAGACAACTATGTTAAATTTTTCTGCTGCATAGCGGTTATTTACCTTAGCGAAAACATATCCTTGTTAATCAGATATCTTTCACCTCATATCTGATACCTAATGTAAACAATGAATATTTTTGCGTCCAAGTGTCCTTGTAAGCTTTCAGAACATATGAATTGTATGTAAAATCGGATTATCTGTTGTAATAGAGCTAATGGTGATCCATGTTCTACTCTGTGCTTTCGTGGTGTTATGACACCAGGACACGTCGAACATGATACTACTGCACTTTACACGTAAAATAATGAAAATGTAAAATAACAGAAATGCAAGGCTTTAGAGTTATCAAGACACATTCATTTCAAGTACTTGTTCTAAACAACTCTTATTCAATTTCCAAATGTTATTTTTTTCGCATCCTTTATGAATATTGGCCGTTAATATATTTTCACAAGTGGGTAGCACGTCACGCAAAACAACCAATATCTGACTAGCAGTTCATCCTGCAAAGCAGCTATATCGGATGATGGGCAAAAGTTTGAAGCCTTTAGTGTCCAAAAACAGTACAATGTGTTGAATAAAAAGATCATTAACTTGTTGCTTGGTAACTGCTCTATAGCACATAGTACTTGAAAAGCCAGGGAGCTTCAAGTGCCTCATACCTCATGTGTGTATTGTTAGACCATGACCGAGTCTACTGATGTCGTCCATCCCGCTCTCAACTGTAAGCTAGACGTACAGTAGACCTTCTGGACATCCGGTCACATTACAAAACAAATTGATCGATTCGTCATAGGGTTAGGAATACTATAATTTCAACACAATTCCAAATTGTTCATGAGTGAAAAAAGTGCGGTGACACAAGATGACCACAGCGATACTAAGCACAAAGACTACTCTTATGTTTATGGGAGACACGCAAGACTGGTGAAAATCAGACACAGGTAAGGAAGAGCAGTATGCCAGGCCAAACGTTAGACATGTGAAACGAAAGGTATAGTCTTAAAACAAGAATTGATTTCACGGGTTAGCGTTGTTCTGTGTTATTTACGCGACTTGTAGGCGAACAAAGTGACAGTAACAAGGCGAGGACGCAGACACCCCCGTCTGAACTGGAGATCTAAGGCTGACCTGTGACCTAACGCTACACTAATATCTGCGCAAATCTCAGTGCCAGCATGTGACTAGAAACAACGTTATTGCACAGATAAAGTAAATTTAAAAATTCCGGTGGATCATTTGGTCCTGGGGATGGACAACAATCACTGCGGATGAACATTGTGAAATAACGGTTTCTACGACTGTTCAGAAATGAGATAGTGCAGCAGTTTCTCCACCATTCGGATTTTGTAGCAAGTGACTAACACACTGAAGCTTCCTGACACATTAAAACAGAAGTCCAGGCTGAGACATTTCCCTTTCGTGAGTAAGTGTTCACATACTGAGTTATACAAGCACGACTTATGACAAATCCTCACAGCTTTTCTTGCCTTCGAAACTAGCTTTGAGTGAAAGGCAGAGACGAAATTCATTTGAACATGAGCCACCACAGTCATATATGACAGAAGTAATCGATACAAAAAAAAAAAATGGCTCTGAGCACTATGGGACTTAACATCTATGGTCATCAGTCCCCTAGTACTTAGTACTACTTAAACCTAACTAACCTAAGGACATACAAACAAAAGTGAAGGTAAAATACTATTGCCACCTAAATGTACGCTGCTCTATATGTGGTGATATTCTGGAACAGTATGGTCTACTAAAGACGTGATACTATATCTCACACTACTAACTTATGGTTATTTTAGAACACTATCCCCGGCATTTCAGTCACCAGAAGGATCACCATCGATGATCAGGGGCTCCTTTTTGGAGAAAAGAAACAGCTACTCCTCTGAGTGACGGATTACATAAACTTTATCATGTCAAGAAACCCGGAGAGTGAGTTTGAAACAACTGTGGTCCTAAAAGTGGGTTGCCGTATCAAAGACTAAAAGTGATCCAACAAAAGAAATACTTTGTTCATGGTGGTTTTGATTTGATAGTCATACGAAAATGCAGTAATCAAAATAAAAAGGATTTCAGCCCTTTCTATATCAAATTGTCCGTTTAACAGTGATTGCAGTATGGAATTCACAACATAGATAAATTACTGGAGACTGGCAAAATACTGAGAGGAAGATAAAAGAAAAAAGAAAAAAGGAAATCAGACAGAGAAAGGACGAGACGGGCAAGGAAAGATTAATGGACAGGGATAACTGCAAAGAGAGAAGTTAATTGCAAAAGAAGAATTTTGATAAAGTGGGTAAATCGACTAACTAACCTAAGAAGATGCTGTAGCTGATAATGATGTGGATGAAAGAGTTGGCGAAGCTGGTGAGAAGGATCCCAGCCACCACAAAGCAGCCCCCGCTGAAAGCCACTTGACGTACACTGAATTTCTTCAGCAATGGCCCCGTGAGAAGACCTGAAAAATATGTACATAGTTACATTTAGAAAATTTCTACGTAAAAAGTATTCATTATTTCCTATTATGTGACGGCAGTTAGCTATTACCATGAAAGTGTGAAGAACTTCGATTAAATTTCACAATTAGTTTTGTTGAGAATGGTTGTTTGCTATATTTACTGGGCTTACAAGACACGGATGCACGTAAGCGTCGCTATCAACATGGCAGTAATCGGGGCAGTAGCCGACTGGCGAATACACAGCCCGCCGTCTGTTCGCTGCACACGGAACTACAGCAGTTGGAAAAAAATGTGGAACCACAAAAACACAACACATTAATATGACGAATACGGTGCAGGAAAAACGCTGTCATTCAAAACATCTTCAATCGTCTCTTAATGGATAAGTACAAATCCTATATGATTTCGAAGGGAATTTTATTATATTCTTAGTGCAAAATTGTGGCACCTTGAGGTGACGATGATGTGGGATGACGATCACACATCCTTCCCTCCAGAGTAGACCACTAAGGCTCAATAATACTGAAATACAGTGACTGTGGTGACAAGGGGAAATGAGAAAATCAACCTTATGCACAACAAGCCAGTTGTGGACCATGTCAGCTCCTGAACAGGGGCTCTGTCATCTTGGAAAACAGCATCCTCTTGAGGAACAAATATTTTACCATGGCACCGACCTGAAAATCCCAGGTGGTTACACAGACCTCGATAGTTCAAAAATGGCTCTGAGCAATATGGGACTTAACATCTGAGATCATCAGTCCCCTAGAACTTAGAACTACTTGAACCTAACTATCCTCAGGACACCACACACGTCCATGCCCGAGGCAGGATTCGAACTTGCGACCGTAGCGGTCGCGCGATTCCGGACTGAAGCGCCTAGAACCGCTCGGCCACGGCAGCCGGCGCTTCGATAGTAATGTGACCTTGCAAAGTACCGGTGGGCTCCAAGAAATGGCATGATATGGTTGTGCAAACCATCTCCAAACTCCCCCCATGTTTCGTTCTTGGGATATAAACACGGCCTGATGTTGGAAACAGTGTAAAATAACACTCGTCCGACGGAAATGACATTTTTCCAGTGGTTTACTGTTCAGGTTTAATGGCTTCTTCACCGAGTTTTCCTGTTACGGACATTGGCATCACTGATGAGTGGTTCTGAAATTCGGGTTCGTCTTGAAATTCCCTCCTAATTGAGCACCCTTCGTGTTGTTTTGGTGTTGACAGGGTTCGCCTCACAATCATTCAAAATACACTTTCGTCCGCTTTGTGACTTAGTAGATGATGTTTTTCCACTTTTCCTGTATGCAGTGTAAATCTTCAATACGATGCCTCTTGAAACACCATCATTTTGGTTCCCCTGGTTACAGAAGCACCCACCATATCCTTCGTGAAACACCAAACACTTTGGTTCCCTTGGTTACAGAAGCACTCACCACATGAGCACCAACCATTTTCCTACATTCCAATTCGGTTAGCTCTTGCATAGTGCACTCACATCTATACACAACACTTCTCTGACCGTCACTAACGTTTCCAACGTACTGTGGACATTGAGCAGATGCCGTTAGTGGTCAAATTCAACAGCGCAACCTGTAGGCTTGGGCAGCACCTGAATTGATGTTGGAGCATGCTTTTCTCATAGAGTTTCCATATTTTTGTCCAACTCCTCTACGTCGACAAGCGCCATTAATGTTAACCGATTATGACTGCCCTATTATTAGGAGTTGGTATTTCAGCTGTGTTATGTTGTCAATCGAAAGTCGTGACTTATGATTTGGTTTTGTTCCGGCTCTCAAATTCTTCCTTTTCTTTACTCCTCGTTGACACAAAGGGCATATTTGTCCGCAATCTCACTATAAAAGCTTTCACCAGATATTTTGTTTCGTTTTATGACAAGGATAGGGCTTTCAGGTCCTCCAACACTTGCTGGTCGAGAACTGTAAGGGTCGAAAACTTTTTTCCCTTAACCTATTAGAAAAGATTGGTGAAAGTCTGCAACTGTAAGAATAATATATCTTTGGAAATCACTTTTTCTGCAGCCAGAGACGATTTCCTCTTATTTAATTCTTGCACGAAGGTTTTCGGCAAATAATTCCCATTTTCAAGAGCGTTTTTCTGTATTCTGTCCTGTTTACGTGTGATGTTTTCGATGTATGAGCTGCAGTATTAATTGTTGCCTTTACTGTAATATTTAAACAACGTGCAATTTTATAATTAATTGTGAACACAACGAGCGATTTTATAATTAATTATGACTCTTTATGCGTAGCTAATATCGAATTTGGGAAAAAATATTTTTATATACGATTTCTAGTAGTCTTCCGATACTGACGTTCACACATATTAAACATCTCTCACAAAACTGAAAATTCATGGTACATGTTGCAAAACGTTAACGTACAATAACAAGTACTAACGAAGATATTTTGCGTATAGCTGTTGACGCAAAAGGTCGTCCGCAGAGAACGTATATTATTCCATAGGTCAGAGGGTATTTTTTTATGGGAATTATTATTTGCTTTTATCACAGCCCACGAAAAACGATCGTGAAAGTGCACAGGGAAAAATAATGTAACAATCTGACAGTTTAGCGATGCTCTAGCTCTGCAAGAGCCTGGCATGTAGTAACAGCAGAATGGCTTGATTTGACTCATAAATAGCTACTTCTCATGCTGCTACTTCCAAATTTCCCAGCCACTGAAAGTGGAGGAGTTTTTTCCGATACCATTAGGAAAATGTAGTTACACCAACACCCCTCTTCCTGTTAATGTTGACGTATAATAGTATATCTGAGTGAAATGCAATGTATACAGTTCACAGTAACTAAGTGGTAATCGTATCATCGAATACACAAGAAATGAATTAGATCTGACGTGTTAAAATTCACAACGGACTGCTTATGAGTATATCCGCTCACTTGTCACGTACTTTCTGATGCTTTGCGCCTATTGTAATTCGTTTCAAGGTTTTTTTGTTTTTTTTGTTTTTTTTTTTCGAAGCAAAATATTTATATTCTCGGACATTAGCTTGTCCATGCTCTTATGTCATCCATGAACCTGTGATGTTTATCTGTTCTACTTCCCAGGTATAAAAATATATTCATTCCTTCTAGATCCACTTTCGCGTCTGTAACATTCATCCCATTAGCATATTCACCTGTGACGCTTTCTTCTCATTGCTGTCCGTATGTCACCCTACAGCTAGCACACCTTCCAATATATTTAGAGCGAAACCCGAACTGTAAACTTTAGGCTACCACTGCGGCATCATCAATGACTCGTATTGTGCTAATTTTGCGTCCTTGACGAAATACAACAGTGCTTTAATTTCCTCATTCACTTTTCAGTCCACAAATGAACCTTTTCTAGGTATGATTTCTTATACAAATCTGTCAGTACAGACTATTCTAACTCGCTTTGAAGAAAGAGAATGGTTTTTCCATCTCTCTGTCTGTTATCGATACCACACTACCCGAAAATTGTAAAAAGCATTTCAATATTCTTAACTCATCTGTATTTTCAATGTGCTTCTCCCCTCCATGTACTCAATACATATTCGGTTCACAACATGTTTCCATACACCATCCGCTTGTTGACGCTTCAGTAGCGGCGTATCAGAAAACGGTGGGAGTATCGCAAGCCACAGTCTTGGGCACCGTTTTTATCTTACCTCCAGATTACACACGAAAAATATCCTCTGCGTTAAATACCAGTGTATATACTCCGTAGACTGCCTGTGGCATCATTTCTGTTGACTGTGTGTGAAATATGTTTATAACCCGTTTGTTAGTGTACGATCCTGTTTTGCAACGTGTACTGTACGTAGAATAACGCTCTCGTCACCCTAAAAAGCAGTCAAAGTGCTTTGCATTGGTGATATCTGACTTTTAAACTTCTTACGCCTATTGGAAAACGTGTGACGTCGTCCATTGACTGATTAGTTGTTTCCGGACCACAGAGATACTCATGCGTATTACCTCCTGTCACAAAACTAGATGAACAATAGTCTTAATAGGCTTTGAACGGCTTAACATTAGTCTTTATAGACTCTGAATGCCATATCGGCAGGTGTCCTTCTGTCTCTGTGTCCTGTCGATTGGCCCATGACCGCTACACCTCACACACAATCCTAATACCAAGGTTTGCTTCAATTTCTATATGACAAAGTGAAATGTCTTGGTTCTTCATCGAACTCATTGACTCTGACATGCCTACCACCACGACCTGACCTGTACACTTGCTGGTCGTAGGTGATTGCCTTGTACTGCGCTGTTTGCCTTCAATTCTTGTATACCCTTCTAGTAAACACGTTTTGCGTCCATTTCACTTTTAACCATTGGATGCGTGACAGGGCCTTTAAGGTCAGAGAGTGAATTAATCATGCGTTTAATCATATTAAAATAATAAATAATTGAGCACTATCTTATGTAATCCTTAAAAATATGTCTAGAACTAAGAAACGTGATAAATTGTATTTAATACAGCAACGATTGTACGACAAAATGTATTGTAAATGCTATGCACATAATGCATGAAGGGGAATTTTCAGACATGCTGTAATCTAATTCTTTATATAGCGATTTTCTGCCAATCTTTGAATTTTGGTACTTGTGGTATTTTTATACTGGCAATTATTACACCGGCTAGACTCTAGCAACAACAATTATGGACTTCCTGCTCATTGCTGAAGTTGACAGAAGTGAAAGGGATAGCTCTCATGGCTGATGTAAATAATTAGGTTAGTTATTTTCTGTGTTTTTCTTCCTTCTCTTTTTCTCTGGCAAAGTAATTATCTATACTTCCTTTCTAGCCAAGAAACGTTCGTTTCTTACTGTATGGAATCATCTAGTAATTCTCGAAAAAGACAACCTGCTTGTACACTAAATGTAGATGGTCCTAACGCTTAAGGATTATTGCTGAATGGATGGACGAATGTGAATCCGAAGATGAAATTGATCCCGCATGTTGGCCTATGTCGGACAGCCCAGAATCTAAATAAATTAGTGATGAATCTTGGGATGTAAATGATGTAGGCTTACGAGGGATAGACTGACCTGCTAATACAGCACAGCCTGCAAATTCAATTAACATAGCAAGTATGCCCCAACCTGTAAACACATTTAAAATACCATGCAAAAACCAGCCTGAAAATGCAAATAACTTTGCAATTTTACCCAAGCCTGCAAACTTTTTTATCGGACACAATGAAACTCAGTGAAGCAATGCACCACCTCCTTCTAGCACAACGGTTAATCATAATACAATGAATGTTTATCCACGTGCTGTTCTAAGGTGTCAGGCAAATCCAACACCTTCCATGAAAATCCTGACATGATAAGCAAATCCAGTAGTATGTCACATAGCTCCGAATAAATCGTGACGTTAAATTAACCAAAGTAATACGAGTAACGATTGAGCAAATGGAATTCCACAGACTAACACAAGAATGCCTAAATGCATGTCATACCTTCCCACCGTGAGACAGACGCAGTTCCGAGGGGAGAAACGAGAACAGAAGCCGAGAGCAGAACCGTGTTAAGCGAGAAGGCCCTACGATAAGGGATGGACACCCACGTCGCCAGCTAACCGCTACGACCAAACCACCCGCAAGTTTTTAGCGTGAGACTTTTTCGCGTCTCTGTTACGTTAGGACCACCCCCCAGCCCACGTTAAAAGCTAGAGCCCTCCAGAAGAACAGTATAGATCTTACGATAACGCTAAAAGGACCACACCAACTGCAAGTTTTAGCGTGAGACTTTTTTGCGTCTCTGATACATTGCAAACTTTAAAAACATTGCCCCACCACGAAAAGTATAACGTTTCTCATTGGATACACAGAATTTTTGTAGGCGGAGCTTAAGGTTAACATTGAGACCCTGATTGGTCAGATGAAAACACAGCCAGATAGTTTTTTTAAACCAACTTCGGTAAATTGTAGTAAGGAGAAGTTAGGAGAGAGTTGCTTCCGAGAGGGCGAGCTGGACGGAGCTGCGCCGGCCGCCGCCCCCTGACGAACACCGACAAGGTAATGAACGCACGCGATGCCGCATTTTTGAGCACATAAGGCTTCACTCAGAACTGCAGAAGTCTCATTGTTACATTCCCTTTACGTAATACTAGTGTCGATCGTCAATTAAAACTCAAGGTGTTCACATTTGCCACTTGAAATAAAAATCTGAAACTCGATGATTTTTCTGTTATATAATTATTGAGAAGCCACATCAGCCACTGTAATTTACGACAAGTTAGATAAGTAATTAAAGATAATTGAGGGTCACTGTAGACCATTTTGATAGTTTTCTCTTTTGTGAAACTTAATTTAAACCTAGATTATAGATGTGATATGGCATAGGTCATCCTTCGATCCATTGTAGAACTTGGAAACCCATTCAGGGAATATTCGTTCACATTTTTGTTGAACGCAGAAGGTTTTTACCATCCTGTATTAAAACATTTCCTTTTATCAATAGTGCAATTTATAAACGATGTTTTGTGAGTAGAATAAAATTTCCAATGGTAAACTTAACTGCTTTTTCGGCGGTATTTTACCAGCTAACTAAAAATAGGAAAGCCTTGAACCCTTTCCACTAAATTTAGTTAGTATTAAGATTCCTTTACAGGGAGTGCAGTGGAGCTGACGCTGAAATCATTAAGTATTTGGTTATATCATCGCTAGTCTCACTGAACTCTTCTGAATTCTACATGTCATGTGTGGTCTGACGTCTCCTTACCAGCAACAGGTCCCAGGTTCAAACTAGTCAATTCCCTAAAAAACACGCTCAGAGCGTGATATAGAACAAACAGACACCACGCAGAATGTTTAGACTGTTAGGGGAATAAATAAACAAACGCCAAAAGATGCTTGGAGTTACGTAATCACAAATAAAATTGTGGACGAAGTAGTTCATTGCGCAAATATGAAAGGACGACGCTCAGCAGCTATAAAAGGTCAAACATGTTGTAATGTAGCAAACGAGGAAATCAATGCGTTTTTTGGAATTCTCCTATTAGCCGGAGTTATAGATGCTGGGATGTTCCTATAAGAATTTTGACGACTCTACTGGCAACTTTTTCCTCCATAAACAGGTTTTAAGTAAAAAGGTTCGATGATAGGCACACCCGACAAGCTAGCAGTCAAGACGATAATATGGCAGCCTTTTGCAATGCGTGGGAACCATTCATAAGCAGTTGCAGACAAAGGTTACATCCAGGAGAGATGAACAACTAGTGTCTTTCAGAGGGCGGCAAAGAACAATAAGAGTGAAGTGCTGCTACGTTCCATGCATCACGACATCACAGAAAGAATAAACGAGAAATGATTTTATTATATAACAGAACAAAATCATGTGTTGATTGTCTTGACCAAAAGGTACGTACCTAAACTCGCGAAAGGTAGACAAAGAGATGGTCGTTGGTTTGTAGGCTAATGTCATAGATGGTGCACCTATAGATACTTTCTTTTATTCACAAACTAACATCCACAATATCACAATGTAAAACCACGTGAAAGAAGGATTTTCGTGAAAGAGTTGGTCTTAGAACTTATTCATCCACACATGGAGATCAGAACCAAACTCTAAATTTGCAAAGAAAAAAAATGCAAGCATTGGCTAGATGTGGCGACAAAAATCGCTAGAAAATGAACATCATCCACCAAAATGTCCAAAAGAAGATCCTTTTTGCGTCCACGTGAATTATAAAGCCAAGGCACTCAGTGTTAATCAAAATGTTCTTACAATGTTTGCAGTGAATATAGTGTGCTTGTTTGTGAAGATTGTATCCTACAAAGTGTCGACTTTTCGACAAGCAGTCTAAGCTACAAAATTAGTGAAAATTTATTTGAATCTTATTCCACTGAAGTTAAATCCAACCGTTTTCTTTAGTGTTTTCCAATTTTATACTAACTACAGATATGTTTTATAAGACTGTATCTACTCGTTTATAAAATTAATTTTTCATAATATACGCAACAAGGCTGAAAAATAACGGTACCGGTATTTATAGAAATCTGAATGGGTGCTTCTGAGACCTCCATCATGCAGTAATGTAAGTCTGAACGCTCATGCATCCAAGGGTTAACGGCATTACTACAAAATCAGTGATGTTATACAGTTTGTACTGCTTATTTACCAAGAACCTAGTGATACGTCGTTGATCGTTTTGAATCCAAATATAACATCAGAAAAAGCAGAAAATTATTCTGAGACTCTTGTGTACAGAAAGTCACTCCAGTTTCAGCTGAATTTCGAACAACACAGATTTGTTCATTTACTTTAGCTTGTAATTTCTCGTATTTTGTACCCGGACATCCCTCTCTAGCATTCATATTCTGCAGGCTCTGTTTCAAGTGAAACAGCTTTCGAAAATTATTTCTGTCAGTAAGACTTGAAGCAGTGTTTTCATTTCATAATAGACTCACCGGAGAACTGCATGACAGCCATCATGGTGTTCAAGATGACGGCAGCGCTGGTCGTGTTGAGGCCCAGTGACTGTAACTTGTCTCCAAACAGCAGGCTGAATATGGAGACGAGGCACTGACCAGTCATCTGGTGTGTAACACAGAAAACACGGTGGTGCTGAGAATGACAGTAACATGTGAAGGCAAGGGGAAGGGAATGTCAAGAAGAGCCAATGAAGGCCTCTAAAGATGAAAACTGAAAGAGTAGCTACCTGACTGGTACCTACAGACCATCGGCCGCAGGGTTTGCAATTTCTTTCCTAACGCTTTTTTTCTGAGTAGTATCGAAGCACTGATCTTATGAAAACTCAAATATATGTATTAATTAACAGCAACATGAATAACGAAAATAATTATTTGTCACGTCCTAACACTTCTACACTGGCGGAAAAAGAAACTAAACACAAAAAAGGAGTTGTGTGACATAAGCTAAGGTTAACAGGCGTATTTCTACATCTGACAGGTGTTGTGTGCTCAAATTTCCCGCCAGTCCTGAAAGAGTGGCACTACTAGCTCCACTTTGAGGACGCAAATCAGGTGTGCTTCAAATACTCGCTGTAACGGTCGTGTCCGTTAGTTACCTTTCAGGTTGGACGTAGTGAGTTCCTATTAGTCAAAAATTCCTTTAAGATGACATTGACGCCTTATCTGCCGTATTCCCTGAAGTTGTGGCAACTCATGTATTGGTCGCTCTACAACAGCCGAGCAAATGCGCCTACGCAGAACATCGCCTAGGCACCCGTCACCCTATGGAATATAACAACACGGAGATTTTGGCACGCACTTCCTGCTACTGGGATGGTGTTATTAAGGAAGAAGTTTAAATTAAATTAGCAAATAATCTTCTAATTAGAGATGGGGGTTTTTGCTTAAATTGGGGATGTAATCCTACTTTCTCACTTGTCGAAAAACAGAGGGACAGAGTTTATGATACCCCACCCGTTGATTATTAATTTCACTGTCGATAACTTCTGACTTCGGCCATATTTGGTTTGTAATGGCGCTAGCGTTTACAGTGTGCGATGTGTGTGTGAGGAGGTGGGCGGGGGCGATGAGGGGGGAAAGGAGCGTTATCTTTATGGAGTTTCTCTGAAAACCGAGGTTTTAAATTCGCTTGCTCAGCGATTGCTTGCTGCGGTTTTGCCGTGGAAATCGCAGGGCTGTGCTCCTGCCGAAATATTAGCGGCTGTCCCGTAAGTTATTTGAACATTGGATGCTGATAAATAAAAATAATGATAAGCAAACTGTGATGTATTAAATTGATCGACTCATGCAGTCTTAACATTCAATTATTAGCTGTGCTCAAGCATCAACACTGAAACATGCTCTGGCCAGCAGTTCTCTAAGTGTGGCGAGAAGAAACTTTCAATCTTTGACTTTATTCTACGAATGCGAGAATACTTCGTGACTCCCATATACACAGCGGCAGATGGTGAGTCGTAATAACATCTTACCGAATTTATAAAGTGTTTCGGAGAAGGAATGCAGGTTTTGCATCTCCTCTCTGCCGCTGGCTATTGCCCACACTACGAAACAGTATTTGTCTCATGTGATGCTGGCAGTGTAACAGGGTTCACGATATGTCCATGTGTATACGGTACTCGCAAAGTAATGGAGGTGGTGATTTAGCAACAATTCAGAAAGTGGGAAACCATGCTGTATTGTCATTGGCTGATAGCATCTCAAGATCGACGCGATGAGACGTTTTGTTGACTTGAGAAGCCCTCGAGAGCAATGGTTTTGAACTAGAGTATTTAGGTAAAAATGCGTTGAAATTGCGGAAAAAACCGGGAAGGTAGCAAAACTGGTGGAAAATACGTAAAATTGAGGAAAAATATGATGAAAATGCGGATAAATGAGACTACTATTCCAGTAGAAAATTACGTATTTCTAGCTGTAAGAGGATAGATTTAATATGGAAAACTGAAGAGTATATCCGGCTGTAAGGGGTGGTGGGCTCATTTCATAAACACATGCACTATATACCAATGGAAGGTTTCAGCTGAATCTGTTGCAATGTACAGACAAACAGGCATTATGGCTGTAACATCATGGATATGCAGTTCTCTCATCGGCTCCCCTAAACAGATCCTCACATGTTCTTTGGCGCATTACTGATTGAGACATTCGTTACAGTGCACCAACCCATAACGGTGAAGTCTTCTCAACCTTTTCATCCGTTCACTATCATATTCTGCAGGGTGCTTGTGTTTTACAACGCTTTTGGAGAGAGTCTTCATGGGATGCAACACTTTCCTGAAGTGCTGAAGGGAAGTACTTACAGTCTGTATTTGAGGCCGATTGGCTGGAAGACCTAAGCGTTAAACAGTTTCTTACAACTGACGAGAATCTAGACACCTAGTCGTTGTGTATGTAGACATACCATAATCTTTTCGGACGCTATCCACATATAAACGATAGTCGCACTGCTTGTCTGAAATGTGTATGTGTTTGTGTCTAAATATACTATGGTCAGTGTTCCGACATGTCCAAAGAAAATGATGTGAATGGGACTTTATCTGGTCGTAATGGGATATAGATTTGCCGTGGAAAATTGCGATTCCAGCGCATCGATAACTGTAAGAGGTATGAAAGATTTTATGTGGAAAAATTAGGTCCAGTCATAAGGAGGATATGGATTTAAGGGGAATTTGAAATTTCCAGAGCCACAGTTGTCAGGAGGAGGAATTTCCAATACTATACTCACTGATGAATTTCACCAAACTGGTGCTGCAATTGTAATATTTAAGTGTTATTAAATCGATGAATATGTGGCTGGTTTCCTAGGACGACCACTTAGTGTCTGAACATGTGGGGCCGTAGCCAGTGACTGAAACGAATTGATATTTCTGGCTTAGGGCGCGAGCCGCTACTGAGCTTCACTATCTGGTCAGACTGGGTATGAGGGTGCAGTTGACCTAGCTGTGTCATCCTCTCGGTGAGCGAATAGAGAAATAATATTCAGTATCCGTTGGGCACCCTTCACGACTTCATACGCTGGGAGTATTCTCCGATTTTTACATGGAAGTTTGAGAAAGTTCAATATGCCTAGTGATTGCACTGGATGATATTCTCCTCCTCCCCCGAGTAAATTGATCGATTAACTTCTTGGCGGTCATGGTGACAGTCCCTGAGCGTTTGGTACGGATGGGGTGTGTGTTTGAAGATGACCGGTGGCGGTGGCACACAAAAGATCCCACGGTCTCCAATAACTAACTGTGAAAACTACTACGGAATGGATCATGGTTTAACTGTATGTATTTATAACGCGCCGTGATGGCATAAATTCCAACGGAAATATGAAATTACAGTTATCATTTTATACAGCACTACTTTCAATCACGACATCAAATTCCTGTTTGACCATTTTATTGTTTCCGATAGTGGTATTGCGAGCATACTCCAATCAAAACCCTGACATGTCTCATGAAAACTGTTTTAGAACATAACGTAATTGAGCTGGAATTTAAAATTCTTGCTATCATTTTCAGCTACATCCAACGTAACGGATTTCCCGCCAATTGACCGAACTATAGCAGTATCCACAAATAGGAGGCAGGGAAAATCCAGAACAGGGAAGAGTAGGGTTTGGAAACTATGCAGTTGTGGGATTGAATCGTGGACAGCCCCAGAATTTCCTACAAAATATTCTTGTCCTAGTATCCACCAATAGGGAGCATGAAAAATTACTCCACACGGAGGGAACTGAATGGGGCAGCGGAACTGGACTATTTCCAACACATCCACAATCCAGCATTTTGGGGAGGGCTGGGAATTTAACAGGTATCTGCTACTTTGTTCAGGACAAAGGGTGGGTTAGTGTGGTTTCAAATGACATGTGACAGACGCTCGCTGGTCAGGAAGTAACAACTTGTGAGAGAGAGGGGGGGGGGGGATGAGATAGATAGAGAGAGAGAGAGAGAGAGAAAACGTGCTTTTGATAGGAGTTCCTCAGGTATCAGTAACAAAGACATGGTGCCACTTGATGTTTTGTCTGACAGGAACTAATTGGAGGGGGGGAGGGGCTTAGAGGGAGGATGGATGGGGAGGTTGCTCCTCAGAGAGTCTTCTGCAGGTGATACTGTCAAGTAACTCAGTCAGGGTCTGCACAGCAGTGCAAGCACAATGAGCATCGGCTTCCACTGACCTGGTGTGGAAAGTGTGTGTTTGGGAACAAAACAGGAAGTGAGTCTGGCATCAAATTTCAAAGGAAGTTGACATCCAGTATCAAGCATTCCTCTGCAGGCGACCACTGCCTCCCAGTCCACTCCTCTTGACACAAAGGGTTGCTGGTGTTCTGGCTGGTGCAGTACAGTGTGGCACTTGCAAGACACAATGGGGATATTTTTTGTCAGACACATTTAGTGCGATCTGTAACAGTGTAATTGTATAGAGTGAGTATTTTATGTTGATATTGATTTCATGATGGTATTTCTTGCCTAATCAGAAAAAAACGATCAGTTTATATATTTAATTACTTCTTTTGGACCTATTTTACAAGACCAGCACTTTCTAAAATTAAAAAAAAAACAGCATAGAATGATGAGCTTTTTTCCTGTAAGATGCTACACTAATTGAATTTTATACACAAGAAATGTATTGTTATGATCTCTGCTGTTTAAATGAATTTCCTGTCTTGGGATCCTTCCAGTCTACCAGCTCTGTACAGACTATGCGATTTTTCCCACCACTTTTTTCAGGAGGTAGGGGGCAAGGAATGGGTAGTGGGTGGGATGTTCTCTGTGGTGCCATTGTGCACTAGCTCAGTCAGTCCCTGTATGTCAACAAGAGCACACACACAAAAATTTTCCAACAAGATGACAATTCTAATCTGCACCACTGTAATTACATAATTGGGACATTTAGTTGCTGCACATAAGGTTTCCCCACCAATGAGTCTCATTAAGCCAATAATCAGAGGGGCAGTGGTAGTGGCAGCGATGGGGGGGGGGGGGGGGGGAGGGCGGCTGGGAGTCTGATAGAGGGAAGGAGTGGATGAGTGGTCATTTTAATTAATTAAACAATTAATTTGGTATCAAAAGTGTTCATATCAGTGAGGAGAAGGGAGAGGGTTAGGGATTTCCCAGAGGGTTCGGGGAGGAGCTAAGTGGTGAGGTTTCTGAAAGGGACAGTTTATCCCCAGGGGGTCATAAATCAGCTCCAGGAGGTTATAAATAAATCAGCATAACAATGGGCTATGCAGAGGCAGCTAATTTGCCCCTGAATGTATGCTTCACCCTGAATGTATGCAACCTGCACAAACAAAATGGTTCAGAATTCGCTTTTCCCTACCATTACTTATTCCTTTTCAAATAGTGCTTTTTTCACTGCAATGCTAAATCATCAGATTTTTTTTTTTTTTTTTTTTTTTTTTTGTAATATGCAGATTACACCAGTGCATGTCATTGATATCTGCTGATGAACGTCAACTACTGACTTTAACAAATGTCAGAACAAAGGTGGAGATTAGAGACCTTAACAACGTAACACATATGGAACTTTATGAAATACTAACAGGATAACAGTGTATGAAACCACTGTCCCACTGTCAGGAGTGCAGGTCCTACAAACATTTGCACTACTGTACCAACCTCCCCAGACCTAGAAAAAGCTGCCTTATACTTTAAATAATTTCCCCAAAATTGTAATTGCTTCCCCTAATTGGTGCAAAATTGTAACAACTTGCCCCAAAACTGCAAGACACTGCCCTAACAATGTAATAAATTACTCACTGCTTCCCCAAACTGTAACAAATTGACCGAAAACTGTAGCAACTTTTCCCAATACTGTGAACAAGGTGACTGATGTTAGTGCAACTTCCCTACTGTACGAAATGAAGGCAAAGACATAGGTAGTATACACTGTAGGATTATTACGATTGTTACACAAAGTGCTCAACATGATGACTTGGAGCACTGACACATGTTGTAAAACTTGACGAACAGTGTTGCACATTAAATTTCATCTAGACCTTGCAGTATAAGTCTGTGTTAAATCTTTGTAGACGTCTTGGCTTTATATTTCCTCACAGATATAAGTACAGGCTTGCTATGTCTGGTAAGATGGCACATCATTTTGTGTCTTCTGAGCCACCAGTCCAATGACTTAAAATGTTCAAGTAAGATGTCACCACACGGGTGGGACACCCATGAGGTATGACATCCATTGCCTTTTATTTACTGAAATGCCTTCCAATAGCTTAGACAAAATATCTGTTAGGATCTCCAGATACCTGTGACTTTTCCAATGTCTCATCAGAAAAGTAGGGACTGCTGATATGATTCTTGAAACGCTCACATAACATGATGACAGACTAAGGTTGTTGTTTACCCTGTTTCTGTAGCCAGAGTAGTTTTTTAAAGAACAGTAGTAAACACTGCCAAGACTGTATTGCCCATAGCTTCAAAACTATGCTTCATTCGTAAACAACACACTGTACAGAAACACCAGAACATTTATCAGATCTCGTAGACAATATTTGTGGAATTCTATCAAGTTTTGAAAACAACTGCCATGCTATTTGTGTTGGAGAGAATGTGGAATGAATTAAATGATTTGGGATGTAGTGCTCACAAAACACTTCTTCAGCTGATCCCACTCGCATGTTCAAGCTGCCTAGTACAGACTGGGTGTTACTTCTGATAAAATGAGCTGCATTTCTTTTAGCTTTTCGTTCACATAACACAATTTCCGGGTTCTTGAAAAGTATTTATATTTGTAAAGACATATCTTGGGGGGGGGGGGGGTGGTACCATTATCAAGTATTTCATCATACAACCACACCACTGTGCTGAAAGTCTAGCAAGATTCAGCGTGAAGAATATATCCCCATTTTTAACTTCCGTACACATTGTGAAAGTCGGAATAGCTTAACGGGCTCGTCATCTGATCGTTACAACAGGATACAGACTGACGGGATTCTAGAGCACAGTTAAACACATGAGTAACACTTGAGTTACATGGCAGCTTAGTCTGTTACACTAGCACAAGCATTAGTTGGACCTCTCGTCCTAACGATTGGACAGTCACTCCTGGCACTTTGATCCAGGTTCTACTCGATCAATTTCCACACATGTTAAGTTGTTGAGATTAATTTCAAAATCTCTTTCCAGTGCCTCAGAAAATGTACATATTTCCATTTTTTAAGATGCCAGTGTCATAATTCAGCAGAATGATATTTTTTTTCTCTTCACTTCAAACACGTCTCCTTAGCGAGTTCAAATACATCGAAATTTTTCACTTGTAAAGCGAAAAGGGGAAGTTTCGTCAGTTCTCAGGAATTTGTTTGAAATAATTTTTTATTATGGAAATGTCAGATGGATATGTCGTCCATGCTGAGAAATGTATGGACATTGTTGATGTAAAGAAAAAAGGACCAGTTGCCAACACAGATGGAGAAAGTTGGTAGGATGAGCTTAAGACATAAACAGAGGTTTTTACTTCGTATAGTTTGAAATTTGACCAGCTACAAACTGTTGCGTCGTATGCTACTGCAATTGGTCTGTGGAAGCGGCTTAACGTAATTCATGAACAACGATCTGCAACAAATAAAGTTACATTAAAACAACGGTTTTAATTATTAAATGTCTCACTATAATACTACTGTGCACTATATTGGAAAACCTGTAACCTTAGCTGAATGTCCGGCAGAAGTTGGTGAATCAGTGGAGAAACAGACGATAAAGTTTTAGGGTAACTTCCGACGAAATATGTTTCGCTTAATATGACTTAGGACTTGTGTGATGAAAGGAAGCAGACTTGAGTAAACTAACAACAGTATTATTGAATGAAGAGTTTCACTTGTAGCATTCGCTACTGTTAAGGTTGATCAGAAAAATGTTACTATGCTAATGTTGACAAAGCAATTTAAGCAAAGTTCTTGCTAACAAAAAGATTGTTGAGTGTTATTATTGCCACGAGAAAAGTCAGTATAAGGCTAAGTGCTGCAAATAATACCAAAACTTTCAAGAGAAACACGCGAATCGAAACATCAATCTCTAAGAGCAAAAATCAGAAATATTTTAGCTACTTAGATACAGTTTGACTAGACGATAGTGCTCCATCAAACAAACGACTTCCCATAAGGGATGTATTTTAATATTTAAACCTCTAGTGGCGGTAAGAACACTAACCATGAACAAAACTAGTGCCGTTCTGCCATCATTTAAATACCTGCCAACGATGTGTATGTATTGGTGTCACATCCACATCCGACAACGTCTTCTGGGTGCTGAATTTTCTTTTGTCAAGCAGTGTATTTAGCAATGAATTACTCTGGCCTCTTCTCAGTACATATCTGTGTCTTTTCGTAGGTAGTTTTCAGCACTTCTGTGAACTGCTTGGGGATTCCCCTTCTGCTAATGATATAATTGGTTCCACAGTCCTACTTCAAAAGCATTGATACATTCTCTAAATAAAATGTTAGTACTGACAAACATGAGTGTAGCTTCAGGAATCGTAGAAATACTATTGTAAGCGAAAGGAAACTGCTCAATGTAAATGTAATATCTGAACGTTTGAATACTCCACTGGATTATAACTTAGGTAAATGGGGATCCAGAACAGGGCACGTATATCTGTGAAGACTCTGCGATGTAACGCTGGAGGTAAGAGGACCTTAACTTTTTCAAAATCAGTTCAGTATTTATAACGGTTAACACGTCTTAGTTAGTGTCTTCTGCTGAATTAACTCATAGTTGATTACATCGTCTAGCGGCGTACACATGGAGACATAGACCATGTAGTGAGTATACGAGTAACGTTCCTAAACGATGTAAATTTGTTTGTGGATTAAATAATTTTGGTAATGGGGAGGAAGCAAGTGAAGTGTATTCAGTTCGTTATTCAGTTTAGTATTCAGTATCATCACAAGACATATGTGACTTCTTGTTTTGCAGCGTTGCTGTCCTGGAATGTTCATGGAATTGGGCAGTCGCAAAGACCAAAGTGAACTGACACAGCAGTAGTTTAGTCTATACTTACGAATAACAGGATACTCATCAGATTTAAATTGGTGATAATAATAGGTTATTGGTCAACGGTCAGCAAAATGGAATGTAGAGGTGGAGGAGTTAGCCTCCTTTCGGTGTGTGTGTGTGTGTGAGTGTGTGTGTGTGTGTGTGTATGTGTGTGTGTGTGTGTGTGTGTGTGTGTGTAAATTGGTGTTACTCTACTAGTAATGACTTAGAAATCTCCTACACAGCTCTCTTTACAGACCTCATCACACATTCAATTTATTACTCTGAAAGATGTTCGATAGATGCGGTACATTATCTTTCAACTTACGTTGCCGAACGCGACCCCCAACACAATCATCCAACCCCACCCTCCATCGGGCGGAACTAGTTCATACTCCACAGTTTCAGCTCCAGTCATCTCTGCATCTGAAAACGAGAACAGGAATAATTAGATGAAAAATCCATGTGTGTATTATGAAGTTAGATGAACTTCCTAACGAAGGCGCTGTGTCCTTCAGCTCTGAGTCTTGTTTGTTGTGTATATATACTTCATAACTCACTGACAATTAACAATTATGTGATAGGAGATCCATTTAATACAACCATATTTTAAAATATCTCTTCCTTCAGTTTGCAGATGTAGTGATCGAATGAAGTGACAAACATCTGCCCAAACATTCCAAAACCAGAGACTTTCAACCTTTCTGCAAGCAAAATTACGGTGACCTTCTGTATATACACTTAAAGTCTATGTTAAACAAACATGATATAGGTTCCAAAGAGCTGTGCAGTGTTCCTGCGTAGGTCTTGTAGTTGTTTTGAAAACAAACTACAACTTCTCAATATCCTCCACATATTTTTCTTTCACATACCAAGCATATTTCGATCAAAAATTATCTGAATTTTCAGCTTTGTACAGTGGGAACAATCCCGATATTATTGTCTGAGAGTTTTTACCTATTCCGTTAGGTATACATGCAGTGACAACGTAAAATATTATTCTAGGCTGCACAAGTTGCAGAATAGAATGTGTGTAAAGATCAAAAGAGTGTGAATGTAGATCTTCCTGGCTGATACTGCTGACAAAATCTTGGTTACACTTCCATCCATATTGTTATGTTCAAATTCGCGGTGTCACTCTCATCATCTTCTGGAGAAGTGTCGAGATTTTACGTGCGTGTCAAAAAGCCAGTATAAATTTGAAAACTGAATAACTGACGGAATAATGTAGATAGAGAGGTACAAATTGACACAAATGCTTGGAATGACATGGGGTTTTATTAGAAACAAAAAATACAGAAGTTCACAAAATGTCCGAAAGATGGCGCTTCATATGATCAGAATAGCAATAATTTGCATAACAAAGTAAGGCAAAGCAAAGATGATGTTCTTTACAGGAAATGCTCAATATGTCCAACATCATTCCTCAACAGTAGCTGTAGTCAAGGAATAATGTTGTGAACAGCACTGTAAAGCATGTCCGGAGTTACGGTGAGGCACTGGCGTCGGATGTTGTCTTTCAGCATCCCTAGAGGTGTCGGTCGATCACGATACACTTGCGACTTCAGGTAACCCCAAAGCCAATAATCGCACGGACTGAGGTCTGGGGACCTGGGAGGCCAAGCATGACGAAAGTGATGGCCGAGCACACGATCATCACCAAACGATGCGCGCAAGAGATCTTTCACGCGTCTAGCAAAATGGGGTGTTTGTTTTTTTTTGTTCTAATAAAACCCGTCATTCCAAGCATATGTGTCAGTTTTTAGCTCTCTATCTACATTATTCCGTTGTTTATTAAGTTTTCAAATTTATACTGGCATTTTGATCACCCACTATATATAAACAGCGTCTGACGTTTTCCCCCTAAACCCTTGGATTAGAGATCAGCGTCTTGTGCTATGGTGTGGACTGCCTTTCGACTCTCTGTGATTGGAGGTCCATCTAACACCTCCCTCTGCACCCACCTGAGCATGCCCTGAGGGCGCAAGGTGTGGAGGCCCACGTATTCTCGACACTTCACCAACAGAGTGACATTTATCGAAACATCGTGGAATGTCAACGAACACACATTGAAAAATCCTGAGATGATTTCCTCTGCTCGTACGAGTATTACACCAAACAACTGACTTGGAGGGTGTGTGTTTTTACTATCGAAAATCTCTTTCCCTGCTAGTGAAAGGGAGAAAATTTCTTGCGTTCAGTGTGTCAACGTGTTTTAAAGAGTTCTGTACTGGTGGCGAATCGACAAAAGACGCCAGTCTATCTGGGAGCCAGCTTTACTCAAGTGGGAGACATTCGACCATCTGTCCTGTGGTCCTCTTCCCATGAAATTATCCCACTTTCAATCCCTTAAAAAAGCCTTGAAATGTGAAAAGTTCCTGGAAGATAAGGACGCCCAGCAGGCTGTTATGGTGTACTTCACGCAGCAGGACACAGTGTTTTGCCAAACAGGAATATTCAAACTGGTGCGTCAGTGGAATGATTGCCTCAATGCTCACAACGATTTTGCGTGATTGACATAGCAACTGTGGACAGTACAGCCATCGAACGTAAACTTTTTGATTGCCCTTTACATCCATTCTGCATGGTACAGTGGGGTGTTTACGCAACTACATAGATCCGAAAATGGTCACATATGATCGAAACTAGACATTTGTAGAAAAATGTGCAACGTGGAAAAGTATACGATGTATAAGTTTTTACAAAATATAAGACACAGTGCAAGCCACCATTGTAGGGAGAACTTCGGGGCTATATTAACCTAGTCAGTATGCAATCATGTCCACATAAACAATTTCATACCGTAGCATCGATCACAAACAACAGAGCTAAGCTCTGGCGTCATTCTATACAAATAACGTAGGCAAGGAAACGTCCTGAACGAAGTACTGATCAATAGTGGTGTGCAGTGTGTAACACAGAAGAATATAGGACATATCATATACCTGAGGAGTGTTGTAGAAGAGTATGGTGGTGGCTGTGTATCATTGCATGTTTCTGGCATGATATCCTTGGGTAGAACACGGACTTTGGCCAGTCATGTTTACAGCTAGTACTATGTGCAGACGTCGGAGTCTCACATCACGGGCGAGATTAATTTGAGGTCTGTGTATTGTCAAGACAAGATCCTCCAGCCAACTGTTCAGCACAACATTCAATGTTACTGCAAAGAGTTCGTCGCTTAAAACGAGAATGCTTTAGTGCTCAGCGTGCAACTCGCAAAACACATTCATCCACCAGGAAGAACTTGACTGAGCAGGGTTGTGTTTATTTCAAATTTCTTGGGCGTCATGGCAACTCTCCCCACTCACTAATTACCTAAGAACAAGTGGCGTTGAAGAGTGAGACAGTAAGTATATGATGTGTCATAACAGATGAAGCTGGAGTGTAAGAAATTTGAGACGTGTGTATTTACGAGCAAGTTGTTTTACTTTATTGTGATTTCATTCCCCTACCCCATATGGGTAGGGGAGGGCTGGCAGCGGCACAATCTGCTGCTCTTCAGCCAAGTGACATGACAGCTAATAAAAGGAGAAATCAGACACATAAAGACAATAAAAATGGGGACGTAAAAACATAGTAAGGGGAGACAATGGAGAGAAAATATACACTGACACACAGATGTTCATGGGGGGACAGTTAAAAAAGTCTACATAAAGTTAAAAAACACAGTGGGAGATTCTTAAAGCACAAAAAAGTCACTGAAGTCACACACACAGGTTAAAGGTTGGCCACAGTATTAAAACACACAAGAACAAAGACACCTTATAACCACTTTAAGAGATGAAGTACACATGACAAAGAATAAAACCTGCCAGGAGGGACCTGTCGAGGAAGAGGCCTGAGGGGATGTAAAAAGAGGGAAGAGCAAGGTGCAGCAGGGGAGGGGGTGGGATGAAAGGAATAGGTGGGCCAGGGGGTGTACCAAGAGACAGGAGACAAGTGGGGTGGGAGATGAAGAGAGAAGACAAGGCAGGAGGGAGTGCAGAGACACTGAAGGGGAGGTTAGGAGGAGTAGACATCAGGGCGAAGTTCATCAGCCGGGAGGGGTTGGTGCTGGAAGTTGCACTGGGACAGGAGATGGAAGGTGTGTAGGGGGAGAGAGGGCGGGACACAATGGCAAAGGAGCGGCATTGGGATTGGAATGGAGAGGAAGGGGGACACCAGAAGGCGGGGGGATCCAGTCGGCGGGCAATACACAGGATGTGGATGTGTTCAGTGAAAAGGAGAAGGTGGGGGAAGGGGATGAGGTTGTAGAGGATGTACGTGGGGGACAGAAGGCGGATGTGGAAGATGAGGTGGAGTGCATGGTGCTCAAGGATTTTGAAGGCATTATAGAACCTGTGAGAGGCAGAAATCCAAGCAATTCTGGCATAACAAGGGATGGGATGAATCCAGGATTTGCAGGTGTGAAGGTACAAGCAAGCAATAGAACACATCAGTGATGTACAAAATGATGGGAAACACGACATGCTGCATAACCATAATGAGACATAAATGTAAGCCAACTTGTACAAATCCATTTCCAGAATTAATGTAATGTCAGAAGTATATCGAAAACCACAGAAGATGGTACTGTGCCACTCTGCGACACATTGTCGTTGAGGTGATCATTATGATGTTTGGTCCCTTGCGGTGGCTCCCCCTGTGTGCCAAAGTGGACGCGATAGGCGGAGTGGCCGCGAGAGAAGTCAGTTGTAAGTCTAAGAACAGCAAGGCCCTGAGGTAATAGTAAACTGACTATAGGAGCTGGTAGTGTGACCTCCAAATGTTATTGCATTGTTTATAAAGAGGAGTGGTGCAGTGATTGTTTACAGTGGTACTTGCAGCACTCAGTTGGTTTTTATCTGTCCACATTCGGATTAGCGCCTGCTGTCGATGTTCCAAACTAAGATTCTCAACGAAACCTTGGCATAACTACATGAGAACACTAGAATTTCAAGGAAGGAATGTGTTGTTGGTAGGTGCACGTTACTCAACGAAATATCATGTTTTCATTCATGTCTGCTGTTGACTCCTTAACTGTAGACTATGTATCAGGTGGGTCAGTTCCCTGTAGATTGTGAACTGCCATTGTCTGCCAGGGGTATGTTCCCAGACCCCTGGTATTTTGGCTTGGGCAAATGAAGTAGTACATATCGTAGCTGGTGCCATTCCAAATTGGTTATAGTCATAATGGACACACCTGTGTCGATATGGCGTCAGTGCTAATGAAGTCTGTTGCTGCTGTGAGTGTGGTGTGTGAATGGTAAATAGGTCATTCATAAGAAGTGATACACTGGCTGAACATATAACTGGGTGTTTCCTGTATTAAACCTGTTCAAATTTCCAAACAACACAGGTGGCCAGGAAGGTTATATTAGTCTTTAATATTTAATTTAAACAAGTATTTGTTGTTGTTAATTACACATGACACATTATGTGATGTATGATATTGCCTCGGGTTTTTGCAAGCATCGTGGTTCACTATCCATATGGCGGCGGGGAGGGGGAGGGGCGAGGAGGGAGGGTGAGGACTGGTGGCTCAGCATTCATCAGCAGTTTTTTCTGGTATCATCTTACAGCTGACACAACTGCACCTGTCATAAAACGGCCATGTCTCAAATTTAGTAGGTGCAAAGACAGTTATGCTTGTTATATTTCGCTGACATCTGCAATTCTTGAAATATTGTCCACTGCTGCCAAGGTCATGGGAAGGGACGAGGAGACCCTATAGTGGCATGTCACGACAATTTATAAAATCTTTAACGTGGTTACCAACAACTTTGTTCACTCTTTGATTCATATATAAGTGTATTATGTAAGTTTTACCCGGTAACGGGATGTCATGCACGTTAAACAATCAATCCCACTGTCTTTTCGTAAAGTATAACCCTAGATGTTGTAAAATGTTTTACATTCTGGTAGTATTGCATGTACAAACAAAACTGTTTTATACCACATTAAATCCACTGAAGATGCCTTAACGTAAAAGGTGAAACGAGTCTGGAGCAAATAAAATATATTACAGCAAGTAAACGGCATTTAAATGTATAAAATAAGTACTGGAATCTGGGTTTTTAAACTCTGCCTTCTGTCTAACACAATGAACTTTTTTTTCCTATTCATCCTAATATGTTCCGACATCTGTGTACTCTACTACAGGTTGGCAGTGGTAGCGACAAAGAGGTTAATAAAAAGCAGAATGGCTGAATCGCATTTTAATTAATGGATTACAACGGAAAGGAATCAAAATTTAAATAATTGTCTGCCACTTAAATTGAATACTTGACAGTTTAGAATGTATGTCTTGTTTCATTTCTTTCAAAGACCGTTCCTTCACTAGTTACAGTCAGCGAATACCTAGGGTTGTTTGCAACTACTTAGAAAATGATATGTACAATGTATACTCTGATGATCTGAAAAATAAACTACCTTAGGACATGGCCAAGAGGAAAGGAATGTGCTGATTGAGCATCCGTCAGCACCTTGTTTCCGGTGTCATATTACAGCTGACACAATTGTGCCTGTCATAAATTAGACATGTGTCAAGGTTAGGGATGGCAGGTTCAGCATTTGTAGTGCTGAGGCGGTTATGCTTGTTATGTTTCACTAGCATATGTTATTCCTGGGATTCTATCATTACAAGGCATGGTCATCGAGGGAGACAGCCCTACTGCCACAGCCCACCTGGACACTCTCATCATCATGCTGTCAGCCAGCTGCATGCAAGCCCTCCACCCTTCGAGAAATTTCAAGTTGCCTGCTGCGCAGTAACCGTTTCTCATGTAATTGAGTTTGATACATTTCACTGAAATCAGCTACTACTGTATCTTATCATCAAGGCAAGGCCACCCTACTTCCCCACCCCACCCCACCCAACCCCAAGTGTCCTGGAACTTTCGTCAACTATGTTTGCATTACTGACTTCCAAAAATTCGTTTAAGGACTGACTCACTAGACATATCGATAAATTTCCTTCAGATCTATATATCACCCGCCATGGTGTACTGCAACCTGCAATTTTGTTTGAAAATGTAAATAACGATTTAGGAATTCGTGATTGTTTATCATGAGTTTTACTGTAATTACTACTCCACAAACCCTGAAAACGCGAAACAGAATCAAGTCCTGTTTCACATTCTAGTTGCTTACTGTCACCAACAGATGGATCCCCACTTTAAAAAGTGACAAACGTTCATTCTCTCTACCTTGAGTCATTCTCACTGTCACCGAAAGTTGTCTGTACTGGGCAAACGCATTCAAAGTTCACTCTATGAACCACACTTGGTTTAAGACACAACAGAGCCTAAAATTAAATATTTTCTATAGTGTCAAAGTATTTTGAAATGTCTTCAAACTTCGTTGGCAACACGGATCGAATGTTCAAGACCTAACTGAGGATAAGTACAATAAAAAAACGCTGTAAGCCTCAAAGCAATTAATTTACAACATATTTGATGTCACAGTATTCTAAAACACGTGAGGATATGAAATGTTTATGTTGCAGAAATAACTAAATTCGTGAAGTGTGTATTCAGTCTAAGTAAAAAACGTGACGCTTATGTGGGTCATCGCAGTGTGCCTACATCAAAATTACTTTGCTCACGTATCTCGTTCTGACTGTGCATTCCAAGGTATGTGTCAAGGGGAAGGGGAGAGTGAAGAAAATATATCACCATAAAAAGTAATCGATGACAAATAATCCAAAAATTATTGGACACCTAGCTGAGGTTAAGTGCAAATGAAGCATTGTAAGGCTCAAATTAATTATGTTCCGACATCTATGGTACCGCAACGTTCTAAAACGCGTCAGAAAATGTAATGTTTACGAATGGACCGAGTGTTTGATCCCTGTGCGAGACTGTTTGGGTAACACACGATGACTTGCGTCTTTCTTTTCAGCTACTCTGTTATGAAATATAATTACTTCTACGATTATACGTAATTCCCCATCGCTATCGCTGCAGTAGTCACATTATTTCGTTTCTGTTTTCTATGAATTAAGACGTCGATATTATCTTCTCTGCAAACCGGCCATTTCATGCTGTCGCACCCAAGCACATACTGTAATGTCCAAGTGCCTTACTTCGCAATATTTACAGCTGTTTTGTTTGAACTTTGATAACTGGAGGTCTGAACCATGAGCTGTGTTGTTGAGTACTTGATATTAAGACTATATTTCAGCTGTAGCAGGGTCAAGGATTGGTAGAATCTCTGATGCCATTTCTGGTTGTGGCCCCGTAAATTGTGGAACACAACCACTTCTGAATCTGCATCTACATATCTGTACATTATAAATAATTATTTCCGTTTAATAAGGTTTGTTCATTTGTGTAGCACTTACAGCAATGGAGGATGGTCACCCAATCATATGCTCACAGGGAATATCTTGTCATATGCATTAGCTGTTACGTGTTACGTTCATTTGAACCCTTATTGTGCTTCAAGATATGCGAAATTACGTGGAATACATCTCTATTTTTGTTCATATTTCCGTAGATGTCCTGCATAATACGATAAGCATCAGGCTGTATAGGTATTTTAATGAGTTACACAGACAATTTAAATGCAGCTATATTAAATTTGAAGCATTATTATCTTCCTGGGTGTATTATCATTACTCCCCCTCCCTCCCCCTCTCCCCCCTCCTCTCCCTGCCTATTCTGATGATGAATGAAAGAAAAACTGGGTGATGACATTGCACACATTATCAGACTGAATACACTTCATGTATTTAGATACTGTTACAAAGTAAACATTACTTTTTGTGAGGTAATTTAGAATACTGCGGCGCATCAGATGTGGTAAAGCAACTAATTATAGATTTTCAAAGCTTCTTTTGTACTTAACTTCGGCTAGGTGAACAATATTTCTTTAGCGTCTGTTAGTGATTTTTTCTAGTGATGCATTTTCTCCCCCTTCCACACAACACATACTTCAAAGTTCACAATCACAGTGAGACATGTGTATAACATAATTTTGATGTGAACATACTGTGGTAATTAACATAAACATTACATTTTTTTTGCACAGACTGAATACAATTTGCGCATTTAGATACTGCCACAACACAGAGATTTCATTGCCTGTTTCATTTTAGAATATTGTCTCATCATTGACGTGGTGAAGCAGTTTATTAGCGGTTTACAGCTTTTTTCTTGTACTCAACTCTACTAGGTCCTAGATAATAGATGTAAACATCGCACTGCCCGTGTTGCCAACGAATTTTGCAGACATTGTTAAATACTGTGACACCATAGAAAGTGGTTAATTTTAGGCTCTTGTCTTAAGCCAAGTGTGTTTCATAGAACGAACCGACAGTGAGAATAATTCGTGGTACAGTGAAAACTTCTGTCGCTTTTTTAACAATGGATCCGTCTGTTGTGACAATAAGCAACTGCGATATGAAATAGGACTTGACTGTATTTCGCTTTTTCAAGGTTTTCAGAATAGTGTGTAAGGCGAAACTCAAGTTCAACAAATACTAATTCCTAATTCGTTATTTATGTTTTATAAGCAAATGTCGGGTTTTAATTATTTATAGAGAAATATGCTACCACTCACCCAAATGTTCCACGACTTCGGCAAGTGTCGACAGAATTCCAAGAATACGAGGTGTCACCGAAATATAACAATCGTAACAGCTTCAGCACTGTGGATACTGGGTCTCTCGTCCCCAACCTTGACATTTATCTTGTTTACGACATGTGCAAATGTCGCAGCTGCAATATGTCACTGGAAACGAAGTGCTCACAATTTCTGAGTGAGCACTTTTCTTTTCCCTCGCCCAAATTGTAATGTAAGTTATATAACATTTTGTGAGTGGTTACGAACAACAGGAAGTATTGGCTAACTTAACCAATACAGGTATGTTCTTTCAAAGAAGTGAAACAAGCCATTCATTGTAAACAGACTTCTGTTTAAATTCCGTGGCAAGTAATTATTTATATTTTGATTTCTTTGCCACTTAATACTTTAACTAAAAATGTTAAGCATCCATTCTGCACTTTATTAACCGAAATGTCGCTCCCACTTTGGACCTGTGGCAGAGTACATTGATGTCGAAACTCGTTACGGTACACAGAAATAAATACATTTTGTTTGGCAGAGAGGAAAAGTTTACAAACCCAAATTTAAACACTCATTTCATAAATTTAAATGCAGCAGTTCTTGCTACAATGTATTGTGTTTGCTTCAGACGCGAAAACAGTTGAGATCCTAATTTTTACATAAATGAATTACTACTTGCAATTATTCGTTTTCCAGGCTGAAATCTGGTTTCCCCTCATCTGGTCATAGATAAGAGGTTACACTATCACTTCACTTATGAAACGTAGACACATTTTCAAGTAACACTTTTTCTCTTAATTCCATATTTCGATAAGCTAACTGCTGTAACACACCACTACTAAGGTAGCGGTTACTAAAGATTTTCTTTCGAGAACTATAATTTCTGTTGTAGGAATGTTTTCATTTGATGTCTCTTCTCCTAATATCTTACGTAAATATTGTTAACCAAACGAAGGACATAATAATAACTGTTCCCTTCTGGTCTGTTTGTAGCTATGCATGTATGAATGTGTGTGTGTGCCTGTGTATGTGTGTTTGTATGTTTCCAAGTGTGCATCAAACTAATATTTTTTTAAATATATAATATAATATTCAGATATTCGGGAGGGTAGGGTTCTGGGTAGTCAGGGACGAAACTGTAGAAAGCTGAATGCGGATCCTATAATTGTCAGACAGTAGATAACAAATCATTGGGGTTTGTATGGTTGGATTTTTGGTTTAAAGGTTACTTAGAGTGGACCATGGAAGAGTGAGGGGAAAGAATTGCGAGGTATTATTCTTATGATCATTTGTTGGCATGTTGTTCTACTATTTTGCCTATTAATGTGAATTGTGAGTTGTTTTCCACTTAAAAGTAGTCAGACAAAAGGGTTTTCTTCTCTGATTTTGTTTCTGTATATGATAATTCTCTTTTAGTATCAGGAAGTGTCTTTTATTGTATATTTTGACTATTTTCATGTCTCCTTCTCTACACATTGTCTTGTGATTATGTTCTCTGAAATGTTCAGCAAAAGTAGAGTGGTTTGTCCCGTATTTCCATGCTGTCATGGGTTCTTCGTATCTGTCTTCGAACTTTCTACCTGTTTGCCTCAAGTACCTCCCATCACAGGAGTTACTTTTCAATTGATGTATACCTGCTTTTTTGTACGTTTATGTCTGTTGTTAGTTTTGGATGATATTTTTTCATAGATTTGTCTATTGCGTATGCTGTGTTTATACCTTGCTTTTGAAAATGTTAGTTATTTTATGTCTGAGTTTGTGTTTGTATGTGACTGAGTTCGATATTTTATCTTCTCTTGTATTTTCCTGCTTACTCTGCAGATTTCAGCCTCAGAAACGAATTACTATAAGTAGTATCTAAAAATTAGGATCTGAGGTGTTTTCTAATCTATAAGTATGGCTTGTAAAAACAAAACTGTATTGTTCCATATTAAATCCACTCAAAATGCCTAAATGTAAAGTGAAAAGCGTTTGGAACAAATAAAATAGATTTCACCAAGTAAAAGGCGTTTGAATTTGTAGAATGAGTATTTATGTACTTGCTCACGCAAACAAACCTACCAAATTTAAGTGTTTATCTATGGAGTAGAAGGACCTGTCCAGAAGAAATGATTTCAGAGTAGATTTATAATCTGCTTTGCAGCTGAAGAGAACCCCTGGATTGATGCAAGAGACGTAAACGTAAAAGATTTCTCAGGAAGGCTTCTGTAGTCTAAACACAGTTTTAAATCTGAAATTTGAAATATATCTTAAATGAAAAGTTTGTAATGAAACTGTGTTATTAGTTTGGACTTATGGGTCTGAAGAATGCAGTTTAAATACAAAAAAATTAAGACCGTGCATTGGAAAGTTGCATGTTTGGTAAATATTGGGAGTGATGGGAAACACACACAAATGCATCTGAGAAAACACTGAGGTGGACGACGTCATTACGAAGATTATGGTCGAAGGTGGACAGATGATATTTTAAATCATGCTTTGACTAACGAATTTCAACAGTAACGGTTGCTGGTCGTCGTGACTGTCCACCAGTAGCTCTTTATCCTGCCTTAATGTCACCGCACACTATTGCGACAGTCTACCTGTCTACCTGTCGCAACATCACAGATTTGTCGTTCAGGTGCTATCCAAGGCAGTTCTCCTCTTGTTTATGATCAGAAACAGGTAGCAACTTATCCATACAGTTGCGATTACGGACGGTGATAACTTCGCAACATCTTGCAACATCAGATTATCAGTCTGCAGTGGAGATGTACACTAAGGTCTACTTTATTTATCGAAGCGTAAGCATAACCCCATTCTCATTTATTAATCACGTGTCATCATTCTGGCATTGTTAAACTACATAGTAACAATACGTTTACTTCCTAGAGTCTTACAACAGTATCCTGCCTGCAATGTTATATCTACAATATCGCGGAGAGCTGCAGTAAATGGCGATCTAAACAACAAACAATCTTCCAGTGTGTTTCGGAGTGTACTCCGTCTGCTGCTATCATTTGCCCTCTTCCTGACCCATTTGCGAGTCGGGCGGATGGGATCCAAGTTAAACCTCTGAATAAGCTCGAATTCTCTGGTTTTCTTGTCATGGTCGTTTTGCAAGCTGTGATTCGATGGGAGTAATACGTAGCCTCCCTTATTGCAAAGTACTCTCTCGGAATCACACACTTTTGAATATTGCAAGTCTTGTAGGGTCTGAAACGTGAGGTGGATGGCCATTTCTGCGATGCTTTCCCGCTTACTGAACGAACCACTGATGTTAACACACTACTGTTATTTACACACTACTGTTATTTACAATTTTCTATGTCCTACACGATTATCCAAGAAAAGGTGTTGTCGGGAACGCGTATTGGAATCACTGATCACCTACTGCTGACAAATTTTTCTACGCAGTGAGTTTTCTTTCCTTTCAACTGTTAGTTTTAGATACGGTGACTGTTACAACGATAGCTCGCACCATCTGTCTCATAATATGTTCTAAATAGCTTCCTATTGTTAACTCTCAGAATCTTAAAAATTGTCAGTGTTTTCATCCTTTGGATAGTTTAATCATTCCAGTTTTAATCTCCAGGAAGTTTCACATCAGTCCACATTCCGCTGCAGAGAGAAAGTTTCATTCTAGAAATATCCCCCAGGCTGTGACTAAGATATTCTGTGGAATATCCTTTCTCCCATGAGTACTGTGCACCTCTTCATTGACATTTTGATTTCCTGTGGACCCTTTATGGAGCCGTCTGTATGCAACGTATGGTGGACAATGCAACTGGTGTGACGTCACAAGTTTTTTGCGGGGCCCGTCTTTCTTGTGGGTCCGGGGACAAGTCCACGTGACATGTTCGCAGCAGCGTCGGAGCATTTCACCATAGCAAATTGCGATGGTGCTATGAATCAAAATTTGACCTTTCCTCCGTATCGATGACAAATCCGAATCACTATCAGATACTAAATCTACCATCCTTTTGTGACAGCAGAAGTATTCCATATAAAGGTTCCTTCATGTTGCCTCAGTTGTTTTGCTGTAGCATCGTAACTACATCAGGAGGAAGGTAAGCCATCGTTATCTACCAGTAACGGTAATTTCGCGAGATGTATGTGGAAGATGCTTCCCTCTCTCAGTAGAATGAACAGTTCTTGCACTTTAGCTACCACCACACTGTCACACTGTAACATACGCTCCAACACTCATAGCGTTCGATGCGGAAAGCTGATGAAAGTTTCTGTGATGCTTTCCCATTTGCTAAACGTACCACTGGTGTCGGATCTTCTTATCTCTTCCATAAATCCAACTTTTTAAGGGTCACAGACGGCATACCAGCGGGGATCAGTAGAAAGAAGTTACTATTTTGTCGGTGAGCTACTTTTCCTTTGGACCTCAGCTCAGTGTGCCATCTGTCTTTGGCCTATTAGCTTCATGTGGTCATACCACTCGCTCTACACTCCTACTTCGGCACATCTTATGCTTGTGTCTGTTTCTCATGCTTGTAAGCGAACAGTTATCATCGTAATAACAATAATAATGGATCTTTCGAGCATATTACGAACAAAATGTTACATTTGTCTAGACTGATGGTCAACTTCAATACCCTGCATGAAGCTTAGATCCTGTTCAGAGCTTCCTCCACTCCAACACAATTTTTCGGATCTTGCGACTTTCTTTTGTACTACGTTATTCGTGAACAGTGTCCAGCAGCTTTATTGTACACTGAAGCGCCAAAGAAACAGGCATAGGCATGCATATTAAAGTACACGGATATGTAAACAGGCAGAATACGGCACTGCGGTCGGCAACGCCTGTATAAGATAACAAGTGTCTGGCACAGTTGGTAGATCGGTTACTACTGTTATAGTTTAGGTGGGTTTGAACGTTCTGTTATAGTCGGCGCACGAACGATGGAACACAGCATCTCCGAGGTGGCAATGAAGTGGGGACTTTCCCGTAAGACCATTTCGCGAGTGTACCGTGAATATCGCAAATTCGGTAAAACATAAATCTACGACGTCACTGCGGCTGTAGAAAGATCCTGCAAAAACGGTACCAACGACTGAAGAGAACCGTTCAACGTGACTTGAAGTTGGCGTGATATAGGACGCCTGATACGGCTAGATAGGACTCTGACAGGCGACACGTACGTAAGCAGCTTGTCTGATCACCTGCATCCATTCGTGTCCATTGTGCATTCAAACGGACTTGGGCAGTTCTAGCAGGACAATGCGACATCCCACACGCCCAGAATTGGTACAGTGTGGCTCCAGGGATACTCTTCTGAGTTTAAATACTTCCACTGGTCGCCAAACTCACCAGACATGGACATAATTGAGCATATCTGGGATGCCTTGCAACATGCTGTTCAGAAGAAATCACCACCTCCTAGTACTCATACGAGTCTATAGACAGCCCTGCAGGATTCATGGTGTCAGTACCTTCCAGCACTACTTCAGACATTAATCGAGTCCATGCCACGTAGTGTTGCGGCATTTGTGCGTTCTCGCGAGGTTCCTACATGCTATTAGGCAGGTGTACCAGTTTCTTTGGCTCTTCAGTGTAAATCACGAACTGTTGCGCTCCTCTAACACTATAAAAGATCCACTGTGATACCTTAATGAAAACTTTTTTGTTGTTGTGAGAACTGGATAGCGAGCGATAGAAACAGACTAACATTGATACACTACACATCTCAAAAGAAGTTTTGCATCACCGCAGTTCCCACAACTCCTGAAGATAGACGTTGACTGTGGATATTGTATCACAGACACATTCCCATTGATTGTTCAGAGATATCACTAAACCCGCCAAAAAATGTAAACAACCATACACGAGCAGCGCCTATTAGACGGAGGGGGTCCGACAGCCGATCAGTTCCAGTCATTCCACCAGGAAGGAGGTACACTGCTCGTTTCGTCTGTAGTTCAACGATGCCTAGACGGTCAGTACCGCGGTTAGATCGCATCTGCATTGTTACTTTGTGCCAGGAAGGGCTCTCAACAAGGGAAGTGGGCAGACGTCTCCGTGTGAACCAAAGCGATGTTGTTCGGACATGGAGGAGATATAGAGAGACAGGAACTTTCGATGACGTGCCTCGCTCAGGCCGCCCAAGGGCTACTACGGCAGTGGATGACTGCTACCTACGGATTATGGCTCGTAGGAACCCTGACAGCAACGCCATCATGTTGAATAACGCAGTTCGTGCAGCCACAGGATGTCGTGTTACGACTAAAACTGCGCGCAATAGGCTGTATAATGCGCAACTTCACTCCCGACGTCCACGGCGAGGTCCATCTTTGGAACCAAGATATCATGCAGCGCGGTACAGATGGGCCCACCAACATGCTGAATTGACCGCTCAGGATTGGCATCACGTTCTCTTCACCGATGCGTGTCACGTATATCTTCAGCCAGACAATCGTCGGAGACGTGTTTGGAAGCAACCCAGTCAGGCTGAACGCCTTAGATACACTGTCCAGCGAGTGCAGCAATGCGGAGGTTCCCTGATGTTTTGGAGTGGCTTCACGTAGGGCCGACGTACGCCGCTGGTGGTCACGGAAAGCGCCGTAACGGCTGTACGATACGTGAATGCCTTCCTCCGACCGACAGTGTAACCATATTGGCAGCATATTGGCGAGGCATTCGTCTTCATGGACGACAATTCGCGCCCCAATCGTGCACATTTTAGAATGACCTCTTTCAGGATAACGACGTCGCTCGACTAGAGTGGCCAGCATATTCTCCAGACACGAACCCTATCGATCATGCTTGGGATAGATGGACGACGTTACCCACCAACCACGCTGACGATCTACGAGGAAACGCCTTTGAGGAGTGGGACAATCAGGACAAACATTGACTTGATGAACTTGTGGATAGTATGTCACGACGAATACAGGCATACATCAATGCAAGGGGACGTGCTACTGGGTATTAGAGGTACCGACGTGTGCGAGAATCTGGACCACCACCTCTGAAGGTCTCGGTGTATGGTGGTACGACATGCAATGTGTGGTTTCCATGAGCAATAAAAAGGGCGGAAATGATGTTTATGTGTTTATGTTGATCTCTGTTCCAGTTTTCTGTACAGGTTCCGGAACTCTCGGAACCGTGGTGATGCAAAACTTTTTTTGATGTGTGTATTATAAAACTCTCGTGCTCTCAACCAACAACTGTTAAATTAGCAGTAACAACTTAGACGCGAAGAAAACAAATAATTAAAGGCCATGGAAGTCCTTACGTACGGCGCACCAACTTGATTGTGCTAGAAACGACGCAGGGAGGAGAGGACTAACCAAGGCATTGCAGAAAACATCCCAGCATTCAGTTGTAATGACTGCAAAAAAGGTGTCGGGATTTTCCAGAGGAATTTTGAACAACACTCCTTAAAACGACTACAACGCATGCAGCGTTTTCACGTGATAATGATACAGACATTTAGGGTATATATATATTCTCTACTGGTTTCATTTGCAACAATCTCCACAAGAAAAAAAACTGTATACAACAAAGGATTAAAAATACATTTTCGTCAAATACGACATGCCAATTGTGGAACATTCATTGACGTTTACTGTTTCTCACCTGTGAATATGGTTGTTATAACTGAAAATGGTAGAGAGTAAAGATGAAATTGTACACCTGATGGTGCAAATGCACTCTTTTCAGTAGTCAATAGCCGTAGACAGACACCGGTTAAAAGTTTCATAAACGTTTAGGGGTTGTGGAGTATGATAAATATGACAGTATGATTTAGCGATAGGTGATCTGTTTAACGGCAGAATCCAGAGTTGTAAGAGAAGACGAGGAAACTCCCTTCCATCCAGTACTTCTTCTTACGTGTGTACCGTGAAATCGCATAAAGATGTCTCCCGTTACGTGACATGAAGTGAACAGCAGAACCGTGATAACTGCTACGATAATGCCTTGCTACTTTACCTGGATGTAAATGCTCCGCAGGACCACAGCACTTGGGGCTCTGGAGATATCATTCCACTGTCACGACTCCACTCGCTGTGTTGCCTGAAGCAAAATTCGCTGCGTGTTATCAACGGGGATACCACTCGAAATGACTCGTTCGATAATTACCTGTGATCAGTGAGACAATCGATAGCATGGTGAAATATGTTTGTCCTCCAGTTAATGTAGATTTGGTTCACATTTACTACACACAGATTTCTGGCAGCAGCTCCTGCTATTATTCCTGACTTTCACTTTGTACAGCGTATATTTTATCCTTCCTTTTTTCCGAGGCCGGCCGCTGTGACTGAGCGGTTCTGGGCGCTTCAGTCCGGAACCGCGCTGCTGCTACAGTCGCTGGTTCGAATCCTGCCACTGGCAAGGTTAGTTAGGTTTAAGTAGTTCTAAGTCTAGGGAATGATGACCTCAGATGTTAAGTCCCACAGTGCTTAGAGCCATTTGAACCATTTTTTCCGAAGGAGCACCATACTAGCCTATGAATTTATTGTAAATGTTTCGTCATTACCTCGTTCCCACGTGGCACGGGTTTTTTCATCAGCACATATACAATAGTTGTGAGCACTGGACAAACCTGCTCCAGCTGTATGGTTACTTTAACAAGCACGACCGGTTTCGTAACGTTAGTTACGTCGTCGCGTGAAGGCAGTTACAACACGATGCTGGAGTGCAATTGCTATTAATCTTTCCCCCGATTACTAGAAGGCACTTGGTCGCCACCTGCTGTGAACACGTCTGAACTCAGGTGACAGCTGCACATGAACCACATCCGCAGCTTCACGTGCGGCTATCACCGGCCCGTAGCGAAAGTTCACAGTGTGAGCAGCCACGCGCCTCATGGTTCTTGTACACCCAAAGATGGGCTTATAACTGTGCGAAACCAGCCATGATTTTGAACCCGTAACACTATTTGCAACTGACGTGGTTAATTATCTGACTCTACAGAAAAAACATAAAAATACAGTAAATGAACTGAGCAAATGTGGATGCTGACGGTTGGAAAATTAGACCGATAGAAAATGCAAAATGGCAAAGCAGGGATGCATAGAAGACACATGCAAGGCTGTAGGGGTATTGAAGCGATCTTTCGAGAAAACAGAAGAGACCGAATGAATATGCAGCGCTTAGATGCCAAGCCAGTACTAAGCAAATAAAGGAAAGCTGAAAGGTGTAAGGAATATATGCAAGGTCTTTACAAGGTAAATGATTTTGGAGACACTCTTATCGAAAGGAAAGAGAAAATATATGAGGATAGGATGGAAGATACGATACTGCGAAAAGAATCTAACAGGGCACTGAGACTCTAGGCGGAAACAGGACTCCTGGAGTAGATGACTTTCAGTCAGAATTATCGAGATCCTTGGGAGAGCTAGCCGTAGCGAAACTATGCCAACTGACATGCAAGATATATGACATATGAGAAATACCTCCGCCTTCAGTAAGAGGGTATCAATTGCAGTTTCAAAGACGTCAGGCACCAACTGTTATGAATATTACCAAGTTACAAGTTAGAATTTCATTATAGAAACATCCCCCAGGCTGTGGCTAAGCCATGTCTCCGCAATATCCTTTGTTTCAGTAGTGCTAGTTCTGCAAGGTTCGCAGGAGAGCTTCTGTAAAGTTTGGAAAGTAGGAGACGAGGTACTAGCAGAAGTAAAGCTGTGAGGATGGGGCGTGGGTAGTGCTTGGGTAGCTCAGTGATGCCCGCACGGTAGCTCAGCGTGTTCGCTCAGATGGTTAGCTGCCCTCTGTAATAAAGAAACTTAGTTAATCGATCAACATCGAACTTAAACGGATGTCTTACGACGTCCGCCCGACCAGATGTAACGAACATAAGCGAACAAAATGAGATTTAACAAAAAAACAAAAAAAAAAGTGGTAGAGCACTTGCCAGCGAAAGGCAAAAGTCCCGAGTTCGAGTCTCGGTCCGGCACACAGTTTTAATCTGCCAGGAAGTTTCAAGTTACAGGATGCTTAAGCAGTAGTGCAGTCTCTGATATTGTAAATTATCGATATTTTACTCCTTATTTATCGCTGGCTTCAGGACTTTTGAAGCTGAGTGCGCCTTTTCTCTGAGAGAGAACTCTCAGAGAACTGTTTTGCTGTGTAACGCTTTTGCGCATAGCCCCATCGCTGCCAAGCAGTATGAAGGAATTAGTAGAAAGTGTAATTAAGAGTGAATGTGTTACGTCATTTCGTAGAAGATAGGTGCTCGGGTAATTCAGTTATTCCGGGAAGAGGCGCGCGGGATTAATAATAACATTTATGACTAAAAGAGTGTCGTGTTTGAGAAAAAGTAATTTTCGTGGGGAAACACATTGATAGTAGAACGTAAATGAAAAGGCTTCGTGATCAGTTGTCACCTGCATAATCTGAGTGAAAATGCAATGTAGAAATTGTTGCTTCAGTGTGAATATTGAACAAGCATAACAGTTAACAAAAGACTCGATGGGCGTAGGCACTGTTAGTGAAGTGCGTTGCGTGACAAAGGGAAAATGAAACGCAGAAATTTTATTTGTACTGTTATTATTGAAAATTACGTTTTCCTTTTTAGAATTGAACAACTTTAATATTTAAAAAGTTCACCGAAGTGACGAAGGTTGTGGGATACCTCCTAATATCGTGTCGAATCTTCCTTCGCCCGGCATAGTGCAGCACCTCGAAGTGGCATAGACCCAACAAGTCGTTGGAAGCCCCCTGCAGAAATATTGGTCCATGATACCTCTATAGCGGCCCATAATCGCGAAAGCGTTGCCGGTGCGGGATTTTGTGCGCGAACTGACCTGTCGATTATGTCCCATAAATGTTCGATGGAATGCATGTCGGGCTATCTGGGAGGTCATCTCATTCGCTCGAGTTGTCCAGAATGTTCTTCAAACCAATTGCGAACAGTTGTGACCCGTCGTCATGGCGCATTGTCATTCATAAAATTCCATCGTTGTTTGGGAACACGAACCCCATGAATGCCTGCAAATGGTCTCCAAGTAGCCTAACATAGCAATTTCCCTTCAATGATAGGTTCAGTTGGACCAGAGGACCCAGTCCATTTCACATAAACACAAGCCTACACCATTATGGAGCCGCTACCAGCTTGCAAAGTGCCTTGTTGACAATTTGGGCCCACAGCTTCGTAGGGTCTACACTACATTTGAACACTACCATCAGCTCTTACCAACTGTTACGACTTCTGCGCCACTTGTTGGCAGCAGACACAGTGGCTGCGCCAAAGACTGAGACGGCGTGGAGTTTTACAATTAATTATTCAACTTTCTTTACAATTTCTCCCTCGTCGTCGCCGCCCAGGCCTGCGGATCCCTCCGCCTGGCTGCTGCTGTGTAGATTCTCCGACAAGGCGCGTAACGCGCGCTGCTGATCACACTCGGGAGCCTCAGGCCACCAGTGCTCCGCTGAAGCCAGGATGCCCTGTGGTTGAGATGAACTCGTCGCCGCCCGGCGCCCCTGTACGGGCACGCCCACGGAGCCACGTCGCCGTGAGGTCAGCTGCCGACGCCTGCTGCACCGGCGGCTCCGAAACCGTCAATCGCGATGTCCGCGAGGTCCGCGGCCGGTCCTGCTGGAACGTCTCGCTGTAGTTAGTCAGCCATGGTGCCGACCGAACTCGGGCCGACCTCCAGAGCTGAAGTTGACATCTGGCGGCGAACGGATGACTCCTGCGAGCTGCAACAGACTTCTGGAATCGTCACCTGCGGATATTGAACAGTCGGACAAGGACCACGTCCGTCCTCAGATCCGAACTCCTTCCTAATGGCTTCTGTCTGTTGCTGCCTGCGCTCCACTATTTATATCCAGCAGGAGGCCCTTTTTACCCTCGTTGGTAGCTTTTTGTTATTACTCCTGCAGCATATTGCAGCGTAACTTAACGTGCTGACCTCACTTCCCCTTACTCAGCTCTCTCCAGGCTTTGCTTGGCGCTCGGTCTGTGTGCGTCCTTACGTCAGTCTGTTGGTAGACTGGTGTTGTCAGGAAGGCTATCTGTGCTTGCCTACTTCGCAACGCCTTGACCACCGGCATGCCCCTGTTTTTGCCATTTTTCACTGTGTGAGGCAACACTTACTACATGGGGCCGCAACACAACGGAAATCGGGACTGACCAGACCACGGCTTCCCAGTCCCAGTAGTCTAGGGCATAACCCATATCGTCACGAGCCCAGGAGATGCGCAGCAGTCAATGTCGTGCTGTAAGTAAAGCCACTCGCACGCCCGCCCGACTAGCCGCGCAGTCTGACGCGCTGCTTCCCGAGCGGGAAGGCGTGCCAGTCCCCGGCACGAATCCGCCCGGTGGATTAATGTCGAGGTCCGGTGTGCCGGCCAGCCTGTGGATGGTTTCTAAGGCGGTTTTCCATCTGCCTCGGCGAATGTGGGCCGGTTCCCCTTATTCCGCCTCAGTTATACTATGTCGGCGATTGCTGTGCAAACAATGTTTCCGTGTACGCGTAATTACTCTACCATGCAAACATTTGGGGTTACACTCGTCTGGTATGGGACGTTCCTGGGGGATCCACTGGGAGACAAACCACACAATTACCTGGATTCGGTGTGGGGCGGTGGTGTGGTGGAATGCTGTGGCCTGTTGTGGGGTTGTAGACCACTGAGGGCTACGGCAGGGATGAAGCCTCTCCGTCGTTTCTAGATCCCCAGTTTAACGTACAAAGGCACTCGCGTCGGTCGTCTGCTGCCACAACCTATTAACGCCAAAATACGCTGTTCTGTCTTAATGGATACAATCATCGTAAGTCCAACACTGATTTCTGTGGTTATTTCGCGCAGTGTTGCTTGCCTGCTAGCACTGACAACTCCACTCAAACGCCGCGTCTTTCGGTCATTATGTGAGGGCCGTCAGCCCCTACGTTGTCCGTGGTGAGATGTAATAACTGAAATTTGGTATTCTCTGCACGCTCTTGACACTGTGGATCTTGGAACACTGAATTCCCTAAGGTTTCTGAAATGAAATGTACCACACGTCTATCACCAATTACTATTCCCTGTTCAAAGTCCACTGATTATCGTCGTGCGGTCATTATCACATCGGAAACCTTTTCACATGAATCACCTTGTAAGGTGTCAGGCAAATCCAACAGCTTCCATGAAAACCCTGACATGATAAGCAAATCCAGCAGTGCGTCCCGGAGCTCCGAATAAATCCTAACATTAAATTAACCAAAGTAATACGATCAACGAGTGAGCAAATGGAATACCACAGACTAATACAAGAACGCCTAAATGCATGTCATACCTTCCCACCGTGAAACAGACGCAGTTCCGAGGGGAGAAACGAGAACAGAAGCCGAGAGCAGAGTCATGTAGGCTAGGAGGCCCTACGATAAGGGACGGACATCCACGTCGGCAGCCGACCGCCAAGACCACCCCCCAGCCCATGTTAAAAGATAGAGCGCATAAGGCTTCACTCTGAACTGCAGAAGTCTCATCTGTTACATCCCCTTTTTACGTAATACTAGTGTGGATCGTCAATTAAACTTCGTGGTATTCACGTTTGCTATTAGAAGTTAAGAATCTGAAACGCTATGATTTTTCTTTTATATAATTATTGAGAAGCCACATCAGCCACTGTAATTTATGACAAGTTAAATAAGTAATTAACGATAATTGAGGGCCACTGTATACCATTTTCATAGTTTTCTCTTTTATGAAACTTAACTTAAATCTAGATTATAGATGTGATATGGCATAGGTCATCCTTCGATCCATTGTAGAACTTGGAAACCCTTTCACGGAATATTCGTTCACATTTTTGTTGAACGCAGTTGGTTTTTATCATCCTGTATTAAAACATTTCCTTTTATCAGTAGTGCAATTTATAAACAACGTTTTGTGAGTAGAATAAAATTTCCAATGGTAAACTTAACTGCTTTTTCGACGTTATTTTACCACCTAACTAAATATAGGAAAATCTTGAACCCCTTCCACTAAATTTAGTTAGTATTAAGATTCTTTTACAGGGAGTGCTGTAGAGCTGACGCTGAAATCATTAAGTATTTGATTATATCATCGCTAGTCTCACTGAACTCTTCTGAACTCTACATGTCATGTGTGGTCTGGCGTCTCCTTACCAGCAACAGGTCCCAGGTTCAAACTAGTCAATTCCCTAAAAAACAAGCCCAGAGCGTCGTTGCGCGAAAGTGGTAGGGAGACACAGCTTAGAACAAACTGACGCCACACCTGAGTACAAATGACAGCTCAGCTAATGCATTGCCCTCTTATACCTGTTGTGAGCGGTACCACCGACATCTGTATGTGTGCATTTCGCTATCCCATGACTGTTGTCACCGCAGTGTTCTATAAAGACCAGTTACAGATGTCCCTCTAACCAAATATTTGAACAATTTGTTCAGCATCCCACTCGAAGTGTAACTGTTTGGGAAAAATCACTCGCAACAAACATTCCCAAGTAAATAGGGAGCTTTATGACGGATACAGGGATTACTAACCACATAGCGAGACTGAATACCCACCTAAAATAAAAGCAATATGTATGTATTTAAAAAAGCAGATAAAAATATTAATTGGCGCCTTCCTATGAGACAGCCGCTTCCCCTTCTGAACTATGGAAGCGTAGGCCGTATGTGCCTTAAATTCAAAGAAATAGTATCTGAAGCAATGGACCAACTTATACCAAATAAATTAATAAAAGTCGGAGCTGACTTGCCTTGATACACTATTGCAGAGTCAACGAAAAAAGCAAGATCCGTACAACTGGCGAAGTTTTACAAAAGTTCGAAATTTAGCGCTAATTTCAGTGCGAGACACTTCTAATAGTTCCAACCACGATACTCTATCTAGAAATCTGATAGAAAATGCAAAGAGATTCTGGACGTGCAGTACACCAGCAGGAAGATAGAATCAGCACCTCCACTAAGGGGTAGTGACGGTAACGTTACAGATGAAGTGCCACTGAAGCGGAGGTACTAAATACAGTTTTCCGATGTTCCTTCACCAAAAAAGACGAAGTAATCAGTCCAGAATTCGAATTAAGAACTGCTACCAACACGATTAGCTTACAAGTAGATATCCTGAGTATAGCAAGCCAGTTTAAATCACTTACTGGCCGTGCGGTTCTAGGCGCTACAGTCTGGAGCCGAGCGACAACTCCGGTCACAGGTTCGAATCCTGCCTCGGGCATGGATGTGTGTAATGTCCTTAGGTTAGTTAGGTTTATTTAGTTCTAAGTTCTAGGGGACTGATAACCTCAGAAGTTAAGTCGCATAGTGATCAGAGCCATCTGAACCATTTAAATCACTTACTAAACGGAAGTCCAACGTTCCAAAATGCATACCAATTACATTCCATTTGGAGTACGCTGATATAACAGCTTCGCACATAATTACATAAATCTCTCGCTCGAAGAAAGATCTGTATTCAAGACCGGAAACTTGCACAGGTCACATCGATACTCAAGAATGAACGTAGGAGTAAGCCGATGAATTACAGACCCACATCACTCACGTCTATATGCTGTGGAGTTGTGCGATATCTACTGTATTCGAACATTACGAATTACCTCGACGAAAATGATTTGTTGGCACACAGGCAGCGCGGATACAGAAAATAACGTTCTTTTGAAACGCTGAAAGCTCTTTGTTCTCACGAAGTGATCTTGCTATCGCCAGGGAAACTCAAATTGATTCCATATTTCTAGATTTCCAAAAGACATTGGATGCTGCTCCTCATAATCGACATGTAATCAAACTTCGTTCCGATGTATTGTCTCAGTTATGCGACTTGATTCGTAATTTCCTGTCATAAAGGTCACAGTCTGTAGTAGAAGTGATCTCTGACGTTCCACAAAAGAGTGTTACAAGCCCACTGATACCAATATAAATGATTCCGGAGACAATCTGAGCAGCTATTTTAGATTGTTTTGGGATGATGCTGTCATTTACCATCCAGTAAAGGCATCAGAAGATCAGAATTAATTGAAAAATGATTGAGACATGGCATCTGTATGGTACGAAAGCATCAGTTCCCCATAAGTAATGAAAACCGTGAAATCATCCACATAAGAAAAGGAATCCGTTGAATTTCGGTAACACGATAAATCACACAAATCCCATAGCTTTCAATCCAATTACACACCTAAAAATTGCAGTTAGAACAAATTGAAAAGCTCACTTGGATAATGCCGGTGGGAAGGCAAACCAGAGCCTGCGTTTCGTTGCCAGAATGCTTAGGAGATGCAGCACGTCTACAAAATAGACTGCCCACACAACCTTCGTTCGTCCTCTTCTGGAGCTTGCTACGCAGAGTGATCCGCACCTGATAGAACTGACAGAGGATATCCGAAAAGTTCGAAGAAGGGCAGCTCGTTTCGTATTAAAGCGAAATAGGGGAGAGAGTGTCACGGATATGATACGCGATTTGGTTCAAAAATGGTTCAAATGGCTCTGAGCACTATGGGACTCAATTTCTGAGGTCATCAGTCCCCTAGAACTTAGAACTACTTAAACCTAACTAACCTAAGGACATCACACACATCCATGCCCGAGGCAGGATTCGAACCTGCGACCGTAGCGGTCGCGCTGTTTCCGACTGTAGCGCCTAGATCCGCTCGGCCACCCCGCCCGGCATACGCGATTAGGGGTGACAATCATTATATCAGGAGGGCCATTCAGTAAGTAATGCAACATACTTTTTTCTTAAGAGTAGGTAGATTTAATTCGAGATTCCAGTACACCGTATTCCCGACAAACCCTATTTTTTAAGAAAACCCTATTCAACATAATTTCCGATCAGAGCGACGGCGATACGCCAGCTTACTGTGAGGACAGAAATGTGCACATCGTATCACTCTACTGGTCGATGTTCTAGTCAACAACTTTCTGAAGCAATAAACTCCCCATTCCCCACGTACTGCTTTCTGTGGAGTGCATTCTTCAATGGGCTAGGTGCGAGATCCAAGCTGTCGGCTGGATGAGGAAGAACAGTCGAATAAAGTTTTGTAAGCTCCTCTCTGGAGCGCAGACTTGTGTGAGGAGCCGCGTTGTCATGGTGAAGGAGAATTTCGATTGCATTTTCGTGGAAACGAACACATGTCAGGAGTCACAGCTGTACGAGTATGCGGCCGGCCTGCACGCGGGAAATCGGGCGTATTTGAGAGACCTTGTTGTGATCACGACAGGCGGCTCGCCCAACGACTCACCGTGCTTTTGTTCACTGCCACGTCTCCATAGACCTTGTGCAAGGGCCTCTGAATATCTGCGATGCTCTGCTTTTCTACCAAAGGAAACTCACTGGCAGCTCTCTGCTTGAAACGCATCTCCGTTACAGTCGCCATTTTGAAGGCTACGTACAGCACTGACACCTACTGGAAGTTCATGCATCTATAGGGGCTGAAGCGGCAACAACCTGCGATGTTCCACAAATTCCGCGTTTTTTCTTCCGGAACTGGGAGAAAAAAATATGTATCGCATTTATTATAGAACGCCCCTCGAACAAGATGCCCACCGGGAAAGGGACGATTTTAGAATTAACGGCAAAATCTTGATGCTTTAGATAGAAGGTTTTAGTTATACAGAATCGAAGGTTAACATCTTCTGTTTGATTTACACTTTCACTTACTGATACGCTAATATTACAGTAGCAATAGGCTGCGGAATGGAAATCATCTGCGGACTTGGACGTTCAAATGCGTTTTAGCAGTCAGTACAACTTTTTTATAAAACAGAACTGAGCTCTTCTTTATACTCAAGAAATACTATAAGGAAACAATAAAACAATAAGCAAAAATAAAGCAACAACAATAAACATAATAAGGTGCTGAACTTCAGGCAAAGAAAAATTAGGAAAAGAATTAAAGGAAGGAAGTTTCAAGATATATACTTCAGCTGTTGTATACACGTATTTACTTTACACAGTTTCGCATGTTTGGTGAATGTTGGTCATGTAGGCGAATCTCACTAGCTATAGATGCCAACATGTGTCAAGTTCTTGGGCACTTCCATACTTAAAAAACTGAATTTCATTTGACACATAGAAATAAAGCCGTTTCAGATAACATGCTCGACATTGTGTGGGAGTAAAGATGAAATACAGAGAGACACGAGTGCAATTTATTTAAGTATAAGGAAGTGGATACTTGAAGTAGTAAAGGAGTTTTCCTATTTGGGGAGCAAAATAACTGATGATGGTCGAAGTAGAATGTAGACTGGCAATGGCAAGGAAAGCGTTTCTGAAGAAGAGAAATTAGTTAACATCGAGTATAGATTATAGTATTGTATGGAGTGTAGCCATGTATGGAAGTGAAACATGGACGATAAATAGTTTGGACAAGATGAGAATAGAAGCTTTCGAAATGTGGTGCTACAGAAGAATGCTGAAGATTAGATGGGTAGATCACATAACTAATGAGGAAGTATTGAATAGGATTGGGGAGAAGAGAAATTTGTGGCACAACTTGACCAGACGAAGGGATCGGTTGGTAGGACATGTCCTGAGGCATCAAGGGATCACCAATTTAGTATTGGAGGGCAGCGTGGAGGGTAAAAATCATAGAGGGAGACCAAGAGATGAATACACTAAGCAGATTCAGAAGGATGTAGGTTGCAGTAGGTACCGGGAGATGAAGAAGCTTGCACAGGATAGATCAGCATGGAGAGCTGCATAAAACCAGTCTCAGGACTGAAGACCACAACAACAACAACAACAACAAGGAAGTGGAATTAATGTAGAAGTATAGAAAGGCTTACTCATGCTAAAATGGTTCACCGCGTCTGCAGCTGAACTTAGACATTGATATTGCAACAAAGTAGGTAACAGGGATGCTTAGAACAGTGACAAAAGTAAAATAATTTTCTAAGATAAAGCTGAAGTGGCAGTAATACAGATTAGAAGAAAATGAAATTGACGAGTTGCTGAGTAAAATGTTATATCATCAGATAAGAGAGAAAAAGTAACGTAATAGTTTTTGACAGGATAATATGTGTAAAAAAAGAATATGATAAATACAGAACTGGGACGGACAGGTAAAACACAATATCTGCAAAAGTGAAATCGTGCATGTAACTTGTAAGCCAGACAGTGCCAGATACATTGAGTAAAGAAATCATCGACAGTGAAGTGCCTAAACTGAAAGGACCTGCGTCGTAAACAGAACTTTATTTATTTCAATACTTTTCTTTGAATTAAAGAAAAACATTTAAGTATTACATTTGGACCACAGTAATCAAGGATAAAAAGAACAGCATTATGTTTTGAAAACAAGAGCAAAGGGATAATGTTTCATAGACCGCCAAACACGTTAGTATTTAGTAGGAGAATAGTCACAGATGCAAAACTGCGAATATGAAATTAAGAGTCATCCTAAAATCAACGTGCGGACTATAAAAATGAATCTGTGGAAATCAGGAAGGAAACCAATATTACAACGGGTAGGCGCTCACTTACACGCTGATCACCGTACTGAATACGTGTTTTGTACAATTCATGCAGAACTCTCTGTTGGACTTCCATATTTATACTGTAGTCAAAGAAAATAGTCTATTTTATAATTCTAGAGATACTTTGATTTATGGAACATTTACGTCCAGATACATGGATTGCAAGGTCGTAAAATAAATATTTGTTCTTCTAGTTCACATCGTAAAAACACACTGAAGAGACAGACTGATTTGGGTAAGAGCTTCATTTCCATATTTTACATTTTACAGTTTTACAGAGCTTCGAAAACTCTACAAGTATCTATAATGTACGTGATCATCGTGCCATATAACCTCGAACCTCATGTACCATCGTAGGTACTGAGAAATTGATATTGTTACTGTCGGTGAGCAGCCATACAGACATGAAGACTGTAATACGATCAAATATCAAATTATCACATGTCAAATTAATACTCGTTAAATTAACACAGTGTTTATAACTTCACTTTATAATGAGATTTCACTAAGATGCTGACAAGTTTGCAATAATGTTTGGTATACAAGATTCCTCTCCAGTTTAAAGAGAGACACCGTCGTTCTCCGTGTGGTTCCTCTTCATCGCTAACTCAAGTCTGGAATCATCTCTTTCGGCGGCACCAACGCACGACGCCCTCAATTAGCCAAGACGTCATGGCGACGAGCATCAACACAGTCAGCAGGTGAATACACAGTGGGTAGTCTCCTGTCTCGTCACGGACGTAACCTGAAAAGTGGAAGAGGGGTAAAGAATGTAATCACGACTCCACTTTCCTTAAACAGTCACATCAGTGGGGAAAAAGCTAACCATAAAGCCCAGTTATATAATTTCCACCATACTTTTACAGCGCAGCGAATTTATTTGATACCCGCTAAAACTTCACTGATGCTTCTATCTTCACTTGAATGAAAATCGGCTCGTTTTTTTATAGAAAAAGTCGAAAGGTTCAAAAAATTAAATTAGTTACACATTATTATGAAATTACAATAGAAACAGAGGAGAACTTGAGGAGTCTGGTTGGATCTCTTCACATACGCAACTACCATATTATCCAATGTCCCCGATTTATACAGCTTTCAACAACTTCACCATTCGACAACCAGCGTCCCAGGCAACTTCCTTCAACTCTGACCATATCGAAGGAAATATCTTTGTATGTACAGACTGAAATTTGATTCCCCGCGCTCGCATCATTCATTCAGCGTTAGATGTTTGAAAATTTTTGTCGGTTTACGTTACGTTACAAACGTCTAAAGAGTGGGTGCGCTCATAGATAAGCTGCTTAGACTTCCTTAATTGCTTCTAAATTTTTACGGCTGAAAACGATGTAGAACTATACGTGCTTTGTCTGATTTGCCAATATACACTTCTATACGAATATATTTGTGCCAGAAGTGTATCGTTCGTCTCTAGTACACAGTGGTTGTGCATTCACAAGGTGCGTGCAATAGATCCCTTGCTAGCGGGACTTTGTTTCGAAAATCAGTTAATACGAATGCCGGTCTGTGAACACGGAATACATGAAGTTTGATTGTATTATATGAACTTACTTGCAAAACTATCAAGTAACTTCCGAGTGTTAGGGTAACGGGTTTCTAAGACTTACGAAACGTTTACGGCTTTATCTCTCAAAAATTGTACTGCATTTCATAGTTTTTTTTAGTTATTTAAGAAGGAGGCTCGGTTTGTGAAATAAAATAGGTTTCTTCATATGGTCCTGACTTCTGACTCAAGGTTAACTGTCGCAAGTTATTGTAATAACATTTTTACACACATGGATAGTGAAAATTGGCAACGTATTATACGATGAACAATAATGATCCTCTATATGCAATAATTATTCTGCCACAACACAGGTAACGAATGGACAATCATATGTACTGGTATAACAGGAACAAAGGTTAGACACTTTTAGCCACACTCAACAGCGGCAAATTGGCTCTCACAAAACAACAATATTGGTGTCACAGGAAACGACTGATTTTTCCCCTCATTTAGCAACACTATTTAGTCTCGGGCTTATGACCACAATTATTTAATATTTACTAAAAATTTAAAAGTATCACAGAAGTTAAAAGTGTCACCAAAGAATGCTCACAAGTTTCGTTGTATCATAACGGCAAGGTAATGCTTTCGGGAGTTACAGCAGCAGTTACAAAGTTATTTCCGTCAGACTTAAGAAGTTTTACAGTTTTAAGTGACAGATTTTGGTAGTTTCTGTTTTCCTTGGTCCTGGCGTGACGGACTGTGCTCTAAATTCAGCAAAGTCTAGTGGCATTCGAGACAATCGGACCACATGTCAATAGAAATTTCCAGCCTCTCTGTTGCTTTCATTTTCAAAAATCGTCATCTATAACAAACGATAGTATAATAGAGGTAAGAAAATGACACTGCAGATCATTATGGTGAGTACGATACGGCGTTAACATAATTCGCTAAATCATTCTATGCAAATGCTAATAAGAAACTCCTTAGGGTGTAGGCCACCCTCAAACTGTTTCCCACGGCTAGCTTTCACGTGCGACTTATAGTCGTATGTCGTAGTTAGTCATCAGATAACGTTAAATTTGGCTCTATAATTCTTAGGACACTGGAACAATCGGTGGAGTATGTTACTGAAATCATCAAAAGTAACGTACAAGTATTCGTTTTGGGAGTGGAAACATACCATGGTCCGGAACCGCGGGACTGCTACGGTCGCAGGTTCGAATCCTGCCTCGGGCATGGATGTGTGTGATGTCCTTAGGTTAGTTAGGTTTAATTAGTTCTAAGTTCTAGGCGACTGATGACCTCAGAAGTTAAGTCGCATAGTGCTCAGAGCCAATTTTGAAACATACCATGCTATTTGCTACAAGTTATTTGGCCAAAGGTAATATTTTGTTGCTACCAGTCTCGAATCCTGTTCAGTCACAAAGTTTCATTTCGAACCGACAACTGGTAGGGGGGCTTTACGGAGGAGGAGGACATTAGTGTTTAACGTCCCGTCGACGACGAGGTCATTAGAGACGGAGCACAAGCTCGACCCAGAGAAGGCTGGAAAAGGAATGCGACCGTCCCCTTCCGAAGGAATCATCCCGGCATTTGTCTTAAACGATAGAGGGATATCGCGGAAAACCTAAATCAGGATGGTCGGACGCGGGTTTGAACCATCATCCTCCCGAAAGCGAAAAAGAAAATGGTTCAGATGGCTCTGAGCACTATGGGACTTAACAACTGAGGTCATCAGTCCGCAAGAACTTAGAACTACTTAAACCTAAGTAATCTAAGGACATCACACACATTCACACCCGAGGCAGGATTCGAATCTGCGACCGTAGCGGTCGCGTGGTTCAAGGCTGAAGCGTCTAGAACCGCTCGGCCACACCGGACGGCCCCGAAAGCGAGTCCAGTGTGCTAACCACTGCGCCACCCCGCTCGTTGCGATCTTTACGGCTGAAGTTACAAAATAAAAAATAGCAAACATGTCGAATAATTCCACTAATCTCCAGCATTTCCTTTTTCTCTAAAAGAAACGTATTGAAACACATCAAAGAAACAGCATAAATTGTTAACATTTTATTAAATAACTCTTTTTCAGTTTGTCTTTAAAATGCACACATTTTCTGCAAAAGAGAAGCGTTTTTACTAACCAGAAATGAAAATAGACATGTCGTTAGCGAACATTATTTTTTCCTCATAAAATTTGTCAGTATTGTGTAATATGTACACTTTTCATTCTTGACCTACTAAAGAGACTGTTTCACAGTTCATCTTTTGTAGGAATGTCCTAATCTTCTTTTTCTGCATATCACAACCGTCTTCCAAATCTTACCACATTCGTGATGAGAACCATTTCGTATGGTGCATTCTTTGTTGAGGAATTCGCCGTTGATGGAATATCTCCTGAAGAAATTTTTCTACCGAAAGTTACCAAAGACGAGAAATTTATGTTTATAAAAGAAGAAACTCACTTTGAATCAGACTGTAGCTCTTCGTTTGATTGTTTTCTCCTTCATTTTCATCTTCGTCTGCTCCTAGAATAACTGCCATCATGTTTGTCTAATCTACTGTTGCAACATCATGCAAAGTTAGCCTAAATGACTCATCGGGATTCAAAGCATGGCTTATTTATATCATTCGATGAAGAAAGACGGGCGATAAATGAAGTTTCTGGTACATTCTACCAATTTTCGATGTGTGCACCCATGGTCACCTTGCACACATCCGAACGCTAATACAGTTCCTTTCATACGTTCACTAACAGTTTTACTCTACAGCAGCAGTCGTCTTCATGGGGGTACATAAACTTTGTTCTTAATGTCACATGGCGTGACATCCGCCGACCTGTGCGACATGGCAAAACAGAGGAACATCACCTCAGAACAGAGCGCCACATCCATCGATGAGGCAGTTGCCAGCTAAGGTAGACGCGAAAAATTGTGCTCTTGTGAGATGGAGCTCCCTCCTGCTGAAAGATGGTAGTCAAGCAGAGAGCAATCAGTTCTGGCAACACCCACAGCTGCAATATGTCTACGGAGCGAGGTGGTGCCGTGGTTACCACACTAGACTCGCATTTGGGAGGACGACTGTTCAATGCCGCGTCTGGACATCCTGATTAAGGTTTTGCGGGATTTCCCTAAATCGCCCAAGGCAAATGCCGTGATGGTTCGTTTGAAAAGGCGCGGTCGACTTCCTCTCCATCCTTTCCAAATCCGATGAGACTGATGACTTCGCTGCTTGTTGTCCTCCCCCAAACAACCCAACCCCAACCCTGCAACATGTCCAGCTACACAGAGCCTATCATCGTCTGCTCGATGAAGTAAAGAAACCATATGCCCTTTTGTTGGATATTTCGTAGTGTGGCAAGAATTTCAGTTGGCAGGTGAGTCAGTACTACCCCTATAGAACGACCTACGTTGAATAGCATTAGTGTTAAATATTTTTGTTGTAACTAACATATTTGAACTGTACACTCAATGCTCTGTTTCTATCCTGTTTCAAAACGAGGAAAGGCACTATAACTTGCAGTCGGCAACATCTTCGATGTCGCCGCCAATGACCGTGAGCTGGCCGCTGTTGCCCTTCGCTCAAAGTCCATCGTGTATGAGAAGATTCTATCGTCGCCTGCTATCGCCTTTCGACTGATATCAAATGAATGAATGAAAATAATCGTTGAAATGTTTTGTAATACGGGGGAGCTATGTTGGAAATACAAAAACACGACGTTGAAGAGCAGATCTCGTTTGAACTTGATAATAAGAATATCTGTGTTAGTATATGAATTCTGATGTGCAAATATACACTACTGGCCATTAAAATTGCTACACCAAGAGGTAATGCAGATGATAAACGGGTATTCATTGGACAAATATATTATACTAGAACTGACATGTGATTACATTGTCACGCAATTTGGGTGCATAGATCCTGAGAAATCAGTACCCAGAACAACCACCTCTGGCCGTAATAACGTCCTTGATACGCCTGGGCATTGAGTCACTCAGAGCTTGGATGGCGTGTACAGGTACAGCTGCCCATGCATCTTCAACACGATACCACAGTTCATCAAGAGTAGTGACTGGCGTATTGTGACGAGCCAGTTGCTCGGCCACCATTGACCAGACGATTTCAATTGGTGAGAGATCAGGAGAATGTGCTGGCCAGGGCAGCAGTCGAACATTTTCTGTATCCAGAAAGGCTCGTACAGGACCTTCAACATGTGCTCCTGCATTATCCTGCTGAAATGTGGCGTTTCGCAGTGCTCGAATGAAGGGTAGAGCCACGGGTCGTAACACATCTGAAATGTAACGTTCATTGTTCAAAGTGCTGTCAATGCGAACAAGAGGTGACCGAGACGTGTAACCAATGGCACCCCATACCATCACGCCGGGTGATACGCCAGTGTGGCGATGACAAATACACGCTTCCAATGTGCGTTCACTGCGATGTCGCCAAACACGGATGCGACCATCATGATGCTGTAAACAGAACCTGGATTCATCCAAAAAAAATGACGTTTTGCCATTCGTGCTCCCAGGTTCGTCTTTGAGTACACCATCGCCGGCGCTCCTGTCTGTGATGCAGCGTCAAGAGTAACCCCAGCCATGGTCTCCGAGCTGATAGTCCATGCTGCTGCAAACGTCGTCGAACTGTTCGTGCAGATGGTTGTTGTCTTACAAACGTCCCCATCTGTTGACACAGGGATCGACACGTGGCTGCACGATCCATTTCAGCCATGCGGATAAGATGCTTGTCATCTCGACTGCTAGTGACACTAGTCCGCTGGGACCCAGCACGGCGTTCCGTATTACCCTCCTGAACCCACCGATTCCTTATTCTTCTAAGAGTCATTGGATCTCGACCAACGCGAGCAGCAATGTTGCGATACGATAAACTGCAATTGCGACAGGCTACAATTCGACCTTTATCAAAGTCGGAAACGTGATGGTACGCATTTCTCCTCCGTACACGAGACATCACAGCAACGTTTCAGCCGCGCGGGATTAGCCTAGCGGTCTAAGGCGTGGCAGCCATGGACTGTGCGGCTTGTCCCGGCGGAGGTTCGAGTCCTCCCTCGGGCATTGGTGTGTGTGTTTGTCCTTAGGATAATTTAGGTTAAGTAGTGTGTAAGCTTAGGGACTGATGATCTTAACAGTTAAGTCCCATAAGATTTCACATACATTTGAACATTTTGAACAACATATCACCAGGCAATGCCGGTCAACTGCTGTTTTTGTATGAGAAATCGGTTGGAAACTTTCCTCATGTCAGCACGTTGTAGGTGTCGCCACCGGCGCCAACCTTGTGTGAATGCTCTGAAAAGCTAATCGTTTGCATATCACAGCACCTTCTTCCTGTCGGTTAAATTTCGCGTCTGTAGCACGTCATCTTCGTGGTGTAGCAATTTTAATGCCCAGTAATGTACGTCGTTAACTATGAAAGTTGACGTGTTTCTCGGTCAAGAATGCTGATATATTGGAATAAGATAAAGATGTGTACGAACTTTTTTAGTCCGTCGTCATCATGTGACGTTTGATTTGAGGATCGAATTTTATTGATGAATTTTGGAGGGTCATTGAATATTAAAGTGAGGTATCGATCGATGTATTGGGAGTTACCAGCAGAGATTTTAGGCATTTGGTGCAATTTGGGAAAAGCGAAGGAATTTATAAATGTTTGATGAGCAAAAAACTGGATCTTCGTCTCTCTCAACATACGAAATTGTAGAAACTTAATCAAAGCAGTCCTTTGACTTAATTCAATTTTCTTTGTGGCGACCCACTGGAAAAAAAGCCTGTTAAGGTCAAAATTTAGTACTTTCCACATGTGATCGAAAGTGTTGATTACTGCAGCAAATATCGGTGTTATAGCCTATTTAAAAAGTAGCGTTACGTCACAGTGAAACAGAAGACATTCACTTTTGGCGAATCCCTTCCCAACTCCACACGGACTTGCGGCACTGCAGTTTCCCCCACTCTCACACTGTGACGATTCACGTTTTCCGGCGAATGGAAAGTCGCCACGGCGACGAATATCGATGTTCCTGCAAAGTCATCAACATCTTCCATAGCTTGAGTTCTTCTCCCACTGAGATAACTGAAACTGAACTCTTGAAAAAGAGGCTATCGTGAACGTTGAGACTTCGTTCGACATCCACCTAATACGACTCACGGCTACTGGTATGCGAAACGATTGCCTGTTCTTCAGAATGCCGCTCCAAAATGCTCCATAGTCCTCTCTCTTTTGTTCTGATATGGAGAGTTGGAGTTCAACAAATCTGTGTGGTAGAACTGGCGTCATCCGGCCCTTTCTGACGAATTTTGTCCATTTTTCCTGTAAATCTTTTGGAAATAATCCACACTGTACCAGTCGTTAGGCCATCAATGAATGGAAACAACTCTAAGACTAACTTAAAAATTTCGTGGCAGTAAGGGGAGCGGAGTCGGGGGGGGGGGGGGGTTACAACAGATCACGATTAAACAATTTTTATTGATTTGTGCAGGGGCCATTTAGTCTGTCTATGTCGATTCCTATCACAAGCAAATGCCGGAATTTTGTCCGTTATGCTCTACTTACTCAGTTTTTGCTCTTCTTTTGAAGATGCTGAGGTTTCAAGAACTCCAAGATTTTTTTTCCTTCGTGAGGGACAGAAGTTGTGCGGAAATTTTTAAAGGAAATTTCCGCCGTTTGACTGAGGATCTGTATTCACATTTATTTCACACAATAAATGTAGCTATTCTCAAGGGCGATCTGGAATCTCAGAAGATGTTATTTCGACTATGACATGTCATTTAGGCAATTCGAAAATATATTTTGAGGTTACAAATGGCACCTGAGTAAGATTATAGATCTGAAATCATGATTCACTGAAATTGCTCCTTATATCCAAAGGTTAGTATTATTGCCAGTATATCGCACTTTTAGGTAACTGTGAGTGCTGGGAGCAGCATAATGATACACTGATGGAAATTGAAATAAGAACACCGTGAATTCATTGTCCCAGGAAGGGGAAACTTTATTGACACATTCCTGGGGTCAGATACATCACATGATCACACTGACAGAACCACAGGCACATAGACACAGGCAACAGAGCATGCACAATGTCGGCACTAGTACAGTGTATATCCACCTTTCGCAGCAATGCAGGCTGCTATTCTCCCATGGAGACGATCGTAGAGATGCTGGATGTAGTCCTGTGGAACGGCTTGCCATGCCATTTCCACCTGGCGCCTCAGTTGGACCAGCGTTCGTGCTGGACGTGCAGACCGCGTGAGACGACGCATCGTCCAGTCCCAAACATGCTCAATGGGGGACAGATCCGGAGATCTTGCTTGCCAGGGTAGTTGACTTACACCTTCTAGAGCACGTTGGGTGGCACGGGATACATGCGGACGTGCATTGTCCTGTTGGAACAGCAAGTTCCCTTGCCGGTCTAGGAATGGTAGAACGATGGGTTCGATGACGATTTGGATGTACCGTGCACTATTCAGTGTCCCCTCGACGATCACCAGCGGTGTACGGCCAGTGTAGGAGATCGCTCCCCACACCATGATGCCGGGTGTTGGCCCTGTGTGCCTCGGTCGTATGCAGTCCTGATTGTGGCGCTCACCTGCACGGCGCCAAACACGCATACGACCATCATTGGCACCAAGGCAGAAGCGACTCTCATCGCTGAAGACGACACGTCTCCATTCGTCCCTCCATTCACGCCTGTCGCGACACCACTGGAGGCGGGCTGCACGATGTTGGGGCGTGAGCGGAAGACGGCCTAACGGTGTGCGGGACCGTAGCCCAGCTTCATGGAGACGGTTGCGAATGGTCCTCGCCGATACCCCAGGAGCAACAGTGTCCCTAATTTGCTGGGAAGTGGCGGTGCGGTCCCCTACGGCACTGCGTAGGATCCTACGGTCTTGGCGTGCATCCGTGCGTCGCTGCGGTCCGGTCCCAGGTCGACGGGCACGTGCACCTTCCGCCGACCACTGGCGACAACATCGATGTACTGTGGAGACCTCACGCCCCACGTGTTGAGCAATTCGGCGGTACGTCCACCCGGCCTCCCGCATGCCCACTATACACCCTCGCTCAAAGTCCGTCAACTGCACATACGGTTCACGTCCACGCTGTCGCGGCATGCTACCAGTGTTAAAGACTGCGATGGAGCTCCGTATGCCACGGCAAACTGGCTGACACTGACGGCGGCGGTGCACAAATGCTGCGCAGCTAGCGCCATTCGACGGCCAACACCGCGGTTCCTGGTGTGTCCGCTGTGCCGTGCGTGTGATCATTGCTTGTACAGCCCTCTTGCAGTGTCCGGAGCAAGTATGGTGGGTCTGACATACCGGTGTCAATGTGTTCTTTTTTCCATTTCCAGGAGTGAGTGTAATTACTGCCAGTTGTTAGGTTCAGATTTGTGTCTCAATTCACGATCTCACATTTTCCTAAATTTACTTTTGTGTCTTTGAAGAGAAGTAATATTTATAAGTGCGGTCTACGCATCATGCCTCAAAGCTTTTTTAACAGGCATTAACATAGAAATATAATTTATGTAAATGATCTTGCAGTTATCAACTTACGAAATATCTGATGCAAAAATCACGAAGTACCTCAACGTGCTTGCTGGAAATGCTGCCAATCTTTGCTGAACGGTGAGAGATTTTTTTTACTGGAATGAGATTTTGACTCTGCAGCGGAGTGTGCGCTGATATGAAACTTCATGGCAGATTAAAACTTTGTGCCGGACCGAGACTCGATCTCGGGACCTATGACTTTTGAGAGCAAGTGCTCTACCATCTTTTTTTTCTTTATTAAACAATCATATAAGCACATAAGCACAGAAACAAAATAATGAAGTACCGGAGCTGTTTCAACACGAATTGTATCCCACAGTGGACTGAAGAACACATGTCAATATACTTAGTGCCATTTTTAAGCTTACAAAACATAACAAAGTTTTTAAACTGACAATAACATATTCAGTCCAGACAGAGGCATAGAACCAAAACGCAAACACATTAAAGAGAAACACACAAAAAAATATATAACTGACTGTCCAAACTAGAATTGCTGCTCTGTCAGTTGATTCACAACCGTCCAAACTCTTCACAGAAAGACATTTGGAGCAGACAAACGAAATACAAAGTCATGCATAGACAACATTAATTAAGCAAAACGTCATAATGAAGTTAATACCACCGTTGAGAAGTCGGGAGCAGTCCGGGGAACCGGTGTAACCCCATATTCGTTGTGTATTTTGTCCGCTACATCGTCGTGCACGTGGTTTGTGTCCTTACCGGTGTCTAGAATTACCCTACGCCTTGTTTTTCAAAAATAGGTCTAACATGTTACCAAACATCATCCTGAAATTTGGGTAACGTTTCATCTTTCAACGTGCCGTTCTCATATAAACTAATGAGATTATCTTCACTATTGTGGATGATGGTATATGTCACACACTGTCCTAACATCCACATCACGGTGTTGTTCTTGGTAGCGGAAAAATGTTTCGTGTCCGGCCAGGGCAGGATGTCGGTGCAGTGGCTGGCTGAGGTGCTGCGGGTAATCAGGCCCAGCCCCTGCTGCACCCATTTCAAGTTAATGAGATGACCGCCAGAAGTGAAGCGATGGCCTAAGGTGTCGACCAGACCACAGCGGTCGCATTTATCACTGTCCCATAAGCCGATTTTATTCAACCTTTCATTAGTGGGTATAACATCGTTAACCACGTTATACCCTGTGGAAACCGCCTCAGCAGTGTGGACGGTTAAACTTATGTAGTCCAAAACTGCCTTCCAGTGAACACTCGGGTATTTAAGTTCAATGGGATTCCAGACTATTGGAGATGTCCATCTTTTTAATAATAGGTGCGTCGTCGGTAAATCTTGCGTGAGATAGTTTCCAACTATATAGCTTACTTCAAGAAAAAACTGCTTGACATGTCGTAGTTTGTGATGCATTTTACATACATTAATGAGTGGGTGCACGTCGGTGGGTTGTAAGGTCCGGAAGAGCCAACTGGTTACGCTGAGAGGTTCCTTGTCCAACAAGTGGGTGACTCGTTTAATACATAACGCAGTACACTTTCGGTTAATGTCAGGCATGTTGAGTCCGCCGGCCTGTCTGAAAGACCTCAGCGTGGTGTATTTCACTTTAAACAGATGCCCTTGCACAGATAAATCTATTAGAGAGTTTCATCACGTGTTTGGCCTGCATCTTGGGGACTGGAAATATTTGCGCCGTATAGTACGTTTACTGAATATGTAACTGCTGAGGAATGCGTTGGAGAATTTCAACGGACCGCCAGTTGTTTTCATAGATGTCATCTTGCATTTTATTGGTGACCTACTTCCAATTTTTTGCGTTCATTTTTAGCGGTCATTTGTCGATAATCATCCACAGAGTGGTGTGGACTTCAACACGCTTCGCCCAAGGTACAATAACTGCGTCGAATCCTCGAATGTTGACAAAGGTGCATTTATCGGCGATGATTTTAGCACCGGAAGCACATCAGTATTCGTCTATCCCGGTCTTGAGGGTTGATACGTCTCTGATGTTGCGCAGAAACACTCCGACGTCGTCGGCGTAAGCACGAACCACGAAGGATGTCCCGGTGATCGAAAGGCATGCAAGTTTGTCATGAATGAAGCGTAAGAGCGGCTCGAGCGATAAAAAATGGAGCGAAAGAGTGGCTCGAGCGATAAAACAAATAACGTAATGGAGAGAGGGCTCCCCTGCGGCACTCCTCTTTGGATCTCGATGGCTTGAGTAAGCTGTCCATTTACTCTGACTTTCGTTGTAATGCCCGTGACGAAATGTTGCACGAAATTAATAGCCCGTTGATCAAAACCACACCGCTGCAGTAGCTGTAGGCGGTACTCGTGGCGGACGCCATCAAATGCCTTACAAAAGTCGATAAACAGCAATGCGAGATTCACTTTAGTAACTGACGCTATGGCTATTACATCTCTATATTCCGAAAGGGGCGTCAAAATTGTGCGACTAGGGAGGCAAGATTGATGGTTGTTAATCACTTGCTTCATTAACGGAGACAATCTGCTGTTGAGTGCTCTGGCAAAGGTTTTGTAATCAAAATTGAGTAATGTAATCGGTCGGAAGTTATCTAACGTTTTTCGGTGTTTGCTTTTTGGTATCAATACAATTCGACCTTCCTTCATTTCGACCGGCATCACTCCCTCGCATCACTTCATTGAGAACATCCGTAAAAGCGTGTGCGATTATGGGCCAGAAACGCACATAAAATTGCAGTGGAAAACCATCAGGGCCAGGGGATTTATTCGATGGTGAGCCAGAAATTAGTTCATGGACTTCGTCTGGAGCAAAATCGCGTACGACCGGAGATTTCTCCGCAGGCGTCACTACGGTGGGCAGAGCACGCACGATATCGCCGCCGCCATCACCATGTGCATCGCATTGCGAGTGCAGATCCGTGAAGTACCGGTAAACTGCAGTAAGAATACCACTCTGCCGGGTCAAACGGAGTCCATCATATGTGTCCAGCTCCCCGATAAAAGCTCGCTTACGACTGGCACCATATTTTATGAGGTGATACAGCGATACAGTTTCGTCCTCTTGAAGCGATTTTGCTTTAGAACTGATCTTCAGTCCTTCAAGCTGCGGTCGCTTTATGCCTATAAACTTCGCCTTTATTTGTTTGATGGTCGTCAGCTGCGTGTTGGTTGGTGACGTAATCGCATGCAACTCTCGCAGAACTGTCTGGTAAAAATCAATCGTTCGTTTGACGTCTTGCGCCCGTTGCCAACTGTAGTTTCTTAAGGATAATCGCATTTTCTGTTTGACCATAACGTTCCACCAGGTTATCTTGCTCGGATATCTGCAGCATTGCTTGAGAGAATCCACCCATGTCGTGGAGATGACATCTTGTAGCGCGGTATCGGCGAGAATAGAAACATTTAAGCTCCACGGAATCCTATGCCATTCAGTTTGCTGTTTGGCCAGATTGATCGTGACACAGAGGGCGCAGGGTCGGAGAAACTAGCCGGAATGACATCGGCGTCCATAAAATGTTTACAAATGTTCTCAGAGATGTACAAACGGTCTAGACGGCTACATGCGGTGGAGCTCAGGTACGTGTACTTTACCTGGGTAGGAAATTTTAGTTTCCACGCATCCTTCTGCTGCAGGTGACGCACCAGATCACGTAGTTCCCTACAGTAATTAAAGAATGGCGATTGATCTTTCCTGTGGATCACCCAGTTAAAATCAGCACTAATTATGAACTTGGTTGGGTTGCTGCGTAACAACTAGATGATGTTTTGTTTAAAGAAGCTAGCTCTTTCTGATTTTAGAGTCGTTCCAGATGGAGCATAGATATTAACGAGGGTGACGTCAAAAATTTGGCAAGCTATGCCTCTAGTGGTGTCCAACATTTCGATACTCCTCACTGGGATTCCGTCTCGTGATAGAATGGCCGTACCTGTACTCCCGTCCGCCGCGGTGTTTACGATTGTTGCAAATCCTGATACATCAAAACTTAAGATAGGCACCTCCTGTAACAGAACTATATCACCTTATAGCTCATAGATAAACTGCCGTAGCATTGTTAATATTAAATCTATCCTAACTCTATTAATAAAAAAATGTTCAAATGTGTGTGAAATCTTATGGGACTGCTAAGGTCATCAGTCCCTAAGCTTACACACTACTTAACCTAAATTACCCTAAGGACAAACACACACACCCATGCCCGAGGGAGGACTTGAACCTCCGCCGGGACCAGCCGCACAGTCCTTGACTGCAGCGCCCTAGACCGCACGGCTAATCCTGCGCGGCTAACTCTATTAATATTCAGGGACAAAAACTTATAAGCTTGACTCATAATCGTCAGAGACGTGTGGGTGTTGGAAAGCTACATCCGCCGGTTTTGTACCAGTTTTTGCGCTGACTTTACTCTTTGACTTACTTCCAGCCACGGAGTCATTTGGTTTAACTTTATTTTGCCGTCGCACAGTCGTCCGAAGTTTCATAGAAACGGCGTAGTCGGCGAGTCATGGCTGTAAGCAGTATGTGAAAGTCCTTGCTTCTGAACGGGTGACGGCAAGTCCGAAGACGCGGCTTCAGTAGGCTCACTGTGTTCGTTTGGAGCCGCACTGGCTGTTTGTATACAGCTTTCCGGTTCCTCGCGTTGTTGGGAAGCAGTTCCGAGGTGGCGGGTGTTTATGTTATGCTCTACACCGCATGCATCAACCTCTGTGTCTACTATTTGCCGTTGACTGACTTCCGTCTCTTGTGTGTTGACCACCAGTGGCGAGTCGAGAAGCGGCATAGGAACGCATTGCTGGAAACACTCGACTGCCCTCGTATTGACAGTTTCTGCGTCGGGAGTTTGAATGTGAATTTGACGGGCCGTAACTGCGCCATCCGACATATGCGTGTCCTGTGTGGAGGCCCGTGACTACGCGTCGTCGGTTTGATTTTTTACGGCCTGGTCACCGGAGCCATTACCGTCACTGGTACGGCGTCGTTTGTTACCGACAGATAATGCAACACCGGCGGCCAAGGGGTGACTGGCCACGGGTTTCCGAGGTAAAGGTGGGAAGGTGACATTACCGAGATCGTTGTCCTCTGACACAGATGCACTTGGTTGGGAGTCAATCACAGAAGGCGTCTGGTTTTGTGTTAGGACATCAGCCAGTGTTAATCTCTGTCGTTGTAGCAGCTTGTTTCTAAGTACGACAGAGGGCTGTGGGCAGTCATCTCGTCAATGGCCACTCGTGTTACAGATAAAACAAGTGCCTACTTGTCCACCGTAAATGACATGAGCCTTATAACCATTGTATAGGATGGGATATTAACTTTAACGGCCATGTCAATTGAGCCAACCCCACCATAACATTGGAGTTTGTGACGGCTCCACCATTTTTCGTTTCTAATCTGTCGGATGTCACCGTATTTGGCGAGGACATCTCTAAGAAAACAATTCTCAGCCTCAGGTGGCAAATTGAACCCTCGCACTTGTTTATATTAGATGTCAGCGTTAGTAATTGAAACTGTACTCACCGACTGATCACGGAGTCGGAACTGTTCTTTCCCACCAGTATTCACCAAAATTTTCTCCAGTTGTATCTGATCTAAAAACTTCTCAAAGAAGCAGTATTCCGCCATGCCATAATATGCTGTGTGGATCTGGTCGGACGTGATTCCAATAATATTTACTATCCAGTCACGGATTTCTAGAGAACTCGGTTGCACGTTCCTGGAAGATTTCTCAAATGCAAAACACAGGGTATTCTTACAGGGTACACTGGGAGCCTTAACTGCACTATATGAGCGACCGAGACCTCTGTGAGTTAATTAAGAAGCGTGTGTACGACGGTCGTGAAGAAGCATTGAGAATATCACAGGTCACAGTTCAAGAATTTCTATAAACACGGATTGCGGCGCTACGACTACGCGGAAGTACCGTTACGTCCGGTCGCTGTCGCGTCCCTAGCGGAACTCTATCAAATGGCTCTGAGCACTATGCGACTTAACTTCTGAGGTCATCAGTCGCCTAGAACTCAGAACTAATTAAACCTAACTAACCTAAGGACATCACACACATCCATGCCCGAGGCAGGATTCAAACCTGCCACCGTAGCGGTCGATCGGTTACAGACTGTAGCGCCTAGAACCGCACGGCCACTCCGGCCGGCGGAACTCTGTCATCTGAGCTACCCAAGCACGACTCACGCCCCGTCCTCACAGCTCTAATTCCGCCAGTACCTCGTCTCCTACTTCCCAAACTTCACAGAATCTCTCCTGCGAACTCTGCAAACTAGCAATCCTGGAAGAAAGGAGTGCTAGTTCTGCAAGGTTCGCAGGAGAGCTTCTGTGAAGTTTGGAAAGTAGGAGACGAGGTACCGGCGGAAGTAAAACTCTGAGGACGGGGCGTGAGTCGTGCTTGGGTAGCTCAGATGGTAGAGCACTTGCCCGTAAAGGCAAAGGTCCCGCGTACGAGTCTCGGACCGGCACACAGTTTTAATCTGTCAGGAAGCTCCAGATTTTTTACTGTCTTCACCAGCGTCCCTGCTTTCCCTGGTTGATGTTGTATTACCCGTTTGTTCTGCACATGACTGATGTGTGGTGAAACGTTGTTATAAGGGCTCTTCAAAAGAAAAGGTACGGAACAACGCTGTGGGTATACCTGAAGTCTTTAGTCAAACGTAATCACCAGAGGCCTCAGCGTAACTCTCCCTCTACTCCAGGAGCCGAAGGATATCCTGTTCGCAAGGAACTTCTTCCATTTCGACATGGCCGTTACACTTTGTGTGACCTCGGAGACGGGTAAAGGCGAGTTGTCTTGAAGCAGAATCACTATATCCATGAACAACCCATACCGTTTGTTCTGGTTGGCCTTGCGTAGGCTACCGCATGCCTCACAGTACACGTCGCTGTTGATTGTTTTCCGTGCTTGAGGAATTCGATGGGTATCGGACCTCCGACGCCGAAAAAGACGGTGTTAGCAGCACAGCATTAAATTTTTTAGGGGGAGACGATTCATGCGCACAACCACTTGGGAACTACCACGTGATTAAAAAGTAACTACAAATTTGAATAAATCACGGAATAATGTAAATAGAGAGGTACAAATTAACACACATGCTTGGAATGACATGCGGTTTTAATAGAACCAAAAAAATACAAAAGTTCAAACAATATCCGACAGATGGAGCTTCATCTGATCAGAATAATTAGCATAACAAAATAAGACAAAGCAAAGATGATGTTCTTTACAGGAAATGCTCAATATGTCCACCATCATTCCTCAACAATAGCTGCAGTCGAGGAATAATGTTGTGAACAGCACTGTAAAGCATGTCCAGGGTTATGGTGACGTATTAGCGTCGGATGTTGCCTTACAGCATACCTAGAGATGTTAGTCGATCACGATACACTTGCGACTTCAGGTAACCCCAAAGCCAACAAACGCACGGACTGAGGTCTGAGGACCTGGGAGGGCAAGCATGACGAAAGTGGCGGGTGAGCAAACGATCGTCACGACGCGCGCAAGAGATCTTTGATGCGCCATCTGTCGGACATTTTGCGAACTATGTTTTTTTTCTCTTCTAATAAAACCCCATGTCATTCCAAGCGTGTGTGTCAATTTTTACCTCTCTATCTACATTATTCCGTGTTTTATTAATTTTTCAAATTTATACTGACTTTTTGATCACCCTGTACATTTGCATCTCTAGATGTCTCACTACATTATCCCAAAGCGGCATGTGCTAACTTCAACCGGTTTGGTTGTTGCGACATTTCGTACCTTTCTATTTGAACATTTTCTTCTCGCAATTTCCATCCGAATACGAATCATAATCATTCTTCTCCGTGTTCTAGTTTTCGCTCCATACCAAGAACGGAAGTCGGTCATCCATTTAGAAATTTCAGCATTAGGTAATTCGTATCCGTGACTTTTTCGTCTGTTTCAGTGCACCTCACTAAGCTATGTCGAAGGGACCGTATATCATTTCCACAAAAAGATATTTTGTCCAGTTTCCCGTCTCTGCAGTTCTTATCAAGTGTTTCCGTAAATCAGTGTTTCATCACATACTTTGAATATATTATCAGAGGCGTGATCAGTTCTTCTATAAGGAAAACATGTGTTTTACCAAAATCTGAAAGCTTTTTCAATCTCCAAGTCTGGGATGTCTTTTGTTCTAAACTTTAAGGCCGGTGGAGTGTAGAAGACAGTATAGTAGTATAATGCACTTCCAGACCTGAAAGATAAGTCCATCTTAGTTGTAAAATATACAAATGAAGCTCATAAAACTGTGAAAAGTACAGAAATTATAAAATACATTTATGAAATGATAATAATGAAACAGCAGTTCTAATGATAAAGTGATGTAATAATGATTATCAAATATTGCAGAAAACATATAACATGAAGAGATATGGGGTTACTTCAGAATACCTTGGCAACAATTAGCCATATGCATCTATATACAGATATTGAATGCCAATTAGAATAAAGACAAGTCATAATGTTTTGCATTACTAGTGCTCAACAGTTGGTGCAAATCAATTATTTGAAAATATTTATCTGAAAAAATGGCCTTACAGTTGAACATTTCAGAGGTTCATGGTCTTTGGGGCGTCATTTTGCAATTGTTTAATTGCACTTACGGAAAATTAGAAAGTAAGTACCATCCTATTCGTCACATGACAAATGTGGTGTGAATTACCAACAACAAAGAGCATGTGTACTGTTTCATAAGACAGGAGTCCGCGTCGGTAGCTGAGTGATCAGCGTGACGGATTGCCGTCCTACGGGCCAGGGTTCGATTCCCGGTTGGGTTAGAGATTTTCTCCGCTGAGGGGCTGGGTGTTGTGTTGTCTGCATCATCATTTCATCCCCATCCAGCCCGCGGGTCGCCCAATGTGGCGTCGAATGTAATAAGACCTGCACCAAGGCGGCCGGACCTGCCCCGCAAGGGGCCTCCCGGCCAATGACGCCAGACGCTCATTTCTTTTCCTCAAGTCTTACAAGTAGGTATTACGTAATATAACTATTATCTAAAATGCAATACATAGTGTCAGTTAGAACTGACTAAGCCTGCATCCGGTGCGCTCGCACACACCACACACATTGATCGTGAGCGGGCCAAATATCTCACGAAATAAGCGTCAAACGAAATGACTACAACGAACGAAACTTGTCTAGCTTGAAGGGGGAAACCAGATGGCGCTATGGTTGGCCCGCTAGATGGCGCTGCCATAGGTAATGGATACCAACTGCGTTTTTTTTTTTTTTTTAAATAGGAACCCCCATTTTTTATTACATGTCCGTGTAGTACGTAAAGAAATAGGAATGTTTTAGTTGCACCACTTTTTTCGCAGTGTGTGTGTGTGTGTGCGTGTGTGTGCGTGTGTGTACGTGAATATGTGCATGTGTGTGGACGCATTCGTGTGGTGTGTGATGATGATTTCCTTACCTATGGCCCGCATCTCGTGGTCGTGCGGTAGCGTTCTCGCTTCCCACGCCCGGGTTTCCGGGTTCGATTCCCGGCGGGGTCAGGGATTTTGTCTGCCTCGTGATGGCTGGGTGTTGTGTGCTGTCCTTAGGTTAGTTAGGTTTATATAGTTCTAAGTTCTAGGGGACTGATGACCATAGATGTTAAGTCCCATAGTGCTCAGAGCCATTTTTGAACTTACCTATGGCAGGTCCGACAGTGAGTAGCAGGATACCGCAGGAGACCATGTTGAAGCCAATGCCGGCCGGCAGTTTGTGCTCGGGGCACACCTCGGCCACGCACAGGTTTGTGTTGATCATGGCGGCGCCTCGGGAGAAACCAGACAGAGCGTTCCATATGCACAGAGCCACCATGCCAGAAGACGTGGCTATCACTGCGGGAAAGGAGTAGCCAATAACAAAGAGGAGTCAGTGGCAGTAGTGCACGAAAGCGACGTTCCACCGGGTACAGTAGCAGAAGTAGTGTACCCGGCCCATATTATAAGATCACATACAGGTGCCAAAATACAGGTGCAGGGCAATGAAATAGACGATGGACTAAAAAGAAAGTGATGTCAGAAAATTCGATAATCCAAGATTGCGGGATTAGCTCCGTTTTGCTTTACAAACCCCCTCCAATGCAACAATGCAAGGTAGCACTTGTATTAGCAGCAGTTAAATTGAAGCAGCCAGTCAGTATGAACCTCAAAACTACCATCTCGTCCACCTATGTCAAAAGGTATCCGACTGACCTGGGTTGTGTGAAGCAGCTTGATGTCCAGTAGTATCCAAACAATGTGAATTGCATAGATTAGTGTAGCGTTGATAAGTATGCGAACTACCGGAACTATATTCCGATGTATCCTACAAACCGAATGGTATAAATGGGTGCCACGTTCAAAAGTATCCATGTGACCCAAATTCATAATTTAGCGCCATGTTGAAAATCATTACTTGCTCCCAAGTTCAAAACTATATGAACATCTTGAACAGCGTAAGTTTGTACCAGGACCAAAAGTATCAAAATCTGAATTGCGTAAACTGGCACAGTCTTCAAAACTATCCAACTGAAAAACTTTTGTAAACTGGCGTCGTGTTCAGAAATATGTAAATGGCCTTAATTATGTATATCAGTACATGTTGCAGTAGTATCCGAATTATCTAAGTTGCATAAACGAAATAGTCAATCGACGTCTTTGAAATGATAACTATCACTTTATGTTTGTTGCATTATTTTTCTGAAATTACAAAAATTTCTGCAGAAAAGAAAGATTCTTCAAAACATGGAGAACTGTTTCAAAGTACACCCTGATCGTGTATCTAGGAACAACTATTCTATTTAATTTCTTGCAACCGAGAAAATCTTGTCAATTCAGTAATTAACAGCCTTTATATTACATTACTACTCTACTACACAACAAAAATCAGTAAGTGAAATATAATTAAAAGGAAATACTATGGACAACTGCAAGTCAAAAACATTTTGAACAGGAACTAATGGCAACTAATGCAAATTTCCATTTTCAAGGGAGGGAAAATATCAACGGAATAAAAAATCTCAGGTCGTTTTCAAATATTACATGTTCCGTGATAGATGACCTGCTTCTATTTCAAGGAAGACTATGGTGTATGACGAATGAAGTGCAGCTTACCTGTTTTATGTAACTGGTTCTAAGAAAATACAGAACTGAATCGCCACAAAACTGTGTAATTAAAGAATTAACAGTATCTTCCAAACAGGTTTCATACATTGCACACTACTTAAATACGTAGAACTCGTAAATCTGTAAATGCTTCACCAAACATAACCGCCGTCTCACACTAAGAAAAACAGTAGAAGCTGACAGAACCTGCTTAAATCAGTTTCAAGTGCACTTTACTCTGCGTGATTCTAAAATCAGTCACTAGACTGAAACAACATCGAGGATATGTAACGTGACCGTAGGTACACTTTCCTCCAGGTACAACATCCATCCCTATAATTATTTTGTTGCCCCTATCTTACGATGAAGTATGAAAGAAGGTACTGAAATAAAAAATTCAAAGTAGACGGCATGCATTATGTATCTATCTGTGCCGAAGGAAACGTCATATCATCATCATCGTCATCATCATTATCATGGGCGATATTGTATACTACAGTATACAGACACTAAACAAGTCTGCCTCAAACAAATTCCTTCCTACTCTCGTATCACTTCCCATTTTTGCCCTTTTCTATCATATTCAAGTTGTTTCCCTAGATTTTGACATATTCCTATAATCCTCGCAGCCTTATAATCTTCGATCTTCCCCTCTGTGTCCTTCTAACAAAAACTAAGGTCTCTCATTTCTTTGGTATCCTTAAATTCTTCTTATTTGTCTCCATCTCTGGAGTTCTATTCATCAAGATACCTAATAGCCTTGAAATTGACTGTATGACTTTCCTTCATTGTCCATATTTCTGTAGCATAAGACTAACTGACGTGTGACACTTTTCACTTTTAGGTAACTTCTGTATTCCAGATTTGGCTTCTTAGGCTTTTGAGAATAGTACCGTTTTTATACTTCTACTACCATCTTTTTGTTGCTGTCACTTTCCTCAGTCACACTGTCTACCTACTTGAACCTCTCCATATTTTCCTAGTGCATCTCCAATGCAATATTGTTGTTTTTGTGGTCTTCAGTCCAGAGACTGGTTTGATGCAGCATTCCATACTACACTATAGTGCAAGCTTCTTCATCTGCCAGTACTTACTGCTACCTACATCCTTCTGAATCTGTTTAGTGTATTCATCTCTTGGTCTCCCTCTATGATTTTTACTCTCCACGCTGCCCTCCAATACTAAATTGGTGATCCCTTAATGACTCAGAATATGCCCTACCACCCGATCCCTTCTTCTAGTCAAGATGCGCCATAAATTTCTCTTCTCTCCAATTCTATTCAATACCTCCTCATTAGTTATGTGATCTACTCATCTAATCTTGAGCATTATTCTGCAGCACCACGCTTCGAGAGCTTCTATTCTCTTCTTGTCTAAACTATTTATCGTTCACGTTTCATTTCCATACATGGCTACACTCCACACAAATACTTTCAGAAACGACTTTCTGTCACTTAAATCTATACTCGACGTAAACAAATTTCTCTTCTTCAGAAACGCTTTCCTTGCCATTGCCAGTCTACATTTTATATCCTCTCCACTTCGACCATCATCAGTTATTTTGCTCCCCAAACAGCAAAACTCATTTTCTACCTTAACGTGTCTCATTTCCTAATCTAATTCCCTCAGTACCACCCAATTTAATTCGACTATAGTCCATTATCCCCTTTTTGCTTTTGTTGATGTTCATCTTATATCCTCCTTTTAAGACGCTGTCAATTCCGTTCAGCTGCTCTTCCAGGTCCTTTGCTGTCTCTGACAGAATTACAATGTCATCGGTGAACGTCAAAGTTTTTATTTCTTTTCCATGGATTTTTATTCTTACCCCGAATTTTTCTTTTGTTTCCTTTACTGCTTGTTCAATATAGAGATTGAATAACATCGGAGATAGGCTACAACCCTCTTTCACTCCCTTTCCAACCACTGCTTCCCTTTCACGCCCCTCGACTCTTAAAACTGCCATATGGTTTCTGTGCAAATTGTAAACAGCCTTTCGCTCCCTGTATTTTACCCCTGCCACCTTCAGAATTTGAGCATTGTCAAAAACTTTCTCTAAGTCCACAAATGCGAGAAACGTAGGTTTGCCTTTCCTTAATCTATTTTCTAAGGTAAGTCGTAGAGGTAGTATTGCCTCACGTGTTCCAACATTTCTACGGAATCGAAACTGATCTTCCCCGAGGTAGGCTTCTACCAGTTTCTCCATTAGTCTGTAAAGAATTCGTGTTAGTATTTTGCAGCCGTGGCTTATTAAACTGATAGTTCGGTAATTTTCACATCTGTCAACACCTGCTTTCATTGGAATGGGAATTAGTATACTCTTCTTGAAGTCTGAGGGTATTTCGCCTGTCTCATACATCTTGCTCACCAGATGGTAGAGTTTTGTCAGGCCTGGCTCTCCCAAGGCTGTCAGTAGTTGAAATGGAATGTTGTCTACTCCTGTGGCCTTGTTTCGACTTAGGTCTTTCTGTGCTTTGTCAAACTCTTCACGCAATATCATATCTCCTATTTCATTTTCATCTACATTCTCTTCCATTTCTATCATATTGTCCTCAAGAACATCGCCCTTGTATAGACCCTCTATATACTCCTTCCACCTTTCTGCTTTCCATTCTTTGGTTAGAACTGGGTTTCCATCTGAGAATTGTCTTACCAGGCAAAATAACCAAGTCATTCTGATTAGTTACCTGGCCAAAGCGTCGAAGGTGGGCACATTTGTGCTATCCCCAAAAGAAAGGTAAATTATCTGACAGAAACGACTATTCTTGCTTTTTACCTCGCTTGAATTAAGAGATAAAGAGAGACAAGAGATAAAAAAATTCAAAAAAATTAATTACACCTCATTTGCCGAAAACCTCTTTCTGTCGTTCTTCATTCACGAAATAAATGTGGTTCCATTTATAGATGACAATGTTGCCGAAATTTCGCTGCTTACAGTCAGCATTGTTTAGCACGATATTCCTTCAGGGCTCAGTAGTTACTCTCGGTTCTATGACACTATCCTGACCCCACAAAATACAATGTTTGATTTCGTCAGATATTTCTATGAAAGGAATCTTAATAGAAGTTCAGAAGTAATGTACATTTGTTGTTAGCGTTTTTAGCAAAGCCTGGGTCGCTGACCTGAGCGGGTGAGGCCACAGAAGACAGTACCGACGAAGAACGTGAGGCGCGGCTTGACCCTGAGGCGGTCAGTGAAGGAAGGCAGGGTTAGCCTGGCCACGAGGTCACCGGCAGCCATCATGGTGAGGCAGAGCGCCGTGTCGGACATGGAGAGCCGCAGGTGGCGCTGCAGGTACAAGGGCAGCAGCAGCGAAAAGTTGACGGCCGCCGTGATGGTGCACGCCGAGCCGAACATCACGTTCAGGTACACCTGGTTGCGTAGCAGGTCCAGGTCCATGAAGGCGATCACCCGACGCCACACTGGTTCCGGTTCTGAGAAGTCGAAAACAAAATGTGACTCATGATTCGATATTATTCCGCCGAAAAAATCGCAATCATTGTTTCAAAGTGGTAAAAATTCTGTTCAGTATTCGTAAGAGCTGAAGATGAATTGGTGTCGGGACTACAAGGAAAAGAAAGTCAATGAATACAACAGAAGAAATGAGTGAATTGGGCACTGGCAGGGCGTTTAGGTTAAAAATAGAGAAACTGAAATGTGTCTGCCATTTTCTGGCTAACTATTTGCTGTAGATTAATTTTTTCCACCGCTTAAGATTAATTACGCCAGCTGATTCGGTATCAGAACGAGAATATATATGAAATATAACTCAAAGAACTGCAATCCAACAAGTAGCTAGCACATTATCCTGCCCCTTCTGTATAGATGTGCTTCCTTCTTGTGAGGAACGGGGTGTACGAGGTTCACTTACACCGAATTTCTGAGAGAGGCACTAACGAGGACGATCCCCTCTCATGTCGTAAGGTTTCAACAGGTCCAGTGATTTGTTGACAGTACTTTAAATACGCTATAGTTTCCGCACGGATGCTGGGAAGATAGAGAAGAAAAGTTGTTGGTCACAAGGCATATAGACTCAATGAAGTCAGCACCTAGCCCGGATGAGCGCTTCTTCACTCCTATCGTTGACTTGGACCAGTAGTTTTAATCATGCTTAGTTTGAATTTAGTGTCCTCAGAGAAATGTTTGATTTGTGTAGTACCACGCCAGGGACTTTCTTTTCTTCGCAATTTGCGTGTGATCTTTATCTTAGCGAATCTTTGTGTACGTGCTTTAAGATGAATTGGTGTCAGGACTACGTGGAAAAGAAAGTCAATGAATACAACAGAAGGAATTAGTGAACTGGGCACTGGCAGGACGTTTAGGTTAAAAATAGAGAAACTGGAAAGATTCTGCCATTTTCTGGCTGTAGATTAATTTTTTCCACCGCTTAAGATTAATTACGCCAGCTGATTCGGTATCAGAACGAGAATATATAAAATATAACTCAAAGAACTGCAATCCAACAAGTAGCTAGCACATTATCCTGCCTCTTCCTTCCTTCCTTCTTGTGAAGAAGGGGGCGGAGGAGGTTCGCTTACTTCGAATTAGTTGACTGATCATTACAACGCCAAATGCACGTTACTAACACCACTGCATGCGTGATTACCTCCGCACTCTCACGGTATGTTCAGTAGAACTGTATCTGCTGTTTCGGTGGGTGATTCCTGGAGAGATTATTTTTCTCTTCGAGTAATCAGTACCTTGCAGTCCACTTGCATGTGTCTCGGAATACAGCTGCTCGGCATAGCGAGGCTGAACTAAGTGTGGGGGAGGCATCTATACCAATATATAATTTAAAGTCCCATGCCACGCATTCCTGTCTGTATGTGAAGCAAATATCAGGAACTACTGTACGGATTTTTATATGGTTTTCAGTAAAAATGGACTTATACATTGGGGGTTTGTATATTTGGTTTATTTGTTTCTATATGAGGAAAGTTGTCTTGTTATATATACTTACAAGGGAAGTATGTAATGCGACATGTCGAAACCTGAGCTCAATTTTTTTATACAGGAAGAAACACCGAAAGAGACCCAACGTCAAAATTTTTTTTGGTAAGACTCACTGCAAATTTTTCTTTTAAAAAAGTTGAGAACTGGCAAATATGTAGCTTACGATGCGGCTGCAGGGATGCACACCCCTGCCGTAGCTGAGGTCAAAAGGGCGTAGCCTTGGTTGACGGCAGAATGATTAACAGATAACAAGGAACAACGCGATCGTAACATCTAAAGTGAATTTCAATCTCCATTGACAGTTTCTCTGACATAATATTTTTAGCAGTTACTATTAACTTGAATTTCCAACTCATTTAACTGATACAATAATTAACAGGTGCCTTAGCGGTATCACTAGGTGTTAACAAAAGATAAAACTGAAGTAATTTTCTTAGTGTATTTTCATATATGCTGGCTAACAGCATTTGTCTTTGGGCAGATTTCTGAGTTTCACAATAATGTAGAATCCAGTTACCTTCAGATGAAATACACTGGTCAGCCAGAAGATAATGACCGTCAAACCACTATCGATATGAACCCATCCAGGCGATAGCAGCGTCATATGGCGAGGAGTGACTGTTAGTCAGACACACGCACAGTGCGTGGAGTATCGGTGAGAGAGCTGTCCGTGTGTAGAATGGGGAAGGCGCGCGATCTACCTGAGTTTCACCGAGGGCTGATTCTGACGGCTCAGAGGTTCGGCACTAGCATTTCAGAAACTGCACAATTTGTCAGGTGTTCGAGAAGTGCTGTGGTGTATTCAACACACGTCGAAACCAAGGAGAAACCACATCCAGATATAGTGAGCTGGACGGCCACGCCTTATTAAAATTGTCGGACGTCTAGGCTAGGTAGACTGGTAAAACGGGACTTGCGGTGAACTGCGGTGGAACTAATATCAGACTTTAATGTTGAGCAGAGGGCCTCCGCAGTCGACGACCCATGCATGTGGCAAAGTTAGCACCACAAAACCGCCAACTACGACTGAAATGAGCATCTGACCATCAGCGCTGGACGTTGGCGCAGTGTCAGAGCGTTTCATGCTCTGATCAATCCCGGTATCTTCGTCATGATGCCAATGCGAGGGCGTGAAGCCTTCATATTCCAGGGAACACCTCCTTGGAACCTTTACTGTGGGACAGAGACAAGCTAGTGGCCGCTCTGTGGAACATTTACATGAGCATCCATGAGTCCAGTGGAGTTCATGCAGGGCACCACGACGGCCAACAAAGGAGTTCCAATTGATGTGCTGCCCCGCCAAATCACCAGATCTGAGCCAGATCGAACACATCTGAGATGTGACTGAACGTAATGTCAGAACTCATCGCCCCCCTCCGCGGACTTTATGAGAGTTACATGACTTGTGTATGCAGATGCACTGTCGAATCCCTCCAGCGATCCACCAACGCCTCATTGCTTCCATGCCATGACACGTCGCCGCTGTTATCTGTGCCTAAGGACGACAGATCAGTCGTTAGGTAGGTGGTCACAATGTTCTGACTGATCAGTGTATTAACAATGTGGTATTCAATCGAAATCATCACCTTCTACTGAAGACCTACATATGTATTATTTATTAGTTAATTTCTTGGACATTCATCTGAAAGATGTCGACATCTTGTTAGAAATAACGGAAATATTAGAACGAACAGAAAATAATTGACGATGCTGCGAATTGTGGGCCCCATGATGCTAATTAAAATCAAGAAAAAAAAAGCAGAACCATCCCAGCTCGAGGAAAACATGTATGGCAATAGCTTCTAGTTTCAAAAGAAAAGCTGGGGATTTTTTGTTAAATGATGGGGAGAGAAAACGCTTAAGGCTGAGCAATGTGCAAAGCCAGTTCCACGTCGTAAAATCTGAACGTGACTTGTTGAACAGTACAACGATTTACACGAAGTACGAAATACATGCCAAAATAACACTCATAAAATTTTGAAATAGAAGCTATTTAAAGATTTAGAACTGCTCTCAAGAGTTAATGCACAGCTACCGAGGGAGATTTACGTGGCTGGGCCCTCTGAATTGCAAGTGAGATGAACGTTACTAATTATCAGGTTTCTTCGACCCAGCTAAATTGACGCAGGGAATTATATGGGAAAGGAAGTCGCAAAATTAAGTAGGTTACTTCAGGTAAAAGAGTAGAGGAATTGTGACTGATAACTAATACTCTAGATAAATTCAGTCAGGTTTCGTGCAAGAACTGCACTGTGTAGACCGCACTACATAATTTCAACTAAAACAAAAACAAAATCACTTCTGCATTCGATGTATGTGATGATACCTTATTGTTTCCACAGCTTTATACGTGTCTTCAGGAACGTCGAGGTAAATCTTGTAATCGATGTACCAAATTCTCGAAAATGTCATTTATTTTCTATATTAGATCCGAAACGTCTTTTTACCAGATGCAGCAAATAATTCATTGCTTTTGTTGGATTCTTGCCCTGGAGATAACAGACATCTGTGTTTACGAGGATGACGGAAAGATTCAGCGTCTCGACAAAGAAATTTTTCGACACCGTAAAGAACTTTTGAGAAAATGGTGGCTGATAGCTCTTTGTCATGTCAGGTTTATCGGCGGTATAGTATTGTCTCAACTTCAGTCACTTGTACATCACCAAGTTTTACCGACCTGATCAAGTATGCCCGGTACGTAGCACAATAACAGAACAACAGCCACGACCTTTTCTTAATCCATCCCATTTCTCTCTAAAACAAACTATTAACTAATCTGACTTGCTCAAAATGATTAATTATCCTCTCTCAGGTGCGTCTGGTGTAAGTAATTTTTGTGACAATTACTTGTGATTATCAAGAAACTATTTCATTGTTTGTAAAATACACATTTTTCAAAAACTGTCAAAAGAGCTGTGCTAAAGAAATTGTTATAAAATATTTCAGGGCAACATTTCTGGTTGATAGAAGTCATCTGTAATGTAACACCATACATTGTATAGATTTTCTTTCCTCTGGTAGTCAAGGATGTAACAGTTGCATACTCAACAGTTTAGTTAACGTTATGAGCTGGAATTATTAAAAAATTAATGATTAGAGACAGTTTTGGTACCGTAAAAGTGCTCAAAGTTCGTCTTTTTGCAGTTTGCACTTCACGTTACGCAGCGTGACGTGCTCTTGCCACGATTGCGTCTGCTTATTCACTAATTCGAGCGCCAAGGAGTGTGGCCTGAACAAACCGGTTATAAGCCGTTCTCTGTGCGGCAAAAATGAGTTGCTTTAAAAATTTCTTTAAAACGATCTTGCTGTGCGCCTTAGCAACTAAAATTTTGACAGTGCATTTCTTTCGGTTTAATTCTCATGTACGAAAAATTTCATGCTAGGTGTGTTAGGTTTCGACATGTCGCATTGGACCATTCCCTTGTTAGTGTCACCCATGCGAAGCCGAAACGGGTCGCTAGAATTGTACAACATTTATTAATTTCGTGATGGTCCTTACTGACTGTATTATCTGATCTGTGACAACTACCTACCTTTGCTGCACTAGTCCTGTTCCACAGGATGTAACTAAACTTGTATATCGTTGACGTAAACCACAAAACTTCATACTGTAACTCACAGCTATAAACGAATCCTATACTCTCACGTCACTGCCTATACTGCATTGTCAGTAAGAGTTCGTTATACCGTCACAGCTGCATAGTACCTTAGGATACAACCTGGTTACACCAAACCAATTGATCAGAATTAATTCAAAGTGTCACGACACTATCAGAGATTTAGCTCCACGCAGACTGCTTCACGTCTAAATAAATATACCTGCGAAATCGTTAGGTTGCTAGCTTTCCTCTTACATTTAACTGGTACGTGCTACACAAAGCTCTCATACACACACTCACGTGCGCTCTTACAATTGTTGACCACGTATGGTTTTCAAGGCAATCTTAGACCATTCTTCCTGCAAAATATTGGTGTTTTCGGGTGAGGATGATGGAGAAAGATGGTGGTCAACGTATACCGGTAATTCCCTCTAATGTAGACCACTAAGGCTCAATAATATTGATATTGGTGACAGTGATTCTCGTGCTCACAAAACCAGTCCGGGGCGATGAAGGCTGTGTGAACGGGGGCCCCTATCATCTTAGAAAACATTGTACAATGGGACAGACCTGATCTGCCAAAATAATCACATAATCCTTCGTAATAATGTGAACTTGCAGAGTGACAATGGGATCCATGGAATACTACGATATTGCTGGCCAAATCATAACCGAACCCCACCATGTTTAACTCTTAGGACTTAAACGTAGCGAGAAGATGGAAACAGTGTGAAACAAGACTCATCCGACCAGATGAAATTCTTTCATTGCTGCATAACGCAGGTTTCATGGCTTTGGTATGACGTTTGCCTGTAAAGGGCATTTGCATAGATGATGAATGGTTTTGGAGTTCCAGTTCCCCTTGCAATGACCCGCTTGCGGTGCTCCCTTCTTGTCGTTTTCGTGCTGACAGGGTTGACCAGTGAGATATTCAGTTCTGCGTAGACTTTTGCAGCTAACGTTCTCTTATTTTTCGTCGCACTCATCTTCAGTGACCGTCTGTCACGATCACTCAGCACAGACTTTGGTCCGCGTTGTCACTTAGCGGATACTGTCTTTCAGCTTTCTCTGTATGTGGTACAAATGTTCGATATGTTGCCTCTAGGAACACCAAGCGCGGCTGCCTTGGTTACAGAAGCACGCACCATAGGAGTACCAACAATTTTTCCACATTCTAACTCACTTACCCTCAGCATAATGCACTCACTACTACACAGAACAGTGCCCTGACCACAACCGAAACTTGCAACGTATCGACGACGTTGCAGAGGTGCGGCTCATGGCGCAAATACAACAGCACAACCGTCATCCTTCGCTAGCATCTACGTTTAAGTTGAAGGATCCACATCTCGCGGTTTTTCCACTTTTTCTGACCAACTCCTTTACATATGACTTACATAAACATACGTCAGAAGGTCTGATGGCAATTATTCAAATCTGTTACTGAAAACAGCTATTCGGCCATTTACATCAATTATGCTTGATGTAGTATTATCAAAAGAGGAAGTGGAGGAATATGCACCACTGGCTTGCATAGGCTGATCAGTACTGCGTAAGCTATTCAGATCAAAATTAAATGACAAAATACTGACTAATGAAAAAGCATCTAAGGTGGCGTGACCTCCTGGCCATCATTTCTTACATAATCCTTCCTCATAATCGTATTCTGCACATCAAGACACTTTATTCGAACCCATAATCGATAAGGTAGATTCAATTTTGTATGAATTCATGTAAGCGATATGCAAATCTAATAAGCAAATAGCAAGTGCGCACAGAGGTTGAAAAAGTCGAGGCTGGTGTACACAACATGACGGCCACAGGAATTTTCGTTCGAAAAGAGGTAACCAGCCCGCTGGGAGGCCAGTCCCTTCAGAGGGGTGAGTCAACACACAGCTACTTCAGCCAGAGCGACCATTCAGAGAGAGGACAGCTTTGCCAGAGCGAAGGTATAATGACCCCCGTGTTCGACTTAAAATCAAATTCCACTACATTGTGTGGGAGCGCCCAGAAGATGCATTTTTTGATGGACCGACTGCATAGTTACGGAGTTCTCACAGGAAAACAGTATATGCCTAATGGAGATGCTACATATTTCCGCATTGCTCGACTTAAACGAAACGTCATTCTCCCGTTTAAAAGAGCAGCGCTGATTGGCAGAATATTTCTGATGCAAAGATCCAGAGAAGTGAGGGAAGACAGCGAATGATATACCCTTGCAATTTTTCCAGAAAAAGGGGCTGTTTCGTTGTCGCTCTTGGAGCAGGAACACGTAACAAGAGCGAATGTGCTCGTATGTGTATGCAAAGAGCGAGGAACAAAGTCTCTCCTCAGTACTTCACTGGGAGAGCACCTCTGTTGTTAGTGAATCGGAGCAATACTCTATATTGAGTCGCTTGCTATTAAGCATTGTTCACTGTGTTGGCCATCACACTTATTGTGTGGTGTGAACACGGACACAGTACTAGTTAAATGCCTGTGAGCGAATATTTAGTGGCATCGCAGTGGACTGGTTATCTGACCGGTGTACCACACGGATAGGAGTCCCTGACTTCATCAAGGCATAGGGAGAGTTTGATTGGCGAAGGTTAATCCAGATAGAAAGAGATAGTTGTGTTATTTGGCAGCAGCGAGCGACGCAGGCAGCAGTCATAGCAACTCCATTACATTTCTCACGCGACAGTCTTGACCGTACCTAGAAAAGTTATTCAAGTTGTGTAGGTGTGGCTCTCAGCCATTCTACTGAGTAAATAACATTCTTAAAGAAAAGGGAGAAAAGAACCTTTCCATATTTTTTAAAATAATAGCATTCCTATCCATAAGAGGGAATCTACTGTTCTGAAAAGAACCTGGAAATTTATTATATTATAAGAAAAAGTTTCACTTGATTTCTCAGAATTTCTTGCGATAAATAATATTTTTCGTTTGTTTAATGTTTTTCTTACACTAACTAGCAATACTCCAGTACCCAACTATTCCACTAGTTATGTAAAAATATAGAATATTTTTGTGTCTTTTCCTTACAGCGGACGACTCCACAAGATATTTGTTGCTGAATGTTTTTCAAGCAGTTCTTGTTGGTACTTCAGGAGCGTCTGTCTGACTTCTGTAGTAGTGTGAGGTGGAAATTGTTCTTGCGGGAGTCAAAGGGTACTTGTTGGATCAATCCATTGTGCAACTTGACAAAATAAAACCCACACACTCACAAGCAGGTTGTGCATGAATGTGTAAATCTTGACAAGTATTAGATTTTTGCAGTTAATAACACAAATAACACAATTATAAAAGCACTTCTAAATAAAAACCTAAGATCAAAGCTGCTGGCAAGCGGAAGTCATATTTTTGATAATTTATGTAGTAGGACCTGTTAAATATTGTCTTAATCTTTCTTTCTTAAGGAAAATTAATGTCGATCCTTTCAGTTTAAACTTCTAAAACGTAGAAAAACAATGTGATAACTTATACACTTGCTCCAATATCTACCAAGGTTTGTTTAAACGGTATGGTTGCAAAGTCATACTGCAAGAGAGAGTCACATGTTGCTAATTTAATTAATTTTGCAACGAATTTCAATTAGTTACTTTTCTTAGGTGGTGCTAACACTGTCTACCTTTCCAAATTTATTTAGTAACTTGTCGAAATTCTGCTTTCAGATCTGCAAAGCAGTTTTAAAACCTTTTCGGTGCAGGATTCAGGATTGGATTGTATCTGATAAATACTGCAAGCAGGTTTTACACTCTGAACAATGGCTACTGTGTGGTTATGCGTTTAAACACCGAATCATCTAACTATTACTTTCACCAACACTATGTTTGGCCCTTACACAGATAAAGCTAACGTTCGAAGTAGTTCTTTGTTCAAGACGCAAAACAACAGCTGTCCTTCTTTGATCGTAACACAGTCCACGGAACGAGTAAAATGTAGTCTCTTTTCTGCCCAACTGCTTGAAGCAATCATGGTATGTATTCGTTCTCTTGATGTGATTGCCTCTGGTTCTAGGCTGCTCGAGGTACTCTCTGCTTCTTCTTCTCGGTATCTTATGCACTTTAAATAACTCTTCTCCCGGGCAATTCTTTTTTTACTTCAAGGCTCTTCAGCTCTTGTAAAATCCTCTACTGCGTCGAGCTTAGGAACAAATTTTCTTGTCGAAATATTGGTAAGTTATTGCAGCAATGGCGAGGAAATGATACTCTACAAGTTCTGAAGCCTTCTCATCTTTTCACGCTGTAAATGCGTTTTCCTTTTACAAAAACTGTCCGAGATCGTAAGCTCTTTCACTTTCCACTGCTATTTTCCTTTTTATGCCCATCATTGTGATTTACGATCTGCATGACTTCGGCCGTTCATTTACGCTAAAAATGAAACACTTGTAGCTGTCATTTTCATGTTATATTATTATATTGGAACCAGTTTCGGTGGATCAATACATCATCTTCAGGCCTTAACTGACGTTGATACCGTCAGTGGCCAGTATCTATGAACTAGCTTCGTAGAGTACTGTAAAAGCAAGATTGTGTTTGCCCCCATCAACTACCAACTGCTTCAGTCACAACACTGCAGACAGAACATCGCTTTACAGTATTTTACGGAAGCCACTTCATAGATGTTGACCACTGACAGTATCGTGTATACGATTGGTGTTCACCCTATCAGCGTCAGTTAGAGCCTGAAGATGGCTTATTGAGCCACCGAATCTGGTTGCAACACAATGAAGTAGTATCAAAAGGACGGCTGCAGTTATTTCATTGTATTATGCTTCTAAACCTCGTCAGCCTTCCACAAAAAAGTAATTTTCCACCAATTACGTCCGTCCTCACTCTCGTCCATTCAAACACATCTAAATCACACCGTGACAAGATTTCATAGCAATATCTCAAATTCTCTTCTATAAATTTCACCTTACACTCGATACTTCCAAAAGAACTATTAATTTTTACAAGATGCAACTGATTTTCCACTCATGACCAGACGAACCACGTCCATCCATCTGAATACAGCCGAGTCGCAGCGTAGGCTGACTACACGTGTTTTGTTAGTTCCCTGCCGACACCGTTGTTTATATAGACAAAAATTTTCATTCCTAGCGAAAGATCCAATGAATTCATGGAACTTAACTATAATCCACTGAAAAATTAACATTACAGATTTATATGACTTTTTTTACATAAACCCAAGAAACAAATAAAGGAAATTTGAAGGATTAATTAGGTACAACTTAATTATACGTAACTGCTAGGTATTACACTGAAGCGCCAAAGAAACTGGTATAGACCTGCGTATTCAAATAGAGAGAGATTTAAAGAAGCAGAATAGGGCGCTACGGTCGGCAACGCCTTCATAAGGCAACAAGTGTCTCGCGCAGTTCTTAAATTGCTTACTGCTGCTACGATGGAACGTTATCAAGATTTAAGTGGGTTTCAACGTGGTGTTATAGTCGGCGCACGAGCGATGGGACACAGCATCTGTGAGGTAGCGATGAATAGGGGATTTTGCCATACAGCCATTTCTCGAGTGTACCGTGAATATCAGGAATCCGGTAAAATATCAAATCTCAGACATCGCTGCGGCCGGAAAAAGATCCTGCAAGAACGGGACCAACGACGACTCAAGAGAATAGTTCAACGTTACAGAAGCGCAACCCTTTCGGAAATTGCTGCAGATTGCTGGTGGAGGGTCTGTAATGGTGTGTGGTGCGTGCAGTTTGATTGATACGGGACCCCTGATACGTCTAGATACGACTTTGGCAGGCGACATGTATGTAAGCATCCTTTCTGATCATCTGCATCCACTGATGTCCATCGAGCATTCCGACGACACCCCACACGTCCAGATTTTGCTACAGAGTGGCTCCAGGAACACTCTTCTGAGTTTAGACACTTCCGCTGCCCACCAACCTCCCCAGTCGTGAACCTATTGACCATATCTGGGATGCTTTGCAACGAGCTGTTCAGAAGAGATCTCCACCTCCTCGTACTCTTACGTATTTATGGACAGCCCTTCAGGATTCATGGTGTCTGTTATCTCCAGCACTACTTAAGACCTTATTCGAGTCCATGCCACGTCGTGTTGCAGCACTTCTGCAAGCTCGCGGGGGTCCTACACGATATTAGGCAAATTTACCAGTTTCTTTGCTTCTTCAGTTTATACTGGGTTCAAATGGTTCAAATGGCTCTGAGCACTATGGGACTTAACTTCTGAGGTCATCAGTCCCCTAGAACTTAGAACTACGTAAACCTAACTAACCTAAGGACAACACACACATCCATGCCCGAGGCAGGATTCGAACCTGCGACCGTAGCGGCCGCGCGGTTCCAGACTGTAGCGTCTAGAACCGCTCGGCCACCCAGGCCGGCGTATACTGGTGAGAGCCTGTTGTGCAATTCAGAGAGTGGGCTGAAAATATGACAGTTATAGACAGCACAAAATGTACAGTTTAGAAAACATCGTTGCCGTGAAACACAACTAGCTCTTTATTCACATGAAGTGCTGAGTGCTATTGACAAGGGATTTCAGATCGATTCCGTATTCCTGGATTTCCGGAAGGCTTTGGGCACTGTACCACTCAAGCGACAGGTAGTAAAATTACGTGATTATGGAATATCGTCTCAGTTATGCGACTGGATTTGCGATTTCCTGTCAGAGCGGTCACAGCTCGTAGTAATTGACGGGAAGTCATCTAGTAAAACAGAAGGTAGTGTTATAGACCCTTTGCTGTTCCTTATCTATATAAACGATTTTGGAGAGAATCTTCGGTTGTTTGCAGATGACGCTCTCGTTTATAGACTAATAAAGTCATCAGAAGACCAAAACAAACCTCAAAACGATTTAGAAAAGATATCTGAATGGTGCGAAAAGTGGCAGTTGACCCTAAATAAGGAAAAGTGTGAAGTCATCCACCTGAGTACTAAAAGGAACTCGTTAAACTTCGGTTACACGATAAACCAGTCTAATCTAAAAGCCGTAAATTCAACTAAATACCAGGTATTTCAATTACGAACAACTTAAATTGGAAAGAATACATAGAAAATGTTATGGGGAAGGCTAACCAAAGGCTGCGTTTTATTGGCAGGGCACGTAGAAAATGTAACAGACCTACTACGCTTGTCCGTCCTCTTTTAGAATACTGTTGCGCCCTGTGGGATCCTTACCAAGCAGGACTGACGGAGTACATCGAAAAAGTTCAAAAAAAGGCAGCACGTTTTGTATTATCGCGAAATATGAGAAAGAGTGTCACAGAAATGATACAGGATTTGGGCTGGAAATCATTAGAAGAAAGGCGTTTCTCGTTGCGACGGAATCTTCTCACGAAATTCCTATCAGAAACTTTCTCCTCCGAATGCGAAAATATTTTGATGACACGGACCTACATAGGGCGGAACGATCACCAAGATAAAACAAGCCGCGCCGGATTAGCCGAGCGGTCTGAGGCGCTGCAGTCATGGAGTGGGCGGCTGATCCCGGCGGAGGTTCGAGTCCTCCCTCGGGCATGGGTGTGTGTGTTTGTCCTAAAGATAATTTAGGTTAAGTAAAGCTTAGGGACTGATGACCTTAGCAGTTAAGTCCCATAAGATTTCACACACATTTGAACACACACACACACACACATATATATATATATATATATATATATATATATATATATATATATATATATATATAATAAGGGAAATCAGAGCTCGTACGAAAAGATACAGCTGTTCATTCTTTCCGCACGCTATACGAGATTGGAATAATAGAGAATTTTGAAGGTGGTTCGATGAACCCTCGGCCAGGCACTTAAATGTGTTTTGCAGATGATCCATGTAGATGTAGATGTACTGTCTCCAGAATGGCTATGTAGGGAAGAGTTACCTATGGCTGCAGCTGACAAGCTGTTCTCAGGGACAGCTCATGGAATTGCGATCACTGAATGAGACTGAATGCTCAAGAAAGTTCTAGTAATTCACAGGAATCTGTTCGTTGGTACTCACTCTGTCGAACTGAACGCGTGTCCTCTTCGCTAGTGGTGGGCAGACGCTTGCTGTAATGTACAGGCACGGCTTCGTTCACGTCGCCCAGTTCGGAGTTGGCCAGTGGGGTCACGGAGGTGAAATGCCTCGGCTGCCGCAGCTTAGTGCGATCCACATCCACTGTAGCGCCGTCCGTGGACCCGTCTGACTCGCCCTTGAGCGGCTTCAACTCGCTGGCGACGGGTCGGCGCTCGGCGTGCCATTCCAGCGGGTGGAAGAGGAGGCTGCCCATGGGTCCGTGCATGGCCACGGCTCCCAGAACCATCATGGTGCCGGTGAAGCCGTAGTTCTCCAGCAGAAAACGCACCACGTGCGGCATCGCCATCTGGCCCATATTTCCGCCCGACATGTACATGCCGACGGCACGCCCTCGTGCCTTCAAGAAGTACGTTTTCACTACCATGAAGCCGGACGGAGCGACTAGCCCAAAGCCGAGACCTGTCGAAAGTGAGCTGAACATAAGTACGTTTCCCGAACCCTGTAGTCCCACCATTATCAAAAAACATTATTTACAAAATTTTGACATAATTAACGCTCATTATCATAGTAAGGATGGTCGAAGCAGAGAGGATATAAAATGTAGACTGGCAAGGAATGCGTTTCTGACGAAGAAACATTTGTTAAGATCGAGTATAGATTTAAATGTCAGGAAGTCGTTTCTGAAAGGATTTGTATGGAGTGTAGCCCTGTATGGAAGTGAAACATGGACGATAAATAGTTTGGAGAAGAAGAGAATAGAAGCTTTTGAAATGTGGTGCTACAGAAGGATGCTGAAGAATAGATGGGTAGATCACCTAACTAATGAGGAGGTATTGAATAGAATTGGGGAGGAGTTTGTGGCACAACTTGACTAGAAGATGGGATCGGTTGGTAGGACATGTTCTGAGACATCGAGGGATAACCAGTTTAGTATTGGAGGGCATCGTGGAGGGTAAAAATCGTAGAGGGAGACCAAGAGATGAATACACTAAACAGATTCAGAAGGATCCAGGTTGCAGTAGGTACTGGGAGATGAAGAAGCTTGCACAGGATAGAGTAGCATGGAGAGCTACATCAAACCAGTCTCAGGACTGAAGACCACAACAACAACATCATAGGAAGCAAACCATACAAGAAAGAATTGGTAAAAGCTTAGCACTCAGTTGTTTAAATTTGGTCATTTCATTTTGGAATATAATTTTAAAATTTATTTCTCAAAACTAATATTACCATAACGAACAACGAATGTGAGATGAAACTGGCAAAAAGTAAACAATCAGTATGTTTTAAGGAGTTGGTTTCACTTCAGAACCTCTGGGATATACAGTTCTGAACTACCCATCATTTCATGCTATACATTTGAAAGCATAATCTTCTTTTGCACAGACATAATTCCACATCTCGTGGGTGCCGTGAACTTATAATGCCTAAAACAAGTTATAGTCCAAAATAACAAGCAAAAATGGTTATAAATTTTAAATAAATTGTCTGTCAAAACTATATACTGACCCAGTGGTTTCAAATCGAAACTACTCATAAGAGCAGTAGTGCATAATTAATATTACAATAGCTTTAAACATACTTGGCAACGACCTTACCACAGTGGATACACTGGTTCCCGTCAGATCATCGAAGTTAAATGCTGTCGGGCGTGGCCGGCACTTGGATGGGTGACCATCCGGGCCACCATGCACTGTTCCCATTTTTCGGGGTTCACTCGGCCTCGTGATGCCGATTGAGGAGCTACTCGACCGAATAGTAGCGGCTCCGGTCAAAGAAAACCATCATAACGACGGGGAGAACGGTGTGCTGACCACATGCCCCTCCTATCCGCATCCTCAGCTGAGGATGACAGCGGTCGGATGGTCCCGATGGGCCAATTGTGGCCTGAAGACGGAGTGCTTTTTTTTTTTAGACATAATTTCACTGTCAATGATCTCCTAAAATCATGAAGCACATTCTCTGAGCCGACCCTATAAATGTCTCCCACAACACATTACGTTCATAAGAGTACCTCAGCGTACCACTAGATGTCTCTTTACAGCAACGGCGTCTGTGATTTCATGTTAAAGGCACGGGTACTTCAACAAAAAATGAAATGGAAGTTTCAAGCGAAAACCACTGGTACCCAAAGGGTAAACAATATCGCTACTTCAGGAGATGGAAGTAACTAATATTGATCTATTCTGTTTGCCATAAAAGATTTCATGAAAGCCTGGAAACACAAAATCAGTCATGTTGTTTATAAAATTAAGAGCGAATAATCAGGATAAACGATTCAGTTGTTGTCAAAGAGCAAGAATTATATAAGAAGCTGACTAGCGCAGAAAAAAATGGCATTCATCGCTAAAAGTAGTCTACCGTATGTAAATAAGGGCTTCAGTCTACACTAACAAAAAAATTATAAAACCGTCGTATCTGTCTGTTTGTGTATTAGAATACGCTGATCCCCGAAATTAACTGACGAATTTTTGTGGGTTTTTTGCAGGTACCGTGAGAGTAATTTGGAACAGCATATATGCTTTATTTCATCAAAACTGGACTGCGAAAGCAGATACCGTGATTTAGAATTGTATCTAAAAACATCATGTCTGTCTATTTGTCTGTTTGAACAAGCTAATTTCCAAGAGTACTACTCGAATTTTCATCGGGTTTTCACAGTTACTGGGAGCTTAGCTTGAGGCAACACACAGGCTTTACTTCATCAAAATCGGATCACGCAAAAAAACATGTCGTAATTTATTATTTTATATACATGAATGTGTGTTTGTTTGTGCCTTTTCGTGTCTAACCGCGGAAACGATTTTGATAAAATGTAGCACGGATGTTGCTTGAACACCGAGGAAGAACATAGGCTACTTAAGAAAGCAGTATTAGGTATTTATTGATTTCTAGAATATTACACGAATTAGGTAAATATAGTTAATCTTTGGAGAAGCTATTTCTTCTTTCACTTTTGAACTTCATCATATTTGTGAAAACGCTTTTGATGATTGGTATGTTCTACACAGTAAGTTCCAACATAATGTATACAATACTTATCTGTCCTCAAGGTGTTTTATCCATACTTCCATACTATAAGAGGAAGACTGCACTGTAGTTCCGTCTCTAGGTTGTCGCACAGATGACAAAATGGTAGATATCGAAATAGACGACAGAGGGGTAGAGAAAAAATTAAAATCGCTCAAAAGAGGAAAGGCCGCTGGACCTCATGGGATACCAGTTCGATTTTACACAGAGTACGCGAAGGAACTTGCACCCCTTCTTGCAGCGGTGTACTGTAGGTCTCTAGAAGAGCGTAGCGTTCCAAAGGATTGGAAAAGGGCACAGGTCATCCCCGTTTTTAAGAAGGGACGTCGAACAGATGTGCAGAACTATAGACCTATATCCCTAACGTCAATCAGTTGTAGAATTTTTGAACACGTATTCTGTTCGAGTATAATGACTTTTCTGGAGACTAGAAATCTACTCTGTAGGAATCAGAATGGGTTTCGAAAAGACGATCGTGTGAAACCCAGCTCGCGCTATTCGTCCACGAGACTCAGAGGGCCATAGACACGCGTTAACAGGTAGATGTCGTGTTTCTTGACTTCCGCAATGCGTTCGATATAGTTCCCCACAGTCGTTTAATGAACAAAGTAAGAGCATATGGACTATCAGACCAATTGTGTGATTGGATTGAAGAGGTCCTGGATAAGAGAACGCAGCATGTCATTCTCAATGGAGAGAAGTCTTCCGAAGTAAGAGTGATTTCAGGTGTGCCGCAGGGGAGTGTCATAGGACCGTTGCTATTCACAATATACTTAAATGATCTTGTGGATAACATCGGAAGTTCACTGAGGCTTTTTGCGGATGATGCTGTGGTGTATCGAGAAGTTGTAACGATGGAAAATTGTACTGAAATGCAGGAGGATCTGCAGCGAATTGACGCATGGTGCAGGGAATGGCAATTGAATCTCAATGTAGACAAGTGTAATGTGCTGCGAATACATAGAAAGATAGATCCCTTATCATTCAGCTACAGAATAGCAGGTCAGCAACTGGAAACAGTTAATTCCATAAAATATCTGGGAGTACGCATTAGGAGTATTTTATAATGGAATGATCATATAAAGTTGATCGTCGGTAAAGCAGATGCCAGACTGAGATTCATTGGAAGAATCCTAAGGAAATGCAATCCGAAAACAAAGGAAGTAGGTTACAGTACGCTTGTTCGCCCACTGCTTGAATACTGCTCAGCAGTGTGGGATCCGTACCAGATAGGGTTGATAGAAGAGATAGAGAAGATCCAACGGAGAGCAGCGCGCTTCGTTACAGTATCATTTATTAATCGCGAAAGCGTTACGGAGATGCTAGATAAACTCCAGTGGAAGACTTTGCAGGAGAGACGCTCAGTAGCTCGGTACGGGCTTTTGTTGAAGTTTCGAGAACGTACCTTCACCGAGGAGTCAAGCAGTATATTGCTCCCTCCTATGTATATCTCGCGAAGAGATTGCTTACTTGCTTACCATCACTCGTCATAAGAGTACTACTCATATGCGAGCATAGCTGCGAGTATTAGCTCGATACATATAATTTGAAACCTTTAGGAAACCCCCCTACATTTTCGCTATTCATGCCGCAAAACTTCAGCATCGGAAATGATTATTTAATTCAACTTAATTTATTATTTCTTTACTACAAACTACATTCGCAGCACATTTTGGCCCAGTGACATGGTGCATTGTCATCCATCTACATCTACGTCTACATCTACGTGATTATTCTGCTATTCACAAAGTGCCTGGAAGAGGGTTCAATGAACCACCTTCATGCTGTCTCTCTACCGTTCCACTCTCGAACGGCACGCGGGAAAAACGAGCAATTAATTTTTTCCGTGCGAGCCCTGATTTCTCTTATTTGATAGTGATGATCATTTCTCCCTGTGTAGGTGGTTGTCAACAGAATGTTTTCGCAATCGGAGGAGAAAACTGGTGATTGAAATTTCATGAGAAGATCCCGTCGCAACGAAAAACACCTTTGTTTTAATGATTGCCACTCCAGTTCACATATCATGTCCGTGACACTGTCTCCCCTATTCCGCGATAATACAAAACGAGCTGCCCTTGTTTGTACTTTTTCCATGTCATCCGTCAGTCCCACCTGATAAGGATCCCACACCGCACAACAATATTCCAGAATAGGGCGGACAAGCGTAGTATAAGCAGTCTCTTTGGTAGACCTGTTGCACCTTCTAAGGATTCTGCCAATGAATCGCAGTCTTTGGTTTGCTCTACCCACAATATTATCTATGTGATCGTTCCAATTTAGGTTATTTGTAATCGTAATCCTTAAGTGTGTAGTTGAATTTACAGTCCTCAGTTCTGTGTGACTTATCGAATAATCGAAATTTAGTTGATTTCTTTTAGTAATCATGTGAATAACTTCACAATTTTCTTTATTCAGGGTCAATTGCCGCTTTTCGCACCATACAGATATCTTATCTAAATCATTTTGCAAGTCGTTTTCATCATCTGATGACTTTACAAGACGGTAAATGACTGCATCATCTGCAGACAATCTAAGACGGTTGCTCAAATTGTCCCCTATGTCGTTAGTATAGATCAGGAACAATAGAGGGCCTATAACACTTCCTTGGGGGACGCCGGATATTACTTCTGTTTTACTCGATGACTTTCCGTCTATTGCTACGAACTGTGACCTTTCTGACAGGAAATCGCGAGTCCAGTCGCACAACTGAGGCGATACTCCGTAGGCACGCAGTTTGGTTAGAAGACGCATGTGAGGAACGGTGTCGAAAGCCTTCTGGAAATCTAAAAATATGGAATCAATTTGACATCCTTTGTGGATAGCACTTATTACTTCATGAGTATAAAGAGCTAGTTGTGTTTCACAAGAACGATATTTTCTGAATCCGTGCTGACTGCATGTCAATAAATCGTTTTCTTCGAGGTACTTCATAATGTTCGAATACAGTATATGTTCTAAAACCCTACTGCAAATCGACGTTAGTGGTATAGGCCTGTAATCCAGCGGATTGCTCCTACTTGCATTTTTGGGTATTGGTGTGACTTGAGCAATTTTCCAGTCTTTAGGTACGTATCTTTCTGTGAGCGAGTTGTTGTATATAATTGCTAAATATGGAGCTATTTTATCAGCATACTCTGAGAGGAACCTGACTGGTATACAATCTGGACCGGAGGCCTTGCCTTCATTAAGTGATTTAATCTGCTTTGTTACACCGAGGGTATGTACTTTTATGTTTCTCATCTTGGCAGTTGTTCTTGATTGGAATTCAGGAATATTTACTTCGTCCTCTTTGGTGAAGGAGTTTCGTAAAACCGTGTTTAATAACTTAATAATAGTGGCACTGTCATCATTGACTTCATCGTTGTTATCGCGCAGTGAAGGTATTGTGTCTTACCACTGGTGTGCTTTATGTATGACCAGAATCTCTCTGTGTTTTCGAGACAGAACTTCGTTGTGGAAATTATTAAAAGCATCTCCCATTGAAGTACGCACCATATTTCGAACTTCTGTAAAACTTTGCCAATCTTCGGGAGTTTGCGTTCTTTAAAATTTGGCATGCTTTTGTCGTTGCTTCTGCAACTACGATCTGACCCGTTTTGTGTACCATGGGGGATCAGTACCATCACTTATTAATTCATGTGGTATATATCTGTCAACTGCTGTTGATACTATCTCTTTGAAAATATTCCACAACTTTTCTACACTTACATGATCAGATCGTAAGGAGTGAAGACTGTCTCTTAAAAAGGCATTAAGAGCATTTTCATCAGCTTTTTTAAATAGATATACTTTGCGTTTCTTTTTGATGGTTGTTGGTGTTACGGTATTCAGCCTAGCAGCAACTGCCTTGCGGTCGCTAATCCCTGTATTCGTCACAACACTCACTATTTGTCCAGGATTATCTGTTGCTAAGAGGTCAAGTATTCTTTCGCAACCATTTACGCTTCGAGTGGGCTCATGAACTAATTATTTTCTGAGAAAGCATTAAGTACAATTTCGGATGATGTTTTATGCCTGCCGCCGGCTTTAAACGTATAATTTTTCCAGCATATCGAGGGTAGATTGAAATGACCACCGACTATAATTATATGAGTGGGGTACTTATTTGAAATGAGACTCAAGTTTCCTTTGAACTGTTCAGTAACTATGTCTTCTGAGTCGGGGGTCGGTAAAACGATCCAGTTAATAGTTTAGTTCGATAGTCAGGTATAACTTCTACCCATACTATTTCACATGAACTATCTACTTCAGTTTCGCTACAAGGCGAACTACCTCTGACAGCAATAAACACTCCACCACCAACTGTATTTAATCTATCCTTTCTGAACACTGTTAGATCGTTTGAAAAAATTTCGGCTGAACTTATTTCCTGCTTTACCCAGCTCTCTGTACCTACAACTATTTGAGCTTCAGTGCTTTCTATTAGGGCTTGGAGCTCTGGTTCTTTCCCAACACAGCTACAACAACTTACAAAACCAATCGTTTCTACAACTACCTTACTGTGTTTTACCTGCCCACTTTCTGACGGACGCCCCTTCTGTGGTTCCCTGAGGCCCTCTAACCTAAAAAACCGCCCAGTCCCTTCCACATCGCCCCCAATACACGTGTAGCCGCCTCCTGTGTGTAGTGGACTCCTGACCTATTAAGCGAAACCCGGAAACCCATCACCCGATGGCGCAAGTCAAGGAATCTGCAGCGTGCACGGTCACAGAACTGCCTGAGTCTCAACTCGGCTCTGCACCAAAGGACCACAGTCAGTTCTATAGACGATGCTGCAGATGGTGAGCTCCGCCTTAATCTCGGAAACAAGACTGGCAGTCTTTATCATTTCCGCTAGCCGCCCGAAACCAGACGGAACCTGCCTCTATCCAAGGCGACACACGTCATTGGTACCGACATGAGCCACCACCTGCAGTTGGTTGCACCGTGTACTCTTCATAGCTCCGGGAAGCACCATTTCCACATCCGGAATGACTGCCCCCGGAATGCACACAGAGTGCACACTGGCTGCCTTCCCTTCCTTGGCAGCCATGTTCCTAAGGGGCTCCATTACGCGCCTATCGTTGGAGCTCCCAATTACCAGCAAACCCACCCTCTGTGAACGTCTAGACCTTGGGGGCCGAGAAGCTTCCTCCGGAATGGGGTGGACGACTGCATCCGCCTCAGAGATATCGCGAGCCACAGCTAACGCCCGAAACCTGTTCGTCAAACAAACCGAGGAGGCCCCACGATCGGTCCTTCGGAAAGTTTTTCGCTGCCTGCCAGACTTTGGAATGATCTCCCACACTACCACGGGTGAGGGGTCAACCTCAGTGCAGGCAGCACCCGGGGAGGTCACAGTAGTGGACCGATCGGAGGACACGTGGGACGTGTTCGACGTCCCTCGCATCCCCGCGTCCGATCCCCCAACAGTGACGCCCCTTGGCAACAGCCTCAAGCTGTGTGACGGAAGCCAACGCAGCCTGCAGCTGTGAGCGATGGGTTGCCGGCTCAGCTCGCACCTCTACACAACAATCACAGTTCCTATACATTACTGCACTCCTCCTGTTTGAAGCTCGTAACAATATGTAACAAGCGAACGGTGTACTCGCCTTAGTAGTAGCAGGAACTATCGATGCGATCTCGCTGACAGTCTAACTGACCATCTCGTCTGGGAATATTAAGACAATGAATGGCTACAAATGGTCTCCAAACTGCCGCATGTAACCATTTCCAATCAATGAACGATTCACTTGGGCCAGAGGACAGAGTCTATGCAACTACAGCTCACACCATTATGGAGCCACCACCAGCTTGCGCCCGCATCTCGTGGTCGTGCGGTAGCGTTCTCGCTTCCCACGCCCGGGTTACCGGGTTCGATTCCCGGCGAGGTCAGGGATTTTCTCTGCCTCGTGATGGCTGGGTGTTGTGTGCTGTCCTTAGGTTAGTTAGGTTTAAGTAGTTCTAAGTTCTAGGGGACTGATGACCATCGATGTTAAGTCCCATAGTGCTCAGAGCCATTTGAACCACCAGCTTGCACAGTGCCTTGTTGACAACTTAGGTCCATGGCTTCGTAGGGTCTGCGCCACACGTGAACCCTACCATCAGCTCTTACCAACCGAAATCGGAGTTCATCTGACCAGGACACGGTTTTCCAGTCGTCTAGTGTCAAACCGACTTTGTCACGAGCCCAAGAGAGGCGCGGCAGACGACGTCGTGCTGTCAGCAAAGCCACTGGCGTCGCTTGCCTGCTGCTATAGCGCATTAACGCCGAAAGTCGCCTCACTGTCCTAGCGGATACCTCTGTGGTACGTCCCACATTGATTTTTGTGGTTGTTTCACGCTGTGTTGACTGCTTGTTAGCACTGACAACTCTACACAAACGCCGCTGCACTCGGTCGTTAAGTGAAGGCCGTCGGCCACTTCGTCGTCCGTGGTGAGAGGAAATGCCTGAAATTTGGTGCTCTCGGCACACTTTTGACACAGTGGATCTTGGAATACTGAACTCCCTAACGACTTCAGAAATGGAACGTCCCATGCGTCTCGCTGCAACTACCATTCCGCTTGCAACTCCGCTAATTCGTCGTACGGCCGCAGTCACGTCGGAAACAATTTCAAATGAATCACCTAAGTATAAATGGCAGCTCCGCCAATGCACAGACATCTCTACACGTTTCGTATTAGGCATATGGTCGTGTTTATTTCGTAACGAAGCGTTTTCCCTAAATAGAACTCATATAGAAGAGTCCGATAGGAGCACTCCTTTCTTTCAGGAGTGCTAGTTCTGCAAGGTTCGCAGAAGAGCTTCTGTAAAGTTTGGAAGGTAGGAGACGAGATACTGGCAGAAGTAAAGCTGTGAGTACCGGGCGTGAGTCGTGCTTCGGTAGCTCAGTTGGTAGAGCACTTGCCCGCGAAAGGCAAAGGTCCCGAGTTCGAGTCTCGGTAGGGCACACAGTTTTAATCTGCCAGGAAGTTTCAAAATAAATCAGAATATAAACCGAGAAGGCCTTTAATGGAGGTTTGCAGTTGGTTGCACAAACAATGACATGAATTACTTACAGGAGAATGGAAACAGACTACTCCACTGTAAAATGTAAATGTAAATGCCGTGTGACTAGGGCCTCCCGTCGGGTAGAGCGTTCACACGGTGCAAGTCGTTCGAGTTGACGTCACTTCGGCGACTTGCGTGTCGAGGGGATGAAATGATGATGATAAGGACAACACAACATCCACACCCTGAGCGGATAAAATCTCCGACCCAGCCAGGAATCGAACCCGGGCCGTTAGGTAAGACATTCCATCGCGCTGACCAGCTACCAGGGGCGGACTACTACACTGTGATGAATATAATCAGAAATGTTGTGGTATAGAGGAACACTGAGGATTAGATGGGTAGATTTAGTAACTGACATGTATTTACCGAACAGAATTGAGGAAAAAGAAATTTATGGTTTGTTGGATAGTACACCTGAGGCAAGGTATAATAGTAAATTTGGTAAAGGAGCGAAGTGTGTGGGTTAATAATGGTAGAAAGAAGTCGACACTCGATTACAGTGTGCAGATTCTATTGGACGTATGTATCAGTAGTTACGCTGAGATGAAGACTTGCACAGGATAGACTAACCTGGAAAGCAGTATCAAACCAGCTGAAAGTAACATACCTCATGCTGTCAATCCAAGACGGAACATCGTTTAGACTTGAGCCAAAAGACCTCACTTCTGAGAGAGATAATCGATCTAATAAATACGCATGTAATACTTAAGGCCCGTTATTGCTCTTATAATACTCTCTAAGCATCGAATCTTAAAAATCTGCAAACTAATGCCAGTCTGAGAATGTCACATGACTACGAAGAACGCATTAGTAAAAGCAAATGGTGCCGAGGACATGTAGCTTAGGCCAATTACAATCGGAAAATACTAACGTGGCCCAGTGAGTCATCGTTCAACCTGTTTCCAACAACAGATAGGTCACATCTATCGCAGACGATCAAAATGAAAACTAAAGTTGGACGTGGCAGTGTCTTGGTGACGGTTACATGTCGGTCGAATTACAGCAAGAATTTTGTAGAGACCCAATCATCCATTGATATCCAGCAGTAGTACTCACGTGATGGCTTGCGCAAATAAAATATGTTATCATTTAGTTTAATTTTTATTGTATGGTTCTGGACTAGTCTTTCATTATGTCCAGTATGGTCGTCTCCCATAGGGTAAAATAACTCTTTTCGAAATAATACCACTGCTAAGGACTTGTAATATGCCTTGTTGTATTATATGCTTCGGGAGATATCAAGAAAAATTTTCTCTACTAAGCTTTTGATGTCGGAATTCACATATCTTCTTGTCGTCTAATGAACATGTGGTTGAAGTTAAACAGTGTCCCTGGCACTTTATTCACCAAATGAATCATTTTCGATGACTTTCAGTATCTTTTAGAGGATAAACTCCACTGCATTCATTTAGAATCATCTTTAAGCAAACAGACTACTCTACTGTGTGACGAATTACATGAAACTGGTGTTACTAATATATCCCGCAAGTGTATTTCAAATTTTTGACCGAGAAATGTATTCCAGATATCTGTCAAAATAAATGTGGATTAACATGTGAAAGACTAATAGTGGTCCAACACACTAAACCCTCGTAGATGGTAGTTTTACTTTAACAGTCATACGTAACTGACAGTAGTAAGATGAAAATCAAACATCCTTTTAGATATCAAATGAAGAGATTAACAGAAATTTCAGGACAGAGCAGGCAAACATCGATAGATTCGCGGAGACTGCAAACCTCAAACACACACACACACACACACACACACACACACCACTGTGGGAGAGAGAGGGGGGGAAAGGGGGGGGGAGGAGAGAGAGAGAAGTACGGAAAGAGAAAGAGAGAGAACAGAAAGAAGCACAGAGGATGTTAAGTAAATAGAGAAAGGAAAATTGCATTCAAAGATCAACAATATAAGAAGGGACGCAGAACTGATAATAATGACAGAAAAATTACCATTCTTCCTCACAGAGACTCTGCAACAAACGCAACGCACAGTAGGTCAATATGAAAGAGATATCGGACCAAATTGATCTTATCTACAGCTCTCAGACATTAAAAATTTATAATAATAAAGCAGTTTCTACAGTTGTAATTTTTTTAAAAATATTCTTAGATTCAGTTGGCCACAAATCTTTTTTCCAAATTCTAAAAGAACGAAGCCTTTACTTGGAAACCTCTGTAGTTATCAGTGAAACACTACATGGCACAAAATGAAAGGTAAATTTTAGTTGGATAAATTTTAAAATTAAAAAAGGAGCCAGCAAAGGCAGACTCTCTCCATTATTTTTCAGCACAACCTTAGAGAAGGTAGTCCAAACGCAGGAGAAACTAAAATTAGAGATTAGAATCAACGAACGAATCGAATCACGAAATTTTATTAATTCATGAGACTGCTTGTCTCTTGAAAAAGATGCGGAGATCCTACGTCAAGACATTTCAAATAACACAAAAACAAATAGAAATTACTAATTGTAGTGTTGGCAGAAGAGCCAACACTGTTTTTCTAGAGGAGGCCGAAATGCACGCGTTTAATTACACGCTGACTGGCGTGAGGTCTGGAACAGGACAATATCTTGAGAATTGTAAATAAAGTACGTAGATGATGTAATACTTAACTTTAATCCACAATTGTAGAACATCTCTCTTGACGGTACATGTTATAACCACAATATATATATATATATATATATATATATATATATATATATAGCAAAGGACTATGGCGCCTTGCTAGGTCGTAGCAATTGACGTAGCTGAAGGCTATGCTAACTATCGTCTCGGCAAATGAGAGCGTATCGGTCAGTGTAGCTTCGCTAGCAAAGTCGGCTGTACAACTGGGGCGAGTGCCAGTACGTCTCTCTAGACCTGCCGTGTGGTGGCGCTCGGTCTGCTATCACTGACAGTGGCGACACGCGGGTCCGACGTATACTAATGGACCGCGGCCGATTTAAAGGCTACCACCTAGCAAGTGTGGTGTCTGGCGGTGACACCACACTAATGAAACGGCAAAAGAGTAGGTCTCAGTGTATCATTACGAGGATTGAATAAAAAGTAATGCCTCGATCTTCGTTAACTGGGGTTTGGATAGGAATATTTCAATAGATCAAACGCAGAAATAATCCTTAGAATGTGATCTTTAATTACCAATATTGACTTTTCCACATAATTCCCAGCTAATTGGATACATTTCTGCCTACGATGAACAAGGTTTCTGAAGCCGTCACGGAAGAAGTCGACACTTTGTTTCCGCAACCACAATCTCACAGTTCTCTCAACGGCTTCATCAGAAGAATAATGATGTCCCCGCAGATTGTCTTTCACTATCGGGAACATGTGGAAGTCAGACTGTGCTAAATCTGGACTGCATGGAGGATGCCGCAAGGTGTTGAGATTCAGTCTCTGAAGTTCTGCTGTGGTGGCACGTGAAGTGTGTGTTTTTGCATTGTCATGCTGCAGGAAAACATTTCCCTTTTCCTTTCGGCCCCTTGTTAGCCGTCGTTTCAGAGTTCGCAAAATTGTGATGTAACGCTCTGAATTTATTGTTGTTCCACGATCAAGGAAGTCAACATGGATAGCACCATCTGCGTCCCAGAACACTGTGGCCATGATTTTTCCAGCTGACGGCTGCATCTTGAATTTCTTTTTCTGGGGCGAGTCTTTGTGTCGATATTCCATAGACTGACGTTTCGTCTCCGGGTCGTAATAGTGAACCCACGTTTCGTCTCCTGTCACAATTGAGTGGAGAAAGGCATCACCTTTATTCTCGTAACGTGAGAGGAGTTCGTTGCCAATTTCAAGTCTTTGCGCTTTCATTTCAGGAGTCAGCATCCGGGGTACCCATTGTGCACAGATCTCCCGATAACCAAGCAAAGCAATAATATGACCCCACACGTTCTTGTTGAATGCCGATTGTGCATGCAGTTTCTCTGTGAGTGATACGACGATTGTCGTGAATCAATATGTCAACATTTTGCTTGTGAAACTCGGTGATTGCTGTCACAGGACGTCCAACTCTTTGTTTGTCATGTCGCCCAACGACACACAGAACTCAAATCAACAGAATCATCATAAACTGCTTTCATTCTCTGATGAATCTCCTTTGGGGTGACAACTTCTGCTGTCAAGAAATCAGTGACTGCACGTTGCTTAAATCGCATTGACCGACCGTCTGCGCAGGGTATCATACTTTACACTGTAACAACTGTTCCGTGATAAGGTTTCCCGCCAACTGGAACTGTAGAGAAGAGGCTATGGAACAAGCCAGTACCTGCCGCATACAATGCTGCCAACTTTCAATCAACCCTCGCTCGGCAGAGTGGCCTTTACTCCCGGAGTCCTGCTGTATGTCTGCCCCTGACGCGTCTTCACAGAAGGAACGTCTGGAGTGGAGTCATCGACATGGCACCTAGGCGGTCGAACAGCCTGATCGACGTGGTCCTTCAGATTCTTGACTCGGTTTAAATGTCGAGAGTTCGGTGACAGGGGAGTACCGTAAACGCATCCTGGTTCTCTCCAAACACCGCACGTATACTGGTAATAGTGTAACACATAGCACTTTCCTGCTGCTAGATGCCTTCGTGCTGAAGAAAAAAGCTGCATGTAGGGCTGAACATGGTCCCAAGGATACATACACATTTTTGTTGCTCAGTTGCGACTTCCATAATGACGAGACCACCCAGGTAGTGCCACGAAAGCATTTCCCAGACGAAAATGTTGCATCCACTGACCTGGACCAGTTACGACAACTTTTGCAGAACCATGCTCGCCAACAGATATCTCTCTGAGTGTAAAACATGATTCAGGTAAAATGGCCGCAGTCAGCATGGGTGCATGAACCAGGCGCCTATTGTGGAGGTCCATACGCAGCAGTGTTCGTTGAGAAGTCAACGAACACTGCTGCGTATGGACCTCCACAATAGGCGCCTGGTTCATGCACCCATGCTGACTGCGGTTGACTGGCGACGAAGACTGGCATTTGCTCATTAATACCGTAACTGGACGTTCACTGAGTGGTGACATGTGGCCATTTTACCTGAATCATGTTTTACACTCAGAGAGATATCTGTTGGCGAGCATGGTTCTGCAAAAGTTGTCGTAACTGGTCCAGGTCAGTGGATGGAACATTTTCGTCTGGGAAATGCTTTCGTGGCACTACCTGGGTGGTCTCGTCATTATGGAAGTCGCAACTGAGCAACAAAAATGTGTATGTATCCTTGGGATACCCTTAGTTCATCTGGGTGGACTGTTAGTCAACAGTTGCACGTCTATTCGCCTGTACACACATCGTCGTTCACCCCTCAACGTGACCTGACGATGGTTTTGGATGGCGTCATTTGGCCATGCACGGTATATTTTAATCACAGTGGCACCCGAACTGTTTAGAAACTTAGTCGTTTCAGAAATGCTTCCACCCTTGACCTGAAAGCCAATGATATGCCCCTTTGGGCGTTAGATAAATAGCCTTGTTTCCGCATTGCGACAACGGCTGCACAATAACAAGAAGAAGAAGAAGAAGAAGAAGAAAGAAAGAAAGAAGGAAAGGAGAGTGTTGCAGGGAAAGATTAACGGGACAGATCCAACTGCAAAGAACGAGAATAATCGTGGGAGAAGCGTATTGACAAAGTTGATAAGTCGAATCACTGACCTATGAAGATGCTGTAGGTGATAATGATGTGGATGAACGAATTGGCAAAACTGGTGAGAAGGAGCCCCGACACTGTTAGACAGCCCCCGCTGAAAGCCACTTGACGTATACTGAATTTCTTCAGCAGCGGCCCCGTGAGAAGACCTGAAAAAGACGTACACAGTTTTTAGAAATTTGTGGACATGATTTCTCATTAAGTGACGACAGACGTAGTGAAATAGTAGTGAAATATGCTAATTAACCGACCGTAGCGGTCGCGCGGTTCCAGACTGTAGCGCCTAGAACCGCTCGGCCACCGCGGCAAGCCCGGGAACACAAGCAGGACGTTGTGGGGTTTCTTCATTTTACAAAATAAGAGTAACAGGTCACAGCGTTACAGTTAAACCAGGTAATAAGTTCCAGAAACCTGTTAATTATTTAAAAACTTTCTCGTAGTCCGTGAAACATGCTGTAACCTGCGAAACACCAAAGCAGAAAGCGAAAAATGTATGGATACTGAACAACGACTTCCTATTACAAGCGTCTCTTTGACCACAAATAACACGGACGGCACCAAAGTGAACACAAACAAACGTGCAGTAGGGAACGATAATTCTCTCTGGTGTAAATGCTTAGCGCGTGGTGTTCGGCCGTGCACGGGTCACATTCGCAAGTGTTCGCTTGTGATAGCTGTTCGTCGATTTTAGAGCGAACCATCGAAGGTAGTTCTCGTCCTTTCCGCTTCGGCGCTACCTTCGTCGTTTGTTGTCGATTTTAGAGCGAACCATCGAAGGTAGTTCGCATCCTTTCCGCCTCGGCACTACCTTCGACGTTGGTTGTCGACTTTAGAGCGAACCATCGAAGGTGGTTCGCATCTTTTCCGCTTTGGCACTACCTTCGACGATAGACACAGTATACTCGCTCTGCTGCAGTGTGTCGTTTTCCCGCGCGAACTATTGTTGGTATTCTTTGGTGTAAGAGTTTTTTGTGTTGGTTGGAAGCGTACTTCTGTTGACAGAAAAGTGTAGATTCCACAGGTGCTTGTATGATTCTAAAGATCCCCTGTATAAAATACTCAACAAAAAATTTATGCTTGGCAAGAAACTGTCCAAGTTCTGGTAGCGTCAACAGGGCAAGTTAGGGAGGATATTAATTCACTGCTATCTTGTAGGTGTGAAAGGAGTAAACAACGTACAACATCGGGAATGGGTGTAGTGAAAAAAGATAAGTCTCTGTGGTGTGAAATATTCTTCCTCCACGTCCACATCTATAGATACTACATAAGTGACAGAGAATGTGGTGCATAACCTTTAGCGTATCATCTATGCCCATTTATTTGTTTCACATAATACCTATAAGAGAGATAAATGCCATCAAAATAAATAGACAATTTAAATGTCGGAACAGAATAAATGAAAACTGTTTTTCTTCCGATAAAGATGTGGCTGTATTTCTGTATAGTTTTACATTACGTTACTCATTTACCTTCATAAATTACTGAAGTGTTTCTCACATGACACTAATTACTTGGGAAGAGATGCGATTGGTACACGAAATAGATATTTGAGGCTATTTTATCACCTGTTGCTAAGAATCGTAGTGTTAGTGCTCCCCTCTCTTCTGCTGATATGGATCGTCTGCAATTTGTATCTTGCTCTGAAATCTTCGGTTTCATTTGTTACTAGGAAAGGGCGAAAATAGTCAGTCAAGATGCGGATATAGTTTTGGAGTAAAGCAATCCGTGATTGCAGATGCAAATCACTAATCGGAGGCAAGCCACCAGGTCTTTCACGCCTGTGCAAAAATTCAGACACTCATTTTTCTGTGACTACACCGTTTTGCTTCCACTACCAACAGCGTGCCTCCTATTCAAAATAAATCATGTTGTATGTGTATTTTCTCCATTCCGGTGTGCTGATTATAAGTTCAGCAACTTTGTATCACGGCAGCGTTTTTGCACCAGAAAACAAAGCACATTGTATACTATTCTCTTGCGTTCGCTCTAGTGTGAATGCTTATTCGCTAGTACAAGTCAACGATGGCGCCGGAAAGTGAACATCCTGCGCATTGTTTGCGAATGTGCATTCGCTTGTTTTCACTCGTGTTCGCTTCGACGTAAAGGGCGCTTACAAGTGATGAACGTTATCTGTCTGTGACAGTGCATTTCATAACATGTACCTCACAGTCGTTCTGAAACAAAATGTTTGATCACAGATGTGGAGATGTTGCGCAGTGCAAGTTTATTACATTCCTCTCCTACAGAAAAATATGCACAAAAGAACGCACATCACACTTGTTGCCGTAACGTGTCACTGATTGCGCTTTGAAACGGTGGTACTGCTTTTCCAGTGGAAGCACTTCGCATTCGACATTTACTATTACCCAAAGAACGAATATATTCCAGGCACTAGCTACATCCTCCCAGGGTGACGTATTAATGAAAAGGGTTGACAGAACGTTGAGAAGGAACGAATACGTTACAGGCACGCGAATAGCACCGTGACCGCACAGAGCTATCTGTGCATAAAAAGTTGCGAGATGGAACTCTAAAGCTATCTACTACAGCAACAACGTACCAATAGAATTGATTTGTTTTAAATTACTGAAATTTTAGTAGCAAGAAGAGAAAAATTGTAATAAAAAGTAAATAATTTTCTCATTCTTATTCAGAAACAAGGTGAACAGCGAAATTCGCTTTTCTTCAGATGAACCCCAAAATATTAAAAATTTACCCTAAAATATTAAAAATTTAATAGGGTCCCGAGTGGAACGTATTAATTGATTAATAAGTGCGACTCACTAACGGTATTACTTTAACAGATTCGTTAATAATTCCACACCCTACCATGTTCGCAGTTCATAAATCTCTTCGCACGTCATTACTGCTAAGCAAACTCGATCCTGCTCTTCCCTAGATTATGCGCAAACTGCTACTAAGGCTGCGTTACATTGGCTGACTTTTGTTTTGTTCTGGCTTTGAAAGTATTCATCTTAGATACTCACGCCTGACAATCTAGCGTAAAATGGACTTGCGCATGATCGCAAGGTAAGTGCCCCCACTAGTTACTCACGCGACGGGTATTTAAGTGCACACAGTGGGATACCACAATTTGACTCTGTGATTAATGCTCCATACTTGAGTGTAATTAGGAGAAACCATTACCCAGGGTTAGGTATGGTGTCAAAACACGCAAGTCTGACCATTTAGTTCGAAATCGGCACACCTAATATACGAGAACGTACTGGACACTCATCATTCAGATACAGAATCTGTGACAGTAGCGGAATGTAGACTTGCATCATAATACCATTGCAGAAGTTTCAGATGTGGAAGGGTAAAGGAAAATAATGGGAGTCAGACTTTCGAGTATATGGAAAATTTGTGCGACATACTTCTGGGAAGCATGCACTCTGTCCTACTTACGTCATAACAGTTCACAAAAGAAAAGTATGTTAGGTAAATTAATACAGTACAAGCACAAATAATGGATTGAGAACTAATGAATACTACATGTAATTGACATACAGTGGCATGAGAAAAGTTCAATGGACATTCGGTACCAAATACACTTGACTATCGCTCAAGAGGACTTACCTACAGGGACAAACACGTGACATCACCATACCCCTTCCCTCTCCCAAAATACACCCCCGCTCCCATCCTCTTCACACCAGTCTTCTTGTGCCTCATATCGCCCTTTCACTTTACCTTCCCGTGACCTCTCCCACTGATGACCGCTCTTACTAGCAGTTGCATAATGTATGAAAGAATTGTCGCTAATACAGGTATGGACCACAAGCAAAACACTGAGATATGCAGCTCAATATATTATGAAAGACTTTGCTACATTCTCATAAAATAAAGAATAACAAAGAAAGAGAGAAAGAGAGAGAGGGATGCTCGGCGGTATGGCAGGAACTGTAAATTGAAAACGCTCATTTAATAATACCTTTACATAAAAGGAATTTTACCACATTTTTTCCCAGTCTTATAATAGACATTGACTTCTTGGGTCGCACTGATACTTGGATTTGCACCGCGCCGCATGCAGACCACGGATTGTTCTAAAACCTATAAATCTATGACGATATGGGCTGGCTCTTACCATACTAATCCTATAGCTCTTTGAAAATTCAAACATTGAGACGTTGCAAAGGGCTCCAAAGAAAAATGTGTTTAACAGTCAGTTAGTTAGTCTGACGTTAAGTATTGTTGTTTGTTTGCATGAAACCAAGTTAAATGTTAATCGGTAATATCCAATACAATACCATACTGCCCTACTGCTTACACTGAAACAAATATTTAATTGATGTTTTATGTTACCGAGACACGTTATATCTAGAACAAGGCTACATCTGAAACAGAACTTCGATTGCAGTTGCAGTAGGTACTTTGACTTGTTGGAAATTAGATATTATCTACATCTACATCTACATGGATACGCTGCAAATCACATTTAAGTGCCTGGTAGAGGGTTCATCGAACCACCTTCACAATTCTCTATTATTCTAGTCTTGTATAGCGCGCGGAAAGAATGAACACCTACCGTATTTACTCGAATCTAAGCCGAACTTTTTTCCGGGTTTTTGTAATCCAAAAAACAGCCTGCGGCTTAGAATCGAGTGCAAAGTAAGCGGAAGTTCTGAAAAATGTTGGTAGGTGCCGCCACAACTATCTTCTGCCGTTGAATACATGTAGCGCTACACAGGCATGCTTCGCAGGCACAAAGATAAATACTGGCGCCAAAACCGCTGCGTCAGTAAATAAATTAAAAGAAAAGGTAGAAGAATGTAGACATTATGCCAAGCATTCTTTCGTGTTTGCTGTTATCTCATTTAAATCCTATCTGCCTAATAAACTACGAAACTAGAGTGAGACAACAGCAAACGCGGAAGAATATACATATCATGTCATGTTTATATTCGTATTATTCTTATGCTGAATAGTGATAAAGGCAGAAATGAAGCACGGCAACAGACTAGATTTTTAAATCTAACATTACTCTAATTTCTGTGCAGAATGTAATGTACTAAAGATGCGTCTGCAAAGATTTTCAAACGGAGAAAAATGTTCACAAAACTCTCGTTCAGAACATCTTCTATCATACGCAGTCTATTATTTTGTTCTTGTTGATCATTATCAAAGAAAGCAGCAGTGTAAGTAACAACAAACAGCAGTCTCTTGCCATTGTTTCGCTTATGAGACAATTCATCTCTTTTTTATATACAGGGTGTTACAAAAAGGTACGGCCAAACTTTCAGGAAACATTCCTCACACACAAATAAAGAAAAGATGTTATGTGGGCATGTGTCCGGAAACACTTAATTTCCATGTTACAGCTCATTTTAGTTTCGTCAGTATGCACTGTACTTCCTAGATTCACCGCCAGTTGGCCCAATTGAAGGAAGGTAATGTTGACTTCGGTGCTTGTGTTGACATGCGACTCATTGTTCTACAGTACTAGCATCAAGCACACCAGCACGTAGCATCAACAGGTTAGTGTTCATCACGAACGTGGTTTTGCAGTCAGTGCAATGTTTACAAATGCGGAGTTGGCAGATGCCCATTTGATGTATGGATTAGCACGGGGCAATAGCCGTGGCGCGGTACGTTTGTATCGAGACAGATTTCAAGAACGAAGGTGTCCCGACAGGAAGACGTTCGAAGCAATTGATCGGTGTCTTAAGGAGCACGGGGCATTCCAGCCTATGACTCGCGACTGGGGAAGACCTAGAACGTCGAGGACACCTGCAATGGACGAGGCAATAACCCTAATATCAGCGTCGGAGAAGTTGTTGCTGTACAAGGTAACGTTGACCACGTCACTGTATAGAGGGTGCTACGAGAGAACCAGTTGTTTCCGTACCATGTACAGCGTGTACAGGCACAATCGGCAGCTGATTGGCATCCACGGGTACACGTCTGCGAATGGTTCATCCAGCAATGTGTCAATCCTCATACCTGTGCTGCTAGAACATGTGCCTTTACAAGTACAACACAATATGTGGTTCATGCACGATAGAGCTCCTGCACATTTCAGTCGAAGTGTTCGTACGCTTCTCAACAACAGATTCGGTGACCGATGGATTGGTAGAGGCGGACCAATTCCATGGCCTCCACGCTCTCCTGACCTCAACCCTCGTGACTTTCATTTATTGGGGCATTTGAAAGCTCTTGTCTTCGCAACCCCGGTACCAAATGTAGAGACTCTTCGTGCCGTATTGTGGACGGCTGTGATACAATACGCCATTCTCCAGGGCTGCATCAGCGCATCAGGGATTCCATGCGACGGAGGGTGGATGCATGTATCCTCGCTAACGGAGGACATTTTGAACATTTCCTGTTACAAAGTGTTTGAAGTCACGCTGGTACGTTCTGTTGCCGTGTGTTTCCATTCCATGATCAATGTGATTTGAATAGAAGTAATAAAATGAGCTCTAACATGGAAAGTTAGCGTTTCCGGACACATGTCCACATAACATATTTTCTTTCTTTGTGTGTGAGGAATGTTACCTGAAAGTTTGGCCGTACCTTTTTGTAACACCCTGTATATATATTGTAAGCCGCGGTAGCGCGCACAAAATCAAGCCATGCCGTGAGCGGCGACAGGTCGTAAACACCTACTATCAGAATGCGACAAACAATGCATGACACAGTACAATAATGCAGTTTCAGCTTAGAGTGACGTAAACACCTATAACAAAGAGGACGGCACTTATCAGATCAAAGCAAAATAAGCAATCGATTCAAACCAGACGAACCACGTGAAAAAGGAAGGGTACCCGTACAAATCATGACGGAGCGCCTGACACATAGCAATGGCTACTTGGTAAAACTTAACTGTTAAGCTTACGACTCGAACCAAACTACTGTAGCTTTATCTTCATCCATTCGACCTAAATTGTGTCTCATGTTACAATGGACCAAATTTGTGTCCATTTGGAGGTGAGGTCTAAAACTTTTCTCTCCCGTTGCATTTCGAGTCTCAAAGTTGAGGTGCGGCTTAGACTCGGGAAATTTATTTTTCCTTGATTTCGAGTTTCGTTTTTCAGGTGCGCCTTAGATTTAGAAAGCAGTGAGAACCTTAGATTTAGAAATTTAAGAACAATATGAATGGCCTGAGAAGCTAAGTATAACGTAAGAAAAAGAAAGTATAATTCATCTCTGCAAAAAATGTCAAATAAAAGGAAAATTATGAGAACTTTAAGGAGTAGAAGAAATGTAGATATACTGAAAGATAGCATTGTGATCTGCTGCAAGTGCTTTGTATTTCAGAAATTATTGCTATATTAACAGCTAAGTATGAACGCTCGTTTAAATGAAACTATAATGCCTTTAAGAAATGCCTTTCGGTGGATCATATGTTTGATATGATTTTCATGAATGTAACGGCACCTACGCTTTTGGAATTCAACCCACTGCCGTAGGTGAATTCCTGGCAACATCACTTTCAGCCTTCCGGAAAATTTTGAAGGACAAGGTGAGTACCGCAATTTTAATTTTGCATCTGAAGCACTGCTGGGAACACAGCAGTATGTGATTAGTAATATAAAATGGCCTCCGACTGCAGGATGGTTTTTGTTACATGACAGATTTCGGGAATTCCACCACTATCTTCAGATGCACCTCAAGCACATGTATAATCGATGTTAGGTATTATTTTCCCAATCACAGTTACATGCCAATCGAAAGAATCATGCAACTCCCACGTCCATGACGCCTCTTTGAAATGACATCTGCCGGCCGAAGTGGCCGTGCGGTTAAAGGCGCTGCAGTCTGGGACCGCAAGACCGCTACGGTCGCAGGTTCGAATCCTGCCTGGGGCATGGATGTGTGTGATGTCCTTAGGTTAGTTAGGTTTAACTAGTTCTAAGTTCTAGGGGACTAATGACCTCAGCAGTTGAGTCCCATAGTGCTCAGAGCCATTTTTTTTGAAATGACATCTTACTGCTGGGCAACAGACTACCATAATGATAAATCACCGTGAGCTTGATAGACTTTTTGGATGTTCAAGGTTTTCTTCGATAATGTAAGACGTGGAAATAATCTGGTTAATCTGGTACCCTCATGACATCAAAACAATGCACCATTTCCGCAGGCAGAAATTTTAGTTGTAATCCCTTATATTACAGTGCAGCAGACACAGTACTCTAACACAGTCTGTGTAAATAGTGATTAATGTTCGACTCTGACTTCACACTCACCAAATTGTAATTGTTCCATGTCTGTAATACGTTGGAATTTTATATTACAAATTTTCAGCATACCATCCCACGTTACAGCAGTTGAACTCACATAAATGGGTTGGATCCAGTTCCTAAGTTTTGAGACAGATTGAGCGAAAATTTTCAACGGCCGCGGCCTGTAGCAAGTTATTGATTATCAAATATAGGTTGGAATAGTTATTGGATTCAAATAAACACTGCACCTTGCCTGTTATTATTTATTCAAATTCTGTTATAATGGCTCTATCAGTCGTCAAGTTTCTGAACGTTTCAATTGACAGCGACTGTTCGTCCAACAATACCGACCCTTCAGTAACATAGTCATATGGAATCAAATCTTTCTCATTATTAAACTGTTCACTGGTGCGGAATTTTTTTCTTGTTATTCTCAGTTCACACACTTTTCTAGAGAACACGCCATAAACTTCATGGAATTACAAACCGAAATTTGTTGTCGCAATTATATTACGCTGTGATACCTTGAGTAAACGAATTATGCTTCTTCATATTCGTGGCAATCACAGAAACATGGACTGGATTTATTTTGAACGTTCCATTACGCTCAGTTTCTTTCACATACTCACGTAAGTTCGTAATTAGAAAATTAACATCGTAATTCCTTACATAATGAAACGCAACTAGCATTGTAAAATTGGGTCCGTGATTTAAATAACAGTAAGCATGGGCAGTTCCTTGGAAACTGCAGCCAACATGATAATGATCTCTCTGTTTGAAATCAGTTTGCTTCCAGCATTCCTTGCAAATGCTGCAAATTTCTGGTGTTCGTAACGGTACTGCCTCTTTGAGCCTAGTATTCAGACCTTTGTTTCGTATCAAAAAATTTTTAAGCATTCAGCTACAGGATAAAGTTGCCTGTTAAGTAACTTTCCCATTCAATTAGCACCCTGCTGTAAAGCCTAGTGGTATAGCAGTAAGACGCGTGCCAGAAAACAGGGGTATTGATGGACTGAATACCGATCGGCTCACTGAGATTTTCAGTCTGCTAATAATCTAGCTTCTACCTCTCAACTACTTTAGGAGTCGTCCAGAACGATAAGTGGCTCGAATTCCGTGTTAAATTGTAGGCCACCATTCCCCAGTTGGATAACCGCGTTCAATTAGGAACACACAGCTTTCTGAAATCATATCCAATTGAAAGAATTGAAGACCACAACAACAACAACATTAAACCTACAATACTATTTACACCCCAGTAAAACTGAATCTCTCGATATATGTCACAGTGCAGTTCATGTAAAAACCAATATTATATTGTTCATGCACTTGAATATAGTCAATAGCACTTGGCTGTAATTTGCACTCAGTTCTGCATGTATGACAAACAGTAGCTTTAATACTGCCCATTAAAATTGCTACACCACGAAGATGCCGTGCTACAGACGCGAAATCTAACCGACAGGAAGAAGATGCTGTGATACGCAAATGATTAGCTTTTCAGAGCATTCACACAAGGTTGGCGCCGGTGGCGACACCTACAACTGCTGACATGTGGAAAGTTTACAACCGATATCTCATACACAAACAGCCCTTGACCAGCGTTGCCTGGTGAAACGTTGTTGTGATGCCTCGTGTAAGGAGGAGAAATGAGTACCATCACGTTTCCGACTTTGAGAAAGGTCGGACTGTAGCCTATCGTTATTGCGGTTTATCGTATCGCGACATTGCTGCTCGCGTTGGTCGAGATCCAATGACTGTAAGCAGAATATGGAATCGGTGGGTTCAGGAGGGTAATACGGAACGCCGTGGTGGATCCCAACGGCCTCGTGTCACTAGCAGTCGAGATGACGGGCATCTTATCTGCATGGCTGTAACGGATCGTGCAGCTACGTCTCGATCCCTGAGTCAACAGATGGGGACGTTTGCAAGACAACAACCGTCTGCACGAACAGTTCGACGACGTTTGCAGCAGCATGGGTTATCAGTTCGGAGGCCATGGCTGCGATTACCCTTGACGCTGCATCACAGATAGGAGTGCCTCCGATGGTTCACTCAAAGACGAACCTGGGTGCACGAATGGCAAAACGTCATTTTTTCGGATGAATCCAGGTTCTGTTTACAGCATCATGATGGTCGCATCCGTGTTTGGTGACATCGCGGTCAACGCACATTGGAAGCGTGTTGAAGCTGCATGGGCAGCTGTACGTGTACACCCCATCCAAACTCTGTTTGACTCAATGCCCAGGTGTATCAAGGCCGTTATTACGGCCAGAGGTGGTTGTTCTGGGTACTGATTTCTCAGGATCTATGCACCCAAATTGCGTGAAAATGTAATCACATGTCAGTTCTACTATAATGTATTTGTCAAATGAATACCCGTTTATCATCTGCATCTTGGTCTAGCAATTTTAATGGCCAGTAGTGTAGCTTACTACACCTGTCAAAATTTGTCTTGACATTAAACTATGGTCACGATACTGTTGTCTAGTTTTAGTTGCTAAAAATCAAATAGATGTGCAACCTACTTCCCTTTAGAATGAATGGGACTCAAACACAGCTCATAGTTCATTTGAAAGACGATGAGGAGTATTGTTACTACAAGGATGAGGAATATTGTTCTTACAAGGAAGTTTTGGCGTTTATTTAAATGCAGGAGATCAGAAGATTACCCTGGCCATTATTTGAAAACGAATAACCTGCTGCTGGCCGATGTCTCTGAAAAATTCCGCATACTCTGTCCAAAACCGCTTGAACTGGATGTTATTTTTTATTGTTTTCAGAGGCATTCTGCTGAAAACAATAGGCAATAGCTTATAGCTACTATAATGAAAATAACAGCCGATCGTTTGTTATATACCTCGACGTTAATAGTCTCTACAGCTAGACAATGAAGCAGCACATTCTGGTTTCTAATTCTGCGTTGCTGTCTGCAAAAATGGTGGACAGTTTCGATGTAATGAGCATACTAGGGATGACTCAGACGTAGATTACATTTTAGAAGTAGACCGCGAGTATCCTAAAAATATCCATGAATTTCACTCTACCATTATGCCAAAAGAAATCAGTGTGTTCATAGACTCTTGAGCATGGCCAAAAATACTGCGAGTTATATCCTTTACGTAAGTTCTGGATGTATTCTTTGAATATAACGCAAATAAAAACCAGAGTGTTTGAATTCTTCCGAGCATAGCGAAAAATACTGCAAATTATGCCCTTTATATAAATTTTGGTATACTTTTGAGCAACACACAGAAAAAAAATAAGAGCGATTGGATACTTTTGAGCATCCCTTGTAGTACTATGGAATATTGCAAGTTACCTCCTGCACGTTATTTTTTGGATAAATACGTGTCCATGTATTGATGCCACCAATATACGCAGGTAAGTTGAAACTTACATAAGTACATGGGACAGAAACATGAGAACATTCAAATACTTTTGCTACTTTGTTATTGACTTTTCATTTCAATGACATCTAAAATACTAAGCCGTGACGCTGATTTTAATAGTACACTGTGATTCGTCAAAGAGGAGAGGAGGGTAGGTAGGAAAGGGCACCGGATACATACCACAACTGCTGTAGTTCTGTCACCTTAATTTTTGATTTCCCATTCGGTAGTGTACTTAGTTTTAAAATTACACACTATGGCCGTCTGGAATATTTACAGTTTCTCACCATTGCCATCCTTCATTTTTTCAATTTCCCACCGTCTGCCATCTTGGATTTTTAAATCTCTCGCCATCCACCATCTTTATGTCACGTATTCAATGCCGCTGATGACGTCATGGCACTTGGATAAAGGGCAACAATTATTTTTCTCCCGGGCACTAGGTATGTGGGAAGAGTTCCCATTAGTTCATAGAATATACTACTCAATGGCATCATCACAAAAATCTGAGGAAGTTGGACAACTTTCACAGCTTTTTCACCAAGAACTCACTGTAACGCATTGACTCCATGGAACACAATATTCACTAATAAGAGTCATTTATCAAAATATAACCTTCATTTATGTAGATCGAGAGTTTATGAAATTATATGATTGGTTTCTAATTTTTTAGCTATCATCTTCAGATCATAAAATATGGTTACAGAGGGTAATCTGTTACATGTTGTGCATCCTAGTAGTAACTTTATCTAACGACAAATTACTTGATTGTACAAGTTGAGTCGGAGCATACCCCGTAACATTATTTTATAATGTGAAGACGACTGCTAGCACAATCGAAATAGGTCATATCGTTTTATGAAAACACGACCTGTACAAATAGAGATATCATGGAAAGTGAAGTTTGCTTTTCCACATTATTGACCATGTTCAACAACGTGGATTAGTCAAATACCTTTAGATTGAAATTTCACATTTTCTCTTTTCAGATATCGCCGTAGTATCTCCAGTCTGGAGACTCAGTGAAACAGCTTTCCAAAATAATTTCTGCCACTAAGTAACAATGGCTGCAGTGTTTGAAGCTGACTGCACACTCACCAGAGAACTGCATGACTGCCATCATGGTGTTCATGATGACGGCAGCGCTCGTTGTGTTGAATCCTAGGGAGAGCATCTTGTCTCCAAACAGTATGCTGAATATGGCGACCAGGCACTGACCAGTCATCTGGAAGAAAACAAGAAATATCATCTGGTTCTGAACATGACACGAATGTACATAACCAAAGTTACTCAGATAATAAAGACCTAACGTTACAACAAGTAAGGACTATAGAGATGAAAAATGGAAGGGTAACTATCTCTGTAACTATCTGTGTGGGACACAGAGACCACCAGTCACAGAGTTTACAATCTCTTTCCTAATACTTTTCACTAGTATGAAAGCACTGTAATTAAAGAAAATTACCAACATGAAGACGATAAAAATAAAAATTTATAACCATTTTCCATCAGTTCTGTGTGTTCGCTGTTCTTCTGCATTTTATACCCCAGTATGTATTCTGTTATATAACGTTCCAACCGAAAGAATTCCTATATACAACTTCACTGTTCCCGAAATTGTTACCTCAAATAATCGTGAATATCAATCCATCAAGAGAAATATTATAAGGGCTACTGGTAATTTTCTGTGTGCTTATGGAAAATAAGGAGATGGACAATATTTAAGTCTATACTCATCCTTAGCATGACAGTGTATGGGCTGAAGGTAATGGTATACAGGGTGTTACAAAAAGGTACGGCCAAACTTTCAGGAAGCATTCCTCACACACAAAGAAAGAATATATGTTATGTGGACATGTTTCCGGAGAAGCTTAATTTCCATGTTAGAGCTCATTTTAGTTTCTTCCACCTACGCTCAATGGAGCACGTTATCATGATTTCATACGGGATACTCTACCTGTGCTGCTAGAACATGTGCCTTTACAAGTACGACACAACATGTGGTTCATGCACGATAGAGCTCCTGCACATTTCAATCGAAGTGTTCGTACGCTTCTCAACAACAGATTCGGTGACCGATGGATTGGTAGAGGCGGACCAATTCCATGGCCTCCACGCTCTCCTGACCCCAACCCTCTTGACTTTCATTTATGGGGGCATTTGAAAGCTCTTGTCTACGCAACCCGGGTACCAAATGTAGAGACTCTTCGTGCTCGTATTGTGGACGGCTGTGATACAATACGCCATTCTCCAGGGCTGCATCAGCGCATCAGGGATTCCATGCGACGGAGGGTGGATGCATGTATCCTCGCTAACGGAGGACATTTTGAACATTTCCTGTAACAAAGTGTTTGAAGTCACGTTGGTACGTTCTGTTGCTGTGTGTTTCCATTCCATGATTAATGTGATTTGAATAGAAGTAATAAAATGAGCTCTAACATGGAAAGTAAGCGTTTGCAGACACATGTCCACATAACATATTTTCTTTCTTTGTGTGTGAGGAAAGTTTCCTGAAAGTTTGGCAGTACCTTTTTGTAACACCCTGTAGTGGGCATCGGTCAAGCCAAAAGGAAAGAAGGAAACCATTTGTGGTCAGACGAATATAGAATACGAGGGTCGTTCGATAAGTAATTTATTTATTTTTATTTAATTGACAGTACAGAGTAACCGACCGCCTTGAAATGTAAGGCCTGCCGGATGTTTCTGAATCCAACCGCAAAGTCTCATTTATGTATTTGGTTAAAACAAACTTGATTAAAATCAGGGGAGAGTGAGTCCTTCAGGTGAATCCAGTTCATCTTTCCGAGGTACTGAGATAGTACGTTTATGTGAAGAATTTCATATAAGTATTTGGTTAAAACGATCTTGAATAAAATCAAGGGAGTGTTTTTCGTATTTCCCCACAAAGGGAGGTTTTGTATTTCTTCCCTTCTTCTAACTACCGATTCGATTACTCTTAGATACTTTACGGTTATGGCTGAGCGCGGTTACTAATAACTGATTGCGTAGTCAGACGACATACAGATATTTTTTTCCTTTCCTTATTTGTAGGCATTACATTATTCTGGACGGGCGTGTTTTGTTGACTAGACGACGATGCATAACTGCACCAAAAGCTTTCTGGATGTCAAGAAACGTATAGATCCTAATTTGAGCGTACCTATGAGGAAATAGGAGTCTTGAATGAAAGAGATTAGAGGTAACACGTGCATGTGAGAAATTTTGCTGGTAAACTTTAAAAACCATGTATCCATAGATGTGTAACACATTATAGTGAAGTGGGTGAGGTCCGGCTGACCGTCAACAGAAAATACTGGAAGGGAGAGTGCAAAACATAAGAAATGCACAATAAAAAGCAAACAGACGTGCGACGACTTTATCAGACAACCATTAGTTACAAGAAAGGATACTGCCAGAAGAAATTTTGGTACTTCGCAGCTTTGTAGCTTAAGTTAAAGCTTTAACGAAAACTAGGAGCTACAACAGGGAAGCAAACATAAAAAGCATGAATAGGACGGTCCCAGGCGGGAAATGTTAATTACATATAACAGAATACATTGTGAGGCGTAAAAATATGCAACAACAGTGTGTACGTAGATTGGAAACTGGTAATTAATTTCAGTTTTTATTACTTTTATGTTACTGTAAGGTAATAGATTAATTATGTTTGAATTTCGTTCGGATGCACTGATGCAGCCAGAATAGGAAACTTTCTGCAGCTTCTCAATTAGTTTTACTAGATAATACTAGGAAGGCAATAGCCACTTTGATCATGAGTGGAGGGCAATAGCGACTTTGATCACATTTGTCCATGACGTCTCCTCCTCCGTTCTACCTCCCCCAACCATGCCCTCCAGTCATCATTTCTTCCTCTATCTCACGTCTCCCCTTCTGCTGCATCACTTCTTCAGTCCCTATTTTATTTCTTAGAAACAAGATTGCAGAATTTCGTATGGCATGGAAAGCTAATTACGTAACTGTAGACCAGATATGGCTCAAATTCAAAGATACAGTATCGACAGCAATAGACAGATTCAAACCGCATAAGTAAATAAGAGACGGGACTGATCCACCATGGTACACTAAACACGTCAGAACACTGTTGCAGAAGCAACGAGAAAAGCATGCCAAATTCAGAAGAACGTAAAATCCCCAAGACTGGATAAGTTTCACGGCAGCTTGAAATTTGGTGCGGAAGTCAATGCGAGATGCTTTTAATAGTTTCCTCAATGAAACATTGTCTCAAAATTTGGTGGAAAACCCAAAGAGATTCTGGTCGTATGTAAAGTACACCAGTGGCAAAAAAACAGTCAATACCGTCACTGCACGATAGCGATGGAAATTTACCGATGATGCCGTCACTAAAGCGGAGTTACTAAATACAGTTTTCCGTAATTCCTTCACGAAAGGATACGAAGAAAATATTTCTGAATTCGAAACCAGAGCAGCTGTAGCATTAGTTATATAAAAGTAGATACCTCAGGTGTTGCGAAGAAACTCAAATCACTTAAGAAAGGCAAGTCTTCCGGTCCAGATGGTATACCAATCAGGCTCCTTTCAGAGTATGCAGACACAATAGAGCCTTTCTTAGCAATCATATACAACCGTTCACTTGACGAAAGGTCTGTTCCTAAGGACTGGAGAGTAGCACAGGTCATACCAACATTCAAGAAAGGAAATAGGAGTAACCCATTGAATTACAGATCCATATCACTGACCTCAATTTGCAGTAGGATTTTGGAGCATATACTGTACTCCAACATAATGAATCACCTTGAGGAAAATGATTTATTGATACATAACCAACACGGATTCAGAAAATATGGTTCTTGTGTAACGCAGCTATCTCTGTATTCCCATGAAGTAATGAGTGCTGTCGATAAGGAATCTCAGATCGATTCCATATTCCTAGATTTCCAGAAGGCTTTTGATACCGTTCCTCACAAGCGACTGTTAATCAAATTGCTTGCATATGGAGTATCGTCTCAGTTGTGTGACTGGATTCGTGATTTCCTCTCAGAGAGGTCACAGTTCGTAATGATAGACAGTATATCATCGAGTAGAACAGAAGTGATATCTGGCGTTCCGCAAGGTAGTGTCATTGGCCATCTGCTGTTCCTGATTTACATTAATGATCTAGGTGATAATCTGAGTAGCCCCCTTAGATTGTTTGCAGATGACGCTGTAATTTACCGTCTAGTAAAATCATCAGACCATCAGTTCCAATTACAAACTGATCTAGAGAGAATTTCTGAAGGGTGTGAAAAGTAGCAATTGGCACTAAACAAAGAAAAGTGCAAGGTCATCCACATGGGTACTAAAAGTAATTAGATAAATTTTGGGTATACGATAAATCGCACCAATCTAAGAGATATCAGTGGGACTAAATTCCTAGGAATTACAATTACGAGCAACTTAAATTGGAAAGACCACATAGATAATATTGTGGGGAAGGTGAAACAAAGACTGTGCTTTCTTAGCAGAACACTTAGAAGATGCGACAAACCCACTAAAGAGACAGGCTACATTACACTTGTCCCTCCCCTGCTGGAATAATGCTACCCGGTGTGGAATCCTTACCAGGAGGACATCGAAAAAGTGCAAAGAAGGGCAGCTCGTTTCGTGTTATCGCGCAATAAGGGTGAGAGTGTCACTGATATGATACGCTAGTTGGGGTGGCAGTCACTGAAACCAAGCCGGTTTTCTTTGCGGCGAGATCTATTTATGAAATTTCAATCATCAACTTTCTTTTCCGAATGTGAAAATATTTTGTTGACACCCTCCTACGTAGGGAGAAATGATCATCAAAATAAAATAAGAGAAATCAGAGTTCAAACGGAAAGATTTAGGTGTCCCTTTTTCCCACGCGCCATTTGAGAGTGGAATGGTAGAGAAGTAGATGTAGATGGTAACTCGTCCAACTAGGCATCGCCAACGTTAGTTCGTTTTCAGTACGTGGGGGGGAGGAAGATACAAATGTAAAACATTATACTGCGAGCAATTCTGAGTAAATATAATTGGCTGTTCTGCTAGATTTTCTCCTTTCGATAAAGCTGTCGTGAACAGTGTGTACCTAAGCATATGTATGTTGACTATGTAGGCGTCACAAACAGGTAGTAGTATTAATTCGTATTTTGAAGTTCGATGAATAGAAGGTTTAGTCTTTAGTCCTGTCGACAGCTAAACCGATATTCTATTTGATTGCTTGAAACTGGTGCTATATCTGGAAGTGAATTTCAGATGTTTATGAGAAAAATGTAAAACCGTTTGTTTACTTAGTATTTACTACAGTTATGTGATGTGAAGCCAATATATAACAAGTAAAACAGGCTGAATTTTGATCATTGTGTTGTCTACGATGTGGGCAGCATATGTTGTTGCAAATACTGATCGATAAACTGTGTGTACAGAAGTTGATCTAACGTCGTATGACATTTTTAGAAACGTTTCAGGATTGATACCACTGCATCGACCAACATTTCAGGTAGGAGATGGCAATGCATAATGTTCTACGTTAGTAACGTAATAGGTATTGTTGAATTGCTAATATAGCTTTTTATTTCGCAGGAGAACTTTTGTGAAGTTTAGAAGGTAGGAGATGAGCTACTGGCGGCAGTAAATCTGTGGGCACAGATCGTGAGTCGTACTTCTCCAGTTCCGGCACACAATTTTAATCTGCCAGGAAGATACGTGTTAGCGCACACTCCACTGAAGAGCGAAAATTTCATTCTGGAAATTTTTTGTTTCTTTCGGTCGTAGGGCTACTTGAGGTTAACATTTGTTCTTATATACCTGGTAAAAATAATTGAAGTAGCGACAGAGGAACAATAGTTGCTTATACTACTAATATTATTGCGGACGGTCACGCTTTTCTCATCCCTGACCTAAACAAATGCAAGAAAGAAATCATCCAGTTCTTTAGCACAAGAAACGTATTAAAATTAAACAACAGTGTACTCAAGATCATGTAGCTCAAAATCACTTTTTGTAGCTATAACTTCTGTAACATTTCTCCAGAAGCACATAAAATTAGTTCAGAAGGACAGAGATCTTGGTTAGATAATGAAATTACGAAGTAGTATGCAAAAAATTTGAACTAAGCAGAAAACTATAGAATTTGCACTTGCAGATAGCAAAAAGGTTACAATCCAGTGGTGCAGAAAACAGAATAAATAAAAAACAAAACAAAAAACGAAATTCATTGTTTCATGAGAAGAGTGCTGAAGGAGAACTATTTCACACACACATCCATACAGTCAAGACATATGACACACACATTTTACCCGAGAACAATGAATCTCATTCACGCACTAATGTATGAAGTTGAAAAAAAATACAGCAAGGTATTAAATATTAAGAAGAATAAATTACCAAATGCTGAGGGAGAGGAAAAGTAGATAATGTAACACAAGAATGAAAATATAATTGGGATTTAATCAGGAAACTGATAGAAAACGAGTAAATGGCATCATCAAAAACAAGGAAACTCATAAAAACAAAGAGAGATAGTAAGAAAGCACAAGCGCTTATGTCATCACAGAAAGAAAAGTAAATAGTTGAGGAATGGCTACAAACGAAAGTAATACTCTAATACTCATTAGTATACAGGGGTATATGGATAAACCAACAGAGCTATTAAAAAAATGTTGAAGTACATCCTCCGAGAATCGCTCATAGTATAATGTTTCACCTTTTTTTCCAGCTTCCCCAGGGTATCGATAACGAACTAACATTGGCGATGGAGTGATGACAATATCCGATGCCATGCAGATAATATGCAATTCCCAGTACCACTGGACGAGGATGATATTGTCTTCATCCGTCCACGCCGTAGGAAGTTCTTTAATTCTGTTTCCAAGATATAAAATATCAAAGGGATATTTTTTTCAAACAGCAGTTTTCAATAATCTGTACGTTACGCCACAGAGATTCCGCGTACAAGCAATGTGATCTTTGGTTGTCAGTATACTGTCGTTGCCTGTGCAGCATTCGCGAGTGTTAAGTGACAGAGTCTGGTTTTGGTCACGCTGCTTAGCGGTCTGGGAATAACTTGCAGAAGACGGAGATGCAATCATAGAGGATGTTGATTTTTGGAAATAAGTTTTAGTAAAGACTGATTTCAGAAATGTGAAGATATTCAGGTAACGCTATCGCTGCATTGCTTGCTTCTTGCTCCTGCGTCATTTATGATAAGTTTGAGATAGGTAAATTTTCGGTGTGATTTTTCATTGTTGATTCAATACGCTTAGTTTGATTTTCGAGACGGGATTAGCTGCTCACGAATTAGCTGCTCACGCGGCTTGTACCACCCATAAAATATTTTAGAAGGGGGGAGGGGGAAGGCAAACCTATGGCTATGAAATAGTATGAAGTACTTTTAATATTTGGGAAGAAAAATATCGACTTGTAAGTAACCATCAAAAAAACTCAGTTTTGACCCTGTTAAAAATTTTCGAAATACCAGTTTTTAATTCATTTTCTTGAAAGAAAAAACACCTGATTGCAGTATAATTTCCCAATCCGTGAGAGCCATGGGGTGGGGAAAGGAGGGGGTACACGGCCTCCATTGCCTCTGGGTACGGGAGCCTTTGACTGTGAGCCTTAGATTCACCACTCCTACACCATTTCATTTACGAATTACATGACAGAGCTATATTTTTATTAGAAATGAATTTTGTAAGGTTTGTTGCAAATGATGAAAATCATTTTCATAATTTATATTTTAAATGTTAGTCTTTTTATACCATTCTGTAGGTTCAACTTTTCACCATAACCTTACCAAATTTATTTTGTAATTCAGTGCCACGAAAGTTTATTAGGGCCATTTCAACATCACTGTTAGGACGCAATAAAATTATTTACCTTTAAGCATCGCATTATAACTCCTTTAGAATACAATTTTTGGTTTTATAATTATTTTTAATATAAGTTAACTGGAAATAGTAGCACAGTTTCATATGAATTTGGCTATTTTTTTCATACGATGAAGTTTACGTAACCACGCCATTTGCATTATTCGGTTGAAAGAACGTTCACATTACAATACATATCCACATTAAAGTTAAGAATACAAAACAAACCAAAGAATCGTAAAATATTTCCTTTCCTCTTACTGTAGGTGCGTAATGACATTTAGAAAATTATTAGAGAATTTGCTGCATCAAATCACTGCCAAGATTTGTCCCCGTGTGATACACGGTGTTATGTAGCATAAGATATGAGATGTAATAGAAAAAGCTATTACAGAGATAACACGCTCTATGTTATAGATTCTGAAAATCGGTTATAAAAACCCTATTAATTAGATAAATACGAAATGTCACAACCATGATTGATGGGTTATTACATTCCCATTAAACGCTTGCTTGTAAATTAATTGGCGCGGTTGGTTCAGATCCCTGCACACAAATACTTGCAGAAATTTAAATGGGTAACATTTGTTCGATTATTGTCAGTGAAGAGCAACACGCCTTAATGCAAGCAATTACGTAACAGTAATCCTCGTCATGAGTGACGAGTCATGGTTACACTTGTCTGGGTGCATAAATTGCCAAATCAACCGGTATTGGTCGACAGAAAATCCACATGCGATCCACCAGGTACCCTTGCTTAACGAGAAGATTGGTGTTTGGTGTGTCATCTCCGACAAATGTGTTATGGGGCTAACATTCTTTGAGATGACAGCGAACTGTGACCTCTGTTTGGGAATCGTGGAGGGGTTCATTTCAATTTTAACGGAATGTGAGTGTCAGTTATGTTAAGGGCCGGTTTTAAGTGCCACACCCTATACAATAGTCCCTGCGCTGTCTGCGGAATACACCGCACTGGACAGTTCTTAAGGAGATAAATATGCGTTAGAAATTTAGAACCGTAGCTAATAGTACTATTTTGGATTGGTTGCGTACGAGAGTGTAATATTTTCAAATCATGTGAAGTAATAGATCAATGAGATAACAGCAGTATGTATTTTCGATAATTTTGAAGAACATATAATAATTCCAGTTTAAGCAACACTTGGACCACCAGACAATTTCTTTGACAGTTATTCATTTCGAGCCGGATTTGTTTAGTGCCTGGCTTAGTGCTGCGTTTGTGGACCTATTTTGCTTTGCTTTAAATAATTTAGATATCTGTCTCAATCTGCCTTTACAGTGCGTTTGTCTACAATTGATTCAAAGCATTACTCTAAAGTATTTATTCGTATTTCAGCTTTTAAAACTTTCAGATAATTCGGTGTGTTCAATCTCTCTCATTCCATGCCCCAGTGTTTGCTTTCCAGTTTTCGATGTTAAGAGCAATGCACACTAGTGGCCATTAAAATAGCTACACCAAGAAGAAATGCAGATGATAAACGGGTATTCATTGGACAAATATATTATACTAGAACTGACATGTGATTACATTTTGGCGCAATTGGGGTGCACAGACCCTGAGAAATGAGTATCCAGAACAACCACCTCTGGCCGTAATAACGGCCTTGATACGCCTGGGCATTGAGTCAAACAGAGCTTGGATGGCGTGTACAGGTACAGCTGCCCATGCAGGTTCAACACGATACCACAGTTCATCAAGAGTAGTGACTGGCGTATTGTGACGAGCCAGTTGCTCGGCCACCATTGACCAGACGTTTTCAGTTGGTGAGAGATCTGGAGAATGTGCTGGCCTGGGCAGCAGTCGAACATTTCTTGCATCCAGACAGACCCGTACAGGACCTGCAACATGTGATCGTGCAATATCCTGCTGAAACTTAGGGTTTCGCAGGGATCGAATGAAGGGTAGAGCCACGGGTCGTAACTCATCTGAAATGCAACGTCCACTGTTCAAAGTGTCGTCAATGTGAACAAGAGGAGACCGAGACGTGTAACCAATGGCACCCCATACCATCACACCGGGTGATACGCCAGTATGGCGATGACGAATACACGTTCCAATGTGCATTCACTGCGATGTCCCCAAACACGGATGCGACCATCATGATGCTGTAAACAGAACCTGGATTCATCCGAAAAAATGACGTTTTGCCATTCGTGCACCCAAGTCCGTCGTTGAGTACACCATCGCAGGTGCTCCTGTCTGTGATGCAGCGTCAGATCGAGACGTGGCTGCACGATCCGTTACAGCCATGCGGATAAGATGCCTGTCGCCTCGACTGCTACTGATACCAGGCCGTTGGGATCCAGCACGGGGTTCCGTATTACCCTTCTGAACGCACCGATTCCATATTCTGCTAACAGTCATTGGATCTCTACCAACGCGAGCAGCAATGTCGCGATACGATAAACCGCAATCGCGATAGGCTAGAATACGACCTTTATCAAAGTCGGAAACGTGATAGTACTCATTTCTCCTCCTTACACGAGGCATCACAACAACGTTTCACCAGGCAACGCCGGTCAAGTGCTGTTTGTGTATGAGAAATCGGTTGGAAACTTTCCTCATGTCAGCACGATGTAGGTGTCGCCACCGGCGCCAACCTTGTGTGAATGGTCTGAGAAGGTAATGATTTGCATATCACAGCATCTTCTTCCTGTCGGTTAAATTGCGCGTCTGTAGCACGTCATCTTCGTGGTGTAGCAATTTTAATGGCCAGTAGTGTAGACCAGTGACAGAGTCATACGGAACGTTTTGCGAAATTTTGGACACTCCAGAGATATAAACAAAATAAGTTTATAATAAAACACAATTAGCCTTACAACGTGGACTGTAACAGTTTACAGTAAGTTAAGAGACAAACAGTACAAGGCAGCACCAGTGATAGCAGAAGTCTGTCGTTTGCGCTTGCCGATTATTCGAGCGATGTTAAAAACTTGTAACAGCAGATACCTTTCTTGTGTGCGTGAGATAATGATTCAAAGATGAAAGTATATAGCATCTGATAAGGCTTAAATTAGTGAACTGACTTTTTGCATTCATGTCATCCACCCGATCAGGTCTCGGAAGGCAAAAAGGTACAGTACGACCGCTATGTCATCCTCAGCCGATAGGCGTCTCGCGATACGGTTACGTAGGGCATGTGGTCAGCACACCACTCTCCCGACCATTGTCAGTTTTCGTGACCGGGGCCGCTACTTCTCAGTCAAGTAGCTCCTCAATGGTCTTCACAAAGGCTGAGTGCTCTCCACTTGCCAAGAGACCCAGACGGTCACCCATCTATGTGCTACCCAAAAACGACAGCGCTTAACGTCGGTGATCTGGTGGAGATCACCGAAGTTAAGCTCTGTCGTTTTTGGATGGCGAACGGTCTACCCGATGGAAGGCCCTAGCCACACGACATTTCATTTCATCTGGTGGAGATCGGTGTTACCACTGCAGCAAGGCCGTTGGCTTCACTTAGTATACAGGAGAAAAATAACACATTTAAGGAATACGAGTATATACTACTAAACAGGAGTCCAGGCCCTCCTTAAACTGGGACTTTATAACTTTTTCTGGAGAGTGGTTTATTATTTTCATTTTAGTATCCCCCCATCCCCCCCTCCCTCCATCGGCTTCTACGTTCTGCATATGGGAGCAGCGTGGCATCCTTTCAGTTTCTGGGTGTATTATTATTATTATTATTATTATCGTCTGCATTTTATTATTAACTTGGGGAGGGGAAGCGGCGGACGTAGAATGCAGCCTGCGGTGATTGTCTTGATTAGTGTACTGAAACGCAGTTCCAGCGTTAAGATAAAAGTAGTTTTCAAATGAAAAGTTTCGAAACGTAGTAACATCCAAATCGGATGAAATTTGCGTGTGCCACTTTCGGATGACGTAGTTATACATCTAGAGATGCAACTGTGGTGTCGTCATCACCAACTGAAAAATCTGAAACTGTGCACTCAGGAGGCTAGGTGACGCTCCCCGTCTTTTTCCATGTCCAAGGTTCGATGCTCCTTGAGTCTCCGTAGCCTATGCAAGTCTATCAGGAGCAAACGGCTGGGCTGCACAAGGGAGGGGTTATTCTGCTCCACGATAACGCGCATCCACACGTCTCGAATGTGACACATAGTGTAATGGTCAAGATCTAGAGGGAGCAGATTGAGCATCCACCAACAGCCCGGACATGTTTCCCTGAAACTTCAATCTGTTTCGTGAGCAAAAGAAGAAGGAAAAAAACCTGTAAATGAGAAGAGCTTCAAGTCGGACGAAGAACTGGACACTGTCGCGGACTGGCTCCTGTCACAGCCACGGGAAGTATGAGACCAGCCAATACTTCGGCTCATGAAACAGCAAGATAATTGTACACAGGTTTCTGGTGATTAATTTTGAATAAAGACTTCATCTGTTACCATAGCGTTGTTCCGTGTCTCTTCCTTTGAGCACCCCTTACAATTTGCTGTAGATCACAGAATGTACTACAAATCAAGGGTTCTAGACTTATTGAGACATTAATCTAAATTGAGTGTGGAAGTTATCGTTCTTCGTGATATCAACTTGCTTCCAACTGCTTAAGGCCTCTGACTGAAGGGAACGTAGATGTCACGATATAATGCGAATTTTATCCATAATTTAGGTAGTTTATATCCGAAATTATCCTAGAGAAACTGCCGTATTAGGTTACTTCAGGCGACATTACACCATAATCTTTTGCTAATTGTCTCTGAAGAACAATTGGGATAATTAACGTCGCTACAAACTATTGGTTTGATCATGTAGCGCTTGTACAATCATACTTCCTTCGCATCATGTCAGTCATATAAGTTTTTCTAAAAAAAATAACCCAAAACAATGGAAAAGTTGTCACTGGTGGACGGGTATGCAAATTGTTCAGGGAATGCCATGTTAAAAAAATTTCAACAGGTGTTGAGCATTTAGTTTTGAATTCCTTTACTCACATCTAGATCGGTAATATTTTGTAAAAACCTAGTAAAAATCTACTCGGCTATACCATGAGAAACTGACGATTCATATCTCATTGAAATTAAATGTCTTACATTCCACTTGACGCCAGGAAACGACAATGTCATAAATGACGGAAAAAATTAACTATGAAGAGGGTCTGTGTCACCCGATTACTGCCGAAGACCTGTCAGAGATCGATTAGCGGCAGTATACAAATTCCCCTCGGTGAGATTGCTCCTATAATGAGAACGCATGTCCTTTCGATGTTCACGCTTCTCATCTGGCCAAAAGAGATAAGTTTTCCATAGTTTCTAAAGCTTTGAAGCTACAAACCGTGAAAGTAATTCTGAAAATAATACGGGAGTACAGCCGATTTCCTTCCTCATCTTTTCCCCCGTCTCAGATTGCTACCCCTATATTGACCTCGTCGTCGACGGGACATTAAAGCCAAATCTTCATTCCCTCCTTCCTTCATCATCTAAGGGTTCACATCACTCCATAATTACCTTTTCTCAGCTGGAAGAAAACACAGTCGATTCAAGAAAATACTTCGTTTAATTTATGACTTTCCGCGGGAAGTCCTAAGGACAGTGAATTTTATAGTCATAGTAATTTCACTGTTGTACCTGAAGCAGCACTTCACAAGATCAATTTGATAACTATTTATTCAGCGATAAAGCGAAATGCATATTCATTGTGGTTGCTTCAGGACATTTCTGGCAACCGCTGACGAACAGTAGTGGAAAGCTTAAGTTAAAACACAAAGGGTTTTTTAACCGGTCTCCTACAAATTACAACGCTTTCGTATTGTTATAAACATAAATAACGAGAGTTGTACACAAACTCTGGTTTATTAAATTGTTCGTATGTATTTACAACACATATTCGAACAGCCAGCCACGAGTCTCCTTACTCGCTTCATGTCCTCACATCAGTGACCGTCGCACTTTCGTCTTTCTCCAGCTTACACTCTATATTCTGTTCATTTTATCTTGTAATTCTACACTTTCACAGGCAATGGGAATGACGTTAGCGCATCTTAACATTGATATCCTTTCGCCTTGAATTCAAAGCCCACTCTTAAACCATTCTTTTACTTCCGTCATTGCTTCTTCGATGTATAGATTGAACAGCAGGGGCGGAAGACACATCCCTGCCTTACGCCCTTTGTAACCAGTGCACTTCATTCTTGGTCTTCCACTCTTCTTGTTCCCTCTTGCTTATGTTACATATTGTATATTAAATGTCTTTCCCTATAGGTTACCCCTATTTTTCTCAAGATTTCGAACATTTTGCGCTATTTTACACTGCCGACCGCTTTTTCCAGGCTGGGAGATCCTATGAACGTGTCTTCATTTTTCTTCAGTCTTACTTCCAGTATCAACCGCAACGTCAAGACTGCCCCTCCGTGCTTTTATCTTTCCTAAAGCCAAATTGATCGTCATCTAACACATCTTCAATTTTCTTTTCCGTTCTTCTATGTATTATTCTTGTCAGCAGCTTGAATGCATGAGATGTTAAGTTGTTTGTGCGATAATTCTCGCACTTGTCAGCTCTTGCAATTTTGGGAATTACGGAAAGATGATGATTTTCCGAAAGTCAGATGGTGTATATCGCCAATCCCATACATTCGACACACCATTATGAATAATCGCATTTTTGTCATTATCCATACTGATTTTAGAAATTCCGATGGAATGTTATCTATCCCTTCTGCCTCATCTAATTTTCAGTCTTCCAAAGCTCTTCTAAATTCTGATTGTATTAGTGGATCCCCTCTCTCTTCCCTACCGTCTCCTTTTTCTTCTTCTATCATCTGACACGCTTCAGATATGTCCTTTACCTGACAGAAGAGCTTCTCAAAGTACACTTTCCACCTATCCGTTCTCTCCTCTGCATTTAAGAGGGAATTCCCGTTGCATTTTTAATATCACCATCCTTGCTAGTAATTTCACCGAAGGTTGCTTCGACTGTTGTATATGCTGAGTCGGTCCCTCTGACAATCATTTCTTTCTCGACTTCAGCACACGCAGCGATTTCGTCTTCTTCTGCTACCCGTGGTTTCCTTGCAGTTACCTTCCATCTGCGTTTGTTTTTTCTTCCCATTTCTGTGATTGCCCACTTTAGAGATGTCCATTCCTCTTCATCTGAACTGCCTAAAGAGCTATTCACTATATCAGTATCTACAGCCTTAGAGAACTTCTTTCCTTAACACTTTCGTATCCCAATTATTTGTGCATTGATTCTTCACTACTAGTCTGTTAAACCTCAGCCTGCTCTACATGATTACCAGATTGTGATCTGAATCTATATTTCCCCGTGGGTACGCCTTACAATCCAGTATTTGATTTCGAAATCTCTGCCTGATCATAATATAATCTAACTGGAATCTTCTTTGTATCTCCTTGCCTTTTCTGAGTATACCTCTTGCTCTTGTGGTTCTTGAACAGAGTATTCGCTATAACCATCTCGAATTTATTGTGGAATTCAATTGGTCTTTGTCCTCTCTCGTTTGTACTACGAATCCCGTAATCTCCTGTAACCATTTTTACCATTCCTTCCTTCTTCAATCGCATTTCAGTCCCCCACAACTATTATATTTTCATATCCCTTTATGTACTGACCTCCCCCCATGAACCATGGACCTTCCGTTGGTGGGGAGGCTTGCGTGCCTCAGTGATACAGATGGCCGTACCGTAGGTGCAACCACAACGGAGGGGTATCTGTTGAGAGGCCAGACAAACGTGTGGTTCCTGAAGAGGGGCAGCAGCCTTTTCAGTAGTTGCAGGGGCAACAGTCAGGATGATTGACTGATCTGGCCTTGTAACACTAACAAAAACAGCCTTGTTGTGCTGGTACTGCGAACGGCTGAAAGCAAGGGGAAACTACGGCCGTAATTTTTCCCGAGGGCATGCAGCTTTACTGTATAATTAAATGATGATGGCGTCCTCTTGGGTACAATATTCCGGAGGTAAAATAGTCCCCCATTCGGATCTCCGGGAGGGGACTACTCAAGAGGACGTTGTTATCAGGAGAAAGAAAACTGGCGTTCTACGGATCGGAGCGTGGAATGTCAGATCCCTTAATTGGGCTGGTAGGTTAGAAAATTTAAAAAGAGAAATGGATAGGTTAAAGTTAGATATAGCGGGAATTAGTGAAGTTCGGTGGCAGGGGGGACAAGATTTTTGGTCAGGTGAATACTGGGTTATAAATACAAAATCAAATAGGGGTAATGGAGGAGTGGGTTTAATAATGAATAAAAAAAATAGGAGTACGGGTAAGCTAATACAAACAGCACAGTCAACGCACTATCATGGCCTAGATAGACACGAAGCCCACACCTACTACAGTAGTAGAACTTTATATGCTAACTGGCTCTACAGATGACGAAGACGTTGATGAAATGTATGATGACATAAAAGAAATTATTCAGGTAGTGAAGGGAGACGAAAATTTAATAGTCATGGGTGACTGGAATTCAAGAGTAGGAAAAGGGAGAGAAGGAAACATAGTAAGTGAATATGGATTGGGGCTAAGAAATAAAAAAGGAAGCCGCCTGGTAGAACTTTGCGCAGAGCATAACTTAATCATAGCTAACACTTGGTTTAAGAATCATGAAAGAAGGTTGTATAAATGGAAGAACCCTGGTGATACTAAAAGGTATCAGATAGATTATATAATAGTAAGACAGAGATTTAGGAGCGAAGTTTTAAGTTTTAAGACATTTCCAGGGGCAGATGTGGACTCTGTCCACAATCTATTGGTTATGGACTGCAGAATAAAACTGAAGAAACTGCAAAAAGGTGGGAATTTAAGGAGATGGCACCTGGATAAACTGACGAAACCAGAGGTTGTACAGAGTTTCAGGGAGAGCATAAGGGAACAATTGACAAGAATGGGGGAAAGAAATACAGTAGAAGAAGAATGGGTAGCTCTGAGGGATGAAGTAGTGAAGGCAGCAGAGGATCAAGTAGGTAAAAAGACGAGGGCTAGTGATATCCTTGGGTAACAGAAGAAATATTGAATTTAATTGATGAAAGGAGAAAATATAAAAATGCAGTAAATGAAGTAGGCAAAAAGGAATACAAACGTCTGAAAAATCAGATCGACAGGAAGTGCAAAATGGCTAATCAGGGATGGCTAGAGGACAAATGTAAGGATGTAGAGGCTTATCTCACTAGGGGTAAGATAGATACTGCCTACAGGAAAATTAAAGAGACCTTTGGAGAAACGAGAGCCACTTGTATGAATATCAAGAGCTCAGATGGAAACCCAGTTCTAAGCAAAGAGGGGAAAGCAGAAAGGTGGAAGGACTATATAGAGGGTCTATACAAGGGCGCTGTACTTGAGGACAATATTATGGAAAAGGAAGAGGATGTACATGAAGATGAAGTGGGAGATATGATACTGCGTGAAGAGTCTGACAGGGCACTGAAAGACCTGAGTCGAAACAAGGCCCCCGGAGTAGACAACATTCCATTAGAACAACTGACAGCTTTGGAAGAGCCAGTCCTGACAAAATTCTACCATCTGGTGAGCAAGATGTATGAGACAGGCGAAATACCCTCAGACTTCAAGAAGAGTATACTAATTCACATCCCAATGAAAGCAGGTGTTGACAGATGTGAAAATTACCGAACTATCAGTTTAATAAGCCACGGCTGCAAAATACTAACACGAATTCTTTACAGACTAATGGAGAAACTGGTAGAAGCCTACCTCGGGGAAGATCAGTTTCGATTCCGTAGAAATGTTGGAACACGTGAGGCAATACTGACCCTACGACTTATCTTAGAAGAAAGATTAAGGAAAGACATACCTACGTTTCTAGCATTTGTAGACTTAGAGAAAGCTTTTGACAATGTTGACTGGAATACTCTCTTTCAAATTATGAAGGTGGCAGGGGTAAATACAGGGAGCGAAAGGCTATTTACAATTTGTACAGAAACCAGATGGCAGTTATAAGAGTCGATGGACATGAAAGGGAAGCAGTGGTTGGGAAGGGAGTGAGACAGGGTTGTAGCCTATCCCCGATGTTAATCAATCTGTTCCAGATCTGGGCACATATTTCTAAGAAGGCTTTCTGATAAAATGCTAGTGGTAACACGATTGTAACTTTTTCAGTATCAGTGCAGTAATTTTAACGTTGAGAGATCTTAGTTGGTGTATTGTGCCTGAACTCACTTATACTTGGATGTATCGCCTACCGACACACATCACCTTCAGGTTTGCGATACGAAAATTTTTGCTACGTGGGAGAATACAAGCGCAGTGAATTTAAGAGTCAAGTCACAATACCCCAGTGAGCTTTTCTTGCGTGCTGTTGTAGTGATCGACAATTATGAAGGAAATAGGCAAAAACAAGAGAAACGAACTCCCAGTGTCATGCTAGCGTGTAATCGATGCGTTAAGAGTAAACAAAATACTGAACAAATTTAAACTGCTATTAATTGTGGTTTACTGAACAATGGCTTAAAGCAGGAAAGTCAAAATTTTGGCCTTCCTTCAGTAGGAAGGAAGCCTTCCGTGTGCGCGTGTGTGTGTGTGTGGGTGCGTGTGTGTGTAGGTGCGTGTGTGTGTGTGTGTGTGTGTGTGTGTGTGAGTGTGGGTGGGTGGGAGGGTGGGTGGGTGTGTAAATAAATTGGTCTTACTCCTTAACTATCTGAATTAAAGATTCTTTCATAGTTGTCCCTTACAGACCTTGTCATGCAGTCTTAAAGTAAATCTATTTACTTACATTGGAGAGCGCTGCCCCTAAAACAATCATCCAGCCCCACCCTCCATCGGGTGGAACTAGTTCATATTCCACAGTCGCTGTTCCCGTCATCCCTGCATCTGAAACAAAAGAAAATAAATATTCACCAAACATTCCTAGGAGAGGACATACGTGGTTGAGCTCTGACTTGCTGAAATATCTGTTGCAGTCATTTTCATCCATTCTTCGCTGATCATTATGAAGTGGTAGAGAGCGCTATTCATTACATCATGTTTTAAAGTCTCTTGTTGTTCCATTTGCGGATGTAGTATGACAACAGTTACTTATAAGTATGCTCTACAACATCAGTCTGCGCGTATTAAAACCAGTGGTCGTTACACCACAGTTACATCCTAAAGAGTTTTCAGATTTACTGTTCAAGACCGATTGTGTACCTGTTTTAGTCTTTCACTGGAAGGTAGTTATAGATTACTAAAAAGAGGTAAAGTATCTCTGAAATCTGTAACAAAGCAATGACGTCTTTTAATAGGTGGAATAATATAATTTCGTAGTTGACTATCGATTATTAGAGCAAATCCGATCGCGACCACTAGCAACAGACTCTTTGATGCTAAACTAATTTGATCATACGTATTTTTTACACGTAAGACATGTTTATAACAATAGCACAGATGGGTAGTTGATTCCGTAGACACCATATAATACTTCTGAAATTGTATTTTAGGTTTTATGTAGAACTGAATTTATCGAATGTTGAAACCTGGCGTGGGCGGATAAATAAGATATTGCAATGTCTGAGTTGTTCAGAAGTAATACCCAATGCTCCTTCATGCATGCATGTCCGAAGCAACAAGCGCTGCGGTGACTACAGCCGTTATGAAATACACGAGATGTATTCGCAGTTGCGAATACGACCAACCACCAGCTGTATAAGGGAATAGCGGCAATGGAAATTTGTACCGGGCCGGGAGCCGAACCCGGATTTCCAGCTTTACATGCACGAATGTTCAAAGGAAAATTTCATCATTCTTTTTAATAACACAGGCACTGCAATATCGTACAAGTCAAATTTGTTATTGCACTGAGCATTCTTTTCATTGGTGCTACTTTTTTAAGCATGAAATTTTTTGGAATGATGTGTGTTCAAAACCCATCTGTACTGACGACTCAACCCAGTCCTGTCATTTTCCTGTTCCACTACACTACCGAATATAAATTTCAATGTTATGACTTCTTTTCGGAAGGTGTTTGCGTGA